>NC_142082.1:152627575-153927707 GCF_054644295.1 Miniopterus natalensis | reverse complement strand
GGGCTTTCTCCTCATTTCTATGAATATTTTCTTCCTTCATTTGAAAAAAGATAGATTTCTTTCATATGTGTAGTATGCTTATTTGTATTTAATGTCAAACCTTGTCAATGTATATAGTCTTCACTGTGAGACAGGAACTTTAAAATAAAATCTTTTTGATTTATCTTCTTCCCACTTTTTATCAAAAGTGAAGGGATGATGAGAGGAGGAGGAAAACTGATACTTGCTTACTGGCTCCTCTGTGCAAGTCACTATGCTATGTACTTTACGTGCATATTTATTTAATTCTCACAATAACCCTGTGAGGTTTTCAACTCTTTTTCACATATGAGAAAATTCAAGGTTAGCTCTTGGTATTTGAATGAGGCCTTTCTTCTAGGCTCACTGTTCTCTCCCTCAATAAATATTTAGTAAACATTTGCTTGTGTTTTTGCTTTGCCATGCCAGCCAGATGCCAATAGACAGAGAAGGCACCTGCCTGCATAGAGTTGCAGGGAAGCTAGAATTATTGTTTCCTCCCTCAAAATCTCAACTCTGAATCCTCAGCTTTGGCATCAGACATCATATCATTAGTAATTTATTTGTTGAGTTAGATTTCTAAGATACTTTGCATTTTATCATCTTAAAGGCTTATTTATTTTTTGAAATGGCAATATATATACATAGTTCAACATTTTAAAAAGTACAAAAGGGTATATAGTAAAAAGTGTCCTTTCACAATATCTGCAGCCCAGTTTTCCTCCCTGGTGTCAGCCAATATGAGTAGTTTCTTGTATATTCTAAAGATCTTTTGGGTATATACACAGATACAGTGTGTGTATATTTGTGTATATGTGTGCACATATATATTCACACGTAAAAGTATAAACACACACATGTATACAGACATATATTTATTTTTTCCTTTTTTTAAAGACAAAACATATTGTGTGCTTTCACTTCAAACACAACTTAGATTATTCCATATCAATATAGTTAGAGTTTGTTAATAATCTATTAAATTGATGTATTACCATTTATTTAACAAGTATGCCATGATGAAGATTTAAGTCTGTTTTATGGTTATTTATTTATTCACTTACCATCGACAGTTATTGCAGAGTATAAGTTCTAAGCTACAGGCAATGTTTCCATTAAAAATTTTTATTAAAATTATATATAAACATAGTTTAGAGTCATATAGCTCTAAATGCTAAAAGACTTGTTATGAGAAACAGCATTCACTGATCCTTTCGCTGCTCCTGCCATTTTTTGCCCCACCGAAAGCAATATTTTTCAACTTCTTAAATTAATATCTGTGCCCACATTTTTAAATGACATACTTAAAATATTGCTACTTCTTGATTTTTTAGATTTTTTTAGATTTTTAAAATTCTTACCTCGAGTCCACTCTTAGAGTTCCTTTATTCTCCCAGTAGAGTTACATGATAGATTTGATCAGATCAGTATTTAGTGTTTACATTATAATGATTATGTTAAATGCTACTGACACACGAATCGTAATATAATTCATTTTGCCTTCTTGAAAACTTTTCATTTGTCTTGAAGTGAATATTATGCATATTCTTACTCATTGTGATTTTTTTTTCATGCAAGTTTTTTGTTTTGTTAATATTTATTGTGAACTCATATATGTTTGATCTTAATTAATTTAATTTTGGGGCCTTAATTGAGAATTTTGTCTCCCACAGGTATTTTGTGCTTGCTTTTATTGGGAACTGGGGTATCAACCATCCTTGCACTATAGTGGTACACTTTCAAGATTTCTATTGTATAGTTGTCTTAACTAGCTGTTTTTATTTGGTGCCATCCCAGGACCAAATAATACTTGCTTTTCTGATTGAAAAGCCTATATAATGACCTTTACTCTGATACTTTTATGAGTGCTTCCCATTTAAAAATTAGGTTTAAGTTCAGTTTCTCTTTTTTCTTTTTTGGGGGGGAGGGGCTTCAGTAATTGTCCTTACTTCCTGTACTGTAAACATCAAACTATGTGTATGATCTAGTTGTATTTTCACTGGAAGCCCTTTTAAGTGTGCAGTAGTGCTAAAAATAAAGTCCTAGGGTCTACGTTTGACCGATGTGTTGGAACACTAAGCATCCCTTCAGTGTATAATGTTTAGATGTGGAGAATTTCTTGAGTTATTTTTGATGAATTTCTTTCCTATTATTTGGATAATAATAGCACTTATTATCTACCATCTGTCACACTGGTTATTTGTGTCCTGGATCCACTGAATTGTCTTATTGTATCTATTTCTTGTTCCTTCATTTTCCCTCCCCTTTCTGGTTGATATTGTTAACTTTGTTTTCCAACTCTTCTATTGATTGATTGTTTGCATATGTATTTATTGTCTTTTGAATTCCCAAGAGCTTTTATTTCTTTGAGTATGTTCATATTATTATTATTTTTTATCCTTATTTAACCTGCTTATTCCAAAAAGCTTTTTTCCTTTCTACTGTTGTATTCTAGCCTTTGTTTTCTGTTTAGAGGCTCGTTTAAATGGCTGGTGATCCATAGCTATCTTTTTTTTAGGATATCAGAAAAGGTGGATTGGAAACTCTTCTGGTGAATGGGGCAAGGTATGGGGTAGGCTTTATTGTAGGGTTTTCTGACAAGGCTGTTGATTGTCAACCCTTTCTCATTACCTGTGTCTTTAAGCAGACCTGGCTTCAAGAGCACACAACTTGTGCATTTACACAGGACCCTGTGATTATAAGGACTTGATGCTTGGTGTAATGATCTGCTATTGCCATCTTGAAATTGTTAATTTTTGAGCAAGAGCCCCACGTTTTTGTTTCATACTGAGGCCCACAAATTTTGTAGCTGGTCCTATCTTCTTTCCTAGATTTTATTACATTTCCTATAAACAACCCATTTAGGCTTCTGCCTGGTGAGGATAATCCAGACTAAATAGGGAAAGATTTATGGGACTTAAAGATTCCTTCTGTATTGCCTGCTTCAGAGAACAGACCTTCATTCTTCTGTTGTTTAGGGACAGTCTCACAGCTCTGCAGAGATGTAGAAGGGATCTGGAGGTTACTGCTTTATAGGTAGATGTTCTGTCATTCCCTCTGTTTTTAGCATTCCCTTAACCTTCATTTCCAGAGTTCTTGCTGTTGCTGAATGCAGAATATTGGAGTTTCTGAAGTATTATTAACTTCTTAGCTTTTCACACCTCTTCTTTGACATTCAGCTTTCTTGGTTTTGCTGTTTCAGTTAGCACATATTCTGCTTTCCATGTTTTATTTTCTGAACTCTTCAACTTTTTGCCCTTAGAGCTTTGTGTGATTACAAACAAAACAAAAAACAAAATCAAAGAAAAACCAGAAAACCAAAACTCTTTTTAGGTATTTTAGTTACATTTTGGGTGGCAGCAATAGTAAATATCTGTATGATTTGCCATCTCTTGTAAAGATCTGTTATTGCTACTATGATGATGGAGATCTATATTAAATTACCAATATTCTTTGTAGGAGGGAAAGGCTTCCTTATGATATCATTAGGAAAAATACCTAATTGTTTCAGCATACTGGGTGGCTTGGGATCAAATAAATGTTGAAGGACTCTGTTGGTGTGTAAAGAAAGAAACTCTTTCAAAGACGGACGTTGGAGAAGTACTGTCATAGAATCTTAGGGCTGCTATGAACTACTTAGGCAAACTTGTTGGGTTAAAACAACAGAAATTTATTCTCTGAGTGTTTTGCAGGTCAGAAGACTTGTTCCCTCTGAAGGTTCTAGGGCTTCTTTCCTTGCCTCTTTCACTTTCTGATGCTGCCTGACATTCCTTGCTTCTAGCAGCATAACTCCATTTTCTTCTTCTACCTTCACATGGCCTTTTCTCTTTGTTTTAAAGCTCCTTCTCCCTTCTGTTATAAGGAAACCAGTCAGTACTTAATGGTGAACAGTAAAAGCTTTTTCTCTAAGTTCAGGAACACGGGATGTTCACTCTCATCCTTTTTATTCAATATAATATTGGATATTTTAGCCAGAGCAATTAGGCAAGAAAAAGAAACAAAAGGCATACAAATTGGAAAGGAAATAGTAAAATTGTCACTGTTTTCATTTGACTCCACCAAAAAAACTATAGAGCTAATAAATGAATTCAGGCAAGTTTCAGGATACACAATTAATATACAAAAATCTGTTTTATTTCTGTACATTAGTAATGCTTTATAAGAAGGAGAAATTAAGAAAACAGTCTCATTTACAATTGCATCAAAAAGAATAAAATTCCTAAGAATAAATTTATCCAAAGAGGTGAAAGACCTGTATACTGAAAACTATAAGACATTAGTGAAAGAAATTGAAGAAGACACAGATAAATGGAAAGATATTCCGTGCTCATGGATTGGAAGAATTAATATTGTTAAAATGTCCATGTAGTCAACACAATCTACAGATAAAATCAATGTAATCCCTATCAAAATACTAATGGTATTCTTTTCAGAACTAGAACAAATAATCCTAAAATTTATATGGGACCACAGAAGACCCCAAGTAGCCAAAACAACCTCGAGAAAGAAAAAAAGTTGGAAGTATCATGGTTTCTGATTTCAAACTGTACTACAAAGCTATAATAATCAAAGCAGCATGGTATGGGCACAAAAACAGATACATAGATTAATGGAACAGAATAGAGAGCACAGAGATAAAACCCACGCATATATGGTCAATTAATTTACAATAGAGGAGTTCAGAATATACAATGGAGAAAGGACTTCTTCAATAAATTGTGTTGGGGAAACTGGGTAGTCACATTCAGAAGATTAAAACTGGACCAGTCTCTTAAACAATAAGCAAAAGTTAACTTAAAGACTTGAATGTAAGGCCTGAAAACATAAAACACTTAAAAGAAAACATAGGCAGTAAGCTTTTTTACATCAGCCTTGGCTATGGTGTTTTGGATTTGACATCCAAAGCAAAGGCAACAAAAGTAAGAATAAACAAGTAGGACTACATCAAACTAAAATGTTTTACAGCAAAGGAAACCATCAACAAGATAAAAAGGTAATCTCCTGAACAGAAGAAGATATTTGCAATTGATATATATCTTAGGGGATATCCAAAATATAGAAATAATTCAAACGACTCAATAACAAAAAAACAAATAGTTCAATTCAAATTCAGGCAGACGACCTGAATAGACATTTATCTAAAGAAGACATATAGATGATGAACAGGCACATGAAAAGATGCTCAACATCACTAATCATCAGGGAAATGCAAATCAAAACCATAATGAAATATTTCACACCTGTCAGAACGGCTATTATCAAAAAGGCAACAAAAAACTGGTATTGGCAAGGATGTGGAGAAAAAGTGAACCCTTTTGCCCTGGTAGGATTATAAATTAGTGCAGCCACTATAGGAAACAGTATGGAGATTTCTCAAAAAATTAAAAATAGAACTACCATACCACCCATCAGTTCCACTTCTGGGTATTTATCCAAAGAAAACAAAAACAATAATTCCCAAAGATATTTGCACTATAAACAAAAGATCTCCTATCTCCTAATTTCCAATAACATGTTCCTCATTTCTTTCTGAGACCTCTCCAAAAGCACCTGTAGTGTTCATATTTTTACCATTATTTTGTTTATGATGATATATCTGCTCCCTAAAATGATAGTTTTCTCTACCATGCTCTGTACTTCCTTTGACCTCTTACCAGAATCACCTTCAGCATCTGTATTTCTACCAATGATTTCGTCAAAGCAATCTAGGCCTTTTCTGTCTTGCACCTTGAAATTCTTCCAGCTTCTACCCACCATACAATTCCCAAGTTATTTCCAAATTTTTAGGTATTTATTATAGCAGCACTCCTGTTCTAGGCACCAAAATCTATGTTAGTTTCCTAAGGCTGCTATAACAGTGTTTTACAAATTTGGTGGTTCATAATAGCAAAAATTTATTCTCATAGTTATGGAAGCCAGAATTCTAAAATTAATATTTTGGTAGTGCCATGCTTTTTCCAAAAACTCTAGTGGAGGAGAATCTTCCCTTGCTTCTTCCTGCTTCTGCTGGCATCTGATGTTCTTGGCCTTGTGCCAGCATATCTTCATTTCTGCCTTCACCTTCACATGGCACCTTCTCGCTGATAGCTCTGTCTCAAGTCTTACGCTCCCTTTTTTATAAGGAAACTAATCTTAGGACATAGGGCCACCCTAAATCCAAGATTACTTTATCTTGCAATACTTAATTACATATGCAAAGATCCTATTTTCAAGTAACATTACATTTATAACCTTATTATACCAGGGATTAGGATTAGGGATTAGATACCTGGGATTAGGATTTGAAGCTATCTTTTTTGGGGGCATCACAATTCAACCCATTACAAGCACCAAAGATGAATTTCAGTATATTTTAAAATATGAAGGTAAATTATAATACTGTGGGCAGAAACTCTCAGAATATAAAGACAAGTAACCAAAACATTAAAAAGTGATTTTTACTATTAAGACATTTTTGGTTTTTCAGTCAAAGTATTAAATATTTTGAAAAGCTGTGCTATTAGAAAGTCCCTTTCTGTTATCAGAGTTAAAAGACAATCAAACTTTGGAGAGTAGGTTTAAATTAGGAAAAGTCATAGAAATTGGAATAATTTTTGAGAGGTATAAATCTTTATTGATTGAGATAGGTTTGTACATTTATTGGATTTATAGGGCATCATTCTGTTCTTTAACATTAGCAGGCTGGAAATTGTTCCTTGATGCTCTCAAAGTAGGGAACCTCAAAGTAGGGATGGTTTTTGTAATTATCCTGATACAAGTAGCTACAGGCCCTTTTTATGATTGCAAACTCTCTGCTCCTCCCTGATCCCCAGTTCTCCTTTCCTCCTCCTTCCGTGTTTTCCTTTTTTTTTCTTTTTTCTTTCCTCCTTTCCATTTCCTTTTATTTCCCCCCTGCTTGGCTTGAGTTAGTTTTGAGCATCTACCTCTCAAGGCACTTGGCCTTTGAAGACTTCAACAAGGCTGAAGATAAATAGTAATTTCTTTTAAATCTAGCATAGAGTGAAGTTTCTGCCTTTTCTTTTGGAGCAAATAATAAGGTGACATTGAAGTGGCAGTTGGAACAGATCCATGAAAATCAAATTAGCCAGGAATTTAGCCTGGGTTACACAAGAGGACATATTCTCAGGCTGTGTAGGATTCGGCTTGTATTCTTTAACAGATTGTAGTTGGTAGAGGAGATATTGTGCTGATAGGAACAATAATTACAGCAAAAATGGCACTGTTCTAAACGTATCCTCTTCTCTTGTGAATTTTACTTGAATAGTTTTCAGAGTGATGAATTACCTGTGACCTGCTTCCTCATTTCTCATTTGTTAACTAATTCCTTTCCTTAAGGTTTTAGCTTAGACGTAGCTGTGACATTGTCATATCTGAGTTTCGTTAGTTCACGTATAGAATAATCAGTTACTGTACTTCTTTGCCAGTGTGAACAAATTATGGGGTTCTCTCCATGTCTTCATCATTGTATCTGTTAGGAAATGTCCAGAAGGAATTTGTTTTGTTATATTGTTTTTGATTAAGAAGATTCAGTAAAGCTGATGGTTTTGGAGTCTGTGTGCTGATGAAATTCATGCAGTGTATTAAGGCAGCCATTTAATGGGTTAGGGCCAGAGATGAAAATTAATTCTTTGAAAGATTGCGGAATTACTAAGCTGAAAGGGCAGACTTATTTAGGGTATCTGTTTCGGTATTGGGCACAGTTTACTATGGCAGTATTACTCTTGAAATATGCCATATGAAATATATATTTAGACTGATTCTCACATGCTTATGTCATTTTTCTCTCTCATTTTATATTTGGCTAACTATTGAATTTGCCTGAAACTGACTTGAAGATTATGAAGGATTCTGTCATGTGTTGTTACTTGTTACTGATTGTATGGAGAGACTAAGAAATGACATAGAATGAGGAGACAGAGATTAAACATTTACTCAGTGGGAAAGACTTATTGCATAATTGTCATGACAGTGAAAGTTACTTTCTTTTATAAACCAGCTAGGTTTGTAGCAGCTGTCAAATGTGGGGTCAGTAAGTGATGGAGAGGCTGTGTTCTGTTTTGTTCTGTTTTGCAAAGTGGGTACATACAGGATAATCTAATCTTCTTTCTGCTTCTCTAACATTTACAATTAGGCCATTTTGGTGCATTGGATTCTTCAGATTTTGGTGGGAGGATATGATACCATTTCTCAGTTAGAACCTTTCAGTGTATTGGTTGGATGTTATCCCACTATCTTTATTTTGATTTCTTGCCCTGCAAATTTCCTTTTGGAGTATCTGGAGGTGTTTATGGCTGTCTTATCCAATATAGTTGATTAGTTGTTGTGAAAGGGATATAATCTTGTGTCTTCGGAGAGCGGTGGTGAAGCCTGTATTGGAAAACTTTCTTAATCAGACAGTAGTAACTAATTATGTTCTGCTTATTATGTTCAGTCTAATTATAGACTTTTCTTGGCCAAAGAATGTAGAACATGAGAAGCAACTGCTTTCTAATAGGTAGAATATAATGGTTGATTGGTGTTTGGAGTTCCCTCCCTCTTTCCTTTCTTCTCTCTTTTCTCTTTTTAAGTACTGTAGTAATTTATCCCAAATACCTAAATCAAATGTTGGCTTTTAACCATCTGTGTGACAGAGGATCCTGTTACTATGCATGGATTAATTTGTTAGCAGTGATTAGTATGGGTTCTGTTGTTAGCAATAGCCAACAGTAATATAACATGAATTGAGACATGTTTACCAGTTTGTGCTATAAACTTGGTTTTTAAATTTTTTTGGATAAATCTTGATTTAAATATCTGAATTGAGTTTCCTCATCAATATACTAATGAAGCCTACTTTAAAAATTTTGCTAATTTCTAATTTTTTTTTCTGTGAAGGGCCCTATTACATATCTATTTAACAAATTTTTTTATACCAATTATGTTAGGCATATTAAAGGTATTAGACCTGAGTATATTTAATAATTTGGGCAAGGAGTTGGTATTGGAGTGGTTATGGGTGGTGGAGAATTGTTTGGAATGTGCTTCTAGTAACATTTGAAAAGCACCTTACTTTATATTATTTTTATCAAAACGAAAATTTCTGGTTGGCAGTAATAAATTGATGGATAACTTTTTCAAGTTTTATCAATAGTGACCAATTTGTATCTTACTTTCACCAGAAGACTTAGGACATGTGATTCCATGTATTAATGAATTTTATATAGAAAACAGGTCTGTTGATGAGGAGTTGGGAGTATGCTCAAATAGTTCAGTCTTTGACTGGATATTTCTTAAAAAACATTGGGCTGGCTATAAGGATATGTGATTCAGGCTTCAGCCTGCCCTATTGAACTCAGTGACCTTGAACAATCTTCTTGACCTCTCTAGGCCTCAGTTTCCTCATTTATAAAATGAATATGTTGGAATAGCTTACCTTTAAAGTCTCTTCTTATTTAAAATGTAGTTAGTTTTATTTAAGATGAGGGCATTTTCCTGAATCTTCCCTTTCTAATGATGGTTTTGGGTTTGACATTTTGAAAAAAGGCTATCATTGTGGTCAAGTTTGGTTTTGACTACTTTGAAGATAGGTTGAAAATTTTGGACTCTATATTCTTGAAATAAAAATTTCAGGCTATGTATGATTATTTGGTTATACCTGTGGGGTTTTGGGGGGGGGAGAAAGGGTAACTGAGCAGCCTGGTGTATTACAATGCAGTTACGTGATTGCCGTCAGTAACTTTGAAGTAAGCAAAAGGGGGTTGATTGATCTAGTTTTAGCATACTATGTAATAGAATAGCATTAGAAACATTCAAAGGGTTTTTAAGAAATGATTTAATCTCACTCCCTCGTTTAACAAATAAAAAACATATCCAATTTCCCACTGTTAATTATTTAAAATTTCATTCTCTTCTGGTCAAAGAGCATAGCTTGTATGATTTCAGTATTTTAATATTGATTGACCATTGTTCTGTGGCCTAACATATAATCTATCTTGGAGAGCATTTCATATCCACTTGAGAACAATATGTACCCTTCTGTAGTTGGGTGGAGTATTTTATAGTTGTTTATTTCTCCTAGTTGGTTTTATATTATTCAGTCCTTTTTCCCCCCCCGATCTTTTGTCTAGGGTTTCTGTTCATTATTGAAAAGTACCAGTAACAAATGTGATACTAGTAGTAGTAGTAAAAATGCCTTACATTTATCTTCATTACAATCATTTCATACACATTATCACATTAAAGGTACTATATACAGGTAACTCAACCTTCTATATTACCAGACTGAAGATAACTATTATGTTTTTGCCATCATTTTATCCTCAGAGCATGGTAGAATCTGGCACATAGTAATTGTTTAAATTAAACATAATGCTTACTGAGAAAATTTGGTATAAAATAATAGCATCTGGGAAAACTTTAGGTGATCAATAACAGTAAATTTTATGGTACTTGGAGAGTCTACATTTTTTTCTTCTTTGAATTATGATGAATATTACTGAACATTTATACATCATTTGAAAATTTTATGAAGTATATGTTGAGTATGATAGTCAAATTTTTAGTTCTGATATCTAACATGATTATGGAAATTTGTTGTATCAATAATAACAATTACAGCATAATCCAACAAACAATTGTTGGTAGCTCCTATGTTCTAAGGCACTATGTAAAGCACTGAATTGCTGTACCTTTTAGATGAGAAGATACAGGAGTTGATAAAGTGTTCATTTTCAATTATAGTAAAATATAATGTCATAGAACATTTTGATGTATAATATAATGCCATAGAACATTTATAAAATTTCTCTAAGAAAAGAGATTTTAGCCTAGGTGGGCGTGGCTCAGCAGTTGAGCATCGACCTAGAATCCAGGAGATCACAGTTTGATTCCTGATCAGAGCACATGCCCAGGTTGCAGGCTTGATCCCCAGTTGGGGATGTGCAGGAGGCAGCCAATCAATGACTTTCCCATCATTGATGTTCTGTCTCTCTCTCCCTCTCCCTTCCTCTCTCTGAAATCAGTAAAGATATATTTAAAAAAAGAAAAGAGATTTTATAAGAATTGCCTAATACATTTTACTCTATGTACTCTCTTAATACTTCTAATGTACCAATACATGTCATTATTGAGGACCATAGTTGTTGAATGATCAAAGTTTATAACTGAATGGTGCATATTCATCTTCAATTTGTAATTAATCAGGTAAAAGTAGAATACATTCTCTCTGTTTCATTTTGTTGATCTGGGCCAGTTTGCTTTGCTTTAGCCTAATAACTACAAAGCTTTTGACCTTTTTGGTTCTCAGTTTCTTTAATTCTAAACTGAAGAGATCAGTAAGTAATAGGTATTGTCAAGAGTGGGACAAAAAAAAGTAAATTAATTACATTTGAAAAATGTTGATTTTAGTAAAGTGTATCAAATTTCTGTGTTTAGTAGAATTTTTCTGTGTTAATATATGTTGTTAATTTCCACAATTTGTTTGACCATAGTAGCCTAATTTATATGAACTTCTCAAATATCCCTTGTCCAGGGTGAAATATGTGTATGAATCTCAAGAACTGCCTGAGATGTTGATACGAAAAGAAAATGTCAGAATACCTATTTGTATTATTGTTTTTAATCTTGAAAAGTAAGGGGGGAAGAACCTATGTTAATATTTAGCCCATGGATTGATGCTTTTGCCCTTCCTAGGTCCTTATATAAAATAGTCATATACCATCTGCGAAATAACCTGACATGAATGGGAGTTCCAAAGTGATGAGTTGTTAGGGATGCCCTGATTTGTTTTTAAAAAATAGTTTTTTACTGTTTTCAGCTGCAACATTGATATTTCATGCAAAAGTCAATGATTTTATTATTTTGTAAACAAAAGAACAGATCATGGTTTACTTTTCCCCCCCAGGAAAAACATAAACAAGAATTGGAAGACATGAGGAAAGCTGGTCACGAAGCCCTCAGCATTATTGTGGATGAATATAAGGTAGAAGATTGAGAGTCTTTTTTCTTTATTCTTCTAAACTTTGGCAAACTTTAGTAAAATTTATACATAGGCATATGCAAACATACACAAATCGTAGAGTTCTAGTATAGTCTTATTTTGTATAGAATTCCTTTCAGTTGATCAGTAAGCCTTCACTGAAAGCATACTTGGTAATACTAGATGTTGCTCTGCATTTGAGAAGTTATAGAATATTTGAGAATACAGGACTGGCAGCTGAAGGCTCAAAAACAAAGCTATAGAATTCATTGCTGGGTTACATTACAATTCTACTTCTTACAGAAAAAGAAAGATATGATATAAACCTGAAAAATATTGTTATACCTTTTTCTCATTCTCAAATTAAATAGATTTCAGTACATTTAAGTAATGACAAATTATGATAAATGTCAATATCAGTGATATACACAGTATTATTCTTTTGATTCTCTGGCTGTAGAAGCTTAATCATTTAAAGTAAATTGAGTGCTTAATGACAAAATCTCCCCCCCCCCCCCAAATTACAAGTTAGATCTTTTTTCCTACAAGTAAAAGAGGAAAACATTCTTGATGACATCACATTCACACAGCTTTCTCAGAGGTAACGGCTGTTAGTTGCTTGATGGGTATACTTCAGAGGGTCTTTCTCTCTCTCTCTGTCTCTCTCTCTCTGCCTCTCTCTCTCTGTGTATGTGTATAGATATCTCCCCACATCATGCTATGTAATTTTGATTTGATTTTAAAGAAATGTTTTTCTACTCAATGTATTCTTTTGTTTTTTGCTGTATTTACTCAATATTACTTAAAGATATTTTTCATGTCAGTTTGTGTACACTTATTTTTCGTCATTGTTCTACAGTATTCCCCATACATACATCACATAATTGGTTTAACTATGCCTGTATAGATAGGGATCTAGGTTTGTTTTTGATTGTTCATTATTACACTCAATGTTTTTTTAAAAATCCTTCACCACATGTGGAATATAGGAATATTTTGTTGATTAAATGTTATCCCTAGACTTGATAGATATTACAGTCATTTTAGTTAGTTGATAATTTGGTGTGGAAAAGATTACTGTAATAAGTCATTTGGGTAAAAGTAGAAAAAGGAGAAGGCCCTGGCCAGTGTGGCTCAGTGGTTTACCATCGCCCTGTGCAACAAGAGGTTGCCAGCCAGTTCAGTTCCCAGTCAAGGCACATGTCTGGGTTTTGGGCTCAATCCCCAGTAGAGGGTGTGCAGGAGGCAGCCAATAGATGTTTCTCTCACATTCACATTGATGATTCTCTCTCTCTCTCTCTCTCTTGCTCTCGTTCTCTCTCTGTCCCCCCTCCCTCTCCCTCTCATTTAAAAAAAAAAGAACATCTAAAATTACTTTAAGTGAAAAGCTTTGCTCCTCTCCATAAAATAGTCTGTTAGATAGGTCTTGGGACATGAAAGGTCATTTTTGGGACTACGCCCAATATAGAAACTGGTGCCATTGTTGAGAAGGTCATTAAAAAATGTCTGGTTTTTACAGTGGTGATTACTGGCTCTTTCTGTAATGTGAACTTTTAGTTCTGCTAATATAAACCAGCTTTAGTTATTGAGTTGGGGAAAAGTATAGGATCTATTTTGAACCTTCTTTTTTTTCCCCCTAATTCTTCTCTGGTGGGAAGAATTAAAATACTGGAATTTACATAATTCTCCTTGGAGTATTCAGTGATATATTCTTGGATGAATCTATATTTTACTTTTTATTTATGAATTTTAAATGAAATGTTTTGAAAGGATTTACATTGTACATATGTGTATTTCTGAACAAGCTCAGTATTTCATATATTTAAATCCTTTTTGGTTCTAGCTTCATATATTTCCTTTGCTGGAAACATGTTTATTGTGTATTACTTTCAACACTGCCAACTAATGTGGTTAAAATCATATGTGAAAACTTTGTAAATATATTTTGCAAATTGTATTCTGAAGAAGTTTGGTTGTGAGCTACCATTTTATCTCCTCTTTGTCTAGTATCATTATTTGTGACTCATTTAAAAAGAGAGGATTTAAAAATATCAGGCATAAGGTATTATGATTTTCTGAAAAGGATTGGGAATCAAATCAGATAGTCTACAAAGTTATATTTTATTTGTCATATGTACTTACAGTCAATTAACATGCAAAATACATAAATTCTTTTATAGCAGCGAACTTTGGTGGTATTACATTTTATATAGCTTTACATATATTGATTTAGTGATCAGCTTCACATTTGGTATGATATACAATATTCTGAGGAGGAATAACATCAAATATGTTAATTATCACATAAAATTTGATAAGCTGGGTGATCTAAAAACACACTGAGCATCAACTTCATAGTAGTATGGGGGAAAAAACAACTAATTCAGATAGGAAAAATAGGCAATGTTTTAAAACCCTGGTAGATTAGATGTCTATGATTTAAGTGTGGATTTGTGTCTCATACTGCAACAAGAAAAAAACTAGTGTTTTTTCAATTCTAAAATTCAAGCTTGAGAAGTTCATGTGGTAATTATTTTGTTATACTTCTCTTTTTTTAAGACAGCAACTTTCATTAATATCTTTTAAAGTTTTATTTTGTTAAAATATATAAGCATTTTGACAGGTGAGTCATTAATCATTAGGTAACTCAAAAACAAACCAAAATACACCTTCTATGAGAACAGCAATAGTGTGAATATTCTCTTTGGGTTTCACTCCTTAATTCAAGAAATATTATTGACATTGTTTTTATGCCAGGGACTATTGTAGATATAACACTGAACAAAATTTACAAGTTCTTGGTCCAATGGAATATATATACCATACACACACACTCATGTATATGCACATACCAGAAGTGTGCATGCATATATAGGAAATAAGGAACCTAAAACCATATCTTTCCTGGCGGTTCAGTTTTTTAGGTCTTTACACTTTCACGTTTCGTACCTGTGCAGTTATTTATTCAAATGTGCGACTGGGCTACAGAATCTGCTACCTTCCTGCCACCATTTCTGGCTTCTAGGGATTTGACATACCCTGGATTAGATATGATCAGTCTTTTTATCCCCGCCAAGTTGAGTTGAAACATTATTGAGGAGTTTGAAAACAGATTTCATTAGAAAAGATAGTAAAACATACCAAATAAAGTAAAACAAAAATGACAAAGCCTAAAAATAATGCACAAGAAGATGCATTATTTTTGCATTTACCTCTGCTTCCAGATACATGAATTAGACATTTTTTCTCCTTTCTACTAAATACAGCTAAAAACTAAACCCTGGACCTTAATGTATGAAAAAGACATAGTATCTTGAAAGTTTAACTAAGAAAGTCAGACTGGCTTGAGACCTTGGGATCCAAGTAACTACATTATGCTGAGTTCCCTGTTCCTGTGGGTGGGTGGGTGGGTGAATATGGGTTTTGTTTGTTTGTTTGTGCCTCATTTGCCCTAGACAGGGTGCTGGAGAAGTGAAAAACCCAACACACCAAATGAGCACAGACAGAAATCCTCAAGAAAAGCCTGTTTTCTCTACCCCAAAGACAAAAGACAAAAGACAAGGAAAGCCTCCATCTCAAGAGGCAGAAAACTATTAAATAATAAGTATTCTACTCCAGCCAAACATCATGGAATAAACTACAGCCCCACTCCCATCCCTGCCAACAAAGGCTAGTTAGGGAACCTAGACTTCTACCCTTACCAGACTATAATAATATACCCTCCCTCTTCCCTACTCGGGCAGTGTCAAAGAAGGCTGACTGGGGTACCAGGACTTTTGTTCCCACTGGCAGTAAGTCCCTCCCCTTTGAGTGTCAGTGTAGGCCATGTAGAAAACCTAAACTTCCACCCCACCCTGATGGTAATGAGACCCTTTTCCCTTTCCCCTTGGGCGAGGTATGAAGGGATATTTAATGGAGAGTCAGGACTTTACTGCTCAGTAGTAGTAAGGTTCACCCCACATAGTGTCAGTAGAGGCCATTTGGGTAAAATAAGGTGGCATATTACTTCTCCTAGCCAGAGTGGTATCAGTGAAGCTCTGATAGAATACTTGAACTCCCAACCATGTCCAGCAATAGTGAAGAGATCTTTGTACCCCTTGCCCAGCCCTGCATGTCAGGCCATTTTCCTCTTTCCTTGTTGGAGTAATATATTATAGGAAATCTGCTAAAACACAATTTAAAATGTCCAGGTTTCAATATTACCCTTACGAAGAACCAAGAAAATCTCATCTTGGGTGAAAAAAGAGAATGAGCAGAAGCCAACACTGAGCTGACACCAATGTTAGAATTCTCTGACAAGGATTTTAAAGCATCCATCATAAAAGTGATTTAACAAGCAGTTATGAACACTCTTGAAAGAAATGAAAAAGTAAAAAATCTCAGCAAAGGAATAGAAAGTTTTAGCAAAGTAATAGATTATATAAAGAAGAACCAAATGAAAATTTTAGAACTAAAAAATGTAATAACCAAAATAAATACATACAGTGTGATCCCAAA
Source organism: Miniopterus natalensis (assembly GCF_054644295.1). Classification (NCBI taxonomy): domain Eukaryota; kingdom Metazoa; phylum Chordata; class Mammalia; order Chiroptera; family Miniopteridae; genus Miniopterus; species Miniopterus natalensis. Next base: position 153,911,236 of record NC_142082.1, on the reverse strand, counting down.
AGCATCACAGAGAAGCATTGGAAAGAATCAGTGAATTTGAAAATAGAGCAAAAGAGATCATTACATTTGAACAATAGAGAGAAAATAGACTGAAAACAAACAGGGATTTAGGGATCTGTGGGATTATAACAAGAGATCTAAAATTCATGTCATCAGAGTCCTTGAAAGAAAAAATAGGATTTAGTTGAAAAATAGTCAAAAAAATAGTCGCTGAAAATTTCTCAAATTTGTCAGAAGAAATGAAAGTACATACATACTCAAGAGGTTGAGTGAACTCTAAACAAGGTAAACAAACAAACAAAATACCCCACACCAAGACCCATTGTTACGGTTAATTTTATGTGTCAGCTTGACTGGGCCATGGTGCCCAGATATTTGGTCAAACATTACTGTGGATGTTTCTGTTGAAGGTGTGTTTTGGATAAGATTAACATTTAAATCTATGGGCTTTGAATAAAGTGGATTGCCCTTCATGATTGAATGGGCCTTATCTAATTATTAGAAGATCTTACTGAACAAACACTGACCTACCCTATGCAAGAAGGTGTTCTGCTAGCATAGATAGCCTTTATACTTGAACTGCAGTATTGGCTCTTCCTTGGGTCTCCAGTCTATCAGTCTACCCTACAGATGCTGAATATAACAGCCTCCATAATTTTGTGACCCATTTCTTAAAATGTCTGTCGACCTATATATATATATATCTTATTAGTTCTGTTTTTCTAGAGACCCTGACTAATGCATATGTCATAGTCAGACTTTCTGAAAACTAAAGATAAAGAAAAAAAATCTTGAAAGCAGCCAGAAAAAGATGACATTTTACCTACAGGAAGAAAACAATTAGAATGACATTGGATATTTCACCAGAAACCATGGAGGGCAGAAGGAAATGGAACAAGTGCTGAAAGAAAACTTATCAATCCTGATTTCTATATCCAGTAAAAATATACTTCTAGAATGAAGGAAGGAAATCAATATGCTTTCGAAGGAAAACTAAGAAAATTTGTCATGAAAACCTACCCTAAAACAATGGCTAAGGAAATTATCTACATAAAAGGAATGGTAAAGAATTTTGGAACATTAGGAAAAAACAAAGGAAAGAGGAAAAATATGGATAAATGCAGTAGACTTTCTTTTTTAAAGTTATTTAAATTATATTCATCTGTTAAATAAAACATTATAGCATTGTCTGATGGGGTTTTGATGTATGTGAAGGGAAAATTTTTAAAAATTATGTTGTAAACAAAGGAAAATATAGGACTTAAAGGGGAGGAAGTAAGGCTTTCTACACTTAACTTGAACTGGTAAAATGCCAACGTCAGTGATGGTGTGATATTTTTATTATGATTATTCCAAATTTATTTACTACTTCTATATTTCCACCCCATTATAAGGTATAGGGATTTCTTTATTAAACAATTTGATTACAGGACATTAAACTATTGAAACAGTTTGGAGCTAGTTAAGTACATATGTATTTCAAAAACTATAATCAGTCTAAAACATAATACAGAAAACTTTTCTACACTTTTCACTGTGATTTCCAAGAACCTGAAGTAATAATCCAATAATGATTACTACAGAGGGAAGTTTATTAAGTCATATATTTTGATTTAGAGTAGGCTGGTGATACTATTTTATTTTAATATATTATAATTTTTTGAACAGCTTTGTTGAGATATAATTCACATACTATAAAATTCACCTAAAGTTTATAATCCAGCAGTTTTTAGTATATTCACAGAATTGTACAACCATCATCACAGTCTAATTTTAGAGCATTTCATCATCCCTACATGAAACCTTTTACCTAATAGCAGTCACTCTTCACTCCCTTCCAACTACCCTGTCTCCTAGCTTCTGGTAACCACTAATCTACATGATGTCACTATAGATTTGCATTTTCTGGACACTTTATTATAAATAGAATCATTGCTTTGTGGTCTTTGTGACTGGCTTCTTTCACTTAGCATAATGTTTTCAATATTCATATTTTCACATGTTTTAGTACTTCATTTTTTTAAAAGTAGGACTGTTCGTTTGAATGGTATTGTTCCTCTTTTAAATTTTGGAATATGTTTGGGGGTTTTGTTTCAGCAGATTATCATGGCCTCAGATATTAATTTAAACCATAATAATCTAAATACCCATCCAGTTACTTACATCGGCATCAGAGTTTAAAAATACACCCTAAAGTTGTAGTATATTTTGGTTACCATATCTGTGTACCTAACGCCATTCAAATGAAATAGTACTTTTTAAAGCACCCAAATGATGTGATCAGCAGTTTCTGATTTAAAAATAGAAATAAGATTTGTTATGATTAAAACTTTTCACAAAGAATTGAAAATTCTTACTCAACTTGAATTAGTCCTGTATTTAAGGGATTAGGTGACCTCATCAAACTGGAATTTAGTTCTTTTAGTAACTATTCATACAACTTCACATCATCTACTGCAGGAACTAGGTCAAAAAAATCTGCAACCTATTCATATTTAAACAACTTGAAACACCAAAGTATTTTGCACTATTATTATGTATTCATATCTTTTTCTACATGTAATAATGATATATAATAACTTATAAATCTTTATTCTATGAAGTACTTCTATTAGGAGAGATGATTATTTTGAAGTCAGACAGACCTGTATCAAGTATTTGCTGACAGTGTGACCTTGCGCAGTTTCTTATGTATGAATTCTAGTTTCCTTATTTGTAAATTAGCAAATAAACCATACAACCTATTCATAGGAGTGTTGTAAAGATCCATGAGATAATGGATACGTTGCATGATTAATAATAATGCTGTTAATAAATATTAGCTGTAATAGTTATTGTTTTTATACTGAACATACCAATTTTCTAGCATTGTAATTTCAATACTTTGTCATTATCTTACAGCTGATTATTAATTGGTTTACTTACAGCTGATTATTAATTAGTTTACTACAATCATACAATGTGGATTCTTGTTTTAATCTTTGGAAATAACCAGTTAAGTGAAAGAGATTGTCGCCCTGCCCTTCTTAGCCATGGGTTCCCCTTAAAAAATCCAGCATTCTTTTGTTCTTTTAGAAAATAAATAGCTTGCTCCAGATTGATGAAAAGGACATGTGAAATTCTGTCAAAGTACAGAAGAAAACAAAGCTAACACTAACCTAATGCGCTACTTATGCCAACTTTTCCCATAATGTTTACTTAATTTTGTTTATTTTTTCTCTTTTATGCCATGATTTAAAAAATCTTTTATCCTGATAATTAACAACAGTAAAGTAAATGTAGATCTTGGAAGGCTTTCCACAGGAGCACGCCACATCTAAGATTGTTTATTACAAGTAATGTAAGAATTTTCCTTTACTTTAATTGGGCATTTTTTCCTTGAAAATGTCATTGTCTGGTATATATACTGGCTCAGACTTCACTATTCTTTCTGTAATTTTCACTGTCAAAGATTACTACCCATGATGTATTTTTTTAAAGCTTGTAACTAGTTGTATTAGTGTGATGCTTATTTGTTTAAGATGCCCTCAGCAGTTGTCATGGATAAGGGTATCTTAACCCCTTGGTTCTCACTTTGGCAGCATATAAGAAATTACTCCTGTTGTTTTTTAAAGATGCGTATACCAGGGCAGGTATCTTTTCTGAAAATTTAAATCAGTTGATGTAGGAGCGATCTAGCTGGTTGCACTTTCTTTAAAGTTCTAGAAGTCATTCTGTTACTCCTACGGGGTTGTTAATGATTATTGTAATTTCCCTTCATATTTATTTGTCTGTGAATATATTCTATCTATTTCAGCCTGTTGCCATATTTTCCCATTTGTATCATCTAATATCAAACATGTCAAGGTTTTGTGTGTGTGCACGTGTGGATTGATGGATGTATACATGCACGTGCAAGTTTCCCATTGAAATCACTGGGAAATTTTTCCATCTAAGAAAAATGAGAGATACTCTAACAGAACCAAATTCACTGTAGGATGGACTACTCTTTGTTTTTGGAAATTTAAAAAAATCAAAAGTTTTAGCTATAACTAAGAAAGTAGAATTTATCCTGTATTAAGATTTTTTAAATATAACTTATTGCTTTCCTAAATATAGGATAAGTGATCACAGTAAGAAAAATTTTCTTTATAATGGAGGATTGGTATAATAGCACAGAGAGACTATCAAAGAAATTCATACACGGAAAAAAATACAGGCATATTTGCTAAAACAGATGTGATATATTGCATCATATATAATATAGATGTACTATATTGCTCCTTGTTTTTCTTTTCAGAATTATGTCTGTACACATCTATTGGATTAATACAGGGGTGGGCAAAAGTAGGTTAACAATTATGAGTACACAAAACACAGAGTTTATTCTTGTATTATTTTTATTTATTATTGTATTATCTATTTGTATTATAACTGTAGAGCTACTTTTGCCCACCCCAGTATATTGTTTGTAAATGCTTGAGGTAAAGCCATATTAGATGCTGACACATTCTTAAAATTACTTTCTTTTTGTCCTAATAATTTTGGGGAATTTTCCAAAAGAAGTACTAGTTTGACTGTGTTAAAGTTGAAAGCTGGAACTTTTGCTAATGTGCTATATCAGTGAGTGAAAAGTGCTCAAGAAATTAAGTTCAACATCTTTTTATTTTATCTTACTTTGAGCCTAGTTCATTAAAAAATCCAATTTGACACAAATAAGATACGGACATATTTTTTGGTTATCATTTTTGTTTTGCTACTATATACAGACTGTTCAAGGCAGTGACAACAGACTCCTCTCCTTTTCTTCTTTTTTTTTTAATGTGGTGTTTGCTTTAAGGTAGGTCAGTTAGAAAAAGAGCTTTCCCTTTTGAAACTCTTCTTTCATACTGGAGTTACAGTTGCAAGTTATTTTCTGGGTTCTGGCTCAACTTATTTATTTTTAAAATTAAATTGCAGTCTCTTTTTAAATTAAATTTATTGGGGGTGACATTGGTTAATAAGATTATGTAGGTTTCAAGTGTACATTTCTGTGATACATGCTCTGCATATTTACATTGTGCGCCCACCACGAAAAGTCAAATGATCCTCCATTGACATATATTAGGCGCCCTTTACTACCCTTTCCTCTGATAAACACCATACCGTTGTATGTGAGTTTCAGTTTTATACCCTTCATATGAGTGAGAGCATATGGTTCTTAGCTTTTTCTGACTGACTCATTTCTCTCAGCATGATATTCTCAAGGTCCATCCATGTTGTCACAAATGGCAGTATTTTGTTATTTCTTATGACTATTATTCCATTTTGTACATGCACCACATCTCTATCTAATCATCTCTTGAAGAACACTTCCCTTGTCTCCATGTCTTGGCCACTGTGAATAATGCTGCAATGAACATAGGGGTGCATATATCTTTGCGAATAAATGTTTTCAAATTTTTGGGGTAGATGCCCAGAAGAGAGGTTGCTGGGTCATATGGTAACCCTATTATTAATTTTTTGAGCAACCTTTATGCTGTTTTCCGTAGTGGCTGTACCCGTTTACATTCCCAGCAGCAGTGAATGAGGGTTCCTTTTTGTCCACAACCTCTCCAACACTTGTTATTGCTTGTCTTGTTGATAATAGCTGTTCTAACAGGTGTGAGGTGGTATCTCATAGTAGTTTTGATTTGCATTTCCCTAATAGCTAGTGAAATTGAGCATCTTTTCATATATCTGGTGGCCATTTGTATGTCTTCTTGGGAGAAGTCCTCTGCTTCTATTTTAATTGGATTGTTTGTTTGGTTTCGAATTGTATGAGTTCTGTATATATTTTGGATATTAACCCCTACTCAGAGCTGTTGTTTGCAGATATCTTCTCCTGTTTGGTTAGCTACCTTTTTGTTTTGTTGGCGGTTTCTTTTGCTGTGCAAAAGCTTTTTAGTTTGATATAGTCCCATTCATTTGTTTTTGCCTTTACTTCCCTTGCCTTTGGGGTAAAGTTCTAAGACCAAGTTCTGTAAGTTTTTGTTGTATAAACTTAAGAGATTAGACATTTTTCAAATCATAGCAGATAGGAGAAATATTTAAATGTTGAATTTTGACAGTTGATAGATTAGCAAAAATAGTGATCAGAAAACTAGCCTGAAAAAGGCAAAAAAAAATGCAGTTTGGTTTAATATTTATATGTAAACACCAAATAATTTATATCTATTATGATCTAAGGTGTATACCCTCTTCTCAAACTCTAAGAGCTTTCTTTTCTCACCCTTTGTGTGCATGCTTTTGGCCAAATGGAGTATATTTACAAATGTCATCCTTTCATACAGATAATCTACACTTTTCAAGATATCTACTCTAAACTAGACACATAGACATACACACCTATTTCTCTTTTATATTCTTTGTTTCTGAAGCTTGACTGAATTAATGTTCTTTAAATTCTGTGTATTGAAACCTAGATGCCAAAAGCCAATGAGTGCTAGTTATATGAATAGTGTTTATAAATGCTTGTTTGTTTTAATGAGAAAGCAAGGAATGGGCAGGTTTTTGTTTTTTTTTTTAAGTCTTAGAACATTTTATAAAGAGAATATTTAATATAAATATTTTATCATTTTGCATTAAGTTTCAGAATATCAAATCTGTTACCTTAGAGTCTTTAGGCATACAAATTTTCTGCTGCCTCTAGTAAAAAATAATGCAAAGTTTCTACATAAACTTAAGTTGTTCTGAAATTATCTTGATTGAAATTACTGATATATTCATTTCCAATGTTACCCAACCTTGATTTTACTGAGTGTGATGGTCCTCTGTGAATTTTCTGTAAAGGTTAAATATGCTGTAAGTACCTTTGGTAAGGATTCCTTTGAATTTTAGCAGTGTACCATATGTTAAATGCCAGCTTGGAGTATCACATGCCTGCTGTATTCCATTTTTCAAAAGCACCCACTTGCTAATGTTTTATTTGAACTCTTCAGTTGTTTGTACTAGTTTATAAGGGAGAACATATTACATTTAGGAGACCAATTTTTCCCAGGGTGTAGAATTACTTGTATTGTATAAAGTTCTGCTCCAAGGAGGGGGAAACAACTTTGTTTTCTCTTCTTTTGATATTTCCCTTTGATTAGAGATTGCTAACTTTTTGTGCAAAGGGGAAAGTAAAAATTAAGATATGTGAGACTTGTCATATATCTTTTAGTTTGAATTCCAGTATTTTGTTCATCCAAAAGAATGAAATAAATTTATAGTTTTAGTTATTTGATAGAAAAAGGATTCTCATAAATTCCAGCTTTTATCGTATGATCAGATTTTTCCTGGACAAATAAAGATGTTTGCTGTTGCCAATAGAGTTTGGCCTAACAGCATGCTAGATACTAGTGATTGGTTTGGAAATAAAGACTTGGCATGTCTGTTCTTATCCCTCCACCAAACTTAACCTCAGCAGAGGACTGAAAAAGGTTTGGTAGTTGAGAATAATTCTTGTGTGCTCTGAGTTTCCTGGGCTTAGCCAGACTTTTGCATGCAAGGCTATTCTTGTGGTTTTTCTAGCCGAGCCAAAACCAAAAGGCATTGGAAACCTTGCAAGAAAACTTGTTCTAATATAGATTTAAGACTTGCCTTTATATTGTGACTGGATCATCAGCCTGATAGTTAAAGGAATGAAGGGAAAATATTCTGTATTGAGGATATAAATTTCAAATTTCTGCTTCAGCACAGACCTTGAGAAATTTCTTCAATGATTAAAAAATGTTAAGTGATTAGAGTTTATTTAGTTAGTAGTTTCTTAAGACATGTAAGACCTGCCTTTTCCCCATTAGTTATTTTTCGCTTACCTTGTGAAGTGCTCTTCAAGTGTTATGGGTTCCAATGAATATCATGTCAGGTTAATATTTGTGACTGATGTTGATCAAACTTGGAAATTTAATCAATAGCAGCCCTTTCCCATCTAGGTATTAATTATAGATTTATTCTTATTATCATAAAAATTCAGGCTCTTCTATCATAAGTATATTTTATGCATAATAATACTGTCTTTCCATGTTGACCGCAGTGAAGCTTGATGTGTTCTGATGGGATTGAAAGTTTTTTCAAATCTTCCTTTTATCTAAGCTTATTCAACAGGTTTTTTACCTCTAGTAATAATGCTGGAGGAGTGATTATATAGTAGCATCTGTGAAGAATATCATTTCTGTAACTATTCCAGTTAATGTAATAGATCAGTTATGTGGATCTTAATCTTTCATTATTCTAATGAACTGAATTGTCATCAGGGTCTTTCTGGATTCAGGCATTTTCAGTTTTAGATATTGCCTGAAAAGTGTTTCATAATTAGGCTTTAGGAATAAGTTGAAGTGTGTGTTACAGATTTATTTTTATTCATGTTTTATTGGCCACTAATTTTCCAGTTAGTGAAGGGATACGTACCATAGTTCTTAAGGCAGAAAAGATAAGCTGATGAAAGTTATTCTTACATTCATTTAATTTTCTAAGTCCAAATTGAAGATATGTATGCAAAAACCACTGTTAAATTTTTAAAATTTTCCCTGTTTGAAAGGATATGAGAGGAATGGTTAACTTTATTGTTTTCTCTTAACTATAAAACACAGACTCTGAGGAAGGAAAGCAGAGACATAAGAATCAGTGACATTTGGGAGAATAACATTTTAAGGTGTAACATTTCTAATTAGTATACAACCCAGTGTCAAAATAGAAGGCTGGTTTTGATTTTATCCTTAAGTTCTAATTAATCAGCTCTGGGGAAATTTGACATATGAGAATATACATCTTATACCAAGGATAAATTATTAAAAGATAGAATGATTTTCCCTAATATATTCAAAAGACATGCAAGTATGAATTGTAAAAATTAAATTTTGCTCTTATTGTGGTCTGGGTATTAGTCCCCTTTACTCCCCAGGCTTTATCTTTTCCAGAGGTGAGATAATTTATTTAAAATTGTCATGTCTCCAATTTGCAGTGAATTGATTATCAGATTGCTTTATAGCAATGAGAAAGGAATTCCATGTGAGGAATAATCCATATAGATCCTGATTTTGTCCATGTAGTCAAAAGCACAAAGTTCAAAGGATATCCTTTTTTGGTGTTTAGCAGGATATTCACGTAACCAAATTTTTGGGGGTAATTAATCCACTCTGACAACCTAATGTTGGTGCTCATGTTCAGCCAGAAGCACCACTTTGTGCCATCTTAAAAGACTCAGATACTTCCATAGCAATTAATGTGTTAACAATTCCTCTGAGCCACTTAGATGACCTTGTCCCTTCTCCTTGGGCTTCTCCCTAACCCCACACAAACAGGAGCTGGCACTGGAGGGAGCCTCTGTCACCTGCTCCAGTCCTGGGATGGCACTTCTAATTGCTGCCCAGTCAAAAAGATTTTAAGTATTTTACATATTACCCTGAATACTATAACATCTGTAATATATGGTTAACTTTTATCTGGAAAAGAACCCAGTGGAAGTGTCTTACATTATCATCTAAGTTCATAATTTTATTTTCTTTATGATTAAAAAAAAGGAAAATTTAATCTTTGTCAATGTGTCTTCTATAAAATTGATTTAATTGAAACCTAATTTTTCTCAATGTTAATTGCTTTTTAGTATGAAAATAAAAGTTCTTTCTAATCTTTGAGATCTTTATTTGATGAATGAATTTCGATTAATTTGGAGGAAAATTCTTCACTTTAATGGTCTTAAATCTAGTAATTAAAAGATAATATTGATCCTAACTTAAATCCACAGAGCATGAGTTTCATTTGTCATGAAAAAGTAGGGAATTTAGCTCTCAAAAAACAGCAAATGGTTAGAACAATACCACCTTTTCATATCATCAATATAAAAAATTAAATTAACTGTTATGATTTCAAAAAAGTCCTTTATTCCTTCATCATTGGCAATGAAGAAACTCTTTTATTCTTCCCATTGATTAGATAAGGAATGTAAGACAGAGAAACTATGCCTTGATCAAACACATATAAGCAGAGGAGGAGTTTTAAGTAAGAGCCAGTTCCCTCAAAGCTTGATGCAGGGCTCTATTCAACAAATTGTACTGCCTTCTTGGAATGTTAATGCATGTGTTTGTAGGCCAAATATTTCTGACATCCTGATGGGCTTCTTTTTTCCATGGTCTCTGATCTTTCAGAAAATGAGGTGCAAGGGTCTTTAGTGTTTAAAAACCAGGTTGTTTAAACACTGAAGTGTTCAAATCTTTCATTTAACCCTATGAAAGATTCTGAAAAGATTGTTTTAGAATTCTCTCTCTCTCTGTCTCTCTCTGTCTCTCAATGAAACTGCAGCTCTTACTCAAGTCACAAGGAACAATATTGTGGCATCTGAGGGAGAGGCATATCCATATGGCAGCTATTCAGAAGTTTAAAGTATCTGGAAGGCAGACATGCAGAGCCTCTGCGCTGTACTTAATTTTAGAAACTTCTTAATTTTAATGTGTTGTCCATGGCACAAAAGAAATTTTCACTGGGAGACTTTTGTGGTGTTTGAGGTAGCAACTCTTATGTTACTAGAATCCCTTAACAACAAGGCCAACAGGAATGATTCCCTCAGTTCTGAGGATTTTCTTTGGCTTTCAGAGACTCTAAAACACTTTATAGCATGGCTAGACTGTATTGAATTTCCATGTTTAGATCTACACCCATAATTTAACATTTTTCTTTTTGAATTGTATGGTACCTTCTGCACTGTAATTCAAATACGTAGAAAAATCTGAGAATCACTGCAATTTCAAATGCTTGAGATCTGTAACGGTAGATTTTCAGCAGCCTCAACATGACCTTGTTACTTCTCCTTTTTTAAATTAAGGAAAAAGGAAAGGAGAAATCTTTTTTGAAATCATTTTTCCATAATTTTCAGTTACAATTCCTTTGTTGCTTTCTAAAAAGAAATATGGCCAAATCCATTACTATCACTACTCAAGATATCTGGAATTTGCTCTTGAGAAACATGCACCTTCATTCTCCCCAAAGGTTGAATTTACAGGGTCTGAATATTGCCTAACTTTTGCCAGCCTGGGTAGCAGGAGACTAGGGACCTGAACTTGACTATGGAGACACTTTTGAGTAAATGAAAGCCTTAAGTCCAGATTGAAGTCTTTTCCCTAGAGCAATGATTTTCAACCTTTTTCATCTTGTGGCACATATAAACTAATTACTAAAATTCTGGAGCACACCAAAAATATATTTTTTGCCGATCTGACAAAAGAACTTAGGTATAATGATTTATTCACACTGGATGGCTTTTATTGTATTAGCTGCTGTCATTTTTTTAATTTACCAATCTAAGGGAAAAGAGGTCAGAGCCCCTGACTAGTACTCAGGTATTGCATGGTAGTTGTTTTTTGTTTTTTGGGCTTTTTAAATTTTTTTTATTGTTGACACTATTATAGATTTCCCCCCTTTGCTCTCCTCCACCCAGCCCCCCACCTTCACGACATTGTTGTCTGTGTCCATGGGCTATTAATATATGCATGCATGTTCTTGGCTAATCTCTTCTAGCAGCCCTCCTTTCTGATAGCTGTCTGTCTCCTGTATTCATGCCTCTGGTTATATTTTGTTCATCAGTTTATTTTATTCATCAGAGTCTACATATAAGTGAGATCATACGGTATTTGTCTTTTTTTGACTGGCTTATCTTGCTTAGCATAATAATCTTCAGGTCTATCCATGCTGTTGCAAAGGGCAAGAATTCCTTCTTTTTTATAGCCATGTAGCCAGAATGGCTACCATCAATAAAACACAACAAATGCGGGTGAGGATGTGGAGAAGAGAGAACCTTAGTGCACTGCTGGTGGGAATGCAGACTGGTGCAGCCACTTTGGAAAACAGTGTGGAGTTTCCTCAAAAAATTAAATATGGAGCTGCCTTTTGACCCAGTGATCCCACCTCTGGAAATATATCCTAAGAAATCCGAAACACCAATCAGAAAGAATATATGCACCTCTATGTTCATAGCAGCATTATTTACAGTAGTCAAGATCTGGAAGCAGCCCAGATGCCCATCAGTAGATGGGTGAATAAAAACTGTGGTATTACATGTTTTAACAATTCTGAGGCACACTGGTTAAAAACTGCTCCCAGGTCCTTTTACACTATACTTTTACTTATTTTTTATTTACTTTTTATTGAATTTATTGGCGTCTCATTGATTAATAAATTACACAGTTTTCAGGTGTACAGTTCTGTAATTCATCATCTATATATTGCATTGTGTGCTCACCACCCAAAGTTCAGTCTTCTTCAGTCACCATACATTTGACCCCTTTGCCCTCTTCATCTTCCCCCTACTCCCCTTCCACTCTGATAATCACCAGCCTGTCATCTGTGTCTGTGAGTTTGTTTTATTTGTTCATGTTGCTTTCTGCTTTGTATCCCACATACGAGTAAAACAATATGGTTCTTGCCCTTTTCCATCTCACTTATTTTGCTTAGCATGATGCTCTCAAGCTCAAGAACAAAACTGTATTTGTTGGGATAACAGAGTATAGTTTGGGTTGCAGTAGTCTGCTGTGGCTCTACTTCTCTACTCACTTAAATTCCAGCATATATTATATTGGTTTTGGGTGGTGTTTGACCTAATATCTGTGTTCTATGAGTCTAATAATTGTAGAATATATTACATACTTTCCCTTCCAAGGATTTTGTAGTCCTTCCCACACTCTATTTTATTTACTCAAAATTTATCCTGTAGAGTAGAAAGAATGGACATTTCTAGTCTAAAATAATAACAAAAAGTTGAAATCCTTGGTAGGGATTAAATGTACTCAGCAACAAATTTGGTAACTGAAGTTGGCAGTTATAATTTGAAGCTTGGTGAACTTTTCAGTGAATATTGGTACCACTCATACTGTGACTTAAAAAAAATATTAATCTTAATACAAGGGTCATTAGTTACCAAATAGCTATTGTATGTGTCTACTACTTGAAAGGAACTGTATAAGAAATTATGCGTGATAAAGATGAGTAATATATAGTTCCTGTACTAAAGGAACCCACAATCTTGTTCACACCTTTAAAATTATTGTTAAAGAAGTGTGGTAAGTAGTTTTCCTCAAGTTCAGTAAATTAAATTCCTTGAGATGAAACAGAAAGTCTCTGATAGAACTGTGGCTAAAACCTAAATATGTTGAAAATTAATAAAACATTCCCTGCCTTTGGTAGCATTTTGTTTTCATTATACCATGTTTGTATACATCTTTATTTTTCTGCTTCTACACATCGTGAGTCTTAATTCTTTATATGTGTTGAAATAGTTTAAAAAGGTCATATAAAGGAAATAATTCTTTGATATATCTTTTTGTATTTTTGTATAAGCCCATGGGAAGGCTTCCTTGTGTCTTTGATATCTATAGAGGCAATTACAGAGAAAGAATAAATTGCAGGGAAATATTAAGATTAATGTTCACTTTTACATTTACAATATATGAGAAATTTAAAGGTGATTTTTATGGTGTATTACATTGGAAAATAAATATCCAATTATATAATGATAGATCAAGCCATAAAAGCAGGTAGCTAGTACCAATTGTGTATTTGTAAGAATGTCCATAATGGTTAATATTCTAGTTGTGAGGATAGTTTTTGGAAATTACCTCCTTTGTTTGTAGTAATTCCACTGTTGAGTTTATTTTGGTTAAAACTCAGTCAGAGTCCTGTTTTCCTTTACTAAGTTTACTAGTAATTCTGCAGCTTTAGAGTGATGATTGTTGAATTATGGGAATGGTAGCATCAGCAGACCATCTAACATTTGCAAGAGAAAGTTAATTATCTGAAAATCTGAGGCTTATCCAGAGGTTTAAAAAATATTTTATCTTAGTGTTATCTAAATACATGTAGACTTATTTAGCTTCTTAATGCATGTTGCTTCCAACCAAGTAAATCTATTTTCATAACAGAGATTATTTAAGAGATTTGGCTTATTTTTTCATATTTTGGAGAATGTGCCAAACGTCTGTTTTCTATAAGACATGTGTCTGTTTCAACTTACTATTTTGATTGAGTAGTTTATTATCCAGATAGACCTTCAAAAATAGAATATTTGCTTAAGAGTTCTTATATATATGGTTGAGTGCATATTTTAGAATAATTTGGGGTTTATAAATAGTATGTAAGATAATATTGGGGACATGTTAAGTATAACATATAATGCTTAAAAAAGAAGAGAAAAAAGATAATATTCTAAGCATCTCGTAAGGAAGTGAGTGGGTGGAACATCTTCAAATGCTGATTTGGCTTCCCTTAGAACAGTGTTAATGTCTTTGTATTTAACTGACTGAGTGAGGTTCCAACATTTACACTACCCACTTGGTTTTGTCCAGTCTCCCAAGTTTTATTACTTTTTACGAGTACTGCCTTGAGATTCTTACTGACTTCCCCACTTTGACTTACACCTTTTCACAGGGATGTGAAGTTCCTGGGGGGCAGTTCTTTTATGTTTGAAATTGCTCAGAGTTTCCATCTGCTTTTACTTGACTTGTGGTCTTGAAGATCACGCTTGGCCCATGGGTATTACAGTGCGCTGAGAGGATGTAGATTTTGTCAGCCAGTGAAATATGTCTGGGTTTTTTCCCTTCTTTTTTTTTTCAGCAGCTTTCATACGCTTCTCATCCTGTGTGGTCTTCACTAAACTGAATTTATATTTAACAGAACTGCTCACTCTCTTTATCATCTTCTATGACTTGGCCTTTTTAAAGGAGAGGTGTGTGGAAGGAACATCTGGCCAAAAAAGCTGTAGTCTTGGTAACGGGAAAACTTAAACCAGAAAGCTTAAAGTAGTGTTATGTATGAATGTGCTTCAATATTCGCAAACGTGTGTTTTCTAATGCAGAAGAGGATCATATTTCAGATATGTACAACTGTCAAAAAAATTCTCATGCCAACCGTAGATTCTGAGTTTTGTCTGTGATCCAAATGGCTTTTTGTTTGTTTGTCTTTTAGGCACTACTACAGTCTTCAGTTAAGCAACAAGTAGAAGCTATTGAAAAACAGTACATTTCTGCAATTGAGAAACAAGCACATAAGTGTGAGGAGTTGTTAAATACTCAGGTAATAAAACTGCACATCCATTACATATTTATACTTTTCTTCTGACTCTCCTCCCCTGAGAGCTTTATAACTATTTATTCAGTTTCGTACCATTTACTTTCCATGGTATATTTTGGAGAAAAAAAATATACTTATGTAAACTCAGTGTTAAAGTTTGGGAATTTTATGATAGACTAAAAATAGAGCTAAAGGGCTAAAATATATGGGACTTCCTCATATTAATAATAATTCTTATGTTAATGTCTGGGTTATAATATTATTTATCAAATAAGAGAAGCAAATAGCTGACTATAAATGTGTTATTGCATGTGTAGTGATTTTTAGTGGTATAAGATTTATAAAAAATTTTTGAATTTTTAAAAGTATTTATGCTTGAGTTACTTTTCATTGCATAAAGGCATTGGTTTCTATTTGAATTTTTCCATAAGTTTTTTTTTCCTCTTGATTTAATGTCCTAGAAGGCATTAAAGACTCAATTGGCCTATTTACATTAAACAGTTGACCATTTATGGATGTGTCATAAATAACAATGCAAGGAATTCTCAGCAACATTTGTTAATAACAAAACTTGGTAGGTGAAAATGAAATCAACTTTACTTAAAGGATCTATTTTATATCATGGGAAGAAACTATACTAAGAATTAGGAAAACAGAATTAGGTATAGAATTTAAATGGAGATTTATAAGTATGCAACTACATCCCCAAGATAAAGATCACTTCTATTAAATATTTTTCAATGGCATTTTAATAAATGGCTTGGGAGAGGAAATACACAGGGAATTTTACAAATTTGATCTTAGCAATTATACTCTTTTGGGTGCTGAAATACTAGGTTGTCTCAGGTATGAAGCTATATGACTTCATAATATAACAAAAATCACAGAGAAAAACTAAGGTCATAGAACCGTGCAAACAGCATACGGTGTGTATTAGCCAGGACAGGCAGATTATACCCTCAAGTCTCTGGCTTCAGATAACAAGATTTATACTTTACTCATGCTACACATACACTGAGGATTATCTTGGGACTACGTCTCATGTTGTCCTAACCCTAGGAAATAGCTTGATCGTGTCATTCCTACGTAAAACATTACCCGTTATTGTTGCAGAGTGAAAACAAGCCCAGTCAGATTTACTACCAGTAATTCAATATTCTGGACTGGGAATGACACTTTTATTCCCAATTTATATTCACAATGTCCCCTCCCTTCCCCCAATCATAATGGGGCCAGGTAGTGTGATCCTACCATGAACCTGGAAGGGAGAGAGCAGGAAATAGATGATAAACAGCACAAATATACCACAGTCTGCTCTTTTGGTCACCAAATACTCAGTCTCCATCTCACAGGCAAATTTGGTTATCCTGTCCCTGTGGGTGAAAATCTGGAAGTTCTATCCAGCTAATGCCTCAAGCTCAAAAGTCGAGGATTTCTGGGTGATAGGTGGGTTATGATGTGCTGCAGTTTCCATATTATCTGGCCCAGATATGTAGTTCTTTTTGACCTGCAGAACTAGAAGCCAAAACATATGTTGTTTACCTACAACCAATCTAGTGTACAGTGATGAGACAAAGGTAGGGTATTTGCTCTAATCACTGTCAGTAGCAAATACTAAGAATCAGAGATGCACAGCTATCATTAGTATGTAGCAATTCTGAAATTTCAGTGGACACATTAAATAAGAATCTCTGCCTTGGGGATAGGATTGCTCTTTGATGTGCCATGATTTTCTTTTCGGGGTTTAAGGGCAGGGTCTTTTGTCCATTGTATTTTATGCTCCTGTAGGTTTTAAATTTTTTAGTATCTTTGTTGGTTATATCTAATGTAGTTTTGGAGATTATACTGGTTTTCAACCTGCTTTTTGCTTATAGAAAATTGGGAGACATGAGTCATTTTATACAGCTAATAGTCCCAGTTCAGGGCATTGGTTCTTATAGCTTCTTATCTGTTTGATTACAGTCAGCTTCATTTAGCGAAAGCAAAACAAACCCACAGTTATTTCAGAGATCTACTTCCTCGATTTAATGTGTTTATATACTTTCCACCCCTATGTTTGTCTTTCTGTGTCTCTCTCATTTTCTGATTAAAAATAACTTTATTTATCAAATCTGGTGTGAAGAAATCCCAGTGATCTCTTTTCCCTAAACCACGTGATACAAATGAAAGTACATATGCTACAGTCACAGCCTTATTGGGTCTTTGCTTAGCAACACCCTTATCAATTGAATTTTTAACAGTGAGTATGACTAACATACACTTGATTTTAATACTTGCTGCAAGTCTGAATTTAGTCGTCTTTGTTCCTCAAAGCCTTCCAGTTTTTTCTTTTAGAAATTGAGGTTGTGAAGATGGTCATCTCTGCAAGTTCCCAATTTTATGAACTATTTCTATTACCTGTAATTCATTGCTTGTGAATTATCTTTTTCTTGTGAATTTCGTGTTGTCTTTTTTTATAATGCCTTATTAAACATAGCCAACAGCAGAGCTAATCAATGAATTGAGCAAAGTTGTAGGTTAAAAGATTAACACACAAAAATCAGTAGTGTTCCCATACACCTGCGATGAACCAGTCAAAAAGGAAATGAAGAAAGCAATTTAGATTACAGTAGCATCTTAAAGAATAAAATACCTAGAAATAAATTCCACTAAGGAGGTAAAAGACTGTACACTGAAAACTACAAAACACTGCTGAAAGAAATTAAATATAACCTAATAAGTAGAAAGACATCCTGTATCCATCAATTGGAAATATTTCGTGAAGAGCATTTAAGACTTCCGCAGGACACTTAGAAGATCATAGGCAGTTTGGTATGATGAAATGCTATTTAAAAAACCAAACACTAAAGGGATTTCATTAGTAGGTAAAACCATGTAAAATGTAGAAATGGTGATCCCACACTTTTTTCCAAATCATATTTCTTGAGATGTCATTTGAATTTTGAATAATAGCTGAATTGTTCCTTAGGAATAACTTAGTTCTGTGTGTGTGTGTGTGTGTGTGTGTGTCTTTCTTTTTCTCTCTTATTTTTAGTTCTCAAATTTGTACCAGTGGTTCTGTACTAAGGTTACTATTGTAGGAAACTCAGGTTATGGCCAATTTTTTCCCCAGTATACACCATGCTGCAATGACTAATTTAGCCCATGTATTACCTCCACCCCCCCAAAAAAAATAAAAGATTTGCTTTTCAGTTCTAAAGCATTAATACATTAAACAAAGGAAAATTAGCTTTTCATTGTTTCTTCAGCAAAGATTTCTAGAAGTGAAATTAATTACATGGAAATAACCTTTGTTATTGTTAACAGTTTAAGGCTTTGTAATACATGTTTAAAAAATTCCACATGTATCAATTTATAGATAACAAGCAATACAAGAAGATACTCATTCACTAGGCTCTCACCAGCAAACTTTTAAACTTGTAACTTGATGAGTAAAACCTGTTAGGTTTTTATGATGGTTCATTTTATGTCTCAGCTTTGCTAAGCTTTTGGTGATTAATTGTTTGGTCAAACACTGGTCTAGATATTATTGTGAAGGGTTTTTGTAGCTTTTATGAGCATTCATTATAAGTTGACTTTAAGTAAAGTATAATACCCTAAATAATGTGGGTGGGCCTCATCCAATCAAAGGCCTTAAAAGCAAATACTGTGGTTTCCAGAAAAAGAAGAAATTCTTCCTCAGTATTATGATATAGAAATCTTGTCTGAGTTTCCAGCCTGCCCTAAGGAATTCCTACTTGATAGCCTCTACAATACCGTGAGCTACTTCCTTCAAATAAATAAATCTCAATTTTTCTCTCTCCCACCTTCCTCTTTCTCCCTCTCCCTCTCTCTCCCTCTCCACATATCCCATTGGTTCTCTTTCTGTGGAAAAGCCTGTTTAATGCAGTTTGTGACTTTGTATTTACTTGCTTATCTTTGAGATTACCATGACTTTTGAAGGATGCTTAAGAACTGTTATGCTTTTCTATACATACTCTGTGCTATTTATCTACAGAGTTTTGATTAGCTTTTCATACAGTCACTGAAAGTGTTAGAAAGCTGTGTTTGCATCTGTGACTGATCACTTCCATTGCTTTAGGATATGCCAAATGCTCACTTTAAATCATATGATGTATTTATTAATTTGTATGTGTAGGTATTGAGGAATTCTGGCTATCTTTACTCTGTATATCCAAAAGTACGTACTATAATTACGTCAAAGAGTCAGAGTTTTCTCACAGATTCAAATAGAATTCATCCAGTTATGTTAATTAATCAATGCTTTGGTAATTATTTTTTTATACTATTATAGGGATAATAGGTAAAAGGGTAAAGTAATTTTAAAATCCAAATTTTACAATAATTAGTGAAAGATATTACTTGCTCTATTTTCTTTTAACTTAATTTCATATATAATGGTTAGAAAACAATATCAACACTAATTTTATTACTTGTATAAGAATTTTAGTGTTATTATTCTAATCCATTCTTAACATACCATCAGGATCACTTGAGTCTCATTCTCATAAAATAGTAGAAAAAGTGTGCCTTGAGACCATTTATCTGAAGGAAAAACACCTTTTATTACCTGCTAATTGCTATCCCAAAGGTGTATAGTGATACGTTGGCAGATTGTGGTTAGCCGTAAAATTATTTTTCTCTCTTACCACATACTTCACTTTATTCTCCATATATAGTAAATTTAAGAGAGTGAATAAAGAAGTGACATTCTACATCAAAATCCACTACACAGAAAATAATGAGGTTCCTTGCTATTTCTCTTGAATATATTCTTTGAGAGAATAGACAGATTATTATCCTCATTTAAAATAATATGCGTGATATTTACATTAAGAAGAAAGCCATAGCTACCATCAACAAATCAACGAACTACAAGTGCTGGCGAGGGTGTGGAGAAAGGGGAGCCCTAGTACACTGCTGGTGGGAATGCAGACTGGTGTAGCCACTATGGAAAACAGTATGGAGTTTCCTCAAAAAATTAAAAATGGAGCTGCCTTTTGACCCAGTGATCCCACTTCTAGGAATATATCCTAAGAAATCCGAAACACCAGTCAGAGAGAACTTATGCACTCCGATGTTCATAGCAGCACAATTTACAATAGCTAAGATCTGGAAACAGCCCAAGTGCCCATCAGTAGGTGAGTGGATAAAAAAGTACACCATGGAATACTATGCAGCTGTAAAGAAGAAGGATCTTTTATCCTTTGGCATAGCATGGATGGAACTGGAGAGTATTATGCTAAGTGAAATAAGCCAGTCAGAGAAAGACAAGTACCACATGATCGCACTTATATGTGGAATATAATAAACAAAGTAAGCTGATGAACAAAATGGATCCAGAGACACAGAAGCATGGAACAGACTGAGGGATCTCAGAGGGAAGGCAGGGGTGGGGGAGTGGGTGGGGAGAGATTAATCAAAGAATTTATATGTTTATAAGCATAACTCATGGACACAGACACTGGTCTGGGGAAGGCCTGGGGGTGGGGTGGATGTGTGGTGGAGGGGATCAATGGGGGAAAAAGGGGACATCTGTAATATTTTCAACAATAAAGATAAACTTAAAAATATATATATATATATTTACAATGAATTTAAAATAGCAAAATATAAGAGAATGTTTAAAGTACTGAAATACTTTATTGTTAAATAAAATAACCTTAAATAGTTTAAAGAAGAAGAAGAAAGCCACAGAAAGACCAGCCCTACTCATTGCTTGGGTAAAAATTTGTAATGATGATGAGAAATTAGAACTTCTTAATTCCCGTGTAATTTTGTGTTCTCTAATTCCTGTGTTTAGTTTTATTTTCCCTTTCACTACTCTCCTTCAGTACAAAAATCACAAGTTTTTGAGAGAGGACATGTGAAGAAGAACAGACACCCTAGAGTAGTGAAAAGATTGTTACTGTGCACCAACCTGCAGATAATATGCACATGATCACCTGTCCAGGTGCAGTGTGATCAAGGAACTTACAAATTAAAACAGTAAAACATGGCCTGTGATCTTTTGACGCATTTAAAAAAAATTGAGCTAAGTGCCCTAGACTGAAAATGGAAAAGTACTTAACTTTCAAAAACAATGTTGCACAAACTGGCGATTATAATGGTGGCTCCTGGAATGATTCCAGATGGATTGCTAAAGAAGATAGTAACTTCTGGAGCCAAGATTGATTTGCTAAGAAAATATTGTCCAGCTAAACTTACACGAGGCTACCAGTCAGGTAAAGATTATCTAACCTTTAATAAATTAAGTCTTTTCACAAGATCATTGTGAACAAAAGTATGGACTATATGAGGGAAAAGGCATTAGATAAATAATTGGCTAAGTGGCCACACCAAATGGAGTAATATCTTAGTTAAAGGAATGGCCTGTAGTGAAATGCCACAGAGTACTGTTTTCATCATCTCTGCTCAATAATGTTATTAATGATTTGGATGAAAATATTGAAAGCATTTTTTTCACATTTTTATATGACATGAAGTTATATTTAAAATGAGTTTTGAAGGCTGGAGTAGTTGGGCTGTATGCAAAGTGAAATTCAAAAGGAATAAATGTTAGCATTTTATACTTAAAACTTAAGCATCAGCAGAGGGTTAGGAACCCAACTCAGCCATACAACATGTATTTAACATTTAAGGGTTTTATTTAGTAAGTTTTAAAAACTAATGTAATTTTACTTTGATATCAACTTTCCAAAGAGGGCGGGGGGAGAAAGAGTGGAGTCCCACTGTTTTTAAACTTTTATCACATAGTTCCTTTTAGTACTAGGTGTCATACTTTTAAAAGATTATTTTAATATTGGAACATATTTAAAGGACAGTGAAAACAGGGTTAAGGGACATAGAAACATAAAGTATGAAGAACAATTAAAGGCACAACTTGAAATAAGTTACCAATTTTGAAGTTCGTTATATGGGAAAAAAAGATTAGACTTATTTTGGATCATTACAGAACTAGGGTCAGTGTATTGAAAGTAGAGAGAGACTTTTTAACTCAACACAAAACTACAAAGTTATATTAGGGTTCACCTAACTATGACATTACTATGAAATCAGCTGTATTAGACCATTTTTACCTAAAATAACAGCTATTTCATATGGTTTAACCTACTATGAAAGGATAGTGAGTAGTGTTTTCTCAGGGTAGCACATTACCTTTCTCTGGGGTAACCTTGTCATAACATGGACAATCATTAAAGGGTAATTTGTGAAGGGGTTTCAAGCATTGGATGAGTAGTCAAATTAAGTATTCTCTAAGTTCTGGCCCCAAGATTTTGTGGTTCTAGAAATTGTGTTTAATTTGCATTCACTGGGCATTTGCTGAATGGAAATCCAGATAGACATGAGCATGAGTATAGTTCACATTATCACTCTTGTCTTAGAATTCCCTCATTTGCCTAGATACACAAATACTTTTACTATACTTAAGGTCATGATAAGAAAGTATTTTATATAGCGTTAGGCTATTTACTCAAATCCTTAAAGGGAATATTTTTAAAAACAATGTCTATCTTTACATTGACAACTTAAAACACACCCATGATTTTATATCTGTAAACCAGTATCTTAGATATTTTTCTTCAGAAAGATTAATATTTTCTTTAAAATATCTAGTCTGGATAAAATTAATGCCTTGGTTAGAAATAATTTCTTGTGAAATACTTTTTATTAACTTCTAGAAGATAAAGTATTAAAAGCAAATTGCAGAAATAATAGTAAAATAACTGCTTATTGTAGAAAAGTTACCTACGCACTCGATTTCTTTGCTTTGCTCCGAGATTTTTAAAGTAACCTATGTTCTGTTTTAAATTATAATAATTTTGATGAAAAGGAGGCATGAGAAAGATCTTTATACTTAATGGATTCTCTATCATATAAACAATTTAATAATTTAGATTGGACATCTATTTATTATTTTTCATGTCTTACAATTAAAGCTCATGAATCAGAAGTTTGGTGTTAAATGAAACATAGTTTTATTACTTGTATACTCAAAATACAGCATTGTTTCAGTGGCCACAGGATTATCTAAATCAAGCTCTGAAATATTCTGCATTTAAATTCTCCTCATTTGAAAAACAAATAAATTCTCATCATTTGCACTTTTTTTTAAGGTCTGTTTCAAGAGCTTAAAAAATGTTTTTCATGGATACTTACTAGTTGTCCATTTATTCCTATCGTGACTTAACCATCATTATAAAGCCTGTAACACTGGATTGTATGAATCGTGGTGAAATAGGAAATAAGTAGATAAATGAAGTGAGGATAGAAGCTCAATTATGAAATCACCAGATTTGCCATAACTAGCATGTCTTAAAAAGCATCCTGTCACCTCTCTCAGAGTAAAAAAAAAGACCTGGAATGAGTGGAAGGCTTTATAGTAGCAGCAGCCTCCAGCTATTTCAG
Source organism: Miniopterus natalensis (assembly GCF_054644295.1). NCBI lineage: Eukaryota > Metazoa > Chordata > Mammalia > Chiroptera > Miniopteridae > Miniopterus > Miniopterus natalensis. Next base: position 153,887,797 of record NC_142082.1, on the reverse strand, counting down.
GTCAGCTTCTTCTGTTTACCCCACAGTGCTGCACTATTAAAGCCCATAAATCAAAGGCTGCCAGGAACCCACCTGTAGTCTAACAAAGTTTGGTTTATAAGGTTGCTGCACAAGGGATAATATATACCAGGGGAACTATGAATGTATTTAAAAGGGGGAGTAGGGAAGAATATTGTAGGATTTGGGGGAGCTGGGATTAGTCATAGAATGATCTGGCAAAGATTTGTAAGAATTTATTTTAAAAAGTGACTGGAACAATCTGAGATCTTTAGAACACATGAGTCTGTCTAGAGTTACTGTTAGATTAGTTTTTTCTGTGGTCTTATTTTAAAATAAAAGAGTCTGAATAAAGTATTGATAAAAGCTTTGACCTTAGATAGTCCGTTATGCACATAATGGGCAGGTCCAACACTATTTATTTTGTGACTCAGCAGTGTTTTGCAAATGTGGTTTTTGTTCCCACTCACAGTTCTCCCACTTGGGTTAGTTGTCAGTAATATTGTTTTTTACCTTATCAGGGTAATTGTCATATTTTTCTGATTTAACATCAAGTGAAGGGTGTTAATCATACTCCTCAGCTCACCAGTTCATGGCATGTTATTGACACTATTGGGTCTTGCAAAGCCCGTGTGTGTGTGTGTGTACATACGTGAAATTTTTGTCTTTATTCATCAGTTTTCATCCTGTGTTCCCTCTCATTGGGGGAACCATTTTAATATGTCCTATTTTGCAATCTGTATGTTGCTATTTTGTGTGCATGTATTTTTATTTTACAAAATTGGCATTTTTGTATAGAACTCATTGTTTCCTACCTTTTTCTACTAAGTTCTATGCCTCTAAAATCCACTAAACATTATGCTTTTAAAATTCAAAACTGTTGCTATTTGTATGTGATTTCCTATGTTTTAACATCTTTCTGTTACTATGTGTAAGTCTAATCACTTTCTAAATTGTAGACTCCATAGAATGAACCCACCATATTTTCTCTATCCACTCTTTCATAATGGACTTCTAGGTTGTTTCTACTTCACCAAACCAATAGCTTTTACGTGTTCTTATAGTTCAGTGCAAGAAAAAAGAAAGCTTGTCCATCCATTTGTCCATCAGATGTTGATACTTCTCTCCATCTAGGAGCGTAAATGCTGTGTGATAGGCTATGCACATATTTAAATATTGCCAATTTGTTCTCTAGGATGGTAGTGACAGACTGTAGTCCTACCAGCAATACACAGATTCCTACATACCCCAAACCTGGCATTATCCAGTTTCTAATTTTTACTCTTTTTAATAATTGATACCTCTTTCTTAATTTGCATTTTAATCAGAAATTTGTTAATTTGGGGCATTACCTTTTCAATATATTGCCTACTCATTAGTCTTTTTTTTTTTTTAATTGAAGTGGATCTATATTATTTGTCAATTTGCAGGGGTTCTTTGTAAATTTAAATATTAATCTCTAAAGGGTTTTAGATAAAATGAATTTCTTCTGTCTGTAAATGGAATACTAGCTTTGTCCTGAGTGTCTATTCCTAAGTAAAATCCCTAATTTTAATATAATCAATTCATCAGTTTTTTTCCTTGTGGCTTCCCTTACTATCCTTATAGCCAAAGGCTTACCTGTACACTTCTTTCCTACTAACTTGATAATTTTATATTTCACATTTTGGTATTTTATCCCCATAGAGTCTAACTTTGTATGTAATGTTAGATAAAGATCCAGTGTCCATTTGTATGTTCCTCCTTAAAATCAGCCACTTTTCCTTGTAGCATATGCTTCACTCCAGTTTCTGGCTGAAAACTTATGCTTGATTTTTCAGCCTGACCTTAGGCAATTACCAAGGCTTTACCTGGCAGCCTCAAGGGAAAACTACTCTCCCCTTACTAGACTTGGCACACAATCAATGAAATGTAGCTGTGAAGGGAGTTACGTTCAAGTACTCAGGCCCCAATGGCTGGCCATGCTCTTTGCATAGCTGCATTCCTAGCTCAGGGATCTTCATTCCTATTTCTCTTTATCTGAGACCTTGGGCATAGGTCTTGAGATGCTTCTGCTTAGGCTTCCTTATTGGGAGGAGGGGGGAGAAACCTTAAAGACCCTTTACTCTGACAGTGTTCAGTACTTTCCCACTCCTCCTCCTGACTGCCTTTTTCAATCCCCACCCTAGGGTCCATAAAACTGCCAGACTGTTGTTCAGGACTCCCACAGCAGGGAGATGACTCCCATTTCTGTGCTACTTCACATGACCTGCACTTGTGCTCTGTTCCATGGGGGTAAATGGAATGGGGGGGTAAATGGAATAGGGAGGAATCAGTGCTGCTCAAGTTTTAGCCACTTGCTTATACACTAAGTGATTTAAGGCTTCTCTGTTACTTTCATTTTCCCTCATTGTTGCTTAATCAGCAACTCCCACACCTGAGAGCTTGCTATCTCCAGTTCAGCTGAGCTCCTGACAACACTAAGGTGGTGTTTTCAGAGTACAGATTTTACACCAGAAGCTTCAATTCCAGCATCACTTGGGAGCTTGTTTTTTGTTTTTTTTAATATATCTTTATTGATTTCAGAGAGAGGAAAGGAGAGGGGGGGAGAGAGATAGAAACATCAATGATGAGAGAGTCATTGATTGAGCCCACAACCGGGGCATGTGCCCTGACCGGGAATCGAACCCCGATCGCCTGGATCCTAGGTCGATGCTCAACCGCTGAGCCACGCCCGGCCGGGCAAGGGAGCTTGTTAGAAATGCAAGTCTCTAGCACTAGCCCAGACTACTGAGTCAGAAACTCTGCTCTGAGTCCATCAGTCTCTTTTTAAGTACTCCGGGTAATTCTGTTACATGCAAAGGGTTGAGAATCACTGAACTAATAAACAAGTACCCTTTACACATTGTTTTGTGATGCCTCTTTATCCTATATTAAGTTTCCATATATTACATGTGTCTATCTCTAAGCTCTCTGTTCTGTTGCATTAATTTATCTGTTTATTCATATATAAATACCATACTATTTTTATTACTATGTTTATTACAGTGTGGTATATCTTATTATGTGGTATGGCAGATCTCTGCTCTTCTTGATTTTTTTTTCTTTCAACACTTTAAATATATATATATATATTTTTGGCTTGAGATAATTTTATTGCCAAATATCTTTTTTTTTTTTAAATTTACCTTTATTGTTGAAAGTATTACAGATGTCCCTTTTTTCCTCATTGACCCCTTCTACCCCGCCCCAGACCTTCATCACACTATTGTCTATCCATGGGTTATGCATATGCATATAAGTTCTTTGGTTAATCTCTTCTCACCCACCCTTTCCTTCCCTCTGAGATCTGTAAGTCTTTTCCATGTTTCTGTGTCTCTGGATCTATTTTGTTCACATTTATTTTGTTCAGTAAATTCCACATACAAGTGAGATCATGTGATACTTATCTTTCTCTGACTGACTTATTTGCTTAACATAATACTCTCCAGGTCCCTCCATGCTGTCTCAAAGGGTACGAGATCCTTCTTCTTTACAGCTGCATAGTATCCCATGGTGTAACTGTCCCACAGCTTTTTTATCCACTCATCTACTGATGGGCACTTGGGCTGCTTCCAGATCTTACTGTTGTAAATTGTGCTGCTGTGACTCCGCTTCTTTTAGCTTGCGTAGTTTCTGAAAAGAAGTCTACTGTAATCATTATCCCTTTCCTCTCCTAAGTCAAGTTTTGTTTATAAGTTTTTGTTTTCTGTTCTGGCTTTTTCCGATTTCTTCTTTTTCTTAGATTTTCAGTTATTTGAATATGACACACATAGGTGTTGATTTTTTAGTATTTATCTTGCTTGGTTTTCTGTATGTTTCCTGGATCTGTGGTTTGATGTCTGTTATTAATATTAGAAAATTCTTCACTATTATTACTTCAAATATATCTTTTTAGTTATTACTATTCAAATATGCCTATTATTCAAATATTAGACAGATGTTTTGCCTTTTAAAATGATCTTGTTGTTCTGTTCTGTGGCTTTTTTTGTTTTCGTCTTTGTTTTTTTCTCTTTACTCTTCAGTTTAGGGAGTTTTTATTGGCCTATCTTCATGCTCATGATTTTTTCCCATGCTTAAGTTGACTATACTGATGAACCCATCAAAGGCATTCTTTCTTTCTCTTTTGATTTCTAGCATTTCCTTTTGATTCTTTCTTAGAGTTATCATGTGTATGTTAGCCATCTATTTGTTCATGTTATCTTCTTTTCCTATTAGATTCTTCAGCATATTAATCATTTTTATTTTAAATCTTTGTCATATCTGAAATGGGTTCTTGTTTTTTCTTTGACCCTTCAGACTTTTATAGCAATTTAGCATACCTTATAACTGATGTTAAGAGATGATTTTGTAACTATGTATGATGATAGATATTAGATTTATTGTGATCATTTTTCAATATTTACAAATATTGATTCATTACATTCTGTACCTGAAACTAAATAATATATGTCAATTATACCTCAAAGAATATGAACATATTGTATCATGTAATATATATTATGGTAAATAGACTTTTAGTGAAAAGTTTTGTTGTTTTGACAGGAATGAGCAGCAGTGTTTAATGTTTTCGGCTGTAAGTTGCCAGAGGTTTCAGATGCCTAAAGTTCCTTGTTCTTGTCTCCCCTTTTGTCTTTGGCTTCCATAAGAACTCCTCCTTAAATAGAGTCTGCATCTTATAGCTCTTTCAGTGGTTATCCACTATTATACTAGTACCGTGTTGGTTTGGTCATAGGTTGGGGAAGGGAAACTTCCTATGATCTTATGATAAAATCTTTGTCGTTTAGTGGGTTCAGTCCTTACAAGTATTGGTTAGCTTCCCCCAACCCCTTTTTTTATAAGATACAGATGGCTAGAGGGGGCTGGAATCTTGGTAATGGCTTTCTCCCAGGTGGAAGGTTTTATAAGGTTTTCTTAAAGTCTTTTTACTTAAAGAATAGGCCTTTGTTATGGAGAATTCCCTGAGCATAATTCACAGTGGTTATTTTGCTACTCCCTTTGCCAGAGATATGAGAGGAAATTTCTTGGCTCTTTACATTGAGATCCTGATCTTATTTGGGGGGGCTCATAAGAGTGTGGGGACCCTATGACTTTAGCCCCTAAGAGTTCTTACTCTCATACTTATCCTCACCCAGCCTCCAGCAATTCCTCAAATTTATCATGTAAGTGTCCTACCCAGTTTATGTCTTCAGCAGCTTCTGTTCTAGGTAAGAAGATCTTGGTTGTTTCTCAATGGATTTTCCTCTCTGTAGATTTTGGGGTGGTAGTTAGCCCTGCTATAGTTCTCTGGTGGATCAAAGGCACATCATTAATCTTAGTTTGTTCAGCTTTTTACTTATTTTGAGAATTGGAGTAATACTCCAAACTCTTTACATGTCAAAGCTGAAAGCAAAAGTGTGAATATGTTTTAATTATCTACTTTACAAATGTATCCATCAAAACTTTCCTTAGATTAAAAGAGCCTATTGAAAACTTTCCTTACAAATAAGACCAATAAAGGCATAGTTACTCTAGTTGAAGTGAGGATGGGAAGTAATGTCTAGTTTTCTAGTTTTCTGCAGAACAGAATTTGAAAACTATTGGTCCCTTCTATAAACTAATCAGGACTAGAACTAAACCTTTACCCATATTCTATTGCTTTGCTTTTTATTGTCAAGCCTCTTGTCTTTTATTGATGTTAGTACTTAACATTTTATTTTGAACTACATAGTGTGCTCACTTATCATTTACAATGTTTCCTGTGTGCCCTCATACACTTCATAGAAATAGTTTATTTCAGGGGGAAATGGAGTATGTTGTATTTTAAAATATGTATTTTATGTTACTGTAGAAAATAAAATGTTCTGTTTGAGGAAATTATTTTTCTCATCTAGGGGATATGTTAATCTTGCATAGGAAAGAGAAAGGCATTTTTTTTTTTGTACATTTTTTTCTCTAGATTAATGTATAGTCTTTGAAGAAAATATGTTAAAGGTGTTTGATGGGATTGCTTTATTTCCTATCTAAAAGGTACTAAAAATGTGATAATCTTTTCCAACGTGTTATTCACCAAATTTCTATTGCATGATAATTATAAGGTGTGTGTGAGAAAATTGTTATACTTTTTTTTTTTTTTTAAGTCTTCCTACAACTTCAGAGTCTTAAAACTCTCAGCTAAATTTTGAGGAGGGGGGCTGGGAATCTGATATATAATTCTTTTTATTGACTTTTCAATTTCTGTCATGTTATATATGCTTATGACCTGTTTTTCAACTGAACCAGTAATTTAGTCCATTACTGGTCTGTGTAAATCTTAGCCACAGCTATTTCCCAAGGTGGTTTTGGGTCTAACGAGTGGTTGGTGTTGATGTCCAGCAGGAAATCTTGCAAACCAGATGATTAGTGTGGTTCAAACTGTAACCTTGTTAAAGCATTGGTCAGGTTGCACTTAGAGTTATTTAATTAGTTTCCCATTAATGTTTGTGTACAGTTTTTAGGTGACCACTACTTTTTTTTCCCTTTTACCATAGTTCAGAGAAAGACAGTTGCTTGTTGTTATCAGAGTCAGATATTAATCCAATACTCTTTTTTTTTGAAAGATATCTTTAGGCAGTCATTTTAAAAACTGGTAGAACTTCTCTTGAACACAAGTATCTACAGTTTCATAAACTTAAATCAAGAACTTTCAATAATTTAGGCACTATACTCAAAAAGTTTTTAAAAAAATAAAAGAACATTCTAACCTATTAGACTTATTATGGGAGATATAAAATGAATTATAATACAATATAAAAAACTGTACACTAGTGATAGGAACAAAATACTATTGGATTATAGATAAGAGAGCAGGAAATGTTTCCTGAGTTTTTAGGAATGAATTCAAAAGAGGCAACATTTAATTGGGACTTGAAAGTTTGGCTTTTGACTTGGAGAGAAAGTGTATTGTAAGTACACAGAAATAGTCTTGAGTTCAAAAATAACATGTATAAAAGTATGTGTGTTTTTTCAAGTTTATTGAAGCATAAATCATATGGAGTAAAATTGACACATTTTAGGTGTTACCACTGTTTGAATATTGACACTTAGTTTTGCAATTGATTTAAAAAACATTTCATTACCCCCCAAAACTCCCTCATGTCCTTTTGTAGTCAATCTGTACACATATTTTTAAGATATATCAAATAGAAATTTTGAGTAAAAATTTTGTTTTTGTTTTACTTTTCTGATATTGAATAGTTTCATCTTATATTATTTTGCCAGAAATTTTTTTTCTAGCTTTCCAAATTTGGAATATTTAAATGGGTGTCTTAGTAAGTTAATTTAAGAAAGAGTATTACAAAAGTTAATTGTTTAGTAATTTACAGGCATGTATTATTTTAATATTAAATTACAATACCTATTTTTATTAGTAAGGGGAAATGGTGTGATTAAAAAACATAATGTTAAATGAACAGCTTTGTTTTGTTATTTTTATAAAGGTCAGGGCACAACAAAAGAACAAACTGATGGTTTTAAAAAGGAGAAAAGGGTGGAAATTGAACAAAGGGAGAAAATAGTAAAAGTGAATGTTTTGACATACTTAATGCAATTAATAAAAACAGTACCTAAATATCTAGGATACATTCTGTTTTATCAGTGTCATTCTCAGCATATTTGTGTATAATTTGTAAAAGCAGGTATATTTACTCCCCCTAAAGAAGCTCATAGCTAGAAATAGGAATAGGAATCTGATTTTTAGCATTATATTTATTTACACAAAACATTATTTAGAAAAAGTAGACATTTCACTGAATTTCCTATAAAGAAATTGTGTATCTATTGGAAAGAAACATAAAAAGTTGTATATAGATTTAATTAAAATGTTCTACATGCACTATCATTAAAGGGATAATAAACTCAATTATAGAATGGATATTCCATCTGTGGATTCCTCTGTAATGAAGTACATACTTACATATTGCGGTAAAACTTATTTCATACCCCCCTTTGTTTCTCTGTGAAGAGAGAAATGCTCTGTCCATGCCAGGGATGTCCTGTAGTTGCTCAGCCCTGTAGTTGACTGTGGCAAATAAATGTATCTAATTCAGTGCATGTTTATATTTGGAATTTTTAAGATTCTAAGTATGACATTTTTCAATATCTCTTAAATATTGATTCCTAATTACATTGTGGTCAGAGAATAATATTTAAATGACACTGGATCTTTAATTGTAAAAATGACCCACTAATTGGCAAAATTTCGTAAATGTTCCATATGTTGACAAAAGAAATGGGGTCAATGGGGAAAAAGAGGGACATCTGTAATATTTTCAACAATAAAGATAAAGTTAAAAAAAAACCTGTAGAGAATTCTTACGAGTTTATTTTAGCCAAACTAATGGTAATTGCTGGAAAGTAAAATCTCAACAGATTGAGAAAAATATGCTCTGGAGAATGGCAGTTTTGCAGCTCATTTTATACATTAGAATAAAGGAGGAAACATAAGGAGGGTTACATGAAATCCATTGGTGATAGATTAAGGGGACAGGAGAAAGCAAAGCAAGGAAATTTCTGGGATTGGACAAAAGGTAAAATGGAGAGACACATACTTCTTTATCATTGGTGAGTACAGGATAGTTAATAATTAACATTTCCAGCACGTAGAGATTATGTGTGGGAAACAATATAACAATGAGGAGGTTCTGTGGTCTGTTCTGATGGGGTGATTGTGCCCTTATGGGTCTGGAAAAGGAGATTGCTCTGACATTCCAAGGGTTTGTTATCTTAGCAGCAAAAAGACAGTAGACAAGCTCACTTAAGTAAAGATTGACCTTTATCAAGGAAGCTACAGGCCTAGGATGTGACTATCCATCATGACCTGCTTTTAGTTAGGAATTTTTATGTTCAGACCATCCTGTGTGGTTACTTTTGGTCTCTGAGTTTGTAAGGCCACCATGCTGGCCCCTCCCCTGAGTTTGTCAGTTTGGTAGGTGGCCCCTTTTTAGTGCACATATATGCTTGTAAACACTATGTAACACTATTAGTATAGTGTTACATAGATATCCATTAATCAAGCCTATGAGTTATGTTCGAATTTTAATTTACTGTACTGATTTTCCACTGCTTGATCTACTGATTATTGAGAGTAATGTGTTGAAATCTCCCACTCTAATAATGGAACTGTCAGTTTTCCTTTGTAGTTCTGTCAGTTTTTGCTTCATGTATTATGAGGTTATGTTATTATGTGCATACAAATTTATATTTGTTCTATCTTCCTGGTATCATTTTGCTATGATGTCTTTATTCTAAGAATGCCTTTTGCCTGAAGTCTGTTGTTGATTTAATTATGACTAAGTTTTATCTTGGTTAGAATTTACCTAAAGCTCTTTACCCTTGATTAATTATCAGTCTTTCTGGGTTTAGATATAATTACTATAAACAGCGTATAGTTGGATTTTTATTGTTAATTTGGCCTGATCTTTTTCTTTTTTCCTTAAACTTCATTATTTGGAGCAGCTTTAGATTCATGGCAAACTAAGCAGAAAGTGCAAGAGTTTCCATATAGTCCCTGCCCCACACATGTACAACTTCCCTCACCGTCAGCATCCTATACCACAAAAGTACCTATATTGTTACATCGTTATCATCAAAAGTCTATTAGGATTTACTCTTGGTGTTGTTCATTCTGTGGGTTTAGACTAATGTATAATGATGTATACCCACAATTGTAGTGTCATTCAGCATATTTTCACTGCCCTAAAAAGCCTCTGTGTTTCACCTATTCATACTTCCTTCCACCCTAGCAAACACTAGTTACTATACTGTCTCCATAGTTTTACCTTTTTCAGAATGTTATATAGTTGGAATCATACAGTATGTAACCTTTTTCAGATTGACTTTTTCCACATAGCTGTATGCATTTAGATTTCCTCCATGCCTTTTCATGGTTTGATAATGCATTTCTTTTTAGCATTCAAAAATACTGTCTGAATGTACCACAGTTTATTTATACATTTACTTACTGAAAGTATCACATTTTAACAATATTAATTCTCTCAATATATGAACACAGGATATCTTTCCATTTATTTGTGTCTTTCATCTTCTTGTTTAAATTTATTCCTAAATGCTTTATGTTCTTGATGCTGTTGTAGTTGGGATTATTTTCTTTATTTCTCTTTTAGATAGTTCCTTGTTAGAGTATAGAAGCACAACTGATTTTTGTATGTTCCATTTATATTCTGAAATTTTATTGAATTCATTTATTAGTTCTAACAGTTTTTGGATGGGTTCTTTAGTGTTTTCTATATTTAAGTTCATATCATCTGCAAACTAATAATTTTTCTTTTTCACTTCCATTTTGGGTAACTTTTGTTTCTTTTTCTTGCCTAATTGCTCTGGCTAGATCTTCTAGTCCTGTGTTAAATACAAGTGGTGAGAATGGGCATCTTTGTCTTGTTCCTGATCTTAGAGGAAAAGCTTTCAACATTTCGCCATTGAATATGATGTTAGCAGATGGCTTGTCAGATGTGGCCATTATTATGTTGATGTACATTCCTTTTATTGCCAAGTTACTGAGTTTTTATCATGAAAGGGTGTTAAATTGTGCCCAGTGCTTTTTCTGTATCTATTGAGGTAAAATTGAAAGTGCTATTAGATGGCACTGAATAGTTTTTTATTGAAGGTATGTTGTAGGTAAACTTTTGATTTTTGTTTTTATTGTAATAAATTTATTCCTCCCTTATTTTTATAAAGTAATTTTACTACATATATAATTCTAGGCTAATACTAATTACCATTTTTATAGGTAATCAATCTTTTCTCTATCATTGATGATTTATAATATTGTCTGTTTTGGGTTTGAGTTCTGCTATTTCGCCATAATATTATTAGTTTGTTTTTTTTTAATTCTTTATTATGTATTGGGCTTTAAATCTGAATGTATATGTGTTTCTTCATTCTGGAAAATTGCCTCTATCTCATTCTCTTTGTTATTTTCCTCCAGAACTCTAATTTAATTTAAACCTTCTTGATTTATCCTTAATGTCTCTCATACTTCTGTAGCATATTTTAAAATTCTTTGTGTTCTGCATTTTGTATAATCTCTTCAGATATGTCTTTCTGTTCATAGTTTTTATTCTGCCTAAGCTGAAGTTTATGTCAAACATGGAGCTTCAGTTTTCGATTAATATATATTTTATTTCCACATAAAATGTCATACTTTATAAACTTGTTAAATGTACTTTTTACAAATATACTGTATGTAGTCATTTCTACAATGTTTACATTTCTAGTCATTCTAGTGTCTGCTTTTTTAAAGGTCTGATTCTGTACACCTGCCTTTTTATATTCATAGTAACTTGTTTCCTCAGATATTTTGTGTTTTATGTTTTTGAAATCATTTTCATTGGAATTTAAGTTGTGACATTCCTTGATGCTTGGGTTTTGGGTCTATTCTTCCATGAAAAAAAAATTGTTTTGCTTCTGGAGAGTCCTTCAGAGGCAAAAACTTTAGTTTGAGATTTTTGAATAAACATAGTTTGTGTGAATTTTGGCCCAAACCTGCAAAAGAGGTAGCATGTGATTATGAATTGTCAGGAAACCTCCTCCCTGCTCCTCCCCACCAAACTCAAAACAGAAAACCTAGTTTAACAAGCTCCCGTTTAGTCTTTGCTGGGGAGGTATTTTTCTAGCCCACCCGCTTAGAGTGTTACCTTTCAGTCAGTTTAGCTAACCCAGGAGTCTCCTAACCAACTTCTTCCTTTTTGGCCCTACGGTTTGATTTCTGTGTGCAGGCCTGGTCCTTAAAACCCAAGCTCCAATATTTCAGCATTTTTCAGGTCTCCTAAGAAGCTGCTGGATTCAAAGCTTGCTTACCTCTATGAATTTGTGCTTTTTGTCATTTTTGTCTATTTACTTAGCTTTCTTGTCAGCTCAGCAATATTTAAAGAGCTGTTTTGTTTCCTCCATCCAACATTTTTGTACTGGGTTTCTCATGATATAATTTATGTCACGTAATCAGAAGAGTATAGCATTCACTTTTCATTTATCCTCTATTTTATGTAAATGTAAACATTGTAGAAATGTTGTTAGTGACCTTATGTGCATTACATTCATAATTAATTTAAAATTGCTGAAATCACTTAATAAATAAATAGCCAAGTAAGATAATGATGGACTAAAGCACCACTTCGCCAATCACATTTCAGAGAAAAGCTAAACAGATGTTCTGTAGAAAAGCATAATGAAACACTTTGAGGAAGTCATTTATACATATATTCAGTATTCCTGAAAAGAGGGGTGGAGGGCATAAATGGGGAGAAATGGGACATCTGTCATACTTTCAACAGTAAAGATGTATTTTAAAAAAAGTTTCTGTGTGAAAAATACACAGCTTTTATTCAGTCTTCTTGCATCCATGAAATCTTTTTGATAGGGAGAATCTATTAATTGTCTAGAGAAATATAGACATTGTGATATAGCAAATAAATATAGAAGAAAATAAGTTAGTAAAAATATGTTGAAATGATTTCAAAGATAATTAGATTGTAAAAGGGTATGTCAGGGTTAGTTTATGGGAAGTCTTGAGTTCCAAATGGCTGATTTTATACTCTAGGCCCAGTAAGGTGAGATTTGAGAAATGACATTTATATTTTTCCCAGGAAAATACACATAATCCTAATTTTCCCCTGTGCCTATGTTTTCCTGCAGCTTATAAAATTTAACCAAAAAGAATAAATTGTTTATGGGACATTCTTAATTTGAACAGTTCTTTAATTTCTTTCTACAATGTAGAAAAAAATTTTGATATTTCAATTATTATCAAGTATTTTAAGCTGATGTTTGTCCTGTTCACTTATTTTTCTACTATAGATCAATCCTGATACTCTTATTGACATTTTCCTTGAAGTTCTATATTTTTTCTTTTGAATTTTTATTAAAAAAATATTAAAAGATAATATTCCATCCATCAGTGCCCCAGCAAAATTATCTTTTGTGATCCCTTTCAATATTTATTCAGATGTACATGATATTATATATGGTTATAATATACATAATTATACACATATGTATATATACATACATACCAGAATATACATAGCTACAGTAATGATGATGCCTTTAAATAATGTCATGTCTTAAGTAATTTTATTTTATAAACCTAATTCTATATTGATGCATATTTTTATACTCATTTTAATGACAACATGATACTTCTTTTAGTCGACTCCCCATAGTTTATTTACTGTACCCCCTTGTTGGACATTTAAAATGTTTTGGGTTTTGCATTTTTATAGGGAATGTTGCTGTATACATCTTCATAATACTGTTCTTATTCTTTTGTATTGTATGCAGCCCCCTACCTTTGTACTTGATGCTTTTTTGAAAATATGCTAACACTAAATAAATTTACATAATATGTGTTTTCATTTCCTAGGCAGCTAAAAATTATGACAAATCTGCAATTACACCTTAACCTTTGTTGTTAGATCCTTCAGTTGTGTTATTTCAGTATTATAGACCTTGGATAGACTATCCTTGGTTCGGTGAGTATCCAGTTATTGTGATAATTCATTCCTTTCAACAAGTTTAATTATTTCTTTCTTATTATAATTGCATTCATTTTATGACATCCATGTCTCCTATCACTTCAACACTTTTTCTTTTTCATATATATCTGTGGACAAAACTGTATTCCTGACATAGGAAACACAATACAAACAGTAAAAGTTATGCTTCTGAAGCTGATTTCTTATTTGGCAGATCCTCACCCTGCAATAAGTTAGAATACTTTTTTGTCGATTGAATTTAGAAAAAAGTTTTATTCTAACTGGCATAGGGATATTATACAAAATTTGAAAAGGAAGGTTATAAATAAGATCGACAAGCATGAAAAATTGAGAGCTAGCTACATAGTGTTTTCTGATGATAAATTCTTAGGAGTAGGAAGCACAGACCAGGAACATTTTTATAACAGTTAAGTATAGCATCAAATTGTTTCCTGAACAGTACTATACCAGTTATGTTACACTTTTTGTGAAGTATACATAACTCTTTTTCTTTTTTTCTTTCTTGCTAAAGAGATTTATCTTATATACATGGGTTCATTTATTTCAAATACCCGTTTGAAGGCTACTGTTGTATTGAAATACATTTACTGCATTGTGCTTAGGCAAACAGGCAATAACAGAATTGAGTTGCATTTTTAAAAGTTATTTCACTTGAAAATGATTGAAGTAGAAATATTCTTCTGCTTAAATTCAAGATTGTGACATATCTTTGGCGTTTACTAAGAGTACACTATACAAATACGGAAATCTCATTATGGAAATATAAACCAACCCTGCCTTTTCAATAAAGCTGATGTTTCTCCCAATTTTTGCTTCATTCCTTTATATTACTCCCTTAAGTTAAAGGCCTTTTTAAAAAGGGTGAATAACTTATTTGCTTACATTTTCTCATGCCTATTAGAAATATATCTACTTGGGTGAAGTAAATCTAGTATAGCTTATGTTATAGTTTTATTTTATTCACTTTAAAAAGTTTATTGATATTATTGGGCTTGGGGTAATTGCTTCAAGTACATTTCATCTCATAGTTTATCTTTTTCAGGTTTTCTTTCCAAATATTCAGTACGTTGGCCCATGAATGGGTGAAATGTCTGTGGCTTACTTTATATTAGGATGTTTATTAAATTTATGTAGCATCTTTCAAGTCGTATTAAATGGAGGCATGTATGAGCATGTGCTTTAAGACTGTCCTGCCAGATCGCTTGATCTTGTTCAATGTTTGTGGTTTATAGAAGGTAGGAGAAGATGCTTCTTGAGTTTGCATTACAGACTATATACTACATACACACATACAAACACACACACACATCCCACATATAAAATAATGTGAAGTTGTGACCTGTGATAAATGGATAACTGTATACCTGAACATGAGCTTCCTTGACTGCTTAATCTAAAATTTAATATACAAAAAGCTGTGCATGTGTGATTGTGATTAAATCTGTTTACAGTATCTCTTGTGACTCACATTCCAGGAAAAAAGGGCTTTTTTATATTTCTTTTTTTTTACAGGAATCAGTGAAAACCACAGACCCTCTATATTTATATTTGAGTCTGCATCAAACATTTTTCACTTGGAAGAATTTCTTCCAAAGGGGGTGGGTGGGGAGTATAACCTATTTCTGAGTGCCTTTTGTTTTAGGCTAAATTTCAAAGGACTGTGCTTGACACCCCTGCATTAAGTACTCTGTAAAATTAATGGAACTCTATAGTTTGCATTTGTTTCTTCAATTAGCTAAAAAAAATTACTAAAATTACAACAATTTTTAGAAGCAATTAATAGAATATTTTAGATAAGTAAAATGTAGCAAATTTCTAACTGTTCTTGGATGAGATGTACTTGTAGAGATTTCAATTAATTTTCATAATGACTTTTAAAATGCTATAAGTCTGTGTCTTGCAAATTTTGTTGAAAGTCTCTCTTTGTTTAGAAATTATAAATATTTGAAAAAGAGTCTTATGATTGAAAGTTGCCATTGGTTCAATTTCAGCTTCTGTGTAACAAAAGAAGATCAGAATATCCCTACCTTCGAATTATCAGTTAATAAGACACAAAAAATGTAGTGACCATTCCTCATACCATCAGAAATCATATGAACCATTCCCAGGTGCTGTACCTTTTGGGCAATTAAGGAATTCTATATTGAGGCAGAAGGGAGAAGTATTACAGCCAATCTCCAGATATGCTTTATACTTTGTTTTAGATAGAATAAAGGGAGGCTGAAATTTGGGGGAACCAAGCTCTCTCTTGATACTTAATAATTCTAGTTTATTTGTGATACAATAACTAAAATAACCTCTACTGCAGAGAGGAAAGGGATCCCTACTTCTGGCAGTATCTCAGACAATATGCAAACTTCAAATCCAGTGCACTGTCTACTATAGTCCCTTATTAAGGCTGCAGAAAGAGCTCTAATTATTTTTCTTTTTGTGATGATAATACTAGTAATAGTTGAAAGGAGTAGTAGGAGTGTCAGAAGTAGAAGTAGCATTTGTAACGATGTTCAATGTGTTTAGTCATTGGGGAAATGCAAATAAAAACCATAATGAAATACCATTTCACAACTACTAAGGTAACAATAATTTTTTAAAAAGACAAAAAGTAACACTGTAGAGGATATAGAGAGATTTGGAACTCTTTCACGTTGTTGGTGGGAATGTAGCCTGGTACAGCAGCTATAAAAAACAGTTTGGTGGTTTCTCAAAAAGTTAAACATAGAGTTATTATATGACACAGCAGTTCTAGTCCTAAGTATATACCCAAAGAATGGAAAACAGGGACTCAAATAGATATTTGTATGTGAATATTCATAGTGTTATTATTCACAATAGCTAAAAGGTGGAAACAAGCCAAATGTCTATCAGCAGATGAACAGATAAACAAATGTGGTATATACATACAGTGGAATATTATTCAAACATAAAAAGGAATGATCTTTAGATACATACAACATAGACAAACCTTAAAAACCTTATGCTAAGTGAAATAAGCCAGTTACAAAAGACAACTGCTGTTTCATTTTATGTATATGAAATATCTAGAATAGTCAAATTCAGAGAGACAAAATTGATTAGAGGTTATGAAGGTTGAAGGAAAATGGGTCGTTATTGCTTAATGTGCACAGAATTTCTGTTGGGGATTATGAAAATCTTTGGAAATAGTATTGATAGTTACAGAACTTTGTGAATATAATTAATGCCACTTGTCTAATTACAAATGGTTAAAGTAGAAATTTTTATGTTATATTTTACTCCAATAAAAAAGGAAGTAGAAGTAGTAGTAGTGTGATAATAGCATTTAACATTTAATTTCTTACTATTCAACAAGCACCATCCTAAGTTGTTTATATGTCTTAACTGTATCTGTCTATCACTATAGACATTTTATCCATAAAAAGTTAATATTAATAAGTGAAAGGCAAGAAAATTGTATTTTGATTCTTGGGGTCTTAATTTATGGCCCTTGTGTCTGATTGCCATTCATTCCTCTAAAACCCCTTATATTTTTTATAACTTTTTATTTAACATTCGTGTTGTATAATTTTTTGAAGTTCATTTCTAGTTATTGATTTCCAAATCATTTTTGGTTCTTTCTACTTAAAAGGATTTTTTGTGTGTGTGCTGAGGGGAAAATTAGTTGTTACTGTACTCATTGAAGAAAATATATTTGTTTTATAATTCTATAAGTTAAATGTAAGAAACTATATTTTTTTCATGAATTGTCAATTAGACATTAATGTCCCTGAGGGCCGCATCCCTAGACACTAGTACAGTATCTTGTGTTGGTAGAGGCACCAAGTAAATATTTCTTGTATGTATGGTTAAAATGTGCATCAGTGAATTTATAAATTTAGGTAGAGAAATGTGTGATAATTTACAAATTAATATACGAGGTAAACTGTCATTTAGGACAAATTTAATATAAAAATAAAATTAACATATATAGTTGAATTTCTACCATGAAGACTTATAATTTAACAATTTTAAGAAAGAAAAGACTGTGAGAACTTTAATTTTGAATCACAACTAATATTTTCCCCTTAAGATGCAAAAAAGAGAAAATAAGTATAAACCTGACATTTGGGAAACTCCGCCACAGCCTTGAAAAAGCCAGCTTTCTGTGCCTATTATGAAGTTCACCCACATACACAGATTTTCCTACCAGCATTTTTGTGTCTGAGATTTTAATTATAAACATAGAAAAAGATTACCAAACACTGTAGAAACAGTTTCAAATGAAAAAGTTACTGACTTAAACAAATAAAAAGGAACTTTGAAGAAACAGGGATAATGAAGTAGAAGTACTCTTACCCCCCTCACACAAAAAAACCTATAATCAATAAATTCACAAAGAAAAGAGAAGGAATGAATACAGTTGACCCTTGAACAACCCATGTTTGAACTGTGTGGTTCCACTTATACATGTTTTTTTTTCCAATGAATATATAATACAGTTCCCCCTTTGTATCTCTGGTTTTCGAGACCGTGGATTCATTCAACCAAGGATGGAAAACAGTATTTCTCTTTATGGTTGGGAATTCATGGATGCCAAGGGCAACTGCATGCACTGTTCTTCAGCATTTTTATAAGGGACTTGAGCATCCATGGATTTTGGTATCCTAGGGGGAATCCTGAAACAAAGTCCCCGTAGATACTAAGGGACTCTAGTTAAGTTTTGGGGGAGTAAAAAGTTATATGTGGATTTTCAACTGCTCAGGGGCAGTGCTCCAACTCCTGCATTGTTCAAGGGTCAACTATAACTATAACAAAATTCCCATTTTGGAAAGGGGAGAATGATGAAATAAACAGCAGTGATTTGTCCAGATATTTTTGGGCAAGGATTCTGTGTTCCGACAGTGGAACAATTTCCTTGGTTAGCTGCTCTTCCAGTCCATGTGACTCTGTTCTTGAGGATAATTGCCATTGTCCTGCTGTTGTTAGTAAAGGGGTAATTTGGTATTTTCTTTCTGGAGTACTTTTGAGGGTATATATAAAAATATAAAGCATATTCAATCTTCAACTGGCTAAGACCACTCCTAGGAATTTTTCATAAGGTAACAATTCAACAAGTTTACAAAGATGCATGTACAAAAATCAAGATTTTTAAAAAGTAAAATATTGCAACAACCCAAGTGTGTATAGATAGGACAGTGGTAAAATATATAATTTATTTAATAAAAAGTAGTATAGTTATATTTATATAGAAATAAGTGAGTTGAATGCAGAAAGATTACAGAACGGTAGTTATAAACTTATGTAGAATATTTACATATATCTACATACTTAAATACACAAAGAGCTCTCCAGAAGGATGTTTAGCTAACTGCTATCAGTGATGTTCTTTGGGTAGTGGAACTCTAGATGATTTTCATTTCTTTACATTTTTCACAATGAGCATGTGACATTTATAAAAACAGTTCTTTATATGGTTCTTGATAAGCTACCTGTGGATTATTCACTTTACAAATTAACTGTTTGGTTTTAAGATGAACTTTTCCCATGCCATTCAGCATCATTTGAATCATCTCTCCTAATATTAGATGATATTTGTTCAGGAAATTATCTTACTTTAATTTTACTCTGAAAAGAACAAAATCAGAAGCATCAATTAATCAAATTCTTTAAAGCCAAATGAAACTGAGACCTTACCCAACATAAACCTTGTATTAAGTAGCTTTAGTTACTAGGTAATAACTAGGTAATACTGAGGCTGCTTTTAGCTATTAGGTAATTAATACAGGTGGTAATGTGTACAGATACAGATTTTATTGCTGAAATGCTTTATGAGAGACCTTTGCCTCACTAAGTCTCAAATCACTTCTCTGAAAATGAAGAAGAATATTGCCTGACTTAGCAATTTGTTGTGTGGGGTTTAATGTGCTACAACTACATGTAAAGCACTTAATTAATTTTTATTGATTTCAGAGAGAGGAAGGGAGAGGGAGAGATAGAAACATCAATGAATAGAGAGGATCATTGATGGGCTGCCTCCTGAATCCCCCCTACTGTGATCGAGCCCACACCCCAGGCGTGTGCCCTGACTGGGGTTTGAACTATGACCTTCTGGTTCATGGGCTGATGATCAACTGCCATGGAAAGCACTTCTAACAGTGCTTGGAACCTTTTAGAAGTGCTCAAAAAATATTAGCTATTATTTATCCGTATGTATAAGAAAAGCAGTAACCTAGTTATATTTTCTCAAGTAGAGTAATTGTTTTATGTAGGGTATATTTTATTCAGGGTGCTTCTTTCAGATGGTAAGTTTGGGTTTATTCTTGTACAAGAAAGCTCAAAAATTATAGTGTACTATCAGAATTAAGAAAAGACATATAGGAATGGATTTTCTAAACACTGCATTGTCATTTTAGCTGATATACCCCCCTGACGAGCTCTTGCTGGACCACTGGAGAAACTAGGCCTATAGTTATTAATAAAATCTATTAGTCTGATGTGTTTACATAACAGCTCTTTTTAATGAGAAATCATTTTCAAAATTATTAATGACTCCGAAAAGTATATTCTATAGTTTTATTTTTATTTTTATTTCTTGTTTTTGTTATGTGTACCTCTTCCTCAAAGTCTAAATTGAATATTTTTGGCCTCATCTGAAAATTGTATTTATCATTTTTAAGTCTAATTATTTGCCTGGTACAGCATCTTTGCATTTTTTCATGTGTATTTTTAAAATAAGGTTGGGTATTTCTGTTTCTATGACATTCTGCGTACTTCTAGACTTATATAGAAAACAAAAACTTAGTTACTATTGAGCATCACATGCTAAGTCTACTGATTTGTTAGTCAACTGCCTTTCACAAATTCATATGGTAGCAATAATTTCTCATAGTTATGTCATGATTTGCTTCACATTTTGGATTTATTTCTTAAGAAAAACTACATCTTTGTTATTTTTCTTATTTTCTTGAAAAAATAAAGATGAAAAAGTAACAATCAAAACCAGGAAGAATAGATTATCTTAACTAGGCATGACTAGTCACTCATTCTAAATGTACACTGCCTCCCTAAAAAAGTTTTAAATCAGAACTACTTTGAAAGACATAGATCTAGTTTTAAATATTGGATATCAGAATTAATTTATATTTAAAGGAGGCTACTTTATATCTGAGAAAATATCTTATTTGTCTTTTGTAACTGAAAGAGAAATCTGTAAAAATAGGAATATATATTTTCTTTTGGTTGTGTTTCTCCATAAGAAAACTGTTCCAGGACAAGTATGTGGCTCATCTATATTGAATATATTGAAGCTACAGAAGTGAAATTTTCTTAGAAAACTCCATTCAAAATCCAAGTACCTAGTTCATAACTGGCTGATGGTTCTGTGTGTGTTTTAACTTGTACATTGGAATAAAAGTAAATACATGAACTCCATGTACTTTAACATTAGCTATCTCATAATATTGATTGTTTCCATAGATTCATCTTTTGAATCTCTGGTAGAAATACAATATTTTGGGGCAAATGAATTCCACCAGGTGTTCTCCTTGTTGATATAGGTCTCAGAGTGTAATCATAATCCATTTATCTTTCCTTGTAGCATCAGAGGCTCCTTGAAATGCTAGATACAGAGAAGGACCTGTTAAAAGAAAAAATAAAGGAAGCTTTGATTCAGCAATCTCAAGAACAGAAGGTAATAGTTTAAGTTTGCTCAGAGTGTAGAAAGAATGTGTTCTGTTACTTCAGATAATACATTTGAGTGTCTGTCTTATCATTTATAGGAAATATTGGAAAAATGTTTGGAGGAAGAAAGGCAAAGAAATAAAGATGCATTAGTATCTGCTGCAAAGGTATTTCCACCTGAAAAGTTGATTCTGTAGTTTAATTCCAATATTTGTCCTATTTGTTATTATGTTTACCTCCACCTCAAAGCCTAAATTTAAAATTTTTATTCTGATATGAAAATTGTAATTATCACTTATTTGCCTAGTATAAACCCATCTGTAATAATGAGTTTCTTTGTAAATGGAATTAAAAGACTGAGTTCATTAATGGTACAACCAATCTACTTTGTAAAAATATATTATTCCAGACAAACAAAAAAGAATATTTTCCTTATTTTTTCTCTTAAAATTTAGGTTATTACATTCCTATTCTTGTTAAATTCACATTATATAAGATTATGATGATGTTGAAATGCTTTACATTTAGATTAATAATTGGTAAAAGAATTTTTAAAAGAATATATATATATTTATATATAGACACTGGTGTACACTTGGTATTTGATTGGTATACAAGTAATATGTGTGAGTGTTTATGCACATGTGGGTGTGTATTTATGTGTATATATGTATGTGTGTATATGTATATTTATTTATCAAGATACATGATTTTTTCAAATTTACCTTTATTGTTGAAAGTATTACAGATGTCCCCTTTTTTCCCCATTGACCCCTTCTATCCCTCACCCACGCCTGCCCCAGGCCTTCACCACACTATTGTCTGTGTCCATGGGTTATGCATATATGCATATAAATTCTTTGGTTAATCTCTCCTACCTACCCACCCCCACCTTCCATCTGAGATTTATCAGTCTGTTCCATGCTTCTATGTCACTGAATTTATTTTATTCATCAGTGTATTATGATCTTTAGATTCCACATATAAGTGAGATCATGTGATGTTTATCTTTCTCTGCCTGGCTTATTTCCCTGAGCATAATATTTTCCATGTCCTTCCATACTATTCCAAAGGATACGAGATCCTTCTTTTTTACAGCTGTATAGTATTACATGGTGTAAATGTCCCACAGCTTTTTTATCCACTCATCTACTCATGGACACTTGGGCTGTTTCCAGATCTTAGCTATTGTAAATTGCACTGCTATGAACTTTACAATAGCTAAGTTACGTGATTTTTAAAGCTGACTTTGAAGTAGCTCATCTAAGTAATGATTCATAGATATTAAACATATATACCAACAAATTACATATATAGTCCTGACTTTTGAGGTTTGGATTTAAATTTAGTAAACAAATATTGCAAGTCTCTCATGTGTAAATAACTGCCACGGTGGAAGTTCAAGGGTGACTGTGATTTTTCTCTTTTTGTTAAAGAACTTACAGTCAGGTAAGAAAAAAAATTATTTACTTACCAATAAGTCAAGGAGCAATACATTAAATTTTTATGAGTGTATAGGTAGTATTTCCATGTTACAGGAGTTTTTAACAACCAGTGGTGTTTGAAATAAGTCTTAAAGGATGGCTTGCATTCAGAAGTTTAAGTTTGAATTTTATTCCATAGAGAGAATAGACACATTGACATTTTTGGGGTTTTTTTGTTTTGTTTTGTTTATTAAATATATCTTTATTGATTTCAGAGAGAGGAAAGGAGAGGGAGAGAGAGAGACAGAAATATCAATGATGAGAGAGTCAATGATCGAGCCCGCAACCCGGGCATGTGCCCTGACCGGAAATTGAACCCCGATCGCCTGGATCCCAGGTCAACGCTCAACCGCTGAGCCACATTTTTGAACATTTGTGTGGCATAATGGCAATTGACATTAACTTTTGGGAGATGAGAGATAACAAAGGCTAGAGGCAGAGAAATAATTGAGTGCATCAGAAGTCTGGGTAAGATATAGTGAGTAGCAGAAATAGAGTAGTAGTAGTAGCTTGGAAAGGAAATAAATAGGCAAATTCTAGAAATAGAAGATGGAATCTATGTATATGTTTTGTCTGGGTGATAATAGGAGGTGACCAAGTTGTGAACTCTCTGAGTATTGGTTCAACAGCAACATGGAAAATAATGCTATTTCTTTGGTATGGAGTTTGAGGTGCCTGTGATATATACAGAAGACAAAGTCAAGTAGACACCTAAATCCACCTCACATTTATAAACCAGGAGAAAGGAATAACCTGAAGATACTAATAGTGGTTTTTGTTTTTCAGCAGATAGATGGTAATGGTAGCCATGGAAATTATTGTCATGTATAATCACCTCTCAGGGGAATGCAAAGTGACAGGTGGTCCAAGGTCTGAGCCCTGAAAGAATAACAAAATTTAAAATCCAGAGAAAGGAAGAAGTTACAAAGAACTGAAAAAACTCAGCCAGATTAGTAAGAGAAACATAAACTGCATGCTGTCATGCAAACCAAGAAAAGAGAGGCTTCAAGAAAACAGAAATAGGAACTATGTAAAATGTTGCTTCGAGGTCAACAAAAATAAGGATTAAAACAACAAAAAATATCATTTGGATTAAACAACGTGGAAGGTGTTGGTGAGCATAGTAAGAGTAGTGTAAGAGAAGAATGGTGGAGTGAAATAGAAGTTCAGAAAATGGTAACTGTCAACTTCCATAACTTTTGTCAAATTGGTCGTGAGCTGGAAGCAATAGAAAAAGTGGTAACTTTCTAGGGATCAGGGTGGGAGGTCTGTGGACTTTACTGCATACCAAAGTAGGATGGCTTTCTTGAGGAAAATTCTTGTGCAGTTGTTTGAGCTGCAGCTGAAGTGTATGCATTTTTCTGTGGAACTTCATTTTACTGAATAACTAGGGTTACACAGACTTTAAATATTTGGCATTTACTCCTAAATAAGTGGAGTGAGCCCAGCACATTAAGAAGAAAAACTGACAGTTTTTGTTGCTAATGATAAAATTCAAGCTTTAAAGCAAAAATTATAATTTTGGAAAATTGTATCTGCTTTCTAATACTTAAAACTTTTCTGATGAAATTGATGGTGGTATTAACTAATGTGACTTTTGTTATGAAATTTATCAACATCTGTAGGAAATACATAACTCATTGATTCAGTGTTTCCCAAATAAAAAAATGTTTCTAAAATCATGCATAGATAAAGGATTCATTCAAAGTGCAAGAAAGGATTGTAAGAGTACAAAAATTTGACATGATTTGATTTTTCCTATTGCAACTTACTTTTAAGAACTAGTTCTCATTAAGTTTTGGTGTGAAATTGTCAAGAATATCTACAGTGATCTCAACCTGGTTACTGAGTTCTACTTTCTCTACTACATATTTGTGTGGGACTGGGTTTTTCTTTTTAATATACTTTAACCAAATAATATCATTACAGATTAATACAGAGGACAGATATTAGAATCTAGATGTCTTCTATTAAGTCAGGTGTTAATGAGATTTACAAACATTCTTTTCACTTCTTAATTTTAGAAAATATAGTTATTTTTATGTTTGTTAATATACAATGCATTTAATGTTATTAGTTTTAAATGAATTAATTGGTAAATATTTTAATTTTGTCTTGGTTTAAATTTCTAATATGGTAAATCTTAAATTGTATAACCAACATAAACAAAAGCTCTTTGAAGTCTTTAATAATTTTTGTGAGTGTAAAGAGATCTTAAGACCAAATAGTTCAGCAACTGCTACTTTAAGCTAAGGCTTGGTTTCTTTGAAGTTTAGAAATGCCATGGAAATAAGTTGATTATTTGTACAAAAACAAATAATTGATTTTATTTTACAGCAATTATTAAATATGCATAAAAACAATGTGAACCTAAGCCCTGTACAAAGTTTTGTGTTTTTTAGATTAACTCAAGTCTATCTTATTCAAAGAATTATTGTGCAGTCATCCTTTCTGTTCTTTTTGTTTTGGTTATTATTTGTTTTGAAGCTTGAGAAAGAAGAAATGAAGAATGCAGTCTTAAAAGCCATAGAAGAAGAAAGAAAAAGTTTGGAAAAAGTCCATGCCGAGGAAAGGGAATTATGGAAGACTGAGCATGCAAAAGATCAAGAAGAAGTATCTCAGGCCATCGAAAAAGCTATACAAGAGCAAAGAAAAATTAGCCAGGTTAGTAAAACTAATTCTTTGTGAGTAATTTTTTTCTGATTTTTCTCAAAATGCAGTACCCTTACTATTATTTTATCTTACATAAAATCAACTTAGTGGATATATCAGTATTTAATCATTTTGCCTTTGGTATTAATATTGTAAACAAATAATTCTCAATGTATCTATTATTTTTACTTTCTCATAGTTATAATCTTACCTTTTTACTCTATTTTCACAATCCAAATTTATGTTTAGTCATTACAACTACATTAAACCTCCTGTTTAACAGATTTGTTTTTCTTTTTCACAAACAACACACATACACAATCAATACAAAATAATATACATATGTAGAAAACAATTTGATTCAATTAATTTGTCTAATTTGTGTGTCTATAAACCTGTAGTTCATAGTAATAATTAATAGAACCTCACAAGAAATTCTTGTCTCATAAAAGATATATACATATCAACAAATAGGTCTACATACACTATAACTTGATTACTTACATGAACAATTAAAAACTTTATTAGTTTTATTTTTTATAATTGAATTTGCATGATTTTACTTGTATTTAGTCTTTTCATTATGTAGGCAAAAAGATACCTGAATGAACCTTTCCTTAAACAAATATGAAAAGAAAGAAAAAAATAACGTCATTCATAGAAGTATTTTCCTTTATATGATCAAAGTGCTACATTACTATAGTACATTGTTCATTCAGCCACGCATTATAAAAGTAGCTAAAATGACTCTTTTGAGAACAGCCAACTAAGATTATTTTTTTATGACTCATTAAGTTTACTAAAGCACTAAAAACTTCAGTGCTTCTAATATCCACGATAAATATTATTAACAATTGTATATTTGGGGAGAGAAAGGGAAAGAAGGAGAGAAGAGGAAAGGAAGAGAGAGAAAAAGAGAGAGAAAATGAGAGTGTGTTTGTTTTGTGGCTGACAGTTGAACAGAGAACATCTAGCAGAGATTTTTTTGTTAGTTCTAAATTTTAATAACAGTATTTCTTGGTGAAAATTGCACACGGTTTGGGGTTCAACTTTGGAAAGACAGTGCTAAGTTAAAGACTTACTTGAGCATGTCTTAATGAAATAGCTATGTGCAGCCATGGTCTTTAAAACACTAATACCTAGATTGTATTTAGGTTTTGTTCTCACCCTGGGGTCCATGAGGGCTGGAACTTGGTATATCTTTCACATATCAAATTCTTTTAGGATCAACATTGATGATAAACCCTTACCTTACTCAGATTTGTTATTGTATGGTAGCTAAAATGTCATGCCCCCTGGTCTTGGAGTCTTCCACCAGTACTGAAATTTGCTGTGCTACCTTTCTCCTCCCACACATACCCCAGCTTTCCTGCCTGTGACCAATATGCCTAAACTAGGGTCAAGGCTCATGGGCGTATCGATATGTAACATTTAATAAAGCTTGTCTTCCTTCTTTGACTGAAGGCTTTTGCTAATAGTATTCAAAAGAAAAAAGAAAAACTGATCCTGAGCACAAAATTTTATGAATCTCCCATCTTTAATTTTGTTTTCTTCACACTTAGAGAAAATGATCCTCAATCTTAGTGTTGGTAAATTTCTGCCTGATATAATGTCCATATGGGTTATCAGAAAAAATTAATATTATAATAGGTAGGTAGGTGAGAAGTTAGGTAAGTTGATTATCATGAAAAGTATGCTTATTATAGAATAAATCACAATATGTATATTCTTAGATTTGGTCTATGTATGATTTTTTTCCTACAGAGACACTTTTAATAGGAAGGAAATTCATATCAACCCCCAAGTATGGGAAACACTGCATTAACATTTTATTATTAGCTTTTTAGGGAATCACCAATTCACAGACATTTATAGATATCACTTCATTCATTGATCACACTAATTCCCTAGAAAAGCAGATTAGAAAAAGCAATAAAGTATTACATATTGCTTTGTAAAAATCCTATAAAGTTAATTAAATGCTGCAAATTAACTAAATTACAGGACCAGAAATATAATTTGTAAATATATTTTACCCCTGGACTACTAGAGATGGGATTCTGAAATCCTGCCTCTTGAACTTACTCATACTCTTGAGGACTTTAACTGTGAGTCTCAGAATTATAATTAACATCCTTGTTACTCCTTTCAGGAAAAATACCTGGAATATTAAACATTACGAAAGTTGACAGAATGTTATCATCACTTATACCAATAAGGAAAATAATAATAGTTCTTCATGTTCAAGTTTCATTTACTTGGCTTTATTTTAAACAAATATTTTAGGCTGTTTGCTAAAAAGCTATTTTTATGGAATTTGTTCTTCAGTTTTGGCTCCAGAAAAATAGTAAGAAAATAGTAGTTGTGGTGATGGTGATGGTGGTGGTAGGATTGGCAATAATTATAGCAATATTGGCTAAAATTAATTTATTTCTAAGTACCAGGCACTTTCTAATTGTTTTACATGTTTGATCTCATTTAATCCCCACGACCACCTTATGAGACAGAAACTATTATTATCCCCATTTTTACAGGAGCGGAAATTAAAGCTTAGGAAGATTATGTAACTTGCTCAAGGCCATAATAACGTTTTGGAAAAGGCAACAGTCTGGATCGAAAACCAGGCAGCCTTACTCCAGAGGCCTTGCAACTCGCCACTACACTACTCTCCCTCCCAATGTTCTCATCGTAGAATAGAGTATGAATTCAGCTTATTGATTACTTAATATATAATAGGAAAAACTTGAAGGGGTTATTTTAATTTCTTTATTGATTTAGTAATATTTATTAAGCATGTACCATATGTTGACACCGTTGGGAGATTTTTGTATATAGCATCTAACAAGATAGACAAGGTCCCTAGGCACTCATAGAGCTTATATTCAAGTTAAAAAACCTTTAACAAATAAGGTAAATTCCATATAGTGATATAGGCTGTGAAGAAAAAAGTCAGGGTTATGTGTTTAGCTAAGAATGGGTGGTAGGGAACTTGTTTAGTTAAGAAAGTTAGGAAAAAAGCCAAACTCAAAAAATTTGCATGCTAAATGATTCTATTTATATTACATTCTAAAGAGGGCAAAATTAACTTGAGAGGAAAAAAATCAGTTGTTTCCTGGGAAGGGAGAGGGAGACTTTTTGAAGGTAAAGGAAATGTTTTAATTATAATTGTGGTGATGATCACATTTGATAAAACTTATCAAATTATTTCCATGGTGATGAATTTTAGTATATGCAAATAACATTTTCTTAAAGCTGCTTTTTAAAACAAATGTCTACCAGAATAAATTATTGAATAGGTGGTAATTTCAGATGGTGACTTCATTTACTCAGGTGATGAAGGGTTGAGTTTCATGGGCATAAAAAATTCAGTTTGTTCATATTAAATTAGAGGTGACTATTCTTGATCCTAGAGAGAGGAAATGTTGAGTAGGCAGCTAGAAATATGGTTCTGGAGTTCAGGTGATTTGTTGGGGCTGGAGATCAAAATTTGGGGTGGACAAGAATATAAAGGGTAATTTTCTGGACAGGACTGTACATGTCATTCTTTCATGGAATGTGGTCCTCTTCTGCCTAGAAAAAATATGGCCACTTCAGATTAACTGTGTAACAGTGGACACAGTCTCACACTAACAAGTGTATTTCAGATGAAATTGTGAAGGTGTTAAAGTTATTGGTGCTTTCTGTATCACACTGTCCAGGATTGAGAGGCCAGGACTTCGTCTGTCTTATCTAGGAAGCTCAGGGTCACCAGCATAAATAGTAGCTTCTGCCGTCTTCTGCACATCTCCCACCTCCTGTCTAGTTTCAGAGGCCAGCATTCATTGTGGCCTCCAGTTCTTTGGCAGCTAGTTGGGATCCATACAGCCTGAAGAGCTACTACTGTCCAGGAAACTACAAGCTGCTTGTGTACTGACTAAAGGGACTGATTTAGAAAAGCACAGAAGCTGTTTTTTAATTTCAAGATTTAGGCCACTTCCCAGCACTCAAATGTTTCTTTAATAAAAAGAATTCTGGAATCAAAACTTGTAATTAACAGCAACCAGCATCTTTGGCCATTAAGTCACAGTAGAAATTAGGAAAGGATAGAACATGGCAAAGCAAAAAACAATCAGTGTAAACCTAAGCAACTAAAATTAGTACTGAGAAAGTAAGGAAAATAAAACAGCTTCTGCTGTACAATTTATCTCTAGATTTTCTCTGTGTTAATAGTGTCATTAAGTCAGGAGATAAATATTAAACTATGACAGAAAATGTGATACCTAAGGATGTGGCTCATGTAGCTTCGAACTTATTTGAGAGAGGATTTTGTTTGGCTTTGGTCATAAATTAAGACTAGGTCATAGAGTTCATTATAGATTTGTGCTTTTTTTCTGAGATATTAGGTAGAAAGTTTGATTCTGACTTATTTGACTTTCATATTGAATTAATTCTGTGTGCCTTGAAAATCTTTGTTAAAGAAAGGAAAGTACATTTGTTATTGACACCAACGTGGGCAAAAAGAAGAGTCATTAATTTTGCTGTTCTAGCAAAGTCCTGTAAAAGGACTCCAGTGCATACAGACACTTAAATTAGTTCTGACGTTGAAAGCTCTTCATAATAGTTTATAACCGCAACCACTGTAATTTGGGGTTATGTTTTCCCCAAAAGCCACAGATATTACAATCAGTGGTTAAATTTTCTTTAAGAAATTTTGTATTGCCACCTGACCCTTCCTTTTATAAAAGAAATAGCATTTCTATTTTAGCTTAGCAAGCCAGATAATTTTATAACACTGAAATAAATTTTTCTGTAGTGACTTACTTAGTTTTGATTCATGGGTTTGTTTTAAAGTCATATTTATAAAATGTTGATAGTTACCTAATTATAGCTGAAATGTTAATTACATTTGAATTGCCAAAAGTATTGTATCTAAGGACAAGTGAACAAATAATACATCAACTTATCTTTTCATCTCTTGAGACTTTTTGTTCTGTCAGATTTGTTTCATTCAATGAGATAATCATCTGCCAAATTATCTAGTTCAGAAAAGTGGAATTTCTCCTAGACACTTCCCTCTCAAATCCCCATTTTCATACCTTTTTAATCATCAACACCTTCCCGTTTTACTTGTTAAATAATTCTTAGACATATGCACTTCCTTCCTACCAGCTATCATGTCTTCATTATACTTATCTTGACCTCCTGCATTGACTTCTTTGCTTCCAGTTTTGGTGTCTTTCAATTTGTAATAAAAATGCATGTCATTCTCCTACTTTAAACTCTTCACTTTAGGATAGCCTATAGAATAAGAGTCAAGCTTCATAGCATGAACTACAAGTCTTTCAGAGCATGAAATGTAAATCTTTCAGTGACCTGGTCCCTGCCTCTCCGGCTTATCTTCTGCTACCCTGCTTTACATTCATGCTTTCAGTAGCAGACTGCAGGTATACATACCATGTTCTTTCAGGGTATCGGACCTTCAGTCATACTGTGCCTTAAGCCTAGGGTGCCACTGCTTTCCTAATTTGAAAACCCACTCTCATTTAATAATTTAACATTTTTTAATCCAGAAAATTTATATTCCACTTCTCAGATTAAAGCAAGTGTTCTTTCTTCTTTGTTATTCATTATATCACTGTACTAGTGCCCAGCCATATTGTATTGAAAGGATCTCTGTGTGTCTCCTCCACTAGATTATGAACACCTTGAAAGTCAGAACTGAGTCTTGAACAAACCACAAGAGATTATAAAATGTTTCAGGACCAGCACTGTTTTAATGAGACAGATTAATCTTTTTAAAATGGACCTGATTTTTAATAACACAGTTTAGCTCTTCTAGAGTTTTGGTTGCTTTGAAATGGAACATTTTAACAAAAGTTGGGTCATTCACCAAAAATATTGCTCTGTGTTATGATCCCTTTAAAAAATATTCATTAAATTTTTTTGTTGGGTGCCAAACTGAGATTTTTTTTTTTTTTAATGAAATACCTAGAAGTAATCTGGAAGAAAAGGATAATTACTGTAATCTTCAGAAACATGCTAACTTTGAACAGCTAGGTTCACTCTGAGGTTTGAGTGGCTGGATGAGTCCCAGCAGAACTTTTAGGTCACAGTGAAGCAGCGCACTGCCTTTCCCTGGGCAGGTAGGAGAGCACTCTCACTTCCGCCACCATGCTTTGAGAGAGACATTTCTAAATCAGGACAGGACTATTTTAGACATTTACTGTGCCTCCCCGGCATCTATTCCTCTTTCCAAAGTGATACTTTTTATTTCTTAGCCATGTGGTTTTGAATAGCTGAAAAAGGGCAGATTAGAAAAAAATAGGGGGAAAATGTTAACTCAGTACATTATGAAGCTATCAAATCACAAGTTCTCTAGCAAGAAGTGTATCATTTTCTATCCAGGATTGTGAAAATGGATTAGGTGGGAGATTGAAGAATGCATATATTGAGAATATAATTTCCGCTGTCATTATTTTGCTGAGATCTCTACTTCTCTTTCAGGAATAATTACTGTAAAATCACTTCAAAATACACTTAAAATATCGCCACTTTTTAAGCATAACATTAGATAAGTAGCTTAACGGCTTTAAACCTCAGACTATACCTGCCTCTCAAAATGGTTCTGAGGATTAAATAAAAATACAAATAACTATTTTGTTAACTTTAAACACCAAACATTATTGCTTATATATTTTTATTTTAATACTCTTTAAATTTTTCTTAACCTGTACCGTGTCTTTCACACAGATCTCTGTTAGTTGACAGAATCTTTAATTGTAAGTACCATTAACAAGCTTATAACTCAGGATAAATTTATTTAACTTATTTAGCATAGTGCCTGGAACCTAGTATGTGCTGTTGTTGCTGAGATGCCCACCACTGTTGTTGATACTCTTATCATTACTACCTTCTTAATCACTGTAATTTTTACACCTAGCACAGTGCCATGCATACTAAACAAAGAGTGAGCGGATGGTCACTGTGATTACCTGGGGTCTGGTTTCCAACCTGTGTCACGGTGCCCTGGGATGCTGCAGTGAACTCACAAGGCTGCTGCAGGGTATTTTAAATATTAGAGGGCGATACAGAGATACTTGAGATCACATGGAAACCAGGTGAACTACTAGCTTGTCCATACTAGTGTCTTATTTTTCTTTAGTGAATCTGGGTTTGGTTTAGGGATTGCTGTGATAAAAAGCAAGTACCATGCAAATGTCAGTGTGGAACAGGAAATGAGATTGTTGTTGTCCAGTTTTATACCAAGATTCAAGAAGCTACGCAGCGCCTGGTGCGCACAGAACCGTGAGTAGGTAACGGATGGGGATGAAATGAGCGTGTTTCCTTCCGTGTGTGTGTGTCTTACAGCTACTGAGTTATGGCCAGTTAATTAATAAGTGGGGCAGTTGGGTGTCTCTTTTGGCTTAGAAGGCGTAATGAAAAAAGTTACTCAGGCAGCAGTGGAGCCGTGAACTGAGAAAGCTTGGGACCCTAGTGTTGTACTCACTTTATCAGGTGCTCTGGGGGCACAAGAAACATAAGATCTAGTCCCTACCTTAAGTAAATTTCCTTTAATTGGGGAAACAAATCACTCATTCACTGAAGATGAATTATGCATCTACACTCTGCGCTAGTCAGTGTTAGAGTTCTAGTCATGAAGAATTTGAACTGCGATAAAAATAATCCCTGGCTTCAAAGGGATCTCAGCTTAGTAAGGTGGACAAGTAAAGCAGTTATTAAATCTGAGGGATGGCGTGCTTTTAGAGATCACATGTAGGGTGCTGTTTGAGCAGATACAAATGGTGGTGGATCCACCCATGCTGTGAGGAGGTGTGGAAGAGCTGGAACATTTCAGGAAAGGCTTGTAGAGGTGACGTTGCTGCAACTGAATGTGCAGGAGGAGGAGCAGGCTTGTTGTCAAAAGAGGAGGATAGGGGAAATCACTCCAGGCTGAGAGCTGGCGCGGCCAGGAACCACAGATTGAATACTTACTGTGCTCCTACCGAGATTACAAACAGGAATGAGACTTCGCAGTTGTCTTCAGGATCTTACAGTGAACTGGGAAATATGCCAGTGTTCTGTAAATGTAAAATTATTTCAAAATAAAAAGTTTGATATATAATTTTTCTTAAACATACCTAGTTATAAAGAGCAGATAGAATACTCATTTTTATCTACTCCCTTCTAAAACCCCACTGAAATAAAAATCTACTGAAGCAGAACCCTAAGCTAAGCTAGAGCTAGAGACAACTGAGAATCCCAGAATACGTTGTAGAAACTCCAAAAGCTGACTAGTTCATGGCACCAGATACCTCTGGAAGTGGGAATGGAGATGAAACTTCAAATAGAAGGAAAGTTTAAATGTGTTTAATAAGCGGTTAGATCTCCAGTCATTTTTTCCCAATCCTGGAAGAATACTGAGATTCTCGGGGGGGGGGGGGGGGGGGGGGATGCAGGGTCTCTGGACCAGGGATCACTAAGCACAGTTGAAGGTAAAGGTGCTATAATGAAATTGGGTTGGAAGGAGAGCAGGGTGAAAAGTTTTATGCTGTTTCTTGAGAACCTTAGCTGTTTTTCCCATCCCAGCTCTCAGAGTGCTGACAACCAGACAGGAAATTGGAAGATTCTTTTCTGACGAATCTAGACAGCTCAAGAAGAAAGACCTAAGTATATTGGTATCAAAAATTGCCCCAAGGAAACAGCCCAGCCAGATTACTCTGCTATTAAGGTCACAGTCCATAAACCACAACTGCAAGCACAGAGATGTTACTCAGCATTTTAGGGCTCTACTCTTTAACCAGGAGCAAGTAGTCAAGTAGAACAGTCACGTTCTCATGAAAAGCAGAGAATAAAACAGATGCTGTGGAGACATGAAAAGTTAAAAAAATTATCATTAATTTCCTCAGAGGTAAGAAAAGATTTTACATTTGCAGAACAGGAAGAGGATGTTATTTTTTTTTAAGTCAAATGAAAATATTAGAAATTTAAAATATGGTAGAAAGTTAAAAACAAAAACAGAAGTCAGAAGATGAAATTATAGAAGTCTTCCAGAGAAAAGGGTGTAAAAATACAAAGAAATGGAAAACAACAGTGTAAAGATCAGAAAACTAGGCAGTCAACTCAGGAGGATCATTAGCTGAATCATAGGATTTTGGGAGATAAAAAACTAAATAGGATGCAGGAAATAATTTATTATTATTATTAAAGTAAAAAACTCCCAGAATTGAAGGACATGAGTTTCTAGATTGTAAGATGTGAATTTCTAGATAGGCCTATAACTAGGTTTGTCATGAATATTTTGAGAAACAAGGCTAAATGCATAAATGTTCTCATAGAGGAAAAAAATTATGCAAATGATGAGGAATCAGAATGTAATCAGACTCAACAACTTTTAAAACTGCAGACATTTCCAAGCTAGAAATCCACAATTAGCGAAACTGTAAGTGTGAGGGTAGAATAAAGGCATTTTTCAGACAAAGGAGATATTAAAACTTTATTTTCCATGTGCCTTTTCTCAGAAATCTCCTGGAGAGAGGTGCTCTATTAAAACAAAGGAGTAGGCTAAAAAAGAAGAATTCCATGGTATTTAGAAAGCCAGAGAGACTATTCAAGAGAGATACAGTGAATCCCCAGCAGTATGCTTGAGGGAGATCCCAAAATAGACAGCTATGTAACAGAGCTAGAAAACAGCCAATCCAGTTTGGAGGTATGTCTCCAAGAAGATAAACATAATAGAATATCTGATATCTTTGAAAATATCGAGTAGATATTTAGACAATTAGAATTTGGAAATCAGTTGGTAATACACATTTGCTCAGGCCAGTAGAATATGGCTTTAGTAACATTGGATCATTTCTGAGCCCAAATCTTAAGCGACCTTACATTCCTTTGCAACTCTGTCCAGCAGCTATGTGAAAAATCCTGAGCTAGTCTCCTGGAGAATGGGACACCACAAGAAGGAGAAACAGGCTGTTCTAGCTGATTCCATTCTAGTAATAGCAGTCAAATCAGCCCCAGCAGTTGATTGCAGATACCTGGGAGAGCCCAGCCAAGACCTAGAGAAGCGTCCAGCTGAGCCCTACCCAGGTTGCCAACGCAGAATCGTGACCTAAATCAGGAGTTGGCAAGCTTTTTCTATAAAGGACCAGATAGTAAATAGGATGAGTGGACTAAGAGGCTGAATTGAGAATATTATGTAAGTGCTTATGTAATGAGAAAAAAACAAATTTTTACAAGTTTTTTATAATATAGATCTACTAGTGAGAAGAAAAGAATTTTCTCTTTGAGGGGATAACATTTTGCTTAATTGTGGTTCAAAGTTAGGTAGCCCTGTTATCAAAATGGTTGGAAATAACTCAGTTATTAATGCTGATATGAATGAGATTCTACATATTTCATCTTTTAAAATAGCTTTCACATAGACAAGTACCACCGAATTTTTATATCAGTCAGCAAGCATGTAATTTTAATTGAGCATGTTCATAATTTCACAAGCATTTTTAGAATTAGGTCCTATTAATATTTTTCATTTAACATGTAATTACAGTGCAGACTAATTATTCCCAATTAAAAGTTAGAGGAAAGTGTCTCAGTTGCACAGTAAACAGATTTTGAAATATGGAAATTTCATTTGTACTTGCATCAGTATCTGAAAAGCACTGATGGAACTGTATTTTGAGCTCAATTTGTGTAGGAATGGAAGTCTCACTTCTCTTTTTGACTGTTGATGCACAGGACGTGTATAAAGCAGTTTGCCTACTTGTGTTTAACATGCATTTTCTAAGGAGCATTTTCGCAACCATGTGAAACTTTTAAAATAATATATAATTAGATAATATGTATACTGTGTATAGAAACAAAAAATAATTAAAGCACACAGATAACCCAGAACATTTTTGATACAATGTATTATAGCCTATAGACCCAAATTGAGTTGATTGCTGAGATTTGCTCCATAAATAATTTGACTGTTTACAATCCTTAACTAAATTACACTGCTAAAGAACAAACAACCACATACCATTTATTAGTTTAAGATCCTGTGGTTACTGAAATGTACGGTACATTTAATGGATACTAAAGCATAACTATACTTTAAGCAATAGGGAGCAATTAAGAAATCTTGTACAGATGTGTCATATAAGCTTTTAGCCCTCAGTGACATTTATCATGTCTTATTTAATTGTAACAGTATAGAAACTGATTCCAGTCATTCACTTTTTAAAAAATTATTATGGCCCTAGCCAGTGTGGTTGAGCTGGTTGGGCATCATCCCTTACACCAAGAGGTCGCTGGTTCGATTCCCAGTCAGGGCACATGCCAGGGTTTTGGGCTCAATCCCCAGTTGGGGGAGTATAGGAGGCAGCCAATTGATGTTGATTTCTCTCCCTCCTCTCCCTCTTCCTTCCTCTCCCTCTCTAAAAAGCAGTAAAAACATTTTTTAAAAGAATTAGTATGTACAATTCTTTCTTCTTAAAAACTTGCTATATAATCATTTGGATATGATTTCTTGCATATATTTTACATAAAAATATTTAATATATGATGAGAAATATAACTGAATATTTTAACAAACAAACCATAGCATATATGCAAATGGGTGTTTTTCTCTCCAAACTGTTTTAGAGCAGTGTTTCTCAACTGGAGGTGATCTAGTGAGTAGATGCAAATATGCTGTTTATTATCACAAGACATCCCACCCTTGGCCCCAGCAAAGATTTGTCAGTAGTGCTGAGGTTGAGAAACCTTTCCTTAGAGAGTATACCATGTTCCAGTGGTATAGCCATTACTAAAATATTCTGGAATATAGTCTTTCAGAATTGCCTATTTGAATATACTCATTGGGTCAAATCTTCATTCCTTATGAGGTGTATTTTATTTTGGACTAATTCTCATGACTTATAGTTCATTCATGGAATTCAATAAAACATGCAAGCAGATATTCACAGGCACTTGCATAACTGCATACAAAATTATTTAATTGTCTCCAACTAATTCAGAATTTCATTTGTTCAGAAAATGGAAAGCTTAAACTTTCCTTTTGTATCATATTTAAAGGAACTTGTTTATTGACAAGTACTTTTTAAGGATGGATTTCAGAAACTTGACTGTCCTCTAATACCCATTTGAGAAAAAGAGAATCAAGAAAAACTTTCTTTGTAAACGGTTCTTTGTGAGCTCAAAAATTAGGAGAGGAAGATTCTCAAAAATGTGGCCTGAGCACATTATAGAAACTTTCAACCCCCCCCCCCCAAAAATGTCAGTTGAAATTAGGAGAGGAAGATTCTCAAAAATGTAGACTGAGCACATAATAGAAACTTCCAAGCCCCCAAAAAATGTCAGTTGAAGAACAAATTAGTAAATCCTTCATGTTTTTCCTGGATGTATTCTTTTTATTTAAATTGAGTTTTGCTTTCAAACAGTTCTGGTCAAATTTACCAATATGACCCTTACTAGAGAGAAATTCTGATTGATATTTAATAAAAGACAGATTTATCTTTTACATTCAAATAATTCAGGTCTAAAA
The DNA here is from genome assembly GCF_054644295.1 of Miniopterus natalensis. Taxonomy (NCBI): domain Eukaryota; kingdom Metazoa; phylum Chordata; class Mammalia; order Chiroptera; family Miniopteridae; genus Miniopterus; species Miniopterus natalensis. The sequence goes on along the minus strand of NC_142082.1, from coordinate 153,849,977 downwards.
TTCTGAAAGCTGTGAAAACTAGGGATTTTGTAATTCAACTATTGGCAAAAACCTGACCTGAACTGATGTTGAAGCTATTTATACTTTTACCCACATAGTGTGAATATTCATACTCTTCATTACAGATGTGTTTCAGGGGACTTATTAATGCATGTAATATTTCTTAACCTGGAAAATCAATTTTTTTTTCAAATTCCAAAGTTAAGTGTGAAACCAACAGGAATTTTAATTGTAGATGCTTTTATTTTAAATAATCTTATTTGTCATTTTTTCCTTTTAAAAATTACTATAGTTTTTCAACTTTATAGAAATAATTATGGAAGCAACTTAGTATCTTATCATTTTATCAATGGAAATAAAGCGTATTGAAAAGAAAAACAGTAAAAATTTTCAGTCACCATTATAGGGATTTTCAGATTTTTTGACTTTATTTTATTTATTAGGAAAGAAATCCAAAACATTAAGAGTATACCGTATTTAAGTGGGAAGAGCATATGGTCAAGAAAGTGATAAGATAATGTGTGTATTGCTATGAAAAATGTTGACATCACATAATAATCTTTTTAAATGCAGAATGAAATTAGATGTCATTCTTCCTCAAAAAACTGACAAGATTAGTATAACCAAGGATATAAGAAAAGAGCCATTTTCATGGACTGCTTTTGCAAAATTTTGAACAAAATGTGAAAATCTATAAGAGAGTTCAAGTATTATATCCGTTAGCCAAAATGATTCTACTTGTTGAATTTATCCTAAGAAAATATATATCACAAAGATACATATATGAATGCTCATCAGTGCTTTATTCTATTAAAAACAACCAAAATACCCATGAGTAACAATTGGTGAAATAAGTTATTGTATAGCCCTGTAATAGAATGTAAATCATATTATAAAAGAATATATACTGGCTTAAAAATATTCAAAATATATTTTAACTGAAGAATGCCAGAGTTAGAAAATAGTATATACAGTTTGAGTCCCATTGTCTTTTTCCCAAGTATAATGTGTACATGTGCATTGTTTTGTGTTCATATTTTTCTGTACTTTCAAATTTTCTACAGTAAATATATCCAGAATAGGAAATTACTACTATTTTATATTTTCTGGGTTATATATAATATCTAAAATGAATTGGAAAAGCTAAATAAAAACTACAAAATGAAGGAAGTACTCCTGAGAAATTTCAAAACATTTTGTAATTGATTGCCTGTCAAAAATAAGGATGCTACCTATGTAGATAAATAGAAGTTAAAGAAGTTTGTTTTGTGGCATTTATCCAATCATGAAATGCTATTTAGCAGAAAATATTACTACTTTCTGAGAAGTGTTACATATTTCTTTTTAAAAATTTAGCCTTCTTTCTCCTTGTCTGAAATTCTGAAATCTGTTAGGTAACTGATTATTATTTCAGTAAAATGGGGAGTACCATTTTCTCCCTAGATTTCTCATTTCAAATATTAGCACAGAGGGTGGAATTTTTACCTCTTATTCATGATGTTCAGCTCTCAACATCCTAACCTGGCAGGAGGACCAAATGAGCTGTAAATCTTACCACCCAGACCACACTTGATTATTGTATGATGGGAAAATTAAACGTGAATGAAACAGCGAGAGCATTAGGGTGTTCTTGGAAGAATAAACACAAGTTGGAAGTCTTATGTGGATAGTGCAAAGTACAGGAAGGCAATCAATCATGTAAACATCAAATGAAAGGGTGGTAAGGAAGCCATTGGAGTCTGTCGGGCGCTCCCTGCAATAAATGGCTTATTCCATTTCTTTTCCCTTTCACTCGGTTTAGAAAAGTGCATTCTGTGGAATCTCTAACAGATCTCAAAAGATTCTGTAAGTTCTTAGTCCTGTTTAAAGACACGTTTTGAACAGAATGAGCTCAAACCATTGAAGAGGATTTTTACTTTATATAAAATAGACACAAATTTTGTCATAGTTCATACTTCCATGACTTTTTTTCCTCCTCCCACAAACAGGAAACCGTTAAGGCAGCAATAATAGAGGAGCAAAAGCGAAGTGAAAAGGCTGTGGAAGAGGCAGTGAAAAGAACAAGAGACGAATTGATAGAGTACGTGAAAGAACAGAAAAGGGTAAGTATCTCCTGAAGGGTTTTGATTGGCACTTCCATAAACAGAAGCATTAGCTTCCATATTATTGTATATGAAATTTTAAAATATTTAAGATGTCCTTTATCATGTGATTTAGGAATTTCTATCTAAGATTATTTTCTGATACAATTATATATTCTAATAGTTATATTTATAGTCCTAAATCCATCTGTCAACAAAAAAGCAGCATTGAATAATTTCTTGCCACACTCCTAGAAATGGTCTATGCCATTTTTAATTTAACTTTACAATCATGAAAAAAGGAAACGGTTCTAGATTATTTTTTGATGTAACATTGGTTCATAACATTATTTAAGTTATAGGTAAAAATTTATAATTCGACGTGTATATACTACGTGCTCACCACCAAAAGTCTAACTTCTATCCATCATCAGAGTTGACCCCTTTACTCATTTCGCCCTCCCTCCACCCTCTTTTCCTCTAATTACCACCAATCCGTTGTCTACCTCTGACTTTGTTTTTCTTTTGTTTTGTTTTGCTTTTTTCATTCCACATAAGTGAAATCATATGGTATTTGTCTTTATCTGATTTATCTGATAGATCTTTATCAAGATCTATCCATGTTGATCCAAACGGCAAGATTTCATCTTTATTCAGTCGACCTTTGAACAGCATGGGAGTCAGGGTCACTAACATTCTGCACAGTCAAAAATTTGTGTAAAACTTCTGACTCCCTAAAGCTTAACTACTAATAGTCTACCTGTTGATTGGAAGAATTACTGATTATAAAAACAGTCGATCGGCACACATTGTGTATGTTTTATGCATTATATACTGTATTCTTAGTGTAAGCTAGAGGAAAGAAAATGTTATTAGGAAAATCATAAGGAAGAGAAAATTGATTTATAATATTACTGAAAAAAATTTGTGTATAAGTGGACACACAGTTCAAACCTGTGTTATTCTTAACAATCAGCTATGAATATCACATCTTCTTTATCCATTAATTCATCAGTGGACACTTAGGTTGTTTCTAAGTCTTGCTTATTATAAATAATGCTTCAGTGAACATAGGATGCATACATCTTTGCTTCTTAGTTTGATATAGTCCCATTTGTTTATTTTTTATTATGCTTCCTTTGCTGTTGGATTCAAATCCACAAATAGCATCATTAAGAGTAATATCAAGGAGCTTACCACCCATGTTTTCTTATATGTATTTTTATGGGTTCAGGTCTTACATTGAAGACTTTAATATATTTTGATTGCTTATGTTATGATAGTGGTTTAATTTCATTCTTTAGCACGTGGCTGTTCAGTTTTCCCAGCCCCATTCTGTGAAAGGACTTTCTTTCTTCATTGTATGTTATTGGCTCCATTGCCATAAATTAGCTGTCTATATTTGTATATTTGTGGGTCTATTATTGTATTCCTTATTTATGTTACAACGGTAAACCTACTTTTGCCCGCCCCATATGTTCATCAAAAATATTGTCTTGTAATTTTTCTTGTGTTTTGTCTTTTTCTGCTTTTGGCGTCAGGGTAATGTTGGCCACATAAAATGAATTAGGAAGCATTACCTTCTCTTCAACTTTTTTGGAAGAGTTGAGAAAGATTGGTATTAAATCTTTTTGATCGCTTAGTAGAATTTACCAGTGAAGCAGTCTGGCCCTGGACTTTTGTTTTCTGGAAGGTTTTTGATTACTGTTTTAATCTACTTACTAATGATTGCTGTATTCATATTTTCTATTTCTTCATGATTCAGTCTAGGAAGGTTGTATGATTCTAAGAATTTATCTCTTTTCCCTAAATTTTCTAATGGGAAGGCTTATAGCTGTTTATAGAAATCAGCTGTGATCCTTTATATTTCTGTAGTATCTATTGTAACTACTCTTTTGTTTCTGATTTTATTTATTTTACCTTCTCTCTTTTTTTCTTAGTGAGTCTAGCAAAAGAGTTTTCAATTTTGTTTATCTTTTCAATACACCAGCTCTTAATTTTATTGATTTTTTTCTATCAATTTTTAGCCTCCATTTTATTGATTTTTTTTCTTCCTTGAGCCAGTTTTTCAGTAGCATATTGTTAATCTCCATCTATTTGTGATTTTTCTAGTTTTCTTTCTGTAGTTGATTTGTATTTTCATCCTGTTGTCATTGGAAGAGATAATTGATATGATTTTAGTCTTCTTAAATTTATTGAAACTTGTTTTTGTTTTTAAATATGGTTCCCATAAGGTTTGTATAAAACATAGATAAAATAGTCTTTTTTCTGCTGATGGAGTCTTATCTTCATTTGTCTATATAGATTTTGTTCTTTTCTTTCTCCCCTTTTATATTTTTGTTTCCACAAATTATTCCTTTCAATATTGTAAAATTATTGGCGAATTGAATTAGCTATAATTATTTTTAATGCTGTTTTTTCTTTAACCTTTATGCTGTAATTTAATGTTTAACGCTATATTTTGAGATAGCTTTGCAATTGTCTGATTCTGTTTATTTGTCATCTTATTCCTATTGGTTTACTTTCACCTTTCTGTTTCCGGTGGAAGAGCTCCTTTCAACATTTCTTGTAAGGCAGGTCTAGTGATTGTGAACTCCCTCAACTTTTGTTTGTTTAGGAAAGCCTTTATTTATCATTCATATCTGAAAAATATCTTAGCTAGGTACAGTATTCTTGGCTGTCATTTTCTTTAAGTATGTCATTTTACTCTCTCCTCACCTGTAGAGTTTCTGCTGAGAAATTTGCTCATAGCCTAATGCGGATTCTTTTGTAGGTTAGTGCCTTTTCCCCCCGCAATTTCTTTAAAATTCTTTATCATTGACAATGGCAGTTTTACTACAGTTTGCCTTGAGAAGATCTGTTTGCATTGAGATAATGCTTTATTCACTTGTATATTCAGTTTCTCCCCCAGATTTGCATTGAGATAATGCTTTATTCACTTGTATATTCAGTTTCTCCCCCAGATTACTTTTTTAAATAATCTCTCTGTTCCCTTCTCCCTCTCTTCTCCTTCTGGGATACCAACTATCCTTGTGTTATCTTTTCTAATAGAGTTGTATAGTTCTGGTAGAGCTTCCTCATTTTTTAAAGCCTTAGTTCTGTCTTCTTTTCCACTTGAATAATTTTTAGGTTTCTATCTTCAGGATCACTAATTTGCTCTTCCATATGGCCTGCACTATTCCCAATGCTTTCTAATTCTGTCTTCATGTAATTTATTGATTTCTTCTGCTGAACAATTTCTATTTGGTTCTTTTTCAGAATTCCAATCTCTATTATAAACTACTCCCGTTAATTTTATTTCTGAGCTCATTGAACTATGAGGGGGTTTTTTCTGTTACTGATTTTGTAGCTCATTGAGTTTATTCATGACAGCATCTCACCTGGTAGGTGCCTGGCTTTCTAAAGAGAAAATTCTGAGCCAAAAGTAGTCAATTGAGTTTTCAGGAAGTGATATAGTCTCAGAAAACTCTTCTTTCCATATATAATCCCCAAACAGTTTATTTGGGATCAAGATGTATTCTCTTATCATTTTTTATAATAACTTATGGCCAGTCCTTATTTGAGTTGTACATTTAGACAAAAGATTATATAACAAAGCACATCCATTCATACAATTTTTAGTAATATTTCTTTGATTAAAATGGAAGATTTTTCTTAAAAAAACTTTTAATATTTTTTTTTCCCATCAAAAGGAGTAATGTGGCTTCCATGTGAAATGTTTTAAATGAGAGCAAGAAATGCATGTTAGGAGTTAAATGGTTCCTGTGTAAGATGAATTTACCCTTGAAGGGAACTGACAATGAACTCTGGATTAGTATTCATTTTTGTTAAGTAAACCAGATATCACATGTAGAAATGCACACTAAATAACAATATCAAAATCAGGATATTAAATTCTACTTGCACCTAAGTTTCACTAATTTATGCTTGTTTCTTTATATGTTAAGGAAAATAAATCGGTAACACCTACCTTATAGGAACATGTAATAAAATCAAACAGCAAGAGTCAGGACTCATTTGTGCTATGATTATTATTATTACCACATTATTTTTTTAAAAACTCAGAAACTCCTAGTAGCATTATTTTTGCTAATTTAAAATGTGCTTTTCAAATTGTTTGGCATTTAGTTTCCTCTGAAGTTTACAGTGTGGGTTTCAAAATTTATTCTACTCCGGTTACTAGATTGACAGAAGATTAAAACTGATTTAATCAGTATACTAGTGGTAAGTTTATTACTTCCACTCTGGGATTTGAGTTTTTTTTAATAATATATATTGTGGAATACTTTTAATGTTTGAATGCTTCTAGCTCTCCAAACATAAAAGCTATAAAAAAGGAAACTGGATACAATATCTAGCTTATAATTACTATAATATGAATCTGTGTGTGTGTGTGTGTATGTCATTGAGATCTATATATTCTTCTTTCCAAAAAAGAATTGATTTCAACATTAATTTGAAATGTTTCAAATTAATTTTTACGAATACCTTCGGGGTTGGAAATTTTTCACAAAAAAATAAGACATCTCAAAACTTATAAAGTACTATTTAGAAGAAACAAGTGTTTTTTAGCAAATTCATAATCTCCTTGTCTCTTTCCAAAATACTAAGCTAGGGCAACTCGTCTCTGTTTCTTCCTTTGTAAGATGGATTTCTATTTGCATCAGAGAAGAACAGTTTTTCAGAACAAAAATTTTCCTTTCCAGCTTTTTTTAACTAGAGAGTCAACTTGAGATTTTCAACATTAGACACCTCAAAAGCCCTATAGACCTTGGTTCCAACTAGGCTTACATTCCAGTCTGTGAAGTAATCTTCTCCTCTTTAAGTTTTCAAAAATCTTTGAAGAAAGAAGCCTAATGTTGTGTTAGTTCCTGTCTTTATATGTCTTTTGTCCTTAACATTCTTTCCTTTGACATCACCTTACTCTTAACAAAGTCACTAAATGACTGAAATTAAGACTCTTTTTTCCCTGCAGTTTTCCTTCAGTCTTTTACTTTTAAAAGATAAGCAGAATGAAAAATCAAAAATGCCTAACTTTTCAAATAAATTACATCTTATCCTTCCATATAAAATGCAATAGGACAATAGATAATCATAGAGGATAACATACCTTTTTCTATTTATTAGTAATCAGCAAGTTTTTAATCAGTTATCCAATCCATTTGAATATTAGAATTATACTTAGAATTAAGATTATACTAGAATTGAAATTAGAATTATACTGAAAAAATGTTTTCTTTTAAATGCCTCTTACCAGTTTTTCCTGTCAAATCAATAGGGATGGCACCAATCTTTAAGTTGAATCATAGTACTTAATACTGTTAGTCTAAATCATAATAATAACCAAAAATTTGTACCTAATCAAAATATAAAACAAGGAGAACTTTTTAAATGATCAACTAGAAAAATAATTCAAATTAATAATGGATCAGTTCCAGTGATAAAAATGCCTTTTTTATAAATATTCTAAATGACAGTTTTTTAAAAAATTTCTCTGTAAAATCTTGTGAAGCCCGGGGGGGAAATTGTATTAAAATCACAAATTTAGTATGGAATTAAAAAGCTAATGTTTTTAAAAAAAGAAAAGAAAAAGAGAAACTGGTCATTCTTTAATGAATTTAGAATTCACCAATATAATTTGTACAGAAGAAAAGAAAAGGTAAAGAGGAAAATTTTAAAAATGTTTTAAAGTATATTTAATTTGTCTGAGAATTACCTAGGTACCCACAAGTGTAGTTATTTTGGTTTAAAACTCCCTTGAATATTATAAATTCTAGATAAGGAAGGAGTTGCAAACTACAGCCCATGGGTCAAATCTGGCTTGTTGCTTATTTTTGTACACAAAGTTTGATTGAAACACAGCCACATCCATTCATTTATACATTGTTCTTTGGCTGGTTTCATGCTGTGACAGCAGAGTTGAGTAGTTGAGAGAGACCATCGAGCCTGCATAACCTAAATTATTTACCATCTGGCCCTGTACAGAAAAAAAGTGTGTCATCCCCTGTTCTAAGTCACCAAAATGATTTTGTGGTGATACTCTTTTACTGTCAGCCCTTTAAAATCTTTTTTTATTATGCCTCATTACAAGTAGACAATTGAAATTCCTTAGAATTGGAAAAGATTTCTCTCTTGATACTAATTGCCGGATAAGGGATTATAATATATTAGATCTGGTCATTAGTGCCATAAACTTTATTTTAGACTGAAGGAGATTGTAGGGGGAAAAAACTATATGGGTTAAGACCACATCCCTTGACACTTCCCTGGGGAGGAAGAATTTGTAATTTATTATGACCTATGGCCCCTGGATTAGAATGAAGTGTTCCAACCCATCCCACAAGTTTAGACTGTTACACATGAGCTTCCTATGAGGGAGGAAGTGTGAATAACACTCAGCAAGCAACAACTGCTCACAGCCAAGCAGTGATTCCTAAAAAATAAAGTCTCATCCAAATGTAATAAAAGATGATTATTTTTCCTCTTAAAAACCTGAATGATGGCCTGTGTTTTCTAAATCACCTCCAGGAAAATAATCTTCACTTTAGAGGATCCTTTTAATTTAGATCTTTAGAAAGGAGTAAGTTGTAGTTATCTGTACTTGAAAGGTCTTGTGGCCACATTATCAGAATTTCTTAATTATAAGAAGACTCATTTAATCCAGTTTTGCTGCAATATTCTTGAGTGTTTACATATCAAACTACTTATTAAAAAGCAATATTTTGCCAAAGTGAACTCTTAATTTTAGATCGGTTCTATAGTTACTTGAATTAATCATAATTTCAAGACAAGTTATTTAATATCTTGTGGTGCCTTACTTTTCTCATCTTGATATGGATGTTGGACTAGCTGATATCTTATGTCTCTTACAGTTTTAAAAATCTAAGATTCTGAGTGACATTTTTGTTGACAACTGATGAGTTTCTTGAAAGGCTTTAATTCTTGATATAAATCAATTTTATCATTGTGGTTATACAATATTTATATGCTCACATAGAGAACTAGCACTTTTCTGACATCCCCCAGCCTCCTACCCCATTCTTACCATAATTAATTAGCCTTGCTTGTACTCATCCTGAGGAAAGCGTGTATAGTTGCCTCTGCGAGAAGCATCTCAGCAGCAATTCAGCATCTACCCTGGTGACACATGATTTGGGTCTCTTTTAGAAAATGCCGTTATCTGATCAAGGCACATGGAAAGGAATAATACACCCTGACGTTCAGTTTTCTGCGCTTTCAGTTGTACCACATTTTTCAGTGCCAAAGGAAATTTAACCTACTCCACACAAGCTATATTTTAATTCAAACCGAAAATTTACCATACAAATTTGTAAAATTTCACCCATTTTAAGTGGCACAATAACAAATAAATGGAAAGATATTTGGATTTAGAAACAGTCAGTACAAATAATTTTATCAAGTAATATTCAGCTTACCCTCCTCTCCAAATTCAAAGAGGAAATTCGATTCTGAAGGGAGGTTAGTGAAGCAGTGAGGTGAATAGGTTTTAAAAAGTTCAGAGTTTTTAAAAGTTAATATAGGTGATCTAAAAAATTATTTACTCTTTTTCTATCTTACACTTTTGTTTGAAATCTTATTTCATATAATACACTAAAATCAAGTTTATTGCTGCCCTCCACTTTAATTTTAACAATCTTCTTAAGCTTCTTATTTTGTTGAACTCACTTGCATAAAGAATAACTTTGAAAGAACTTTCTGACATGTGAACAGTTGTGGACTTTGGTGAGACAAATCTATTGATCATTTCCATTTCAGCAGCAGGGTCATTGAGAAGATGCTGTAGACATAGCTTAATGCTTAGATTAAATCCCATTATTTCTGTTTCAGAAAATACAGCTTATATTCCAAATTAAAATTAAAATTTATGCATGTACACATAAAAAGTAGTTTGGTACAGCATTTACTGTATTATTCTCTAGCTGATTTTTGGGATAGTATTTTTGTTAGAACTAAAAATTTCTCAATCATAGTATGGTAAGTGTCAGTACTTAGTTGGTATCGTTTCATATCTAGAAACGTTTATCCATTTCTGTGTAACGATTTGGAATGCTCGTCTGAGTGATTAGTCAGTCACTTCTTGGATTATAACACACAGTTTGCTTTATTCTTTGGTGAAGAGCTTTAACTTTTTCTTAGATGCCTTTTCTCCATTTTCACATTATACTAAAGTTCTTAAAATTTAGATAGTGATAAGAATTGATTCAAATCAAAGACAAATCAACAAAGTCTAAGTGACAACTTTGAGTCAGAGGCCATGGCTGTTAGAAATTGACATACCTGATGGGCTAGATATAGCTTATTGAGATGGGCCAAACCAAGTGACGTTTATATGCAACTCAGGCTGGTTAGATACATCATAGTAAATGGTAAGCAACTGGTCAGGAAAGAAAACCAGAGGTGAGACCTAGAGAAATAAATACTTATTAAAAGCCCCGAAATTGAAACGATGGCAACGATGACGATGAAAGCTAATATTTATAGAGCATTTATGACCTAGGCATTGTCTAATGATATTATTTGTGTGTGTGTATTTATTACTCACAGTGTGATTAGCCACCAAATCACAAAGCTAGAAAGTGAGTCTTGCTCTGGAGCCTGGACTGTTAGGTGTACCACTTCCGTGCGCAAGATGCAGCAGTAAAGAATAAGGACAAAAGTTCATGAATAGGTCAGAAATGTAAGTTTCAGGTTAGAAGCCAAGAAGAACAAGTGGATATGTTTATGTTTTGTTAGCTGTATGGCCCTGTGTAGCATCTACCAGATCAAAGCAGCTATGGAGGATCAGGAGCACCATGTCTTTAAAAAGCTTAAAGTCTTGTTTTGGAAGGAAAATATAGAGCATATTACCTTAACTAACTAAGTAAGATAAAAATGCTTGAAGCCATACTAGACATCATAACACATGGCAGTGCTTGAATAAAGGTCAAAAGCATTATGCTGACAATAAGTGACTGTAGAATTCCAGAAGATTAGTTAAGATTATGGTGATCAGGGTGGGTTTTTTTATTTTATGTCAGTCAAATGGAAACTAAAACCACCCCAAAATATTGTCTGCACTTTATACGTAAGGAAAATTGAGACTCAGATAGTAGATAACTGCCCAAGATCAGTAAAAGAGTCAAAACTTAGTTCTATCTGACTATAAACCACATAGGGAGATTTCTGACCAACTCTTTAAGTCTGGTAAGATAATTTACTTGACACATTATTTTTCACCTTATTCTATGATTGTCAGTTTCTCCACTAATAAGCTTTTAATACATCTTTCTACTTTGCAGTCTTCATTTGGATAAATTAGATAAATTTTACAGGCTTTATGAAGACAAATTAGATAAATTAGCTCCATCTAGATAAGTTAGGAAGAAAAGTAGAAAGACATGGGTTGTGTGCATACACACCCCTCACTTGGGAAACTGTTGAAATTATGTATTAAAAACAATGTATAAATTATTTTTAAATAGCTTTTTCTCCTTTGTGAACTTTTTAGTATCCTAGCAAAAACTACTATTTTAGATACTTTGAATATTATTTCATTCCTGCAGGGTTTTATTTATTTTATTTATTTTATTTTTTAAATATATCTTTATTGATTTCAGAGAGAGGAAAGGAGAGTGAGAGAGAGATAGAAACATCAATGATGAGAGGGTCATTGATCAAGCCCACAACCGGGCATGTGCCCTGACCGGGAATCGAACCCCAATTGCCTGGATCCTAGGTCGACGCTCAACCACTGAGCCACGCCTGGCCGGGCTCCTGCAGGGTTTTAATGTTTTGATTTATATAAAAAACAGGCCTGGTATTTTCCTAATTACCATGACCATATTAGGTGGTGATAAAAGACTGACAAAGTCTTTAAGGGTTTTATAAAGTACACAACATACATTGGGCTGTGAAGTTAAAAACACCAAAAAGCTTATGTAGCAGTGATAAGTGAAAAATAGTTTTGCTTTTTTAAACTCAGTCTAGCTCTACTATCCTGTTGTATTATCTGTACCTTTTGCCCAATCTAGCACATTAACCATTAGTTCTCATATTTCTACTGACATATAGGCTAATGCCAAAATCCCTTAAAAGTATACTTTCTCTAGGACTTTAAAAAAAAAAAAAATAACATATCTAAATTATTTAACCCTTTAAAATATATCTAAATACACAAGTCATTATTGTAAACAAGTATTTTACATTGCAAATTAAGAAAACTGAATCATAAGCCCAACATTTGTTATTGAAAACCACTCATTTTAAGTTTGAAGTGATGCTTGCTTGCAGAAGTATTTTTTAAATTTTATTCTGTTTTAGCATGGAACTAAATAGTACAACCCTAGTATTTACTGCAGTCTAACACTTGTCTTTAGTGGTTCTCAGTTCTAAATACTCTCTGCTGGGTAGAAATAAGAAATTATTGTCATTTGTAAGAAAGATACAATGATTGAACTATTAATAACAGTTCAGTCTTTGCACTAATATCTACAAAAGTTTCTTGTAAAACATTTAGAAATATAATGTTATCTTATGTACTTTAAATAATTGGACTATAGAAATTATGTCTGTAGGACTGATTATGTCTGTTACTGCATAATAGGTTAATATTCTTTTAAACTATCCTGAATACTTATATCTGTTGCTTTCCCATTATATGACTTATTTTTCAAGTATATAAAGTTAAGAAATTAGTTATTTGTCATGTGTGCTTTTTAAATAAAACTCTTGAAATGACTGTTTTCTTATTTCCTTCTATCAAAATCTCATTTGAAAGGAGGTGCTATTATTACTCAATGACAGTTGGTAGTTTTAAAATTTGATCTATTTGATTTATTGTATAGTTGTTTTCCACCATATATATCTCCTCAGCCATCAGTTCTTTCCTTTGAAAAAATAGAAAAAAATAACAATTTGGTTTGTAACTAATAGTGTCTTGGAAACAGCATGAAAAAAAATCATTTTCTAAGAGATGCGGTATTTTTCTTCTCTTATGAAAACAGAAAACCTTGCTGACATTCAGTTCGGTGCTGATTCATATGCACCTACATGACCTCTCTGTGCTCCTGTCTTGCTCTAGAAGCTTTGTGCTCACTCTTTAAGGAAGGCCAGTTAGTTAATATATGTGAACTCTAGCCTATAACACCGGAAGAAGATATCATTTATCATCACTATTTTTTAATGAAATCCATTAGATTATGGGTGAATCACATGTCTAATTTAGTCTTTGATGAAACTGTCAGACTGACTAAAGTGTCAGACTGTTTTTGTTCTGTTTTTTAAACAAGGGATACTAAATGGATAATCAGGACTGATTTCAAAGCATTTCTTTTCCTTCTCTGGGACTGATGTACCAGTGCACATCTCTTCTTGTTCTTTCTCTTTTCAAAGGTATTCAATATCCTATATTCATTTCCTAGCAATTTTTCATTCATTGGTTTCATCATTGATTGCTTCAGTTGAGATTTCATGTTTGAGATTCCAGGATCCTCAGTTTTATCCCTAAATTTCCAACATTCACATTGGTTTGCCCCCCAAGAATTTTTATCATTGCATCCCTTTATCAGAGAATTTCATATTAACCTCATATTAACATCCTATAAATATTTGACAGACTGTTGGTCTTTGAAAAGTATAGATTTTTTTAAAAATTCAGATTCAATTTCTAATTTTAGGCAACAGAAGCTGACTGGTTAAGCAGAAAGAGGGTTATATATTAAGAATTAGTTAGATGGGAAAAATAGGCTTTGAAGCTCAGCTTCCAGTAGTAAAGCCCAAACCATGACACAGAATAAACCTAATGAGGAATTTTTGCTTCTGCTGCTTCCCCACCAATCACTAAAGAAAACTATGGTTACTTCCCCACTTACGTCACTCATCTCACAACTTCTTCTCCCAAAAGCCGCATCACTGCCACCACCCTCACCAGCAAAGAAGGTCCTGCATGAGTTTCACTCTTCCAGTTTGGGGTAACCTGGTTGGTAGAACTTTGGTCACGTGCCTGTGTACTAGGTACAAAAGAAGCTAAGAAAACCCTTGCATTCTGTCTTGCTATGAATAACCCCCCCTGATGTGTTTAGAGTTTTCAAAAAGTCCCAAAACAAGAAGATATGACAAACGTACACTACCATACATTACTTAGCTATTCAACATCAATATACACCCTTTTGTAATACTTAAGCTTAACCTTCAAAATATATCCTTCTTCCATTCTTAAGCACAATAGCAGTAACATCAACTAAAATAGTAACAAAACACTTCAACTGTCCTCTATAAAGCAAAATATGCTTACAGCGAGAATGGCCTAAAATCTCTTGTGGCATCCAACCACAAGGCAAGTATTGCTGAGTGTGTAAGTGATCTGATCATGCAGCATCTGCTGTCAGAACCTTCTCACGTCCCACTCCATAATTGTCACAATCACTTAGGAAGTTTGCTACTGAGCATGCCTGATCTAAAAGTTGGTTGAATCAACTAAACCCAGTTCATTTTAGACAGATCAGGTCATGTTTGTTGTTTTACAGTCAAATATACAAACTCCAATAACAGTGAGATAAATGCTGCTTTTCAGAGGGACCAGAGTTTCCTGTCTGATGACTTTGTTCCAAAACCTTAGAGATGTCTGCTACAGTTCCTCTATTAGAACTGCCACAGACACCATAGAGCATCCTCACAAGCTATTGATAGTTCTAACACCCATTGAATCTGTTGGTCGCTAGGACCAGGTAGATGAACTATAGCCTGGACCTACGAGGAAGCCTCCTTTTTTACTCTAGGGGTCACTCACAGCTAGAGGCTTAATGGGCACTTCATAAGTAGATCAAAGCAAAATTGCAAGGCTGTATCACCTTCAAAGTGATCCAGTGAGCACTATGCCTCTTTCTCAGCTGCAGGAGGTACAAGGTGCAGGACGTTATCTTTAACTTTGCAGAGGCCATCCCAATATACTCATGATTACTGGACCCTCAGAAACTGCACTAAGGAGTAGCTCCTACATAGTTGTGTGATGTATCTCACACCTTACTGCACTCATACTGGACTCAAATATGTTTACATACCTTTTCTTTACAAAAAACCTTGAGTACGTATTTTTTTATTGATCTTTTAAATTTTTAAAAAATTTATCTTTATTGAAAGTATTACAGATATCCCCTTTTTCCCCATTGACCCCTTCTACCCTGCACCCACCCCCTGTCCCAGGCCTTCACCACACTATTGTCTGTGTCCATGGATTATGCATATATGCATATAAATTCTTTGGTTAATCTCTCCTCACCCACACCTTCCCCTCTGAGATTCATCAGTCTGTTCCATGCTTCTATGTCACTGAATGTATTTTGTTCATCAGTTTATTATGTTCTTTAGATTCCACATATAAGTAAGATCATGTGATATTTGTCTTTCTCTGCCTGGCTTATTTCGCTCAGCATAATATTCTCAGGCCCATCCATACTGTCCCAAAGGGTATGAGATCCTTCTTCTTTATAGCTGCGTTGTATTCTGTGGCGTAAATGTACTAGGCTTTTTTATCCACTCATCTACTGATGGGCACTTGGGCTGTTTCCAGATCTTAGCTATTGTAAATTGTGCTGCTATGAACATAGGGGTGCATATACTGAGTACATACTACTTCCTGCTTTCCAGGCCCTGGAGACATATGTCATCAATGTAGTTGTCCTGTGTGATAGTGAGACTGTAATGGTCTTTATGAAATATACGCTGGTTCAGAGCCAAGTAATTTATATAACCCTGGGATAAAATGGTTTATTGTTCTACCTGTCATGAAAACTGCTGTTATAAGTGTTCTCCATCTTTGGTACAGAGGGGAAAAAAGCTTTGACAGATTAATAGTCATACACCTGGTGCTAAGAGCTCTAGTAAAGAATGTACAGCTGCAACTGCAGCTGCAATTGAGATATCTATCTGATTAATTCTCTAGTAATCTACTCTCCTTCTCCAGTGCCAGCTATGTATTTAGGGCCCTACTGGGCTGGATATGAAGCAGATTCAGGTTAAACTGCATTTATCATTTGATTCCCACACACATCTTTTCTGATCACTAGTCCACAGTGGGATTCTAGGTCCTCAGTTTTAGTGTCAGTTCAGAGCTGTTACACAACAGTACCCAAAAGACCTGGTATTTCTCTTCCTAGCACAGTTACCTTGATGAGAAAGACCAAGCTGGCAGTTTACAGTTGACACCTATGATGTCATCACAATATACATCTTCAAGGACTTGCATTCTCTCCTTCACTCATAAAACTCTGGGGCTGCCCGGCCGGGCGTGGCTCAGCGGTTGAGCGTCGACCTGGGATCCAGGCGATCAGGGTTCGATTCCCAGTTAGGGCACATGCCCGGGTTGTGGGCTCGATCAATGACTCTCTCATCATTGATGTTTCTATCTCTCTCCCTCTCCCTCTTCCTTCCTCTCTCTGAAATCAATAAAGCTATATTTTAAAAAAATATATTTAAAAACAAAAAAACTCTGGGCCTCTGAATTGACTTAGGACTAGAAATTGGAAAAGGCATTTTGTTGCAATTGCTTAAATCAGGCCTCTGGTTACCAAACCTGGATATCTTATAATTGTACTACGTTGAAGCATATGCATGCCTGTTTGATCCATATAGGTCATCTGATCAAGTAGCAAAGCCAGTGGTCACTGCCGGTCAAATAATTCTGATTACGGCTCAACTCTGCTTGAAATAGCAGTAATCATTTCCTCCTGCCTTTTACATAAGTGCTTCTACCTGACATCTGCCGCCTCAGCATCCCATTATCTACATTGAAAACAGCGTTACCCATTAGCACTCCTGGCCTATGGAAGATAGACAGTGTTTTCATTGATGCTGGCTTTTCCCTCCCAGGGCACATGTTAGTGAGTAGCTCTTGACTATGTGGTTCTTGCCTTGAGGTGAGAATTTAGGATTGTGAGCATTTCATTATCTTTTTGAAAGCTATCCTGTGCAATTAGAAGCAACTAATTTTGTCTTTGAATTCTTTATACTCTTCATATTGTTGTCCATGTTGCTAGCCACTGCCTTCTTTGGTCCTTCATTTCAGACGACTAGAGTTAGTAATCTTTACTTTGCTACTGCAGGTAATGGGCTGCCAGATTTTACTTTTCTTTTTTTAGAAAACCAGCTGGATTGTTTAGCCATCAGCCCTTACGAGCCTGATAACTAATCAGAGATCTCTCTGATTTTTTGAGGTTATATTGCTTTCAGCAACTTCTGGTAGCCATTTACTATCAACCAGGGTTCTTCTCTTAAGCAACAAAGCTGCCTCTCGCCAGTTGTGCCACAGAAAAGTTTATTAAAAAGAATGGAATAGTTGACCGAATTGCTGAGACCTGGAGAACCATGATCAAGGATAATAAGCTTCCAGAAACAATACCAAAACTACAGCTCAAAACTTGCTTATAGCTACATCTCCCTTTGCTGCAACATTCCCATCAAGCGGTATGAGAACCTATTGCTTAACTCAACCACTATGATGCCCAACAGTTGAATGCTTCTTATCCTTACGAGCAAAACGGATTCTGTCCAGAGCCTCCTTCTCATTCACTGACTGATTGTAGATCCGTGGGAGGAGAGCAGGCTCAGTAACTGAGTTTTCTGGGTTTTACCTAGGGAAGTCATACGTCATAAGGCTAGGCATTCATGAAACCTAGGAAGAACATCAGAAATCAGAGAACATGACAAGTGGCCACTGCATACTGTGGGAATTTTTCCAAGTTGCTATGGTTACTGTAGAAATATTTTTCAAGCTTTTTAGTCCCTTAGCTAATTCTAAAACTAATCCTTTGAAGTTAAACTAGGTGAGCTGCATTCTTACTAACTCAGGGTTTTAGCAACCACCAGGTTCATCTGTCATCTTGTAGCAAGTTTGCCACTTGGCCACCACAGTTTCATTCTTTTGCCTAAATTATGTGACACTGTTCAAAGGATATGCAATATTTTGGGTAGATAAGGTTTTGTTTCCATGTACGTGTGCTGAAAATAGGTAATTTTAGAAGGTACATAAAAATTGACTTTTTTAAAGTATTTGTGTTTTAGTTATTAAATTGTCCTTGAGTCAACGAACAGTTTCCCTCCTAATAATTCAGGGACATCCTATGCGCATTGGATATAGCACTAGTTTTCATAGAGTGATGGCCACAAAGGTTACGAAAGCAGAAAGAGCTTCACTAACCTGTCTTCCTACGGCATTTGCCTAAATGAAATTTTAGTTGTCTTTTGTGTCCTTGGCACCCTCTTTGTTCTCTATATTTCACACTCTTATCAGTGGGTCTGTTTCTTCTACCCACCTCTCCATTTTCTTGCTGTCAAACCTGTTATCCATAGCCTCTGCTGTTTTTTCAACTCTGATTCTAAGCGTAAAACTGAATACAACAATGAGAAACTGGATAGCAAGGTCCCATATAATCTGAGCCTGAAAAAGAAGAGGCTTCGGTCCTTAACAATTTAATAAGTATATAGCCTTTTTCCTTCTATAGTCCTTTGAGATTCTGGGTTGTTACAGAATATTGTGGCTGCTCAAAACCTGGCTGCCAATCCAGAACAAATATACCAGTAAGTTTCAACATTAATTTCTCTAATCCATCTGAGTCTTTTCCAGATGAAGTCTTCTTATGTAGATCACTTTCTGAACATGTGATTTGAAGTACAATATTTTAGGATAAATCTTGTATCTAGCATTCAGTGTACATTGGAATTGATTCACTAAGTAATGCCACTTTCTTGTCACCATGGTTTTTCATATTTTCATATTTTTTGCATGTGTAATGTGATTATTACCTGGTACCAGGAACATATTAATCATAGTTTCTTTGCCATTTTACAAGAATTTTCACGTCTGCTCTTTATGCATCTGTGAGGATGTTTGGCATATAAAATACCTTTGTAGCTTAGTTTTTCCTTTATAGTTTAGTGTGCTTATCCATTTAAGATTTAGTGTGACTATAATATACTCAGCACTTTGCTTTTGTCCTCACTATTTATTCCATTCCTGTGGTTCACATTTTTCTTTTCTTATGTATCATGTGTTGAAAATGAAAATACCTTGTCTGGGATGGAGTTTAGGCACTAGACTATAAAAACATGCTCTCCTTCTGCCCTTGGTTGATTTTAGTGGTTAAATTACTAAAAAATCCTGTTAATAAAAAAAAGTTTTCATCTACCTTTTTTATTGTGTACTTTCATAGTAAAAATATCTTCCTTTCACTTCTCCTACCAAATGCAACTTGTTCACTCATATTTCTTTTATATTTAAAACTCCCACATCAGTAGTCATGAGATAGTGAAAGTAAGCATGACATTCAAGAACCAGAGTCCTTGAATATATAGTGAAAGAAATGAAGCCACTTGAGCAGAGTTTCTAAAACTCAGAAAGAATCTATGGTAGGCTACCCAGGGCATGTTCTTCTCAGGTCAGTGGTAGAAGTATGAGAGAGAAAACCCAAGCATATATAACACTACAAGTTTCTGATTGTGTCATATCTCTGGCATCCGTTAGCCAAAGCATATCATGTTGCCAAACCCAAGGTCAAAAGGCAGAGAGGTACATTCCACCCACCATGAGGCCAAGCATGTTGCAAGGTCAAATTTAATATCGATAGAGTAGAAAGTCTATCCCTCCCTTGGAGATGGGGAGAAAGAATGGATGAATATCTGCTGAACAGTAATTGACCACACCACCCACTCTAAGTTTGCTACCCTCTCTCCTACTATCCTTACTTTATTTACTACTCTATTTTTTTCTTAGCCACATATTATCTGAAGCTATATTAATAGTTTATGTTACATTTTCAGTCAATCAACAAGTATTATCAAAAACCTAATATGTGTCAGGCAATACTCAAATACTAGGGATTCATCAGTAAGTGAAAAAGACAAAAATCCATGTTGTCTGTCTCCTTCACTGAAATATAAGCTCTGCGAGAGAAAGGACCTTTTTTTGCCTTGTACACTACTCTGTTTTCAGTGTCTGGAATAAGCCTGGCACATAGCACAGGTTCAATAAAATTTGTTTCATGAATGAAGGAATGCCATTAAACATTTATGTAATCTAACTGCATTTGCTTAGATCCCATGCTCCTTAGGCTACTTTCTGATTGTGACTTGTTTACAAAGCATCAAGTCACAAGTGAGATCAACAACATGAGTACACAATTCAGAATGAGAAGTGGATGTTACTTTTCTGAGTAGAATGTAGAGACAAAGCCTCTGGAGGGAAGTTTGTATTGACTCAACTACTTGTAAATATAGAAACTGCCTTAGTTATATTAGGAAAGTGTTTTTAATTGTTTTCTTTGTTACCTATAAAATACCTGAAAGCAGATGTTATTCTTCTCTCCAGTTTTCTTAATGAAGGCAGAATTCCATAGGTCCCTACATTTAAAAGTATTCAGTGGTTCATCTTTCAATTGTAGACTTCACACTTCTCCTTTATTTAAAGATCTTAGTCTGTCATCAGGGATAAGCCACTATGGTAATTTTGCATTTCTTTCCAACAAGTCTACACTACAGAAACGGTATATTGAGAGAGGGATTAGTCACACCGATCTAGATGGAGTTAGCAGCATTGTTTTGGAGGGCAATCTGTATAAAAAACTGACACCCAGCATTATTTCCAAGGATCATATTTTTTAAGTATGATGCCATCAGATAGTTTTCTTAAGTATAGTACAGTAACCTCTGATTTAAACTAATGAAAAAGAAATTTCTCAAAAGTAATAAAATATTTAAGGCAGTGAGTATGTTAGCTTAATTGTATTTGAACTGAAAATTTTCAATTTTATAAAATGAGAGCTTAAAATCCTATACTTTAATAAAAGCAGTTAGCACTCAGCTTGTCTTGGGTGAGAAAGGGCTAGTAGAGTTTCATGTAGGGAATCGTGGAAATCCCTGAAATACCACATTCTTCTGTGCCCCACGGGGAGTGAATGAATGAACAAGTGCAGCTCCACACAGAGGAGCATTTACTCTGCTTTCAGGGTTCACAGTAGTGTGTCCTAAACTTCATAGCATGCTTTGAACTAGATTGTAAATTGCAAAGTTAGATTGTGGTTTAAACAATACCTACTGAAATAATTTGTGACACTTAAAATTTTTATTATGAATAAAGTTTTATCATAAGATGTTGAAAATATCACTTTGGGAATTAAAAAGATCTTTTGTGAGTTCTGTTATGTGTTCGGTACAGCATAGTCCATAATAGGATGAAATCTTTTGCCAGGGTCCTATATTTCTCACAAAATGTAGAATTGCTAACTGGTAGGTTGAAAAGAGAGGGCACAGGACTAAGAAGAAAGAGTAGTCAAAAGACCACCCCGAATCAATTGCTTTCTTACCACCAGAGGGTAAAATATTTCCTAAGAAAAGGGATAAATTATATAATAACTAAGTATTTCCATGATCTCTATTTTTTTTTTCAGGAAAGTTTTGAACCAATTATTAAATTATACACATGGAAATGCTTATGCTATTTAAAAGATTCCTATGCATATATTTCTCTCATATACAGATCAAGAAAAAAATTCCCTGTCTGGCAGGTAACTGACTTAAGTGAAGTTTAGCAGAAGAACAATTTCTCTGTAGCTATAAATTAATCTGTAAGGTCCTTTTGGAATTGCCATTTCAGTTTTAGAAACTTACTATAAAATGACAGATGGGTAATGGTGCTGTAGAGCAACCTGAACTATATGCATTATAACTGGTAAAAGCTGCTTCGGTCATACTGAATACCCATAGCAGTATCTGCTAATGGATTTCTTTTCTCCTTATATTTTTTAACAAAAATCTGGTGTTTAGCATAATTATTCAACAAGAACCAAGGGAGTCTCTGACCTTCTTAAGCATGTATTTAGTTTTCCCAGATCTCCCTGCTGAAATAATTGTTACAGTTTGCCTTTAGAATCCTTTAATCTGGAATGTGGGAAAACTAATGGAGCACTGAATTTTGTATTCTAAGTGATGGGAAAGAACTTACTTCTATACCCTGCACTGAAATACCACCTTACTGGCCTCAACTTGCAACCCAGTTGGAAGAGGCGAAATATTCCATGGCCTTCAAAGAGTTATTCTAGGAAGTGAGTACTAAAGTAACTCCGAAAATTCCCATTCCGTCTTCCCACAGTGAAAAGTAAAGTGGATCAAAACATCTGTAAAGCAAAACCCAATGTGATTATTCATTTTTTTCCTTGTTTAAGAAACAAGCAGTTATACTACTGCTCCACTCCTCCCCTTTGACTCTGATGCCAGTACTGGCAGATTCAGATTTACCACAGAGTCTGACCCATAGCTATACCCAAAGAGAACCACATCCAAGCACAGAAGCAAAGCCAAAAATAATGAAAGCCTCTGTATCTGAAAAGATTCTTATTTAAGATCTCAGGTGAGCCTATAGAATTGTGGGTCCAGGCAATCAGACTTCAATCAGACATTCAGTTTCTTTTTATTTGCCTTGTGTTTCTTGAAGTTCTACCAAGAACTGCTCCAACAGAGAGCAAACAGAGATGACTGCTTAAGCAGCACCTTTGCTCCACAGGAAAATTCTCTTCTGGGTAAACAATCTTCAATTCCTATGTAGATTTCACTATGTGAGGATATGCATTAGGCTAAAACTAAAACGCAAATCAGTGATTAAAGATATTTCTGAAAGCCACTAAATCTTATTTGCATGTAATTTAATAAAATATTGATTAGATTAATTGATTGCTGCTGGTGTGAGATATAGCTCATGTATATCTGTAGGGTTCCTTGGTTACAAGTAATAGAAACTGGGTCAGGCTAAGTTTAGGAAAAGGGATTTTGTTGAAAGGATACTAGAGGCATGCAGAATTGTGGGAGGCTGTGCACCAGACTTGGAAATGGGCAAAGAAGCAAGAAGAAATTCAGAGACAGTAGTATTAGCAGTGGTATCATAATGAAAAGAAAAAGTAAAAAAGTGGTCAGGACATCATTGCTAGGAGTGGACAAAACTAACCATTTTCTGTCTCTTTGTTTCTTCACAAGATATATAAATTCTGGGGAGGGAGCATCTGATTGTATTTGTTGAGGTTGCATGCCTGCCTTATAACTAGAGGAGGGCAAGACTCTTAATTACAGTCGACCAGACTGTATCTGATGGGGAAGAATTCATTCCTCAGATGGAATTCAAATTGCCTTTAAAGAGGAGAAATAGATGCTGGAAGCCAAAAAGCACCCAATATCTAGTACAGCTACCCTTTATTCCAGGTGTATGGTTTATCGGTCACTGTATTTCGTGTGCTTTACCTTTTTCAATCCCTATAACAGGCCTCATAATTAGTTATTGTTTTACAGGTAAGAAAACTTGAGCTTTGAGAAAGGTTCAGAAACTTGTCCAAGTCATACCACTAGAAATAGCAGAATTGGTATAGAGGAACACTCCCAAGGACAGACTCCATGCTGCCTCTTGACAAATCTGTGTATTATCAGTGGCAATAGTACTTAACTGAGCCTACCTCTCAGGGGTAAAAACACAAAACAAAAAAGATTTTTTTAAAATGCTACACATAGCTCAGCTGGTGTGACTCAGCGGTTAAGCATCAACCTATGATCCAGGAGATCTTGATTCCATTCCCGGTCAGGACACATGCCTGGGTTGGGGGCTCGATCCCCAGTCGGGGGCGTACAGAAGGCAGCCGATCCATGACTCTCATCATTGATGTTTCTACCTCTCTCTCTCCCTCTCCCTTCCTCTCTCTGAAATCAGTGAAGATATATATGTATATATATATTTTTTAAATATTACACATAAAATACTCCAGTAGTATTGTACAATGTAAAAGTGCTTCCTTAGGATCAAGCTTTGGGAATAAATGTTATGTAAATACAGAATGCATAAATTTGCAAATGATTTTATTTCCCTGATGCAGATTAAGCATTTAGTTTCTTAATATAATGAAGAGTTTGAATTTATCAGTGAATGACAGTCTTGAAGCTGTAGATAAAGGTTTATTAATAGACTTGCTGCCTCTTGTATTGTAAGAAGGAGATTAAGGGGTTGTGTGTAAGGGGGAGTAAAAGGTTTCCATAGTTTACATAGTAACTGCCATCCAGGCCAGGAAAAAAAAAAATGCATAAAATAGAATGAACTACTGGACCCATTTTTACTGGTAGCATTTCTTTTGACCTTTGACAAATTAGTTTCCTTTGCTGAGCTCAATTTCCCCATCTGTAATGAAGAAGTGCTAATAATCCCCATAATCCCATGAATAAAATGAGATGATGAGCATAATGTACTTGCTGACCTCTAAACCAGGGTTTCTCAACATTAGCACTATTGATATTTGGCCCAGATAATTCTTTGTTGTGAGGGCTGTGTAGTTATTGTTGGATGTTTAACAGTATCCCTGACCTCTGCTCAGTAGATGCCAGTTGTGACCACTGAGACAACTGACTCCAAAAGCACTACCAGATTTTCTCAATAATATTCTTCTAAGTATACTCAATTATAAAGATAATTTTTAAAGAGATTTATAAAAACAATTTGGAATGTTTTTACGTTGTCTTTCTACCTTCTCACCACTTTTCTGAATTTATCTTTTAAGGGGCGGGGGAGTGCTTACCACTCAGCGTGTTTTTCCTGGTATATGCCACCTGTAGGAATCAATGTCTTCATGACTCATTCAGATCTACTAATCGGTTGATACTACCACAGCCTCACCAGTGTGTCTTAAGTCAGAGGCCCCCAAAAAGAGACTGAAATGGAGATTTATGTGTAGGACATTGATTAGGAAATGCCCTGAGGATGAACATCTCCCTGGTGGGTGAGGAAGGGCAAGGGAAGAGTTACAATACTCTTGCACAAGGGCTTCAGCTAGTCTGATAGAGCCTTGGAGCTGGGATGGCCCTTCAGAACTGAATCACCTTCAGGCAGGTGCCTGGGCCTTTATACCCCTGCAGTGACCAGTCAGTGAATGTGGGAGGCTCTCAGGGAAAGGGCATGGCCTTGACCAAGGTAGAGTTCCTAGAGAGGGACTCAGCTGAGCCCCACCAGCCACCAACACTCCCAGCAGCTAGGGGAATTATTACATTAGTCCTGAAGGTTGGCTCTGGGTGGTGCACTACAGCCTGCCCTTTGCACCACTCAAATCCTTTATGTAAGTTGTTGTAACAGTTCCTCCAGAAATTCTGCTTTGGTCTTCTGGTCTTTTATGGGGAAATTTTAGAAAGGAAAGTTGGTGGAATGAGCTGTAACTCCTACAGCTTTAGCTGGTCTCAGTCACAACTGATTCTCATATCTGTCCTCTGCTCCTTTTCTGGTTTCCTCTTATTCTTGGCTGAACTCTGCCTGCTGTTGTAGGGGCTTACCTGATGAGATACCCAGACCTGCATACATGATCCAGAAACTCTTCTCCTATTTCTGGACTGATCAGAGTTTCGCAAGCTTTAGCAATGCATCAGTTCTCATCCTTGTGCTCTTCTCTCTTGAGAATATGGCTATAGAAGAGGGGTACCAGTATAGAAGGGCATATGGCCACCAAGGGTTAAATCTTGAAATTGGAAAGGGTGGAGAAGCTGGTTTTTAGATAAGAAATGGAAAGAAGAAATGGTTCTCCTGAAAGCCTTTCACACTCCGTATCCAATTTTCTAATTCTTTTCACATAATTAGACTTTGAAAAACAGTTAGAGCCCTAGCCGGTTTGGCTCAGTGATTAGAGCATCGGTCTTCCTACTGAAGGGTCTCGGGATTGAAGGGTCGAGGGTACATGCCTCAGTTGCAGGCTTAATCCTGGTTCTGGTCGGGGCGCATGCGGGAGGCAACCAGTCGATGTGTCTATCTCACATTGATGTTTCTCACTCTCCCTTCCACTGTCTCTGAAAAGCAATTGAAAAAATATCCTTGGGTGAGTATTTAAAAAAAGAAGAAAAAAGAAAAACAGTTAGAAAATGACTTGTTTTATAAATTCATTTATCATGTATTTATTGAACTTATATACTTTATCCATTGGATAATATAAAGAAATAAGAGATAAGCATTTTTTTCTACAGGAACACAACACCCAGATTTCCTCTCTGGTGAAGTGTACCTTATGGGGGCTGAGAAGAAAGACTTAATATGTCTAAGGCAGAATTCTTGATTTCCACCACCCATCTTCTGCCAGATTTTCTCTTTTAGAAGTCTTTCCTATCACAATAAATAGCACCAGTTCCTCAAACCAAAATCCTAGAAGTTATTCTTTTTCCATATTACACATAGTCTTTCAACAAGAATAACAATTGTACTGTAAAATAATACTGAATTCATCAACTTATCTCTCCATTGCATCCTCTCTAGCCCAAGTCACCGTTGTCTTTCATCAGGTTAAATGTGCCTTCAGAATGTCTCATTACTATGTCACAAGATGAAGCCACCATCATCCTTATCAGGGCTGCTTGCTTCCACTCTTGTGCCCCCTTCCCCAACTAAAGTACATTTACATACAGCAGCCAGTGATCCATCTTCTCAAAGCATAAATCAGATCATCACATTATCATAATTGAAATTTTGAAGGTTCCCAAAAATTACCTCTTCATCTTAGCTAAAATCACTCTTTACTTTTCTCTCTGCACCTGCCTACTTTAGTACCAATGCCTTATTTTTTTTCTTAGCACTTACCTTTAACTAAAATTATTTTATTTACTGTTTTAAGTAGTTGTTGTCTGTTTCTTCCCAAGAAAAATGACATGCCTTAATAGATACAAAGCTGTGTATTCCCAATACATACACTTGTGCCTAGTACTGTGTAGGCATTCAGTAGATATTTGCTGAATAAATGAGAGTGCAGGTCACAGCAAGGACTGAGCCTGGGGCAATTCCTCTTACTGAAATAGTTCTTCTATTGAGTAGAATCTGAGAAAAATCTGTACTTCTTTTGTTCTGTTGTTTTATGAAGGACCCCCTACACTGTGTCTGCATCTCACATGTCAGTTTTATATTGGGAAAAATGTTGGTGTGATCTCTTGCTGTCACCTTATGCTATCAGGCTTCTGTCTCCACCATAACCATGGGCATAGCTTGTCACTGGCAGATGAATATGATTTTCAGCCATGAGAAAATAATAAAAGTTTCTTAGTTCTAGGGCACTCGAGGATTTTTCATGTTTGCGATGAAATAAAACCACCTCTGTTCTTTCATTTTATGGAAATGGCTCTGAATGTCATTAAAAACACACATGTTTGTGACTAGATGGATTTTAGTACTTAACATCTTGTGTTAATCTTATTTTTTAAATCCCACTGCCAACCACTTTTGCCTAGTTGGACCACCCATATTTGGGTTTCTATGTATTCTTTTACAAATAGGTTCTTTTTTCCAGTGGACTTTTCTACCTTATCCACAAATGTCTGTTTTCTACCTGCAAGAGAAAAGACACCACACTGGGCACCAGGTTTATGCTTCATAGTGTGCCACCTTAGAATGGTGCTTCTCAGCAGGAAAAAATCTGGCTCTTTAAAGATTAAATGGTAGTGGGCCTGTAACCCACTTAGCAAGTGCCTGACACATGGCACATTGTAAGCGCTTAATAAATCTTCACTTCCATTATTTAGAGGAAATTGTATATTTTCTTTCACACATAGTACTAACTATGCTGATATGCATGAAAGTAAGACCAGCACATAAGTTGACTCTTGATTGCATTACTTTCTCAAGTATTAAGAAAATATTTGTATTTAGGAAATACATAACAGAGTGATTTCACAAAAATGTAAACTAGCCGTCACTTTGTCAGTGTTGAAACATTTTTTTTATTTCTAAGTGCTGATTATCAATAATATCCCATTAATATCTTTTAAAAATCAAGAGAAATTAATTGTATATGAGGCTCTTTAATAAGCTGCTTCCTTTTATTAAAGTTTTTATTTTAGTTTAACATAAATTCTAAGAATACCACTCAATGAATTTTCACAAAGGAAGCACACCTGTGTGACCAGCACTGAGGTAGAGAATATTCTCAACATCTGAGACCACCCCTCCCCAGGCCTCCTTGCAGTCACTGCTGTTGCCCCTAAGGGAACCACTCTCCTGGCGTAGGAACATACATTGTAAAGACTAATCGAGGAGATGTTAGCGTGTTCTTTTAATAAGTCCACAGACTCCTTTAAACCTTTGAGAACAATCTGGCATTTTAAGAAGAGAATAGTCTTCTAACACTGAAGTATTTCATGCTAAACATGCTAAAGTGCTTTTTACATCATCATTAATGTGCTTTGACATGTTTAATATGAAAGCCTTCAGGGACAGGTCATTATTTTATTCTTAAAATAGAGTGAAGCAGGGTTTAACTACATGAAAAAGTTCATGATTAAAAACAACAACAGCAATCAATCTGTTGAGGTTTCACTAGAATGCCCATTAGTCAGTCATGCAACCTAGCTAGGCATGGAGATGTGGAAAGTGAATTTGAATGAATCTTTGTTCTGCCATTACCCATGCATTCAGGTAATTTTATTTTGGGGGATTTTTCACTAATATGAAATATTTTGTATCTCTCCTTCTCTGCTCCAATGGCCACGCTAATCTACACTGACAGTTTCTTACCTACCCTGAAAAATGTATGAAGATCCGGGGGAAAAAAAAAAAAAGTGCTTTGAAAGATGTTTTCTATTTATTAAGAGGTATTTTCTAAATTTTCTTTGTTTTACTTCATGTCATATGTTTTTAAATTACTTAAACAAACAAAAAGGAGGCCATTTCATTGTTCCCAAACGTTTAGTTTGGCCTTTGATGGAAGTCCTCAATTGCAGGCTGAAGTGAAAACAGGAATGTGGTATATAGTCTTGAGATCTGGATTTAGGAAGAATGCTTACATTTTCCCTAGGGTCTCAAGAGTCCAAGCCCTAAATGTCACTACCAACACATTTTAACTGATTTTTCTGTTTTAGAGTATCATCTTATATGTGTACATCCTTAAACAACCTTTACTTCCCTTTCAACTGCCCTTTTTTTTTTTTTTTTTAAATATATCTTTATTGATTTCAGAGAGAGGAAAGGAGAGGGAGAGAGACAGAAACGTCAATGATGAGAATCATTGGTCGAGCCCACAACCCGGGCATGTGCCCTGACCGGGAACCGAACCCCGATAGCCTGGATCCTAGGTCGACTCTCAACCGCTGAGCCACGCCCGGCCGGGCTCAACTACCCTTTAAGCAACTACAGAAAGTAGAACAGAAAATCCTTATCAAATTTGAAGTTGTTTTTGTTTGGTATTCCATGGCACATGTTCATACATGAGAGTTTTATTTTCTGATATTTTCAAAATTAGAAACAACTCTAATGTCCATCAGTAGGGGACTGGTTAAATGAACTATGTTAGAATAGAATACTGTACATCCATTAAAAAAAATAATATTTACCTCCATTTGTTGATATGGTTGAAGAACCTTCTAAATTTTATGATCTTGTGTATTTAAATACATTTTGTTATATATCTCTTTGTGTGTGTTGTATTACAAAATATGTATAACTAGCAAAAGACAAAGGCGATTGTCTTTGGGAGGTGGGATGGGAGAAATTTTGCTTCCTGCTTTATACTTCTTTTTAAAAATATGATATAGCCCGGCCAGGCATGGCTCAGCAGTTGAGCGTCGACCTAGGATTCAGGAGATTGGGGTTCGATTCCCGGTCAGGGTACATGCCCAGGTTGGGGGCTCAATCCCCAGTCGGGGGCATGCAGGAGGCAGCCGATCCATGACTCTCATCATTGATGTATCTCTCTCTCTCTCTCTCCCCCTCTCCTTTCCTCTCTCTGAAATCAATAAAGATATAGTTTTAAAAAAATAAAAATATAAAAATATGATATATATACCTTAGCTTTAAAAAGAGAAAATCAGGAGAGACAACAAGATGGCAGCATAGGTAACCATGGTACCCACCACCTCCCACAACTACATCAAAATGACAACTAAAATACAGAACAACCATCACTCAGAACCTCCTGAAATCTAGCTGAATAGAAGTCTTACACCTAGGGAACTGAAGAAGCACATTCAGACTGGTAGGAAGGGCAGAGATGCAGGGCGGGACCTACGAAGAATCCCAGAGACTCAGTGCCAGTCCCATACCCAGGTGCCACAGTTTAAAACCAGGAGGGATATCATGGCTGTGGAGGTTTCCCGGAGAAGCGAGGGATCCCAGCCCCACATCAGGCCCCCTAGCCCAGGGTTCCAGTGCCAGGAAGAGAAGTACCCATGACTTCAGGCTGTAAAAACCAGAGGGGATTATAGCTAAGTGACACGGAGCTGCTGGAGTCCCAGGCAGCTCCTCTTAAAGGACCCATGCATGGACTTACTCAGACATGCTCCCTCTGAGCTCCAGCTCTGTGCAGCAGCTTGAAAGGAACGTGGGCCATTCAGGGAGGAACTAACTTGCCTGGAATTAGGGCCAGAGGTGGAGGGGCAGCTTTCTCACAGACAGAAGAGCTAGCAGAGGCCATTGCTCCTTTGACAAGGCCTACCCCCACAGAGCCAGCAGGCAGGAGCCATATCTGAATCTCCATCAACCTGACTCACATCTTTTGCCCTGCCGTGGTAATTCCCTGAGACCCTGCCCATCCTTGCTTGCAAGCCCATCCAAGCCATTTCCAGTGGCTTTTCTTTGCAAGTGGCCTCTCTTGCCTAGGCTTAGGACTTTCCTAAAATCTCTCAAACAAGCAGCAGCTCGCCTCAGTGTGCCCCATACCTTTCCATAAGTGGCCGCAGGCACTGGACTAGCAGCAGCTCACCTTGGTTCATAGCTTGGCCTCTCCTGGACAACCCCAACCCCAACACAAGTAGCAGCCACCTACAGATTGCTGTGTAGCTCATGCTGTGTTGCCCTGGGGAGGTATAGGCAGAGGCTGACTTTGCACCTCCTAGGAGGCCCCAGAGACAGTGCACCCAGTGGTCAGCTCCGACCACACTGGACTACAATCCTACCACATCAACGAGTGACACACTCAAGGGGCAGACTCGGTGAACACCAAAGCCCACTGAAGTATATCCTGCTCCATAAGAGTGTCTCCAGCACAGAAGCTCTTCAGCTGTAGTTGTAGCTACTCCTCACAACCAGTTTGCCTGGGGGTCAGTTCATCCCAGTGATGCCAATAGCAACCAAGGCTCAACTGCAACAGAACAGTGCACACAGCCCACACAGGGGAGCACCTAGAAGGCCCAGCTCAGGTCACTGGGGAGACTGGGCCACTGGGCCCTTCAGGACACCTACTACACAAAGGCACTCTACCAATTCCAGGAGACATAGCAGCTCTACTTAATACATAGAAACAAACACCAGGAAGCAGCTATAATGTGAAGGCAAAGAAACATGTCACAAAGGAAAGAACAGAAGAAATCTCCAGATAAAGAACTAATGAAATGGAGCTAAGCGAGCTACTAGATACAGAGTTCAAAACAGTGGTTGTAAGGATGCTCAAGGAACTTAATGAGAATGTCAAGGATCTTAGTAAGACTTTTAAGGAAACTAGTGAGATCATCAATGACATAATAAAGAACCAGTCAGAAATGAAGGCTACACGAACTGAAATAAAGAATAATTTCCAGGGAATCAACCGTTGAGTAGAGGACACCGAGATTCAAATCAGCAGTTTGGAATACGAGGAAGCAAAAAACACCCAATCAGAAGAGCAAAAAGAAAAAGGAATCTAGAAATATGAAGACAGTGTATGGAGCCTCTGTGACAACTTCAGATATACCAACATTCGAATATTGGGGGTGCCAGAAGGAGAAGAAAAAGCAATAAATTGAAAATCTATTTTAAAAAATAATGTCAGAAAACTTCCCCTACCTGGTGAAAGAAATAGACTTACAAGTCCCGGAAGCACAGAGGGTCCCAAACAAGAGGAACCCAGAGGCCCGCACCAAGATACATCATAATTAAAATGCCAAAGGTTAAAGACAAAGAGAGATTCTTAAAAGCAGCAAGAGAAAAGCGGTTAGTTACCTATAAGGGAGCACCCACACGACTGTCAGCTGATTTCTCAACAGAAACTTTGCAGGCCAGAAGGGAGTGGCAAGAAATATTCAAAGTGATAAAAAGCAAGGACTTACAACCAAGATTACCCAGCAAAACTATTATTTAGAACTGAAGGTCACATAAAGAGCTTAAAGAGCTTCACAGACAAGAAAAAGCTACAGGAGTTCATCACCACCAAACAAGTATAACATGAAATGTTGAAGGGTCTTCTTTAAGAAGAAGATAATGGACAAAAGAAACTAATAGACAAAATAGACCCAGAGACACTGAAGCATGCAACAGACTGTCCTAGCTCAGAGGGAAGAGGGAAGGGGAGGGTAGGGGGTAGGAAGAGATTAACCAAAGAAGTTATGTGCATAACCCATGGACACAGACAATAATGGGGTGAAGGCCTGGGGAGGGGCTGGGATAGAGGTGGAGGGGGTCAATGGGTGGAAAAAATGGGACACCTGTAATACTTTCAACAATAAAGAAATTATTTAAAAGAGAGAAAAAATTTAATTAGACTGCTGTTATTTTATTTCTATTTTTCATATGTCCAGCATTTCAACCCTTATTCCTTAAATTTTATATTCAAAATCCTTTCCAGAGCTTTGAGTACAACAGCATCTAGGTTTGACTGGAGTGTAAGAGACAGGAGCAGGCTGGAGTGATGGGTTCCCAGTTGAGCCATGCCAGGCTTAGAGGGAAATGCTGACCCATGAAGTCATTGCCAAGACTGACAGTGGTATCAAGGTCAGGGAGAGTTCTTCAGCTCAGTTTCCTCCTCTTTCATCTGGGCCTGTTTTGTGGCTTTAATAGGATTAGAGAAACATTTAGGTTGAGGCTTTAGGAACATTTTTATACTGCTCGACTCTCAGAACAATATAAACCTGCAGGATTAAGAATGGGATTTATGTAAAGCAAGTAGGTAAAATGAGTGCATGCTCCTGTTTCCCTCCCTGTTTTCTACTTGCCGAGGAAGGCTCCCTGAGGCAATGGGGACAATGTTATGTGTAGGTGAGGACATATTTTTCAGGGAGACACAGTATGATGCATTTTTAAGAAAGTTCTACCTTGCCCGGCCAGGCGTGGCTCAGCAGTTGAGCATCGACCTAGGATCCAGGAGATCGGGGTTCGATTCCTGGTCAGGGCACATGCGAGGGTTGCAGACTGCAGCTGATCAGTGATTCTCTCATCATTGATGTTTCTGTCTCTCCCTCTCCCCCTCCTTTCCTCTCTCTGAAATCAATAAAGATATGTTTAAAAAAAAAAGAAAAAGAGAAAGTTCTACCTTTTTAAAAAGTAAAGCAAGTCCAAATACAAGTGATTTGTTAACGTAAGACTAATATGGAAAATAATTTGTACCTGAAATATATTATCTCCATCATTATTTGCTAACTCTTCCATATATGTTATTTCTCAGTCTTTTTCCTGTGTTTTGAGTCCCATAAAGACTGAAGTCATTCTTTCTGACTACAGGTCAGAAGCCCATTTGCCTCTTGTAATTTAGGTGAATTTGGAAGTACGGTCCTGACTTACTGTCACAGTTATCTGAACAGGAGATAGGGTTAACAACCTCAGGAAATTGAGATTGCTAAGAAGTAGTATCTAATTAGGACCTGTGGCAGGTTTTATTTTCCAAAAATTGCCACAGTAGTGTTCCCAGTTCAGCATTCTCTTGCATTCCCTGTCAACAAGCAGAGTTTGTTTCCCTTCCCTTTGAAACTTGGGCTAAACTTGGTGACTGCCTCAACAGATTGAGTGTGATGGCTATGACACTGCGACTTTGAAGCCAGGCTATAAAAGGCAATAAGGCTTCCTCCTATCTCTTTCTTTCTTGACACTCTCACTTGTGGAATCTCTCCACCATCCTGGGTTGAAATTCAAACTATCCTATGTGGAGGGACCCCATAGGGATGCCCACATGCAGTCAAGTGTTCATGATTAGAGTTTTAGTTTGGCATACTTACATTTCATACATTTTCAATGTACACGATTATATTCGGCATCGCTATCTCGGTATTTCTGAAGACTTTAAAGTCCATAGTGTTTTTATTAAGAGAAATCTAGATATACATCAACAAAAATATCTTAGTTTTCATTCAAGTGTAGAAATAGCTATAAAGTAAATGAAGTGGGAAGTCATTTGGATAGGTCATACCTATGGAATTTCTGTATGGTAATTAATAGTTTTCATCCGCTGAATTGAGCAAACTATCAAAGGAAAGTGGGACAGGCACTATTTAATGGGCTAAGACAAAACTCTATATGTACTTCAATAGCTTTGCATACTTCTGCTCCAGCGGGAAAACCTGGAGAGTGGTTAGAGGTTTTTATTATAATTATTTTATTGGTAATCACAGGCAAAAATAGCCAGGTCCTGTGCCATTTTCTGTAGGAGGCCCTGGGGGCTCAGTCCAGTCTAGCTCCTGGGCTACAGGGACTGGGCCTGGGTGGCCTCCTTTGCAGGGACCTACACCAGGTGGAAGGACTGCTCCCCACAACCTGTCACCAAAGGTGCAATAAAATACCTCAACCAAAAAAAATACATAGTTTACACTTGATTTACCAAACATCACTTAGATTACTTGATCCTTCCATTCCGTTGTATAATGTCATTTGTTTACATTGAAACACAAGAAAAAAAGTGTTCGTTACTGGCTGCATTCACTACCTTGATGAATTGGGTCCTCAGGTGCTCTGCATCAGAGAAAGAGCGATGTCTTGGGCCTGTGTTGCTACTATATATGGTATTTCAGGGGCATCTCAATTGCACTGTGCATTTATGGATAATTTTTTTTTTAATGTGTCTTTATTGATTTCAGAGAGAGGAAGGGAGAGAGAGAGAGAGAGGTAGAAACACATCAATGAGAGAGTCATTGATCGGCTGCCTCCTTCACGCCCCCTACTGGGGATTGAGCCCACAACCCGGGCATATGCCCTGACTGGGAATGGAACCGTGACCCCCTGGTTCATAGGTCAGTGCTCAACCACTGAGCCACGCTGGCTGGGCAGGAGTGTGGGTTTTTGAATCAGATTTCCTGGATTAAAACTGTTATACTAGATATGTAAACAGGAAAGTACTTTAAACCTCTTTGGGCCACACTTTGTTCATTTGTAAAATAGAGATAAAAATAGTGCCTAAATAACCCTGGCTGAGTATCTCAGTTAGAGTGTTGCCCCGATACACCAAGGTTGTGGGTTCGATCTCTAGTCAGGGCACATACAAGAAGCAGTCAATGAATGCATAAATAAGTGGAACGGCAAATCGATGTTTGTTTTTCTCTCCCTCTCTCTAAAGTCAATAAATTAAAAAAATAGTAATAACGCCTACTTCACATATCATTGTTATGAGAGTTAAATGGGTTAGCACATGTAAAGTGCTCACAGTTCACTTTCAGTGTTAGCTTTCAGTGCTATTATTTTATTGTTGAGATGAGTTTTCCTATCTCGAGCAGAATGTTTTGGTTCTAACCTCTCTGCATTGCAGTATTTATTAGTTTCAATACGTCTTTTTTGAGAAGTGATTTGTGGCAACTTAAAGTATATGTGTTGTTAAAAATCATGGTGAGTGGAAAATTAGCATCATATTATGAGTGTGAGACTGGTGGAGATGCAATATAAATACAGGGTGTCCCAAAGAAATGTATATACACTTTCACAGCTAATAGCTGTTAAATGAAAATGAGATACATTTTAATAAGCGCTACCTTTATAATTATTCAAAGTGTGTGCATACATTTTTTTGGGACACCCTGTATATACATACCATAAAGTCCTGTCTGCTTATTAAAGTTAATCTGAAAGTCAGCTTGGAGTTTCCCGGGTATAAAAACTGCCATCGTATTTTATACATAATATTCATAATTTTTAATTGATCAAGAACTTTCTATTTCTTTCGAGACTCATAAGCTAACTTGTTTGGTTAGGCAAAATTCTTTGCTACAGTTTTTAATCCATCCCAATCATATGGAGTTTTTTAAGCATTTTTTTCTTTTTTAATTTTGCTAGTTTGTGAATGCAAATGCTCTATGTAGCAGAGAAAAGAAAAAAAAAGTACTTGCCAGCATACATACTCATATGTACTCATACATTCCTGTGATCAGCATAACCTGATCATTGTGATTATTTTATTTGTATCCTTTACCATTCTTATACTCTTAAGCTATTATAGGAAAATGTATTCCACTAGTTTTTGTTTTTCAGCCAAATTAAAATTTTCAACTCCCCTGAAATTTTTTTTGTCTCCTTCACTTAACATTTTGAGCTTTTTCTCATCTTTTTGAGCTTATACTTTAAAAAGTAAATTTTTGTACCTTTAGCACTAGGATTTATATTTGCCTCCTAGTAACAGAAACTAGAAATAGCAATGGCATAAGCAAGTCCAAAGGTAAGCAGTTTAGGAGTGATGTCTGTCTGACTTTTAAGGAGCTCTTGTAGATCCTACCCAATAATTTCCATTCACATCTCTTGAGCTGCCCCTAGCTGGAAGGGAGTCTTAGGAAAGGTGGCTTGAGGATGTTCACACTGTTCCTAGAACTAAGCTGGAATTTTATTGGTAAGAAAGAAATGAAGGATGGATATTGGGGAGAGAACTCTAGGGCTTTGCCATAATCCCTGACTTCTTATGTCCCTGTTTGGTAGGTGTTTAATGTTAATTATTTTTTAGCCTCTTCTGTTTGAGCAGGTGCTATTTCCATTTTTAGCTAATAATAGCCATAGTTAGCTTTCTTAATTGAAAGCACACCTCCTTTACTTGTTTACAAGGAGGAGGAGGGTTAGGATTTTCTTACATTCCTGATCCAGCTGGGAGGCAGCAATGGATTTTAAGAGGGCCGACAGGGTGTTTTCCCACTTGGTTCCCTCAGTAGGATAAATCTGTTTTAAAATGTGCCAGACAGATGGTATTTTTATATATATATATATATATATATATATATATATATATATATATATATATATGTGGCTTCAATGATCAGGCACACACCATAAAATCCTGAATGGCGAGGAGGAGCAACCGGGAAATTTATTTATGAGAGGGAAAAGGGTAGTCACACTAACTTTCACTTGAGTAAATGGAGCGTTGTCGCATTGGTTCAGTTTTGGGCCCCGAGGATTTCCTACTGGGAATCAGGCGCAGCTCACACTGTGAACTAGTCAGTTCTAGCAGCAGTGGAGGTGTGAAGAGCACACAAAGGTGTCTAAGCGTCAGAGGTACCGCAGGGTGAGATCCGCACCAAGCATTGCCTTTGTGAATATTTCCCCTTCTTCCATGTGAACCTTAGAGGAATTAGCCTATTGCTTTCATATACAACCACTGACAATGTATTTAACATGCCAGTTTTTCTTTAAATGCTTCTGTTGCATTTCAGGGAACCATTTGCATGTTAATATAACAGAAACTTTCCTGAACCTACTGTTTAGGAAGAGAAGATAATTACATGTTTTAATGACTATATCTACGGTCCTTTTGGCATTTTGACAGGTTTTTGTACTAGTGTGTGCGATGCAAGAAACCCCTGCATATTTATGGCAAAACAGATGTGCCAAGACCCCCAGGCAGAACTGACGTTCTTATCTAAGGAGGCAGTGTAGTAGTGTGGTTTGGTGAATAGGTTTGAAGTCATGCACACTGGGATTTGAATCCTGGCCCTGCCACTTGGGCAAGTTGTAACGTCTCCAAGTCTCAGTGGCATCATTCATAGAATTTCGAGAGAATAAAAATGAGATAACGTATAGTAAATGTTTCCCAATGATGCCCTGCCCTTATGTAATTTCCTCCCCTTGAGTTTAGGCTGGACTGAGTGACACTGGGTTACTAAAAGGTGGCTTCTGTGTTGGGTGCTCTCGTTTTCTTGGTGTGCTCGTGCTCACTCTCACTCTTGGACTGCTTGCTTTGGGTGAAGTCAGCTGCCATATTATTAGACAGCCTTGTCGAGAGGCTCACATGAACTCTGTTGGAAGTGGATGTCTTTTCTTTTTTTTTAATTTTATTTTTGTTTAAAATATTATAGATGTCCCTTTTTCTCCCCACTGACCCATTCCACCCCATCCCTTCCCCCTCCCCAGTCCCTCTCCTCACCATTGTCTGTGTCCTTGGGTTGTGCATATATGCATATAAATTCTTTGGTTACTCTCTCCCCCTCCACCCACCCGCCCTCCTCCATCCCTCTGACATTCGTCAGTCTCATCTATGCTTCCATGTCATTGAATCTATTCTGTTCATCAGTTTATTAAGTTCTTTAGATTCCACATGTAAGTGAGATCATGTGATGTTTGTCTTTCTCTGCCTGGCTTATTTCACTTAGCATAATTTTCTCCAGGTCCATCCATACTGTCCCAAAGGGTACGAGATCCTTCTTCTTTACAGCTGCATACTACTCCATGGTGTGAATGTCCCACAGCTTTTTTATGGAAGTGGATGTCTTGAAGGCCTGTTGACAACCACTGAGTGAGCCTGGAAGCAGATTCTTTCCCAGCTGAACTTTGAGTTGACTACAGCCCAGCCAACACCTTAATTGCAACCCCTCAGGAAAGACCATGAGCCATAGGCACTCAATTAAGCAGCACTGTTTCCTGACCCACAAACACTGAGATGATAAATATTTTTTGTTTTTTGTTTTAAACCACTAGGTTTGTTTCACAGTAATAGATAACTAATACAACACATAAGGAGGTTCGCCTATGCTTAGGAGGTAGCAAACATGACCAATCAAGAATTAGTAACATTATTCTCAAAACAAAAAACATCAGACTTAATCCAGCATGACGGGGTTATTCAGCATGCTCTGTAAATCACTTTCAGTATATATGTGCAGAGCTCAAGAATAAGCCTTGTGGACAGTCCCTTGCCTGTTTTTGTAATTGAAACTTATATGGAAAAATATATTAGTCATTTGAGAATTTTAAGATAGCACAGGAAGACAAGAACCCAAGAGGTCATGCAATTCTTTCTTCTACTCCAAAATAAGATAGTATTTATATTGCTGAAGGTCAAAACCAAAGGGGAGATAGATAGTAATTTGTGTCCATTCCTTAGATGGACACAAAAGAATTGCTAAAATCTTTAAAAGTCAAATTGATAAAAATACAACAGCTTGTGTTTATTATTTGAACAGTCTGTTACTTAATGTTTGTTTGGGATATTTATGTTCATTTAATTTGCAAAAGGCCATCCTACATATTGCAATATTTGCACTAAACAAGATCTTGAAAAATAACATACAAAAAGGTTGATCGTGGTTTGGGAGCATGTAACAAATTGTATTAAGAACTTTATATGTAATGTCATATTAAAATCAGTTAGTCCCCCTTGCCACAATCAGTGCATCTTATATTTGAGATAAATACTTTACTTGCGATTGAACTCTAGAAAGTAGGATGTGGAATGTACTAATAGGTACAGAGTACTAAAGTAGGATTTCTGTGCAACTGCTATACAATTTCATCTGCCTTTACTTTTTTTCTAAAAACTCCCTCAGTCTAAAGCTTACTTTTTTTAAAGTGTTTTGGAAAGTTTTAGAGTTTGGGGGGAAATTGTCTGAATTAAGAGTAAAGCAGTTGTTACCAGAACTCTTTTCAAATTCATTAAACTTCACATATGGTAGCTTATACTAGAGAGACTAGTGCCTGCTATCAGGCAAGTAGAAGTAAAATCTTCACTCACTACTGCAGTGAATCTTTGCCTGGCCAACTGCTGTTGCTTAACTTGTAATATCGAGTAAGACTGTATTCCAAGGTGCTGTGCCTGCATTTTGGAGTCTGGAATACATATTGCTTTATTATGCCCAGATAATTTAGTTAAGAGCAAAAAATGCATGTTCCCGTTTCCCAGTGGATTCTATGGTAGTTTGGAATAAAATGGCAGAACTGCCCAAATATGTAGAATATATTTTAGATGACTCAAAAGCAGAGAGTTTACTTACATCTTAAAACAAAAAACAAGACCAAAAAAACACGGTTTTTAAGTTGTGGCCAATAGGGTTTAAGACTATGCCCGTGTTTCATTTTCTCCAAGAGCATCTGTAATTCATCTTGTGCATGCTTCAAAGTTGCACAACTTCTTTATATGTTGACATTTTTAAACTATATAGTCAGATAGACTTGAAATATACTTTTAAGTTGAAAAATATTCTCAAAGAGAACAGAATATGTGAACTGTGGAATGAACGTCTTCATGGGATGTGAATGATGGCCTATAAATATTTCAATAAAGAGGTTAGGCCTGTATTTTCTGAAGTTCAAGGGTGAGGCAACTGGCATTACATTAGTTCAAACCACAGCCCTACCTATATTGAGTCTTTTAGTTGGAGCCATTCTAAACGTGTATTTCATGTAACACTATTATCCTGAAATTGGTTCAAAGTCTCTTTCAGCATGATTTACAATTATGGCATATTTATATTCCCAGTGAGGGGATTTCATGTCTAAACTTCAGTTTTATATACAATGTATCCCTCTTGCAATCAAATTTACTTATCTGAAAATATAAAGAAAAGACTATTTTAAAAGAGAAACTCTTTATGATAGTATACCAATAATAAAATAGATACTCTAGAACCTCTGTTAATGCAGCCAGTAATGTTACAGAGAAGTCTAAATTTTCTGAGGCTGGAATGATGAGAAGCAGAATTTGAGGATACAGGAGAAAAGTAAAGATGATGGTATTTAGAGAGAAAATGTGTAAATATCACAATAAAAATAATCACCCCTCAAGAATGACTTGCTATTCCTCATGTCCATCAGCCCTTAACATGGTGATTTCACACAGTGAACCAGGCAGTCACAATTATGTTTGTAGATTAAGTTTTAATATTGATCATAATCCACTTGCTTCATCTACAGCAAGAGTAAGGGTAGTCATATATCATCTCACCCAGAATAATTTTAGCGCCTTTCTGGTCATAGTGCTGGTACTCCAGGGATATCTTATCTTTTTCCATTGTCAAAAACTTAGTGAGACCATAATACATAGTAGGGTTTCTTAAGCAAAGATGAACTCAGGTTAATACATTTAAATACATTTTAAAGAAGTGTATATTTCTTCAATTAGGAGGATATACAGGGCTTGTGAAATTGGCCTCTTACCCACTCAGAGCATCCACTGTCCACAACTGTAAAATGTAGGTGTTAGACTAAGCAGTCTCCAAATCCCTTACATTAAAATGTCATGCTTACTTACTTAAAGGGAAACCTAGTCAGTGTAGTCTCTCCCAATATTCATAGTTTGTTTTGAGCCTGGAGGAGGTCTCAAGAGAAGTTGATTTGCAGGGCATTTTCCAAAGTATGCTTTATACACATGCACACACATGATTCCCCGGTTTAAAATCTGACAGACATCACCTCTTCCATACAGCCATTTTGGCAAATTCACAGTGCTTCTTAGCACAAAAGCTCTGAGAAGTTCTGTGGAAAAGAAACTTGGTAATCCTGCATTTCCAAAACTTACTTGACTAAAAAACCATTTATTCATTTATTTTAAACAAAACACTTTCTACATAGAAATGGTATTTTGTATATTGTGGGAAACACTAGCCTGGTATATAAGGACCTCAGCAATCTGGAAAAATCATTGTTAGTCATTTCCCAGGGTCGCTGTAACAAATACCACAAGCTGGATGGCTTAAAACAACAAAAAATTATTCTCTTACAGTTGTAGAGGTTAGAAGTCCAAAATCCAGGTGTTGGCAGGGCTGTGTTCTCTCTGAGGGCTCTAGGGCACATCTGTTCCATGCCTCTCTCCAGCTTCTGGTGTTGCTGGCAATTCTATTTGCATTCCTCAGTTTACAGACACATCACTCCAATCTCTGCCTCCTCCTTCACATGGTGGTCTTCCCTGTGTCTATTTCTGGGTCTCTTTTTATGAGACCACCAGTGATTGGATTTAGAGGCCACCCTAATGCATATGATGAACTCATCTTAAATTACATCTTCATTATATCTATGAAGACCCCATTTCCAAATAAGGTCACATTTATAAGTTTGGAGGTTAGAACTTGAATATATCCTTATGGGGGACACAAGTCAAACATTACAATAATTACCTGTCAAACCTCATATCCTATGTTCCTTTGCCAGATCACGTGTTAGAGTTCCCCAGTGCTTAGTCTCCTGACCTTTTCTCTTTTATGTACATTCATTTCCTAGGTTATCTCAAAGATGCCTCCTATATGCAGATGATTTCCAAATTTGTATCTCTAACCCTGATCTCTTCCCGGAACTGCAGGCTCTTATAATCCAATATCTCTGACATATTTAATAGGATTAGGCTAACAAATCAGGTTCAGAACAAAGCTAATTTTCCTCTGACCAACTCTAGCTCCACTTCATCAAATCTCAGTAAGTGGCACCATCATTCTAAGAAGCACCTTCATTTCCCTTTTCATCCACACTTCTAATTCATCAGCAACTTAAGCTGGTCCTATCTCAAAATATGTCCCACATCTGACCTGCTGTTAGGCTCCACTGCCAGCAGTTTGGTTAACGTTAACATCTTTCCCAGACCAAAATTCTTCTCACTGGGTGTTCTTCCACTCTTATGCCCCTGCAATCTGCTGTTTCCAGTAACAAGTGTGATAGTTTTCAAACACACGGTCATACTCTTGCTGAAAATTCTTTCCATGACCTGTACGCCCTCATGCTCTGGCCACCATCTGCTTCTCTGATGCTTTCTCCTATCAGTTCCCTCCTTGCTCATTTTTATTGCCAGTGCTCAGCCAAACCAAGTGACCCACATTTTGGACTTTTCTCTTGCAGTTTCATGTGCCTTGAAATTCTCTTTCCTGATGTTTTTGCTTGGTTCCTTTCCTCCTTCATTTCATTCAGGTCTCTGCGTTACCACCTTCTCCAGCGGTCTTTAATCCTCCTGTCCAACAGAGAGCCCCTTGGTCTCTGTCAAATCCTTCACCCTACTTTGTTATTTTAATTGTATCAATCTATATTAATTTGTCTCCTCAAACTAAAATATAAATTACAGAAAAGCAAAGAATTGTCTTATTCACCACTGCATTTCTAGTGCCTAAAGCAGTGCCTGGCACATAGGAGATACTAAATAAGTACTGAGTAAATGGGTAAATGAAAGGATGTATGATCTTCTTAGCAGACGTCCTCCACTAGACTTAGCCTCCTTCCTCAAGGTCTCTGCCTTTGCTCTTGCTAATCTGCTTTCCTAGAATTTCTTCCACATGTTGCTCCTCTTTGTCTAAGGAAATGCTCTTGGTACTCTAAGAGCCTGTTCAGGTTTCACTTTCGTGAGGTTTCCTCTGCTGTCCTCTCCTACCACAATCTCCCCTCACTCTCTGATCCTCCATTGGACTCAGTCATTACTGTACACATCAGCACCTAATTGTTCTTTAGTTATTGCATGTGTCTCTCCAAAAATATTGTAAACCTCTTAAGGATGTTATTATATACTTTTTTTTTTTTTTGCCCAGGCCTCAGAGCAATAATGCAGAAATAGTGGCAGTTTTAACTTTGTTACTGTCAACTGATTCACTAATTGACTGTCTTAATCTCAAACGTGTAAATGAAACAATAGCTTGAGTGTATTTGTTTGTGGTAGGATGTATAATAAACTCATAAAAAGAGAGGCATTCATATCCAGTAATATAAATAAGAGACTTAAGAGACTTAATAAGTAAGAGACTGAAGAACTATTTCATTTCTTATCAAAAAGTAAACACTCCTTACCCAATGGGATGATGCTCACTGGAAAATTTGCCGAAGTAATTACAGGTCCATATCATTACCTTGACCTTTCTTCAGTGCCCATGAAAGAGCTTGTTAGTGCATCCATGAAACATAGTATTACTAAACTGATAACATTTGTTTATGAGTGACTTTCTATCAGTGGATTTGCGAATATTCATTCTAGCTTTTTTGAAAAATTAGATCACTTTTTAATCGTAAGTTTAAAATTTCAGGAGGGTAGGTTGTAAAAGTAACACTGATAAAGGTAAACCTAATATTTTCACATCTCTTGGTATACCTTGTTGGTAGAAGCCCAAAAGATACTGAAATCACATTTAGTACTATGTGTGTGTGTGTGTGTGTGTGTGTGTGTAGCTATATATATATGTATATATATAGCTATATATATAAGGTGTCCCCCCAAAAAATGTATACACACTTTAACAGCTGATAGCTCAATTTTGCAAATGAAATGTATTTTAGTACACACTGCCTTT
Organism: Miniopterus natalensis; assembly: GCF_054644295.1. Lineage (NCBI taxonomy): Eukaryota > Metazoa > Chordata > Mammalia > Chiroptera > Miniopteridae > Miniopterus > Miniopterus natalensis. Next base: position 153,805,752 of record NC_142082.1, on the reverse strand, counting down.
ATAATTATTCAAAGTGTTATATACATCTTTGGGGACACCTTATATATAACATATAAGATATAGATATATAACATATAAGATATGTGTTCTTAACAGTCCCATTAAAATAATTCATTTGTAATTGGTTTTGAATTTTGCTCTTTAGATCCATATAAATTCAACACCCATCATACTGTGTTTTGGTGACGAGAGAATAAAAGCAAAGATCTAGAGATGTTTTGTTTTTCCTGTTCTTTTGCTGTGTCATGAAATACTAGTGGAAAGGTAAACCTAATATTGGGAATTATTGGGAAGTCATGTGCTCTTTTTCCCTCCTAAGCTTATAAATATTAGCTTTGCACAAATAGTATGCGTCCAAACTTTTCAGCAGGATACCAGCCAACTGAACAGATGATAAAGCGGGGAAAGATTTATAAAGCTCCAGTGTCTGTTTGAGAGACTTCAGAATTCCCAGTTTTTTTCAGGTGTCTGAAAGAGCTGGACAGCACCTGAAGCAACAGGAAATAGAAGAGAAAACAAAGCAGTTAGAGCTACACTGTGAAGAAGAGGCTATAAACCCATGCCCAGAAATGTTTGCCACCGCAGCTCTGGCTGTAATCCTGCCAGCGTGAAGTCACAGAATACAAATCTTTGACTCATTTTGAAATGAAGTGCAGAACTAAGCCCCACTTTCCAAGGGGCAAAAATAGTTGAATATTTTGCCAAAATTCTTCTTGCTTCAATAAAAGATAATAAGGTCATGCCTAATAAAACAGAAACTGCTGAAATTTAGTCATTCGCCAAGAGCATCAGTTTGATGTACTTGTTTCAGAGAGAGGAATTCACCATTTAAGAGAAAGGCCTCAAGTGTTCCCCTCACAGACATGATCTTCGGTACCATGTCCAGGAAGGACCCCACAAATTGGAAGCTCAGTACTGTGACGGCCCAATTTGTCTTACTCCTCAGAGTGTCAGTGTCACCTTACTGCTTCTTAAAGTGTTGAGTTCCTCTATTGTATGGATTCTTGCCGTCAGACATTTCTGGGGAGGCGTGGTGAAAGAAGTGAGGTGAGCCTTGCAGCTGCCAAAACCAGTATGTCCATCATCTTATAGTTACTAATTCCAGGGTGACTCCTAACACAGGCAAGAGAAAAGCGCTTGGTATGTTTCAGTAAAAATCTGTTAAACTTCTTGTCCTTATACATATCTTTGCTTTTTTAAATTACAGATTCATTCTGAATGCATAAATCCAGATGATTATTGCTACTTAGCAACAATCACAGTTGAATGCTAGGTGCACATTGTGAGTTTGGGCTCTGTACTCTCTAAGGAGAAACTTTGCCTTTATGTGGCATCCATACATTCTAAGGTAGTAAGTCAGAATTGTTTTTAATGAAACTCCTGAGTTTTCTAGGGGCTCCTGAAAGACTTTGAATTATTACCTAACATACATGAGTCATGAAACGTAATAGTAAAACAGACACCCATGAAGCCACCTTCAAAATCAATCTGTGTATCTCATCCTGCCTGACCCCACCCTACAAATAAAACTCCAGGTACTGCTGTCCTCAGTTTTGATGGCTTAATTTCCCTGCCTTAGAAATGATAGGCTATTGATGTAACTCAAAGGAGTATGCTTTTGAACTTTGCTTGGTTTTTGTGCTTTTATTACAAGTATTCACTAATTTATATTCACCTGAAATAGGCAATAGTATGGTTGTTAATGTGATATACTAAGACTTATTAAAAAGTTATAGGAATTGAGACAGCATTATATTTCCATAGGAATAGGTGAGTTGTCTATGGGAACAGAATAGGGATCCCAAAGACAGATTCATGCATATATGGAAACCTGATTTACTATAGAGGCAACATTGCAGGCGACACATTCTTTGGCTCAAGCAATTTCTACAAGATATGCTAGCGCAAGTATACAGAGGTCTTTGTGGAAGGATGTTTTTTACAGCATTGACCATAATAGCAAAAGATTAGGAACAATCCAAAAGTCTATTAATAGAATAACTTAAAAATAAGTAATAAAATAGTCATTATATATTAAGTTATAAATTTATAATGAACAACCGTGCAACCATTTAAAAGAACAAAACAGGGCAAAGTGTTCCTCTTATACATCGTAGATGAGACTGATAAATTGGTATCTTTCTCTGGAAAACCATTTGGTAATACCTATCACAATTTAAAGTATGCAAATCTTATGACCTAGAAATCCCATGTATTAGAATCTGTTCAAGAGAAATGCTTGAACATCTTCTGAAGGGAGTGCTCTCAGGCTGTAAATTTCTTTGGTGCTTTAAAAAAAAGACAAAATTGCAATAAACATGTATGTCGGTGGGAGTATGGCTAAAAATATCATGGAATACAGTCTTGCAATTTCTTAAAAATGAGATAGGGAAAATTTCCAGTAATGACAGAACTAACTGATTGTATGATCCTTCCATAGTTATGATTATAAGGTCTGGACCAAGTGTTTAAATAAAAACAGTCTTTAAATGCATGGAAGCATTCAAAAGTAGACAGAACCCACTGGCATGGACTGCAAGTGGGTGTTGTTGGTACAGTCTTTTCTATTATTTGAATTTGGACCAAGTGCAAAATAATTTTTAAAACTGCAGATATTTAGATTTCAATCTGTTTTACATATATTAAAACTTTAAAAAATTCAACTTTAATCCCAACATATCTTTTAGATTAGGCTGAACATGTTTCACTTTAGGGATTAAAAGCTCATTTATCATTTTTTAGTAGCTCTATTAGGTTTAAATATTTGTTGACTGATTTAATCTCGGCAAACATTTTATGAGTGTCTAACATGTGCCAGGCCCCCTTCTGGATGCTGGAATACGCTAGTCAGCAAGACAGGCATCTGCTCACCTGGGGTTTATAATGCAGTGAACTGTTTTGTTTAATAGAGACTTATAAGCAGAAGGTACATATTCCCCAAATGGTATCATTCGAGAGGAGAAGAAAAAATGAGGAAAAGGGATAAGCAGAAATCATATTTCTGTACATATATTAAAATCCCAAACTATTAGAATTTAAAGGAATCTTAGTAGTGTTCAATGTTTTTACATGAGCATTTTGCTAAATATAATACTTTTTTATTATTAGGATACTTCAAAATTTTAATCTTCCAGTTTTTCAGTCATTTTGAGTATCAGTGGATTATAGAAGTATAATTTAATACAGAATTCTTGTTTGGATTTGTCTTTTTATCTTTTATGTTGGTGGGAATTTGTATGAAGAATAATGTCAGCTTTTACATAAATATCACAGGTATATATTGTGAAATGGAATTTGTTTGGCTTTCTTTTGAGTCCCTTCATTGTTCTGTAACTATAGTCAGTGTTGTCACTCATTATTTTTACACCATGGGCAAATTTTTTAGGGCAAAATTAGAAACTTTTCTTTTTTTCCCCAATATATCTTTATTGATTTCAAAGAGAGGAAGGGGGAGGGAGATAGAAACATCAATGATGAGAGAGTCGTCATTGATCAGCTGCCTCCTGCACACCCCTGAATCAAGCCCGCAACCCGGGCATGTGCCGTGACAGGGAAATTGAACCCCTAGGTCGATGCTCAACCGCTGAGCCACCTCAGACCAGGCTAGAAACTTTTCTTGATGTATTTAATAATCCTTATCATTCTGAAAGTTTTTTATTATATATGACTCACTATTAAACTTCTTGTTTACTATATTAATTTGTTATTGAAACTTTTTTTAAATCTCTAACTCAGCAGGAAGACCAAGTCAAATAAGTTTCTACAATTTCAAATATTTCTTAAAGTACACCTTTTCCAAGAACTTTCTCTAATTCAGAAAATTGTTTATCTCCTCCCTTATCCTTTGTCCCACTAAACCCTATGCATGATATAATTATGCTGTTTTTCTGTACTGTATAATTCTTTTGTTTTTTGCATCTGTTCTATCTATATGATCTTTGTGGATATTTGATCTGTATATTCATTAAGAACTGGCATTTCACACTATTTTATGTATTTTTAAATCACTGATCAAATTTGTGATATTTCTCCAATAACTGAATAATAACATCAGTTATGAAATTGAAACGATTATCATCTCGTCTTAGATAGCCCAGAAATAGTGACTACCTTGTCTCTGAGTTTAAAGCACTATTTGCTTTTCTAAATCATCATCTGAAAAGGTTTTTCAAGTGGGCTTCAGTGACATAATACTCTTTATCCCTCAACTAAGTGTATTTTTTTCTGTTTCTCTCTTTAAAAAACAAAAATCTACAGCTTGATCAAGTCATCCGCCAAAGAAGCCTGTCCAGTTTGGAACTGTTCCTCTCCTGCGCCCAGAAACAGTTAAGTGCTTTGATAGCTACGGAACCAGTTGACGTTGAATAAAGAGAACGTGACAAGCTAACCTACACTGGCAATGGATAAATCACTAGACCTCTCAAATACATGCTGTGAATTACAAAGATGCTTTTGTTTTCTTTCCAAACCTTGGATAACTGATTTCCACTTCAAGGATAAACCAAAACAATATTTAGAACCATCAAGAAATCTAATTTATTTTCTTTTGTTTTCTCCTTTACGTTTACTATTATTTTAGTAGTAGTAGTAGCAGCAGCAGCAACAAAGTATGTTGTGACTCAAAAACCATTGAAAATTGCCACATTACCAAAAGTTAATTAGGAAAACTGCATAGCCTCTGGTAGCCTGTCATATTGTATTTGGCAGAAGTATTAAATATCTTTACTTATTGCTTGACAGTGACTCTTGATAAGATTCTAGAATGTAATCATGCTTTTATTTGATTTTGAGGATAAAAATGGTATGGATTTCAACATCTCCTTCTGATATTACCACACTTCTTTTCTGTAGTGGTATTTGTTTTCCTTGGTAACAATTGAAAACACTAAAGGTTATTATATTAATTCAACTTTGATCTGATATACCACTTAAAGGGGTATGTGTGTGCTATATGTTTATTTCCTATTTCTGTTCTTCAGAGTCACTATGAATCAATAAAGTCATTTTTAAATGAATCATGCCATGAACTTAATCTCTAGAAAGGGAATGCAGCTTAACAACTTATATGAAGTCAGGTTCACATAAGAGATAAATTCTTTCCCAGAATTTCAGAATGTACTTAATTCATGATTAAGTACATTCAGAATGTACTTAATTGCAGTGTGCTTCAATGCAAAATCACGAGTTTTTTTAACATTAAAACTTAATGTCATTAAAATTATGCAAACATTTTGTCTTGTTTTTGAAATGCTTCTACTTTCATGGGCTTTGTACTTTTCTGGGGTTTATCAGTGTAATAAAAAGTTTCAAAAACTTATTTGGTTATTTTTTTAATCCTTTCTTTTTGAAGTTAATTCTTTCTTCCTTTATAAAAAAATTTTCTTTTTCAAACTTACATATCCATGGATGATAATGATGTTTTTAACATATGCCCTAAATGTTTACAATTTACTAAGAATCTTTAAATGTAAATAACTAATTTTCTCTTACAAATTGAAGTTAGAAATTAAGGCATGCAGGCCACTGACTTGAAGTGCAACACAGAAAAAAAAGGGAGGAGGGCTTTTAATTTTGGAAAAAGCCAGTAACCCAATGTTATGGTCATATTTAAAATCACTTGACTCTTTGTCATCAAATTTTAAAATGATAGGCCATTTTACAACTTAACTCAGATATGATTCATATGAAAAGGAAACATTGACGGTCACAAGTGAAGCTCTCCAGAGACTCAGATCCAGAGATAATGGAGACATCAAGAGAACATAATAGTCTACACCTCTCTTCCATCCCTTCCACCACAGAAAGATTGTTTAATTCTTCCATTTACGGTTCCAAGTTCGCTGTTGACATAGACTAATTGTTGTCTGAAGGAATTTGGAACAAATTAATACCAATCAGCCTCTGAGTATCTGCAGAACACCCACCATGCACAATAACAGACACTTGGATTGCTGTGGTGCTATTTTTCCCACAGAGCTGCCCTTAAAGATAACTGAGAATAATTATCTAGGCTTAGAATTGTTTGAATACATTAATCATTCCAAACCGAATTAGCTAATGTTTCGGTGATGTTCAACTTAGAAATTTCCACATTCAGAACTGAATTCTGTGTTTGCTCTGGTTATCCAGAGGACCTGGCCATCTCGGGTACTATTCACTGAGAGAAATAGGTGATAAGTGTATGCTCTGACCAGAGGTCAAAGTTTTGTCCTGAAATGTGAGCCCAAAGTCTCAAAGAGAAGCAGTCAAATGTTTTGTATCTAAAACTTATTTTGCATATTGTATGATTTCCTTAACTCATTTTATGTAGCATTTCCTACTGCTATGTTTAGGTGAATAAGGTATCATCTTGAGAAGCTGAGAATAAGAGAGCCATTCAATTTTTTGAGTGTCAGCCACTATCAAACTATGACTTATTTTTAGTAGCATGCTAAAGGATTCATTAATAGAAAAGTTCTTTTCCCCACCAAAAAATGAGTATCTGCTTTGTACCAAGTATTTTCACATGTCTCAACAACCTGTGAAGTTAAAATAACCTTGTGGGGTAGATGATGTATCAGTGTTTGAGTGCAGAGGTTTAGATGTTTACTTACCCATGCTGACCAGTGGAGTTGTGATTCAACCCCAGAGCTTTCAACACTCAGCTTTACTCTTTCTAGTGCTCTGGAGATACCTAATATCCTCTCCATAAGAAAATATCTGTAAGTTTCTATCTCATATAGTCTTATCACATTAATCTTTTAAGAAGAAGACTGCCCCCCCACCTTATAAACATAGTTGGAATTCTAGGTCTGCCACATTCTAATTGTGGAGTTTTGGACAAGTTGCCTAACCAATTTGAGTCTCAGTTTTCTCGTTTGTGAGGTGGAAATAGTGATTTTTATAGACTTTGTGCAAATTAAATTAAGCTCGTAAAATGCCACACATAGTAGACCTCACTGGTGTGGCCACCAGTACCCAGTAATACCCCCTTTCTCTCTGGGTACTGCCCACAAAATACAGGTGTGGTTGCCCACAAACAACCGGCTAAACAATATAATTCTGCCCCTCTGACCTTGATTTACTAATCCATAGATGAAGATCTGATCCCAGCAGGGCCTTCTGTCATATGGTAAGACACCAACTCCTTTCCCCTGGAGACAAACAGGAACTCCACTTCTGAGGTCAGAAGTCTCCTAATCCCTGTCTTTCCGGAGTCTTGGATTCTATGAGATAACTAAATATTCTTCTAATACGCCGGCACCACTCACTTTTTCCCCTTAAGCTAGCCCAGAGCCAGTTTCTATTACGTGCAACCAAAAAAATATTACCCAAGGCAATCCAGCACAGAGCCCAGCACGTAATCCCTGGATACTCGGCACTTCTAAGTTCTTCATTTCCGCCGCCATGCTAGTCCACATCCAAAAGGGGAATGCTCTGATTTATTTTAAGGAATGTTAAAAATATAACTGAACCAAAGCCCCTGTTGTCTAACAAAGCCAAGTAAGTCACAGATACCTTAAACTGTGAACAAACAGTGCCCTCGTTAGAAGTTCTCTGTCACTCAGAATCTGGAGCAGAGGTTTAAACTCAGCTTTGCTAAATGCTGACTCATGTTCCAATTCAAAGGAGTCTTGCTCAAGATGGCTTTGAAAGCAAAACCAGAAGAATGTCCCTATGATTGGTGTTATCCTGCACTGAGTCAAGTATCTATAATTACCTTTTTTTAAAATCTGACAATGGAATCAGGAAATGCTATCTATGCTTTAAGTAACAAAAACAAAATAATTATTCATTCACTGAATTACAAAGTTGTTCTTTGCATAACAAGTCCTGAATTTTTTAAAAAGTCATGTAAGAACCTGGAAAACATAAAACTCCAAGAGAAACAGGAGAGTTGGATCAAAGCACTTAGCCCCAAGTCTCCTGTTTACACGCAGTGAAACACTCTGCCCTGTTTCCAAAGACTCTACTGAGGAAGCCGAAAGCCATCGGGTCCCGAACCCACATTTACTTGTAGGCATCACCGCCAGCATCGTAGTCCGTGGGCAAAAACATGAGAACTTCCAGCCTGACTGACCCAGAATTTCTTTAAATCCAGGCAAAACAAAAAGCGCTCCCTTTACTTAATTGAAAAACAAACATTTCATATACCCAAGCTGCCATAATGCAGGACTACTTGGGCCTAAGTCATTGGTATATATAAATAGAAGGAAAAGAGTTGGTAACATTTGCTTTGCTCTTGCCTGGTTTGGTGGGTTTCCCCAGAAGCATCCATTCTCAACAAGTTGATCGCCTTCATTTATATCCCACCTCCCCCCACGCCAGGCATTGCGTACTAGACTTTCCCTATGGAGTCTTTATAGAGTTAAATTTTGTGTTGCCATTTATAACTAGTAATTTGTGTTCTTATTTGTTTATGTCTATCTCGTCCTGAAGGAAGAGCCCACATCTGTTTTGCATATTGTATCCTAAAGGCAGTTTATTGTCCCTAGCCTGTGGTGTGGACTTAGTATATAATTGTGATTTCATAAATAATCAAATTAATCAATCATTGCACCTGTAATATAACTCAACTAATCTCTAGCTAATAGATTCTGACTACTAATTTAAAGAATTAGCTAAAACTGCTGTGTTTCTGAGGTCCTAGAAGAACTTGGTTAAATAGTATTCTTTTAAAAGAACTCTCATAAAACAGTAACCAGCCATCTATGAATCAACAAAACATCTGAACACTGAAATGAATTCCACATTTCCGCAAGCTACTAGAATAACTAAATTACTAAATCATAGCTACTAGAATGCTACTAAATTGATAGAAATGTGCTGCCCAAATTTAGGAGATCCTCTAAGAGTGAAAGTATAGAAGAACATATGGAAAATTATACATGAAATAATTTGTTAGGGTGTCCATAAAAGTAAGAAACAGCATCCCACTGAGTAGCCTGTAGGGCGTGTGTTATATTCCTTGGTCCTGGTTCATCAGGTTGAGTTGCTATCAGGAAAGACGAGGAGAATTTGGAGAAGAGATTGTATGCATAGGGTTTTGCAATCAAAAGTGGGTGATCCAGTGGGGCTTGTGGGTGAGGAGAGGTGCTTGGGAGTGGGTCGGATCAGGGAATGTCCAGGGCAATGTGATGTGAGTCTGGTGATAAAGGATGCCAAAGAGTATCTGATAGTCTCCCAATTGTGATATAAACTGGTCTTGTATTTTTTAAATACACACAGAAATCAAGAAACAGACTAATTCAAAAGGTAGGAAAATTTGACTCAGTCCTGGCAAACATTCAGTTCTCAGAAGTCTGGGAGCTGATTTCAAAAGGAAAAGCTGAAGCCACAGAATGTACAAATCACTGACCAACACAGCTCTGATACTGCAACGGATTATAGAAAATTCCTTGTGGCAAAAATGTATGTAATGAATGTTCAGCTCTTGTGTTTTGTGTAGGCACTTTTCTGAAAATGTTAATAACCTCTGTACACCATGGGAAGAATTACCTTTTAGCAAAAAAAAATATATATATATATACACACACACACACACACACATATATATATATAATTATCTATCTTTTTGTCTGCTTTCCATAACTTCCAAAATGTAAATGTTTAAACTATAAAAAATTTTAAACAGCCACAGTGGGCAGTGTGGTTCAGTGGTTAGAGCATCAGCCTGCGCACCAAGGGGTCTCAGGTTTGATTCCCAGTCAAGAGCCTCTCTGGGTTGCAGGCTTGATCTCCAGCTCTGGTTGGGGCGTGTGCAGGAGGCGACCAATCAATGTGTCTCTCTCATAAGGATGTTTGTTTCTCTCTCCTCCTCCCTCTCTAAAAATCAATAAAAAAATATATCCTCTGGTGAAGATTAAAAAAATTTTTTTAAACAGTGATTCAATTAGTAAAATGTTGGTGTCTTAGTGAGCTATTCTTTAAAATTCATTCTTTGTTACAATTTTACAGGGAAACCAATATGTTTTTATATTCATGGCCTTTTGGATAAAGCAACACATAATTTATTTTTCTTACCATTTCCTTTGTTTTTCTCGTAAAGCATAGAGAAGGCTTTTATGCTTTGTATCAAATCAAAACTGGCATTTTGGTAACAGTTACATTAAATGAGGTAAACTAGGTGGAAATATCAAATCAGATTGTTTAGAAAACATGGGTCTGTAGGTTCCAAGCAATTCAGGTAAATAACCAGTATAGTTATTGAAAAATAAGATGTGCTCACGTTTATAGATTTTTTTTTCTTTTTCTTAATCTTCACCCAAGGACATGCTTAGAGAGAAGGAGGGAGGCAGGGAGGGGAGGAACGCTGATGTAAGAGAGAAACGGCCATCAGCTGCCCTCCGCGCTCGCCCCACCCGGGCCCAGGCAGGTGCCGCCCTGGACTGGAACTGGGCACCCTGGCGCACAGACACCGCAGCAGCCAAGCCGCCGCAGCTGCAGCGCGTCCACTCCATGGGCGCAGCCCTTTCAAGCGTCACTGATCGCGCCCCACACGGAACCTTGCTCTGCCGGCAGCCGCACGCAGTCCTGCGTCCGGAAGCGTTTCAGCTCCATTCCTTAGAGTCTGAGACGCACACTTTCTGCTGTACGTAGCAAACCCCTTGCCACCGGCCGCGAGCGTACACGTGTCCCCGTGTGCAGACGGGGCTGAGGGCTCACGGGGTACCTCGTGCCTGCGCTCACCTTGATTGGGGTCACCCTCAGCACCTGGCTGACCAAAGCAGCGGCGCTCGGGGCTCTGGCCTGAGAGAGCCGTGGGCAAGGGGCCGGGCAGTCCACCGGGAGCCTGGAAAGCCTGGGTGACTGGAGAGGCCGCGTCCTTCAGGCCTTCACCTTCCGTGTGAGCGCCGGGGCCCTCAGTTTGTCTGTGCGATCTGCCCGAGCCCATGGCGGTACCCATGGCTGCAGGCCGCCAGCTTGGGCCCCGGCCCAGCTCCGTCAGCGCGGGGGCTGTGCTCAGCCGCCCCCGCGGTGTCTCCGAGGCGAGGTGCTCGTGCCAGGCAGCCTCTCCCTCACTGCCCTCTGCCACCCCGGGCCGTCGCTGTCTTTCCATACCCCCTCTCAGTGAAGGCCAGGGTCGTCCCTCGTTTCTCTCTGTCCCCTCACCCCTGCTTGGAATCCAGTTGCCAGCTTTCCTCCGAGACCTGCGCTGACTCCATCTACTTCACCCCCTCGCTACCCTCCCTGCCCGAAGCCCTGTCATCTCCTTGCCTGGCTTTTGAAGCAGTGTCCCAAGTGAGCCCTGCTTCCCTTTTTCCAAATACGTCCCCGTTACAGCGAGTGATCGCCTAAGGCCTAAATCTCCTGAACCAGCCAGCGTGTCTGTGGGGAAAAGCGTCCAGCCGGGGGGCTGTTCCTGTCGCCGGGCGGGGACACTCGCGGGACCGCCTGCAGGGGGTACGGCTCCTCTGGGCTCAAAAAGGAGAACTAGCTGGTCAAGAGACCTGCGGACCCAGTGGGCGCGTGGATAACCCGGGGCCAGAGCTTCCTGTCCGCCCGCTTCCCGCCAAGTGGCTTCAAGTGTGACCTGCCTGCCTTTCTTTCCTACTGCGGTGACAAGCCCTCGATTTTGCGGACCTCAATTTAATGGACCGGATTTATCCAACTTCTGATCCCTATGTCATGTGAAAATTAACACCCTGTTCATTTTAAAATGTTTTTAACCAAGATTTGCTTATAATTAAATTAACAGGTTTTTTTTTGTTATTCACTGTTAGTTTTAGCAAATTTTGGCAAATAGGCCGTATGTTGGAAAAAACACTAGTAATTTTACCGACATAAATAAGTATTACACATCTACAACTATAGCCTGCGTAGTTAAATCCAGGAGTCACGGCTGGTAAACAATGTTGCGAATGATCAGCACCTGATCACAGCATCCCCAGCTGGTAAGGGGCGGTCGCCACGTGACAGGACCTGCAGCAGGCTTCCCGGCGGCTGCTGTCCCCGCGCCCCGCGCCCTGCGCTCCGTTACCGCGGTGACTGGTGAGTGCGCGTTTACTAGACACCCTCGGTGTAAATTTAAAATCGCTGTAATGTAGACAACTTTTCTTTGAAAGTTAACTTTTCGTACATAATTTTAATTACACAAACGTGTCTACATAAGTTAAAACTCGCAAACTAACTAAACGGTCAATTTTTTAACATCCGCCTCGGAACCCCTGCTGTATTATGTAAGGGACTGTCAGCCTTAGGGGACACCCCCTGGCCCAGGTTAGTCCGTCCTATGGAGGTTTTTCTGCACCTACTTTTCAAACCAGAGCGCCTCTTCTTCGGGGCTCACAGTGGAGCAGAATTCAACATTTTAAACCTCCACAGCCTCTCAGATAATCCTTGCAAGGTGGGCTAGGAATTTTACTTATGACAGTGGGAAAAGTGGAAGTAAAAAGGTTCCCCACTTCCCCCAGCCACACAGCTAAGGGCGACTCTCTGTACAAACTGTATACACTGCAGGAGAAGGTGCAGCTCCGCTTCAACACACCCTGGCATTTCTGCCTGGGAGCAGAGTGCAGAGTTAGGTGCGGGGAGCGCAGGGACAGCTGCCTTGGGTGGAGCCTCCGGGGAGGGGAGGCGGGAGGGGAGGCGGGAGTCCCCAGCCCTGGGCCTCAGCTCCAGGCGCACCCACAGCGCAGCGGCCGGGTCATGCCGGGCTCGCACCCACCCGGTGGTTCGCTGGAGCATCAGGGTTTGTGCTGATGGGACCGAGTTGAGGGAAAATCATTTCTCTCCCAACTCAAGTTCCATTTAATTGCTATTGTTTATCTGGGGGGAAAAGATTTATGTTTCACAGCTCAAGCAAATCAATACTACTTAGTCCTGCGGTTTAACCTGAAGTTATATTCGCTAAATGTCAAGAAGGCCTGGCTTGACTATAAAGTCAAGACATCAACTATTACATATTAGTTAACATCGTGTATCAAAAAAGCTTCTTCGGGAAGACTGACCTTCTCCCGGCTCGAATCAGTTCCTAAGGAGAAGCATCAGTCCGCATCAGTCACTCTGTGGTGTAATGACTATCATAACCTTACATTTTTAGAGAAGAAAATGGAAATGGCTGAAGAAAGTAATTTAATTATGTTCTAAATCTTAGAGAGCACAACACGGAGCCAAGAACCACCAGCTCCTTTCCCCAAATTTTACCTATTAATTGAAATTGATACAGCCCACCAGTAAGATTAACATCAGAAATTACGTCACATATTAAGTAATTTGGAAATACATGGTATTGTCCCCATGGCAAAACTTCACTCAATGTCAATATGTGTTTTTCCCTTTCATAATTTATCACAGTTTATACAGGATGGAGCCAGACTGTCTGGGTTCAAGTCTCAGGTCACTTACCAGCTTACTATTTAACCTCTCCCCTGCCTCAGTTTCCTCAGTTTTAGAAACATAATAGAACTCACATAATAAGGTTGTTAGAAGGTTAAGCCAATAAAACAAGGCCTGGCCCATAAGAGTTTATGTTCTGGGCCATTTATAAAGAAAATAAATTGCTGTTTATATCATCTTTTAAATGTTTCGTTATTTTTATTAATTTGTTTTATAAACCTTTATTTTTTGGCTTTTAGAAGTACTTTTGTTGTATTGATTCATTTGTTCTGATTCATAGTTTCTCTCTTCTGCTAAACCATGTCTTAATTTGTTAGAAAAGCATTTATGATCTGTCATCTTTCAGCCAGCTGTCCCATTAGTTTCTAAGTAAGAGGCTTGAAGTCTGTAAAACATCTTCAGAGGGGAGAATAACGCCTTACTGAATGACTGTTCCCGCCCGCCCCCATCGCAGCAACTATTTTGAGAATTCTAAAATGTTTTCCCCTTTAACTTTTGTCTAAAATGTTAAACAGCAAGCAGCCTCCATATTTCACTGTCGTGATTGTCTCAGGTATGTTTGCTTTGAACAGACTTGGTCCCTTCATCTCCCCGCCCCACCCCGTCCTGTCCCCCACCCGCCTTCAGTCTGCCGCATTCCGACTGCTGTGAAGAGTGGTGACAAACACTAATCTGAACTAGACCACAGTCAAATGAAGGCAGATGAAGGACTTGGCCTTCCATCAAACCTAAAGCAGAGGGGAAGGGTGGAAACTGCTGTCTCGTAAATAGCGAGCCACCCAGGGCGTAAGCCCTGAAAACATGTAAATAGCACTATGTCCCATAGGCTTTATTTCTCTATTTTTTTCGTACTACCTTTGCCAGCTAGTTTAACTGAGTATGGTTTGCACTGTTATTTTACTGAACATTTTTTGACAATTTGAGTACAGTTCTGAACGTAATATTAAATCTTCTTCTGGCTCGGCTGGTTGCAAAATTGCACGCTCTGTCTACGCCTCAAATCCCAGGTCTGGAGGGGAGTCCAGGCTTTACCTAGTCCAGCACATCCAAAAATACTGTGAGCTCTGCCATAGCAGATGGTATTTCAAACCATCCTAAACGACATCCAAACAAGAAGGTTAATTATATGATTAAAGACCCTTTCACACAAAAATTAAAGTGAAGCTTGGCTTCCATTTCTTCTATATTCATACAGCTTTTTCATCTTATTCAAGGCTCCCTGGCCAACTCCAGTGGCTGGACCAGTAAGTTCACTCACACCTCTATGACTGGGGAGGAAACTAAATATCACAAACGATGTTAACAATTTAGTTCTTGGTGTCAGCTTTGTAAGTCAGATTTGGGATTGGTCAATTTTTATCTATTTATTTTATTTTATTATTTTATTTTATTTTATTTTAAATCCTCACCCAAGGACATTTTTTCCGTTCTTTTCAGAGAGTGGAAAGGGGAGAGAGAGAGAGAGAGAGAGAGAGAGAGAGAGAGAGAGAGAGAAACATCGATGTAAGAGAGACATATCGATTGGTTGCCTCCTGTACTCGTCCCAACCGGCGCCGGGATGGAGCCTGCAAACCAGGTATGTGCCCTTGACTGGAATCGAATCCCGGACCCTTCAGTCTGAAGGCTGCTGCTCTAACCACTGAGCCAAACCAGCTAGGTCTGGGATTGGTCAATTTTTAAATCCAGCTGCGATCCAGTGTTGAAAAAAAGTCCCAGAGAAAATAGATTTTAAAGAACTCTCAGAGAACCAATTCAATTCTACCAACATTTTTATAGTGAATTTGGGATGACCAGAAACTATACTGCACAATACTTCAAGCTTTGGCGTAGCATGAATTTAAATAATTACAGTAGTTTATATTTTTCTAAGTCCCTAAGAAAAAAATGCATATAGTCAAAGCAAGGAGAAATTTCTTTAATCAAACTACCCATGACTGAATACCTCATATTTAGTGACAGACTAAAGATTTGCCTCAGATCAATGCATTTTAATCAGCTTCCCACTGGGCCTTCCATCATTACAGTTTCTATTATTGTTTAGAATTTGTATTCAGCTATACATTGACAAAAAAAGGGTTGCTTTAAAACATTAGATGCCTAGATTTAAAATCACATTGATTTTAAAGTTAGCTTTAGTTAGATTTTTTTAAAATGTCTCAAACTGCAGAATTCTTTATAACCAGCATCTAAGATCTGTTAATTTATTTTATTTTTTTATGATTCACCCCTGTTAAAAGAAACTTACTACTCTGCTGTACATTTCCTTGAAAACCATTGATACTACATGGTCGAGGCTTCTGAACTTAATCTATCCAGTCTGTTCTCTTTCTGGGATGTGGAAGGAATTATATTTCCCACACCATGACAGTAGGTGGAGCAGAACTATTAGTACTAATGGGCTGTGATCAGAGTGATGTATCAATCCAATACAAACATTTAATTACTGCTGCCAGACCCACCAGCCCAAAGTCTCTTTCCCTGCTGGTGACAGTGGAGGAGTCTTTGTGTTGAGACTGTAAAGACAAGATCAAAACAGCCCACATCACTGAGTGGCCACGTGAAGGATGGTTGGCTTGGAGGATCTCCACAAATGGTTTGAGTAGAATGAGAAATACATCTTTTTTTGAGTGTAAGTCACTGAGACCGAGGAGTTTTCTACTATTGCAGCATAATCTGACCTGTCTTCATATAACTAGACAAGATAAAACAACACTCAGGAGAAAATCTGGCCTGTTTGCATTATCACTTCTTTGAGAAACTCACTGAGACCTGCCAAGACCTTATTGTTTGAAAGAAGATCACATCCGCAACAATGACTATTGTTTGGTGTCTAATGTTTGTGGACACTACACAACACACCTGCAATACAAACACCATGAAGATAAAAACTGTGCCTTCAGATTGCTGTAAAAGTACTTCTCAGGGTTGTGCTGAACCATTAGATGTTAGGAAATTTTACTAAAAACATTTTCTCTTACCAAAAAATTTCTTAATCTGAAAATGGTACGTGGGCACACACACACATTGTGTGTATATGCAATGCATTATTATGCATTCAGTCTGGGTGAATGTGATATATGCATATGTACATCTGAGGGATAGGGGAAGAGAGAGAAAAATTTTAAAAGGCACCACATTCTGCAGCTGGTCTTTCACTGAATTCCAAAATACAGACAGAATACATGTGTAATCAGTGTAGTTGTAGTCGTCTGACACCACCGTAAACGGAATAAAAAATGGCTTCCAGATAACAGGAATTTACAGAATTCGCTTCCAACCAGTCTAAAACTAGTGATTTTCTTTTTATTTTATTTCTTTTGCAGAATGGGTCAGGGTTATCTGAAATAGAGTAGGACAATAAGAAAAACCATTTTTTTTTTTTTCTGTTACATTGTATTTACACTTAGTAGCAGTTCTTTGTACTAAATCAAATGCAGATTTTATTGCATTGCTGTTAATGTGAGATAACTGCTCTTCAATCACATCGCTGTTTCATGGTTGCACCACGGTAGCTTGCCTCGGGCCTAGGTGTGCCACCGAGTGCTGACAAACACGTCCTTCATACCATATGTGGGTGGAAACACTATAATGGAAAAGGAATTTATGGAAAATAGGACCTCAACTTTGTTTCATTTAGCTGAACAATCTAGTTCTTGAAATTATCAATGCTAAAGAGGTAATTATTAATGTTTTTATTCCTATTTTTCATGACTAAGTTGTTTTGTTTTTTCAGTGCCACGTTTATTAACTTACTTTTTAAAAATTTATCTTTATTGTTGAAAGTATTACAGATGTTCCCTTTTTCCCCCCCATTCACCCTCTTTCACCCTGCTCCTGTCCCCTCCCCAGGCTTTCACCCCTTTATTGTCTGTGTCCATGGATTTTGCATATATGCATATAACTTTGGTTAATCTCTTCCCACCCCACCCCGCTTCCCTGTGAAATATGTCAGTCTGTTGCATGCGTCAATGTCTCTGCGTCTATTTTGTTTGTCAGTTTCTTTTGCTCAGCTTCTTCTTAAAGAAGACCCTTCAACATTTCGTGTAGCACTGGTTTGGTGGTGATGGATTCCTTTAGCTTTTTCTATCTGTGAAGCTCTTTATCTGACCTTCAGTTCTAAATAATAGCTTTGCTGGGTAGAGTAATCTTGGTTGTAGGTTCTTACTTTTCATCACTTTGACTATTTCTTGCCACTCCCTTCTGGCCTGCAAAGTTTCTGTTGAGAAATCAGCTGACAGTCATATGGGAGCTCCCTTGTAGGTAACTAATTGCTTTTCTCTTGCTGCTTTTAAGAGTCTCTCTTTGTCTTTAACCTTTGGCATTTTAATTATGATGTGTCTTGCTGTGGGACTCTTTGGGTTCATTTTGTTTGGGACTCTCTGAGCTTCCTGGACTTGTACGTTTATTTCCTTCATCAGGTTAAGAAAGGCTTCCGTCATTCAAATAGGTTTTTAATCCCATGCTCTTTCTCTCTTCTCCTTCTGGTATCCTCTATGATGCAAATGTTGATATGCTTGAAGTTGTCCCAGAGGTTCCATACACTGTCTTCATACTTCTGGATTCTTTTCTCTTTTTGCTCTTCTGGTTGGGTGTTTTTTGCTTCCTCATATTCCAAATTGCTGATTCGATTATTGGCATCCTCTACTCTACTGTTGATTCTCTGTAAATTATTCTTGATTTCAGTTAGTATATTCTTCATTTCCAACTGGTCCTTTTTTATGTTGTTCATGTTCTCACTAATTTCCTTGAAATTCTCATTAAGTTCCTTGAGCATCCTTATAACCATTGTTTTGAACTCTGTATCCAGTAGTTTGCTTGCTTCCATTTCATTTAGGGTTTTTTTTTTCCCTGGAGATTTCTTCTCTTCTTTCATTTGTGACATATTTCTTTGCCTCCACATTTTAGCTGCTTCCTAGTGTTTGTTTGTATGTATTAGGTAGAGCTGCTATGTCTCCTGGAATTGGTAGAATGACCTTGTGTAATAGGTGTCCTGTAAGGCCCAATGGCTCAGCCTCCCCAATCACCTGAGCTGGGCACTCTAGGTGCTCCCCTGTGTGGGCTGTGTGCACTGTCCTTTTGTCGTTGAGCCTTGATTGTTGTTGGTGTCACTGGGAGAAATTGACACCCCCCCCCCGGCCAATTGGCTGTGAGGAACAGCTGCAACTACATCTGGAGAGCTGCTGTGCAGGAGACACCCCTATGGAGCAGAATTTGCTTTAGTGGGGCCTTGGTGCTCACTCTGTCTGCCCCTTTAGTGTGTCACTCATAGATGTGTGGTAGGGTTTTAATCCAGTGTGTTTGAAGCTGACCACCGGTGCACTGTCTCTGGGGTCTGCCAAGAGGTGCAAATCAGCCTCTGCCTGTGTCTGCCCAGGGCCACCCAGCATGAGCTACACAGCAATCTGTAGATGGCTGCTACTTGTGTTGGTCTTGGAGGTGCCCAGGAGAGGTCATGCTATGAACCAAGGTGGGCTGCCACTAGTGCTGGGCCTGGGGCCACTTATGGAAAGGTATGGGGCACACTGAGGCCACATGCTGATTGTTTGAGAGATTTTAGGAAGCTCCGAAGCATGAGGCAAGAGAGGCCAGTTGTATGGAAAAGCCACTGGAAATGGCTTGGATGAGCCTGCAAGTAGGGAGGGGCGGGGCCTCCAGGAATCACCAGGGTGGGGCCAAAGGTGTGAGTCAGGTGTTGGAGATTCTGAGAAGGTGCCTGCCCACCGGCTGTGTGGGGGGAGGGCTCGTCAAAGGAGCAATGGCGTCTGCCAGCCCTTCTGTCTGTGAGAAAGTTGCCCCTCCAGCTCTGGCCCTGATTCCAGGCAGGTTAGTCCCTCCCTGAATGGCCTGGGTTCCTTTCAAGCTGCTGCCGCGTGCTGGGGGTCAGAGGGAGCACCTGTGAGTGAGTCCATGCACGGGCCCTTTAAGAGGAAAGCCTGGGACTCCTGCAGCCTCCACATCACTCAGCCCCAATCTCTACTGGTTTTTACAGCCCGAAGCTGTAGGGGCTTCTCTTCCCAGTCCTGGAAGCCTGGGCTGGGGGCCTGAGGTGGGGCTGGGACCCGTCAGTCCTCCAGGAAACCTCCACCTCCGAAATGTCCCTCCCGGCTTTAAACCGTGGTACAGGGTTTGTGACCAGCTGGTTCAGCAATTCCACCCCTCCTACCAATCTCTGATGCTTCGGTCTCGATGCTTCTTTAGGTCCCTCGCTGTAGGGCTTCTGTTCAGCTGGATTTCAGGAGGTTCTGAATGATGGTTCTGTATTTTAGTTGTAATTTTGATGTGGTTGTGGGAGGCAGCGGGTACCCAGTTACCTACACTGCCATCTCCCTCTTTTGTTTTGTTTCTATGTGCATTTCATTTCTACAGCAACTCCTTGAGGAGGCTTCTGGTATTATTGTTATATATTAGGAAGGTAAGACTAATTCTCTAAGATGCACAGGCATCAAGTGAACAAACTAACATCCAAACTCAAGTCTCTGCTTTCATGAAATATGTCATCACAGTTTTTAATATAAAAAATTCTTTGGTTAATATTTCTCTTTATAAAATATTCACTTTTAAACCCCAAGGATTCAGAACTCTTGATTACTCTTGGAATTGCCGAAATGATCTCTAATAGGATCTTGGGAGGGATACCTGTGGGCCGCCTGCATCAGAACCCCCGGGGTGCTTGTTAGAACCTCAGATATCTAAGGCCCTGCCTAAACTTTCCAAATCAGAACTTTTTGAAGAAAACCAGAAATTGTTATTTTAAAGGTATTTCCCAGGTGACTCTAATACCCAGCAAAGTTTGAGAATGTCTCCTGAAACATAATTACAATCATTGCTCCTGGGAAGTTGAAGTATCTGTGACTTTATCAGTGGAATACCTCTGCAAGCCCCTGTATGTCGGACTCCTTCACTTATACCCACATCTGAACTGAGAATAAAGGGTCGCTGTTAGGAGTCAAGGAGATGCAATGACAACTGAAGAGCAGAGGGGTGATGAAGGAATACCTTTTTCCTTAATTTGAAGTGTAATTTGAACAAACACTAAGCATAAACACACTAATGGATTAATTTAAAAATATAATGTTGAATGCTGGCTTTAGGAAATATTTAAACAAAACAAAAATTTGTAAATTAGGAGCTTATGCTAAGGAAGAATTTCACTATAACTAAAAATGAAGCAGGTGGCTGGAGAAGTTCGGCAGGAGATGGTCTATCTCCGGGGAGAAGAGGAGCAGGCATGTAGAGGGGTGTGGAGAGCAGCATTTGTAAACAGAAAATAACCTTCACACACATTCTTTTAGCCCAAGGTTAAGTGGTAGTATCCTGTTTTGCAGTCTCAAAATTTGAGTCACAGAGAAGTTCCATGAATTGCCAAAGGTCAATCGGTTAGTCAATGGCAGGCTGACCATACACCAGTGACTCCAAACCCACTACTTTTTCCACCTAATTATATTGCATTTTCTTTTGTTTTAAACCTTCCAACTAGTTTTCAGTCCATCTGAGGATATCGTATCTGTCCAAGTCAATCTGAAGTAATGTGGCAGGGCCTTGGGTAACCACATTAGTGTTTTTGAGCCTTACTTATAATTTTCGTTCCCTTTAGGATAATTACAAACTGCTGTGTTTTAATTACAATGACTTTTAGAATGCTCCAGATTTCGTCCTAATGGCTGGCTTTTGTACACTCTTTCTCTGTATCAAGAATTCTAAGCTCTCCTGTAATCCAGTGGGATTTTTCCTTAAGAAACCCTAGCTGATATGGTCCCACCTGAAAGTTGTGACGGAGGAGCTCAGGAATAGGAAGCTCTACCGAGTATTAGCTGTAAGTGCTCTCAGGTGGCTCCTCTGGGTTGAAAGCAGTATGAAACAATATTCTTTTCCAAGCCATTTGGAGGCAATTTACAAGCAAATAACGTGGTCTGCATAAAAGTCGTAATTCCGATTTCCATGTGTCATCTGCATGTTGCACAACTCTGTAAATTATTTATAGAAACAGAAATTAGGAAAAGGAAGCAGCTCTGCAATATGCTGATTAAAGAATCACCGAGCATCCCTTACTTGGCCCATGGTTAGTAGCTATGTTAGTTTATTTTAATAAAAAATGCAGATGTAGCCCTGGCCAGTGTGACTCTGTGGTTAGAGCATCTGCCTGCACACTGAAGGGTCAAGGGTTTGATTCATGGTCAGGGGCACGTACCTGGGTTGTAGGTTTGATCCCAGCCTTGGTGAGGGCACATGCAGGAGGCATCCAATCGATGTGTCTCTCTCACATCAATGTTTCTTTCTCTCTCTCCCTCCCTTCCTCCTTTCAACTCTCTCTAAAGATCAATGGAAAAAATATCCTCAGGTGAGAATTAACAACAACAGCAAAAACATGCAGATGTAATAAAACGGCTCCTTCTCTAATATGCAAAGAAAATAGATCATTGTGTTATTAAGGCAGCTGTGACTTTTCCATAAATCCAAGGGTCAGGTTTTTCTCCCCCATTAACAGTCACCCCCCCTATGGTATATTTGGCAAAGAAGAGAGGTAATTTAAGTTCGTATTTGTTTCTGAACCACCGCTGGCTGCGACTCATATGAAGTATATAGTCCTTCCCTCTCCCTGGTGTGTCCCTGCTGCCGCCTCAAGGGGTTCACAGAGCAGGACGTGGTCAAAGGGCTAGTGGTTGAACATAACCCGGGCCCCACTCCAATCCATAGCTTTGCCATTTCTGTCTTTTTTAAAACCACTTTATTGAGGTATGATTGACATGTAAAAGCTGTATATATTTAATGTTTACAACTCAATGAGTTTGGGGATAAGTATATTCCCATGAAACTGTCACCACTATCAAGGCCATAGACATATTCACCACCTCCCAAAGTCTCTTCCCACTCCTTTGTAATAATATGAGTAGTATAATATTATATGATATTTATATATAATTATTATATGTAACTTATATTATATAGCATATATAATTTAATTTTATATAATATAAGTATATGATATATAATTATAATAACATCGATCTTGATTATTAATATCTTGATAATCAATATATTAATATAAATATGATTATTAATCAGTATAATTGATTAATACACATAATATAATTATATTATTTATTATATTACGAATAATGGAAAGCTAGAGGGTAAAGATATTGGCCAGAAAGCCTAATAGGGAGGCAGGGGTCAGCTGAGCTTTAAGGAAAGGGCAGTATACACATTCCAGGAAGCAGTGTCCTATTAATAGATATCAAGCCGGTTCTAAGGCAAATATGCATTTATAATTACATCCTGTAAGTAACTGAAAACTCTGTCAACACACTGAGAACTGTGCAACCTGCTGGAGCGGCCGGGGCCACGGCGGCAGCTGCCGCAGCAGGTCCTGCCTCACTGCTGCCCGGACAGCACAAGCGGCGCCGTTCACAGTGGGCTTCGGAGACACTGTAGCACTAAGGAAGCCTGACACCTAAGGGAAGGAAGGGCTCCGAATGCTGGTGCAAAACCCTGGGAGTCTCCATGTAGCCCCAAAGAGCATGCCAGGGAAAGGCGGCTGACTGAGCACACGAAGCCTGCGAGCAGGAGAGCAGCTGGCGTGGCCGGCATGGGGGCAGACTGCGCTCAGCCGCTGAGCGGGCCTCACCCCGGCGGGCTGCTTCAACAGAAGGCCGCCTCTGGCCTTAGGGCGAAGCCCCAAAGAAGCCCTGGGTCCTGTGGAGAGATGAGGCTCCTGGGGAAGCGGAGGGCATGGGGCAGGACCCAGCCGGAGGCGTTAAAGGAGCAAAGTTTCAGGCAGGAAAGCACTGGAGGTGCTCAGAGAAGGCACGGAGGGGGCTAGAGTTTTTGATGCCTATGAACCAGGATTAGCCTTGGAGATTTATTTGCTGATGCCATCAGCTCCCATTCATACATAAGGGAACTTCGCTGTACTTTCTGTCCTTAGGCATTGTAACAGCGCTGCCTTCAGCAGCCACGCCGATGGCACTGACCTGCTTGTGCATGGTTTTCTACGAGTGGTGGTGTCCGTGCTGAGCCAGTCACACGCTCTGGCTCTGGCCTCCTCGTGACCAACATCGGGCACCGTTGGCCAGACAGCTGCCTGTGGTCGCACATCAGATAAAAATTAATACTAACACCAACCTTACATTTGGGGCACAGGTTAAAGGTTTACAAGCTCCAGAGTGCTTTCACATCTCTTCTCATTTAGTCCGCGGACCACATCTGGTGCTGCTCAGACACATCTGGAAGACCAAGTGTTCATGGACCACATCTGGAAGAGCGTGTGTCAGGGAGACACATCTGGCGCTCTCCCTACACCACCTTCCTCTCACTCTTTAGAGAGCTCAGGGCAGGGAGGAAGACACCTGGCTTTCAGGCCCCGCTCCTCTTATTGACTAAGTTCAAGGGCTCAGTCACAGCACTTCTCTGGGTGTAACGGTGCATAAACTAGGTGATTTCTAAAGTTCTTTCCAGCTCCAAGATACTATTGTTTTATGGCAATTTTGAGAAGTAGACAGCAAGGATATTGATATGCTCGTAGAAAATGGGGACTCGGAGATTTTACTAACTCCTACCCCAAAGTTACACAGGTGGTGAGCGGTAATGTCTCTGGACCCCTCATTTAGTGTTTTCCCACACTGTCACACATGTGTGTGTGAGCACACATGTGGATGAACCTTGACCTGCTTAGCTCTGCCTCAGATAACCAGATGCAGATGAAAGAATCTGCACTTTCAGCTAAACCATACTAATTACTTGGACAGTATGTGGCTATAAATAATATTTCACAAATTGACAGCCTGCAGACAGGATTTGTCCCAAAGCCCTGTTTTATTTGGCCACCTGAGTGTAAAAAAAAAAAAGTGACATGTTGCTATATTTTAAATTTGGGATATTTTACATGAAAATCGAGATGCTCAGATTCTCTTTTTAAAAAAAACAAAAGATCTGGGAACAAGACAATAACTGGCTGAAATGAGTTAATCATTGCATTGTCCTTTCTGCTAGCGTTTTTCAACCTTGGCACTATTGACATTTTGGGCCAGATAATTCTTTGGGTGGGGGTGGGGGGGCTGTCCTGTGTATTTTGAGATGTTTAGTAGCATCCCTGTCCTCTACCCACCAGATGCCAGTCACAGTGGCACCTTCCCCTCTGTGTGACAACCAGTTGTGACATTCCCAAACGTCCCCTGGGAGGCCTCATTGCCTTGACTGGAAACCATTGCTATAGGCACCTGAGAGCGCCCCCTGGGAAAGGGGTTGCAGAGCCGGCAAAGGTCCTACAGAGGAGGACACCGAAGCCCATCCAGGGAGGGGACAGGCTGCCCAGGTGGCACAACTAGTGACAGAGGGGGACTGGAACCCGGGTCCTCTGAATCTTGGACAGTGCTCTTTTCACCTTAACTTTCTGCCGGCCCCTACCCTTTAGCCGCTGATGGGGAAGCTCTGACTGCGCCCCCGCCTTCCTGCGCTCTGATCCCGCCTTGTGTCCCGAGTCGGAGCCGCTCTGTGCTTACAGGGAGCACCCCTTGGGTCTAGTAGGTCCGCAGCCAGGAAGGGTGAGTCCTATGTGAGACCATAAGACTGGTCCTGTGTTTTCCCATAATTGTGATCTGCAGTTGATGGAGCACTGCCATGTAACCACTTACTACTGCAGGGCCCCACTGCCATATAGCTGCCTTATTCTCGGTTTCTGTCTCGATACATCCGTCCCTGGTACAGTTTCCTACGTCTCAGTTTCTGATGGCCTCCCCTCCGCTCCCCCTTTCTTGGTGTTTTGGGTGGGGGATATCTCTGCAGTGATACACAGGGCCGCAGGTGCCAGTCCCTGCGGACCGTGCCGAGTAGGCTGGGCTCTGAGGAGCAGCCGGACAAATGCAGATCGGGGAGAAAGGCGGCAGGAGCTCAGAAGCGTGAACTGGAAAAATGAATTGGGCGTTAGAGGGGAGCAGCAATGCGGATTTACCCAAGACGCCCCAGGTTCTGAGCACAGCGCTGTTAGACTCCCGGTGCCCTGGTCAGGGCTGCTGGTAGGAACTGGCGAGCCTGGCCACGGAGGAAGCCTTCACTACCTAGAATCGAGAGAGGCCGGGGCCCGTGCGGCGAGAGTGCCTCATCTCCACACCTCACTCACGCTTAATCTGGCCCACGTTGTGAGTCCAGATGTGGAGATACACATACCCTTTTCTTTTGTCTCTTTGTCAAGAACAAAGTCAAATTGACTGACTTAAATTTTCGCTTATTACAAAAAAAGCATGTTTGCTGCCGATTGAACACTGGCCTTTTAGCGGATTGCATAGCATCCTAGGGGAAATTGCCAGCTGTCCCTGAGTAGGCAGCCTCCCCCTCTTTGCTAATGAGTTAATTTTGGCGGGACACGTGGCATCCCAGCTAAAGGCTGCCCCTTCCAGGCTGTCTTACAGGTTGATGTGGCCCTGTGACTCCGTGCCAGCCAATGGATGTGGGCAGAAAAGATACAAACAGCTTGCGGTTCGTGGCCTTAGAAAGGGAAGGATTATGCCCTCCCCGCCATCTCCTTTCCCAGTGGCTGGACTGTGGACCTGAAGGCAACAGTTGGCAAGAGACAGTTTAGCCCTGAGATGAAAGCCGAGTGTTGAAGATGCAAAACAGAATCGGAGCAGCCTGGTCTCAGAGCTGCCAAGCTGCCCTCTCAGCTCTGCCCTGGCGACGCTCAGATTGTATCATGAGAGGAGTCAACTCCTGCCTCTTTCAAACCGCAATTATTTTGACTTTTGTTACAATAGCCAGACCTGTTTACTAATGAACACCAGTATCCATTTTTATACCCTTTGTGCAATGAGCATCTGAGACTCACAAGACAAATAATTTGCCTAAAACTGCTTATAGAGCAGTCCCTTGAAGCTGCACAAATATGGTGCTTTCTCCTGGCATTCCTTTCTCAGATGAAATCATACAGCCAGACCCGTGCCAAAGGAATGCCCAAGTCTGAACCGAGTGCGCATCCTGGAACATATGCCTGGCTGAGCAGATGTTAACCTCCTTCTTGGATCTCTGACCTCATCAGAGGCTGAGTTAGTTTTGAAATTCAGATAACCTATATGATAGGTCAATAAATCATAAAAATAATCATTCACTTAGCACCAATTTTTAATAGCATTTTACATTTCAAGGCTTATGTTAGGAATTTTACATATTTAATACAACATGGTTTAGCACCAAAACAGAGAATATGTTCCAAGGTATTTTATTTGTTCATTTAAAATTTTTAAATATTGTGTGTGAGATTTGGGTTGTGAGAGCTATCTTGATAGCCCTAATTTATTGTCTTTTCAGGGGAACTGAGGGGCAACGTGTGAGATGCCAGAAAGAAGATGTGACCGTCAGTATTTCCTCAGTCATCTCTGCTCTTCTGCATCTTCACGGTGATCTCAGCAGTTGTAACGCCATTTGGAAATTTCTGGTCTTGATCTAAGAACTACCGAGGTAAGAGAGCTCAGTCATTATCTGTGATCCAGAACTTAATACCAATCATTTCTGAAGCTATTTCCAAGTTAGTTGGGATCATATGGACAAACAAGGGGGGAGCAGAAGGAGAAATGTCTCTGCTTTCTGCAAACGCGAGCACTTGTTAACCACAGGGTACAGCAAAGATAGTGTGTTACGTTGTGCGCATGAATGTAAGAGCCCCCTCATCACTACTGCTGTCAGAAATTTGTCTTTTTCAAAAGAAGTTTCTTTAAATACGTTCCCCTCTTTCCATAGTTGTCTATCAATTGTCAAATGCCTTTTAACTACAGCATCTGGTTCTTGTTCACCAGATTATTTTTTATTTTTTTTGCAGTTTATTGCCCTTTACCTGCATTAACTAAACTCTAGAGATCTCATCCAAGTTCCACAATTCCTTTATCAAAGGTAAGTAAAATATAGCTCAGCTCTTACAATTTCTCTTTCTTAAGTAATTCTTTATTGCTCAGAGAAATACATTCATTGGTAACATATATGTGATTGGGAGGTGGTGATGGCAAGGGGGAAGGAAGGGGGCTTTTAAGCGACTAAAATGTGGTGCTTATAGTGTGTCCTGTAAGGCCTGTGAGAGTCCCTGACGGGAAGGCGAGGCGAGTGGGTTTGCTCGACTGCACGCGCGCCTGGGGTTACGCCGTGCCCTTGCCCGCAGATGGCACCTGAATGAGGGCCCCTGCCTCGGAAAGCTTGCCGCCTGTGGGGTGGCCCAGTAACGAGGGACCTCAAAACAGTGTGCTGGGAGGTGTCATGCGGCTCATCACCGGGCGCCAGAGGGACAGACAGCAGCGACATTCAGCTTGGTCTTGAAGCCCAGGGCCGGCTCTGGGGGGGGGGTGTTTCCGTGAGAGCTGAGGAGAGGCCGCCCATGCGACAGGGCAGACAACGGCACTGCCGGGCCGGGGATGAGGACACTAAGTGCTTCCAGGCTTCGGGAGCACAGAGCGAAAAAGGCTGGAGGCAAAAGCAGGGACCAGCTTCAACGCCCCGAGAGCCCAGATATCAAGTAGGAGGGGTCAGAGGTCAATGCAAACTGGCCCAAGCAGGCCGGGAGCTTCACCCACAGCAGCGCTGAGACTGAGGCCGGGGCAGGGAGAGTTAAAGAGAATTGAGGGAGCTGCCCTGGATGGGGATGTTTGGTTCAGGGAGAGGCGAGGTGCTGGGGGCAGGGACACTCCGAACACAAAGCTGTGTGACCCCCAGAGGCGTGGTTTTACAAGATGGCTTCTAAAGTGAGGAGGTTTTTAACCTTTCCAACGATTGGTTATTTCAGTGGGGGTTTCCACATGGCAGGGGATTGTTTAAAAGTGATTACCTTAGGCCATTTAAAGAAGATGACTTAAGCTTCTTTTATGATTACAGTGGCATTTACAAGAAACAACCCAAGCTAAGTTGTGCTTATGTTCCAGAAATAAGCTCGATTTCCTTTTGCACATGTGGCTTAAATGGTTTTGTCTGCTTCGAAGATTTCAAGCCTGGTCTCAATTTTATTTTATTTTAACAACCAACAAAATATGTTGAGTGTCCACTATGTGCCAGACACTGTGTGTTATTCAATCAGATTCTTACACAAATCCTTCAGATAGTGTCGTTATCACCATTGCAGAGCTGAGGAACATGATCTCCGAAAGGCAGCCTGCTAGGCGTCCCAGTGCTCATGAGTAGTAGATCTGAGGTTCAAATTGTAGTCTAATTCCAGAGCCTGTGTTCCTCTGTCAGAGCAAGAGAGAGCAAGTTGCAAGGAACTGGACAGAAGCAACAGGGGTCAGAGCTGGGCTTTATGTGGTTCCATGGGGACCGTAACATCTGGCACAAGACGCAGGCCGTGGCCTGTCTTCCGGAAAACACTAATAAACTGCCGTGGGTGTGGGACGTGAGGTCCTAAGATCAAGGTCTAGTAGAAGATAAAGGCAAAACCAAATTTGTCTACAGAAAAAGTTAACCCGAATTTGGGATATAAGCAAAAAATTAGGCAGAAGAGGTGAGTTGAAAGAAAAGAAGGGCCAAGTACCATGGTGGGAGGTGACAGCTACATAAAAGTGGCCAGGGAGTGAGGTCCCTGCTGATGAGGTGGCTGAGAGGCTTTGAAGAATATTTAATTATAATTTGTTTGGTTGCTACACTGTAAACTCCAGCAATTGTCCCAATCCTCCTGTAACATTACGTCCCACGCACTTACACAGCCTTGTGTTTGAGACCAGCTCAAGTGGATGTCCCAACAGGAAGAAGGCTGCTTGGTGTGGAGGGACAGGCGACAGCAGAAGGGAGAGTGGCCATGGGAAAGCGAGGGTCCATGAATGGAGCGATTCGGCTTTAGCCTGAGGTGGCCGGGACAATTATAAACAACTTCCTGCCCATGTGTCAAAAATTAGCACAGGGATTGGAACAGTTGCTAAATGGCCTACTCATCAAGCATGGGAATTCAAAACAATTTCATTTAAATCTGAAAGGGCAAGTTGACTTTAGATGACATCTGATTTATGAAAAGGAGCTACAGTGGTACCTCGGTTTAGGAACGTCTCAGAACTCGAACGGTCTTCCCGAACGGATTACATTCGAAAACTGAGGTACCACTTTCTAATGGAGCTGCTCAAAAATTAAGTCAATGACCTTAGGCAGCAGTTAATTTCCCATCCCTGGTAGTGTTTAGGAGAAAATACACACCCCGGGC
Organism: Miniopterus natalensis; assembly: GCF_054644295.1. NCBI lineage: Eukaryota > Metazoa > Chordata > Mammalia > Chiroptera > Miniopteridae > Miniopterus > Miniopterus natalensis. Next base: position 153,776,282 of record NC_142082.1, on the reverse strand, counting down.
ATGGCAGTGGTGGAGTAGGTTCAGGTATAGGTTGGGGACAGACTATATATAGGATGTCCCAAAAAATGTATATACACACTTTGAATAATTATAAAGGCAGTGTTTATTAAAATACATTTCATTTTCAAAAGTGAGCTATCAGCTGTTAAAGTGTGTGTAATATTTTGGGGGACATCCTGTATATAACCTGTCGAACTCCCTCCCAACCCTGAGAGTCCAGATTCCAAGTCTAGAAAAGCAAATGGTAAAACTCCTAGATAAATGAAGGATCCGCACAAACAGGACTTGGGTTTGGGGACACACAGTTGATAAAAGCTCAGAGTGAAGGAATGAATGAGAAATCCACTCAAATAGGTTAAGAGTAAAACTGAACCATTGCCCGGCCGGGCGTGGCTCAGTGGTTGAGCGTTGACCTAGGATCCAGGCGATCGGGGTTCGATTCCCGGTCAGGGCACATGCCCGGGTTGCAGGCTGCAGCCGATCAATGACTCTCTCATCACTGATGTTTCTATCTCTCTCTCTCCCTCTTCCATCCTCTCTCTGAAATCAATAAAGATATATTAAAAAAAAAAAAATTAAAAAAAAAACAAAAAACTGAACCATTAACCAAGAGATGGATATAGCTGCCTTGCCACCGAGACACGTTTCTGGTTCAGCCCAGGCTGTCTCGTGTACTTCTGGCTGCTCCACAGCGAGTGGCGTGGGTTAGGCAGCCCAGCACTGCCTCTTAGGGCAGATGGGCAGACACCTGTCTGAAGACGGATGAACCTGTTGAGGATTTTCTTGCCTTTTAACACTTAGACCTGGACCTGGTCCCTCTTTGCTCCAGATCATTAGTGATGCCCACACGGCTGGAGGCACCTCGAGGGAGTGAAAGCCCACCAGCCTCAAAGAGAAAAAGACGGAGAAGCAGCAATTTAGGGAAAATGTCAGGAACAACTAGCTCTCCTTCCTCCATGGCCTGGATAGAAAAAAACAACCAGACACTGTTCCCACTAGACTGTTTGCAAGGATAAGATTGTACCGGGGGGAAAAAAGAAAAAGAAAAAAAGCTTCTTGGATTCTCTCTCAAAATGTGACCAGAAGAGTGGAGAAAAAGACCTAAGTAAATACGCTATTTCGCCAGTGCTCGAATTTTATGTGTCATCCAGGATGAAGATAGCTTGGGTATATGAAATTAATAGATAAACCATAAATTTACAAAATGCAGACTTTATTGGTTTGAATTTCAGCTTGTAATGTATTTCCCCACCCACCCATGGTAGAGCAACCGTGAGAACAGAAGTCATGAAGGAGGGGAGACGGTCAGGGCTAAATCAACCACAGCCTAGATCGCTGGCCCTGGAAAACCGACTGTAGGCCTCACACAGTTTCTGATATTCTGAGAATAAGAGTTCCCATATGAAACCATCTAGGAGAGGCATTCTGGATGAATCTCTTAGACTCTCCCATGTGTTAGATTCCTCCACTGAGCAGGACTGAACACATCTTGGGGGGGGGAGGGGAGAAGAGTTTGCAAGCCCATAAAATTCAGTTCTTGCCCTAGAGTGTCCTACCTTTGTGCAAACTAGAGGTTCACTTATAGTCTCACCTAGTAATTTCAGAAGACTGAATCACCTTTAAGCTACCTCATGGCTTTAGAAATGTTTTTCTTCCAAGAAACTATTTTTGAACTAGTGGAAAATGTTCGAATGCATGCCCACCCATCCTTTCGGTTAACAAGCATTTTCGAGTCCTTCCTGCAGACCAGGCGCTGTGCTAGATTCTGTGGATAAAAAGATGAGGGCACTGTCGATGCCCTGGACTAGCTTAGAGCCTAGTGGGTAAGATGTTCATGCGAACAAGATTAGGACGCAGTAAACTAGTCACTGAGGCGCAGGAGTGGCCCCGTGCCTGCGTGTGCCCTGGGATGTCGGGAAAGGCCTCACAGCAGGGGAGCCTGGGCTGAGCAGCCGATGGTTGAGTGGGAGGTTATGAGACGAGAAACAGGTGAGTGCATTTCAGAAAGTGGGGACAGCACCTTGCAAAGGCACCCAGAAGGAGCGGCTGCACCAGTGGCACCGGGTCAAGACTATATATGTTGTGCCCTCGGGCTATGCAAGAGTTTTTCTCGAAAATGAACAAATGCAACAAGTGTTTCCCTGCATTTGAAGTTCAACAAATCTTAAGAAACTAGTTCAGAACAAAAGAAAATTAAAAATTTTGACTGTTTTCTTTGTGTTGCCCCAAGACAAATGCCAAGGGACTTAGGGTTATTGTTTTAGAATAGTCAGGGCCATTTCATGGGCCTGTGACCGCAGTCACTCAGGGCCCCATGCTCTGAAATAGTTCCGAATTGTTGTGTTTTAAGGGCAGAAGGGAGAGGTGGCTGATGAGGCTGAACAAATAAGCGTTAGCCTATTTTGGAAGGGCTGGAAATCCCGCTAAGTATTTAGAATTTTCCTGTAGGAAAGGATAGTCACTGAAGACTTTGAGCAAGAAAGTAGCATGAAAGATTCGGCTTTCAGATCATTCTGGTGTATTGTAAGCGACAGAGTAGTAATACAACAATGTTTTCCCCATTTAAAATTAATGCCCTCTCATGTTTGAGTTTCATTTATTGGGTTTAAAGTTGTGGCCCATGTTAAAGTTCGAAGGTCCCTAAGAAAAATAACTGCCATGATTAATTTACATTTTAGGGTAAATTAAGAGAGCAAGACCTGTGGGCACTTTTGAGAACTGGAGGCAGGAAGGATGGAAAAACAGGAGGCAGAGGGTTCTGTGTGGAAAGGCTGAGCCTTTAGACTTCCTTTCATTTTGCACAAGACCAGCCTAACCCACATATAAAGATTTTGTCCTAAAATTGCTTTTAGCTCCTCCTACCCACAATCCTTTATTGCAGTGGTTCTCAAAGTGTGATCCCCAGGAAAGCAGCACCAGCATCACGTGGAATGTGTTAGACTGAATTCTCTGCCCGGCTGGTGTCGCTCAGTGGTTGAGCGTCGACCCATGAACTTGTACGGAGGTCACAGTTCCATTCCCACTCAGGGCACATGCCTGGGTTTTGGGCTCGATCCCCAGTGCTGGGGGGGGGGGGGGTGCAGCAGATAGCCGATCAATGACTCTCCTATTACTGATGTTTCTATCTCTCTTTCTCTCTCCCCTCCTCCCTCTGAAATCAATAAAAAACATTTTTAAAAAAAGAAAGAAAGAAAAAATAAATGCATTCTCTGCCCCACCCCAGTTGTATTGAGTCAGGAACTTTGGGATCAGGGCTCAGCACTAGGTGGTTACAAGCCCTCCAGTGATCCTCATGCAGCTAAGGATGGGAGCATCATCACAGGTTATCTATGTCCCTGGAACTCAAACATTATGGGGGAAAATGTGGAAATGCCCATTGGGTATTAGAGTGAATAACGAAAAGTGATTGTAATACCAAAACAAGTTCCCCTTGTTCTAAACAGGATTTGCCATGGATGTACATTCAGGGAATGACCTAGGGTGTATATAATTGCTATATCTTCATAGGGAATAATTCCATAGTTCCAGAATGACTTTAAAAGGTTGTATGTTGTGGCACGGGCTATGAATCATAGCTACTGGAGTTAACAAGGGTATTTAGCACAGCCAGGTGAACATGATTTCCTTTTTCCTATGCAAGCATGGTCCTTCGATGGGGAGAATGTTGAACTAGTACCATTTTCTTCCAAAGGATCACCTCTGTTGATAGCGTTGGCATTTTTTATTTCTTGTGCCTTACATCGCACCAGTAGTATTGCAACTATGCTAATACATGTCCAAAAGTCACCTTTATTTACGTAGTCTATAATATTTCTGAAATGCACTCTCAGCTGTTGCTAAAACTAGCATTCCTCCGATTCTTTCCACTGTCTTCCATGGGTAATCCAATCCACAGGGGAGAGTAAAAGAGTAAGCACTTGAGTATTAATCCAAATTTTCCCAATGGAATTTTAAACAGTTTGACAGTTCGGTCTTGTTAAAAAGTGATATAAAATAAATGCTTCTTAGCAAACAATTGTTCAGTAAATATTAGAATTCTGTCTCATGTTCTCATAGTGAATTCTTTTCTGAATCTTTCAGTGAAATTCTTTCAGATTAGAGCTCAATGATCTTCTTTATATTTTATCCAAAGTTTGAAATACATGAACCTGTCTCTACTTACTTGAACAATGGCCTCTATTATGGTGTCTTTTTCTTTAAATCCAAATATTATACTCAGCATTTTAGGAATTCTCTATCCCAAATACAGGCAATTAAATTGTCTATAAGTTATTCAGAGCTTTAGAAAATGAAATGAAATAGGAGTTTGTACTTTGAAATGAGTTCAAAAATGTGTACCATGTGTCAGTGCTAGTCTCTGTCAAATAGTCCTTGTTATCTTCTGGTCGTGCTGTTAACAGACGAAATAATCCGACACAGACTTCTCTAACAAAGATATTCCCTTCCTAGGAGAAGTCTGGCCTTTCTCAGCAATTGAGACTCAAATTCTTGACCTTGAAAATGGGAGAGACCAGAATGCTTCTTGGTGCCACTATAAATTGGATGGAATTTGAAAACATCCCCCAGGAGAAATAGGGGGACATACTTGGGCATTGTATTTATCTTTTTTACCAACACCTAGGACTAACTCAGAACTGATAGCCAGAGACTCTAGACTAAGAGAACACTGGTCTGGAAGGTTGGAAACCCTGGAGGTAATGCCTGAGGACAGGGCTCAGATGCAAGCTTTAAATCACTGGCCTTCCTTTGGCATCATGACTCTGGGCTGAGACCAGAACAAAAGTGGTCAGCATCCTTCCCTTTTCAATTACTGTTTATCCCAACCAGCTTTGTGCTTGTCCTCATAATCTAGGGTCCCAAAAGTGAGGTTCTCTCCCCCGCTCTGAAAAATCTTGATAACTAGAAGGAAACAAATATTTATTAAACCAATTTATGGGAAAGGATGGAAGAATGATGATCTCTCTTCTTAATTGTTTTGGGATATTTGAATATTAACCCAAATGAATCTTTAATTGGTAGACTTTCGGGCAGTATGGAGAAAATGTTTGGGAGCAAGGACTTCTTTCGTAAAGGAGAGAGGTTGGCATCACAAACTCTCTTACTCCCCCAACCACCCCACCTCCCTCCACATAGTATCCTTCTTGGCTGGGATAAGGGGTGTCGCTGGTGCTGCTGGCTTCCTCTTCAATCAGACTCTTGTCTGGTGCCCTGTCTTAACTTCATCCCTCAGTGAAAGGATGTGCTGGAAGAAAAGGGAACTTGCCTACTGAGCAGTTCTGCTTGGGCATCCTAGAGGGCCTATAAATTACACATTGGAAATACTCACTCCCTGCACATACCTGTCCCTCATCCCTTGGGCCCTCTGTTGGTTATGGTATCATTGCCAGGTTGGTCAAGTTTTGAAAAGTCTGAAATCCATGGCTTCCTAGGAGGTAGTTAAGACACTGTGAGGGCATGGGAGATTTATGGAACACAGAGTGGGAGGAAGGGGTAATTGGAAGAGAGAGGTTAATTCTCAGCAAAGGAAGGCAGGAAATGGGCACTGAAATATAGACTTTGTGGGGGTAGCCCAAGCATAAGGTACTGAAGAGCCTCAACCAGAGTGGAGGCCAGAGAGGGGTGAAAGGGGGGGTAGAGAGGGCGAAAGGAGGGCTGGTTCTAATGTGTAGGAGGAGGCCGGTGCACACTTTTTCTCCCATGGGGACTCTCCCCTGACCCTTCAGACTCGAGACACATTCCCATTGCCTCTTCTCCTCAGCGTCCAGTGAGAGAGTTTTCATGCTGAAACACCCAGTGCATGGGATTATTTCAGAGACAGAGCAAGGTCATGCCAGACAGACATGGGGTTTGGAAGGGTCATGATCTCACCTCATGTAGAACACAGTCCAGCAAGCAACCAAAATGTAATTAGAACTAATTCATATCTTTACTCAGTCCCTCTGGAAATAGTCAGAGGTGAGACTGGGGCAGGGCAAGTGCATTTTTATGCCGTAGAAAAACAATGAAATGTTGTATAAATCCATTCTTCCCCTATCTTACCATTTTTCATGTTCACCATTCTCTAACCATCTTTTTTAAACCTCTCTGTCATGCTCAACTCTCAACCTCAATTCCCGTTCTCCTTCTAATAGAATCTAACTTCTCTAGATTACCCCCAGCTATTTACTCCCACCAAACTTCATAATACAGTCCAGGTGAACGTGTGAGTCCGTGGGGAGGGCATTCCTTGGCTGTCGGAGTGGTGAGTGGAGGGAAATGGGCTGATTCACCCACAGCCTCTCTGCCTGCAATGCTCTTCTTCAAGATATCTTCATGGCTGAGTTAAAAAAAATTGCTAAATTTGAAAGTAAAAAAAAAAAGATGGACGAGCAGTGTGTCTTGTCAGTGTCCTGTGGGACATTGTTTAATGGACTCACATGGAATTATTTGGGGCAAAGTATTTAACTCTCTGTTTACTATTGATCAAAAGTCCAAGATGTAGTGAAGTTATTTGTTAATTTATAGATTTTCCCCCACCCCCAGGAGAGATCCAACCAATTTCTGTGCTTAGGATAACCCCAAAGAATTTAGTTTATTGCTGTGTGGGAGGTGAGCCAGTTTTGTCTCTAATCTAGCACTCTCTCTTAGTCTAACCCTCTTTTATTAAACTTCTCATAAAAACCGGGTCCTCAAATGCTCTTTGAAACAGTCTTAACATCTATTGATTCCCTTATTGATTACTGAGTAGAATACATCTTTGACATATGTTCATTTTTTAATTTATATGACAATCACTTTCTGAATTTTTGAAAACTTACTTTACCAACTCTCAGGGAAGCCTAGCTTCCTTTAGATATCTGCTCAAATGCCACCTTCTTGTGGAGGCTTTCTCTAACATGCCATAGGAAACAAGGACTGTGCACACGTTCAGCATTTCTGAGCCCCTTTCTTTGCTCTCTTCTTCCAATGCACTTATCTCCACCTGATACTTAATTTTGGTTTACTTTCATCTTCCTCCCAGAATATAAACTCTTTGGGATTAAGGGACCTTACTCCCCACTGCCTGGAGCAATCCCTGGAATGGAATGAATACTCAGTGAATTTCAAAGTAATAAATAAATATACTAAGGTCATGCATCCCTGTTCCTCAAGGACTAAGTACGTTGTATAGGGCCACACTTATCCACCCCATTCTTGGAATTATGCATAATAAAAGGTACAGGACTGAATCCTGGGAGACATTTGCCTTTTCTTCTGTCTCCATTGGGTGGCTTATTCTGGGCCCTTTAGTGGGACAGATACCTTTGCAAATTTAGATTTTCCATCTGTTAACGGGAACATTAACACACCTGCGAGACCGTCTAAGCTCTGACATACAGCATTTGACCTTTTCACAGTAAAGGCCCATATAAATGCCAAGTGACATTGTCATTGTCTCCTGGCTTCTACTCTTAGTAGTTATGATCTAGGAGTAATGACTTTCACGTAGTACAAAGTCTTCAGGAATCATCTAGGCTAATACTCAACCTAAACACTTTTTCCTCTGACCTACATAGAACTTCCAAGGAAACAGTTTTTTCAGGTGATTTTACTTGAGTATCAGTGGGCCTCTCTCCTTTTTATATAGCATATAAAAGAGTAAACTAACTTATAAAGTATGTTTGGACCTTGCCTAACTAAAAGATGGAAAAATGTACTAGGAAGTCTCGTGGCCACATTGAACTCAAAGGTAGGCATGCGCTCTGGCTACACCTCTGAGGAAAGCACCTTTTTTTAAATACCTTTTTTTTTTACACCTCAACATCAGAAAAACTTAGTATTTTCCAGTACATTTTTTCCCCTGCTCAATAGTTAGAAAACGTTTAAGGAGTGATTGTCTTCCCTAAAACAACAAACTATCTTCACTCAGCTTTCTGCCCTCAGGGAAAATTAGACGACCTCAGAGACTTGAGTTTCCACAGCCTCAGCAGTTGTAGACAGTAAGCTGACTAGCAGGAGACTTTACACCGACGGTAAAAATCTGGTGATAAATGCCCCCTGGAAATCTGTTTTTGGAAGCAAAAATCAATGGGAAATCCTTGAGGTTTCGCAACTTAGATAGCAGAGCCTGTAATATGCTAACAAAGATAGCTAAAGAAAATCATAGGGCAGGGAGCAAGCACATTTATTATGACAACCTTAGAAACATGCTAATGACTGTCTCTGTCCAAGTTCAGTAGGAATTATGAGAATTCTCAAGACACTACTCAGAGGGGTAGGAAGCATCCGCTATGCTAGACAGTTCTGATCTATGAGTCACAAAGTAGAGTGGCCTTTTCTAGAGAAATATCAGAGTTTCCCAGGCATTTGACTCAGTTTACCTCGGCAGTAAGACTCCTGAAGAACACTTTCCTACTCTCCTCAGGACACCACTTCTTCAAATTCCTATCAGCTATCTCCCCTTTGCCCAGCCCAACTCAGATTTTAGCATCAGGAAAGCAGCTCCTTACTCTAAAACAGCCAAGGATTTCCGCCTTATGCCACCAGAAGACCAGATAGTGGGTGGTTAACTCTTTAGTCTAGTGTAGGAAGGCTCATGTCGCACAGTGTGTACTTTGCAAGCTGATGAATTAGAAACTTCTCTTTAGTAAGGTGAAGACAGTAAACCTACTTGAAATTGATCTTTCCTGTCACAATAATACTCACAGTAACAGTTACTATACATGGAGAGGGTAATGGTAGAGAGCATGGGCCATGGAGTCAGAAGGATTCCCGACCCCACTGCCTCCTAATTGTCTGTTTCCTAAGCAAAATACTTAACCTCTGTATATTTTAGTTCACTCAACTGTGAAATGGAGAGAACAAGAAAAACAACAGCAGCAAACCATTTCAAGTGTTTACTAGTGCTAAGCATTATTGTAGTGTTTTGCCTTCATCAACTAACTTAATGCCTTCAACCAGCGCATGAGATGGGTGCTTTTCTTACGTGACTCCTGAGCCTCCTCCCCTCTCCTGCCTCAAGAACCTAGAAACTCTGGATACATATGAAGGACGGTGACTTACTTTATGGGCATTCTTTTGTGTAATCCTCATAGCAATCTTATGAGGAAGGTACTCTTTTTGACCCATTTTACACTTGAGGAAACTGAGGCACAGAGAGATTAAGTAATTTATTCAAAAACAGTAAGTAGTGGTCTGGGAATTATAGTCAGTCAGTCTCTAAAAGCCATGCTCTTAAATATTATGCATCATACCAGAGTTGCCCTATTTGTTCAAGGGAGCTAAAACCAGCTCAAATCACATGTTTGTGAATGGGAAACATATAAAAAGGATAGCTGAACAGTTGCCTTCGATGCTTGCATCAAAATAAACAGAACTGATAGACACAATCAAAATCTCTGGCTTTAATTTTGTTGTTGTTGGTTTCTCCCCCCTTGGGTACAGGATTTTATGATGAAGTTTCCATGAGAAAAGGGATCCTGTGGTTATGTAAAATAATCAACAAAAAGAATGTAGGAAAGGGTACTGGTAAGCCATCTGAGGAAATCACTAACAAGATGTTTGTCTCTATACTGACATGAAATTCCCCAAATGTTCTATTTCACAATCAATTCTACAAGCTGGCAATGAGCTGCCCCTAGAGGGCGCCAAAGTGATCATCACTCCTTTTTCTATCTTTTTTCCCCCCAAACTGTGTTTCTGTAGATCTAGCATTGACCCCCTGCATCTCTGAGGGTTTCTGAATGGTCCTTAAAGAGCCCCCCAGGGCCTTCCTCTGGTTTGGGGTGTGAGCCATGGTCACCCAGAAAGCTAAATGCAGCTGCTGGGTGATAAAAGCTCTGCGGTAAAATGACTTCCAGTTAACCGCAGGGCGACAGAGAGCGTCTAATGCAACCACAAAGTGGTTTGCTGGCACAGAACTTTTCCAACCTTTGGAATGAGATACCAGGGGATGTTGTTTAGTCTCCATCTTGGAAATCGTTCTTTGAGCAAGAGGAAAATTCTGATATCCATCAGTCTGAGATCAGTTGGGCACAGCCTTAGGGGGAGGCAGGGGACAAACATGTTGTCTGTGGGATCTCACAGACCTCAAACCTGTGATCTTAAAGGAGACTCTCACCCAGTTAATTACAAAATAGGCATTCCTACAAATGCTGCCGGGGGTGGACAGACGATGTAGTATATCAGAACTCTGCAATATGACAGATTAGTTTTTCTAAAAATATTAAGAGAAATTAAAATTTAACACAGAATTGTAAGTCTCAGGTACACACACAAAACCTACACTACTGCTGTCAGCTGGGCATGGACTCCCTCTAACAGATGCCCTCTGTCAGGGTCACTGGAGTTTGAACAGAACCACCAGCTTCTTGCAATCAGGCTGCCCCCTCAGGGAACCCTGTTCTGAAAAAAATTGAGATTGACAGTGTTAAGACCTTGAGTTTTTTCTTTAAAATATTGCCACTACTTATTCTTCAGCACTTCCTTTGAGCTGGAAATTGATGTACCTGATGACTGGTATTGGCTGATGGAACTAAATTACATGAAAGAATGGCTTTCATCATATTGCTCAGTTGGGGAATTTCTTTCATTTCAAAGGCAAGGTTAATTACCCCTAGAAAATGTTAAGCAATTATCCACTAATAATAGCAGGGAAGATGCTCCTGGAGCAACCAATTCAAGGAGGGGGAAGGGAGGACTTGGGGGTGGGGGAATGGGGAGGGAACAGACATTTGGATTTGACTTAATGCTGAAAATGAAAAATATATTAAGCTTTTAAAGACCTAATGGGGGGAGGAGAGACAAGGCTCTTGCTTTGGACCTTCAGCAGCCTTGGCCATCAGTTCCATTTTTTTGAGGATTTGGAAAATAGGCCTATTTGATTCACAGTGCCATATGATTTCTGCCACTCTTCCTCCTCTAGCACTGATAAACTTGAGTGGAAGTGGCCCACGTTTCTGACAATCAGTGGGATATAACAAAGGTGGGAGCTCTACATTAAAGGTGAAGAAGCATCTAGTGTGGGTCATTTATTTATTTATTTATTTACTTTTAATCCTTACCCGGAGATATTTTTTTATTGATTTTATGGAGAGAGGAAGGGAGAGAGAGAAGGAAACGTCAATGTGAAAGAGAAACATCCATTGGTTGTGTCCCACATGTGCCCCAATAGGGGATAGAACCTGCAACCTAGGTATGTGCCCTTACTGGGAATCAAACCTACAACCTTTTGGTCTATGGGAAGATACTTCAACCAACTGAGCACAGCCAGGCCTAGCATGGATCTTTTAAATTGCATCCAAGAATTTCCCATGTTGTTCCATATTAAAGTATTCACATGAGGATCCAAAATGGCAGTGGACTAAGTGGAGGCTACACTGACACTCTCCTGGGATCAAACTGGAATTACAACTAAAATATAGAAAAACCACTCTGAATAATCAACTGCAACTGAAGACTAGCTGGGGAGCACCCTCATAACCAAGGACAAAAAGTGGAGACAACATAGAGACTGGTAGGAAGTGCAGATGCAAGAGGACTGGCTGAGCTCCTAAAGGCGGCAGCTGAAGGTCCGGAGGGAGATCTCAGCTATGGGGGGTTCCCACTGAGAACTCAGGGGCCTCAACCCCAATCTGGGCTTCCCAGCCAAGAGCACCAGAACTGAGAAAGGTGCCCACATAACATCTGGCAGTGAAAAGCAGCCAGGTTTCTGTCTGTCAGGGAGAGAGGGCTGGAAATGCAGGCACCTTCTTAAAGGGCCAACACACAAAGTTTCTTATGCAGCCACACACCTTGGGCTCTGGCAGAGGGAGGGCAGAGTGGACTCGAGCAGTGTGAGGAGAATCCAGGGAGTCTGGCTGGGGAAATAGATCTCAGAGGGCACCCATCTGGACCCCAGTGCTGAGTCATTCTCCCATATGGCAGAGGACATCTTTCTCAGGCAGACATTGACCTTCCAAGCAGCTTTTGCCTGGGGAGGACGCAGTTGCCCCACCTACTGGAAAAACTCTGGTCTCACCCTGTGGTGTTTCTACAGCCTGAGGCTACTTAAGAGACTGAATAACAGCCTCTGGGTGCTTTGAGTCTTTGCCTGATTTGCTTCTGGACCCAGGGCTTGGAAAAGCAGACTTTGGTGCACATCTTGGTCCTGTCCAAACACACCCAGCCCCAGCAGAGGAAACCGGAAGCTGTGGAGTGTGGAAAACTTCAAACAGTGTACTCAAGGCCAGTCACAAACAGCGTCTGACATTGGCCTGCACCAGAGACCATCCAAAAGACTGGGAGTCCTAGCAGATCTACCTAATACATAGAAACAAATCCAAATAGGCAGCCAAAATGGGGACACACACAAAAAAGCCCCAAATGAAAGAACAGAAGAATTCTCCAGAAGAAGAACTAAATGAAATGGAGATAAGCAACCTATCAGATATAGAATTCAGAATACTGATCATAAGCATGCTCAACAGCATGAAAAAATACATAGAAACTATGAAGGAAATTAAGAATGACATAGTAGAAATAAAAAAAAAACATTGGAAGGAATGAATAGCAGATCAAGGGAAGCTGAGGACAGGCTCAGTGAATTAGAAGACAGGGTAGGAAAAAAATCACTCAATCAGAGATCCAAAAAGAGAAAACAATTGAAAAACAGAAGGACAGTCTAAGGGAGCTGTGGGACAACATGAAATGTAACAATATTCGCATCATAGGAGTGACAGAAGAGGTCAAAAGTAAGCAAGGGATAGAGAACCTGTTTGAAGAAATAATGGCAGAAAACTTCCCTAACCTAGTCAAAGAAAAAGGCACACAAGTTCAGGAGGCACAGAGAGTCCCAAGCAAGAAGAACCCAAAGAGTCCCACACCCAGACACATCATAATTAAAATGCCAAAAATCCAAGACAGAGAATCTTAAAGGCAGCAAGAGAAAAGCAAGCTGTTACCTACAAAGGAGCTCCCATAAAGCTGTCAGCTGATTTCTCATTAGAAACTCTATAGGCCAGAAGAGAATGGCATGAAGTATTCAAGGAAATGCAAAACAAGGATCTGAAACCAAGACTACTCTATCCAACAAGGGTATCCTTCAAAATAGATGGTGAAATAAAGAGCTTCCCAGACAAAAAAAGGCTAAAGAAGTTTATCACCACCAAACCAGCATTGCAAGAAATGTTAAAGGAACTGCTGTAATAAGAAATTGAAATAGAATGAGAAACATAGACAAAAAGAAATAAAATGGCAGTAGATAAGTACCTATCAATACGTTAAATATAAATGGATTAAATGCTCCAATCAAAAGACATAGGGTAGCTGAATGGATAGGAAAACAAGACTTAAATATATGCTGTCTACAAGAGACCCACCTCAAAAGACTCGCATAGGCTGGAAAAAAACCCACAAAACTTCTGGAGGACTTTAAAGGAGAGATCTATAGCAATACAGCCATAGTAGGGGACTTTAACACCCCACTGACTTTACTGGATAGGTCTTCCAGACAAAAAAAATGAACAAGGAAACAGTGACTCTAAATGACACTAGATCAGATGGATTTAATTGACATTTACAGAACATTCCACTTGAAGGCTGCAGAATAGGCATTCTCCTCAAGTACACATGGGACATTCTCAAAGATAAACCACATGTTAGGACACAAAACAAGTTTCTACAAGTTCAAGAAGATTGAAATCATATCAAACATTTTCTCGGACATTTACACCATGGAATACTATGCAGCTGTAAAAACAAAAGATCCCTTACACTTTGAGACAGCATGGTGGGACCTGGAGGGTATTATGCTAAGCAAAATAAGCTAGTCAGAGAAAGACAAGTGTCATATGATCTTACTCATATGTGGAATCTAATGAATAAAATAAACCGATGAACAAAATAGATCCAGAGACATAAAAGCATGGAACAGACTGACAAATCTCAGAGGGAAGTTGGGGGAAGGGGGTGGGGGAATAGAGATTAACATAAGAATTTATATGCATATATGCATAACCCATGGACACAGACAATAGTGTGGTGAAGGCCTGGCGGGAGGGGTACAGGAGGAGGGGATCAATGGGGGGAAAAAGGGAACATTTGTAATATTTTCAATGAAGATAAATTTTAAAAAAAGTACTCAGTTTGGTGTCATGCTCTTGGAGTTCAGAGATGAGTGGTGGCCATCCATAAGTGTGGGCCCTACCTGGACACACAAACACACACACAGGCACACACACAGACACACATGAGGGCTATTGTATCTCTCTGTCTTATGCCAAATTTCAAGTCACTGAAGAATGATAAAGCTTCTGAATAGAATTAGCTCCAGGTCCTATGGCAGGTGGATACAGAGTGGTGATGACCACTCTCTGTTCTTTTCTTGATTCAATCCTCACTTGAGGATATGTTTTTCACTGATTCTAGAGAGGAAGGGAGAGGGAGAGAGAGAGAAGCATCAGTGTGAGAGAATAACATTGATCGCTTACCTCACCCACACCCCTCAACTGGGGATCAAACCCACAACCTGGGTATGTGCCCTGACCGGGAATCGAACCCATGACCCTCCTGTGCACAGGATGATCATCTAACAACTGAGCCACACTTGCCAGGGGTTTTCTTGATTCTTTGTGTACAAGCATTAAGGATGCAACCTCATGTGGTTCATGCTAGATTAATGCATCTAGACTTTCCTCCCTGCCATGCACACAGTTCTCACACAGTTTCAGTATTCCTTAGCACCTTGAAGAAAAGCTGATCAGTAGAACCCTGGAGATGCTTCAAGAAGTGGGGATAGCCTAAGGACAGCATTGAGATGCTTCGGTATCCCAGTAGCACTAGATAGAGTGACAATTGTAAACCACCCGCCACTGTGCCTCAGCGCAGGTGATAACCCTTCTAAAAGGAACACTGGCAGGAGGCTGACTAATGTTAAAATAAAATTCTGTAGCCACATAAATGCATTTCAATACCTTTCTCTCCAGAAAAAGCAATTTCCGGATTTCATGGGCTAACCATAAGATGATCTTAGAACCTCAAATTATAGCTCTTTAAAAGTCTCAGTATTAATCTTACATATGCTTAGACCTAAATAAGAGTTTACAGGATTTGATCTTTAAATTGAAACTCAGAATTTTAAAGATTCTGTAGGGCAGAGAATAATTTCTTTTCTGTTAAGCTTTATAATACCTGGATTCTTATTTCTCATAGGTAGCAACTGCCATTATAATGTGGTGCCTATCTTATTATAAATGCATAATATATAATAAGATAGGACCTGCTGTTTAGGACCTGCTGTTAAGGCCTACTTTGAACATTGAAAGTAAAGGCAAATAAGAATACATCATGTGCCCAGCCGGTGTGGTTCAGTGGTTGAGCATCAACCTATGAACCAGGAGGTCATGGTTCAATTTCTGGTCAGGGCACATGCCCGGGCTGTGAGCTCGATCCCCAGTAGGGGACATGCAGGATGCAGCAGATCAATGACTCTCTCTCATTAATGATGTTTCTATCTCTCCCTTTTCTCTGAAATCAATAAAAATGTGTTTGTTTGTTTTTAAAAAAAGAATACATCATGAAACAGCTCTGCCAGCTAATTAATGCAAAAAGAAATATAAAACTTTTTTAGATGGAGAGTGAAATTAGTTGACTTCACTTTACTGAAACCATACAATCTATAGAAACCTGTGTTTCTTCTTTTCCTTCTGTTAAATTCCAATGATATCCTGTCACTTAAATGGGCAGAGCTCGGTTGCCCACCATTGCCTTTTTACTGTTTGTTTGTCTAAACCATGTTCTAGCTTTTTCATAACTTCAAGCCTACCTGTCTTTGTTGATTCCAGTTATGAGATATCATGGAAATGTTAAATGTTGGAGCTGGAAAGAACTGTCAGAAATATTTAGTACCATCCTTTCATTTTATAAACAAGGACACAGAGACTTAGAGAAGTGAAGTAACTTTCCTAAGGTCACACAGCTAGTTTATGACAAAACTGGGATGAGAATCCAGACTTCCTGACTCCCAGTCCAACTAAGTAAGGAGCCAAATGTTAACTATGACACGAGATCTTCCCTGAGATGCCACTGCAGGGCTCCAGGCAGAGAGCACTAAATGCAGCCCCAAAGAAAGGAACAAGGCAGGAAAAGAGGAAGAGTTTAGCTCTCCAAGGCCATCCTTCTTTGTTTCCTTTAAATATTAGTTCTCTGGGAAAAAGCCCCATTAATCTGATGGAACAAATACCTCTGATGCTTCAGCTATTGAGTTAGGAGTGTTATGTCCACATGAGATGCCACAGAAGTTATTACTTTTTTTTTTTTTTTAAATATATCTTTATTGATTTCAGAGAGAGGAAAGGAGAGGGAGAAAGAGATAGAAACATCAATGATGAGAGAGTCATTGATCAAGCCCACACATCGGGCATGTGCCCTGACGGGGAATCAAACCCCGATTGCCTGGATCCTAGGTCGATGCTCAACCACTGAGCCACGCCCAGCTGGGCAGAAGTTATTACTTTTAAACCTAATGTAAGTAAATATCCTAAAGTACAGCTGACTCTTGGATAACACAGAGTTAGGGGCACTGAACCCCACACAGTCCAAAATCTGTATATAACTTTATATTTTTTAAAAATTAACTACGATTGGCCCTTCACATCTGTGATTTCACCCAACCATGGATCGAAAACAGTATTTTCTATCCACATTTGGGAATCAGTTATTGGGAAACCATGGCTGGGGATGCAAAAACATTCTGGGTTTGGTCCACAGTTGGTTGAATCCACAGACGGAAACCTGCCGCTATGAAGGACCAACTGTACTTACTGAAAAAAATCTATGTATAAGTGGATCTGTGCAATTCAAACCTGTGTTGTGTTGTTGAAGGGTCAACTGTAAAATCTTTAGAGGCAAGTTACTTCAGGGTTGCAATATAGACTTAGCCTGTGCTTATAAACTAATGCAGGTCTGAGGACTCTAGAGTGCTCGTCCATTCATTCATTTTCACATTGATTCATTCGACAACTGCTTGTTGTCTGCTTACTCCTTGTCAGGATGCAGTGGTGATCAGGGCAGGCAGAGCCTGGCTCCCTTGGAATTTATAATTTAGTGGGTGTGACAGACATTGAATAAGAATTTACAGTAAATTATGGGGGAATACACCACAGCTTCACCAGGAACCAAATCCCTAGATTGACATTTTCGCTTTGTGGTTCTTGGCAAGGGTAGTTTAGAAAGTGGTGGGGATAGTTTGGGTTGTTAAGATTCTGGAAGGAAGCTGCTGGCCTTTGGGCATCAGAAGCAAGGTGGCTGAGTGTTTTGCATTGTGCCCCTACACACCTCAATACAGGGAATTGCCCAGCATCCATCATGAGTTTTGAGTCTTTGTTGGGCATTCACAAAGATGAAAAACTTTTTTTCCCTTTCAAATTAAACCTTTATAATTACCTGAGCCTAGACACTAACTCTCTTTTATAGATCTAAATAAAGTATCTTTTTCCCAGCTTAAACATAAACTGAACGCAGAAGACTACATTTCATTTTTGTTTCTTTTAAATATGTCTTTATTGATTTCCAAGAGAGGAAGGGAGAGGGAAAGAGAGAGAGAGAGAAACATCAATGATGAGCTGCCTCCTGCACGCCCCACCTGGGGATTGAGCCCAAACCCGGGCATGTGCCCTGACCGGGAATCGAACTGCGATCTCCTGGATCCTAGGTTGATGATCAACTGCTGAGCCACGCTGGCTGGGTGACTACATTTCATTTTACTCAGAACTTTCAAGTTCTGTCCAAAATTTCATAAAAGCATGCCTCTGGTGGCAATGCTGCCAATAAAACACAGCTCTGTCCGGTTACATTCAGAGCTATCTCAGTGTTGAAGATGGCACCTAGAGCTGCACTGCAATACATTTTAAAATGTAAATTATGTTCTTTTTATCGCTCCATTGTTTGGACAGTATAGACTTTTTGGATCAATGAATAACTGTAGGTTATTTTATTTATGAATTTCATTTCTGGTTGGTTTGTGAAGGAAAGTGAGCAAGATCTTAAAGACCAGACAGAGACCTGTCCTGTTCCTCCTCTCTGGTGTCTAGGAATGCCTTTCCTGGTTCCCTCAATTGGCTCTGTCCACGGAATGGTTACTTGTTTAGGTAGGGTAAAGGTGCTTCCAAATCTTCTCTTTCCCTGTTTTAATAACTCTGGCTTGAGAAGATGAGAGATTAACGAGTATCCCAAACTCCTGAATGGGTGTAGAAAGTGTGACTGCTCATCTCTGCAATGTTCAGGCTGCACGATCCTCAAGAGCATGTATTAATCTAAATTTGTATCTAGTGCATAAAAGATATGCTATGGGGATAGAGTCCCAAGAAAGAGTCCCAAGATGCCAGATGGTGGCAGTGAGTGCAGGAAGACCCAAGAGGGTGGGTGGGGGAAGCCCACAAGCTTTAGGAACATCAGCCTTTCTCCAGCTCTACCTGCAACTCCATTCTTTGGACAGAGGCAATGCAGGAGAGCGTCTGAATCAATGATGGGAGCAGGTACTGGGTTGTGGACCTAACAATGGTGCTCAGAGGGCCTCAGTGTCCCTCAATCCATACCCCCCTCTGGGAGTTCAGCATCCTCAGGCACCATGATGCTCACAGGTACTTTTCTGCTAACCTCTTATTTCCTAACCTTCAAAAGTAGGATGTGGGTGTAGCTTTCAGACAACTGCCTTCTTCATAGGTGGAGATAGATAGCAAGCCTTTGCTGACTTAATTTTATTCTTGTTTCTGTGCAAGCTCAGCCATTTGATAGGTTAGAGTTGGATGAGCAAAGGTAGGTGGAATCCAGGGAGACTGGGTATTAATGAAAGCACGCAGCCCTGGGTGACTCTTTCCCTGAATGCCCTACTGCATTTGGTCCCTGAGAAATAGCCTCCTGATATCTACAGTAGCTACTCTTATCAAGCCATGGTATTACTTCCTTAAAAGAAGTCTGATTGGAGAATTAAACCTACCTTAGAAAAATTCTTTTTTTTTAAACTCTGCGATCTTGACTCTCCAGAGCGGAATGAGGGCCCCTCTGGTCACAGAGCTGGAGTTTGTGATTGGAGCATCCTTAGAATAAAATTAGTGGGACTCCTATCTCAGCTCTGAAAGTGAAGCTATAGCACGACAACATGCAATGGTGCATCAGTTGGGATTTTTTTACTTTTGAGGAGTAGCCCCTGTGTGTGAGGTCGTCAGGTATCCTGGTAGCTGGGATGAGATGACCAACTTGTTTTGCCAAGGCCTGTAAATTGTCTCAAATGGCAACTAATTTTAGTTGAAATGGACTAAATCCAAATTTGAACCAGCGACTGAGAAGAGCAAGTCTCCGTATCCCATTACAAGAGCTATTTAGATTCTCCATAATACTGTATATTAAATTCTTATAATAAGCCACTCTGTGAGTCTTGGTGCCGGTTCAGTATTTTCATTGCAGTGATTACCCTATGGTCTGCTGGCCAGCTGAAGCTGGAGTCCTCTTTCCCTTGATATGTTTCCATAACATCTCTCATCGGCCCACTGAAACTTGTTGTTAAGGGCAGAGCTAATCTGTTGCAGCCTGCCTTGCTGCATCGCGCCAAGAAACTTTGGTGTGTTTCTTTCAGCTATTTCCGTGAGGACAGTTCACTTCTTTGGGAGAGTTTTAGCTTCATCGAGTTAGTGGACAATCCAGCTGCAGAGAATAGCTCTTGAAAGCAGCCTCCCGACCCATCCTAAAAGTGGGGCCCCTCGCCTAGACTGACACCCAGGTGGAGGTGTTATTTCACACACAGGGTTTTAATACGTGTATGCGCTTGAGTACTGCAATATGCGTGTGTGGTGCCAAAAAAGAATCTGTGGGAACTTTTAGAAAGTGCTGGGATTGACGTATCCGGAAGTGACATTGTTTTCCGATTTAATTCTACCTCCACTCCTGCTACCTGCTAGTAGCTAGTAACTGTGCTGGGCGCGGGCAACAGAGAAACGAGGAAAGTGATTGCAGGCTAGTAGAGCAGAGGACAAACAAATAAGTGAGATTTTGTGTCAAATATGTAGAGGAGCCAAAAAACTCAGTAATTCTGATCAATTTGAAGAGAGTCCAGGTGATTTTGCTTTAAATACTAGGGCCAAGGAAATAAACTCATTTGTCAGCAGCTGGGCCATTGGAGTGTCCCCCTGAGGGATGTGCAATGAAGCCATCTGTCCCCCGGCAAGCATGATGAGGACTGGGGGAGGACACGGCTGACTACGCCCCCGCTCCCGCCTGCCCCCCTCCGTCTGGCTTGCCCCTCACCCCGTGTTTCCTCTAGCAGCTCATCTATGCGACTTTGACCATTCTGATAGGTCCCTGCCTCTGCTGTGATCCCCTGGCACCAGCTGTGTTTGGCTTCATCTTCCCTCTTGGACCCTGTCTCTGGAACATTCGCTCCTCTGGCTTAGCATTCCTCTCGCACCGATTATCGAGGCCTCCACCCCGGGCTGTCCTCCACCTGATCCCTGGTCTCTGGGCTCCAGGAGTAGGTGCCAGTTCAGTTCCAGCCACACCCTCGCTCAGTTCTCAGCAGGGCCAAGGGTTTTTGTTTTGTTTTGTTTTGTTTCCTTCTCAGGTCCCACCCTCACCCTCTTCCTGCCATTTTGAAAGGAAATCCAGTGCTCTGGACCTCAATAAAACAAACAAACTGACAAGTATATTAAAGAGGAAAGTCTGGGTCAAAAATCAAAACATTGAAAAACTAAACCCTAGAAAACTTTTCTTTTGTTATAGGACTTGTGCCTTTCCCCCTGCTCTGTCCCCAAAGTGATAAGGGATATCACTAGTAGTAATAGGTACATGAGAGGCGTGAGGCCGAGAGCCCATGAGGGGTGCCCCAGCCATAATCCTACACCCCGAAGAGGCCTTCAGTAACCAGAGAACACGAGGCTTATGCTGTCAGTGAACTTCTTACCAGCATTATCAATAGAGATGGAATGTTAATTAGCCACATACATAATTTTGTTTTCTAATAGCTGCATTAAAAAGTAACAAAAATTTAAAAAATTAAATAATATTTTTTATTTAATCCAACATATCCAAAGCATTCTCATTGTACAATACTACATAAAAATTAGCGAGATAAATTAGTTCTAGAGATGTACTGGACAGCAGAGGGCCTGTAGTCAACAATATTGTATTGTGAATTAAAAAACTTGTTAAGAGGGTAGATCTCATGTTGTGTTCTTGTCACACTCCAGAAGGGAGGCACAAGAAACTTTGGGGGTGATACGCATCTATTACCCTGATTGTGGTAATGGTTTCCTGGGTATACATGTCCAAACTCATCAAACTGGAGACTTTAAATATGTGCAGTTTTTTGCATGTCAATTACACCTCAACAAAGCTGTTAAAAATAATTAAGGAGACATTTTGCATTCTTTTATTATCATATTAAGCCTTAGAAGTATCCACTCAGATGCTGAGTTTTCAATTAAGTGTGATATAGCCCTACCAAAACAAAGTAGTTTCATGGAAAATTATTTTATGATGCTTCAGCTTCTTTATTTAAATTAATTAAAGTAAAATAAAACAAAGCATTTCTCAGTTGCCCTAGCCACATTTCAAGTCCTCATGTGGCTGGTAGCTAATGTATGTTACAGCACAGCTCTATAAACAAAGGTGCTTACTCATAAACTGTACCTCACATCAGCTCAACGACATACAGAAACTATTCTCCCCAGTGAGCCAATAACAGCCATTGAGTGGGAAGAAGGGAAGCAGGTCCCACCTCCACTCTCTTGGTCTTTCAAAGTCTCCACAAATGCCATCAATCTGCAAATTATTTCCTGTAATTTTTTACTTTTCTTTTTGAGCTTAACTTTCCTCAAAGAAAAAAAAAAGCAACTCAAATACAACACAGATGACATTTACTAGTAAAATATGATTTCTTTTATCCATAAACTTGCCATCTTGGCAACCCTATAAATTTGCCAATTAGTGCACAAAGAGTGAACAGGGCACCAGGCTCCATAAACCTCCCTTGGATCATTAGTCTGTGTCTTTGGTCTCTTTTCAGGATGAATTAGCTTTTGACATAAGATTTCATCCACTCCCAGACTTCAAGTACTATCTGTTCATCTCATAATTACTGAGCTCCTGCTCCATGCCATTTTCTGTTCCTTAATGCTTGGAATCACCACAGGAACTTCACATCTAACATTTCCAAACTGACTTCTTTATTTCCCCTCTAAGATCTTCACTCCCAGCTTTCTCTTGAAGTTCCTCTCCCTTTCAAATAAAGACATTTTCATCTCAGTCTTTGTTTGGATGGCCCAAAAGCACAGTGTGGAACAAAGACTTAGGCGCAGGTGGTTTATTTGAGGGGTCATCCGGGGAGTAGGAGTGTGGAGTTGAGAAAATCTAGGAAAGGAGGTGAGGCCAATGAAGGCTGTGCGATTGCCCCGATTATGACCATTGGCAGCTGAAGTTCTGTCCTATTTGGAGATCCTCAGGAATCTCAGATTTCTCCCTCCAATGGACAGCAGTCTGAGATATTTTTCCACCAACTCAAATTCCTTCTTGGTAGATGTTAACCCCCCACTCCAGAGGTCATAAATTCTCCCACGTTTCTGGGCTGTTTCTGTGCTAGCAATGTCCAGTGTCCGAAGCCACGAGACAGAAAAGCAGAGGCACTCAGTAGGTACTTGAAGGAGGATGCTGACAGCTGGCATAGGGACCATTCACCGCAGCTGCAGCTGAAACCACAGGCGGGCCAGGGGATGTGAGGCCAGGAGCCACCCACCCACCCAGTTGTGCAAGTCATAAAGCCTAGAGCTGTCCTCATATTTTCCCTTGAGTTCCACCCTCTTTCCTCTCCCTCTTAGTGCCAAATCTGGATCGAGCCCACCTGTTAAACTTGTCCTCAACTTTATTTCTATCTATATCAGTTACCCTATATGAATGCAAACCTTCATCACCTCTGATTTCCAATCCTTTCCTGCTCCACTTTTGTGTCCATCCCTTCGCCAAAGCTGTTTTCTGAGGTGCGAATCAATTATTTCAGAGGCTTCTCATTGTTAACATCAGAGATGAAAAACGGAGGTGCCGTTTCTCCTGAACAGGAAACCATTGCCTTAGCGGGTCTTGTTGAAAAGGTTTCCAAGGCCGTGCCTGAGCTCTGTGGGGAAAACTGGGCTGGCTGGCTCAGTGCTGCGAGGGATGCAGAGGGCAGGGGAGCCCACGCGCTAGAAGGCACCAGGCCCAGTCACATGAGACACCCAGCTTTCTAGAGAGCACGCCAGGACAGTCAGCACCTGCCCCGGGTCACCCGGCTTCTCCCATCTCTTTTCTGCCACTCTCCTCATGGCCTCCTCTCCAGGGAGCTTTGTGCCATTTTATGAAGTGGCCCTGCTCTTTTGTATCTCGGTGACTTTGCACTTACTGTTCCCTCTGCCTTCGATGCCCGGCCTGGCTCATGGTCCATCACACCTCAAGGACCAAATCAAAACACACCTTGCAGAGCCCTGGCCGGTTGCTCAGTGGTTAGAGCGTCTACCTGCAGAGTGAAGGGCCCCGGGCTTGATTCTGGCCAAGGGCATGTACTGCGGGCTCCATCCCTGGCCCCGGAGGCACCCAGTCATGTGTCTCTCTCACATCCATGTGTTTCCCCTGGGCCCCCCCTCTCCCTTCAACTCTCTGAAGAGCAATGGAAAAAATATCCTCAGGTGATGATGAAAATAAGACATATCTCCCTGAGAAGCCATCTGTAACCTCTCCAAATAAAATAAAAAGAAAGAGAAAGAAAGATTTACCACTTCAGTGCCTTGACCATCTACTGACTTCTTTTTAACTTTATCATACAGTTTTTTATAATCATGTTTTTAATGGAGTATCTGGACCCTCATCCACCCATCATCAATTACACAAACAAATGTTGATTTTATTCATCCAGATGAACGCTGCCATCCCCAACACAGGATTTTCTGGTGAAACATAGATTGCAGACCAGTGCTTAACTGAGGCTGCATGGGTCCGTCTGGCCCAACCCTCTGAAATGGGCGCGTCTGGCTCCGCAGCCCAGGCTTGGAGGATCGGGTCGCTGGCCGCCCGCAAGCAGGCGGGGTGCTTCACCCCCAAAGAGCCCAGGGACCGGCCTGGGGCTCCTCAGGCCGGGCCGCGTGGCAGCGGGCAGACGGCTGCGCTGACCCTGGAGACTGAGGCGCGACTGTCCCCATCCAGTGTCCCTCGGTTTTCGAACGTGATCCGCTCCGGAGGACCGTTCAGTTCGGAAATGTTCGGAAACGTTGGGAAACCGAGGCACCCCGGCGCTGCTTTTGCGTTTTTGAGAACAAAAGTAAACCTTTCTGAAAACAAAGCAGGTGGAGGGAGGGCCGCGGAGGCGGCGCAGGCAGGTCGCGCGGGGCGGCGCAGCGGGGAGCGAGGGCTCCTAGGAACACAGGTGCCAGGCCCGCGCGGCTGGGAAATCACAAGACGCGAAGTGAGTGCCAACCCAGCACGTGGAGACACGCACACGAGCACCTGCAGCCAGTCCACTGGAAATGAGAAAAGAAGAAAGGTTAAAGGGAGACAGAAAGAGAAAGCCTAGTCAATAAAATGCAAAGAATTAAGTGTAAAAGAAGTCAGAATTTATTATGAATCACAATAAATGCAATTGGTAAATGCATCTATTTAGAAAAGGAAAATTTTTATATTGAACTATCTAGCTCAGAGATGCTGATAAAAAACCCAATTAAGACAAAATGACACTAAAAGGGAAATACAAAGATATATATGGCATATATTCTAACCAAAATAATCTGTTATAAGCAATATCATTATCCACCAAAATGGAATTTAATGTTGGCTACAATGTAGCTATTTAAGCAAATGAATGATAGCTATGGGTACCAATAAGGATAGATCCCAACGGGATAATATCTAGTAAGTAAAAGTTACATAACAAATGAAAAACATGGCACGATTTGTGTATAATTTTAAAACATAGTCAAAGCACTACCATAGTTATTCTATGGATATGTACATAAATATGTAAAAGAAACTTTTTCAAAGACTTCAAGGTTATGCACCAATTTATAATAGTGATTATCTCAGAAATGGGGATTTTTTTAAAAAATATATCTTTATTGATTTCAGAGAGAGGAAGGGAGAGGGAGAGAGAGAGAGAAACATCAATGATGAGAGAGTCACTGACCGGCTGCAGCCCGCAACCCGGGCATGTGCCCTGACCGGGAATCGAACCCTGATCGCCTGGATCCTAAGTCGACACTCAACCGCTGAGCCATGCCCGGCTGGGCAGAAATGGGGAATATTTTGAATGAGGGATGCAGGCTACAGAGAACTTCTGTTTTCATTTGTAATGTATTTTCTTTTGACATGTTTTCATAGGGGAGAAAACTGGGAGCAAAGAAAGCAAAACAGGAATAATGTTTAGTCATCAAAAGTGAGAGTTACAGTATTTGCCATTTAATTCTTTGTGCTTGTCTCTATTTTTTAAATTTCCAAAAAGGAAAGGGGAGTGAGAAGGGGTGTGTGTGGAAATACCAGGAACAGATCATCTTTCCAACAGTTCTATTTCATGATTACACAAAGCACAAAGATAAGGAACCTAAACCCAGAATGCCAAGAAGACCTCGGAGGATTCCCAGGGGGTCACAGAAGTGACATTTTCCAACCTTCACTATCACGGCACAGTACTGAATAAAATAATGAAAACATTTTTGGTTGCTTAACATTTTTCCTAAAGCCTTCTCCATTCAAAGTCAGGTGCTTAATTAAAAGAATCTCCAATACTGTAAGTTGCAAATGCGCTGCTGTTTTCAGATTTCAAAGATCGAGGGGAATAATATTTCATAAGCCCATAAAAATTGTTAAAAGTCCATTACCGTTTAATTACATTACACAGAGTTATGGCTCCCCACTTAACGGCTGCTGTATAAGAAAAAGAGGGTTTTGGTAAAGCCCAGAGTGGCCTAGTAAAGCAAGGACTACTACATTTTATTGCTCACGTGACTTCACTTACAAGATATATTTGCAATAAACCTTGTGAAACGTTTCACGACCATGTGTATAGGTGAAGCTGAGGAAGTGGTTATAGCTGTTCCATTTTAAATATCAGGAGCACAGAGCTATGTTCTAACTCATCAACTGCACTGTTCTGCTACCTTTGAAATCGTTCATCAGCTCTACGTGAGGAAAAGCGTTACCCAGAGTTCTCACCAAACACCATAGGTAATTAGTGACCAATGGTGTAAATTTTCCACATTGCTCTTCTCAAGTAATATCATAAAACTATTGTATCTTATTAAACAAGACATTTGAATCAATCAGCTCAGTATTTTTTGAGCATCTAGTGGTTTTCCCCCTTCCTCCTACCTCACAGAATAATTTAATCCCAGTCTTTTATATGTGTGCAGTGTGAGTGTGTGTGTGTGTGTGTGTGTGGTGTACACACAGACCTAAATTCTTTCAGAGGAAGGTTCTGTTTTTTTAAGGTTAAAGCTTTAGTAGACAAAATGGGCCTTTGAAGACAGATTTTACTTTCTCTAAACATCACTGAAATGACAAATAGCACAAAATAGTACCAAATGACACCAAAGAAACACAAAATGAAGTAAACGCATAACGGCCTGGGAGGGAATGGGTAAGCAGCAGCAGCAGCCGGGGTGTGTTGACACATTTCTGGAGCAGGGAGGACAGGTGGGTTGTGGGGGAGCCTCAGCCAGAGAGACAGGAAGAAGTTGGTGAAGGTGAAATCCAGCTCCCTAGCTGAACCCCAGATAAACTCCAAGCCGGGGGCCGGCGAGTGAAGGGCAGGCGTGTAAAGTGGGGCATCTGAGCCGTAACTGCAGAGCTGCCGTGGAACACCCGGCGCACCTGCCTACCCGGCCTCTGTCTGCTCCCCTGACCTCTGCACGGACAGAGCAATCGACAGTGGCAGTCACCCACAGGTCACGGGCACAGAAATTCTCTGAGGAAGCCAGAGAAGCTTCCTGGAAATAAGCTGGCTTTGGGTACGGAATGTACCTGTTCCATAGGACATCCTTCTTCACCTTGATGATGGCCACTCTACCGGTTGCCTCCTGGGGGCAGGAGACTGACCCTGGCCAGTGCACAAAGCCCAAGGACAACCCTCCACTCAGTAGGGAGGTCTGTTGAGGGAACATACTACGTCTCATCAGAGGAAATCTGCACAAGCTACTAATGTCATTCAATCTAATTCCTTTATTCCAAACCTGAATGGAAAAACCAAGATAGCTGAGGAGAGCCAGCAGCACACAGAGAAGGACTGAGAAGAAACACGCACAGCAATTAACCCTGGGAAAAACAGGGATAATTCAGGAAACCAAAGTTTTTAATAAATTGGGAAATCCAAGGACAAGAAAGATTTATTTGAATTTAAAACTATAATTGCCAAATTTTTCAATAGAAGGCTGGAAGGAAACTCATGAAAATCATCCAGAATTCAGAAAAAAAAGACAAGAAAAGAAAATGTAATATAAACATTTAGAGACATAGAAGATTAATTCAGGAGATTAAGTAACTAAGAGAAATTCTAGAATCAAAGAGCAGAGAAAAAAAGGAGGAGGAAATAATTTTTTAAATTTTGAAGGAAACTCTCCTGAGCTGCAGAAAGACATGAATCTTTTTATTGAAAGGTAACATAGAGTACCCAACAAATGAAAGAAAAAAATTAGCTTTATTTGTACTTAGACTATTGAAGTCTTTAAACACCAACAATAAAAAGTTCTTTAGAGAATCTACAGAGTGGGGGAAATGAAGCAGGAAAGATGGAAAGGAATAAGAATCTATGTGCATCAAACTTTTTAATCAGAAATGCTGGATGCATTTAATCAGAAATGCTGGATGCAGAACTAGTGATGTAACGCCTTCCAAGTTCTGAGAAAATATTACATTAAACTTAGATTTTATACTCAGTTACATTATCAACCAAATTTGAAGACAATGTAATGACATATTTAAACATGTGTGGCCTAAGAAAATGTTTCTTTTTTTTAATAGAAGATGTTCCTTGAGGATGTACTAACGCAGAACCAAAAGGAGATTCACGAAAGAGAAAGTCATGAGTGTCAAGACCCAGTTGCTCCAACAGAGAAATATTGTAAAAAGAATTCTTTGGATGATTACTAGGCCGCAGACCTAGAAAGAAATCATTCAAAATTAGAGTTGGAAGCCAGAGAGTTCTAGGCATAATGTCTTCAAGAAGAAAACAAATTTACTCTAACAGCATGTTGAAAAAGCTAGTGTGCTTAGTGGTCATTAGAAAATTATTATCCTGGGAACTGTGAAAAAGAGACAGATAATTAGAAACACTAAGAAAAATCTGTACAAGAAAGTCATGGTGTCAATATAAATAAAACTAAAACTGACAAAATTTTGAGCAAATAATGGAACAGAATAAAAGAGAATTTATTTGAACTTAATGTTTGAGGTAGGCTCTTTTAAAAGCCCAGATTTTGTGTCATAATATTACATTTTCTCAAGCTCCAATTACACTACATATTTCTTCAGTCATTCTTACTTGCAGGATCATAGTATTATTAATGTTTATTGATTTTTGGCCTTTAAAATCATTCTATTGACAGACACAGAGTTCTTACCTATAGATACTAATCAAACTATATATTTTGTCAGGGTTGATATTTTAGAGTACTGGTGCAGCTGACAGAAATTCAGAGAGAGAGGTGGGACAGAGAGAAAAAAGAATTGTAGACACGCTCATTTCTTAATCTTATATCTAACTGTCTTAAAGAAGTAGCAGTAGAGGTTTCAGTATATTACCTAAAGATAAAAATAACCCCAAAGAACTAAAAATATAACTAACATATATCAGTAGACAGAGGAGAAAGGGAGGCAGAGACTATTTTGGGTGAGCTCAGCCCACCCCTTTCCCAGTGGTAGAGGTTATGTGGAGTTACAGAGATTGCCCAGAGCCCTTCCCTTCCTCTCCCACAGACTCCTTCCCTGAAATCTTCCATCCACCATCCTACACCAAACTTAAAGTTACCAACCTGAGAAACAAAACAAAAGTTGCAATTACTCTTTCATTAATGTCAATAGACACAGTTCTAAGAAAAAGATAATTAGGGTCAGATCGACAGAACAAGTTATGTCTGTTTATTTTTTTTTAAATGTCTGGAGAGCAGGTTTAAGAGTGCCCACGTGCTAATGAAGAAGATGAAGGGCAAGGACCATCTTGCAGGAGAATGAGATGAAATACTACACTGCATGCTCCATTGTCAGTGCCATTGGAGGTTGACTTAGTGCCTATGTACCCTTCTTACCTTCTTGTCCAATAGCCAAGGGACAGTTGTAGTCCCCTGGAAGAGAGAGAGCTGCTTGAACACTCAGCAGGGTGGCGATAGCATGAAGGGGTGGTCCTTGGGCCCGAACAAAGTAAGTGTAGACAGAGGCAGGAGAGTGGAGACACCTACCGTCCCAGTTGTAAACGTTCATTTTATTACTGCGAGCCTCTGAAGAGAAGGCTGAACTTAGCTCCAATTCTCCCTCCCCTCCCTAACAAACATATTACATATATTAATTTTATGCATTTTTGCACAAAGATGTGTGTGTGTATCTATAGATATATGTATCTATATATATTATTTCCAAGGCTAGTCTGCTAAAACTGGACTTATGGGGTCAAATGGTGTGGACACTAAAAATTGCCTAGTATATTGTGCCTTATCACTTTCAATAAGCCTTGGACCAATGTACACTTCCACTGGCAATATATGAGCTCCCCCCCTCCAGGCAATGCTATTTTTATTGTCAGTTATTTTCAGAGGCTGAATAATGGAGGAAAGAGTCTAGATTCTGTTCTGCCTCTGCTTCTTAGTTGTCAGGTGTCTTTGGAAGACCTTTATTTCCTAAAGCTTCAGTTTCCTCACCTGAAAATTAAGCAAGGTGGGGTTAGGTCACTGGTCCTCAAAGTGTGTTTCCCAGATTAGCAGCAGCATCTGAAGCTTGAGAGGTGCAAATTTTAGGGCTCCACCCCTGAGCGACTGAATTAGGAACTCTGGAACTGGGGACCCAACAGTCATTTGAACAAACCATCCAGGTGATTGTAACACAACTGAAATTTGAGAAGTGCCAGATTGAATGACCTGTAAACTCTGTTCTGTTGCTAACAGCCTTGATCCATCACTTTGAAGCAGATAAAATTAGAGGAATTTTCAGTGTGGACTTGCTGGCATGATTCTTTGTTGTACATCAGAATTGAAAATGATATAGATGTTGCATCTGTCTTTTCAATCATATTCAGTAGCATCACATAAGATATGCCTGATTTTACTGCAGAAAGACAAGACCACCAACAATGCACAGAGATGACCACAAGCAATGTGGTGTGGATAAGAGACTGTTGCGATATCAGATAAAGCTGGGTTTGAATTATGGCTCTGAAACTTCCTACCTGTGTGAGCTTGAGGCTCAGTGTTCTCATCTGCAAAATGAAGATAATTAATTAAATTTAGACTAGGTGGCTCTAATGCCCTAGCAGCCTACATAATAAGCAACCCAAAACCTAAACCGAGAATGCCTCAAGGTTAAGAAATCAAGCCCTATGACAACCAATCACAAACAGCCAGCTAGTCTTTCTCAAGTAAGGCAACTGCTTAAGCTACAGCCAGTCAGTTTCCTTGCTTTGCCTCAGTGTTTTCTCCATAAAAATCTTGCTCCTCACTCCTGTGGGCCTCGAGCTTCTAACTACTTTTGGTTTGGTGCTGCCCGATTTGAATCGATTTTTGCTCAAACAAACTCTTAAAATTTTTACTATGCCTCAGTTTATCTTTTAACAGTTGGTACCTCATAGAATTGTTGTAAACATTAAATAAGATACTACATGTAAAGCACTAAACCCAGTGTCTGGCATATAGTAAGTGTTCAATAAATGTAAACTATTACCTATTATTCTGAATAAGATTCTAAAACTCAGTTAAGTTCATCTGCTAAGAACAGTCATTGTTATAACATAAGTCCACTAAGAAATAAGCAATACTAAGAGCTGGAAAAAACACTGCCTGGTGAATTAACATGAGCCTAAGTAGAAACACAGGTGAGCTTCATTTATTTATTTATTTATTTATTTATTTATTTATTTATTTGTTTGTTTATTTATTTATTTATGTATTTATTTATTTATTATTTTATTTATTTTTAAATATATCTTTATTGATTTCAGAGAGAGGAAAGGAGAGGGAGAGAGAGAGACAGAAACATCAATGATGAGAGAGTCATTGATCGAGCCCACAACCCGGGCATGTGCCCTGACTGGGAATCGAACCCCAATCGCCTGGATCCTAGGTCGACGCTCAACCACTGAGCCCCGCCCGGCCGGGCCAGGTGAGCTTTAGAATGCTGGGAAACCGTAGTTGTAGGAAATATGCTATATTGATACGAAGCTGATTTATTTTTCAGTAAAAGTATCTTGCAGCCATTTATAACTGCTCTTTGCTAAAGCTACTATGTAATGGAAAAGGCAAGAGTTTCCTCAAAGGCCTAAACCCTGAATTTTTCTTATGCTCTTTGGCAGTTTTCTGTCCCATTCCTATTTTTTCCCCTCTTTTTAAAAATGAAACCTAACACTCTAGGATAGGGTACATTCAAAATCAAGAGTCCTCATTACCAGGGTAACTATTGAGGTTTTGGAGCACAGCCTACCATCACAGACTAAGCAGGGTGTTTCCAACTCAAGTGACAGCACACTTTTTAATTACAAAAGAATTATTTTCAGGCCCAACCTAGCTTCCCTTATTATTAAATACCTCTGTTCCAGTTTCTAGAGAAATGCTGACCTTAAGCTTCTACTCCAAGTGACAGCCCCTTTCACTCCTGTATTTCACTTGACATTAGTGGATTCTTTGAAACAAGTAGCATCTCTATGTTACTTCAGTTCTCATGGTAGAAGTAGGGCACTTTTCTGCATTTTCTCAATTTCTAGCAAATTTTGCTGAAAATTGGAATTTGGAAAAACGTAGGTGCTGGGAAGGAATTTCCTTGAGGAAATACCAATTCCTATAATCTTATTTAGAATAATAGGTAATAGTTTACATTCATTGAACACTTACTATATGCCAGACACTGGGTATAGTGCTTTACATGTAGTATCTTATTGAATGTTTACAACAATTCTATGAGGTACCAACTGTTAAAAGATAAACTGAGGCATAGTAAAAATTTTAAGAGTTTGTTTGAGCAAAAATCTCATTTTGGAGACAAGTTACCTATTTTAAACAACCCATGATAAAAACTCACTCTATTTTGTACAATTTTGTCCTGTGTTCATTTTTGATGTCATACAAACCTGTTTGACTGATCTTGTCTTGAAAACTAGTCTCTGATGACCTGATGGCTTGTTGGGTGCAAGTCTTATTTACTTTCACGCCACCATGAATGGCTTGGTGAGACAGTTTCTCTGTGGGGAACCCTGATAGCCCTCCGGCTCACATGGGCCCTTCTTCCAACCACAATGTATTGACTTGTTAACCTCCAAAGTGGAAGTGCTTACTAATTTCAGAAAACCTTGTTTGGAAAGAGAACATTAATTTCAATAATTAAACCCACAAACATCAATTCATTGTACAAAAGTATATTGACCACCCGATAAAAAGCCAGAAGTCATACTAATACTGGGACCATAAAGCAGGATGAGTTGTATAAAGAAATGATAAAAGTATGTGTTATTGTAGAAGTATATATCTAAAGAGGGGGGCATGGGAAAGTTTTGGTAGAACTTCACAGAGGATGGTCTGAAAGATGGGTAGCAGTTCATATGGGAAGAAAAGGGAGAAAACATTACAGTTTCAAGAACTAGCACACATAAAGGCACTTCCCTTTGAAATTCCTTATGAAAGCTGGTAGAATGTACAAAGGCCAGATATATTTGCAAATTAGCCAAGAGTTTAATATGGCCAGAGTGAAGTGTGCGTTGAACAGAGTTGCCATTGTTGAGGTGAAGGTGGAGAGATTTTTTTAACCCCAAAAGGTGGTGATGGAGCTGCATGGGCCCCATGTGTCATGCTCAATTTAGGCAATCTGTGCATAGTGGAAATTTATTGGAGATTAGTAAAATTATTAACTTAGCTATGCCTCATTATAATCCCTTTTCCAGCCATTTGATAGAAGAAGCTTCTGAAGCTGTTCTCTGTAATTCTTGGTTCTGTTAGAAAATTGTCAACTCAAGAACTTTCTTTTCTTTTTTATAAAGACTTTTAAATTAATTTTTCGAGAGAGAGGAAGGGAGAAGGAGAGAGAGAGAAACATCGATGTGAGAACAAAACATCAATTGGCTGCCTCCTGCGCTCCCCCTACTGGGGATTGAGCCTGCAACCTGGGCATGTGCCCTGACCTGGAATTGAATTGGCAACCTTTTGGTGCATGGGACGACTCCCAAACAACTGAGCCACACTGGCCAGGGCTGACAACTTTATTTCTAATCCATTTCTCCTGAAGACACTAACTTAACTGCTCTGATTTCAGTTTTGCTAAACAAATATTTATTACAGAGTGTCCATGTGGCAAGCATTATCCTAGGTGATGTGTGTGCAAAGATGGGTGAGGGAGAGTCTCTACCCTGGATCATCATTTAATCTAATGGAACAACAGACATCTATGCAGATGGTATCAGAAAGTATGTGTAAAACACTATGGGCTTATCCTAGTTGGGCTTTCATTGGGAATTCTGAAAGATTTCTTAGGTTCTGTCATACTTGACTATTTACTGTGGGGTCGCTAATAAATCAGAGTCAGAATTCCAAAGGTTAATAAGGTTTGCTAAGAGTAGGCGAGGACACAGATGCTGAAGTAATTTCTTTGTTTCTCATCCTGTTTCATAAAAACATATTTAAAAAATAGGTGATCCTCATTTGGAAACTGCAGAAGTGGAGACGTTTCAATATCAAAAGTAATTTATGAACTTTCTGGGGTTGCTTTTAGAAATATGGTTTTTAGAGTAATTGAATTTTTAAAGTTGGACTTTATTTCAAAAACCAACTAGTTGAACTGCTTTATTTACCTAATGAGGGAACAGTTCCCAGCTACTTTTAAATGTGTGTTTCAGGTTAGACATAGCGCTTCTTTGTTCATATTTGAACGATTCATTCTAGTTCCTAATTCATTACTGAACATAATACCTCTTCTGTGCTGCCAATATAATTCCCATTTTTTAAAAAGGAGGAAACACAGAGAGGGTAAGTAATTTACCCAAGGCCACACAGCCAGACAGAGCATAAGAAAGAGCAGAAATTGAAGTTCCTGACTTCAAATCCAAGAAGCAGTTCATTAGGCCATGCAACTTCCTTTAGAAAATAGTTATAAACACCGACAATTTTTTGTTTTAACAAAACATGTGGTCACTGCTTTTTGTACTCAGCCCTGGAAACTCTGGGAATTAATGAGTTCCCTTGAGAAAAAATTACTTTTTAATCTGCCCACATTCATTTGTTATTGTAGGTCTATCATGAATGCTAGGCTTCGGGCATTGTGTGTGTTTTAAGAATGATTTGTTTGCTTTTTAAAATGTATATCTAGGATAAGATTTGTTTATGCTCCTATTGTGTGCAGTAAAATGGGCTCTAAGGGATAAAGCGCAGTGCTAAGAAAGGCTCTGTTGCTAGTTTTGCTGTGCATCGTTCAAGTACATTTGCCCTTGTTCAGAATGGTCTGACTCCAAAGTATTAGAATCTTATAGAATAACATCTTTTTACCTTCTCTTCTATTTCTTTCAATTATGTGTATTGAAAGAGAAAAAAAAAACCTAAAAAGATAAAGAAAAAGGTAGTCCGAAACATTCAAATAAAACGAAAAGGCTCTGGGCCCACGGCCAAATAGCACCCAAGCACTAAGTACTTCCTTTTCTGGAGCAGAGCTTGCTTATCTGGTCATTTTGTTACTCATACTGGATCAGTTGACAAATATTCGTAATACCTGGAGATTATTGGGATCGATTCCCCCCTCCCTTTGTTTTCTTTCTTTCTCCCCTATTGCCACCCTTTTCATACTCCTCCTCTTCGCTCCCCTTCCGCCCTTTTCTTTCTCATTTTTCCCTTCCTTTGCTTCCTTCCCTGAGTTTCTGATATGTGCCAGGACCCTACCACACATGGGGGAGGTAGAGATTTAAGACATACACTGTTTACAAACATCTCATCATCAAGTGTTGTGGTTTTCAAAAACTTTTTCAGTTTGACTCACGTGGAAAAGGCAGAAGGTTAACCAATCTTGTTATTTATTACTTTTTTTTTTAATCTTCACCCGAGGATATTTTTTCCATTGCTTTCCAG
Source organism: Miniopterus natalensis (assembly GCF_054644295.1). Taxonomy (NCBI): domain Eukaryota; kingdom Metazoa; phylum Chordata; class Mammalia; order Chiroptera; family Miniopteridae; genus Miniopterus; species Miniopterus natalensis. Next base: position 153,741,051 of record NC_142082.1, on the reverse strand, counting down.
AGCAAGTGGAAGGGAGGTGGGGGGGGAGAGGGAGGGAGGGGGAGAAACATTGATGTGAGAGAGACACATCGATTGGTTGCCTCCTGAACTCACCCCCACCAACCGGGGCCAGGGATTGAGCCTGCAACCAAGGTACATACCCTTGGCCAGAATCTTGGCTGGAATTGAACCCGGGACCCTTTAGTCCATGGGCCGACACTCTAGCCACCGAGGCAAACTGGATAGGGCTTATTACTTTTTTGTTAGAAAAAGAAAGAAAACGAAAGGAGGCTTCCTATTTCAGTTCTCCACTCATCCAAATCCAAAGTGAACATACATACTTCTCTTCTTAATACTTTTACCCTCCATCTTGGTCACTGTAGCTCTATAATCCTGGAATTTTATGGTGTCAACCAAAAACAATCTAATGCAATTACCTCAGACTTGAGAAAGTCTTGCTAATGGAACCAAATAGTTGAAATCTACCAGCCACGGCACCAATTATCATCGCTATTATGATGATGATGGTTTGCTGAGGGGGTGGGGTATTTAAAGGCTCTCAGGGCTTCATTGACTGTGCCTGGATCTTCATTGCAATCAACTGTCTCTTTCATACTTTTTTTGGAACTTCTGCTGCCTCTTCTCCTCCTCTTTCTAAGTGACAGATAGTTTTTGAGAACTGTTAATCCATTTAATCAGATTATGTCATTAAAGAATATGCACTCTTTGCTCAAATCTCTTGTATATATAGAGCAGGAGCAGAATTGACTTTTTTAATACTTTTGACAACCCAATATGGAGTCACTGTCAGCCCAGAACGCCCAAAATCACAAGCCTGGACACTAAGGTAAGGGCTCCATCTGGACACCAATATGAGTGGGACCTCCCCCCATTGTGGGCTATGAGAACTCAGAGCTTCAACCACTTGATGATGGAGCTTGTCTGTAGATGGGCCACACTTGGAGGCCTGCTGGGAGCCCGGCTCGACTTTCACTTCATGGAACTCGTGCCGCAACTGTAGCTGCCTGGCTTCAGACAAATGCCACCTCTCCATCTGCAGATGCTGCCAGTGACGGGGACTTCCCTTGTTCTGGACACTTGCTCTGCTCACTTCTATACCTTAAACTCCCCCTCTCTCTGTGTAACCTGCATGTGACTCTATTGGTTTATTGGGGGGGGGGGTCTCCCCTATTAAATCTGGCATTGTGGAAAGACATAAACGTGTGCGAGTGGCTCCTTTCAGGGATGCTCTCTTGCTCATTTGATTTTTATACTTTAATAGTAAGAAAGAATTTTTTAAAAGCATGTCTTTATTGATTTCAGAGAGAGGAAGGGAGACAGAGAGAGAGAAATATCAATGATGAGAGAGTCATTGATCAGCTGCCTCCTGCATGCCCCCTACTGGGGATCAAGCCCACAACCCAGGCATGTGCCCTGACAGGGAATCAAACCTTGATCTCCTGGATCATAGGTCAATGCTCAACCGCTGAGCCATGACGGCTGGGCAAGAAAGAATTTTTTAGTTGAATAAATTTAAATTATAAAATTAATACATGCTTATGGCAAAAATAATTTTCAAACACTCTTTCTCTGACTGGCTTATTTCACTCAGCATAATACTCTCCATGTCCAGCTGTTGTAGGCTGCAGGAACAGCACCAGGTGTTAGACTGGTGGTGTCAGACCAGAGCTGAGTTCAGCAACCTCCATACTTGAGTTCTGACTGGGAAAGAATTCAGAGCCAAGCCCCACTGGCGTGGCTCAGTGGTTGAGCGTCGACCCATGAACCAGGAGATCAGAGTTTGATTCCTGGTCAGGGCACATGCCTGCGTTGTGGGCTTGATCCCCAGTAGGGGGCGTGCAGGAGGCAGCCAATCAATGACTTTCTCTCATCATTGCTGTACCTATCTCTCTCTCTCCCTCTCCCTTCCTCTCTCTGAAATCAATAAAAGAAAATAAAAATATAAAAATAAAAAAGAATTCAGACCCAAGACTCAAACTATAAGAGAACATTTAATTATAAAATCACAGAGGTGGAAGAAGTAATTCATAGAAGAAATGGGCTTAGGAAACAAGTTACAAATGTAAGGGGAGCCTTTAGATCTTGGGAGTGAGGAAGGAAATGGTAACTCGCCTTGGGGGATGGGGTGGAGGAGGGGGAAGGGAAAGGCTCAGGTGTGCTTCCTGAAGAGAGAGCTCTCTGGGTCCTCCCTCCTAAGGGTCTTAAGGGTGGAGATTTTAGGGGAGGTCCCAGGGAAAGATCTCAGTAGAATATTCAGCAGCTTTCCAGGTGTGTCCTTTCAGGGTCTGGTCTCCACTGATTGGTCAGCGTCGAGCAGGGGGTCATTATCCAATGCAGCTGGTCCCGAGGTCTGCCGAGGAGTCCCTAGTCTGGTTTTGCTGCTTTTCTGGGCCTGGAGCTGAAATACAACTGAGGCCTAGATGTTATCTCTAGGGAGGAAAGGTCAGGGGGCCTAGATGTTATCTCTAGGGAGGAAAGGTCAGGGGGTCCAAACCGAGTGACCAGCGATGTACTAGGCTAAAAAAGAAAGGCTGCCCTGAAGGCAAGGTCCCACCTTACAATTGTCCTTTGCTAGGCTCCTGAGGCTTTCCACCCTGGTGACCTTCTGTACCTCGCCCATTGTCCTTGCTCTGTTCCTGTCTAACTGCTTACCACACATCAATGCTGTCACAAAAGGTAAGATTTCTTTCTTTTTTACGGCTGAGTATATTCCATTGTGTAAATGCACCACAGCTTTTTTATCTACTCATCTGCTGATAGGCATTTGGATTGCTTCCAGATCTTGGCTATTGTAAATATGCTGCAATTAACAAAGGGGTGTGTATATTCTTTTGAGTCAATGTTCCGGGTTTCTTCGAATATATTCCCAAAGGTGGAATCGCTGGGTCATAAGGCAGTTCCATTTTTAATTTTTTGAGGAACCTCCATACTGTTTTCCACAGTGGCTGCCCCAGTCTGCATTCCCACCAACAGTGCACTAGGGCTCCCCTTTCTCCACACCCTCACCAGCGCTTGTTATTTGTTGATTTATTGATGGTAGCCATTCTGACATGTGTGAGGTGATATCTCATTGTGGTTTTAATTTTTATTTCTCTGATGATTAGTGACTTTGAGCATCTTTTCATATGTCTATTGGCCATCTGTATGTCCTCTTTGGAGAAGTGTCTGTTCAGGTCCTTAGCCCATTTTTTAATTGGATTTTTTCTTTTTTGGTGTTGAGTTGTATAAGTTCTTTATAAATTTTGGATTATCAGATAGTATCATTCGTGAGTATGTTCTCCCATTCAGTGGGTTGTCTTTTCATTTTGTTGATGGTTTCCTTTGTTGTGCAACACTTTTTTAATTTGATGTAGTCTCATTTGTTTATTTTTTCTTTTGTTTCCCTTGTCCAAGGAGACATGTCAGAAAATAATATTGCTATGAGAAATGTCCAAAATTTTACTGCCTATGTTTTCGTCTAGAATTTTTATGGTTTTGAGTCTTACATTTAAGTCTTTAATCAATTTTGAGTTTATTCTTGTGTATGGGTAAGAAGGTGGTCTAATTTCAGTTTTTTGTATGAATCTGTCCAATTTTCCCAACACTATTCTTTACCCTATTGTATGTTTTGTCTCCTTAGTCAAATATTACCTGACCATAAAGCATAAGTTTATTTCTGGGCTCTCTATTCTGTTCCATTGATCTATATGTCTGTTTATATGCCAGTACCATGCTGTTTTGATCACTGTGGCTTTGTAGTATAATTTGATATCAGGTATTGTAACTCCTCCAACTTTGTTCTTCTTTCTCAAGATTGCTGTGGCTATTTGGGGTATTTTGTGGTTTCATATAAATTTTTGGAAAATTTGCTCTAGTTCTGTGAAATATGCCATTTGTACCTTGATAGGAATTTGTGTTGAATCTATAGATTGCTTTGAGTAGTATGTACCATATGATTTCACTTATATGTGGAATCTAATAAACAAAATAAACTAACAAAATAGAAACAAACTCATAGATACAGAGAACAGACTGACAGCTATCAGAGGCAGTGGTGTTGCAGGCCTGAGTGAAAAAGGTGAAAGGACTAAGCAAAAACAACAACTCATAGACACAGACAACCGTATGGTAATTACCGGAGTAAAATGGGGTGGGGGGAGGTAAGGATTGGGTTGGGGTAAATGGTGACAAAAAGAGACTTGACTTAGAGGGGTGAACACACAGTACAATAAACAGATGATGTGTTGCAGAACTGTACACCTGAAACCTATATAATTTATTAACCTATGTGACTCCAATGAATTCAATAAAAATTAAATAATTTTCAAACATTGTATAAAAGTATTAAATACAAAAGAAAAGTTTATCACCACTACCTCATTCTTTCTCCCCAGATATAACAACTCTTAACTGTTTTTTGTGTAGTCTTATAGAAATTTTCTATTCAAATACAAGTAAATATTTTTGTCCACATTAAAATTTTAGCATAAATGAGAGTTGTCCAAATATTTTTCTTCAAATTGCTTTCTTCCCTTAAAATATCTCTTGGCCATCTTTCCAAATATTCTGAAATATATCTTCATTATTTTTGTAAGATACGTATTACTCCCACATTTTGATAGCCACTGGAGTAAGTACTTGACAAAAATGTGACAATGTGTGTGTATATTTCAGTGTCCCTATTAAGTAGAATTGCTGGGTCAAAGGATTTGTGCATTTTAGATTTGATTAATATTGCCAGATTGTATTAAGCGTTAATTTTATTTCTCCCTTTTCCAGGTTTAGGCACTTTACCACAACCCCTATTGACACAATAATGTCCAAACCTGTAATGAATTTTTATAAGATTTTATTTGAGCCAAACTGACAACAATTGCTGGGATCAAGATCTCAGATGCTGTTGAGAATGACAGTTTTACAGTTTCTTTTATGCACTTGAGATTAAGGAAGGAAAGTGAGGAAGATTACCTAAAGGTGGGAGACAGCAGGGCGAGGACTGGATTACAGGGTAGTTAAGATTGTGTGCTCTCTTGAGGGTAGTTAACTTTATTTCAAAGGCGTGTTAATCTAGAGGCACAAAAACAATGGACAGGGTTTGCTTAAGACAAAGATAAACCTTTTACTAAAAATGTTACATGCCTGGGGTGTGACTACCCACCATGACCTGCCAGGTTAGGAATTTATGATCAGATCACCCTATGAGGTTACTTTCCATAGAACCCCTTTTTCATTCACACTCCTAAGAAATGACAACACATTGAAAAAAGCTAATACTGATGACTTATATTTGACTATTGTCAGAGGAAGGCCACAAGGGTGACAGAGACAATTATAACAGAAACCTTATAATATGAGGAAGAAATGGGATTTAGCCTAAGCACAAGGAGAGTCAGAACTGAGGGGGCAGGGGAAAGAAGGGAAACAGAGGGCTAGCCTTGGGGAAGCTGACATGTACAAAGTAAGTGGGCTGTGCAGATAAAAGGGGTGTGGGGAAAGGAGTTCAACTATAATATTTTAATTTTTTTAAGAAGGGAATGTATTTTTATGTTACTTACACAGATAAAGTCACTTAAAATAAAAAGAAAATTAATCTGATTTCCCATAGAGAATAGTAGAATTGATGTGTGCAGGCTCACCTCAGTTGGAAGAACTTGCTTACAAGGACTTTCTTACAACAAGGACTGTTCATAGAGAGAAGCAGCTGCCGTGAGCCCATTGGGTGGTCTGAGGGGCTGGGTGCCCAACCCTCAGGCAAGGCCCTTCCTGGACGGGGCTGGAGGGCTGGCTGAGTGACCACTGAGGCTCTTTATGCCACCCTTCCTTAAACTAACATTTGTTGTTTACTTTGTACCAGGCATTCTAATAGAGGACTTACTGTGGGTTATCTCACTTAACTGCTCCATGACTTTGCGAGGGAAAGAAATATGATTATGTACAGTATTTCCATCTGACGGTCAATGAAGTGACAGCTGAAACGCTTTTCTTTTGTTTCGCATTTTGTTTTACTCTGACATCCTCCTCCGCCCTGGTGCTTGCGATTCCAGTCCCCTGGTTTGAACCCGGTGGCTCAGCGTGTGCCCTCAGCAGCGTTCTTCCCTGGGAAGGTGTCATTTGCTGGGAACAGTTGCCCGATGGTGCAGTCTGCAGGCTCCGAGGGGAAAGGAAGGAATTCTCCACTCGAAACATGACAGTTGCTATGTGCTGCTACTGGGGATACCGTGGGGACTGGGACCCAGTCCCTGCCTTCAAGGGGGTTTCAGATTAATGGGAGAGGTAGCAAATTAACAGAAAATTAACAAAGTGGCAAGTGCTGGGCTTGGAGTTAACGTAGATAGTGAACCTTCCTCTGAGTTTGGGGGGCTCAAGGAGGACATTCTAGAATGTAAACCTGAAATCCTTACTTTCAAAGGGGAGTAAGAATTACCTAGAGTGGGAAGGAGGTGGAGTGGACTTGAGATGGGCATTAGAGGGAACAGGAAAGTGCTGAAGCTTCGTCGGGGCAGCTGCCAGGGGTTTAGTTTGGCTGAAGGGCGGTGTGGGAGCAGCCACGGGAGTCAGGTCTGAGCTGGAAAGCAGCGAGGGCCTTTTTATGGCCTAGCTAACGAGGGCAATGCTTACTTAAATTTATTTAATAACTTGAGTCTGTATTTGTAAAATTACAGTTATACTCCCCTATTCCCAAAAATAATCCCTTCATATCTGAGGTAGCTTTGAGTCAGCTCCATTTACCTAAAATCTAAGGGTCCAGCCCTTTTTACATTTAGTTTAGGGAAGAAGAGGAACTGGAGCTCATGCTGATCAATCTCTTTAGGCTACTTCACCCAACAGGGTTTAAAAATCAAACTGGGAGCAAAGTCCCCACCAACTTTCGCAGATGAGGCTGGAGCTCAGGGGGGTGCAGAGAGGGCCTGTCAGGAGGGAACCCTTCCACACGTTTGAGCTGTGGAGTTGATCACCCCACCCAGCCGTCAGGGCCCAGTGCTCAGAGGTTTGGAGGAGGTGAGAGGCAGATCGAGGAAGCATCGTCATTTAGATGCACAGCCTTGGGGGAATCTTTGGTCAGCTTCACATCACTTTTAAAGCCTAGGGCCATAGGCACAGGCCCTGGTTTCCCTGCCCCGTGCCACCCCATGAATCTGGTCCTACATTCTAGGCCTGGCAGCCACTCATGTCAGTCACCCGACCTGAACAATGCTACACTTCTTACACTGTGCCTGGAGGTAAATTCTGGAAATCCATCCCAGGATGGTCGTTTTCTTGTTGGTGTTTCCCCTGCTTTGCCCATAAAGCAATCTGCAGTATTTGAAACAAAACCAAAAGGCTGAGTTCCACAGATAGGAAACACTTCTATAAAACCACCTCTAAATAAGTCCAAAAATGTTCTAACTGTCCTCCTTTCCTCAAAGACTCTACTGACAAGAAAAACTGCTGCTTATCCTCGAACGGCTCCTACTGAAGGACGTCAGATAATGCAGCTGTTTTCCCCTTCTGCTCACTTTATTTTATGATTTTCAGTTTTACATGGGAATACATGGCACCTGGTAAAATTATCTCGCCCTATCTGAATTGAATTCCTTCCGTCAGGGGCCCACGTAGATTTCCACTGGCTTCACTAAAAAGCTGCATGTGTGTCTCAGAGCAAACAGTGCCCCATGGGTTGGTATACGTCAGAAAATAATTTTTCCACAGAGAAGCTTGCACATGAAATATTTACCTGTCCCAGTGATGAAGATCCTTCTCAGCCCAATGTGTGCTGGAGGGAGTAAACAGCACTCCTCCCTCCCGAGTCAAATCTTAAGCCTGTTGAGTAATATGAGGGATTTGAAGGTATCAATTTTACAGTGAACCAGAAGTTATACTTTGTGAACATACACACAGGACTGTGAGGCCAGTAAAAAGACTCCAAAGAAGAATGTGGGGTGTAGAGGCAATGGCAGGCAGTTAGAAGTCCAGCGGGTATGAAAGATGACAGTGAACAGGGCTAGGTGCAGCAAAGGTGAGTTTTGTACAAAGTGAGTCAAAGTATGAGCCCTGACTAATGGATTTCTGTTCACACTATGGCACCAAAGGAGAGAAAGACTTGTCACAGGAGTCTAAGCACAGATCTAGATAATCCAGTTAGCGGCTCACATAGATATGGACAGGGCAGTTCAGCCTGGAGGGGAGATGTGGCTTGGAGGAAATCTAAAGGCTTAACTTCTTTCCAGGAGGTAGGCATTGGCTTGGGAGATAAAGGATATTCCAACTATAAGAACTAATATTATGTGTCAAGTTAGATATACAGCAAATTGAGTACTTGTAGCTCATCTGTTTATATTTTTATTCCTAAATGATCCTTACTGCCATAAAGTACAATATATATTCAGGATACCTGGTTCTAGAATATACTGATGTGCATCTATGAGGAGGCAGGATGCAGAAAAGAAGGAAAGAACCAAACTTGGGCTCCAAATTTGCAGGCATGAGAGAAGAACCGGTATTTACATTCTCAAGCAGGGTGTATTAGTAACAAAGTATCACAAGCTGGTGGCTTAAAACAATAGAAATTTATTCTGTTATAGTTCTGGATGCTTGAAGTCTGAAAACAAGATGGCATGTCATTTGCTTCTAAGAGCACTGAGGGAGAATCAGTTCTAGTTTTAGGATTTCTGTTTTCCGTGAAAGCCTCACAGTTAAAATGTCACAGTGATGAGTGAGAATGCACTCTGTAATGGCCGTTTCACCCTTACTAATTCCCCCGTTGGATCTTAACAAAATATGCCAATGTCTCTTCTTCTAAGAGGAGCCTCGTCTTTCATTTCCTGTGCACGCTTAGGCCCTAAATTGTGCTTGCAGGCCCTTGTATACAATATGTACTATACTGTTATCCTCAAGGGTTTAATATAAATGTAACATCATGCTGTGCACAAAGAATTTCACTGTGATTTAATAACTAACATACTCAGAGGGAGCCATTATTTAAAATAGCATAAAAAATGCAAGAACCATTTGGATGATTTGAATTGAGCCAATTGGGATCAACTACCTTGTCAACAGTCGTGCAGCAAAACATATATATGGATCAGAGATGAAAGGAAGTGTGTACGTCAAATGCAGTGGGTTGTTCCAAACTGTCACAATAGAAAGACAGTGCTTTGCTTGAGTAGAGAGGAAGAAATAAGGAGACATTTTCTAAACCTTAAATATTAGAGTGAAATTGGAGCGTTTGAAATGAAGCAATTGCTTCAGTCTAATGACTTCATTTCTGTCTTGTAACCTGGGGAAACAAGATGTCAGAAGTAATCCATTAAAAAACTGAGCAAGAAATGTACAAGACTACATGAAGGAAACCATAAATCTTTCCCAAGGACATAAAAGAAGACAAATAAGTGGAGGGACATGCTGTGTTCTTGGATGAAGATATTATAAAGATGTCAAATTACTCCAAAGTAATCTATAAATTGTACATAATCCCAGAATTCTAATTTGATATTTTATGGAACTTGACAAATTGTTTCTGAAATTTACCTGGAAGACAATACTTGCAAGAATAGTTAATTAAAAAATTAGACGTAGAACAATTATGGGGGTCTTGCTTTATTAAAATAGGGAGTACTGGTGTAGGAATACGGTGTCAAGGGAACAGGGCAAGAGTAATTAATATTTTATACATATTCATTGATTATGACAAAGGTGGCCTTTTGAATCAGTGGGAGAAATAATGCTATGGGGAAAAACTGGTATTTTATTTGGAAAGTACTATATTAAGATTCATTATCTAACTCGCATCTTTCACTTAAAAAATCCAGATGGATTACAAGTGTGAAATGTCAAAAATAAAATTATAGAAGTATTAACAAAGTGCAAGAGAATTTTTAAAATCATGTGAGGAAAAGGCTTTCCTCCCAAACACAACCCAGAAGCTATATAGTAAAATGATAGATTTAATTACATCATACTTTTAGAATTCTGTATTTAACAAACATAAAATTACAAGGCTAAGCTGGAAAAAATATCTACATTACATAACATAGAGATTAATATTCAGACTATATTACAAGCTTGTACAAATCAAGAAGAAAAGATAAACAACCCAAGAGGGAAAAGGTAAGGTCAAAGTAAGCACTCTACAGCAAAACAAGTAATTTACAAAGAAGACTTTCAAACAACCAACAAATATAGGAAAATCGACTCCCTAGTTTACTACCAACCAGAGAAGTTTAAATTAAGCCCTTTCCCAGGTGTAACTTGGGCGTCTTTGCTGCGCAGCTCTTGCTTCCTGACCTGGGGCTTCTCTGATTCACGGGTGCACGAGCTGCTCCTGGATCTCCGTGTGGCACTTGTACATTCAGACTCCAGAAATGCAGGGAACTTAATGCCTGTGGAGCTATCCTTGACCATGGTGGGATGTGAACTGATGGATAAATGCTTTCCAATTTTGTCACCTGGGCAAATCATTAAGATACGTATTTCATTAAGATCTTTTAGAGAATTCCACAGAAAAGAGCTCCATTTTCCCAACTGGTGGCCAGTTCAATAATGCATCATCCCATTGACCTCTTCCCCTTCCCTGCCCTATTTTACTCCTGCCTTTTTATTGCTACTTTCTAAAATTACATCTGAAATTTAGTACCTGATCATAAGCCTTTGTTTTAGGTTCTGATTTTAAGGGAACTGAGTCTAAGACAAGGAAAGCTATTTTAGGAAGGGCTTTTCAGAATAGCACTGCCTAGGTTGGTCATCCATGGCTCAGAAATATTTTTATTTATGTAAGTAATGTACATTTGATCCATGGGAATTTATCCTTTATGATACCATTAGTGAATCTCTAGTACCTAACACAGCATCTAGCACAAAGTAGATGCTCAGTAAAGCACCATGAATGAATAAAAGAATGAATTAAAAGTAACCAATTTTAAAGCCCAAGTGCCAAGCTTACATCAATACACAAGCTTACATCAATACACACGTGTCAATCAGGGACTGGTATCCTTACGAAATCAAATTAATCAGAATAAGAATAGAGTTGGGTAATATAAGAAATGACATAAAGCAAAAACTGGCTAACACACCAACATAACATGAACCACATTGTGACTCTCGTCTCTGAAAAAACACTATATAAACCTAGATTTTCCTCACTCTCAAATATTCCTTTCTTTTTTAACTCCATCAACTTATGTGTTTTTACTCCCCAGTTTGGTACTAATGTGATGATTTTCAAGCTTAAATTGACTCTTTAACCTTGGCTACATTTTAAGAGAGTCTCCGTTGGCTTCTATATCATCATAAAGTGAATCCAAATTACAATACAAGATGTGCTATTGTAGGTTCCCTTTCTACAGAAAGCTCATCCCATAGACCCTGCATGGGTTTTTGTGTCTGGCCCCAAATTTTGACATAAAGCCTGTTGCTGAGTCCTCCATAACTGATGATTTTAGTTTCTCAGCCCCATGAATCACCCTCTGCTGAAGAGGATAGGCTCTATTCTTTCAATTTTTCAAACTGTAGAACATGAAGACTAGGCAAAGGCCTACTGGACCACCTACCCTACCACCACACACACACACAAATCTTGAGAAATCTTTTCTTAAATTAATAATCATTGCTGAGGTTACAATTTAAAAATATTGATTCTTGTATTTTGATTTAAATTTAACAAGTAAACTAAAATAAATTTAAAACACACATTGAGGCTGATACTTAGAACATACTTGTAATTGGCCACAGGACCACCTAGGACATATGGGACCACCAATGGCCCTGAGATCACAATTTGAGAACCATTTATCTATACCACAGCAAATGTACATTCTGGCAGAGAGTGAGATGAAATAAACATGTTTCATATTTGTTAATTTAGCTTTCATCTTCTTTTTTAAAACAAACTATTTTTTGTCCCTCTTGATGGGGTTGCAAAGAGTCAGCCTTAACATTGTCACCTCCTCTAGTTCTGGGAAAACTGAATCTAGGAAAATAAGAGTAAGGCTTAGCCTTAAAGACCCAGCTTGGAGCTGAGGGGTGAATCCGAGAGTAGTGAATTAAGCATTCGGGAGCTGGCTGAGACAACTTGCTATGTTTCTAAGGTGATGAATTATTCTCATTTATTTGCTTATTAAAATGCACTGAAAATTAACTATCTAACATCCATTCAGCCACTCTTTTTGATTTTTCACCCAGAGAAAAGTCTAGATTTCCCAGCACCCTTCCCCCATTCAGTTAAGGTGTGTACCTGTGACTAAGGTGTGACCAATAAGATATATAAGGTCCTATCATGGGGGGAGGGGGGGCACATCCAGGAAGCCTTCTTGAAAGGAGAAGGAGAGCATGAGAACTTCTTGGCCACCTCCTTCCTGCCCCCTTGTAGTGTGGATGTAAAGATTGGAGGGTGAGGGTCATGAGGAGGTGTGCTCCTGGACCTCCCATGTGCTAAGCATGGTAGAGCAGCCCGTAGAAAGGAGCTGGCACTAGTAAAAGTGCCACTAAAGTGGGAGAGAAACTTCTATCTGGTCTAAACCACTGTTATTTGGGTTTTCCTGATCTCTGCAGTTGTACATAATCCTAACTGACACAGAAGGGAAACCCAAGGACAGCTAGTTTGTCACTTGCATATGGCCGCAGGGCAACTGCACCACCCAGCTTTCCTGCCTGTACTGCACCAAGGACCCGGAGGCTGGAGGGAGAGGGAGCTCCCGGGTTATGATTTTGGGAGCACAGTATAGTCTTTTCCTCTTTCTTTAGCTCGAATGTCACTGTTTGAAGGAGCCATTTTAACAAAACATACTCAGGCTTGCTCCCCCCGCCCTGCCTCCCTCCCTCCTTCCTTTATTCAGTCCTTCATTCCTCTCCCCCATCCTCTCTCTCCTTCTGAACTCACTATGTTGGGGAAAGTGGTCTCCCTATGAGTCTTAGTGGGATGGGAAGAAATTCCAACACTCCCACTCCTACGAGCATCAGCCAGTCAGATGTGCCCATCTGGGCTTTTGAACCTGGAACTAATGACACAAGGAAGTAGGGATGGAGAGTCTCTCTGGAGACAGTTGTAGGGATGGTAGCATCCTTGAAGAGCAGAGGTGGCAGGGAGCCAGCTATCACGACTGTTAATGCCCTTCAGCAGATGACACCAAGGACCACATCTGTAGCTGAACAAGTTGAGTTTATGCTCAGTGCAGCGAGGGCGTAGGCAGATCATAAAGAAAGCCATGGGGTGTCTCAGTTAGAGGGAATTAGAAAGAAGCTATTGTAGAACTGGGCTGTGGTCGACAGTTCCATGGCAGGTCAAAGAAGGGAGTGTAATTCTGTGAACTATCCAATACCCGATCAATAAATTTGTTTCCTACTTAAATCAGCCAGAGTCAGCTAAGACCCTTATCCCTTAGTGAAACTGTTTCCATGAGTATAGTAAAAATTATTTTATAAGAGAAAGTGAAAGTAATATAGATAGAAATTACTTAAAAATCCAACACACTTTGGCTTTCAGGTAGTGACACTTTTTTTTTCTCTAGGTGGAAATATATCCATTTATTGTATACTGAAGCCATGTTGCTATATTGAAACTATAATTATATGATTCTGGAAAACCTCTGGTCCGCATGTGAATGATGTTTGAATTGGGGGGGCTTTCAGCTTTCGAAAGCAAGTTCAGATAAAGCCTTCAGCCATGTGACCCTCATATAACCTGCCCAGTAATGGTAGCTGTTTGCACCAGGGTTCGGCCCCTGAACTAGGTCTTAGTCAAACTGCAGACTGGATGGTAATATCGGATCTATACAGGGCTCCTGTTCACAGAATTTCATGGGATTTCTTTTTCTCTTATTGCCTCACCTGCAACTTGATAACTTCCCACACTTTGTTCGAGTTAGCTTATGTGATTCTATTCCCCAAAAGCAAGACAGCGTAACGAAAATACCCTACTGTGGGCCTAGGAATACTCTAGAACTGAGAATACACAGATGCAAGTCACAGGGGGGAGGGGGAAGACTATTTCCTTGCCTGCGCCTCACCTCACCCTTACTTGCTTATAGGTCAGTGGTGACGGGGAAGAAAACAAATGGCAAGTCAGAATTATAATGACAGAAGTGTCCACAGCACTGTCCCTGCTAGTGGGTCTTGAGCCCCTTCAGTTTAGCCACGTTCCTAAGTTTGAGAGTCTCCCCACCCCTTGGGCTGCTTTCCCTTTTAGGTGTGTGGGTGTCTTGGGGTCCTGGGACTGAGGTGCAGGTGGGGAATGGGTATAAGGATGGCATCAGTTGCTGTCTGAGTGAACTTTGGGGGCATGCCTGGCAGTCACTCTTGCTGACTGGCCAGAAGAGAGGACATGGAGCCAGGCCCTTCTCTCTGCTGCCAGAGCTGGCTCACCCCAAGTATAGACAATGCTCAGGGTGGGGCATGTTCTTCCCCCAGTCAGTGCAGGGAGGAAGTAGGCCATGACTCAGGGCCCTGCGGGCTCCTGGGTCCTCTAAGATGCCCCCACAGTGGTCCTTCAGAAAGACCTTCTTTGGACTGCAGCTCTCTTCCTCCGTGGACAACCTCCTGGGATCTGGTGGAATCCTCTGGTTGTTTAATTATTTTCCTTTCCTCTGATCTTTCCAGGGATTCTCCCCCTTCCTGTTTCTTCTTGTGTACCTTCCATTAGCCTTTGAATCTTTCATAAAAGGTTTTGAAGATCCCTTAAACCCTGAGTCCAATCTTAACCAACTGAAAAACCTGCTTCCTTTACTCTAGGGCAGGGGAGAGGGGAGCTTACTTTTCAAATCTTCCAGGAGTTAGGGGTAATACTTGTATTCCATCATTCTAATGTAGCAAAGAAATTTAAGAAAAGCAAGAATTCTCTCTCTCTCTCTCTCTCTCTCTCTCTCTCTCTCTCTCTCTATATATATATATATATATATATATATATACATATATATATATGTATATATATATATATACACATGACCATTCATACCCTGTCACAAGTACTACAATAAGAAAGACTGCACTAAGAGAACCTGAAGGACACCATATTGACCCCTGTAGAAGGTGACAATTAAATGGAAGAATGAGCAGGAATTACAGGCAAAACAAAATATCTAAAAAAGTTAATTCCAGGTAAAGAGAAAACTGCATGTCCTCAGGCAGCGGGGCCTAACAAATGGACATCATTTCCTCCCAGGATCCAGTATAAACTATCTTGGTTGAAAAAAAAGCAGCTAGAACATACAGGTCCTGCCTTAACCAACTGTGCAATTTGATTTGCAAAGGTAAACTATACACTCATGAAAACAAACAAACACAATAGCTGACATTTATTAGGTATTTACTAAGTATTTTAAAATATTGTCCTAAGTATAAAAGATGCTCTGTTTTTCTTTAATCCCCACAACACCTGAGGTGGATGCCTTTAGCAGTGCCTTTTTATTTTCTTCTTTTTTTTTTACAAATGGGAGAACTAGAAAGATTAAGTCACTCATCCACTCTTACATGGGTGACAAATGTGGACACTACCTTAACGTGACATACCCTAGTGCAGGAGTAAGGCAACTTTGGAGAGCATTTGCCTTTATTTGACTTTCAGACCGTGCTTCCGAGACTGCAGCCAGATGGAGAACTTCAAGGGCACAGGAGGAGCTGACTGGACACGTAGGAGTAACTTTTGCTGCGAAAATGTGTCCACTTGGTGTGTGCCAAGTTCATTTACACCCTTGCTCTCCAGGCCACGAGAAGAGGTCACTGAGTGTGAAGGGCGCAGGGCCTGGTTTGGGAGCAAAGAGCAAACTTTTAGAAACAGAAATGTGGGCCAGTCTTTGTATTCGGTCCATAAGGCAAAGAACAAGTCGTACCACCAGGTTTTTCTCTTCACTCCTAACCACGGTGGAACAGAGATATTCTAACTGGGCAAAACTTTCTTTACACTGGCCTTGTAGAAGGACAGCTTTGAGGGGAGCAGAGAATGGTTGTGACCAAAGCTTTCCCTCCAGCACATCAGAAAAAAGGTGCCCGGGAGGTGAGGCTCTCAGGATAAAGTCACAGATGACTTCCATTTGGGGCACACGCTTTGCCCCAGGAAAGCACCCTTGCAGGCTCGTTGCAGTCAGATACAGAAATGCATTGGAGCTGAGGAGGCCAGATGTCAACCTCACGTGTGCTTTCTCTATTCAGCATTGATCCTTTCATTTCGTATTTATACATGATGATGCTATACTAATAACAACAGCAGCAGCAAGCGCAGCCGCTACTCTCCGACACCTACTCTATGGGTCAGGCGCTCGTCTAAACAGTTTTCACAAGTTGGTTACAGAAGAATCACAGGAATGTAAAGTACAGCATGGGGAATACAGTCAATAATAATGTAATAACTGTGTATGGTGCCAGGTGGGTACTGGAAATACCGGGGGGATCGCTCTGTAAAGCATGTGATTGTCTGACCACTATGCTGTGCACCTGAAATTAACACAAAATAATAATAAATGGAAAATGTAATTGAAAGGTAAAATTTAACCAGCTTTCACAAATTGACTCAATCTTGAAAATAAACTCTTGACACAGGGTGTCGTCATTACCCCCATTTTACAGACGAGAAAACTGAGACGTAAAGAAGTTAAATACTTTCTCGTGTTCACTCACCTAGCAAGAAGGCAGGACCAGGGATCTATCACAAGCATTCTGGCTCCAAAGTGCATGCTCTCAACACTGCCTTTTCTAAAATATTTTTTTTGGGGGTGGGGTTCCAGGAATAAACTCAATAATAATGAAGGTCCTTTTTCTTATAATTCAGGTTTGACTCAGCTTCCCCTTCATGCAATGGGTGTAATATTATGCTGATTATAATATAATCCATCATGGGGTTTTGGAAACGTATTGAATGTGTGTTTAGCACTTGGGGCCCATTACATGTGCAATAAAATGTAGACAAAGAAACATTTTCAGCATTGCTTATTGATGATGGCAGCGGAAGGCAATGTTTCCGTACAGGTTTGACTAGTCCAGTGATTCCTTCTTTGTGACATTTCCTCTGGCCCATTTTTCTAGCTCTCCTGTGGAGAACGTAAAATGGCTGAGTGAAACCTCCCACCCACATCAAGCCAGCCACTCATAATTAACTTACTTAATCAAAGCTAACCCTTTTTTTGGATTAATCATCTTTTTATAGAACACTTAAGAGGTAAAAGAACCAAGTGAAAATATGAAGCTGGAAGCAACGCAAACTAATTTGATAATATTGCCCTTACAACTGAGTAAAAAAATACATGGAGCTCCCCTGGAAACACTTTTTCCTGTCAAAATTTATGTCTTTTCTGAAGGGCGTGTGCAAGGGGCTATTTTTTTTCATACACTCTTATGTGGATGTAATGAGCAAGTGTTAGCTTTGTGTCTTTTTTGGCCCATTAAGAGTTATGCACCATGGCAATTTACAAACAAGAGGCTGACCAGGTAGACAGGGCCAAAAGAAATGTGATGAGTCAGGAGAACAGAGCAAATTATGCACAAAACCTAATCTGGGAGCTGAAAGTACCAACTCTTTAGGGGAATCCAGTCACCCCCTAATAGCCACTGGTTCCACCGGGTTGGCCATTACCTTTAAGGATTGGGGGTCATGGTTTCACTCACCATTTGCAACAAAGCACTCCAATATTTTTCAGGAGCAAAAGCACTTTTCACCGGTTGCTCCAGAGCAGCCCATTGAAGTAAGAGCCAAGCGTGTAAACGACCTCCTGAAAGAACTGGCAGCCTTGAAGAACATTGAGCCCCAAAGCACCAGTTGTTTGCAAGGCGCTCCTCCAGCCGAAGCCTGGGGAGGGGAGGCCAGCAAGCAGGGAGGCAGGCGGAGGTGGGCGGCTGTCTGCGGGCAGAGGGGGAAATGTTTATACAGAGCAAGTTGAAAGGCAGAGAACAGACAAATCATGGTGTGGGGCTGCTCTAAGGATGAATTCAGGAGGTACCTACTGGGCTCCCAAGAGAAAAAGTTAGATGCTCAAGCCAGCTGCATTTCAACCTAAAAGCATCTTTCCCACTGCGGGTTAAACTCTTCGCTCCCTTGCAGAGTAGGCACACACTCTCCTGCCCCAAGCTCCCCTGGGCACAAGGAGTACAGAAAGTTTTACTTGGTAGGTGAGTTGTTTTTATGTGAAACCATTTTGGCAAAGGTGGAGATTTTTCACTTGGGTGTCAGTGGTGCCCTTCTGGTGTTTATAAAACGTAGCAAATGTACAGTTTGAACAGTTATTTTAGGTAAAAACGTCAATTTTTTCATAGTCAGGCACTCTAAGTTCTGTGTTTGAGACAAATTCTTGGATTTTCCAGTGTTGAGAAAACAGTCCCCTTGCTTCGCACGGTTCTCAGGTTGAGTTAAGGGCCTGACATCCCTGGGCTCCCTCAAGTGCACTGATGGTAGTCAATTAAAAATGGCTAAAGGGAAGAAAATGTAATTTTCCATCTTGGGGGTGGGGGCAGGGAGATAACACATGTCCTTTCAAGGTGGAATTTCAGTTGGCAACTGACCTTAACATTCACTTCTCTTGGATACTTGGTCACCCTGTTAGGAATACCCTTTGGGGACATCACTGCCTCCACACTCTGTGCCTGAAACCCAGTTTCAAAGCTCTCTCCACCTCAGTCTCTACCTAAAATGTCTACATGATTTAATATATGGAGACTTTTGTCTGAATATTTTCACTGTCCCTCTGGTTTTGTGACACCTTTCCTTCCCCTGGGATTCCTTAAGTGGTCTCCTCATCTTAATCCCTTGTCTCTCTTTTCCTTCCTCACAAAGCTGTTCAGTCACCCTTACTCAATTGCGTTACTGTCTTTGAACTTGAGGTGTCTTAGCACAGAGCTCAGCAATAGTCACGCCACCCAGACTAGAGCTGTCAATCTATTTCAGAAATTCCCGAGAATGACTTCATGACATCACTCACATAGCACTCAGCCTCTCAGGCTCAGAAACTCATTTCTTCTTCCTATGCTGAAATTGATTTCTTCGTATGGATTAAAAGAACGGCTTTTCATCCCTCTTTCCCACTTATTTATATACTTTGAGAGTAATTAGGGTTCTTGATTAGTCATTTTTTCCACATTAGATATTTCCATTTGCCACACAATTTATTTCTTGCTTTAAGCTGTACAGTGTATTTTTAGAGAACCCAAGCAGATGTTACATATAGGGTTTTACAGTCATATGCTTTCTTATATCCCTGCGTGATTTTTTAATCTATACCCTTCCTTTACAAAGAGTCTCTTGATATGGATTACTACCACTGATTGATTACCTTTTCCATGTTTCCTATTAGTACACTTACTCCTCACAACAGTCCTACAAGATATATATTAATATCTCTATTTTTTAGGAGAAGAAACATTCAGAATGCTTAAAACACTTACTCAAGATTCACGGCTAGAGTTTAGAGAGGCAGGATTCCCATCAGACCTGCCCACCTCCAGTCTCTGCTTCTGTACACTTGCAACTAATAGGACTGATGTGGGGTCAGAGAAGTTTCTAAACAAGAACTCTGGGACTGTGGTTCAGCCATGACCCTCTGTAGTTCATTCGCCCATACACTCAGGTGAAACCAACGGAAATCTGTCTCATGTTATAGAGGTTTTTATATGTGATAACTTACTTGGCTGCCTTTTCCCCTAATTATATTTCTTCAGCCCCTAGTTGTCCACTTCCCCAGTAAGTCTAATTAGATGTTACTATCTTGGGGCTTAAGATATTTTAGCACAGAGCTCTGTAAAATCCATGCAAAATCGGTGCCCTTTGTACAAACTTCAAATACTGCTGAAGCATATAGAAGGAAAATGTAAAAGTCCTTCACTAACTTGGGTACCAGTGCAGTGGGTGGGTGTCATCTTCCTACGCACTTAAGCTGTTTGTGGAAATGAGCAGGGAGTAAACAAACAGCACACACTTCAACTTTCCAATCAAAACTAACCACAAAAGATTTGAGGGGGCCCGGAGCTGTTTCATTCACCTATTAAACAAGAAACCAGGAATGTATCTTTGACCACTTGCTGAGCTGCTTTACTTTTGGTTACAAAAAAAAAAAAAAATACAAAAAAAATCTGCTTTTGCTGTTGCTTCTGGAACCTCTTGGATACACTCTTTTCCAGGATCACCCTTGGTTATCTCCCTGATCCTCTCTCACCACAACTCATCACCAGTATCTGCGGGTTGGCTGCTGGAATTGGAGACCTATGCCTTCCAGACAACAGTAGGCAAACTCGAGAGGGGGGGTAAGGCAGCTATCGAACAGAAGGAAGGTGGTCTCGTGCACACAGCTGCTTGAATTGTCTTTGGACTGCTTTCATTTCCCTCATTGTAGGACCCTCACCACTGGCTTTTTTTACAATTGCGGAATCTAAGTTTTAATAGGAGGCCCACAATCACTGGTTCATTAAATTTATGAAATATTCTTATATCATCACAGTTTTTGCTTCTCAATCTTTATCTGTAAATACTTTCTTATTCTTTATAACCTTGTGAGGAGATGTATTTTGTTTCAGTTTTCCCACATTCTTACTCTAATTTGAGCAAGTTTATCTTGTGTCCTGTATATTGTGCCATTAAAGGGTATTCGGCCGCTCTAAAATCTTGTTGATATGTCGACTTCCTTCTCATGAATGGCTTCCATTTCCTGGTTTCATTGTTTGATCTTAATTTTTTCTTCATAGTCATTAATTCTGTCTTGTTTTAAAAAACAATTTCTTCCATCTGTATAGCCTATGTTGTTTCTCCCTGCTTGTTGAATGTCATGTAATCAGAGTGTCATAAAAAGAATGACATATAACCAGTGTCATATGTATGTATGTATATATATATATGTATATACATATATGTATGACATTCTCAAAGATACACACATGTATCTGCCAAGCTCAAAGAATGTTTCACTGAATGTTTTTCTGTCAGAGCCTCTAAAAAGGCCCTTATTTTTCCCCCTGTTAATATTAGCCCATTTATAGTTTGGTTATATATAATTCTTGTAAAGAGAGCATTATGTATTAATTATATAATGGTGAGCCAAGGACAGAACACTCCTGCCTGGGAGCTTAGAAACTGTGTCTTGTTATTGCCCTCATATCAGTAACAAGAAAAGTCGCTGTTGTAATTTGCTGACTATAAGGCCAATTACATGGCATTAGGCTACTATAGTTCACGTGGTTGTTTGGAGCTACGTATGTAAATTATTTAAATATTTAATTTAATAGCCACTTCATAATCTGAATGCGATACTGAAGCTGAACAATTAAATGACACTATTAATTCATTTCCAGTCCATTTGCAGGAGTTTAGGCCTCTGACTAAGAACATATATGGGGTATTTTAATCAAATACAATTTATGCCCTTTATGTGCTTTACTGTCTAATTCTACACATGTATACTCTATACCAAGCAGAGAGATATACGGATGTGACGGCAAGAATGCTAAGTACGTTTTAATATCTCCATCAAAGTGTAATGTCCTTCTACGTAATATACATAGTATGTGGTGTGTGTGTGTGTGTGTGTGTGTAATTTGGAAGTGCCTGAGAATGACATAGGTGGAGACCAGTTACAGACAGTAATTTGCACCCTAATGGCTTGGGATGATCCTTAAAGATGGTGCCCTGTTCGAGGCTCGTGGATGGGGATCAAGAGAGGCGGGACTCTCCAGGGCACTTCTCATCTTTTGTCATCACCATTCATCAAGGCCTCTGTGCCACATACAACTTTTTCCATTCTTTTTGCCCCTGTGTTCTGGTGCTGCTCAACATCAGCAACCTGTTGATTCTGGACTGCTAAGTGCTCCTGGCTGGCATCTGAGGCTGCAGGGTGACCTAACTGTGGGAGACAGACAGAATTGTTTCCAATGTACACCTAAGGAGGCCCTCAGCAAAGCAAACATTGATTTTGGAGGAGTATTTTTTTCTCTCTATTTGCTTGCTGCCAGGAGCCTCTAAATGGGATCCCTATTTTTTTTCCTGTTAATATTAACCCATTTACAGGCTGAACGATAAAGTTCAAGCCAGTAAGTCTTGCAGGATGTTGTAAGATGCCATCAAAGAGAGCAACACCTAGCGAGGATTCAGGAGGTGACTGAACATGAACTAAAACCTTGGAGGCGGCCCGGAGTGCCTGGGTGGCCTCTGGTTTGCGCTGGTTCACCGGGTTCCTCTTGCCTCAAGGGGCAGACTCCCAGCGCTATAAATCATATAGATGCGGCCTTCCTCCTGAAGTAACTTGTTTGCTTTATTTATTTGGAAAATTTCGGTAACTGCTCTCTCAACAGCCTGGCTGTTGAATTTGCCATAACTGAGGCTTACTCAAGAATGTTTCGTCTTAACACTGTGTGGTTTCCTTCAGTGGCTCCCGAGCCACATTTTGAGAGACGTGCTGGTGCTGAAGTAGGGTGGACTCCCTCCCAGGTACCCGGGGCGCCTCAACGCCTTGGGTTTTGAGACAGACTGGGTGGCGGTGGCGAAGTGGAACCTCTCCCTAAGCAAACCAGGCCCACACAACTGTGAAGGCACCCACCCCCACCCCACCCCCACCTTGGTGTTGCAGGGCTGGGCTGTGCACAGATGAATGCCGTTTTCAACGGGAGATTCAGGCAGTCATTTCGAGCCTTTCCCATGCAGGGCCTGTCATGTAAGCCTCCCTCCTGAGAGAATCCTGTTCCACTTCCTCTTGGTGCATTGCGTGTCTTAAAAAGCACATTTGAATAAAAGAAAATAAGGACCTAAAAATGAATAAAGTCATTCATCGGTAGCAGCGATGTGGGTTCACATTGGGGCTCCCAAGCCAGACTTCAGAAAAGGCCACACTCCCCTTTGTAATTTGCCAGACAGCTGTCTGGTGGCAGCGGGCTGGAGGGCTGGAGGTGGGGCGGCGGGGCCTCCGCTCAGGGACACGTCTGAAAGGCAGGGGCGCTCGTGTGGCTCTGTACCGGGGTGGCAGGAGGGGGTAACTGTGAAGCAGTCCCTTAGCTTTGTCAGCCACAGCGCCAGCGTAACCCAACCAGGACAACGCAGTCCTCTTTTAACTTCCTGTGGGTGCATGGTGACTTTATTCGTCCGTGCATTTGGGGACTTTTCGTGTCCTGAATGGCCTTAGAATAAAGGAGCGAGAGAGAAGAGCTGGAGAAACTGTTGGGGAGACGTGGTGCCTCACAGGCGCGGAGAGGGGGCTTGCCAAGAGTGTCACAAGGACATCCCTCTCGTTGGCCTCTGCAGTGACGGCGAAGGGGCTCCTGCTGCCCTGGCCCGCACCCGGCCCCCGGGTCCCTCCCCGCCTGCAGCTTTCAGACGGCCCGTTTATGTCATCCTCTCGGACTGAGCGTCCTTATGTCTGCTCTCCCGGCCCTGACTCCTCTAACACGCAGGTGGCTGTCCAGAGCGCGCTCCGACGCCCGGGGCCGCGGGCAGGGCAGCCGATGCTCCTCCAGGCACCCCGACCCCGGGAGGCGCGTGTGGTGTGATACAGTTCGTGTTTTCAGTGTGCATGGAGTGACACTGAGGGGGCAGGGGACGGCCGGAGCGACATAAGAAGACCCAGAGGGTCCCTGCAGAGAGACCAGGTGGCAGGCCAGCCGAGAGCAGTGGCTCCCGTCGCTGACACCCAAGCCACTCGGTTTAGATGGCTAGATGACTCGCGTGGAAAGTCACTTTTCTCTTGGACTCTCCCTTGGCTTTCCATGTGTGTACATGTGTTGTCTAAGCCTAGGATTTTCTTTCATAAGATGGCTGCACTTTTCGAATCTCCCGCCTACTAAGAACATAATTAAGGAGTTACACAGAGTAGAACTAGGCATTTAAAGAAATAGAATGTAAATTTTTTTTATAAGAGAGAAATAGAATGGCTCCTCAGATGAGTGAGAACTGTAACCTGTTAAATACTAACACAGCCGTTCTCAGTTGAGGCGGAGATATAACAACACCTAAAACAGTGTGAGCCACACTTCACTGTGCATAGGAATCATCTGGAAAGCCTGTTAAACACAGATTCTTAGGTTCTGCCCTTTTGTTTCTCATTCAGATGGTCAGCAGTTAGGGGTGATAGTCTGCATAGCATGCAAGCTCCCAGAAGGAACTCACTGATGGTGCGGGTTCTTGGACCACACTCTCAATGGCAGTTCCTTAAAACATGGCTTCTGTTCAAGAAAATGGAAGGAGGGGGTGAAGTAGGGTGGTGATACTTCAACAGTGCGGTTTAGGTAGGTGTTTATTTAGGTGGGTAACTCAGACTTGCCCCACGGTACAAATATTTGACGGAGGAGTCTGATTTATCACAATGTATGTCGGAGGCTGGAAGATTCTCCAAATGAATTGTCCTGCACAGTGAACATGCTTGGAGAATTGAAGTTGAGCACTGGGTTATAAATTTAAATAGACTGTACCCTTCATGGGCTCATCTGCAGCCTGGGTGAGAATCTTCCCATGGCTCCCCAGCAACAATGGGCATGTCGACTTCAGGACAACTTTTGGATGAAGGTACCCCATGGCAGCCACAAGCAACAGCAATGGTGATCTCTAGTTTCTTCCCTGCTTTGCATTGTTTTTGGAAGCAGAGTTATTTGCATAAAGTGAGCCCCAAAGTTCTTGGATAATTTGGGAATGGGTGGGAAGAGGAAAAGCCTCAGAGGGAAGAAAGACTCTTATCCTGCAAATAAGTTTGGGGGTGGGGGAGGAATTTTGAGCTATCAGTTGGAATTCAAAATGACCCTGTTTGCACCCTGAGTCTCTGGAGAGTAACATACTGATTTTAAAAGGTATCAGTGTCAGTTACATGGGAGATTGTTCACCATGCAGGAAGAGAAAATCAAGAGGCAGACCTGAGAGAACATCTTTAGCAGTGTTTATAGATAACACTATAGACCTACACACAACAGTATTGGCCTCTTCCGGACACTGTTTCCCATCACAGGATGAATCCATCAGGTGATTTCAGCTTAATGACACCTGCCATTGTGATCACCCAGCTCAGCCTCAGGCTTAGGCTGCACACTCATCAGCAGCTTTGTCGATCCCCACAAAAGGCCTGATGGGATTTTTATTGGGACTTCATTAAATCTGTAGATTGGTTTGGGGAGAATCTACATCTTAACAACATTCACCCTTTCAGTCAGTTAACATAGCATATTTCTCTATTTATTAAGTTCTTTAATTTTCTTCAGTTATCTAGTAGTTTTCGTAGTATAAAGTTCTTTCAACTTCTTTTCATTAGATTTATTTTAGGTGTTTGAGGCACTGTTATGCTTTTATAAGTAGCATTCCTCTTAAATTTCATTTTCAAATGTATGTGTGTGCTTTATTGGCATATAGAAATACAATTGATTCAGGTTACATAACAGAGCCTGACCCCATGTTTTGCTGTTTGGCTTCTGATTTCTTATAAGCCCTACCTTCCTATTTCCCTTCTGTTCCACATCTGGGCTGAACAGGTAAGAAAGCCCAAGCAAGCCTCTTCCTTTGCTCAAGTGGGAAATTCAAACCCGGCAAATCCCCAGCCCTCCCTCCAGAACTTGTCTCCAGTCACTCCCCTGCTGCTAGAAAGACCCAGCCCGCTCTGCTTCCCTCAGGCCTGCCTGAGCCTGCTTGTGCCCCCAACATTCTCCCTAGGAATCTCTTTTGTGAATAATAAACTTTCTTTCAGATTCTCTAGGTATCTGGAAAATCATCAGCCTCACTATTGTACCTATTAATTGGGGGGGGCTTACACCCTACCTTTCTGGGGCAAACAAAACAGAGTATATTGACCTTATATCAAGCAACCTTCCTTAATTCACTTATTATTTCTAATAGTTTGTAAATTATTTTGAAATTTCTATGTGTAAAATTATATCATCTCTGAATAATGATTTACTAGTTATGGTTAAATCTTTTTCTTTAAAAAAATGTATTGTTTTTTTGAATTAGTTAGAACCTTCAATGTTGAATTTTGAATAGAACTGATAGTTGTGGATACCTTGTCTTCTTGCCATTCTCAGGAGTGGAAAATGGTCAATATTTTTTCATGTTATGTTGGCCATTAAGATTTTATTTCACAGATACCCTTTATCAGGATAAGGAAATTCCTGGATATTTCTAGTATATTGAGCATTTTTCTTTTAAATAATAATTGGATGTTGAATTTTATGAAATATGTTTTCTATGTTCATTGACGTGATCATGTGGTCTATTTCCCTTGTTCACTTATGAGGTGAATACACTGGTTACTTTTCAAACCAGTCTCACTTAGTTTTATGTATCACCCTTTTTATATAAAATTAGATGCTGTTAGCTAAGATTTTATTTAATGTATTCATATCTCTGTTCATAAGAAATATTGGCTCATATTTTTCTTTCCTGTAAGTCCTTTTCAGGCTTTGGGATCATGGTTTGCTGGCTCATACAATGAGTTGGGAGTTGGTAAATTGCCTATTTTTCTATTCTTTGGAAGGATTTATGTAAGATTGGTATTATTACTTCTTAAACTAGTAGGAAGAAGGCACCAGGGAAATTATCTGCACCTGGAGTTTTATGAGATATTTTTTATAATGGATTTGATTTATTTAATATATATTGAACTGTACAGATGTTGTTCTTTTTTCTCTGGGTCACTTTTTGGCAAACTGTTTTTCAAGAATTTGTGCACTGTATTTGCATTGTCAAGTTTACTGGCATAAAGTTGTTTATGACATCTCTTACTCTTTTGATGTGTAGGAGATCTGATGGAATGCCTTTTATCCCTCATATTAGTCATTTGTGCTCTCTCTCTTGCTGTGTTAACAAAGCTACTAATGTCTTCAAAGAACCAAAGCCAGACTTTTGTTGATTTTTCTGTTTTATTGATTGCACCACTTATTTTTATTACTTTTATCCTTCTACTTTCTTTTAATTTAATTTACTTCCCCTTTTCCAGATTCTTGAGTTAGAAATATAGATTGTTGATTGTTTTGCTTTGTTTTGTTTTTGTTTTTGTTTCTGTTTTTGTTTTTGTTTTTGTTAATCCCCACCCAAGGATATTTTTTATTGCTTTTTTAGATAGAGTGGAAGGGAGGAAGGGAGGGGAAAGGAGAGACAGAGAGAGACAGAGACAGAGAGAGAAACATTGATGTGAGAGAGATATGTCAATTGGTTGCCTCCTGCATGCACCACGACCAGGGCTAGGGATCAAACCTGCAACCCAGGTAGTGCCCTTGACCAGAAATTGAACCCCCAACCCTTTGGTGCCCAGGCTGATGTTCTAACTACTGAGCAACACTGGCCAGGGCTAGATCATTGATTTTTAATCTTTTATCTTTTTTAATATTTTTACTTAAAGCAATATATATATTCCTCTAAGCGTTCTTTTTGCTTTATCCCACAAATATTAATGTGTTGTGTTTTTGTTATCATTTAGTTCTATATAGTTTTAAATTTACCTTGTGATCTCTTTTCAAATCTGTGAGTTATTTAGAAGCATGTGCCTAATTTCCAACTGTTTAAATTTAATTGCTTGTTGATCAGGGAACACACACTTTAAAATTTCAATCCTTTGAAATTTGTTGAGATTGAAATTTGTTGAAACTTGCTTTATGGCCCAAAATAAGTTTTGAAATAACATCTACTTTTTGTATTTATTTCTTCAGCTGTTGAATGTAATGTTTTATATCTAAGTCAAGTTGGTTAATTGCTTTCTTCAAATATTTTATATCTTTAAATGATATTTTTGTGTGCTTGTTTTATCAGCTGTTAAGATGTTATCAAGACCTGGGAAGGGCTTGAGATTTTTTTCTATGTGTAATCCAACAAGTTAGCTGGCCACAGTTTCATGCACAGATTTATTGGTTATTTAGATTTTCTCTTCTGTAACCTGCTTGTGCATATCCATTGCTCATTCTGTATTGGGTGGTTTGTCTTTTTTTTTTTTTTTTTTTAAAAGTAAATTTTATAAGACGTTTGGTTTTATATTGAATAATGCTCCTTTAATACATATATGTGCTACAGGGTATGTGCTTTTTCTAACCCATGGTGTATTTTAACTTTTCTCATGATGTCTTTTATTGAAAAAAAGTTTTAAATTTTAATCTAGTTCTTTATTTTTCTTCATGATTTGTGTTTTCTGTTTTCCCTTTAGGAAATTCTTCTTTATTCTTCAGTATTTTTCTAAAACTTTAAAGTTTGCTTTTAATATTGTCTAAAATCTGTCTAGAATTTATTTTTGCATATGGTATGAGTTATCTAAGAATTTTTTTCTGTATGGTTCACCACTTTTAATATTTTTGAGTAATCTGCTTCTTTACCATTTATAATGGCTGTGCCTTTGTGAAAATTGAGTTTTCATTTTTGCTCAAGTCTGTTTGGAACTCTGTTTTCCATGGTATTGGCCTATTGTCTACCCTTTTCCTTTATCCACTGTCTTAATTACTAGACATCTGTGATAGTTTTTAATACCCAATAGAGCAAGTCTTTTCACATTTGTTCTTAATTATCTGTTTTTAACTGTTCTTGTCTATGCCTTAATGAATTTTTGAATCATCTTGTCAGGTTTTACACAAAACAATCAATTTATTAGAATTGCTTTAATTTTATAGATTAATTTGAGAGAAAACTGATATCCTTAAGTTTTACCCTATAGGACCATAGCATAGATATCCATTTATTTAGGTTGATATATTCTTTTATAATTTTATTTAAACATTTCTTTAAAAAATTTTGCATATTTTATCAAATTTACTTTTTTTTTTTTTTTTAAATATACCTTTATTGATTTCAGAGAGAGGAAAGGAGAGGGAGAGAGAGAGATAGAAACATCAATGATGAGAGAGTCATTGATCGGCTGCCTCCTGCACGCCCCCGACTTGGGATCGAGCCCCCAACCCTGGCATGGGCCCTGACGGGGAATCGAACCCCGATCGCCTGGATCCTAGGTCTACTCTCAGCTGCTGAGCCATGCCCGGCCGGGCTCAAACTTAGTTCTAAGAATATTGTACTTATGTTGGTATTACAATTTTTTTTTCTACCCTATTTTCTATTGTAATGATGAATGCATATGTTGAGAGATCACATGTCTTATATCCTTCAATCTACTAATATAATGAATAATAATATTGTGCATTGTGATGCTAAATTGTCTAAGAATTCCTGGGATAAACCCTACTTGGTTAAAATGTATTTTTTATGCACTGCCAAAATCAATTCTTTAGTATTCTATTTAATGTCTTCACATCTATGTTCATAAATGAATTGGCTCATAACTTCCTTTTCTTGGACCGAACTTGCCTGGCTTTGGCATGACATTTTATTTTATAAAATAAAAATAATAGCTTTTCCAATGTTTCTATTTTTTGAAATAAATCTGTGATATAGGAATTACCCATTTCTTGAAAGTTTAGTCAAATTCATCTCTGTAGTTATTTGGATCTGATTCCTTCAGGATAAGGTGACTTTTAGTTTCTGTAATTGTTTTTGTCTTATTGGGTTTTATCTTTCTTCTTGAGTCAGTTTTATAAAGCTATCCTTTTCATCTAAATTTTGACATAATTTTTACAGTATCTGTTATAATTTTTGAAATCTATTTTCTCTCAGAAAATTTTCCAAATGCATCTTTTTCCCATGTTTTTAGAAAAGAAGGACACATAGGCCCCCAATAGACATTGCTCAGTGCAACCACCCATTTTTCTCTTTATTCTGCATTCCAGGTCAAAACTGTTTTTTAATCATTTTGTCTTTTGATTGACATCTTTATGAGAAAGACTGAGTCCAATTTGATGATTTACATTAATCATGATTTTACAGTAATCGTGACTTTGAATCTAAACATAGGATTTCTTCAGCTAAATAATATATCCTTGACAAATTTAGAGAATTTTTATGACACCATATAATCATATTTTCATGAAACAGTTTTCAGGCAATATGTTAGTTATAATTAATTGAACCGTAAACTACATGGAAATGAGACATGATCTGGAGAGTGAAAGATGAGAGTGATTAAGGCTAAATGCCAGCTGGGTATTTAAACAAAATGAGCAGTGTTGAGAAAAAAGTGACATCTTCTCCATTAGCATTCCATTACCAGACATAAACATGTCAAAATTAACTCTGGAATCTGTTTTGATGAGAAACCACTATAAACCAATAAGACTAAGTTTGAACAATCAGCCAATTTGCTCCTTGGCCAAAAGAAATGCTACTTCCTTTCTCTGATCCCCAAATGCCCATGGTTCAAATGCCTTCATAACAATGAAATATCTGTTTTATCTTAGACATTTTACACTATTCTTCTCTTTATCTAGAAAGTAGGTTTCTAGGCTACTATTCCCCCCAACATCACGACAAGGTAATCTCTTTACCTTAAAGTTATGACATCCATCTCATCAAGATTCCTAATCTGAAAAATATAATCAATTATTTTGACCCTTAAACAATGATCAGGAGTGTATGGTACTCATTTGCTTACAATCTCTGAGAATTCCCTAAGCCACCCACACATTATTTGATAGTACATGAAAGCAGGTTAGTAAAAATGAGTTAGAAAGCTCTTCATACAACACTTTTGGGGCTATAAACTATCAGATCGAAAGTGAGTTTAGTGAGATGATCTCTGAGATCCTTCCCTATTCTAATAAGCCTATGATTTTTTAATTCTAACAGGTAGTAAATCCCAGTTGACTTTCCAAAAGAAAGGGTGAGAAGTATCTTACTATCATTTTTCTGCCTGGTGACTGAGTTTCTAATTTATATAGCTACATTATTATTATTAGTTTAGTCACATTATTATTCTAGGGGAAAGTGCATTTAAGAATGTTTTTCATTCATCTGTTTTACCTTTATTATCTTATTTATATCTCCCTATGACTTTGGCCCCTATTCTTCATATTTGTTCCCCTTAATATTATTTTTGCTTCCATTTGAAGCCTTTCTCATTGCTGTTCCTTTTTGTCATTTGTTTACTTTCATTTAGGCAACTTTCCTTAGAAGGTGAAAAAGCATTACTTGCTTTTACTAATGCCTTTTAACCTGTGCCTTCCTAGAGTGTTCCTACAGAATGGTGTCCTGTGGGTTAAAAACCCTCAGTAGGACTGGTGTGCTCTGTCTGGATAATGTTAATTCCTCTCTCTGCTGGTTAATAGTAGTGCTTGCCTTACACAATCACTGAGCATAATGAGCTAACATATGTAAAGCACATTTTTGCCATTGAGGGTAGGTTTTAATGAATCGCCTGTACAAACAGAGACACTCCCAGCTTCTTCAGTTAGCACACTGATTTGAGAATCTCTTGGGTATGGGTTGATTGATACACCCAGCCAGTAGCAAAATTGTGTATTTCCACTCTTACTCTAAAATCCTTAGAATTCATTTCTGCACATATTCTTCAGTTTTTCTTCTGATATAAATGAGTAAATCCTTACATTCCCTTTAGGGCCCAACCCTCCCCCCACTCAAGTTTGACTTTCTAATTGTCAGTTAGGTCTGGAGGCTATGATAGGCAGGGAGAGTAGGCTCTGTGAGGAGCTACATTCCCTTATGAGTAACTATCTCCAGTGAGATCAGTAGGTGTCCTCTACTGGAAGGATCCATTCCATTAGACAGAGCTGGTGAAGCTCAGTAGGTATTTAGGGACTGGAGTTATTCTGTCTTCCATATCTGATAAAATTTTATAATTCTACTTGTTGGGGTTTCATTTTTCCCCAATGTCCTAACTTTTACAGTTTTTAAATGAGAGCTTGACTGAGGTAGAGAATTAAAACTTCATTGAAACTTAGGTATTTCTAGGTTTGTCTCTGCCTCTGAGTTTTGATTACATCAGCACTGAGGCCATTAGGGATGGATTTGTCAGGACAGTCATATTAAATGGCATAATTCTCTGGTCATTCTTGGGACTAAGAATTAAAAACCCTAATTCACTGGGATTTGTGGAAGTGCCCACCTCTCCCACAGTCCTTGTGTTTCAGGTGCCATATGTATTATGCAAAGGCAGTCACCTCTTTATCTGCCAATACCACCCCTTCAGTCAGTATTTTATTCCAGGTGAACACAGGTAATAATTTAAGTTTCCTTAAATTATCAATATCCTATCATTTAATGCTACCCAGATTGTCACTGATCAAAACTAACCAGCAGAGATATAAAAATCTCAGATTCTCAACCTTAAAAATCTCCTGCCCACAGCCATTTCTGGTACCAAATACAACATGTGCCAAGGTTCATTTTCAAATAACAGAAATCTCTCTAGCAAGTTTCAAGGGGAAAAAAAGGCTATAATACAGGAAATTGGATGCTTCCAAAATAATTAGCTAATCTAGAAAAGCAGTTTTTAGGCTCGGCTTCTAGGAAGGACTCCCAGAATATTGCACTATTTGCCTGCCAAGGGGCTGTTACCTCTGCAGTGATTAATTAACTGGAGTATCAGGAAACTGCTCCCACAACTGTTGCTTTAGGACTTCACTGCTGCAACCATGATCCAAGCCAGCAAATCAAATGGCCCATGACCTTCCTCTAAGATACATGAAGGCTGGTGACTGGGCACTGGGCAGAGAGGCAGATATTTCCATCTCTGTTCGTGTAGGCAGAAGGAACAGAAGTGAGAAGTCTGGCCTCCACCTCACTTCTAACCTTTCACTTTCAATAATATACTTAGGCTTATATCCATGCTAATACATTTAGGCCCATGGTATTTTTTATGATCAAAGCAGGGCAAAAGATCAAAGTTTATTTAAATAAACTTTGTCATAAAATGGACATTTACATTGTTTTCATTTTGTACTAGCATAAACAATGCTGAAATGAACATCTTTATGCAGGCCTCCTTAGGCACACATTGAGAGTTTTCATACAGCATAGGAAGAAACAAGTGAAATTTCTGAATTCTAGGGCATGGTCATCTTGACTTTCAGTAGATACTACTGAATTGTTAAATTGCCTTCCTGATTTACTCTCTTACCCATAATGTCTAACAATTCCTAAACAAATTTCATAATTCTATTTCTTGGAGTTTTAGTTTCTTTCAACATTTGATACACATTCTTTCCAATATTTGATATTATCAACTATTAAAGTTTACTAATTTCATGAGTAAAACATTCTGCCTTATTGTTTGAATTTGTATATTCCTGATTATGTGTTAGATTAAGCTTAGAAAATCCAAGAGAATTAACTGAAAAATTAATTAAAACTAGTAAAAGAGTTTAACAAGGTAATTAGTTTACAAAAATAAATCATCTTATATATTAGCAATAACCAATAAGAATTATAATAGTTAATATGTCAGAGAATTTACTACTCGTTTTAAATTGTCTCCAAATAGTGAATATTTTGGCTCTACCTTTCTGGATTTTTTAGATTTCTTATTTCTATTTTAAATTTAAATACAGTCCAGGAACACTTCATGATATTGAACTGAATGGGACTCTTGTTTGTTATAAAATTTCAACTGGTAAAAAAACCTGCTGAAATGCCACTGGTTGGATTTCTGAAATGTCTGTCTTCATGGAACTTCTCTCTTCATAATGAAAGACATGGTTTTGAGATCATTTTTTAAATAATGAGCTCCAACTTTTGTGTCTCTGGACTTTCTATTTCCAAAGAAACAATTTTTTTTGTTGTTGAAGTGGATTCAAGTGATTCTGCCTAAAGGTTTCTAGAAACTGAGTTTTCTTTTTTCTTTTCTTTTTCTTTTTTCTTGTGTGTATATGGTTTTAGAAAATAACAGTTGAATGAAAGTCTTAGAAATACTGACTGCCCAATTTAGCATTTCTATTAGAGTTGTTTCTGCATTTTTAGTTTCCCACACTATAGGTTACCAAACTATATTGTAAGAACTATTATTTATTACTATTGGAAATAGCAAAATTTATAGGCAGGAACTTAGGGTTCAACCTTGTCTTTCACCATTTATTATTTATTGAGCCAGTTACCTACCTTTTTCTTGTCTTGACACAACCTTCAAAAGAGACTAAACCCTTCTTTCCTGCTGAATGAGGTGGACTGAACAGAGGATGTCTTTCTACTCAGACTCTATGGTAAGTTTCTAACTTTCTTTACGAACCTTTTTGATACTGATGACTTCCCAATCTATGTCTCTGGCGTTGATCTCCCTACAGAAATCCAACTCAGACTTCTCAATCCCTGTTGAAATTTCCATTTGAGTGATGGACAAACATTTCAAAAATGCTTTGTCCAACAAAGAGCACATTGTGCTATTCCTCATACTTCATCTTCTTGCTATGTTCTCAATCTTTTTATGCAACATGGTCATTCACTTGGCACCTGATGAACAAATGATTTAATTAATTTGAAATATTTTCTTTACCTTTCAATTAAGTAATGCTACTTCATGCTGTTGCAAAGCTATTTTTAGGAGTTTTCTCATATGTGTTGGGAGAGTATTCTCCCCTGAATTTGCTTGGAGAGAGATTCTTTCAGGTTTGTTGACTTGCAGTTGTTAACGTCAGCCCTTTCTGTGAATGAATCAATGGGTCAGAAATGCAGGATATAACAATTCTGAACTGGATAATTTGCTAATTCCTCTTAGGCCAAAGTTTGTCTCTGATGGTGTTCTCTTCTGTGGAATGACCTTTGTCACATGTAACAGCAATCCACCTCACAGACTTGTTCTCTTCTCAATCTATTTGCTCTCCATAGGTAATACAATCTACTCCTGCAACTTTAATTACTATGTGATTACTAAAGTTTCCCAAATTATTTCTGCAGTACAGATCACTCTCTGATCACTAGGCCAGCATGACCAAATGCTGACTTGGACACTTACAGTCCAATGTCCCATAGATATCTAAATTGGCTCATTATTTCTTCTTCCCTGTTTGCCCATATGCAAAAACCAGAGCTTTCTTGTCAGCCTTGACTTCTTTGAATAATCCACTCCCTACATCCTCTTCTTTCTTACTCTTGGTGAAGGTCACTTTTTGCTATTCTCACTGATATTAAATTAACTTAGGTCATCATCTTGTCTCTCCTAGATTTTTGCAGTAACCATCTAACTGCTCCCCGTGTCTTTGGTCTGATTCACCTTCAATCCTGCCTCCAAATTTCTTTACAAGCAGAACAATCTATGTAAAATCCAAATCTCATCAAGTTATTTCCCTGATCAAAAACCCCAAATCATTCACATGGTTTATAAGAGGTTTCATGTTGTGTCTTTAGCTTATCTTTAAAGCCACGTCATCACCGCCCACCTTCTACATTCTACTAGAACCGCTTAGTTACCAAAATATTTATGCTTCCTCTCAGCACTGGGGCTTTGCAAGGTTGTTTCCTGTACTTAGGACAGCTCTGCTAATCCCCCTCCTGTCATGCTTTAGATTTGTCCATGTCCTTTGATTTCAATTTCTCTGACCAGAATTTTTGACCCCTTTCCCCAAGACTTGATGTTTCCCCATTCATGCACTCTAAGCACCCTTTACTTGGCCTGTATTCTAGCATGTATCACGCTGAACCGTAACAAATTGTGATGACTTTGAACTTGAATGTCTCTTTTATCAAATTGTAGGGGTCTCAAGGACAAGGAGGGGATTGTGTTTTGTTCATTTTGTAAACCCAGTGCCTAGGACTTTGTCTAGCACACAGTGTCCATTAATTATTCACCACATAAAAAAATTAATAAAGATTACCTAAACATCTGGAAAATATAAAATATTATATGTAAATATTTCAAGCAGTGGTAATAAAGAGTACTTTTTAGAAAGAAATAAAAGTATTATTTATTAGATATTACCACTCTTGGCTAATTTTAAACTAAACCCACAAAAGGATATGTTCCTTCAGAATTTTCTACAAACACTGAATTTCATAAACTTTTTCTCTTAAAGGAGATTTGTAGACTTTAATTCCAACCAAAAATGAAGAGTTAGCTTTTTGGTGTTCAAAAATAAAAAAATTAAATATGCAAAAAAACTTTGTGATAACTTCTGTGTCAGAACACAGATTCTGTTGATAAAATAGCCTAATTTTCAGAAAGATGGATTCTGAGGCTATTTTGACAACATTACGTCTTTAATGGAATTATTAAATGAGAAGAGTCATCATTTTTCTCTTTGAAAACTACTATTTTGTTTATGTTCTCAGTCAAGTTTTAGTATTTTTATTCATATCTTTTTCTTTTCACATATTTTTATTTTCTGTGTTGCTTACATTCCAATTGATTTCTCCCCAAGAACATATCAAATTATCTCCTTTATCTTAAGCAGTACAAATGAAATACAGCTTTTTTTATTGACTAGTATATGAAGTTTCTGAAAGAGATTTAGAGGCGCTCATCAATAAGAAAATGATTGACTATTCCTGAATAAGTGAAGTTGCTCAGTATATACATCTTATATCTCAAATCTGTGTATGAATCTCTGAAAACAAATTAAATTAAAAAAACAACAACAACCAATAAACAAAAGGAAAGTTAGAAAATGCTATCCCTACTCAGTTACCAGACAGGGAAGCCTACTTACAGACATGCTCTGTCCATATGCCCAGAGCATCCACTCAACCTACTGGTGCCCTATTCTAACACAACAGAAATGAAAAAAAAAAAAAAAAAACTAGCAGAAGAAAGGGTCCAGTTCATGAAAGAGAATAGTATTTATTTATTTATTTATTTTTTATTTTATTAAATATATTTTTATTAATTTCAGAGAGAGAAAGGGAGAGGGAGAGAGAGAAACATTGATGTGAGAGAGACACATTGATTGGTTGTCTCCTGCACCCACTTGACAAGGGCTGGGGACTGAACCTTCAACCAAGGTACCTGCTCTAGGCCAGAATCAAACCCCAGACACTTCAGTCCACAGGCTGATGCTCTAACCGCTGAATGAAACCGGCTAGGCCTGTGCTACACTTTTATGCAACTGGCAGCGCAGTAGCTTTTTTACACCAGCATCCCCACAAACACGTGAGTTGCACTATGACTTTACAACAGCTACGACATCACTAGGCAATGGGAATTTTTCAGCTCCATTATAATCTTATGGGACCACTGTGGCATGTGTAGTCTGTTGTTGACCAAAACACCATTATGCAGTGTGTTACTATATTGGAATTAAGCCTCACACATTGTAGGACAAGCTGGGAATGTGAGATCGAGACATGTTAATAGGAGAATCAGACAATTAAGCCACTAGCCAGCTCTCCTAAAACCAGAGTACAAGTGGACAAGTTGGAGTTCGTAGGAAAATCTGAGAAACCAAGTCCATCCAGCCACTGAAATGGGTCCTTGAGAGGGGAGGTTGTGGAGAGGTCGAAGGGAAGATCTTCTGTGTAGGCACCCCATCTGATGGTGGACCTGAAGTCACTATTGGTGAGAAGATCCAGTGATCTAAAAGAACTGGGTGCGAAGCAGAGGAAAGCAAACCCAACCTGCACCTACCAGGCACCTCTGTGTTTGTCTGTCCTAATCCTGTCCGTAAAAGGACCTTTGACAACTAGTCCTCAACATTTCATCTCCACATTCAAGACCCTGCACAAGTTTCTCTCTTGGCCGACTCTAACCTGGAACGATATGGAAAAATGAATTCTGGAAAACACTTTCCAGATTCACCAAGTTGGCAGAGCAATCCAACACAGGGAGGTAGGAGAGGTTTCAAAAGGCGGATAAAGAACAATCCTAGGCAGCTATTAACTTCAGGGGAAGAAACTTTTTTAAAAAAATGAATATAAGTAGGGCATTTCCCACGGCTCATCTTAATATAACACTTACATAATCTTCATAAAACTATCTCACATATTGATTGAACCACAAATCATGGCTACACTGAATAAATAAGAGGGAGGAAGATATTTGTGTGCAGAATGAGGTAGAAAGCAAAATTTACAACTTCCTTTGATAAAAAACCATGTTTTTATTGATTTTTAGAGAGAGAGGAAGGGAGGGACAGGGGGAGAGAGAGAGAAACATTGATCAGCTGCCCGGCCCAGGTATCAACCAAATCAAACCCCTTTGTTCATGGACAGTGCCCAACCAACTGAGCCACACCGGCCGGGGAAGATTTAAGACTTCTAAATCCTCATATTCCACAATAGGAATTCAGAGTATAAAAAGTGAAATTAAAATTTCTTTTAAGAAATCAAGAAATAATAGTATTATTATGTTATATATCTTTCAGCATATAAATGCAAGGAATCAGCTAAAGGAATTGCAATTGTTTTCGGAGGTGAGAAGGGGTGGGAAAGGAGACTTCTTTTTGCTTGTTTTCTTAAAGGACAGAGAACCATTGGACTTTTTAAACTATGTATAGGTAGAAATATAATAAATATGGAACATTTATAAAATAAGCACTATATTAGAAAGATAATGCTATAACCTATATGTGAGCCGAATTAAAGTTGCAACAAGAAATTTCTAGGAAAATTTTGATATAATCAGTAGAAAAGCATCTGTACCCAAATCAGTGAAGAAATATCATAAGAAAAATAGGAATTAATAAAAGTGTTATAGGTAATAAAACACTTCAAATTCTTCAGGGTAAAAAATATATATATATGTATATATATACACACACACACGCTCACACACATACCATTAAACTTTTGGGGGAGACTCAACAATTTCATCCAGCTCATGAGTAAAATCCATGTAGAATTCGCCAAGTGAACTGGTTGAAGCATTTTACTTTGTAAAACAATGGCAGAGGACCATGCTCAATTATAACTTAATTTTTTAAATGTAATTCTGTGTTTCTGCTAATAACTTATTACAGAAAATTGAAACATGAATTACTTAATTGCTTTAGAGCAGTAGCTAGCATGCAATAAGCTAATAAATTGGTTTGTTCTGTTTGCTATTTGAGGGTGACTTAACTAACACTGAAAACACTATGTTTTAATTATACTCAGCTAATCATTTAGAGAATCCTTCTCATAGTGAGAATTTCAGATATGCAAAGAAATTCTAGAGACATCTGTCGTTAAAATAACCACAGGTTTGGCCCCAATGGTAAGAGATTTGAAGCTAATGTTTTTAAGATAAACGTTTCAATTAATAAAATAATTATTCTAGGATGAGTTGAGTCTAATGTTTATAATATTTAAGAGAACTATAATAAAAGATTAGAATATTCTCTGAGAAGACACAAGTGTTTCCATTTAAAGGCACTTAAATGTTCACTAAACAGGAAGAAGGTATTACCATAATCTTATAGCCTTTTCTCAATCCTATAATTAATAAACAAAATGATAACTGAGGAACAATTGCAGATTGTGCATTAAATTTTGAGATAATATGAGCATTTTAGGATTCTAATCTTTGGGTTAAACAACATTCCTAGAAGCACATTAGAGCATATTCTTGCTTGAGATCCTTGAAGATAATATTTATAAGGATATGGACCCTTAAATTCCACAAAGTTACATTCTTGTACCTTCTTACTAAGGGTAAAAGTGTGATCTAATCTGGGGGGAAGGGTCAGAGAGAGGGAGTACACATATATTCAGAGAGAGAACTGGAGTATACAGATAAGAGAAAGAAAGAATGCATAGCTGTGTGACTCCTGACGGATGTCCAGTTTCTTGTTCTCAATTTGTAAGAAGCCAGTCTGTATTTCCTGCCCTTGAATTTCACAGATACCCAACTCTCTTTCCAATATATCCCACCCAGCAACACCTGTGCCAGAGGGGTCAACCACATCAACTTTAGCACAAAAAGCTCTACATTCTGGAAACACCTCAGTTCCAGATTAACTGGTGGTCACTCTAATCTCTGTTTATTTTCCTCTCAAAATCATGTGGTGTGGGTTTTGGAAACTATCAAGTGGGAAAGCCTTGATTAAAGCAGACACTTGAAGCCACATGCAGCTGATGAGTGTCTATTGTATCTGAAACCTCTCTTAGGCACCTTCCTTTCTGCTGGTCCTATTGTTTACAACTAAGGACATTGTGTAGCTGTGGCAGGAGTGTCATCATGAGCAGAAATGGGCTAATTGAACGTAAATAAGGCGTCAGATTGGGATGATTAATGTTGAGAAGAATTATTCTCAAAAGACTAATCATTAGAGTATGCTTCAGTTTTCAATGTCTTCTAAATTATAACATGTCACGGAGTTGTTTGAAGAGTACACATTTTATCAAGAAATTCATGTACTGAAATAATGCTCTTTTTCCTTTCACACACCTATAATAAAAATGTTTTGCTCTTATGTATATGTGCTTAATTGGGGCAGCTGTGCTTTTAAATTTGTTTTCTGCTCTCAGAATTATTTGACTATCAAAATATTTGCAGCTAATATAGCATTCTAATTGTATGATCTGCAAGCAAGGTCAACAAATGCATGAGAGGTCAGGTCATAAAATAGCTGAAAAGATGATTATTTAAGAAATGACAACAGCATCAGCCTGAGCAGCAGCAGACAGACCACCCAAAGAGGCTGCTTTCAGCTCTGCCCCCCCACGCCCACCCCCACACACCCAGGTTGGGAAAAGAAATGATGACAGCCTCCTTAAGAGGCCCAGCCCTCACCAATAAAAAGACTGTCAGCAACTTTGCAGATGGGCTTAGAGAAACCTCTTAGCCTATGAAACACTTACCTCATGCCAAATATCTTTAGCTTTCTACATCTTTATTAGGGTCATCAGCAAATGAAGAGCCATGGGAGCCTAAAAAAATATGATCTGATGTGGATACCTTGTATCCATATAGTTCTTTTAGGAACATTTTATTTGATCTCCTCAATAAACTGGGAGAGAAGGAATGGAGTTATAATTATTCTACTTTGTTGATCAGAAATCAAGGAATCTCTGTTGTCTTGCTCAATTAATATCATTTTATTACTATTAATTAATGTGTATTGAACAATTATATGCTAGGCATTGTGGGTTAAGCACTTTAAATTGATTATCTCAGTTACCTTCATGCACATTTCTGCTTCTTACTGTTAATTTTGTCTGAATTTGGGGTATAAAAGATATTTTGTATTGACCTCCTAAATCCCAGCAATTGGGAGAAAACAATTGGTGGACCTGTATGTTCTCAGTATCTATCAATGACATATCAGAATTGTGTGTCGATTTGCTAGTTTTCTCATTAGAGAAGCCAACCTATTAATTTAAAGTTGTGTATATTTATATATATATGTATATATATGTGTGTGTATATATATATAATATATATGTAATATATATATATCCTTAAAAGGTTCCCAGTAAATGATTATTGACTTAAAAAATAAATGAGCTTTAATTCTTCTCATTTATAATATAAAGTGGTTGGATTAATTTCTCAAATTCCAACTAGGATTTTCTTGAGAATCTATAAGTGTTATAGGGGGTTTAAAAAATGCACAAAGAGGCGATCTAGGATCCAGGAAATGGAGGTTTGATTCCAGGTCAGGGCACACGCCCAGGTTACGGGCTCGATCCCCAGTAGGGGGCGTGCAGGAGGCAGCCAAGGAATGACTCTCATCATTGATGTTTCTATCTCTCTCCCTTTCCCTTCCTTTCTCTGAAATCAATAAAGGCATATTTTAAAAAAAGAAATTAAAAATGCAGGAAGAACTTACACTCCCAGTGAAGATAGAGTGACAGGGACTGAATTAACTGGCCTACCTTAAACAAATAAAAAATTGGTGAATATATATGAAAGAAGGATGTTCAGATATTATAGACAGCTGGTAGTAACTATGATTTATAAGAAAATAGACACAGCTTACAAGTTATAGGGTAGAGAAAGTGATTTAGTAAAAGTTCTCTAGAGAAATAAAACCAATAGGATGGTTGTGTATATAGAGCCAAGGAATTGGCTCATGCAAATAGGGGAGGCTGGAAAGTCTAAAATTTGTAGTGTGGACCTGTAGGCTTAAGACCCAGGAGAGCTAATGTTCCAGTTCCAGTGCAAAGGGTGGTGACTCAGGAGAGATGATGGTGAAGATGAAGTCCGAAGGCACTCTCCTGGAGACTTTCCTCTTGCTTGGGGAGGCTAGTCTATTCACTGTATCCAGGCATTCAGCTGATCAGACGAGGCCCACCCACATAATGGAGAGCAACCTGCTTTACACAAAGCTCACCTATTTATTAATTTTTTAAAAAATTTAATTGATTTTTGAGAGAGAGAGAAAGAAAGAGAAAGAGAGAAACTTTGATCTGTTGCAACACTCACCCACGCAGTCGCTGGTTGCCTCTTGTACGTGGCCTGACCAGAGATCAAACCCAGAACTGTGGCACATCAGGATGACGCTTCAACTGAGTTACCTGGTGCCAGGGCAAAACTCACCAATTTAAATGTTAATCTCATTCCAAAACACCTTTCAAGTTGGGAAACCCACAGAGAGGGAACCTACACAGAACCTGATGATTCTGTTCAGTTGAGAAGACACATCAAAGAATCTGTAGAGACCAAGGCAGCTAAAATCTGTGGGGAAGAGAATTGTACAGGAGAGAACTGCACAGAGAGAGAGAAAGAATGTACTGGGGGGGGGGTTCTCTAGTCTGTTGCTGAGTGTTAATCTGAACTTGCATGAAAGAAAAATGCCTGATGCCAAGAGAAGTACCACGAGAGAAAAAGTAGGCAGAGCAACGCCCAGAGCTCACACAGGGCTGGAAATAGTTTGTCCTCACCAGCCAGAGTGGAAAGATCTCAAAATATAGGGAACATCAGGTAGAGTTCTTAGAAGGATACTCCTTTGTGGGGTAAAATGAGTCCTAAACTAAAGGCTCATTTGGATCAGCTCTAACAAAAAGCTTAACAAAAGCAAGCTGGAAAGACTCCAACTAACACCAAAAATTTAACTTTGTGTCAGGAAAAACTACACAACACTAAAGATCTAAACCAATATGCAGCAACAAACAATGTAAAATGTCTGGCATGTATCAAACCTTACCAGGCATAAAGAGAAATCAAAATACAACAAGATGAAAAATATTAACGGTGAAAAATGAACCAGAAGATATATACATACATATATATCTCCAAATGCGGGTGTGCAGAAACTGGATGACTCATGCATTGCCGGTGGCTACGTGAAATAGTACAGACACCCTTGAAAATACTTCGGTAGTTTTTTTAAAAATTAAACATGCACTTAGCATATGATCCAGCAATTGCACTCCTGGGCATTTATCGCTGAGAAATGAAAACTTATGTTCACACATCAGTACGTACATGATTGTCCACAGTAGCTTTTTTTGTAATAGCCAGAAACTTAAAACATTCAAAATATCCTCCAGTGAGTGCAGGATTACACAAAACTGTGCTGCATCCATACCATTGGATATTACTCATCAATGAAAATGAATAAACTATTGATACATTTGGATGGCTCTCCAGGGACTATGCCGATTGGGAAAAAAAAAAAAGCTAATCTCAAAATATTACATATTTTATAATTCGGTTTTTATGGATAATTTTTTTAAATGACAAAATTATAGAGATGGAGAACAGATTTGTGATTGCCAGGGATTAGAGATGGGGTGAGGAAAGGAAGCCCAGTGTGGCTATAAAAGGATAGCAGAGAGATCATTGCGATAGAACTGTTTTATAGCTTGATTATAAGGACAGTTACATGAATCTACAAATGTGACACAATAGCACAGAACTAAATACACAAG
Organism: Miniopterus natalensis; assembly: GCF_054644295.1. Classification (NCBI taxonomy): domain Eukaryota; kingdom Metazoa; phylum Chordata; class Mammalia; order Chiroptera; family Miniopteridae; genus Miniopterus; species Miniopterus natalensis. The sequence goes on along the minus strand of NC_142082.1, from coordinate 153,697,628 downwards.
CACACAAATCAGTGCATGTACAACTATTGAAATTTGAATAAGTCTGGTGGACTATGTCAATGTCATTTCTCCAGTTGTGATGTTGTACCGCAGTTATACAAATTGTCGCTATTGGGGGAGACTAGGTGAAGGGTTCATGAGATCCCTTTGTTTATTACAACTGCATGTGCAGCTACAAGCATCTCTAAAGGAAGTTTAACTAAAAGAAAAAGACTCAAATGCAACTTACAACAGTAAGTGCTGAGAGAATTCATTGTTACGAAGAATGTTAAAGGAAGTTCTTTAGGAAGTGAAATGATACCACACAGACACTAGGACCGGAGCATAAGAATCAAGAGTGCCAGAAATGGTAGATATAAGGTAAAAATCATGCTTTTTCACTTTAAATTTCTTTAAAGGATATTTGATTGTTTAAAGCCAAAATAATAATGCATTATGGAATTAGCAGCAAATGTAGAAGTAGAAAGTCTGACAACAATAGTACAAAAGCCAGGATGGGGAAATGAAGATATAATATTACAAGATTTTTATACTCTCTGTGAAGGGGTGTGATATTATTTAAAATTAGACTCTGATACTTTAAAGCTGTATATTTTAAATATAATTGCACCACCAAAACCAACCAAATGAATAAAAATATATAGTTAATAAACCAATAGAGAAGATAAAATAAAATCTTTAAAAAATGTGATTAAATCTGAAAAAAAGCAAGGTATTAGATAAAAGGAAACAAAGAGAAAATGGGTTAGAGAAAACAAATAGCTAAACTGTGATGGATTTAAACACAGAATTATTAATAATTAGATGGAATATAAATTATTTAAGCACTTCAATTAAATCTGTACAAGTAGCAAATTATTATGTCGTATACCTGAAACTGATATAATGTTATATGTCAATTATACCACAAAAAAGCAAAAACTGTTAGATAAAAAAGAAAGGCCTGACTAAGTGCTGTCTATAAAATACATACTTTATAGAAAGGCACAGATAGGTTAAACATGGAGAAAAAGAACAGATGTCTCATGCAAAAACTAATCCAGAGAGAGCTTGAATGGCTATCTTAATGAATGCAAAATAGATTTCAAAAGAAGAAATGTTATCAGAAATGAACAGGGATATTTCACAATGAGAGGGGATAGAGTTAATCAATAATACAAATCTTAAATGTATATGTCCTAATTGACAAAGGAGCCCAAACCACACAATGTAGAAAAGAAAGCCTCTTTAAAAAATGGTGCCGGGGAAATTAGAAAGCCATGTGCAAAAGAATGAAACTAGATTACAGTTTGTCCTCATGTATAAAACTTAATTCAAAATAGATCAAAGACCTAAATATAAGATCTGAAACAATAAATTACATAGAAGAAAACAGGTACCAAATTTATGGACCTTGGTCTTAGAGAACATTTTATGAATTTGACCCCGAAGGCAAGGGAAGTAAAGGCAAAAATAAATAAGTGGGACTATACCAAACAAATGGTCCTGGACAGGAAAAGAAACCGCCAACAAAACAAAAACACAACCAACTGAATGAGAGATGATAATTTGCAAACAACAGCTCCAAACAGTTAATATCCAAAATATATAAAGAACTCATACAACTCTATACCAAACAAGCCAATTAAAAAATGAGCAGAGGACCTGAACCTCTCTTCAAGAAGACATACAAATGGCCAACAGATAGGCTCAATTTCCCTAGCTATTAGGGAAATGGAAATCAAAACTACAATGAGATACCACCTCAAACCTGTTAGAGTGCCTGGTTATCAATAAGACAGGTGATAAGTGTTGGAGAGGTTGTGGAGAAAAGGGAACCTTCATTCGCTGCTGGCGGGAACGTAGACCGGTACAGCCACTATGGAAACAGTATGGTGGTTCCTCAAAAAATTAAGAATAGAGTTAGCCTATGGCCCAGCAATCCCTCTTCTGGGAACCTACCCAAAAAACTCAAAAACACTTATTGGCAAAGATATATGCACCCCTATGTTCATTGCAGCATTAGTCACAGTGGCCAACATGTGGAGACAACCAAAGCGTCCTGCAATAGGGGACTGGATAGAGAAGACGAGGCACATACATACTATGGAATCCGACTCAGCCATAGGAAAAGATAAAATCCTGCCATTTGCAACAACATGGATGGGCCTTGAGAATACTACGCTAAGTGAAAAAAGTCATAAAAATCTAAGAACCATGTGACTTCACTCATATGTAGGATATAAAACTGAAGCTCAGATGTAGACAACAGCATGGTGGTTACCAGAGGGAAGGGGGTAGTTAGGGGTAAAGAGGGCCAAGTACATGATGATGGAAGATCATTTGACTCTGGGTGGTGGGCACAAAATGCAATATACAGATCATGTATCAAATAAATATACACTTGAAACCTATATGATTTTATTAACCAATGTCACCTTAAGCGATTATTGCAGCCCTCACTGATCTTTTTCTTCTGCAATTTAGCAACTCATTTTATGGTTGTAATAATTACAGTGATCATTGTTGTATTATGTGTTATCTTTACCTCTTTAACTAGATTTCATACCTCTGAAGTACAAAGATTATATATTTATGATTTTTCTTTCCAATGGGGCTTAAATAAATCCTCTGCATGTTAAAAAACAAACAAAAAAACATGTGAGGTAATAACTGATAGAACTTCCAGTCCTTGGCGACACCGATCTAACTCATGTTGCTTAGGTGTTGCCTTTTCCCTGATGCCATATAGGAATCATGGACTCTGCAGACTTTTGTGTCTGGCTTCTACTTAGCACAATGCATCTAGGATTCATCCACATTTTTTTGTTTGTTTGTTTTTGTTTTGTTTTTTTAAATATATCTTTATTGATTTCAGAGAGGGGAAAGGAGAGGGAGAGAGAGAGACAGAAACATCAATGATGAGAGAGTCATTGATTGAGCCCACAACCCGGGCATGTGCCCTGACTGGGAATCGAACTCTGATCTCCTGGATCCTAGGTCGAGTCTCAACCGCTGAGCCACGCCCGGCCGGGCTCATCCACATTGTTAAGTGTGTTGGTAGTTCATTCCTTTTTATTGCCAAGTGGTATTCTCAAAGTGCTTCTTAAGAGAGAGTAATAGGCTAGAATTGTTGATAAGTGCTTTCACGGTGACATATGAGAGCAGCAAGGTTTTGATGAGTAGAGAGGATTTGATTATATCAAATATCTTAATTAGTGTGCTGAGGTTCAGGGGTGTTCCACAAAATGATTAGAGGGATGTCTAGGATATCAGTCCTCCCACACTCCGAGTGCTTGATGCAACCAGCAACCATCCATTTATCCACTGCTGTGTCAAATATTATCATCTTTCATAAAGTGAAAATATTGCGAAGTAGTGGGGTAGAATAAAGGGGAAATGAAATACAGGAAAAACAAGTGAGGATAATATCCAGGATGGGAGGAGAAAGTGGACAGTTTGTGACGTGCAGTCATGGGAAAGCTCAGATAAGTCAGGAGCTGTGAGGTTGCGGAACAACATCTGGACGAGTCACTGTACAAATATAATGCCTATTTTAAAAAATATTTTATTTTGTTTTATTTTGTCCATCACTGTTTACCCCCTCTGCCCTCTTCCACCTCCACATACCCCCCTTTACCAATGCCATCCCTTCTAAAAAGAAAAAAAGGAAGGAAAGCAGGAAAGAAAGAAAGAAAAAACTAGGGAGCTATAGAGGATGACTTTCAAATAAAAATAATAGTCTCTAAATTCTTAAATTCATTTTTAGTCCAGTGTTCTTGTCTCCTTTTCTGTAGAGTTGTATGATATTAGGTCTTTAGTATTTGTTTTCTTTATTTAATGACTGTAAACCTATTTTAACTGTGGTAAGGCAATGTTATGAAGTATTAATTAAAATATCTGGGAATGTGTTTTCTCAGTGTCTGAGCTTAGTTCAAGATCCTTAAGTTTTGATAAGGGGAAGAAGATGGGACAGGAAGAAAGGTAATAAGCTCCTATGCACATCTCTGAACTAGACCGTCATTCTCCTATGCCCTCCCTTCTGCCCACAACAACCTCCAGGGCTGGGGGATGGGCAAACCCCCAAGCTCCCTGCTCCATCTGGCATGGGAGAGAAGTGAAGCAGCTGCATGGTGTGTCTAAGGGGGATAGAACTTAGGTATCTACTCCCCCAAAGATGCGGCACGTTACTGGATTTAGCTGCAATTAATCAAGATTACATTTCCTCACACCAGGCACAAAAGAGAGTCAAAGTAGATATCCATTGCTTTATAAAAAAATAAAGTTTTGGACATCTAAAAACATTTCTTAAAATGTTGTGCACTTTGTACCTCTACTCTGGGAAGTCGATTAAGTTATCAGCTTGAAGACATTAAGAAGAGAGATCCATGGGTCATAATTCTAAAATTTCTATCAGTTCCTTACGGTATTTTGCCTCAATTTCTCTATTTGTAAAAGCAAATTTGGCATGTTTCCTTCTCATACATAATGGCACTGGGGTAAGGACACCATGTGGTTTCAATTTTTCAGAGGGCTGGTTCAATGTGTAAGTTTCACCATCTGCCCTAAAGATAGGAGGGAATTTTAAGTATGAGTTTCCTTGGACTTGGCATTCATTTTGCAAGTTTATGCTCACTTGGTGCCTTATAATATGCTAATGTATTCCTGTAACCTTGGGAGAGATGTATATTCAAGGTAGAGGCTTATGTGGGGAAAAAGTCTTTGATTTTATTTTTTAGAAAATAACACAATGCCCTGCCTCACCTTTGTAATATGAATACCCCAAATGTGCTGAGTCCTCAGGATTGAAAAACACTAAATTGGTCCACTTGGGCACCTGTAATTAAAAGCTGTTAATGTCTAACATACAGCAGATGCTTCCATTGACTTGGTTAGAATTGGCCCCTAGCTTGACAGGAAAAGATTTCCTTGTACAGAATGTTCCCTGCCTCCATTCAAGGAGGGAGGCCCGCCAGAGGAACTGGCTGTTTATTTTGAGCCCATGTAAAAGGATCTCATGAGTAGACACCTCCTGCTGGAGGCCAAGCCTGGCAAAGAGGTCATCTTTGTTGCAAGTGGCTGAGGAATTGCCTCCCCTGCTGATGATTGGAGATATTTTTAGCTACAAGCTGAAACTTTTCATTCTTGAAATTGTTTTCATTTCCACCCAAAGAGGCAAACTGCATGAGTTGGGGGGAAGAAAAACAAAATAGGAGGCATACGCGCTAATAGGAGCCGTGTGTCCATGTAAAAAGAAACCCGATGAAATTGCTTCCCCTGGTGCTGACAACTTGGTCCTGGCACCGGGTGGTTCTAATAGCTGGAGGCTATAAGAACCGTTTCCATAGTGCAGCTCGTAATGATAATGTAAATTTCACTTAAGTATACATGATTACAGAAAATTGCACAGAATTACAACAGACTTTGTGCTGTACTGTTTATGGAGCAATATAGATTTACCAACTTTTTTTTCTTCTAAATTCAAGGGAAGACAAACTCTTTTGACTCCAGGAAAGGATAAGGGCCTATAGCATTGTGTTAATGTGTCTTAACATTCTAACTCAGGCTTGCCACGCGTGTGCTGAGGGCTAACAACGAAGTGGAACTCTGTCATGTTTACTGAGTGCAGAGCCTCACTTTGAAGGAAGTGTTTTGTAGAGTTTACAAAGTCACCAAGAGTCTTCACTCTTACATGTGTGTTCATGGCAGATGGAAACTCTTCAAATGTGCTCATGGTTGAAGAGTTGCCTGAAGATCAAATCTAGGGCATCTACTTGACCATGAACTCCTCTCACACCATGTGTCTCTTGGGGCACTTCCTCTTGAGGCCCAGCATATAAGTGTGGTGTGTGTACATGCTGGGCACCACCCTCCTCCTGTATGTTTCTAAGGAACAAGCACAGTTTTTCTCATTGACTGGTTTCCTCATTGAGCTCAAACTCTGGACCTTATACCTGGTAGATCTTCAATAGCTATTTGTTGAACTAAATTGAAATTGAGTGGGATGATTTCCTATATTAAAAACAGAAACACCTATGGCATGAACTATTATTGAAATCTTATTATGTTATTACAATGACAGGACAGTCTGTCAGGTGTGCAGAGGAGATGTCAGGTAATGTATGTGCTTGTAGAGGGTTCTGACAGAGCTGGCAGGGAACACCTGAAAAGAGAGGGAAAGGAACTCACCTTATCAAAAGGGAAAACTTCCTTCACTCACTTAATCCTCATAACAACTCTCTGAAGAAAATATTTTCACTCTCAATTTACAGATTAGAACACCAAAATCCAGAGAGGTTAAATATATTTCCCTAGCTCATGCAGCCAGAATTTAGCCCCATCTTTATCTAAGTCCCCATCATAAGTGTCTTCCACCACTGAGCAATGTTCCCTGAAGAAGAGAAACATCTTACCTGTGCCCAAAGGCAAGACCAAGTTTCCGTTTCTACTTCAATTTGCTTTTCCTAAGATGCCATTAACCAATGTCACCTTCAGATAGAGGACAATGAGACTGATAATCATACTTCAGCCAATAATCTAGAAAGCATCCCACTGACTTCACTCTGTCTATTGATGACTGACTCGTATCATAGGTGATTTCCGAGAGTCATAGTGGCCTGCTTGCTGCTCGGAGCTGGTTGGCTCTTGCCTTTACTTTGTGCTGCTTTGGGATTATGGTGAATAATAGTCCTTGGTGGTCACAGTAGCAGAGGGTGGTGCTGAAGTTAGGCAGTGGGCTTCTCTGTGGGTTTGATGGCACTGAGCGCCCAGGAAGAAGCAGGATTGGGGAAGGAGCATCAGGTAGCTTATGCACAGGATCCTTCTGTAGCAAAGAAAGATGAGTCTTTGGCCAGCAGTTGGGTTTTAAAGGAAAAAAAAAAAGAGGAAGAAATGCAAAGGGAATGCTTTCTACTACTCCACACAACACATCCCATTGCTCACCAATATATGTTCGTATGAAAAATACAATAATAAATAATATGAGAATAAACTCTGTTTGACCTGCTCACAACTGTAAGCCTACTTTTGCCCCACCCCTTATATAGTACTTAGCACGTTCATTTTCCAGGTACAAAAACAAAAGGTCTTGTGTAATTATACTATAATTAGCTCAAATTACGATGTCATAGTGAATATTTATAAATATTTCTAGGCCTGCCAGCTTGCTTGATAATTAGACTTGGAGTCCTTAAGAGAATCTGGGATCTTTGAAAGTGCTTTCCAGCAGTATTTGTTATTGGTGCCATATGGAGCAGAGTGTGACTGAAACGCACTGTGACTTTTGCAGCATTTGGCTTTCTGACAATGTTTCCCAGGTATGTACAAGCATTGCCAACAGCTAGGTCTGTGAGTTATTTGAACTGAAATCACTAAAACTACATATTGATTTAGAGTAAGTACAAATTTGAGGTATGAAAATAGGATCCATATATTTCCTCTTCACCACCAAAGTAGACACATTATTACCTCCTATGTGCATGAAGAACCAGTGGAGGCGACCAAGTGTAGATGCAGCCGAGGGGAGCTGTGCCAGCTGTCAATGACGCATAACCCTGTGTTCCTCCATGAAGTCACACCCTCTGAGGCTTTCTCTCCCAGCATATTGAAGGTTTCAAGTGTGCGGTGATCATTTTGGGAAACCTGAATACAATAGCCTGAGGAGTTGAGATTTAAAAAATTAAAAATGTTTACTGCTTTACCAGTGACATTCTTCAGTGAAATCAGCATTTATTTATTTACTTGCCAATGTGTAAAGGTGAGCACCACAATTATTAGTATATTTTGGTGTCGTTGCCTTGATTCGTGCTAAGGCACCATAAGTTTTATCCATTACTGCCTTTGCAACATGTCATTTTGTTTGTGAATGTCCATCCAAAGAAAAGGCCCATCCTGCATTTAGTATTTCCATGAAAGTCATTTTTAACCATTGTAGACTCCTGAAAAGGTCTTGGGAGCCTCAGAGGAGCCAGACTACACTTTGAGAGCAGCTGTTCCATAACAATTAAATACTAAAATAGAATTAAGTTCTTTTTACCAAATATGTTTTCAGTATGTATCCTGTAAAGACAGACACTGGTGCATCAAAGAGAACTATATGATGCAGTGTTTATCTTCAAAGACCTTGCCACTGGAGGAGTGGCTCTGTGGAGCTATACTTTAACTTAAAGCCACACTGCCTTAGAAACATCATACCTCTCTTTAAAAATGTTGCTTGTTTTAATGGATTCATGCAGTGAAAAACAATGAAGTGAACACAAATACTGAGTTGGCGTGGTTTTTGAGATACTGCAGGTGTGATGTTTAGACAGACAGCCCCAGCATAGGTGATCCAGTGCGATAAGTTTTGAAACACAGGCCTGTGCAAGATACATGGGGCCTCAGAAGAGGAACCCATGGGACCTGAGTTGACTGAACTCTCTGGAAATGATTCTTCCCAGAGGAAAGAAGGGCTCCCTCTGCAAATCAGCCCCTTGTAAGCCTCATCCCAGAATGTCCTCTCTCTCTTGAGTCACCAGCTGTCCTCATTGCTTACCTTTATCCCCACCTGATGTTTTAGCTGTAATTCATTCTTTGCCTCAGCAACGAAAAGAACACTGTATTTTCGTCTTTCTCAGTAACCTGATCTTGTGCACATACAAGCATCGGACAAAAATAAGTGGAACTGAGCTTCCAAAACTATATTAAACTCCATCCTTTCAACCCAGTCCTCTTAGAAAATGTTTTCTTCTAAATACCACTGAATAGCTCTGGGGCAGTGGGACACAGTTATTAACATCATCATCAACAACAAAAAGGTCATCATTTGATTCTTTCCATTTCAATGTTTTTAAAATTAGGACATACTGATTTCATGTGGCAGAAGATAAACTAAATATTAAAAGACGATTTTAAATTGTGATGTTTTAGTTGGTTTTATATAATTCTAAGATTTCTGTCTTTCTTAATGTCTTACATTTTGCCATCTTCCTAGTAAAGGCAGGTAGGTAATTCTTTAGAGACTTCTGTGGATCAATTCTGATAACAAGTATCTGTACAAAAATAGGTGTATACACATAAATGACAAGATGACTCGGGACAGTTCCAGTGTGAAGGGTAAGACGTTGATACTGTGCAGATGGTTTTTATGGATTGGGACTTTAGATTTGCCTTATCCTAAGAAGGAACATAACAATATCACAAAGTCGCCAATATAACTGGGCAGTGTTATTTCCACATCCCCCAAAGAAGCTGATGCTTTAAGAGACTCAAATGTTGTTCGCTGTTAAGGCGCTGTCTGGTTAGTTTTGAGATTACGTGGGTGGGGAAATTCACTTTGTTGTTTCCTATCTACTTTCCATTCTGAATGCAGAGACACCTAAGATTCTGTTACTCTCGCCAGCACTTTGTATCTCAGATCAACTTTTAGAAAAACAATGCAGGCAGATAGTGGACAGATAAAATACTTACTCCACCACTGTGAGCCAGTCTTTTTGCTCTTTCTTTATACATTTATATTCCCCACCCGACTCCCTTTCTCCAGGGACTGGTCAAGATCATTCACAGAAAAACAAGACTTTGAGTTGCTGAGTTTGGCGTATTCTGCTGTTTAGAGGGTATGACAATTTTATCCCTAAAATGAAAGAGACAGGCTTTATAAGCCAGAACACACAAGGGAAATCCACTTTCCTTGAGAAATCTGGCATCTTTTAACCTGGCACTTAAGGAAGTTCTACAAAAGGTCTAATTTCCATTTCCACACAGTGTCAGAGAAGTGTAAAGTGAGTTCAAAGCCATGGGTAAAGAACAGACCTGGGCCATCGAGAAATGAAGAGTATGCACCCAGCTTGTCCACTGCGCAGATGACCTTGGGAACAACTGCTTACCTCATACTCTCTCTGCATTATATCTGGTGAAAGATAGCACATATTTTTGAGACAGCCCCAACACAAACTTATATACCTTTATCTAGAAAACTGGCTGAATTCTCTTGTCTACCAATACCAACATTTTTTCCCCTAGAAAATCATACCACTTCTTATTTTGCAATCTGTGGGGTTTTCTCCAACTTAATTTGGTAGATTATTATAATATATTCAAATAGGGGAAAATAGATGCTAATAATCCACCTTACATTTTTATAGCTCTTCAAAGGTTCTTGAAATATTTTGTACATATTGAATCATAAAACATTTCTCAAAACATCACTAAAATTTTTTTCTGCAAATACCCTGAAAATGATGATATTTGATAAAGCAATCTCTCTATATATCCAATCAAACATCTTTGTCTCTTGGCTTTAAAAATATAATATTTCAAACAGTTTATTATTAGCATGTGGTACAGAATAACATGTGTGGAGATCCCTTATTCAAAGCCACATAAGACAAGTTACTAATACCAAAACGTACATTTAATGTTTGTCACTTAATGTTTTTTGATAGATGACCAAGGTTAAAATATCAAATATAAAAACAAAATCAGCTCGATAGGCATTTGTACTGAGAGGCTATGAATGTTTGCTGCATAACTGAGACAATCATTATCAGCATTCTTACGCAGGGGTACTACAACTCAACCAAGTCAGATTTCGAATCCCATAAAACATTCTGTGTAGACATTTGATTGTGGTAGTGTCTCAATAACACCCATGCAACTAGTTGAAAAGCGAGCATTTTAGTGCCAAGCAACTGGTTTGATGGATGTTCCTTAAGTGAGTTGACTGATTTGACTTTTTGTTTGGCCAACTTTTTTCTTCATGTAGACGCAGTTTTAGGAGAAAAATACTCCACTTATTTCCTTTGACACTTGTCAGGCAAATAGGTTCCTATAGTCAAGTTCTTCAGTAATAGAACAGATAATAAATCTAAGCTGAAGACTCTTCTCAGGATACCAATTATCTGAGTGTTTAAATCTCATTTTAAGCCATTCAGTTTACAGCAAACTTGTGTGTGATTTTCCTTTACCACTCATAAATTCTTACTGTCCTTGTATATGATGTATATGTATATGTATATGTATATTGTATATGTATATGTATAGGTTTTGGTGCTCACTATAACTTCAGCCTCAAAAAATAAAATATAATTTCAAGGAACTGAACATTCACTATGCTCTTGGTGGACCAGCTGCTTTTAAATCTCATTTACCCTTCTTTGACTGTCTAGGCAAGAATTCTGAGTCTTCTGGATTGAGTCACTAACTAATCAGATCAATGCAGAAGCCGACTTTTCCTTCTAAACAGGCTTTGTAACCTCTCTTTTATCTTGATGTTCCCAAAGAAAGAAATAGCAAACTCAAGATGGACAAAACTCATTTCGTTGGGGTCATAGTCTATAATGTATATATAAAATGAGTTCTGAGAAACAAAATTTGCACTTGTAAGGTTCTCTGCTTCACCGCAGTCACTGTCCTGTGGAATTCTATCATCACAATGACAACACCATGGAATATCCTGTTGATATAGTGATTCTAGAAAATAGCAATTCCTTTATCAATACATTAGGGGGGGGAAATCCATATATGAGCCTACTAGTTCTTTCAATGAAAGTTCTAAGTGGTTTGGATAAAATAAGATCTTAGCTGAACCTTTGCCTTAAACTGAAAATGAACCTGAATCTTGTTTGAGGTTCAAAAAGTTGAGTTAACTTTTTCCCCTTTATTTTAATTTTTGTGCATCTCTGCACTTCCTGATTTTGGTTGGGAATAGAAACCAAAATACCGCAAGAAAAGCTATTCTTGTTGTATTTCCAGCCCTTCAAAGCCAAAAAGCACTAGAAATCTCATGAAGAAAACAGTTCCCACCTAATTTCTAGCCCCAAAAGGTTCAGATAAGTTTGAATAAACGTTGGGTGATGTTGCATCTTGTACTTGAAGAACATCTAAGGCGGTGACAAAAAGCTCTAGGATAGAAGATGGAAGGAAATAAGATGACAACAAATTGGACATTTCTTCAAATTAAATAAGGGCATAATCAAACCAGACTTTCGTTTCCTTCATGACTAAAAAGCCCTAATATCATAAAATTTGGAATGAAAAATTTGAAATCAGTTTTCTAACTTGTGCTGCCATTTACAAAATACTCCTCCCATTTAGATTATTATCTTTACATTATTTAAAATGTAATAATCAAAAACTGTTTTAAAACAACTTCCCTTGTTACCACATAAGGATCTGTGGGAAAAGTCATAATGTATAATTATAATTTTTCTCAAGTTTAATTGTATAACTCTCCACTGGTTCATTCAATGCTGTGTGATATCTACTTTCATTCAACAAATATCGATTGAGTACTTACTATATGTGAAATGCCGTATAAAGTGCTGGGGATGAGTAAGATACATACTTTCCCTCCAGAACTCATAATCTGGTGGGGGAGACAGGCACATTAACTGGCGGGATCCAACAGAGTTCGCTAAGGGCTGTGATAGTGGTAGGCAGGTAGGGTGTGGGGAACTTGTAAGAAGGTCCCTAACTTGGCCTGCATGCTCATGTGAGATCTGCTGAGGAAACTGAGGTCTCAAGGATGTAATGAGCAGGATGAACAACCCTTTCTCTGGATCAAAGTCCTTTCTTCACTCTCTTACGTTCCCAGTGATTATTTGTCTGAATCAGGACTCAGCTGGCAACATGAGAGGCCAAATGGGAATGATGGGATTGTGAAGGCAAAATAGGGACTTAAAACTCCAGAGAGGAGACTGGGGAGGGAAAGGGTCCAGCTGGGAAGATGGAGAAGCACAGTGTTAGTAGCATCTGGCAACAGGCAGCAGCAAGACATGCGTTAAGGCAGATGCCGGGGAGGGTGGCAGTTTCTGAGCTACAGAAGACTGACCTAGGGACAGACGTCTAGCTTCCCTTTGGGCTCTGCAGGAACAGGATTGTTATTATGATTATTGATATTATTATTTAATGCAGTTTAGGGTTACAGAAAACCACAGGTTTTGGAGTCAAACAGACACAATTTTAATTCCTGGCTCCACATCTTATAAGTTCTGTGGCTTTGGATAATTTACTTAACTTCACTTAGCCTCTGTGCAATGGGGTGATGTTATCTTGTCCTGGGGTTAATGTAAGAATCAAATGGGCTCTGTTATATGAGCAGGCCTGTCATGCTCTCCAGGAAATAGCAATGCCAGTAAATGGTCGTATCTTTCTCTCTTGTTCCAAGGCCTACCCTTTGGCTTTTGCGAAAAATTTCCCTCTGAGAGCAGAGTACCCAACTTACCTACTCTCTAGCTGTATCTCCATAGGAGTAGAATTTCCTCCCCTTTTTCACTGTAGCATTTGCTCCTGGGGACTCACAGTTGTTTCTATTCCCCCAAACACTTTAGAAAAAAAGAAAAAGGCTCAGACAGGTTAAATAGCTTGCCCAAGGGTGCAGCTAATAATTTGTGGTGTTAGCTTCAGACCTGAGCCAATGTGACAGAGTCTGTGTTCTTTTCAGTAATTTTCTCCCTGTATCTGTATAACATGTAAGAGGTACACTTACTGGGAAACTGATTTTTGTAGTTTGGTGTCTGTGCAGCAAGCCAGACTCCAGGAACACTCACGTGGAGAGGCCCCAGTTTGGGAGAGGTTTCCATACATTTCTTTATTCTGCCAAAGAAATGAAAACAGGGTAAAGAAAATCTCCATAATCTTTACTAACACCCGGGAGGGCTGAGAGCTAAGCTGTTCCCTACTTTCTTAGTCAAGTGAGTACTTCTTTCTTTGAAGATAAATGCGTATCTGTTTAAAGATATTCTACATAAGCTCGTTCAGGTATTAAAAATATGCAAGGCAAACAATCCAACAGTCAGTATTCTTGCCAAAAAAAAGAAGAAAAAAGGCTCACCCTTAATACAGACATCTCATGTGTTGGCCACCAGGGCAGATCTGAAATTTAAGTCTGCCTGAATTCATTGCATTATTTTGCAGTTTTTGCCCAGGATTTCTCAGAACACTTATGGAGAAGGAGAGACTTTATCGTCAATATCACCAGAGTTTGCCATTTTCTTCTCACAGCAGATGAGCACATTGTCACAGGAAACACATTTGAATTCTCCAATTTTGTGGCTAAAAAGTTGCCATAATAGACAGTCTTAAACAAATGGTATGACCTATATCTTTAGTCTCCTTTACATATTAATATTGCCTAGATTTTTTTTAATGAACTTTTTCTTCTGAAAAAACTCTTTCTGTCTTGCTCAGGAAACCATTTAAGGAAAGACGCACTCATAGCTGTCTGTTTGCCAGAAACTGAAGTTTCAGGTTTCCCCAGGGGAGGATGACCACAAATGCCACTCACCAGTCTGAATTAAAGTACTCATCTAAAGCTGGTATTTGAGGTTGAGCCATATCCAAATATAATTAGGGCCAGCCTTTACTGAGGTGACTCAAGAGAAATGCCCTGAGATCTGCGCTAGGCAGGGACTCTCATCTACAGTGGCCTGCCTTGGTTTTGTGGCATCCCGAGCAGAGTGTTTTGTGGACAGAGGGGAGATGATGAAAGAGTTAGGCGAGGAAATTGCTCTGTGAAGTCTCAGATCTCCATAGTCTTTTCTCCTACCACATTGGCCTGTCTTGACCTGACTTAAAACAATGATTTCCTCTATGCCATGGGAACATTTAGAGAGAATAATAATGAAAGGTATCTGTTGCAGGTTGAACTGTGTCCCTTCAAAATTCATATATTGAAGTCTTAAGCCCCAGTGCCTCACCATGTGACCTTATTTGGAGGAAGATTCTTTACAGAGGTGGTTAAGTTGAAGTGAGGTCATTAGGATAAGCCCCAATCCAGTGTGACTGGTATCCTTATAAAAGGGGGAATTTGGATACAGAAGTAGGCACAGAGGGGAGATAGTGTGAAGACAGAGAGGAAATGGCCATCTGCAAGCCATGGAGAGAAGTATGGAGGGTTCTTCCTCACAGCCCTCGGGGGGAATCAATTCTGCCAACAGCTTGACCTCGAACTTCTAGCCTTCAGAACTTTGAGACAATATATTTCTCCTGTTTAATGCCCCCAGTCTGTATTGCTTTGTTGTGGCAGCCCTAACAAACAATTGCAGTATCATTTGCTGTACACTTATAATGAGTCAAGTGTTGTCTTACCTCCTTCATGTATATTACTTTACCTAATTATCATAAAAACCTTTAAGGTATGTTGTTACTAACCTCATTTACAGGTGAAGAAAGTGAGGCTCAGAAAAGCTAAGTATTTACCCAAGGTCGCATATTGGAAGTGGTAAACCTTGACACCTCTCCATTGCACCTGTTTAATATAGAGCTTCTGCAACACAGAGCTAGGAAAAAAAAGAAATACTGGCAGCCTGCTTCTGTTGAAGAGAAACCATAGCCCTAGGCTGAAAGCTTTGGGTAGAGGGAGCCCCATGCTCGTGATTGCACCCAACTGGGGTAGAGCTACTATGATGCTGAGCTGAGGGGGAGGGAGAGGGCAGGTTGTGGCTCAAATGCCACAGACTCTCCCTGTTCTTACCAAGAGTTAGTGAAATTTCTTGAATTAAGTGTTTCTCCATTTGCTGAATACTCTTAGGACACTTTTCAGAGACTTTAAATCAGTATTTTTAATAATTTTCTCCAGTTATGGTTGTTTTGCTGGGGAGAGGATCCATAGAGCTCCTTATGCCTTATAATGCCATTCTGGACTGTTATTCTTTTTCTTTTTTTTAACTTTTTAAAAAGTATGTTTTTATTGATTTTAGAGAGAGGAAGGGAAAGGGAGAGAGAGAGATAGAAACATCAATGATGAGAGAGTCATTGATCGGCTGCCTCCTGCACGCCCCCTACTGGGGATCGAGCCCGCAACCCAGGCATGTGCCCTGACTGGGAATCAAACTGTGATCTCCTGGATCCTAGGTCAACGCTCAATCACTGAGCCACACCGGCTGGGTGCTACCTTTTTGATTTAACTTTTTAAAAAATATTTAAACTCTAGGTTGTGGTTAATTTAGTTAATCTAATGCTTTACCTGCTTTTTTATCTTTCAGAGGGTCCCTCCAGGTTTCTGAGCTGTTACTGGACTTTTTTCTTGTGTTCTAGAGCAGTTGTGCATTTATTCACTTAGAAAATATCTTCTTTGCTTTTTCGAGAGACTTGAGGTGGGAGGAGTAGGTAGGCATATGCTTGATACAAGTTTACCCTTTCATATAGCATGCTCATATATTTACCACATGAAGTATTTTCATACACATACTCTGATTTACATATGAGAGAATTAAAGATCTTAGAAGTTGAGTAGGTTGCCCCTGGTTCCACTGCTTACTTGGTGGCATAGTGGAGAGCTAGAGTCGAGATCACACTGCACCACATTGCCTTATAAATATTCTCAAATAATTTACACTTTCCACAAAAGTTTGAATAAACTTATTGATTCCTTTTTTTCTCCTTTAAATCTCTGAGTGGTAAGATACAGACTGATTGTTACTCTAATGTGCTTCATACAAATAGGCTAGTGTAATACCTGCTTCTTAAGTGAACAGTCAAGTTCAGTAAAGGTGGAGAGTTAGTGAACATTTGAAAGCCAAATGCCTTTAATTTCTTTGGCTTGTGAGAACAGGCAACAGCAAAATTCTGGCTTTAGGAGAAAGCATTCCTTAGGACTCTAATGATATACCCATCGCTTGAATGTACAGTGACCGTTGCCCTCATATATTCTGTTGGTTAAAAAATATGAAACAAGCAGGTAAGTACAAATGTGAAAAAGTAGGTGTTTATTAGGCAATTATATACTTCAACTGGCAAGAGATGGGGGTTACCCTATATAATTAAGAGGTATATTTTCAGCCCCCCCTTTTTTTTCAGAAAGGTGAGGAGAGAAATAAAAGGCTAGGCAAACTGAAAGAAGAGAAGACTACAGGCTGAACAATTGTTACTTTTGAAATTCAAACTCTCCTTAGAGTTTAGAGCTTAAAGGGCAATTGACTGAAACAAAAACAACTTTGGTTAAAAGCAAGTAGTTATTCAGTTTTAAATACTGAGCAAATTTGACTTCAACTCTTTTGATACCAGCTTAGACATGCGGGCCAATTTGGATGTACTAGAGACCTGATCAAGGTCTTTGGTCTTTATCAAAAGAGATCAACTTAAAGAGTTCAACTCCCTCCATCCCATCCTATCTTTGGACAAAGAAGGGTGGTGGTCATGGTGAGACATGGAGGTTTAGCCAGATCTTTATGGCAAATAAAATGTTCAAATAGCTTTTGAATCTTTTTATAAAGGCTCAGATTGAGTATTGTTTGTCAAGGCCATGAGAAGTATTTGTCTTTTTATTAAAACCTCATGGGATTGAAAGAAATAATGTTACTCAGAATCTGTCCGTGGAAAGTTGGGGCAGATAGGAGGTTCTTTTAATATTCCACATCACACAATCATAAGTAACTATTTAGGCTTTGTGTCTTCTAAGTTATGACAACCCAACACAAAAATACTTCTGTCCAAAGCCTTTATTCTTCCAGACACAGAGATCGATAGGAATGGCTGGTTGAGAAAAATCATGAAGAAAATAAAATTGGACTTTCGTCTGTTCAGCTAAATTTTCTATACTTAGCCACTCAGTGTGCTTGGCTTTCTCCACTTGCTCCATGACATCTGCAGTCTGCTCTTTCCCACCTTTTTCTGGGCCCAGGAGATTGACATAGCTGGAATTCATCAGCTGGAATTCTTCCTGACTCTCTGACTTTCACTTGCATTTGGCCAAGAGGTCAGAGAGTAGGAGGAGTCTGGCATATTTTCCCTTCAACCAACTCTCTTCCAGGCCAGGGTTGATGGCATTCCACCTAATGAAGCACTATTTCTGTCAGTAGCCTTCTCTTACAGCTTCACCTATCACCACAGTTCTATCTGAGATTCCCTTCCTCTTTCAGGGCTACAGGCCTCCTGAGGTTGCTAGCCTCTTGGTGTTTCTCCTCATATTCTTTTCCTTAATCCTGACACTGTAGAAAGTCTCTCCATTAAACTCTACTGGACAACTCTGTGTGAGGGTGCGATTTATGTCCTGTCAGGCTTGGATAATATACCACCTAAATGGTATCTTGTCCTGCAGATGTAAAAAGTGATCCAGTATTGGTTGCCCTGTTTTTGAAACCTGTATCCTATCATTCACCATCTGTTTTGTAATTGTTCAATTTTCATATATATGCATAGCGGTTTCAGAACACTTAGCTCCTAATCCCATGGGAAACAACTTGACCAACTAAAGTATAGTGTTTTCGTATAGTTTCTTTTGCCTTTAGTCTTACAGTCTTCCTTTATTTAAGTGATTTAGGTCTTGCAAATTTTAATAAAATTTAATTTTATTTAAAAAATCTTATTGGGTTTCAACTCTGAGTCAGTCATGAAGTCTAGTGGGAGAGATAAACTAGTACTTCTAGCCCTTATTTCATGACTAATTCATTCCCGAAAACCCTGCCATTAAGTCCAATGTTGCTAAATGAAGAAATGATTTCCATCTATTTTAATAGACAATTATCTGTTTCTTCTTAACCCCAAATGCACAATTTTCACAGATAGAAAAAAACAAACCAACACACATATTTTTTTGAAAAGTTTAAACAAGTTTATATAAGTAAACATTTTATGTAAACAAGATTATATAACTTTGAAAGTGAGCGAGTGATGTTTGTATATAAAGTGTAATGTTGTAAAGATGGATGGCCCTTGCCAAAGGGAAAACAAAACACTTGATGGCACATGGTAGCTGGTTTGAAGGAGCACAAGGAGTCAGTCTTGGGAAGGTGCCATAGAGTCAGATGATCCTCTATCACACACATATTTTATTGAATAGTTAAAACTTTTAAAATTTAATCTCTCTATACAATATTTTTTTTACCAAATTCTTCAACTTTTGGATGCTTATGGCATTCTTGCATTCAAATCACACTTAAAGTTATAGCACAGAAAATTACCTTTAGGGAAAAATTAGGCAAAACAGGAGAGCATGTCAAAACACATAGCAATAGCTCTCACACACAACAGTCTGACGAGCCCTAGAAGATACCTCTTTATGTGTTGTTGTTGTTTTATTAGGTATAATTCACATAACATAAAATTAATCATTTTAAATTGAACAATTGAGTGGCATTTAGTACATTTACAGTGTTGTATAACCACTGTCTTTTTCTTGTTCCAAAATATTTTCATCACTCCAAATGGAAACCCCTGCATTCATTAGGCAATTACTTCCCCCCCTCCTTTCCCTTCCCTCCACCCCTCTACCTTCTGGCAACCACCATTCTGCTTTCTGTCCCTGTGAATTTATCTATTCTGGATATTTCATATACATAAATGGAATCACACAGCAGGTGACTTTTTGTCAGGCTTCTTTTACTTAGCGTAGTATTTTTAAGGCTCATTGTGTATCAGTTCTTCATTCCTTTTTATGGCCAAATAATATCCCATTGTACGTATATACCACAATTTGTTTATAGATTCATCCATTGATGGACATTTGGGCTGTTTTTCTCTTTTGGCTATTGTGAATAATTATGCTGTGAACATGCATGAACATGTATTTGTTTGAATATCTGTTTTCAACTCTTTGGGATATACACCCGGGAGTAGAATTTCTGGCTCATATGCTAATTCTATCTTTAACTTTCTGAGGAATCGCCAAACTGTTTTCCATGGTGGCTGAGCCATTTTACATTTCTGCCAGCAATGTACAAGCATTCCAATTTCTCCACAACTTTGCCAACACTTGTTATTTTTCATTATAGCTATCCTAGTGGGTGTGAAGTGGTATTTTATTATGGTTTTCATTAGCATTTCCCCAATGACGAGTGATGTTGAGCAATTTTTCATGTGATTGTTGGCCATTTGTGTATCTTCTTTGGAGAAATGTTTATTTGAGTGCTATTTAGCCCATTCAGGCTGCTATAACAAAAATACCAGAACTGGTGCTTATAAACAACAAATATTTATTTCTCACCATTCTGGAGGCAGGGAAGTTTAAGATCATGGTGCCAGCATATTTGGTGTCTGGTGAGAGCCCACTTCCTAGATGGCCATCTTTATTTGTAACCTCACGTGGTGGAAGGTTTGAGGACATTTCTGTAGCCTCTTAGACAAGGGCACGAAGCCCTCATGACTTAACTATTTCCTAAAGGCCTCACCTTCTAATGTCATCATCTTGGAAGTTAAGATTTCAAAAATAGTTTCCAATATTTTTTCCCCATTCTGTAGGTTATCTTTTTGATTTCTTGATAGTGCCCTTTTATGTACTTGAGAGTCAGGTACGACTGCTTAGAGACACTCTCATCTTGGCTGAGACCTGAAGTATAAGTAAGAGTTAGCAGGGAAAGAGTTTGTGTTTGGAGTTAACAATGAGCAAAGTGTCCCAGGCAGAGGAAAGAGCATATTCAAAAGCTCAGAAGAGATCACAGTATCACTGAATTAACAGAAACAATTTAGTATACCTGGAGACGATGGCAGTCAATGGACTAAAAAGCATCTCTTAAGTCAGATTAAAAGTTTAATATTTATGCTGAGGAAATTGGGGATCCACCAAAATGTTTTGAACAGAGAAACAACATGATTAGCTTTGACTTATAGGTGAATTGTTTTGCCAACAGAGGGACAATGTTGTGTATGTGTGTGGAAGCGGACATCCAGAAATATGATTTAGTTATCCTGATGAGAGGTAATAGAGACAGTAGAGAAAGAGAGAAATAAATGTATAAGAGTATTTTAGGAGATAGGATTGACTGGCCTAGAAACTGACTGGGTAAGAATGTAAGGAAGAGGACATTAGGAACCATTTGAAAGATTTAGAACTGAAAAGTGTCATTGATGCTTGGAATGGGGACAGCGTTTGATCTATTAGATATTAAGCACAGGACCTGACTCTTAATTATTCACTTACCAAGTAGTAACTTTGGGCTTATAAAGTCAGATAATGCCCTAGGCCCTGGGGACACAACATTTGGCCAAAACAGATAAGATCCTATTATAGATTTTTAGGTCTATTGATGTAATATACTGGAAGAAATGAAAGAATGTGAGTGGAATGTAAAAAGCATGGGAGGGAGTTGTGAAGGGCTGAAAAAGGAGATAAGGATCAGACTGCAGTATTTCCTAAGCCATCAAGGATTTTGAACTTTTTCCTAGAAAGGCAGAAGTCATTTGTGGCAAACAAAACTGGTAGTTGACCAGTAAGCTCTCTTCTCTCCGTGTTCCTTGATAATACAATTGCCCCTGAACAGGGTGCCACCCAGGAAGAGGCTGTATATTCAGGATCACTTGCAGCTAGGTATTGCTAAGTTATTGTCAAAGCCATGGTATCACTTGCCAATGCCAAGTAATATGTGCTACTTTCTACTTGGAGCGTTACAATGGGCACAGACTCCTCCATGGCCTTTCTCTTCTCATGAGTTGAAAACAGTAGTGCCCATGACCAAAATTCTATAATGTGCAGATGAGAACAGAACTCTAGAGTGGGGGTCAGTAAACGATGGCCTGTGGGTCAAATTTGGTTTTGTAAATAAAGTTATATTAAAACACAGGCAAACCTGCTCATTTACATATCCTATAGAACTAATTTTGTGTTAAAGTGGCAGAACTGAGCAGTTGCAACAGAGATCAGAGACAGGTAACCCAAAAATTCGTGGCACTCTGCCCTAAGGGATGGGTGAGAAATAAAATGGAAGGAACCTCAGCTCTGAATGATTATGTGGAACTAAGCACATAGTTTAGTTTGGTGTAGTTCTTACATAAGAGAGAAATAAAACTTTTATGTTCTTTAAGCCACTGTATTTTGAGGCCTCTTTTATATAAAAGCATAGTATTTAATAATTATACTTTTGAAGATTTTAAGCTGCAAAATGGTAAGCTCTCCTGGCTTTTGTGTGAAGAAACACTGCAGGAAGGATAAGAGCTTGTTGGAATCATGCAGACATGAAATAAAAATACGTTAGACTGGTAATAGTAGAGATGAAGTGAAGTGGATTCATTGGACATATAGTTAATAAGCCAAGTCATCAAACATTGGTATGTAGGTATTTAATAAATGTCCATTGCACAGACCACTGGGGAAGTCTCTAGAAATTATGTGCTCTTGTCCTGATGGCGCTCATTCTCTGCACCAGGCAGTTATTGCCTATGGGCTGCCCACAGCGGGCCAGGCATAAACTCCCAGGCACTTCTGGCTGTCTGTAGGTACAGGGCAATGCGACTCTGTCAGCCCAAGGGCAGACACCCAGATAGTCTCAGGTGCAGGGACAGGACCCTTAGAAGCAAAACTATGCTGAAGCTGGGGGAGTGGT
This sequence comes from Miniopterus natalensis, assembly GCF_054644295.1. Lineage (NCBI taxonomy): Eukaryota > Metazoa > Chordata > Mammalia > Chiroptera > Miniopteridae > Miniopterus > Miniopterus natalensis. The sequence continues at coordinate 153,675,417 of NC_142082.1, read as the reverse complement.
GTGTAGAAATGGAAATAGAGATGCAAGGGAGTCTCAGCTGAGCACTGTTCCCTGACAGGTAGGATTACGGAAACTCTGAGGAAGAAACATTATTTGAGGCAGATCTTGAAGGATGAGTGGGAATTCGCAAAGTGGGTAAGACCCAAACTGCGTAAGCAAAGAGGTGTAGATATAAGGATATAAGCACCGTGAGGAGTAAGGAATATTTATATCTGCTCAGTCTCCTGATAATTATTAGTAACGTTGCAGCTCACAACATCCTGACTGATATTTTGAGTTGCCCAAAGCTGCTTTGCCATGACACCATTTCTGAGGCTCTGCTTTGAAAGAGAACCTTAAAATCACATAATTGAGAATATGCATACAAAAATTAACTTGATGAAATACTCTAAAACCCCATGTCCAAAATAATATTTTAGGGCGTCTCAAAGCAAAGGCATTTGTAAGTAGACGTATTTCTTATAAACCAAATGAGCAAGATGTTCCTTTATCAACCTACAGGAGAGAGCATCCTACAAGATAAAAATTGCAGGCAAAATGAGGGTGGGCTGCTTTTCTCTGGATTGTCAGGGCTGTTTGTGACTGTGTTAGGAAGGCATTTGTTCTACAGTTTTGGAAGCTTTTTAAAGTGTTCTCCGATCATTTGAACAAGCAGCTAACGGGAGTGATGTTCTCTATATAGGTGAGTGTGGGAAAAGAAATGAAAAGCTCAACAGTGATGCCATAGAGCATATCTGCGAGACCACACCAGAGAGGGGGCAAAACTGCTCCAAGGAGGGGGAAGTACAGTGTGGATAATGCTGACGGAGATGTTTTGAAATGTGATTGAAAGGCTTAGATGGTGGAACAAGCCGTCGTCCCAGATGCTTCGGGGGTGTCAGATTCTTTCTCCTCAGCTGGAAGATCGGCACCGCAGTGCCAGAGGTCTGTAGACTTTGGCAGATGTCTTATCCACTGCTGGCATACGTGACCTGCAATATGAGAGAGCTTTCCAGCGGTGTTATGTGAAATTACAATATTTGGTTTCCGATTTTGAAAGAAGAGTGTATCTGTTTGTCATTATCCACCATATAAATGACCAGTGGAATGAGGGCCCTGGTCTCAGAGGATTAAGGAGACATCGGGGCTTTCATACCCAGGAGCTTTAGGTGAACTGGGGCCAGGTAGGTGACATGGCCAATGGTGTTTGTTCTCATGATTTTTGACAGCTTCTGACATTCCTTTTGTCTTCTTTTAAAAGCTTCCTAAAATTTGGCTTCCTTGGGATGGCACGTGTTAGTTCTCTCTCCACTTCTCTTCGGTCTTCCTTGTGTTTTAAATCTTTGTTCTCCTGCTCCCAGATTTTATATCTGGTCATATGAACTTTATCATTAAAAAATACATTTCCAGTTAATAGCCCTGGGATTTTAGAGTATACTCTCATATCAAATGCAAGTAATGATCATTTTCATCTCCTTTTCAAAACTGTATTTCTCTTTGCGGCCTTATTTCTTTGTCAAGGTGCTTAATGAGCAGTCTTAATAGTTGAAGAATTTGGAATTGCACCATATTTCTGATGCAATGCAGCCCTACATTCTCTGCAGGGCCCAGTAATTACCTAGAGGTACAGACACAGTAAAATGGTCCATTGGACCATAGTATTGCCACACCAGCTCCTACAGATGGCCTAGAGGGATGGGAAAAGTTTGGGGAAATCATCATAGAGATTCACTTTCTATTGTTTGAAACTTCTGAGAGTTTATTAAAGACGTTCCCAATTGAACCAGAGGGAATCTTCACTGGTTGGAAGGAGCTTCTGGAAAAAACCCTAACATGGCTCAGCACTGAAATGCTGAGCCATAGACATATGATAAAGGGCATTCTCCATCCGTGTGCAGGCCTCCCTGATATTCATTGCTCACTCCGACCTGCTTACTCCGTCTGGCCTGAACTCCTCACTACAGACTTGGTTAGGGCAATCTGGTGACCACCTAGAAACTGACGATTTGCCTCTTGAGACTGTCTCACCTGAGATGCTGTTTGTCGCTCCCCCTCCCCCACTCAGGACAAATGAAAAAAGATGAAACTGATGTTCAGAGAGAGCCATTTGTTTATTTATTTATTTTTACTTTTTATTTTTCAATATAAGTTTATATTCAATATTATTTTGTATTAGTTTCAGGTGTACAGCATGGTGGTTAAACAATCATATACTTTACAAAATGTTCCCCCTGATATTTCCGTACCCACCTGGCACCGTACAGAGTTATTACGATATTAGTGGCCATACCCCCTACGCTGTACTTTACGTCCCCGTGGCTATTTTGTAACTGCCAACTGTTCTTCTCAATCCCTTGCCTTTTTCACCCCATCCCCCAACTCCACTCCCCATTGGCAACCATCAGTCTGCTCTCTGTATCTATGAGTCTGTTTGTGTTTTGTTTGTTTGTTTATATTGTTCTTTAGATTCCACATATAAGCGAAATCCTATTGCTCTGTGTCCTGCACCCTGGACCTGCGAATCAGGACCTTCACTTCCCCAGGAAGGGAATGTAGACAACTCTTGTTTAGGAGCAGAATCTCAGTACTTTTGATCTGTTAATATTTAGATTTGAATCTATATTAATTAGGGTTATTGATCTATAGTTACCTTTCTTTAAAAAAAAGAGGGTTCTATCATTGTCAAATTTTCTGGATTTCTAAAGTAAATTGTATTTTTCATCTTTTTTTTATGGCTTGGAATAATTTAAACAATGTTTGGATTATTTAAATAATTAAACACAATTGTTTAAATAATTTAAACACAACTCAGTGATGGTACGTTGATGTTTGCAAAATATCAGCTTTGGGCTAGGGAGGGGAATGCCCTAGTTTGTAGCAAATGCCAGTTTCTGTGATGTAAATACTTCCAACAGTGGCTACCAATGTGATGTCAATGCACTCCAAGCTGGAAGAGTATTCACAATTGGCTCTCATCCACTGGTGCTAAGAAACTCCAACACATCACAGGAATTATCGATTCTTTAATGATAGGAGTTGTGAAATAAGTCACCTTCTTTATTAAGATATGTCAGGATATTAGAATATTGTGGAAAAGACTTTCTAGTTGTTCCCTGCAGCCTTTTCCCTTCTCGCCCTGGCACACGGATTATTTCGTAGCCTCCTGTTCCCACTCCATTAATTGTGGCCTAAGACTAGGTTCTGGTGCAGGAAATGTGGGCAGAATTTATGTAAGTTGCTCATAAAATGGACCCATAATAAAAACCTATCTGATCCTTCATATTGTCTTTCTTCCATTGTCTTCCTGCCAAGTGTAGATGGTCAGCAGAGGGTCACTGAAGCTCTAGAGAATAGTAGGCCCACAAGGTCAAAGGGCATGTGTCCCTGAAATACTACTTGGCGGAGTCAATCCCACCTGTTCAGATTTAATGTAAATGAGAAATAAGCTTCCATTTATTACCCCTCAGGGATTTGGGCTTTATCTCTTATAGTAGTTAGCTTATATTATCAATAAGACAACCATTAATTTATTTCAAGTATCTTCCCAGGAAATTGGGAAGAGGCCAAGGATTTGCTCTCAGAGTGGATGAATGCTCTAAACTAGTTCTCAGTTCCTCTCAATGTTAGAAGCTCTGTCTATTCTCACCCCAGCCTGTCTCCTGACATTAAGGTGGTTTTTACCACCTGCTGAGTGTGACGCCCAGTCGGCAATAATGTATAATGACTCTACAGGTCTTAGGTAGGGATTGTCTCTTGCTTGGATTGCCTGGTCCTGTGACTAAGCTAGAGATTCAGATACAATTTACAGTGCTCCTTTGAACAACAGAGCACATTAAAGACTTCACCCCCAGCTCCTGCTATGCCGAGTATGCTTTCTCTTTCCATCCCTTACAATATTTTTTCTTAGGTGACTAAATTATCTCAAGATATAAACTTTCTGCACCTGTGTACACTACCCTGTGTACTACTTCTTGCAATGATGTCCAGGAATGTTAGTCTCTAAATGGAGGTAATAAAAGAAGGTTGATGATTTTGGAGAAGGTTGATGAGTGGAATGAGGGAGCAAAGAATGGCAATGGCTTTGCCTGAGGCACAGCTCCTAAGCATTTGTTGAATGGGCTCCTGTCTTCCTGAGTAGTATATACACTCTCACCCGTTGGGTTGGGACAAATCCTTTTTTACCTTTTTTTGGGACTTCTGTTCAGTTCTGATTCAGAGGGTGAAGTATATGTTATGTAATCCAAGCACATGCATTTCATTCCATCCTCATGGGTGATTCATCAGTGGAAATTCTCCCTGCACTTTGGGCTATGGTGTTTCCTTATTTTTTATTTACAGTACTGTCATCACTTTGTCTTTTTGTTTAAATTTATAGAAATTTTAATTTAATGAGAACTTTAGAAAAGCTGTATTAGGCATAGTGTCTGCTACAATCTTAGTCCCTTTTTTGGTTTTAATGAAAGGCGTGGGATTGAGTGAGGATAGTGACCTTTTAGACACATCTTGTGCTGAATCCAGATTTCTGTCTGTCACTTTAAAAAATCTCCTTTTATTTTAAGAAAGATGGTAAGGAAATGGCATTCCCTGAATATCGAATCCCAGATATAGCATAAGGCATTTTCATATACAATTTTGCATTTAATCCTAACAAAAGCCCCATAAGGAGGTATTTTTCCATTTGAATGAGGAAACTGCCTTAGAAAGTGTAAAAACTGTTTCATAAATGCATATGTTGCAAATATTTAGACAAAGTCTTTTGACTTAAAGTGTCATAATCAGGAAAGTCAATGTCCCAGGTATGTGAATAACCTTGAGTCATTTCATCTGCTCTCACATTGATCAGGTATGGCGACCGCTTTGCCCTTTATTTAGTGGGGTTTATGAGCACCCTGGGTCTTTGAATTGGCATTATACAAATGGAACGGGCTGGACAGTGCTCCTGAGTGTCACTTATATGAGTTCCTTTTAACCTGGACACCTGTCAGTAGCGTCTCCTCCATTGGACACACTAAGGTTGTTGGCCAAGTTCGTGGTGCTGATATATTTTGGCTGATCCAGATTTCAGAGAATAGTTGGCTTGGTTGGATAGAGACGTCTTTCTGATCTTTCCATGTCTGGAAGGGCTCTGCCTCCTCTCTTTGTAGCATGTCCAGTTAATGATTCCACACGGCCTCTCACTCCCACTCAAGCACAGTGGCTTAACTTTCTGAGGCTCAAAACAGGAGTCCTTCCGGATTCTCTTCTTCTTCTCTTTCAGCAAGTTTATTCTTAAAGTTCAATTCCACTTTTCCTCTGTTAGCGTTCTTTGAGTCTCAGTCACTTTTCTGGCCCAGTAACCATTAAAACCTGTCTTCCTTTTCCAGCTACATTTAAAAAGAATTTTGAAATTGAACCACCTTTTGTGTTTTCTGCCATTTGCAGGGAAAAACTTTCTTAAAATATCAGTCTGTCAATCTAACGCTTTCTGCAATGTCTCCATCTGCTGCCTTAGGTGTATATACTATTTCTGTGTCAGCATAATTTTCAAGGTGAAGGTATCATTTGTATTAGCTTTCTTTAATAGTTTTGTGGCATTTGTTTTAATGGGAATTTCAGCAGCTTTCCCTCTGTCCTTGTCCTAGTGCAGGTTATATCTACAGTATGGTAGAGAACCTCATTTTTGTTATTTCTTTCATAACAAAGTCCTTTTCTGTGGGTAAAGCTGCAACATAGATCTCGAAAATTCATGAGTAATTAACATATGGTAGATCAAAGGCAGACAAGCCACCCAGTTTTTGGTTCAGCCCTGCCTTGGCCCAAGATGAAGGTTAATACTTAATATTCTGAGACCGAAATCTCCTAATGATTTAAAAAACTGGCTGAGAAACACAGCAGCGGCTATCAGACTATTCAGCCCATTCATACATTGGTTGGTTAACTTCTCTATAGAGGGCTGGATAGTAAATATTTTAGGCCTGTGGGCCATATGGTGTCTATTGCAACCACTCAGCTCTGCCATTGCTATATGAAAACAGTCATAGACAATACATAAATGAATATGCTAAACTGTGTTCCAATAAAACTTTTATATATATATATACAAAACCAAAAGGCAGCCCATATTTGGCCTGTGGGCCATGGCTTGCCTACTTTTGTACTAATGCCTGGACAACTGGGATGCAGAAGTTGTCCTGAAGTGAACTTTCAAAAGAAAGAAAGAACACAGTGAAGGTCAAAGATGTGTAAGCCCCTCTGAAAGCCAAAGCCTCAAAGCCTGTATCCTGGCTCCATCAAATGCCTCTAAGCATTTTTGTTGTTATTGTTTTTTTAAATTTTGTTTTGTTATTTTTTCCCCTGCAAATTCTTTTCCCTGTCTTCTTTTTCTCCAAGTTCATGGTCCACTGCTCCAGATATTAGGGTCATGGCTGGAGAGAGCAGTAATAACATCTCTTTTCTTGATCTGAGTTCTGAACCAACTGAGAAATAAAATGAGAAGTTGACATGTGGAGGTCAGCAGTTGACTTTATTTTTTCTACTATGAAATGCCTGATTGGAGGCTGTGGTTTATAACTGCAGGTAACTGTTTCCTAATATTGAGTCCCAGACAGGCATTCTTGTCAACCTGGAACTCCTGCTTCCTGCAGGCAGGTTGCATTCAAGTGAAAGGAAGAGAGAAAAGCTCTGCTTATTTTTGTATCCACATTTACCATCCAGGTAAGTAATTCCACTCACCTGGGAGGAGGCAGGGGGTAGCCAACAGAGCCCAGGAGTGCTGTGCCAGTTGAGGTTCCCTGCAAAGGGGAAAGAAGCATTCCCCACAAACCATGTCTTCTCAAGCCATGAGTCTGAAAGGACCATTTTGTGTTGAGACAAATAAGGCAACTGAAGATACAGTAACAGATAGAGGAAGCCAGCAGGGTTTTTAGGCCAAATGACATCCACAGAACTATTTAAAATCTTCATGTTTTCAACAGTGGTCTTGTTCTGTTGCTCTGTAAAGGCTGTGGAAAAGTCAAGAACATTCTCAAAATAGTTTGTTTGATGAAGTTCCAGGTTTCTTATCTTTAGAATTGTTTCTTCTGCAATTACCCAAAGCCTTGAGGGCAACTCTCCCGGATCTGCAGCATCATGACTAGCAACCCTTTCTCTTCCTTCTACCAGCACCTAACAGTGCTAGTCAAATCAAAGTCCTCAAAAATATTGTTAAACAAATGAACAAGAAGAATCTTCTAAGATCTTGATGTCTTACCCTCACCATGTTGTTTAAACGGTTAGTAATAAGTCTCTTCTTCCCAGTATCTCAGTCTCTTAAAGGATCCTGCTTTTCACCTCATAGACATTTAAATTAGTCTTACTATCCTGCTTTTCTAACTAATTGCTCTTGAGAGAGAGAGAGAAAAAAAAAAAAAAGCCATAGTAATGTCAGTATCGAATGTAAAACACATAGCTGGGGGTGATGGTATCCCTGAAAACTGAGGATAATTTTTGTAATAAAGAGGCATCTGCTGCTTTGTTGCTAATTTCTATTTAGAAATTGATGTTGTCTCTGAGCCCTTACTTAATGAGGTCAGGAAAGCATACAGGCTCCTTTAAAAAGGGAAAATGAAATAAAAAAAAACAAGTTTCATATTTTCCTTGGTCTGTCGCTTAAGAAGGTTACTGTAGGAAATGTAAATAGACCACAGGAAGCTTTAGAAACTCAGCTCCTTGATTGGAAAAATGGAAATTCTGTTTTTTACGGAAATAAAGTAATTCTATGAAAATACAAAATGCATTTGGTTATCATTTTAAAAGGGTTAGTCTTTTGGATTATGGTGGATTTCTTTTTGATATAGTACAGCTCTGGCACAGGTCATTCCAAGTATATTTCTGAAAGGAAAATAAATGGGAAACTGTTTTCTCTCTTCATTAATGTCTTGCTCTGTTCTATTTGTGGAATGCCACGGGAAGGAGCACAGTTTCCCTGGACCCTTTTCAGAGAGAGAAAGTTGACTGGGGCGAGGGAGTTCACCCCGAAAGAAAAGAATTACTCAACCAGAAGAAATCGCGCTTCCCCACGCTCAGGGCACGCTGGCACCCTCCACCGTGAGGCCTGACGCCTCGCCGAGGCCTCCAGGGCCCTCCTCTGGCATAAAGAGAATTCAGAAACAAAACAAAACCTGGGGAGTGGAGGAGATTTTGTTTTTAATTTGTTTGTTTGCAAACTATAAAGTCCTCATGACCCTTCCAGACTTGGAAATTATTTTTTTGGATTGTTCTCGTAGCATCCCATCCACACACACATTACTTTTCCTCTTTTCCTCTCTGTTCACCTTGAACTTTGTACCATTTCTTGATGAAATTCAACTTAACTCCTTTTCTTTCTTTGAATAAACTTTCATGTGAAAACTGTAATATCCTGAAGAAGGTGTTTAAAAATAGGTACTCATATTTTTGTCATCAATTTTTAAAATATATATATGTCTTTATTGATTTCAGACAGAGGAAGAGAGACGAGAGAGAGAGAGAAACATCAGTGATGAGAGAGTCATTGATCGGCTGCCTCCTGCGCGCCCCCGACTGGGGATCGAGCCCGCAACCTGGGCATGTGCCCTGACCGGGAATCGAACCGCGATCTCCTGGATCCTAGGTCGATGCTCAACTGCTGAGCCATGCCCATCTGGGCTCAATATCTTTTGATCACTGACTGCATGCCAGGGCCTGGGGACACTGTAAAGAATAAGTCATACATTGTCGCTGTCCTCGTGAGACTTGCTGATTTTCTAGAGCATCTAGAATAGGTGTCAGCAAACTATAGCTCTTGGGCAAATCTGTTCTAAATTCTTGTTAACATCTGGGATTTTCCTTTTTCATTTCAGCAATTTTCTTGTGTGTGTAGTCGTATTGCATTGAGGGGTTTTTGTGTTGCTTTTTTAAAATATGTTTTTATTGATTTCAGAGAGAGGAAGGGAGAGAGAGAGAGAGAGAGAAACATCAATGATCAGAGATTCATTAACAGGCTGCCTCCTGCATGGCCCCTGCTGGGGATCGAGCCCACAACCCGGGCATGTGCCCTGACCGGGGGTCGAACCACAATCTGGACCCTAGGTCGATGCTCATCCGCTGAGCCACACTGGCCTGGCTGCACTGAGTTTTTGCTTGCACCTTTTTCATGAATAATTTCTATCAGTTGTCTGCTGCCACAATAATGCTGCATAACAAGCAACCACAAAATGTCAGTGATATTCCCTAGTAAACATGTGCTGATCCCAAGTTTGGAGTCAGCTGGGGGCTGGTTTGGCAGCTCCACTGTTCTTGGCCGGGATCCTTCACATGCCTGGGGGTGTCAGCTGGCTGTCAGATGATCTAGGCTGGCTGCAGCTGGAGCGTTTGGGGTAACTTATCTCTACGTTAAGTCTCCAGCAGGCTAGCCCAGCATTTGCATGGAAATGGCACAGGTGCAAAAGCAAACGAGCCCAGTTGTGCAAGTGCTTTTTCAATCTTTGTTTTCATGACATTTGCTAATATCCCATTGCTCAAAGTGAGTCACAGAGCCGACTCAGATTCAAAGGCAGTGAGTACCACGAGTTACATGGCAAAGGGCACGAAGACAGCGACGGAGGAAATGAGCCATTTTTGTGATCTATTGTACTCATGAAGTTAAGTAACTTTCAGATGTTCATTGACCATTTGGTTACCCTCTTTTGTGACATGGCTGCTCAAGTCTTTCCACATTTTCTTTTTGAGTCATCAGTCCTCTTTTTATGGATTTATAGATCTTTAAACTTCTAGATATAGGTCTTTTTTGGATATATGCATTGTAAATAGTTTCTTCACCTCTGTGAACTACCCATTTATCCCTCAATGAGGTCTTTTGAAAAACAGAATTTCTTAATTTTAATATAGGTAATTTATAATTTTTTTCTGTCTGTTTGCCTACTCCAAAGTCACAAAGATGTTTACTTCTGTCTTTTTCTAATATCTTTACTATGTCATCTCTTATACATAGATCATAATTCACTGGGGACTTATATTGGTGAATAGATTGAAATAGAAGTCAAAATGCACTGTTACCTTATGTTATCTAGTTAACCACCTAGCATTTATAAAAACAAAACACAACACATCCTTTTCTAACTGTTATAGTCTCACCTTTGTTATAAATCAGATGGTCATGTGTGTGCCAGTCTTTTTTTGTACTATCTTTGATATAATCTTAGCCTAGTTTTGGCTGCTCTTTGGGAATTATCAAGTCCTATTTCTGTGCCTAGGGATTAGGTAAAGTTTAGGTTGCACGAGCCTGCACATTTCACCTGAAGTGCATTTTCAGTGGAGAAAATGGATTTGAAAATGCAAAAATTTATTTCATACTCCTTATTGACTGACTAGGAATTTGAATAAACATGTTATGAGGAAACCTATTTTTTCTGGTTCAGTGTATTTGGCAAACAATTTTTGAAGTATTTGTAGTTCAAATTTTTTTTCTTTCAGCTTAATCCACAAAGCCCCAGCTATGACATTTGTTCCTAGGGTGATATCTTATGTCTATTACGGCTTTGGATAATTTTTATACCAGGAATTAGGTAGGCACCAGTGTATAAAAGACTTGCTTCCTTTCCCTCTGCCAAAAGAGAATTATATAATAGAATAATTACTGTTTTGTATAAGAATGGAAACTATATTATTTGTAGAATAGTAAGAAATGTGGGCTCTAACTTTCCAGATGGAGAATCAGGGATAGAGACTGACACTCAAAATTTGCTAGATCATTTGAAACTGCAGTCTAATGGGCCGGGAAAAGGAATTGTCATCATGATATGCCTGAGATTATGGTTCCCAGTCAGGCCAAAACCAAAATGTTTTGTTACTGTATGTTGTCTGCCAGGAGTGACTATATACCAGAGATAGTACGGTATAAATCTAGGGTAAGTACCAATTTTTAAAATGTGTTACCTGATCAGGTCCTTAAGGCTATTTTATTAAAGAAAGAAATTGCTGGAAATGCAGGTGCCTGATTTGTAGTAACGAAGGAATAAATCAGGGTTTCAGTAACAAGATCTGGGGCAGTCTTGAAGGTACCAGTCTCACTCATCTCCGAGACATTTTTCTTGCCATCATTTCTCAGATAGGTTTCCCCCTCTCTTTTTTAAATTACAGAGATGATACATTTTAAAATATTTTAACAAACCCAGAAAAAATAAATTTAAGTTCTAGTGCAGGTGAGGAACTATGAAAACTGTGAAAAAGGAGGCAGTATTCAAGGCTGAATACAACTTAGAAAATGACATATTTTTTGTGTAATTTCCTCTTTGTGCCTCAATTCAAGAACAGGGAGGGAAAAGCTATTTATCTGGTGGCTTAGTGTTTGCCTTTCTTTACCCATAAAAGATGAGATATTCCTTTATTGTCATATTTATTTAGTATCCATGCTCAACTGGCCATTAGTGGTGATTGATGATCAGTAAATGAATGAGTTCTGCTTTGAATCATTTCTCAAAAATTTGTTATGTGTATGTTGCTGCTGTCGAAATTGGTTACCAGCTTTCAGAACACAGAAGCTGTATCTTTATCACTTTTAAATTCTCTTCTGTGTTTAGCATGGTACTGAGCAGAAAACAGATACTCGAAAACTATGTAGAAAGATAGAATTCCAATCATCAGAGAATTAAGAGATCTTAGTGTTCTTTTCTATTTTTCAAGTTATGCTTACATCCAATATCTAGAGAAGAGATATATCTTTTTGGTGTAAGTCATTAGGACTTAGAAATATAGGAAGCAGCAGCATTAGCAGGACAAGAGGCTGGATAGCCATTAGAAGAACTTAAAATAATTAGTAACAATAAAATGGGAGACTGGAAACAGGATCCTTTAGAATCCAAGGAAGAGAAGAGTTTCAGAAAGAAAAGAAACAGTCAATGATGTCAGTGTCACAGAGAGGTCAAGTTGAGGGAGGCTCGAAAGAGATCCTACAATTTGGTAAATAGAAGGTCATTTATAAGTTCAGGAAAAGCCATTTCAAGAGAATGGCCAACACTCCTAAAGTCAGCAGCGGTGAGCTAAGGAGTGAGTAGGAGAGGGCCTGGGGAAACATGAGTAAAACAGTCAGGAAGTTTTAAGTGTTCTGAAGAACAATGAGTGTTTCAAGAGTTCAGAGAAAGAAAAGAGCACAGAAACGTCATGGAGAAGGTGTGATGAAGGGAAGGGAAATTCATGAGTCAGTGGGAAAAGAGCATAAACAGTTGCTTGATGTTAAAATGGCACATCTAGGGTGACATCAGGAAGGTAAAGGAGGGGAAAGATATGAGAAAATCTTGGTGACAGAAATTATATGACATGATGGTTGTTTGAGTGTGGGAAAGTTGAGAGGTGGGTGATTTGGAAATTTCAAGCTTGAGCTATTAGCAATAAAATGGTGCTATGAACAGAACAAGTCGGTTTTGCAGAAGGCAGATAATGAACTTAACCTAAAAGCTATTGAAGGTGAGGTGCAAATGAAACCTCTGGGTGGTTGAGATGGCAGTTGGAATTGTACACTGGAGGGGTGACTTTACAGCAACTGGTCCCTGTAGCCCAGAACTTAATTTCCCAGAGTTTGGCACAGGCAGCCTCTAATTCATATTGTGACATCATTATTATTGCTATTGTTTATCAGCTGATTCCAAAGCATCTTTTCAGAGAATTAAGATATCACTAACAGCCTGCATCGATAGTTCATCTAATAGCCATCTACTACACAAAAAGGACCTCTTTTATTGTGGCATGAAAAGCACTTGACATAGTACCTAGTCACAAGTACTCCTTTAAATGTTATGTCCCCTGACTGCAAGACCCTCATTAGCCCAGCTGGTGTGGCTCAGTGGTTGAGCATCAACCTATGATCCAGGAGATGGCGGTTTGATTCCCGGTCAGGGCACATGCCTGGGTTGAGGGCTCGATCCCCAGCAGGGGGTGTGCAGGAGGCAGCCAATCCCTGATTCTCTCTCATCATTGATGCTTCTATCTCTCTCTCCCTCTCTCTGAAATCAATAAAAATATATGAAAAAATGAAAAGATAAAAATAAATAAATAAAAGACCCTCATTAGTTATTTTCTCAGGTGAAATCCTACTTACATCTTTGTATCAGTTTTCCATTGCTGCAGTAACCAATTACCATAAACTTATCTGTTTAACACAATACAAATTTATTTTCTTAGAGTTATGGAGATCAGAAGTCCAGAGTGAGTCTTACTGGGCTAAAAAATGCAATCAGCTAAAAACAGGCCGCATTCCTTTCTGGAGGGAAAATCTGTTTCCTTGCCTTTTCTAGCTTCCAGGGGCTTCCCACATTCCTTGTTTCATGGTCCCCTCTCATCTTTAAATTCAGCAATATGAGTCTTTATTATATAGCATCGCGCTGAATCTTCCCTGCTTCCACTTTTGAGGATCCTTGTGGTTTCATTGGGCCCACTCATAATCCAGAATCACGTCTCCATCTCCAGGTCAGCTGATTAGCAATCTTATTTTCATCTACAACTTAACTCTCCTTTTCCATGTAACATGACCTGTTCACAGGTTCTGGGCATTAGGATGTAGGTATCTTTGGGACGCATTATTCTACCTACCACACCCTTAAAAAATCATGTGTAGGTGTCACCTCTCCTATGAAGCACAGGTGACTCCCCCAAATAAATTGAATCATGTCCTTCTCAAAATGTCTTCCACACACAGTGGCTGCTGCTTAGTGCAGCTCTGAGCACGTTGCGCTGTGATTCTTTGTGTAGCAGCCTGACGCCTTCACTCCAGGGGAGCCAGACCTTTGTGTCTGGCAAAGAGCAGGTGCTAAATGAAAAACCGTTAAACTGACAAATGTGGAGGAGGCAGATTGAATATTGGTAGGGTTCTGTTAGCAGGGTGAAGGGTTTAAGATAGGAAAGTGAATCGCAGGGCCATGTGGTGAAAGGACAGGAATATATGAATGAGACAAGGCTGAGAAGTCAGTCTCAATAAAACAGGCACAATTAACTAACAATAGGCAGTGGCTGGGATGTGTGCAATATTGCCTCACACTATATTGCAATTTAGGAATAGCTTATTTATGAAATCTTATCTCATTGGGAAGAGAGCCTAAAATGAAAAGGAGGCTGTATGTAACAACGTCATAAAGAGATGCCGTAATGACACAAAATCTGGAAACCAGTAAGTGTTTATGTATAGGAAACTGACAAAAAATCCCACAAAAGTAATAACAATAAAAAAAGCACCATCCCTGTTTATCTATCACTCTCCAGGGACATTGGTGCTTTGATTTGGATGATAAGGACAGCTCTATTTCCTCGCAGCCTGAGCTGTCCCTTGGGCGGAGAAGGTCAAAGTTGGTCTGTACAAGTGTGACGCATGTTTCCTTCGGGCAACAATCAATTTCCTTTTTCCAATTCCTCGCTCCCCACACACCCACTGATAAATGTTGTAGTCTCCCAAGGGGAACCACTCACCAGGAAGGGAGTGCCCGGTTCACATCTGACCAGTCCTGTTCCCAGGTCTGGTGGCGGTTGACCCGCTGAAAATGAATAAGCTGTGCCCTAGTTTATAACCATCTTTGTTATTAGAATGAATCAATTTTCCAGGGCCTAGTGGAAGTCGGATAAATACAGTGTATCTAAAAACATGGCAAAGACCGGCCCTTGGTCACAGGCGGCCCAGGAAGGCAGAACCCTCTCTGAGCCCTGCCTGGACCTGGGGTTCTGCCTGCGGGGCCCCCTGACGGCTCCTGTCTGACTCATGCTTCCCTGGGGCGGGCGGCAGGTAGGCACTGGGGTTTCTTAAACGATCAGAGAAGGAAGATGGTGAAAATGGAGCTTTAGAGAGATTAACCTGACATTGCTCTGCACAGAGGATTAAAGGGTTAGGAGTCTGTAAAAGTGCTACCTAAGGCAAAAAGAGCCCGAGGCCTTGTTAAGACATAATATGAAAGAGGAAACTGACCACTGCCTCGGATACGGGTACGAGGAGGCAGCCACTACCTAAGACGGGGCTTTGACTTTGATTATGGACACCAAAGTGAGGCTAATCTGACAGCATCTAGACTCGAGAGATATTTAATAAAAGTTTTGGTGTTCCCTGAATTAAAGGTGTAAAGTAATCTTAACATCACTTTCTTTTTTGAAAAAGAAAAGAAGTCAGGACATTTTTTAAAAAAGATTTCTTAGTATCCATTTATATAAATGCTTAGCACCCAGACATACTTTTGACCTATGAGAACAGTATCATTGTTTCAAACCTGAGCCTCGGTTGCCTTCCTTGTGGATTGGTAATAATTGATAAGGAATCTCAGGAGGCAAGTGTAGAGCTAAACATTCTCTGAAATAATGCTCAAATTAGTAGAAAATGGCAACAGCATTTTGAAAAGTTCAATTGGCTTCCAGGAAAGACCAACTAAAAGTGATAGGTATCTACAAAGTCTCTCCCTAAATTATTCTAACTGCCTAGAATCACGCGAGGAATAGTTTGCAGAGCCGCCTGGAATTCTAACCAAGACCTAGGAAGCATGACTCGTAGGTGAAATGTGAGCAGGTACTTAGAGCCCTTGATGGAACCTACCATGTACCATCTTCCAGAGACTTGCATTTCATTTACAGTCAAGGTCATATTAAATTCTGTGTAAATACTCTCTGGCTAGACCCCATATCCAATACTCTTTTCTAAAGTCATATGAACACAAAAGTAAAGCTAAGATAAATAAATAAAATTCATAAGGAACAAGAGCCTCGTTGTCTGGCCTGGCAAATTCACCTGAAGCTGTTCTCTCCCTCTTACATACACACACGCTTACTTTTTTTTAAAATCCTTAATTGAAAAATTGAGCCTCCAGGAGCCAAAACATACACTGCAAAGCTAAAGACGTTTGGGCATTGGCATCTCCAAGAACCTGGCACTTGTGACTGCTGCAGCTAGTTTTCGCACCGAGGCTGCTTTTGATTTATTGCTGTCATAAAACAGAAATAGGTGTAGCGCTCTGATGATTTGCGATTTGTTCCTAACTCAAAGGGCTCTGGTGGCCTCTTAAACTTATTATAACAATTCAAATTAGGAAAATGGAACTAACTTGACAGGATTCATTCCTTTGGGTCACACAGAAATTATGGGGTTTTCCCTCCACTGTGTGGGGTTTGAGGGAAGGGAGAGGCTGGGGCGAGGAGAAGAGGGGGTGAATGTTCCCACCGACACCCTTGTTCTAGAACAATCAACTTCGAGCTGGAGGGGCTGAGTATTAGGTATTCAGGATTCTCCATGTACAATTAAAATCATTATTTAAGAAATCACTTAAGTTCCCTTTCCACTTGCCCCTCGTTACATTTTTTTCACTCTGCCGTGGGGCTCCAGTGAGGCAGGTTTCCTGCCAACACTTGACAACAATATCCATGCTGGCTCATGGCAGCTTGATGGGGCATCAGGGAGAGAACAACTCCAAGGGGTCCCCCAGGACCGAGTGAGCAATTGCAAAGGCTCCCCACCGTGTGTGTTAATACTTACGAATACACTTTGCCTCTCCGGAGAGCACTCAGAGCTAAGCATGGAGGCTGAGGCTAACACCATGCCAGCCTGGAGTTCAGAAGGGAGAGTGGATGTTATCTGTTTTAAATCACTTGTCAAAAGTGAGTTTTTCCTGAGCTCCCTTCTTTGGGAAGAAAAAAAATGTAGAAGGGCCCTTAGCATCAATGCATTGCCTTGACACTGACTAGTGCTGTGAACACTGAGATGGGGTGTCTCCTACCAGAATGGCTGACATGTCTATCATTACTCAAAACCAAAGAGCTTGGAGATCGAAGATTGGGTGGGAGTTCACAGTCTGCTGTTCTATTCCTTGGCCACTCTTAAAACTTCTCTAAATTCCCATTTTCTCATTGACAAAAGGAAGTATAATCTTTGTCTACCTCACAGGCTTGTCACCAGCAAGAGGGATGCTGGTGCATGTTGGGGAAATGTTTGTGTGTGTTGGGAACGCAGAGGAGCTTTTGCATTGTGCAGAGTAGCACAGATTTAGTGGAGTTGGAAAGGGGCCCTATGCCCACTGCAGCGCTAAATCAAAACTCATGTTTGATCTTAGCCCCAGCTAGAATATTAACTATCATCGGAAGAGGTAGAAGAATTAAATCCCTTGGCATCATCACTGTGAATAAGCAATTGCTTAGGGTCTTACTCCACAGATTTCTCTGCAAAAGAGACATTAAGTTGAAAGAAAGTGATATCTGCAGCACATCGACTTTTCTTCCCAAATTCCTTCCCTCAGTTAGAGTGCCAAAAAAAAAAGATAGCTCTGATGGCAAACCATAGCGACGGTGCTGGGTGGCCTGACCTCCCTCTTCGATGATTCCCTGTGATGGGCTTCACAAAGACCTCTGTCCAACCTTGATCACATTCCTCACCTCTCCAAGATAAAGTGGCTTAACTCGGCTTAGTTTAATAGAAATCGCACTGTGTCAGCAGCCAAGATAACACAGGTCTGGTCATGACTCTGCCAATGACTTTGAGCAGATTATTTTACCTCTCTGAGCCTGTTCCTCGGGGCAGGGTTAGCTGGGTGAGAGGGTAAACTAAGTGTTTAAGTTTCTTCTCAGTTCAGACATTTCTGATGATGATATTCTAATACATGGATGGTCAAATAAAACAGCTAGGCATGCTTAGATACAGAATAATAAAATAGCTACCAGTTACTTAGCTCTTTCTTTGGGCAAGAACCTTTTCTAAGCAACTTACACAACTTTCTCATTTCCTCCTCGCCACCCTGTGAAATACATGGCCTTGCTATACATAATTTATGGATATGGAAATCAAAGTATGGAGAGAGTTTGATTTTCCCAAATGACACCTCTACGAATTAGTAGATGCAACATTTGAGCCTAAGTTGTTTGGCTCCAAAGTTCATGCGCTTTAGCTTCAAACTCTAGTGGCTTTTTGCAGCATTATTTTTAGAAGAATTTGAAAGCCTCTGTAGGAAAGAATTCCATGATTAATTATCAATGTTTGCCAAGTGGTTGGAAGTATGGAGTCCAGGGCACGCACTCTGAGTATCTGCCGATCCTGCTTGTAGCATGAATCCTCAAGCATTCCCAAATGATAAAAACCAGAGGAATATTTACATTTTTAAATACAATGTCTATATACCTTTACTCAGGCCTCCTAGCAGGCTAAGACAGGCTGGTGGCAAATGTAGCGAAGCCTCTCATTGAAAAGACAGAGACATATATCATGAGCCTCTCCCCATCAATAGCTTCAATATCTCTTTTCCCACCCCTCACTTCCTTGTTTGCTGTTTCCAGAATGTTATGTCTTTGGAGGTGATCCAAAGTAATCCCTCTGCAGAAAAGGGGCAGGATCTTTTCTTTAATGCAGATGAACAGTGGTATTCAAGTTGGATGTCCCCAATGGTAGGGAGAATTTCGCAGCATTTCCACAGGCCCTGAATTTATGTAAGGAGAAAAAAGTGTGTCTTGTTGCCCATCTCCAGATGGTTTGAACATTTTCTTCAATGGGTAGAAAGAGACTCTTCTCATATTGCCAGTGAATAGAATAAAACTTAGTTCACGTTAGAGAATTAGCCTAACTTTAATCTTGGGTCAGCTGTCATTTTGGAGTAAGGTAATGTTTTATAGAGGACACAATGAGTATATTTTAAACACACATTTCAAAAACAAATAAAGTTATTAACCAGTAGGATCTGGGATTTAATTCGTTATACAAAGGTCAGTTTTCTCAGGAAATGTCTTTAAGACTTAAAAAAAGACTAGTGTAAACTCAACATAGAGAGACCCTATTTTGGTAGACATCCATTCTTTCTTCAATTTGTTTCTCTTTTTGTCCCAGAGAGTCCGGTCCAGACTTCTCAAGCACTAGCCCTATGTACACATCTCCTCTATCAGACCCAAAGTTCCTCAAGGGCAAGGGCTGTCTCCGATTCATCCCAGGGTCCAGCTCAACGCCTAGCACATAAAAACTATCTTTGACAACAATTACTGCAAAATGCTCTGTAACCAACCACCCTAAAACTCAGCATCACACAAAATGTAGCATTTATACTCCCGGGCATGGTTCTGAGGATAACTGTGGATCAGAAGACTTAGCTAACCTCAACTTAGAGATTCTTTTCAAGCTGTGGGTCCTGTTGGCTCGGCTCCTTGCTATAGGTTGTGCTCTGTACTGTTTCTGAAACCCAGGCCAAAGGGGCAGCAGGTAATCAGAAAAAATTGTTCCCATGACAAAGACAGGAGCACCAGACAGCGAACCCTACGGCACACGCATATTTCAAACCTTATTTTTACAGTCTCACCTGAGGGTATATTTTTATTGATTTTTAGAGAGAGCGGAATGGAGAGAACCATCAATGTGAGAGAGAAACAACGATCGGTTGCCTCCTGTACAAGCCCTGACAGGGAATTGAACCCACAACCTAGGTATGTGCCCTGACTGGGAATCAAACCAGCAACTTTTGGGAGTAGGGGACGACACTAACCCTCTGAGCCACCCAGCCAGGGCACACATTTTAAACTTTTGATAGTGTTATGTCCATTACTGTTTTATTGGCCAAACCAAGTCACATGCTCAAGCTCAACATTAATTAAGTGGGGAAACATACTCCACATTTAGTGGAAGAAACTTCAGTCACATGGCAAACGGCGTGGATACAGAATAAACAACTGGAAATATGAATGCAATCTACCACAGTAGGAACCCAATAAAAGCTTAGAGAATTAATGAGTTCATGTTCCTACCCTGTCTTTTTATTCCTAATAACTATATCAAATGCTCTGGGTTTTTTCTTAGAATAGGATCAGTAGTTGGTAAATATTAAATAATTTGAAGTCCGGAAATTATTCCAATGTGATCTGAACCAGAGGGACTTAGCAAGGTAGAACCGTGTGCTCTGCAAATATTCTTTCTGGCAGTGGATAGCATTTCTTTTCATGATCCAGGCCTGGGCCAAGAAGGAAAAAAAAAAGAGTCAAAAATAGAAAAGATTTATATAAATGCCCTCTAGTGTTTGAGCTCATAAACATGTGGGGTCTGTTGTTTTCAGTTCTTTCATAGGAGGCTGCTAGTTTGAACCAGTCAGTTTCACTCACCTACCCCCATCCCAGGCCCAGGCATCACTAACAGATTTTTCTTTGCAAGGCAGTGGATGCCTATGACATGCCCAGCTAACACTCTTAACAGCACAGGCCCTCCAGGAAGTTGCTGCCCTGCTGGGACCCTAACCTTCCTTCCAGAACCACTGCACCACTTCTGCCAGGTTTCTATGAGGCTCACACACCTGCTTTGAATATCAACTTGCCTGTGCCTCTGGATTTCCAGGTGGTGATTTTTATTGCTTTCCAAAGCATGAAATTTGAACTTGGATTTTCCCTGATGTCAGATTAGCAAAAGCACCTTAACAGTGAGCTTTTTAAATAAAGCAGCTATTTCTGATGGTTACCTCATATTTTAAGAGCCCATTAGGACTATATAGAGAGTTTGCTAAAAGGCAGGGAGAGGAGTGTTAGACATTTAAAGTTTCAACTGGTCATCTCTCTATTAAAATATTAGGTGCAGACTGGCTTACATACTCTTTTATGTTACAAACCACACATGTGAAGGTAGAGTAATAAGCCTCAGAGGCCAGAGATGAAGTTTCCTTGTCTATTTCTCAAAGAAACGTAGGATTTTTATGTTGGGGGATGGGTTTGGAGAAAAACAGTTCTGGGGCGCACAGGACCTTGCTGGTGCCTGCAGCGTGAGGTCATTTTACTGGGCAAATTGCAGAGCACAACACGATCCTTGTAAACCCATAACCTATTTTAGCAAACACGAGTAATTACAAACAAAACACCACACAAGTTGAAATTTTACACGGTGCCTCATTTCACCAAGACTGAAATGTAAAGCAAATAAAATAAAACTCTGCCCACTTGCCATGCAAATTGGTTGCCTGGGGTATAATTATCTGATTAGTCCTTGCAAACCCTTCCCTATATGTGCAAATTTGATTTAGAGGCCTCTCACAAGACCATAGCTAACCGCTTTGTGTAAACATCGCCTCTACTGCGCAGAGTCCAACACTGAGATGGTTTTGCAGATCTGTTATGTCTGTTCTATGTAGGAAACAAGTAGAACTTGAGGGAATAAGTGATGCAGCTAAATGCATACAAATAATGTGTATTGCCCACTTCTATTCTCCTAGGAAAACAGGCATTTGAGTCACTGTCATATCCTAATCTGTCACAAAATCTTTCCTACAGAAAATCTAAAGCATTTGGGGCACTTCCTTAAAACTTTATTTTCAATTAGATTTTGAAGTTTTTTATTTCTGTCTCAGTGAAACAGTAATACTGAGTTTAAAAAATGTTTTAGTAATGTCTTGTCAATTGCAAATGATTGTGGCCAGGTGATGCATTAGCATTTGTTGAATCCAACATTTTCATTTTGCAGCTAAGAAAATATAAGTTCAGAGAGACTAGGCCTTGTTCAGGTAACAGGACACCCCGACTAAATTCCCAATCAGCTACCCCCTGTCAAATGCTCTGTTCACCATCCCAGGATGCCCCTCACAGTAAAACCATAGTGCAATTTGTGTTGGATTTTATTGGCCTGCAAACCGAAACTGAGAAGCATACAGTGGATACAACTGGAAATTAAGACTATGAATGTGGTCTCCCCCATCCTTCTCTCAACCACTCCCTTCAAAGAATTTGGTTTTGCCCTTTCCTTAATCATAGGAAGTTAAGGGTATAAGAACATTTTTGCTGCATTCTACAGTTCTACTATCTAATGTGGTAGCCACTAGCCACATGCAACTATTTGTACTTAAATAAAATAAAAATTTAAAAATCAGTTCCTCAGTTGCACTAGCCACATTTCAAATACTCAGTGACCACATCAATGTGCCCAGTGCCAACTATACTGAAGAGCACAGAATATAGAATTTTCCCTCCGTCACAGAGAATTCTATTGTATAGTTCTGGTCTATCATCAGGAAATGAAATTTTGTGCTTTCCCATCTCTGACTTAGGCCATGGCTGGGAACATTTTCAGAGTTATTGGTGGGCTGAAAAACTCCCTGTGAAGGTCCTGTGTTTTAGCTTGTGGCTGCTATAACAAGTACTGTAGACTGTCTGGCTTATAAATAACAGAAATTTATTTTGCATAGTTCTGGAGACTGGGAAGTCCAAGATCAAGATGCAGGCAAATTCCATGTCTGATGAGAGACCTCTTTCTAGTTCATAGATGCACTGTCTTCACGATGCAGAAAGGACAAGGGAGTTCTCTAGTGTATCTCTTATAAGGACACTAATCCCATTCACGAGGGCTCCACCCTCATGACCTAATCATCTCCCAAAGACCCCCACCTCCTAATGCCATCACATTGTGGGTTAGGACTTTAACATATGAATTTGGGGGATACAAACATTCAGTCCATAGTATCTTGGTTTCTGTCTTTGTGTGACAACCTTAATACTATCTGCTTATGTGCAGGAGTTTGAGTTTTCAGGCTTTTCATGTTTATATCAATGCTTATTTCCCAAACAAACAAACACACATACACATATTCAGATTTCTAAAGAGGAGAAATTAGTTTCTATACCTTATTGGAAACATACCTCCAGGTTATTAAATGAAAATTCATCACTTTCATTTTTACCTTCTGGCAAAAATAATCAGTACATTTAAACATGAAGCATTTTGAAGAGTTGTCGAGTTGAGCTTACTAAGTGTGGGATCATCAGAAACTAAATCTTTATGCCACTTTACTGATGAAATAAATGCTGTATAGCCACAAAGTCCGGTGAGAATGTATTGTTATCAATATTGCATATTGCAAATACCAAATGTCACCGGATATGTTGGTATTTCCAGGTAAAGAAGTTTTTAAAGTTATTTGGGTTCCTAGAACTGCATTATTGCTGCCATGATTTACCCCTCTACACCTTAAAATGTATTTGATCTTTATATTTTTAGAAGAGAGTAATTCCTCTGAGCTGTGATCTACTGGAGTAAAAGTCTTTGTAAGGTAAGGGAAATTAAAACAGTGACAAAAATAACATGAGACCTGCCAGGACACTAGAGTATTAGAAAAACATAAAAATAATTAAATGCTGTATAGTTATTTGGTGGAGGAAATGATGAAAATTTCTTATTTGGAGGCAGTATACATAGTGGTTCAAGTCCATCCCACTCCTTAGAGAGATTCCAAAGTCCAGTCCTACAATTTTCTAACTACGTGGCTTTGAGCAGTTTAATGAACATCCATGAGGCAAGTCTAGAAAAGCGCTTAAGGAGGAAGCCACCAGAGATGGGCTGAATTTGTGAAACAGTCCCCAAACTCGTTTGCCAGCTGTCACTGCCTCCGCGTGTTTCTGACCCCTGGTTGTCACCCCTGCTTGTCTGCCTTTTTCCGCCTGCTCCATTCTTCCAGCTCACGGTCTGCGAAGCCGGAGGCTTCCCCTGCCTGTGGGCCTGGAAGGTCGGTGCCATATATACAGCATAGAACTGCCCCCCGAACCTAAGGCCTCCAGCTATGTTTACCCTGCTGATGAAGGTGGCCCTTCAGGATCTGCCCTGGCAGGGTATCTTGAAGGGGGACCCCAATCTACTCGTCCAGTTTCATACAGCTCAGATGCCTCCCCTCCCCCACGCAAAGCTGCCAGGTAGCCCTGGCCCTGCTGGGATCAGCCCCCACAGCCTGTCTTTCCCTCTTTCCTCCAAAGCCCTGAGGATTTGTGCCAACTTCACCTAGTCAACCTGTCGCCCTCGGCTTGGCCTGAAGGGGGTGCCATAAATGTTAAGCGAAGCGATGATGCTGAAATTGTCTGATCTCTTACTCTTTACAGAGTTCAGTACAGGACTTGTATTGGGCACTCTGGGGAGTGGAAGTCATTTAAAACATGGTCCTTCAGAGAAGAAACTTACAACATATTCTGGGAGGTACATCATGTAATTGAAAAATCTATTTCAGTAATAAGGATAGGTTTCTGGATTCCATAGCCCTTGTGGAAAGGTTCCAAAAACTGGCCTACATGAAATTTCCACCAGCTCGC
The DNA here is from genome assembly GCF_054644295.1 of Miniopterus natalensis. Taxonomy (NCBI): domain Eukaryota; kingdom Metazoa; phylum Chordata; class Mammalia; order Chiroptera; family Miniopteridae; genus Miniopterus; species Miniopterus natalensis. The sequence goes on along the minus strand of NC_142082.1, from coordinate 153,651,435 downwards.
TAGGAGCGAATATTTCCTTCCTGCAGCATTAAAACTTCTTTATGTGTTTATGGCTATGAGAGATTCAGTCCAGCCCAGGAGAAGGGCTGGTCCCCAGGAGAGAAGCTGAATTTTATGACTGTAAGGAAGGGAGGGAATGGAGCTAGTCTTCCTGGCACCAGAGAGGGGAAGAGTGAAAAGCAAAGATATTCTCTTATTAACGTCAGCGGGGCTACCCAAGTCACCAAGGAGGATGCTCTTAAACTGATGACGGCAGCGATTGCTTATGAAAATTTTCATTCATTAACATTTGTAGTTCATTAAAAAGAAATGTGTTTTCCTTGCTGGTAATTTGTGGGTGGCCAGTGTGGTTCTGTCCTTTGGTGGAGAAGGTCACTGCATTAGTTTCAAATTCCTGACTCCTGAGACAGACCCCAGGAACCGATCCTGCTGGCTGGGAGAGGCAGCTCAGGAGCGCCCGGAGGTGACTGAAATACGAGGGAGCCCTGATGTCAGAGACAGCTTATTGGTGGGACAGACAGTGGGCGTAAAAGGAGGAGTTTTGGGTTTTTTACGTTCAATTTCCTTTTATTATGTTTTTAAATTTCTTTACCTTTATTGTTGAAAATATTACAAATGTCCCCTTTTTATCCCCAGTGATCCCCTCCACCCCGCATCCATCCCACCCCAGGCCTTCCCAGACCAGTGTCTGTGTCCATGGGTTATGCTTATAAACATATAGGTTCTTTGGTTAATCTCTCCCCACCCACTCCCCCACCCCTGCCTTCCCTCTGAGGTCCCTCAGTCTGTTCCATGCTTCTATGTCTCTGGATCCATTTTGTTCATCAGTTTATTTTTATTATATTCCACATATAAGTGTGATCATGTGGTACTTGCCTTCCTCTGACTGGCTTATTTCACTTAGCATAATACTCTGCAGTTCCATCCATGCTGTGCCAAAGGATAAAAGACCCTTCTTTTTACAGCTGTGTAATACTCCATGGTGTGAATGTCCCACAGCTTTTTTATCTATTGATGGGCACTTGGGCTGTTTCTAGACCTTGGCTATTGTAAACTGAGCTGCTATGAACATGGGGGGGCTGGGGCATAAGTTCTTTGTGATTGGTGTTTCGGGTTCCTTAGGATATATTCCTAGAAGTGGGATCACTGGGTCAAATAGTAAGTCAATTTTTAATCTTTTGAGGAAACTCCACACTGCTTTCCACAGTGGCTGCCCCAGTCTGCATTCCCACCAGCAGTGTACCAAGGTTCCCTCTTCTCCACACCCTCGCCAGCACTTGTAGTCCTTTGACTTATTGATGGCAGCCATTCTGACAGGTGTGAGGTGATACCTCATTGTGCTTTTAATTTGCATCTCTCTGATGATTAGAGACGTTGACCATTTTTTCATATGTCTCTTAGCCATCCGTGTGTCCTGTTTGGAGAAGTGTCTATTCAGGTTCTTTGCCCATTTTTTTATTGGATTGTTTGTCTTCCTGTTGTTAAGTTGTATGAGTTCCTTATATATTTTGGATATTAATCCTTTATCGGATGTGTCATTGGCAAATATGTTCTCCCATACAGTGGGCTCCCTTTTCGTTTTGTTGATGGTTGCTTTTGCTGTGCAGAAACTTTTTATTTTGATGCAGTTCCATTTGTTTTCTCCCTAGTTTCTCTTGCCCTAGGAGATTTTCCCGCATTGCATTGCAGTAGTTAGGCAAAGTTTATCAGAGGATCAGGGCCCTGGAGGATGGCACTCTGCTTTAAAATGAAGGGAATTTAGAATACAATTAAGAAAAAACAAGAAACTTGAGCAAGAAAGAACAAGTTGCACAAAACCCCACGGTACAAGTCGAGGTTTCCTTATCATCTGTCTATAGTCATCTTCCATCTGGAGTCCCCAGGTCCTGCTCCATGCCACTTCCAGCCTGGGAATGCTCCTGCCTGCTCCCGCCCTCCCCCACCTCCCCTGCCTTCCACAGGCAATGTCTTGGTCACACAGAAAGAATGAAAGAGAAGTTAGGGGAACGGATGATGTCACCCTATGTGCAAAATTTGTATGATTGCTGTAGCATTTTCTGGACTGCATTTTCTACAGCAATTTCCTTAATGGCAGAATAGGGTCAACACGTACAAATTTCACCTATGGGCTGTCCTGGGGTTAGATGGCCATAGCGGAATTAATCTCCTACAAGGTCAGAATCAATAGGGTGAGACGAGTAAAGCACTTCGTTTGGGGGCTTAATTTAATGGGACATCAAAAAATCAATAGTCAAGCCCTGCTGGGCGTGGCTCAGCAGTTGAGCATCGACCTAGGATCCAGGTGACCAGGGTTCGATTCCCAGTCAGGGCACATGCCCGAGTTGTGGGCTCAATCCCCAGTCGGGGGCGTGCAGGGGGCAGCCAATCAATGACTCTCTCATCATTGATGTTTCTCTCTCTCTCTCCCTCTCCTTCCTCTCTCTGAAATCAATAAAGATATATTAAAAATATATATATTTTAAAAAGTCAATAGTCAATATAAGTACTATTTAAATATTTAATATATCTAAGAACAAAAAAAAATAAAGCAAAAATCTATGAGGAATAAAATCTTAATATTTTAAATAAAGACAGGGTGGTATTGCCTGTGTTTTTTTTGTTTGTTTGTTTGTTTTTATGATCCTGTGTCATTGTGCAATGGGGGAGAGTTGTTTTTAATCAGCCTGTGGGTCCTGGATCCTGTGGTGGTTTTCCCTTCCTCACCAGGTAGGTTTAGGAAGATTAATAATGACATGTGAACTGATTGTGCAATATAGAGCTTGATATGTAGTTGTGATTGATTGCAGAGCTTTTATTAACTTTCCCACTTGGTTCAATCTATGGAAGAAGGCTTTGATTAATGCATGTGAGGGTACACATTTTCCTTTTGGCCTTAGGCCATGTGACTGGGTACAGTGCTGGTACTGAACACTCCATTCAGCTTTTAAAGATGGCAGTGATTAGGACAACTTCTTACAGAAGTGGCTAGAGCAGGGCAGGTAATGGTATATATACATCTCTGGTACATTGCTTATATGTTAGTGGCAGGAAGCAGTAACCCATGAAGATCACCATGACACTGGCAGAAGTAATCCTTGTGGTTAAGGTGTGAATTGAAGGTAATGACAGAATCAGAACCCCCTGGTAAGTCCATCCCTGTACACTTGAAAATTCCTTCTCCAATGATAACTTACCAATGGGGGATATTGCTTTACTAAGGATGCTAGAAGACTCTGGAAGTCTGTGAATTGATGTTAGGAGATAGAAACACACCAAACAATTTCAGAGAGAGCAAAGGAATAGTAGGGGAAAAAGTCTAGAAGATAACCAGGACCAGATTTTGAATGATTTTAAAGGCTGATATAAGGAGTTTTAATTGTAACTGTAACTTAGGACTTCTGATCTGATAGAGCATCCTGGTGGCCAGTTCAGTGTAGTCGAATGAGCAAGGGGATTGGGATCAGACATATCAGATTTGGAATTGACTGCGAAACCTTTTGTACATTGTTTTTCTTCCAAATTTCAATTCGAACATCTATAAAAGTATTGCCTGTCATTATTATATAAATACAATAAGTACAACACATGACTTACAAAATGACTCTATAAATATTAGCTATACTGATTAAGTTTGATCATATCAGATTTAGTGATTGAATGACAGGGAATAGCTAGGAATCAATGATAATGTTAGCTTTAGGAAGACTGAGACAATACTGTTACCGTGGACATCAACTGATACCAAGTGTATGAGTTTCCTATGCTCCACAACAAATTTAGCAGCTTAAAACAATTGCTAAGCACTTGTATCTCAGTTTCTATGGGTCAGGAGTCTGGGCATGTACTGTCTGAGTTCTCTGCTTAGAGCTGAACAAGGCTGCTACCAAGGTATCAGCTGGGTGGTGTTTCCTCTGGAGGCTCAACTGGGGGAAAATCCACTCCTAAGCTCATGCAGGTTGTTGGCAGAATTCATTCCTTTGGAGCTATATAACTGAGGACTCTTGTGCTTTGTTGGCCATCACTTGGAAGTGGCCCTCAGATCCTAGAAGCCACCCACGTTTGCTTCCCGTGTGGGTTTTTTTCAACATGGCTACTTACTTCATCAAGCCAGCAAGGAAACCCTCTTGCTCCAGTCTGCGAAGCTAGCATCATATAACACAATACCATCACAGGAGGAACATCCCATCACCTCTGTCATATTCTGTTGGTTAGAAGCACTTCACAGGTGCTACACACATCAAGGAGAGGGGAATCCCATGAAGACAGAGACTGCAGGAGGTGAGAGAGCATTCAAGGCCATTCTGAGGTCTGTTTGACACACTGAATGAGCAGGAAAGTCAGGAGGAAAAATCAGTTTTGAGCTTTAAATAAAAGGTTGGTCTTAGATGCCTCCTGTTCAGGATTGGAGCAAGAAGATCAAGCAATACAACCCAGCAAACACTTGGAAGTAAAATCAGAATTCCAAAGAAAGTTCCAGACAGACTATGGATCAGGTAGTTCCCCAATGTTAGAAATCACTGAAACTCCAGGGGCCAAGGCAATTTCTGGGGACGAGAGGGTGCCAAAATGATAGAAGGGTGAGTGTTGAGCCTTAGCCTAGGTCTCTGAAATGTGTGAGGAAGAGATATGAGGCAGGCAGCGGAGTGAACCGTTACTTGGAGGAGAATAATAATAACAACAACAATAAATAGTAAATAATAACCGAATATTAATAAAAACTATTATTTAATGAGCAAACCTTCCTAATGTGTCAGGACTCCTCAAAGGGCATTACATGTTCATACAATCCCCACAAAGCCCTGATAAGTAGGTACCAATACTATCCCCATTTTACAGGGGTGGAAGCTGTGGCACAGAGGATTTAAGAAGTTTGTGTGAGGTCACACAGCCAGGCTGACGTTGGAACCTGGCATTTGGCTGCTAGAGAAGACAGCTGGCCAGACAGCTTTGGAGAGGCCCAGTCCCCACACATGAGTAGGGGTTCACCTTGTCAGGACGGCTGAGGCTAGAAATAAAGATCACTGGCTCCAGAGGTTAAGTGGACTCTGTTAAGAACTGTGTCAATAGAGCAATGGCAGGGCAAAGAGAGAATGGGGCTAAGAGGCTAGAGCTTTTAACCACTGCGGGCTTAACCACTACCCTCAGAAAAAGAGAGATGACCTCGAGATTTCATTTTTATATTTTCAGTCCTCACCTGAGGATATTTTTTCCATTGCTTTCAGAGAGAGTGGAAGGGGAAGAGAGAGAGAATAAAACATTGATGTGACATTGATTGGTTGCCTGCTGCAGAGGCCCGGAATTGAACCCATAACTGAGCTACATGCCCTTGGGCAGAATCAAGCCTGAAACCCGTTAGTCCACAGGCCAACACTCTATCCACTGAGCCAAACTGGCCAGGGGGAGAGTGCACTAATTTAACTGCTCTTCAAGTGTTAATAAAAGTAACCAAGTCCAATGAAATAATATCCACTGCTTTGGATAATTCATCAATGAAGATATGATTTAGTTTTCTTGAATATTGAGAATAAATTCTTGGCTAATAAATTATAAATTATTAACATAATAATTAATGCTAAAAAGTGTGGTCCCCACTGTCATTAAATTTGCAAACCCAGTCAGCACATGTAATGATTAATGTTATTTGTCAACTTCATTGGGTTATGAAGTACCCAGATATTTAGTCAAACATTATTCTAAGGGTGTTTTTGATGAGGGTAATATTTATTTTTTTTTAATTATTATTATTTTTTAAATCTTTATTGTTAAGAGTATTATAGATGTCCTCCCCTTTTCCCCACATTGGCCCCTCCACCCAGTTTCCACCCCACCCCGGGCCTTCATTGCACTATTATCTGTGACCATGGGCAATGCATATATGCATACAAGTTCTTTGGTTAATCTCTTCCATCCCCACTCACTCCCCCATCCCCTGCCTTCTCCCCAAAGATTCGTCAGTCTGTTCCATGCCTCCATGCCTTCTGGATCTATTTAGTTCATCAGTTTATTTTGTTCATTAGGTTTCACATATAAATGAAATCATGCGATATTTGTCTTTCTCTGACTGGCTTCTTTCACTTAGCAGAATCATCTCCAGGTCCCTCCATGCTGCCCCAAAGGGTAAGAGATCCTTTTTTACAGCTGCATAAGTTAGCATTTAAGTAGACTGAGTAGAGCAGGTTGTACTCCATAATGTGAGTGGGCCTCATTCAGTCAAAGACCTGAATGGAACAAAATGCTGACCATCCCCTGAATAAAAGGGAATTTCTCTTGCCTGCTGGCCTTCAGACCTAAACTGAGACAGTGGCTGCAGATTTTGGACTTGCCAGATTTCAGAATTGAATGACTCAGTTCCTTATAATAAATCTTTCTTGATATATCCTATTGGTTCTGTTGCTTTGGAGAACCCTCACTAACGCATCACACCATGTTGACATTTTGCTTTATCTTGGGATATTGTATCTTATGTGTATAGGTGGTAATGCTCAGGACTTTAGAGATCATACTGTGTATACAGATTTGTCTTCATGGGCTTTTTTTGTTTGTTGTTGGTTTTTGCTTAACATTACATCATGTGTCTTTTTCTATATTATACAGTGATTGGAAAACAATTTTGAATCCTGTGCCATATTTCATAATATGGATATGCCATTTCCCTATTATTGAACTTCAGGTATTTTTCATGTTTTTGCTAACAGACATAGAGCTTCAGTGAACACCTGTGAATGTAGAATTTGCCCCTCCTTTCTGATTATTTTCTTGTGGTAGATTTCTAGAAGGGAATTATTAGGTCTAGTTCAGGCTCTGGCCAGCAGTGCCTGGGAGTATCTAGGTCCCCTGAGCAATATACCAGACCCTAGAAACAGAAGAGCCCCTCAAATATGAAAGATGGTTAGTTTAGGTCCAGGGAAGTGGCTTAAATATATGTGCCTGTCCCTGTCATTTATCAGAATCTGCTAGAATGCAGTCCTATGGGGCCAGACTTGGAGATCCATCCTTACCACCTTGCTCAGAGGTTAACTTTGTCTGTCTTGAAGAAAGACTCTGAGGCAGAACTCCCTTCTTTGAGAACTGAGTCACTTTCTTCTCCTGTCTGAGGTCATCGAGCCACACGAGACCCCTCCACACTTCCCCTTGAGCAAGGTTGTACTGAAGAACCTCTGAATCTTTCTCTTACTCTTATCAAAGCAACTAACAGTCAGTATCTTTCTAGAGTTTGAATGGGGATTGCATCTTAATTAATCAGCAATGAAGTTATCAATGATAAGTTAGATTTTCCTTCTCTTGGGAAGTATTTGCATTTCAAAGAAATATTACTAGAGAAACTCAGCTTAAATATAAAGAAACAAATCTTCACAGATGGTATTTCCCAAACTATGTGGTGGTCTGGTTGGAATTTAGGGATGGTTTTTGATGAGAGACCCATAAAATGTCATCAAAGAAATAAAAACCTTATGTATTGGCAAATGAGAGGGTCTTGAATTACAGTCATAACGGTTCACATTCATTTGTAAGCACCTTCTCATCCTTAAAATACTGTGCTTTATATGTGCTGTGTTATTTAAAATTCAGCAGCCCACCACACAGCTACAAGATAATAACAAGGGAAACTGAGAGCAAGGGGAGAGAGGGGATATAGGAACTCTGCACTTTCTGCTCAGCTTTTCTGTAAACCTGAAATAAGGTTCATTAATGAAAATAAAAAGTTCAGCAACACTGTGAGGTAGGAATTTTCATCTTCATTTTCACAGATGAAGAGCGGGAAACAGCAGAGCTCAAGGCAAACCCAGATCTGTGGTGACGGACTGAGTTTATGGTCCCTCTTGGGGAAGGAGAGCCCCAAATAAACAGATTTACCTTTCTGCTTCACAGTCATCTTCAAGGACCTTGGACAAATTTGTCCCTGAGTTAGGAGGGGAAACGTCAAATAACCAACTAACCAACCAACCAACCAACCAAATGTCAGCATGTGAAACCACAGGGGAATTGTACAAACTGAGAGGACCCAAATCTCCTTATGTTTATTCTTCCTCTCAATGCGAAAGCATGACAATGTTTTAGAGACAAGGTTTCATCACTGGGAGTCAGTTCTGAACAAATCAAGTGACTCCACCTTTGGTATAGAGATTTCCGTCTGCCGAGAATAAAGAAAACCATTCTTCTCAGAGCCCGAGAGTGTCACCAGTGGAGAAGACGCTGGCATCTCTGATGAAAGATTCCCCCGTTTGTGTTTGTGATGGCAGGGGAGGCACAGAAGCTTCTGAGAGCCCGCAGTACTTTTAGCAGGCATCTGACATTTGAGGCAAAACCATTTACCCAGAAAAACAACCTGCTCTTTCAGCCTGGTACCCATGCACTCCGGTCAGAAGAGATTTGGGCTCATACTTGTCCTTTCCGAATTCCTCTAAAGAGTGAGGGAGAGAGAGAGGGAAAGATTTTTCTTTTTCCTTTTTGGTAAATTAAATGAAAATAAATACAAATATCTGCTTATGGAGGTTGAAAATCCTTGGATAAATACAGAGCTCTGATTGTATGGATAGAAACTAGTTCTTTGATAAATGCAAAAACACATACATGCAGAACATTTTTTACTTTTAAAAATAGGTTGAGACCTCATAGTTCTGAAGTCAGGGCACACAGATTTCAGGTTACCTTCTCTGGTCTGGCACCTTCCTTCTGCTGGCAATACGTTTGGCTTGTATGGTGAGATTCTGAAGGGAGTCCGAGTTTGATTAACTGTGCCCTTATGAATAACATCCTCCGAGAATTGCAGGCCGTGGTCGGATTCCTGAGCGCGGCAGCCATGGAGCACTGGTGTATGGCTAAGCTGTTGCTTGTAACAGAAGATTCTGACAGATCGTAACTCTTCCAACCTACAGCAGTCATCACCTTTTCTTGTAGGATGATATCCTAATATTTTCATTTTCCTCACTCTCCAGCTGATTTATCAGTTCACTGAGAAACACCAAATCCGTTTTGATATGTAGTTTGCTCCCTGCTGGGAAGTGGCCAATCAGACATAGACTTAGGATGTTCTCCAAGGATCAAGAGGTGCCTAATTAGAGGGTTAAGACAAATAGAAGAGAAGGGGGAAATCCCTAATAATTATTTACAGCTGATCTAGTTCCTATTAGTTCAGCCTTGGAGTCTCCCTTTGGTGACAGTTGCTGTCTGTGGACTCCTCAGATCACAGAGAATCAGCCGAGGTTACATGCCTGTTCCACGCCCATGGTGAATCCAGCTACTGGGTGAAGGAACTTTCTTCGTTGGTCTCTCTGCCAGCTGGTAAAATGCAATTGAGTGGAAAAATCAAATGGCAACTAATGTTTTTTTCCTCTCAATAGAGACGGCCAAAGGGGAAAAAGAACCATTAATCTTTCCTGTGTTAATTAAGAACACTGGATGCCATTATGTAACCATTTCCTTTGGAGTCACACAACTCATTTGAATCCCAGGTCAAGATTGTTGAAACTGTAATGGTAGAAGGCGTTATCATGTCAGAGGGTACCATATTACAGCATGATTGTTTTTCATTCGACATGGTTCATAAAGCAAAATAAATTTTGAACAACCAATGGTGTGAGATATCATTGGTATATGAGTATATATTTTCAGGAAAAGTAAATGTTCCAATTACAATATAGTGCATGGGTAATTGAGTAAGTTTTCTCTTCACTGTTCTATTAATGATGCAAGACATTCATATTATGTTCTGATTTGCTACCTCTTTTCTGCAGAAGAGGCAAAAATCTCAGTACTATCATATGTCATACGCATGTGTCTTTTGGAGGGTAAAAAGACGTTTGCCTTATTGACTTTTTTTAAATCAGCAATTTCTCTAAGAAGATTATTTCTAGAAGAGCAGTCATCTTTATGGAGTTCACTGTAGTGGAAAAATCCACAGTTGCTAAGCAATTGTCAAGTAGATGAGTTTATTTTCAGTTCCCGCTCAGTCTTCTTTCCTTTTCAGAACTTCTCTCTGACCCTAACTTCTACACCCGTATCTTTTCTTGGACACTACCGCTTGCTCTGGACGCTCATCAAACTGTAGCATTTATTCCTTCAGAAACAGTGAACAGAAAGAAAGAAGATTTCATTCAGCACCAGATATCTTACCAGCAACAATGGATAAAGACCTTCAGACTTCTATATGAAACTTATTTCCAACTCAGAATTTCACTCGTAGTCAAACTATCAATCAAATGGAAGGCCATAACGAAAGTCTTTCTCAGAAAGCAAGGCAAGGTCTCCAACTGTTTGTCTTCCACAGATCCTTTCTAAGAAAGTTAATTTGCTATGTATGCCTGTAAAAATGGTTCTGCACCCAGTTCCCACAGTGTGTGGGGCTGCGTGGTTTCCCACACCTCCAAGCAATCCTCAGACACCAACTGGGTGTCCTACAACTCAACTCAATTTTGACACTATCTACACCAAGGTAGCAATTGATTCCACAGGTTAAAAGTTCAGTTCCACAAGACTTCTCCCCTCGCCCCCCCACCCCCACATACATACTTCACATGCCTATTGCACGCCCAGGTTGTTACCTGTACTTCTGGCCAACCAGCTGTAAATTGGAGGTTCCCACAACCCCTTCCTTGGGTTTGATTAATTTGCTGAGCAGCTCACAGAACTCAGGAAACCCACTTACCAGTAACTCATTTATTACAGATCACCAATTTATTAAAAAGCATATTAAAGGATTGAGATTCAACAGCCAAATGAAGAGATACTTAGGGTGAAGTCTTGAACAAAGGAGCTTCCGTCCTCATAGAGTTCCGGTCCCAGCGTGGTGTCATGTGGAAGACTTCTGGTATCTCCACCTAGAAGTCCTCGAAGCACCCTCCTTTGGGGCTTTTGTGAAGGCTTCATTACATTGGCCATTGGTGACTGATTCAACCTCCAGCCTCGCTCCCTTCCCTGGAAATCAGAGTGGGGGACTGAAAGTTTCAACCCTCTCTTCCTGGTTGGTTCCCCTGGCAACCAGCCTCCATCCTTAGGTGCTTTCTGAAAGTCACCTCATTCACATAAACCCAGTGGTGGTGGAAAGGGGCTTGCTGTGAATAATAACATGCCCGTTTCACCTTATGGTTCTGAGGCAATTTCAGGAACTGAGGACAAGAGACCAGGTTACACCAAAGATGCCCCCATTGCCCTTATCACTCAGGAAATTCCAAGGGTCTGGGGAGCTCTGTGCCAGAAATTAGATGAATAATGAATGAAGACCAAATATATAAATTTTGTTATGTAATATATATATATATATTTTAAGTATATCTTTATTGATTTCAGAGAGAGGAAGGGAGATGGAGAGAGAGAAACATCAATGATGAGAGAGTCATTGATTGGCTGCCTCCTGCACGCCCCCTGCTGGGGATCGAGCCCGCAGCCTGGGCATGGGCCCTGACCGGGAATCAAACCTCGATCTCCTGGATCCTAGGTCAAGGCTCAGCTGCTGAGCCACACCTGCGGGGCTGTAATATATTACATTATCACCCCTATAAAACAAGGAAGTAAATCAAGAAAAGCAAAATAGTTCCCAGGAACCACTGAATTAAAAGCAGAAAGACAGCGGCATCTTATCCCAGATTCACTGATCCGAAGCAGCCCTGGCAACTCCAGATTGGAACAGAGGACTAGAGCCGTCTAACTATGGTGGAAACAACATGGGTTTCTGACAGATTATAAAAACAAAGACAATTCATTCCAATTTGATTTCAGGATCACTTTTTTTTTTTTGAGTGGCATAAGGATTATGATATTGGATCATGATTTATATGACATGTAACAAAGAAATGTAAATATAACACACTACACTTTCAGAGCTGAAAATTTTATATAGGCCTGGTCATTGTTTTTCAACTGCTAGATTCAACTTATAAACGAAGTAGAGAAAACCATTGTAATTATAGGAAATAGATATATTTTAACATGAAATAGACATATTTTTATTTTAGAGAGAGGAGATGTGGAAGCAAGTGTTGGAGTACCAATGCCTTCCTTTCACAAAAGGGGAAGCTGGGGTTTTCTTTACGCTTGATAAAGGCAGTGAACACTTAAATAATGCTGCTTGAAGTTGCACAGTAACCAGTGGAAGATCCACAGGCTGTGGTCTTACTCTATCTGGAATAAGTAGCGTGTCAGTCAGGATTCTTAAAGGTAAACAGCAGAAACCACCTCTGGCTGACTCAAGAAGAAAAGAAAAGCCTCCCTAGGAGGACTGGAGAAACGGGGGCTCGGTGGCCAGGAGCAACTTTAAAAAGCCACATAGCAGAAGTAGTCTAGTAGCAGAATTGTTGTTTACTGAGCACAAGGCACAAATAGTTTGTGTTTTAAACACATCTGGCATGAGAGGCTGGGTGCTCTCTGCTACCCCAAAACTTAATCTTACCGTAAACGGGCCTGAGTCTCCATACCAGCCTCTGAGAAGAGCAGCAGGTCTGGGCTTTCAGGACGCTAGTATTTTCTAGTATAGTACAGACCCCTTGTGCCTGGTGGGGACAGGGGGGCTTCTGAAGTCATCTGTGTGTGGACGGGGTGAGGGTAGGGGCAGAAGGACTGCCTGTGCTAGAAGGGCTGCTCCTGCTTTTCCCGTTTGAAACCAGAGCTATGGCATGAGCTCACTGGCCTGTCACCAGGGAACACCTCTCCTCTGTCACCCACCTTGGGGTAAGCCGCAGCCTGGGAGGGGAAGGTGCAAGCTCTCTTTCTCCAGGGCCAGGATTATGTCACCTCTTTTATCACCGCAAGGGTGTGTCTCCTGAAGCTGGCAAGGGAGCCAATACATACCGTTCAAGTGTTTCATTTTAACGTCTCAAATACTTATTTTATTTCTTTCACTCTGTGAGGCTTTTGAACTTTTTTATTTTTCTCTTTTGAACTTGGGAGCATAACATTTTAACTCATCAGCACTGGTTGTTGAGAGAGACACTTGATCTTGAGCAGGTCATTTAACCTTTCTGGAACTCAAGTTTCCTTATTTATAAAATAGATGCGCTCTCCTCTTTTCATTTGATGTTCTATGAGTCTATGATTGAATTCAGTAATCCATTTTATACTTCTGTGTATTATTTGCAATTTTTTTTTCTTTTTATGAGAGACATTGTCAACAGTTTCAAGTTTTAGGAAAATTGTTTCACACACCAGAGCTGCCCTCAGGTTGCTCAGGGTCTGCTGGGAAGTTAGGTGTGAACCTAAACAACTGTAACAGAAGGTAAAATCTCTTGCATTGGGGTTTGGAAGGTGAGATGCTTACTTAAATTAGGTAATTCTTAAATTTATTATTTGAATGATGGAATTAATCTGTACAGAGACAAAGAGCTTTTTATAAAATATCAATGATAGGACATGAGGCCCCAACAACAATATTTTATTTTAAAATTTTCACAGAAAATTCTTATGTACAGCCAGATATGAGAACTATTGCTCTTGACAATTTATTAAAAAGTAGAGAAATAATATAGCTACAGTCACTACATATTCTGCAACAAAATTTGGGCTACATAGTTTAACAGAATTATTTTCTGACTTGTGAATTTAGTTAAGTGGAAAATTTTTCCTGGTAAGCAATTGATTAGAATTAATACTTCGCAAGGTTTTTGGTCTCAGGACCTATTACGCTCTTAAATATTATTGAGGATCCAAAGAGCTTTTGATTATGTGGGATATCTAAGGATATTTACTCTATTACTGGTTTAGAAATTAAAACTGAGAAAATTGAAATATATTTTAATTCATTTTAATTCATTAACAAACCCATTACATGCTAACACCAAGAACCTAGTTTTATGAACAATAAGTAATTATATTTTCAAAAACAATTTAGAGCCCTAGCCAGTTTGCTCAGTGGTTAGGGCCTGGCCCACAGACTGAAGGGTCGTGGGTTTGATTCAGTCAAGGGCATGTCCCTGGATTTCAGGCTCCATCCCCGGTCCTGTCCCAGGTGTGTGTGGGAGGCAACCAATCAGTGTCTCTCACATCGATGTTTCTGTTTCTCCGCCTTCCGCTCTCTCTGAAAAGCAATGGAAAAAATATCCTTGAGTGAGGATTTAAAAAAACACAATTTAGAGAGAGGAGAGACACTTTCGACTTTTTGTAAATCTCTTCGACACATCAATCTGTTGTGATACCTCACATGGTGTAGCCTCTGAAAACCTCCACTGGATCCTCCAGAGAGAATGGGAGGGACAAGGTAAATGATGTCTTAGCATTATTATGAAAATAGTTTCCACAACCCAAGAACGGGACAATGGTGGGCAGAGGGACTGGGGAGGGGGTGGGAAGGGTGGAATGGGTCATTGGGGAGAAAAAGGGACATCTGTAATATTTTAAACAAAAATAAACACAAATATGTAAAAAAAAAAAAGAAAGACAGTAGCTTCAATGACTTCACTAAAGAGTCTCAGTGATCTTTACTATTGAAATCATTATGTTCTCTCTCATAATGGTTTGTCATTTAATAAAAATAAGGAGACTGAGGCTTGGAAAGGTAAGGAACTTGCCCAGGACCACATGATGGTGACAACAGGGCTAGGATTTGTTCCCAGGGGGCCGGCTGCTGAGTGGGAGCTCCCGAAGCACGTGTCCCCTCTCCACAGTCCACAGAGTACTTAATGGTCATTTTATTTCTTCACTCATCTACTCTTGATGTTGATAGGATATTGTTCCCCTTAAACTTGTTTGAAGAACTTAATAAACTCAAGAATAGTTGTTCTTAACTTTTTTCAAATGTCTCAAGGCAACTCTGATTCTTTTGGATTAATAAGAAACATTTTAGAGTCTTAAAAGTTATCAAATGACTTTTCTCATCCCCACAAATTGTAAATCATTGGAAATGATGATAATACTGGCAATAAGCTCTTGATTTAATTTTTTCTTCGGTTTTAAATATGATCTGTTCTATTCTAACCCAATATTTGACACTATAATAAATTTTGTTTTGCTTAAAAAAATACCCCCAAAATACCAAAAAACTTATTGTCTCAATGAAGTACAAAGGGGATAGATGCTAGAGAATTTCAGATTCACAATAAAAACTTATTTTATGCAAGAATTTTAATAAAGTATTTTTATAAAACCAGAAGTATATAGTTTTAAAAGCTATGATTGCTCAGCAAAATCAGGTTCTGATTACACCCTCCCTTCCTGCAAGAGCAAAGTCTTTTTTTACCAAACACCAACAATAATCAGTACTTCTCACCTGAGCTTACCACTTTATCACTTGTAATTCTCCTTTGTTATGCTGAGCAGAGCCCAAAGTAAAAAACAAAGCAGCTATATTGGACGAGTTTTTGTTGTTGATTTGTTTGCATACTTTTATTTTTATTTTTGCCTTTTTTCTAGATGCCAGTTGCAAGTCCTAGATCCCTATTATATTATGACTAATAGAATGCCCACATAATGTAATTTGTGCTCACTTTTTATTAGATTAAATTGTAACTGTTTATGTTGTAACAACTTAGACTATAGAAGAAATAACATTCCCCTACACACAAAACATTAAAATATATTTAAGCACTCTGGTACATAAATTGAGACTAGTCATAGTATACATAGTACACACAGTGACACAAGATGCTCCTTAACTCTACTGGTTCCGGTTGCACAGTGAACTGGTACCTGACGTGGTCAAGAGGGAAGCTTCATATAACTGAATGTAACATCTTCTGTTTAACCTTTTGAATGAGAGGAGAACACACCTATCATGAAGCCCTTCAATTTTTAGAATTATCAAGGAGAGGTATTTCTTTTTTTTTTTAATTTATCTTTATTGTTGACAGTATTACAGATGTCCCCTTTTTCCCCCCATTGATCCCCTCTGCCCAGCATCCACCCGCCCCCAGGCCTTCCCCACACTATTGTCTGCGTCCATGGGTTATGCATATATGCATGTAAGTTCTTTGATTAATCTCTCCCCCTGAGACAAAATGGGAAGGAAAAGTTAGAGATTAATTCAGATGAATTAGAGCTGTCTTAATAAAAATCTTAAGGTAATTTCAGGAAATAAAGGCACTCAGATTTTTAAAAGGCATTTACAGAGTCAATGGTACTTAGCAAGAAAGTAAAACATCACACAGGGAATGGGTTTGGGCCTCAGTTCAGAGAGCAGAGGCACCTACAAAATCTGGCCAGATTTAGTGTAAACTAGAATTTAAAAAGGCTAAAGGGTGTTTACTAATTCCAAAGAGAATATTCAAATAAAGCAAGAGAATCAGTGCCATCAGCTACATTCAGACAGTCCCTGGTGGTGTCAGCTCACTTTCACCCTTTCCTTGAGTCCCCGAGGTTCAGTCTACTTCATTCACTAGAGACATACTGTGAGTTTTCTCCTGTCAAATTCTTACTGGAGGTTTAATATTTATAGGACAGGATGGTACTTATCCTCTGTGTGGCCCCTGTTTTTCCTTAAACCCTCTACCCCTCCCCCCTGGCTGACTCCAGAGTGTATGGGTTTGTCAAAATTCTATTCAGGGAATGTATATATAATAGGCAATTCCAAAAAAAACAAACAAACGCAGAAATAGAAATAGGAAAAAAGAATAATGAATACCCTACCTATGTGTATACTCAGTTAATAGCAGAGAAATGCCAAGGAGACAATAATTTTACCCATCACACTGGCAAAAAACACAATTTTACACTGCTGGGCAGAGAGTAAGCTGATACAACTATCTAGAAGGCAGGTTGGAAATAGATGACAAAAGTCGTGTAAAATGGAAACCCTTTATCCTAGAAGCCCCACTTCTAGCAATCTGTGCTCAGAAAGAAATGAAGAAAGAGACAAAGGTGTATGTACTAAACTTTCATTATGACCTGTTAAAGAGGTTGGAAATCCAAGAGCCTGCTGGGCCAGACAGGCCGTAGAAATTGCTGGAGAAGCAGAATGTTTGACCATAGCAAGTAGCAAACAATTAAATCTAAAGGCTTTGAGTTTTTAAATGCGTTAAGGATCAAATTAAACATCAGCTTTTCACATATTTTTATAACGGTCAAAGCTAGAAACAATCTAAATGTTTGAAACTGTGTAAATGTAAACCAAGTTATAGTGCAACCACTCGCTAGAACACTCCTTATGTATAACGTGGGAATACAATGCCCTACAGTTGTCAGCTTACCTGGCAACATATCCTTAAATTACCTACCAGATGGTAGGTGTCAATAAGTGTTAGTTTTTCATCTTTTAAATATGTATTCTAGAGAGACGTGTTCGTCAGGTCAAGCCACAGAAACACCACCCTCACTTAAGTGGCTTACGGAAAAAAAGAACATTTATAGACTCACATAACTAGGAAGTTCAAGGGACTGAACTTCAAACATGGATGGGTCTAGACCTTCAAAAAGTACAGGTCTCCCTCTCACGCCCCAGCTCTGTTTTTCATTCTATAGGCTTTATCCTCAGGCAGATGCTTTCCATGCTATGACAGCAGGGCCAGGTGTAAATCCTATCAGTTTTGCAACCTGCTCTGGAATTAAGTATTTCTTCTTCAGTGGTCCTACAAAAATCCTAAGAATGGCTCTTTGTTGGCTCAGCATTCTGTCATGAACCAATCACTCTTGTGTCAAGAAACCAAACCTGGAGCTGGGGGATCTTGCACCTAAGTCCATGCGCTGACAGTGGGGGAATCTGCCAAAAGTGAAATCAGAATGTTGTATCCAGAAGGGAGACAGGATGCTGGGCAGAAATGGCCATTGTTCACTGTAGCAGATATCAAATCCTGTCTTTCTCTCTCTAATAGAGCCTGGTGCATTCATTGTCTTGAACATACGCATGCCCGTGGTAGGATCTCAATGAGCAGCTGTTGTACTCCTGTTTAAGATTTTCCAGGAGCCTACAGGAGTGTCCCTTATGTTTTGTTTTTTCTCCGTAGGTGGGTGTCATTAATACAGGTGTGCAAACCAAACTGTGAACAGCAAAGCCCATCTTGGCTCCCTTGTTTATCCCTACAGCGCTATTGCAAATTGTTGCCATGAGAATATAGGTGTTCTTTCAAGTGTATTATTATCATCACCACCTGCTCGTTGCGCAATATATAATAATAAACACCATCCTAATGGAAGTCACGAACCATAGTGGATGCTCACAGCGGTCTATCCAAGTAGATATAAGCAGTTAAAGATGAAAACATATTTTTATATGAGCACATTGAAACCAAATCACAGAGTCATCTTTTAACAAGGACAGGGCAAGCACTTGCATCCAGCCAACTAATTAGCAAGCTAACATAACTACATACACGTTCAATATCATCACGGAAAATAATATTCCTGTATAGAGAATGCTCCAGGCAATACTTTTTTTCTTCCTTTTTGGAACATAACTTCCTTCTGTGGTGTATTTTTCTAGTGGTGTAATGAGCCAACTTTAGGGGAGATGAAAGCAGGGAGAATGACAGGATTGGCTCTGAGGACTTCATTCTTGCAGATTTCCATCATCTCTACCATGGCATTCCTTTTGTTAACCTCAAAAGATCATGCATGATCCAGTTGGGGGTGGATATTTTTGCCCCATTGCATAGCCCACATAATGAGCCATTTGTGTCATGAATTTCTCATCCCACCCTCCCACCCAGTATGATTTAATGTCTTCTTTAAGTGCTAAGCTTAGCCACCCTTATTGTGTGCAGGAGGAAGAATGCCCTTTTCTGGCATTTACTGAAATTAAAGTTTGTGAGGCCTTAGACACTGGGTTCTGCCTCTTGGAAACAAAAAGCAAATAAACACATGCACAGAACTCAACCCAAAACCCTAGTAGGGGGCTCAGAAAGAAAGCCCCAGGCTCCCTTTCTCCCCAAAATAATATAGCACTTTTTTTTTTTTTTTCTGTGGAAGCAGTTTTCCTGAGAAAACATTTTTTGCATCAATCACTTTAGTTCCCTGGAAAAGAGGCTGTTTTCCAATTGCTCTCCTTTAGGCCCGAATTTAGGAAAATTTCTTGCTCCAGTTTCTCCTCCCTGAGTGCTTGCAAAGTGCAGCAGGAGAGAAGCGAGGGCACAGGGACCTGCAGCTTGGGCCAGGGCAGTAACTCGCGTTCTGTTTCAGGCAGGTGGGAGCTCTAGAGTTCTTCGTCTCACCCAGACCTAAAGGCACTTGTTAGAGGAAAGTGTGTTCACTTGGACCTGGCACCATGTCTGAAGGCCAGTCTCAACCCATTCATCCACTCACTAACTCATT
This sequence comes from Miniopterus natalensis, assembly GCF_054644295.1. Lineage (NCBI taxonomy): Eukaryota > Metazoa > Chordata > Mammalia > Chiroptera > Miniopteridae > Miniopterus > Miniopterus natalensis. The sequence continues at coordinate 153,632,271 of NC_142082.1, read as the reverse complement.
CATGTTTTTAAAAAAGCAGCCGCAGCTAAACTACCACTGTGGGCAATAGACTTAACATCTCCACACTTTGGTCAAATGCAAATTATACTATAATGTAGCTCATGAGGTATGAATAACTGATAGAAGTAGAGCACTCAGCACAGAGCCTGGCACCCCAGGCAGCTTTCAGAACAAAGTAATTCCTGAGAATCCTGTTTATTTTGGAGCAGAAAGAAAACCATGACTCCAAATACGAAGGAGGTACAGATCTTTCCTGTATGTTTGCCCTGTCCAATGAAGTAGTCACCAGCCACATGTAGCTACTTATGTTTAAATTACTTAAAACATTCTTCAGTCACTCGCCACAAGTCAAGTGCTCAGTAGCCACCTGTAACCTTAGCGACTAGCAAATGAGGGCAGATGCGGAACATTAACATCATCGCAGAAAGTTCTTCTGAGCAGTCCGGTGTAGGATGCATTCTTCATATTGGACTATGCTTCTCTTGTTTAACTTTATTCCAGAAAATACTCATGGATCTCCTTCTCTGCCCAAAGCACTGTGCTATACTCTGTGGGGTTACAGAAATGCATATGCTTGCCTTTCTAGACGGCAGGTGTACCAGCTACCAGGAGAGGGAAGACAGGCTTATCATGAATGGCAGCAGGCTCAGGGTATTGGTGGCTCAGTACTTACTAGTATGTGCCTGTGCAGGGCTAAGAGTGATAGATCTCCTCTGCAGGAAAGAAGCTTCCATCAAGAAGAAAAACTGTAAGAGTTTCTGAATTCCAGGATGGAAGCAGAAGTCAGCCCATGTGAGTGCTCCTGAGTTCTGAAAGCTTTATCCTCTTCAGGAAGCTATATTTATAATCATGCAGATGTAAAGCAAGTACCTCTCCATTCTTTCTAGGGAAGTTCTGAAGGTGAAACTAGACAAATGCCTATGCTGAAGTATAGTAAGTCTTTTGCTGACTATTAAAAAACTGCTTTCAATGGGAGCTGAGATTATTAAAACATCAACTGATATTTTTGTTTCTCAGCAGGGGAAGCTGGATACTAGTCAAAAGATTAGGGATCTAAAGTCAGGGAGGAGGGGTATACAAAGAGGATTCTTAGGAGGGAAGACGTATGGATGCTCTAGATGGTAGCAGCCAGCGAGGGGCTGAGCACGGGGCAGCCACTGATGTTCGTAGGGGCGTTCAGGCTGGCAGGAGAAGTCGTGAGTGCTCATCACTTTTTGTTTTGTTTTTCTCTGTTGTAGTCTGTTCGTGTTATCCCCTAGCATTAGTCGAGTTTGTCAACACGATTGCCCCATGCGTGCTGTGCTTTGGAGAAGAAAGTGAGGGGTCCATGTCCTGCACTATTTGCTTTGGGGCTGCAGGGAGCTGAGACTCGGTCGCAAGTCAGGATGCAGTGTTGGGAGAGGTGGCGGGGCAGCACCCAGAGTTCGCTTTGCAGTTCATAGCTTTTATAGCTTAGGTGGTTGGCATTTTAATTATTTTAATTTGAGAATGTGGTTATTGTCAGCCGCCGTTTTATCACTTACAAAGCAGGGAATTAGGCCATGGCACGCGGAGAGTTTAACGAGCACTGCCACCCTCAGGAGATCCTCTTAGACATTTCTGAGATGAGTTGGCTTTTCACAGGATATATATACTCAACTTTCCAATTACATAAACAAGTAGTATTGGGAGAGGAAGATCTTAATTAGACTGAATGGGAAGATTTTATGGTGACTTTTGTGTCTATTACTAAAGGCCTTCCACAAATGGCCTTAATTTCACCAATTTCCAAACCACGGCACTCTAATTGAGATGTGGAGGCTGTAGAAATGCTCTTTCCCACTGTGGAATCCGCAGTCCCCTGCAGACGTCAGAGAGTGCCCCCCACACTGCTCATCCACAGTCGCAGACACCCCTCTTGTAGCTAGACACACCATCGCCTGTACTAACACCCCATTTATCAGTTTTTCTTTAGGATCTGGTGTGGCCTGGTGCCTAAGTTCTGGCTAGCAAAATATAAAAGAAATAGGCATGTACAACATTTGGGGTATGTCTTAGAAGGGTGCCACCTTTTTCTTTCAATTCCCCCCTTTCTGTTGGCATAATGAAGATTTGGCGGGAAGCCGTTTGGACCATGCACGGAGCAGAATACCCCAGGGGTGGTGAGCAGCAACTAGGATAAGCTTGGGTCCTGAGAACATTGCAGAGCAGAGCTGCTTTTTTTTTTTTTCTTATTTTCTGTTTTAATATATTTTTATTCATTTCAGAGAGAGAAAGAGAGAGGGAAAGAGAGAGATAGAAACATCAATGATAAGAGAGAGTCATTGATCACTGACTCCTGCAAGACCCCAGCTGGGGATCAATCCCGAAACCCAGGCATGTGCCCTGACTGGGAATCAACCTGTGATCTCCTGGATCCTAGGTTGATGCTCAACCACTGAGCTATGCCAGCCAGGCAAGCAGAGTTTCTTTATCAGTTTGAATTTATATGTGAAAAGAAAAAATAAACAATCTTCTTCAAGCTGTATACCTGGGGGTCCTCGCTTCACTAAGCCCAACTAATCACATGATAAATCTGTCACTAGAAAAGGAACTGGTACCTTTTAAGCCTTATGTATTATTATTGTTTAAAATACTAGTGGAGTAAATTTTAATCACTATATATAATAGTCTAACCATACATAAACACAATAATAAAATTAATTTTTGGTTGAAAATATATGCTGGTTGCCCTGCTTGGCATGGCTCAGTGGTTGAGCATCGACCTAGGGTCCAGGAGATCGGGGTTCGATTCCCGGTCAGGACACATGCCCGGGTTGCGGGCTCCATCCCCAGTCGGGGGCGTGCAGGAGGCAGCTGATCAATGACTCTCTCATCATTGATGTTTCCATCTCTCTCCCTCTCCCTCTCCCTTCCTCTCTCTGAAATCAATAAAGGTATATTTTTTTTTAAAAAAAGAAAGAATATATGCTGGTATATAATACTCCTTCAAATATTCATCCAGTAAAACTCTTCAAGTGCACATGAACAGCTAAACTGTGCACTTTGCTTTAAAGTTTGCCAAACCAAATATATCTCAACTTATTCCACAGGGAAATCACTGCCTTGTCATTTTAAGATATAAATTAGGGAATGCTAAGAGGATCCTTTCTTATCCATGTGATCCAGATGTCAGCTTGGGTCACCTTGCCCTTAAGAAGTCTGATGTCTTCCCAAGATTTCTTTCATTGGTAAGGTGCTTGGTTTCTTTCAGTTATATCTGGCTCTGGTTTCTGGCACCTGCCAAAGTTGTCCAGTCTGCATCTTGCAGGTGGGTAGTCATCTCGTCCCTTCATAACCCTTCTCCTTGATTTCCTCCCTCCCAAGTACATTCACATGTGACAGCCGTGGGTGTTAACTGCAGCCCAGTGGCAATGGTGGAAGAATTTCGAACAATCCAGCAATTCTTCCAATTGTGTATTAGGCTTCCCAGTTCTCCAAACATCCTCATGGTCATTTTTTTCTAATTTAGATTTCAGATAACCAACCCTTGTCTGTCCTTCATTTAATTCTCTCTTCTGTTTTCCCAAACTTAACTTACAGTTGCCTTCTTGGACAGAGTAGTCTAGTTTTCTCACTGTCATGGTGTCTAATCCACGTTCTCAGGGCCATACTTTCCTTCCCTAAATATTTTATCACACTGTTTCCCTAAAAGTGGCAGTTCTTTCCCTAAGATAAACTCTGCTATTGACTACATTTGGACCCATCGGCTATTCTCATGGGGGAAAACAAAATTTAACCTACCTTATTTTATGGTTACTTTTTTGGTCTGTGACACCATAGCTTCAATTTTAGAAAAATGTTATGATGTTCTAACTTTAAAAATTTAGAATAAAATCCAATTTAGTATACTGAAATCTCAAACTGCTATTGTGGTCTCTTAATATTGCTTTTCTTCCAAGTACAATCATGCTTGTCTTAGCTCCTTCTGCAGGATCACTTCTGTGAGAATGATAGGAGGTCTTCAAGAACTTCACCTTGAGTGCTCCACTGTAACTCCAGCCTCATTTCCTACACCTTTCATCTCCCAGGAATAGCTCTTTGTGCTTCATCTGTTACTAATCATTAGCTCATTTTTCCATTCCGTTATGTCCAGTTCACCTACCTCCTTACTAAGCCGTGACTCCATACGAGTATTCAAATGCCTTTATTACCACTACAAAATTCACTGCTCCTTCAAGCATTTTGGAGGCGTATTCTGTCCATTGCCTGCATGTCTTCTGTAGCTGCCAGTCCAAAAATACCCCTCAATAAATGTTTGTTGTATTAAAAAGCATATAAGAAATATTTCTTCTGGTTGCTAAAAAAGTATTTAAAATATCAGTTCTTCAACTTGTGGAGGAATCCAATTTGTTTCCTCCTAGCAGATTCCCGGAGAATTCAAGGTCAGATCCAGGGAGTTTCTGGTTACAGAATCCTGTTCAAGATAACATCCATTTTCCTCTGCTAGTTAAATTTAGGTGTTTATATAAGTATTTCATGTTCTCATTAGAACTTGCAAGATTGATTATATTTTCCTCTTCTTTTTCAATTGACCTTCCAGAGCAGCAGTTTTCAACCTTTTTCATCTCATGGCACATAAACCAATCACTAAAATTCTGTGGTACACCAATATACTTTGCTGATCTGACAAAAAAAAAAAAAAAAGAGGTATAATTTTGCTTCATTCACACCAGATGGCTACTGTTATGTTGGCTGTTGTCATTTTTATTTTTATTTTTTGACAGTCTAAAGGTTAAGAAGTCAGTGCCCCTTACTAAATAGGCAAGTATTTCATGTTTTACAAATTCTTGCAGTCAATGGTTGAAAATCACTGCCTTAGAGGAAAAGGTATGTTAAGGCTGAATTTTAACATGTTCCAAGGACAGTTGATATTGCTCAATTTTTTTCTTTTACCCACCCCTTGCCCCAGTGACTTGTAGGACCCTGTTGGCTCCTGTGTTCTCTCTTGGGTTCTATTGATTTAGATTTAGGATTTTGGAGAATTTTAGAGGGAAGATTTTATTTTCAATGTTCTGGTATATGCAGGAACTTTATAATGACTTTTAAGATTTTATAAATGGGTTATTAAAAATAAGTACTTAATTGGTAATGGGTGTTTCCATATATTTACTTTTCATGGTAAGAATTAAAATTTTAAAAAAATATTCTGTCAAGTCCTTTGCCAAGAAACAGTCCCACACCCCAGTGGTACCTTTGGAGGTGGAAGCATATCCCATTGTGCTCATAACCATGGAAGCCCACTCCGTGGGTCTGCAGCCCACTCATGGACAGCCCAGCGGGTGAGCAGGGCTATATAGGTGGCAGTGAAGCAATGAGCACTTGGCGAGTTTCATGGATATGTTCTCATTTATAGCCTCATTTTTGAGGCAAGAAATAGCACAGCTCCATTCTAGACTGCAGGATTTATAGAAACCCTTACAGGAAAGCCCTTGAGTGTCAGACTTTGGGCACCAACTTAGGTTACTTAGTCTTTCTTCGGGCAGTCTTTTCTGAGGAGTTTAGCTGGCATCAGGCTCCATTTCTTCCGAATTTTTATAGTTATTTTAGTCTACCACATAATGTAAACCTCAATTATATGCTTTTTTATGTTAATGTTGTTATGATTGTGTAGTGCTAGCAGTTTTCATGACATTGGAGGAATAGAAAAACTTAACGTTGAAGGCTGGCTCACTATTGACTATGCATTTGGCTTTGCCCAAATCACATTCTCTCTCAACCTGTTTCTTATGTGAAAAATGGGAATGAAAACTTACTTTTCTGGGTGTTTGGAGTTATTTTATAAAAAGCATCTTTTTTAAAGTATTCCCTGAGTAAATATTAGCTATTATTATAAGTTGTCATATATGTTTTTTCTCCTCCAATATAAATGTAAATGGTATATTCAGAAAGTATGTATCAACAACGTGAAGAGTATTAGATTTATTCTCAAGCTAACCACTTAGTCTACCACAGTGTTGTGGATGCTAATAGAAGGCATGACACTCCTGGGGGAAGAAAGAGAGCAAGAAATTGGAAACCTATTTGAAAAAATAATGACAGAAAACTTCCCCTACCTGGGGAAAGAAATAGACTTACAAGTCCAGGAAGCACAGAGGGTCCCAAACAAGAGGAACCCAAAGAGGCCCACAGCAAGACACATCATAATTAAAATGCCAAAGGTTAAAGACAAAGAGAGAATCTTAAAAGCAGCAAGAGAAAAGCAGTTAGTTACCTACAAGAGAGCTCCCAAGCAGCTGTCAGCAAAAGCCACAGCTTGGTGTGGTGCCTGCTGTCACCTTGGCCGCCCTCAGAAATGTGGCTTGATAGCAGTCTTGATAGTGGCTTGCTCAGGTCACTGCTGCAGAAATACATCTCTGCTCAGAATGTAGCATTTTCTTGAGTGGTTAGAAGGCAGCTCCTTTTCTCCACAGAACAATGAGCTATGGACATTCTGAATCAAAATTGTTCTGGGTTCTATGGATTTATTAGCACAGCCACTTCCCTGGCACAAGTTGATTCTAGGACACCTGGGTCACAGATGTTGGTTTGGGCAGCTGTTTTCTTCCCAGACCTTGGATGCCAGGTATCTACTGGTGCACCATCATGGTAGATTCTGTCTCAGGTGAATTTTGTCTCAGCATCTTCATTTCCCTTTCTGCTTGACCCTTAAACAGGGCCATCACAGGTTAAACTATATGTTTCAATTTCTTTGAATTTCAAAGACAAGGGTCTCAGTCCGTTTTCTCCTTAGAATGCTCTATTATCTTATGTAAATTAATTTAGTTTCCCTCTTATAACTTCCAAACTCTATATAAAAGTGGCCATGTCAGGATTAAGAGGCCATCCACACCTTTTATATACTACAGAGCTGATTTCTATAAATCTCTAGTGAGCTGCAAGTTAAAGTTAACCTGTGTGGAGTGTGTGTGTGTGTATGTATGTTAGCACTAAAAAGGAAGGTGGGGGTCAGCTCAAGGTTCCTAGTTCTGGCTGCATCACTAGCTGCTCTTGACTTTGGATGACTCATGTAAACATTTCTGTGCCTCACTTCCCTCATGTGAAAACACGGAGGGGTGGAGCTACATGGTGGCTCTAGTTACTTCCAGCTCTAGATAATTCTATAATTCTCTTCAATGATCTAAACATAATTTGTAGGCAAACACACCCTTGTGTGCTGTTTTCGGAAGCTTCATTCCTGACCGTTAGGTTCATTTTTGGTCATCTGCTTGATTTAGCCAACTCCTGATTGCCATTCACAGATGCTTGTGCATTAGCCATGGGTGGTCTGGCTCTTCATAAGCAATAGGCTAGATTGGGGGCTGCCCCAGGGCCCACCATAGGCAGATTTGTCCAACTACAGAACCAGAACGAAGCAAGCCTCCACATGTTGGCGGAGTCAGAGGCAAGGTACCCTCAGCCACGTGTTAGGATGTTCATGTCAAACTGCCTAAAACTTTTTGCACAAACACACATTCCTATGACAACCTAACAGAAAGGAATTGAAAGAAAGCTCCACAAAATTCCTCCAGGCCCTGGATAGGGGCTGCGTTGCAAGACTGTCCTAAGACCAAAGGCAAGGAAGGGCGTAGCCCTTTTGTAAAATTACCCTGCACTGTTTGTGTTTTCCTGATCTATGGTCCTCGTGTCAAATCAGAAATGAATCCAAGCCTTCACCCTCAGACACAATGTGAGTGTTTTGGGAGGTTCCAAACAACTTTGGTTTGTTTTTAAATTTTAATAAGTTCAGTCCTTCCTGGGTTTGGCCAGGCCAGATGCACCACAGGACGTTTCCAGGCTGAAACCAGAAAGCGTGCAGGCACTCAAGAGGAGACTGATGCAGCGAGCTTTCCGTGCCCCGTGCCAGACCCGAAAGCAGCCGGTGCGGTTAGCTGACTCGTGGTCATACCTACCCAGGGCGCATAATATATGAAGGGCGATTGTGCTTATTGGCCGTGGCCTGGGGCCTATGTGTGCGCCGCCCTCAGATGTGAGCGGCTCCTCAGAATATTTCTAGGAAGGAAGGAAGGAAGACTGGCCTTTTCATTAAGTAGATGAATGTGAACATTTCTTGACAGCAAGGACAATGTTTCCATGTTCAATTTACTATTAAAAGAAGTCCAATAATAATTGCTGTTGATGAGGAAATTGAGGCACTGACATTTTGAATAATCCAGCTCAGTGTTGTGAGTCAGCCATCCACAGTACTCATTTCAACAGCTCTTTAATTGAACGCTGCTGCCCGAGTACCAGGATAATTACAGACACTGCAGAGGATTAGGAACTTGTAAAATGTGAGGGTTTTGAAAACCGAATGGTCATTCAGGAAACCACGACACAGTATCTGGCCTCAAAGAGGTTACACTCCAGCTTGGGAGGCGGTATTCACGCGCAGGGATTCCACGCAAAATAAAAGGTGGACGGGTGCCTCCTGCAGCCGCTGATCTACTTCCCTTCACACCTAAGCTCGTTTCCAGAGAAGTCTATACTGACAGCCTCCATTGACTCCCAGCTTCTGCGAGGAACCCACAGACCTTCTAACCATTAAATCCAAATGTGCAGTTTTCAGTCTGCATTGCACTTGCCTTCTGGGGATCCTTTGACACCCTTTCTGGATACTCTCCACATGCCCAAGATTAAGTATATTGTCTCTTCTTTCTCGCCCATTGTCCCACAATCCCCTAAACAGATATTCTGCCCACATGTCCTACCTTAGTAAAGGACATCGCTATTTCTGTTTACCTGGTTAGTCAAGCGCGGCGTGGTGGTAGGTGGGAGGCTTGGCTACATGGTGGAGACCAGTGAGTAGTTCTTCCTCTTTTCATTTTCATGCCGGGTCAGTCACAAAATCTTATAGAGTTTTCTTTATTAATATTATATGTATCCCTTCCTCTGACTCTCAGTACTACTGCCTGGACCCAAACCCTTGTCATATGTCACCTGTGTCACTGAAGAATCTATTACTAATTTGGCTTCTGGCTTTTGGACTCCTTCTCTGTCAATCCATCCTGCATCCAGCATGTTACTATTCAATTTACCGTTTTCAAGATGAAACAGTTTTAACCAAGATATTTCCACGTTTAAATTCAACTCCACGTTCCTGTAGGGAAAAGCTCAGTCCGTAGGGTACCTAGTCACGCTCGATGGTGTGGTTCAGGGGCAGCGTAAGTGCCCTTCCACCCCTCTGTGTTCTGTTCATCTTGGCCAAGGCTTGCACGTCAGAGCCTTACTCTAGTTGTGTGTAAGATGCATTAGAAAAGGGCCGTGATTATTAGGGCCAAACAGAGGCAGGCAAGGTGGCTAAAAAGGGAAGAGGAGTGACTTCAGATTTATTGTGAGTAGAAGTATCAAGTCTGACGGCTCCAGAATTTATCCATTGGTTAAATGATTATTCAGTACTAAACATTGTTTAGTTCAGCACTAAACATTGTTGCAGTTCCTAGAAGTACAAAAATTATAAGATTATATATGGTGTCAGATGGGTACTAGACATATAGGGGGATCGCTTCATAAGCTATATAAATGTGTAATCACTCTGTAGCACACCTGAAACTGATATAATATTGTATGTCAACTGTTAACTGAAAACTAAAAACTTATTTTAAAAAATTAAAAAATATAAATCAGTGTTCTCACTCTTATAGAAGCTCATTATAATATAATACAAAGTGCAGAAGTAGACAAATATAGATAAAAGTTTAGTAAATAAAGATCAAGTTCTTTTTTTGTTTTTTTAAATCCTTACCCAAGGATATTTTTTCCATTGTTTTTTCAGAGAGAGTGGAAGGGAGGGAGAAAGACAGAGACATCGATGGCACATCGACTGGTTGCCTCCCTCATACACCCCCCGGGAGATCGAGCCTGCACCCCAGGGACGTGCCTTTGGCAGGAATCAAACCTGGGACCCTTCAGTCTGCCGGCTGATGCTCTAACCACTGAGCCAAGCCAAACCCTCTAGGGCAGATCAAGTTCTTTAATATGTAATTTTACAACAACTGGCTAAACATTTGGGGGAAAATATATGTAAAGCTATATTTTCCCACTGCTCATCAAATTCAGTTTCAAGTAAGTTGAATGTAAAGTGTGAAATAATAAAAACAATGAAATAACCATAGGTTAATATGTATATACATGATGACGCTTAAACCTTTCTAAACAGAACACCAAAGATATAAAACATACAAAGTAGAATAATAAATTTGACTACATAGAATTGAAAATCTGTTTATCACAAAAATTCAGCAATAGAAAAATAGTTACAACATAAAAGGTAGGTAAAGAATTAATATGATATAGCAAGTTGACTACAGTTTTATGCAGTTGGTTTGATTTGGCTTGTTCCAAAGGCCACCAGAAGAAAAGCCAGAAGATCTGTTTGATTATACATGTATGTAACAGAAAACCCTGAATCTTAACTTGTTTTATGGGGCATTGAGCACTCAAATAGTGGTGATAGCTTTGTGCCAGAGACCTCTAGAAACTCAGAGGCAGAGATTGGGGACCCATTACACTTTCAGAGAAAGAAAAAAAATCACTCAAGCCTAATCGGACATTTCTATTCTGAAGTTTTTTCCTGAGATGTTTTTGTTTCCTGACAGTTTCAGGAACCAAATAATTTCCATCCACCTGAGAAGCAATTAACAAGAACCTATTTTGCTCTAAGGAACTATGCTGGATACGGTCCTTCAATCAGTCAGTACAGTTTTCTTCTCCAGGATGAGGAAGACAATGCCCTTGCCCTCAAGAATTTCAGGGACAGACACATAAAGAAGAAATAACACTTAGAGTGTGACCTGTATTTTACTGATACTCAATGCATTTGAATTATCCCGTGACCCCAGCCTGGCTGGCTTAAGCACGTCGTGAAGGACACTGGAGAGAGAGCATTTAATAGCTATAGCACAAGCTCCCCTTTCTAGTTAGATGGAGTCTTGGTTTGTGGGGCAGTCAGCACAACACCTTCTAAAATGTCACATTCCCTTTCCATGATGTTTAAGAGGCAAGGGGCTGTGGATTTAAGAGGAAGAAAGTGATGCTTATTAGTTTGAATGAGATCATCCTAGTCACTGCAGGATCCTTAAAGGAGTGAAAAGACCCACACTATAGGCCTGAACGGAGCCAAACATTTTAGTGAATGAATGAACATACACAATATATCATGTTTTTCTCAGGTAGACTTTTATGTGATAAACCCAGACTTCCGAATAGCAAGAAGTCTGTCAACATCTCCACGTGGTCATCTCATTGCCACCTGAAACTTCACATGCCTAAGCCCATCCACGCTCTGCCAACCTCCCTTCTTGGTTTCCACCCATCAAGTTTGCCCCCTCTCCCCGCCGCTGGCTGTCAAATGTCCTCTGAGCCTTCTTGTTTGGGGATGCTTCTCCCTGATCCTCTTTGAAAGGTTCCTTTGGGGCTGCATGAACTTCATGTCCTGGCTTTGACCAGCTTTCTGCAGTGTCTTCACCTCACACCCTCCTCATCTTCAGCCCTGCCCCATTCCTGGTCTACCGCATAATCTCCAAGGTCATGTTCTACAAACACCGATTTTGAAATTTCCCTCTTTTTTCCTTCATTCAAAATTTCCTTCAAGGCTTAGCTCTTTCTTTCCCAGATGAACTCTCAGAGTTTTGGGTAAAATAAAGTAAAACAAAGCTAAACAAACCAACAAAACCAAACAGCCATTCAGGGGCCTCTTACAAATCTATGGGGCTGAAAAAGAGGTCCAGGCTCCCCTTCCTTAGTTGGCTTCCCTGCTAAGCTCTGTGTGGAGCCCCGCAAAGAGCAATTAGGCAACATGCTGTCCCCCCGAGCCGAGGCAAGCTAAGGACACAGACTCTGGGCTTGTGGGTTCTTTCTGACCCTCGGTGATTATTAAGTGGCTTATTTGAGTTGGGGTTTGTTCCCCTGCCTCGCGGTTTATGTGATTAAGTGATGTACTGCATAATTCTCATAACTCCAACTGCCTAACCTATTTTTTACTCTTTATGTATGTTCACTTTTTCTTCTTCTGCAAAAACTAAAAAAGAAGTGTTTGAAAAGCAGAGATCTGCCCTTCCTTTCCTCTCCTCCCTTTTAAAGATTTGACAAAATCTTAGAAGTGCTCAGAGGGACACTGTTCTGAGAGAGCAGTACTTCTGTGAGTGAATGAAGGAAAACTATCTTTCTATAGCAAAGTGACCCGCACCCCCTCTGCCAGAGAATCAGGCAGAGTTTTCAGTTTGCATGTGTTTGCTGACCGGCTAAAAGAGGAGGAAAGGAGAGGGGGGAAGGAGAGGGGGGGAAGGGGAAGGGAAAGAAAGGAAGGAAGAGACAAGGGAAGAAAAGGGGGAGACAAGGAAGCAGTTGTGTATTGAATGAGCCTCAGTCAGTCGAACACTTTCCTTCACATTTTGACCCCCTGGGTTGCAAAGGTGATCAGTGTTCCGTCTTTTCTAGGCCACACGATCCCTTCACATAACACCTAGTACTTTCATATTTTGAATTAAAAAACAAAACAAAATAGTGATGCTAAATATTTTGACATTGAGCTTTGCAAAACAACAAAAGACGCAACCAGAACATTTTTCCCCACAACAGTAAATATGCATGTTTCCCAGAACAATTTAAAGGTGTTTAAGTTTCAAAAGGGTAAATGTTCAAATGAGCATGTCCAATCCAAAATAGTCTTAAAAATATACAGAACTGCTTGTAAGGAAAAGACTTCTTCCAGGTGGTATATTTTGCTTGAACACGGAAACAAAATTGAGCATGGCCTCACTCTGTTGGCTTTGTTTTTCTGAGGTTATTGAAGAAAGGAGAGGTTTGCCAAAACTAAACAAAACACAGAACCATTTCTTTGAACCTGAGAACTCTCCAATGCCCAAACATGATTAAAAACCCTCTTGGTTAAGCCTTTTTGATCAGCATGCCTGTCGTCATAAAACCTGTTCTGAATCCCTGGCAATTTTATGGTCTTATCTGTGTGGTCCTTTTCTATAGGGAACATTCAGCATCGTGCCCTTCTAGACCTCAGCTGGCTGCTTATGGTAGATGTGTTGGGGACAGCTGGATACTTATTGAGAATGAGGCCACCAGGGCGGCCACATCCCCCAGCAAACCTGAGCAAACGTCCCTTCTCGTCTCTCTACAAAAGAGACTTTCTGAGAAAAGGCAAAGCACTGGAAGAAAGCGAAGTGAGTGACTTCGGGACAGCATAAAGAAATATGCAGACAAATGCTTGGCCCTTTCAGAGTTTTCTTTATTAAAGACTCTAATTGAATTTCACTGACCGAAGTTGAGAGCCATGTCTAGAGCACACTGCAGATCTGTGACTCTCCCATTCTATTTATATGTCTATGAAGCAGATCATTGTAATGAATACAGATGGGCAATAAGTACAAAGTTACTGCATAATTTTTCAAAATTTTATGATTGCTTTCCCTACTTCCTCTTAGAAGAATGGCCCTTCTGTGTAGCCTGTAGACCATTCACTATATCTTCAGTATATTTTACCATTTCAGCAGATTTTAATTTATTAGAGACACACTAGAAGTGGTGTGTAAACAATCCACAGAATGAAACGGATTTGTAAGACATGGACGACCTGAAGCAGTATTAACTTACTTCTGAGATCACTTGGTGGATGCAAATGCACATGTATTTGCCCCCTCTGCCCCGCCCTGCCTGCTCCTAGATTGGCAAAGGGTGGGATTTGGGGACTGGAGGCAAAACGGAATTAAAGCCACCCGCCCGCCCGTAACAAACAGAAGAGAAAATGTCAGTCTTCTGATGGGATGTGTAACCAGATGGAAAGTTTCTCTAAGTGTTTGCGTTTCTAAACCAGGCTTCGTTCAGCAAGGGTTCAAGGGGGCCGGTTCTGAGTAAGCAAACACAGCTCTGCAGGATGAAGTATGCTAAGGGCTGCTGCAGCTCTGTGGATGCCCTGGATGGGAAAGGACTGGCTCTTGACTTTGTTCAGTCCCTACTGCTTTTACTTTATTACTCTTCTCTCTGAGCTTGAATTCCTCTTCAGATGTTCTCCCTATGGGAAAGTTGTTTGATGTGACAGTCCCAGGGCGGCTGAACTGAGCCCACTTCAACAGCCACTCTGTGTTGGGTTGGGTTGGGTTGGGTTGGGTTGGGTTGGGTTGGGTTGGGTTGCGTTGCGTTGCGTTGCGTTGCGTTGCATTGGGTTGCGTTGGGTTGCGTTGCGTTGCGTTGCGTTGCGTTGCGTTGCGTTGCGTTGGGTTAGGTTGGGTTGAGTTGGGTCCAGGACAGTGGTCTTTGCCTCTCTGCCTCTTTCCTCCAGTTTAACTTTCACGTTGACTTTGAACTCACACCTAAAGTGATTTTGATCAACTGTATATTCACTGCTTTAGGCCTGAGTGTGATGGATGGGGGTATCATGTACTATGGGAGCACCTGAGAGGAACTGGTTGACCCTGCCTGAGAAGGTGACAAAGCCTTCATGGCAAAACATTTGCCCTGATCCTCGAAGAACAAGTTGAGGCTGCAGAAACTAGAAGCTAGGCTATTATAGTTGATGGTAAAACATCTGCTTGTTATGAACCATCATATAGGAAGAGCTTAAAAGGATGTGTGTGCTTTGATTGAGATACCTATTTTCTGTGAATTTGCAGCCTAGAAATTTTAAATCTGAATATTCACATAAAGGGGCAATGAAATATGGAAATCTAGAATTAACTGAAGGAAATGCGTGAAGTGTAGGTTTCTCTTGGCTTGAAGAGAACAGTTTAAATCTGTATTGAAAAGAATTTAAACTTTTAATTTAACCAGCTTTTTAAATATAGATTTAAAACTACCAAAGAAGCATTCAAAGACTAAAGACATCAGCAGTAACATGGGCCTGTGAAGTGAGCAGTATTCCTCAAATTGTTTTTCTCATACTCCCTAAAAATATTTGGAAAAATTATGTACCCTCTGAAACATTTTCAACTTGAAATCTAAAAAAATGTCAACATAAATTTAAATAGTTGCAAGAGATGTAATTCATGGTGTTTAGAATACTGATGTTTTAGATATCTAGTAAATAAACCAAATGGAATATAAATAGCATAGTGGGTTTATAAACACCATGATCCATTAAGTTTTTTCTTTTTTTAATGAATAAGCTGCTTTTAGATAGAGGGAATTTTTTTCTCCTTGAACTTATATTTCTATTCCACTTTCTTAGGTTTTTGTTTCTTAATGTAATGTTTTTAGACTTGGAATTATTTTATTTCTCAACCTATCATGAGACCAAAAGGAGCATATAACTCTATTTTTTTTTAAATTTTTTGACATGAGATTCTAAATTCAAATGCTTTCTTTTGGATTGAGTTATTGTAATTATATTACAAAATTAATCAAACTATAAATACATTATAAATTTGAGGAAATTATTAAATATTAAAATTTTACTGGAAATGTATTTGTATTTAGTACAGACAGGGCTTTAATTTTTCCCCATTGAATTCATGTGTCTGGCTATGATTTATTGTAAAAATGAGTATCATTCAGCCTCACTGCCATTCCTATTTTGAATTGGTATACCTGTAAGTACTGAGAAAGCTTGTTCTCATTTTTTAAAAAATAAATAAATGAAGGGCTTCTATTATAGCAACATCATTCACTTTGAACTTCTGAGTTCGATGCCAAGCATCACACAGTGATATACCATATAAATGCTTTTCAATAACCATCTGCTAATAACTCAATTAGTTTTTCGATTTTATTGAAAGCAAAGAATCTTGATAGTATTGACACTGATGTACTGAAGCTTCAGGAAGAAAGAACTCAGTCAAAGGAAAGAAGGTTCCTGAATCTAGAATGTTGAGAAATACTTACTTAAGGAGGTAAATGACAAAAAGTAGATAGCGAAACAACTCAAGAGGGGAAGCGGGAACCAGGAAGCACAGTGTCACGCAATCAGAGAGGAGGAAGGTACAAGCAGTAGGGTTAAATAATATAGCAGTGTCAAAATAATTTAGAGAAGGCAAGCTCCAGGAAGCCTAATGCCATCATTCCTTTGAGTTTCCAAAAAGAGGAAAGAAACTAATTTCCCCCTGTGTGTAAAACTGTGAATTTTGGCATTTTAATCATGTTGTAGAGGGTCTGTATTTTTAAAACCCATATTAACATGTAGGGGCGCATCTCTCCAGTCGTCGGTTTCATTCAGTAACCTAGACCTGGTCCTCTATCTTGCACAGAGGAATTTTTTTTATTTTTTTCACAGAGGAATTTTAATGCATATTGGTTTTCCTTAAGGAGTCAAGGCTTGGTTATCATACCTACCGTTGGGTTCACAGGCCATCATGCTTACTGCTTTGCATTTCAATTCTGTTTCTAATGTATTAAAAAGTTTATTTTGCTTTTGAGCATGCTGGGATTGTTTTAGTCTCTTCTATAAAACATTTTATTTACTAATGCTATATGTATTAGAGGAACAAAAAACTAGATTGGTTAGTAGACTTGGGGTGAACTTATAATGAAAATAAAATGAGATTTTAAGAGATTATGTATATTGCACATGATGATTTCTAAGTGTTTATGTTAGAACTATCAAGGGTGTTTGAAAAGCTCCTTTGATATCAAGATTTTTTATAAAGGATGTATTGGTTTGGCCTAAAAAACAAAGCCATTAAACATCACAATTTTTAAATGACCAATTAACATACAAGATGATTACCATCACCTCAGCTCTGGAGCTGACCAGTGGCTTCATTCTACTCCATCCTGATCCTTAACTACTATGGAAGATCTCATGTAGACCAGGGTAGGATTATGCACAACTGCAGATAAACCAACCAAAACAAGTATCCTTACAAGCCCTTTTACAAAATGAAATTTGAAAATACACAAATATAGTCAAAGGCCACTTGAACCAAGAATGTCAAACACTCGCTTGTAAGAAGTCTAAACAGTTCAAACATTAATGTAGTTACTTGATATTTTAAGAAAATCTGAAGACCTAGTAAAGAATTTCTGAGAAATCAGAGAAAGTAACATTCATTTATTCAACAAGCATTAATTAAGTAAAAACTAGTTATATAAGAAATTAAGCCTCTCTTCAAAAAGCCCAGAGCCTCTGAGGTTTAGAACTTATTAAAGCATTGGGTCAGTGGCTGAAAAATTCAAGCAAAGAGCTATGAACAGAGATATTTTGAGTTGTTTGTTCCTCTGGAGCAAAGTAATCTTTAAAATTAAAGTAGAAAATTTTCTCTTTGTGCCTTGCTTCTAGGAAATTCAGAACAAAATTTTATGCTTAATTGTATTATTATCTAAGATTTGAAAATAATTATCTCCATCCTTCATCTATTAAGTTTTAAATACTTTTTCCAAATGTGATCTCCATTATAAAATTTTCTTAAATTATTCTTGGGAATATGATATTAGTGAGTGGGTTGCAAAAAAGTGAATTAACAGTATTTGAGCTCTGAGGGGGGAAAACTATATCGTCAGTTCAGTACTGAGTTCAACAGAAGTCCCAGCATACCTCCACCTCAGAAAATTGCCAAATGCATTTTAGCTGTATTTGTACGTTAGGTAATGTATATAAATAAGCACTACATTATTACTGTCTCACTTCCTTCCTGGGGCTCTTCAAATGGAATTTTATCTGTGGTTAGGTATAATACAACTTAAGAAGGATGTGAATATACTGGAGAAGTTATAATGGAAACTACTTAAAAGGGAAGTTTAGAAACATTGGTCTGTAAAGGAAAATGAAATGAAAAATTAGCCTCATTGAGCAAAAGAAGTGGTGCTAGGTTAGGAAGGAGATGAAATGACATAAATTAGGGGGATGTCATTTTCAACTATAGCAGAGGTAGAATGGATTTTTTGAAAGGCCCTTTAATTATTTTAAACGTTGTGACTACTTAGACAAGGAGGTTAAGAACATTTTTCTACATAGAGATTTCTTATAAACCACCCTCTCCCTTAATACTGCTTTGCTCTTCAGTCTTCCAGACAAAGAAAGTCTGGTCAACTTTCTTTAGAAATAAGACAACAAGCTCAATGAGAAAGGACATCCCCACATCCCCACATCCCCAAGGAGGAACTGTGTCTTTGACCCTGGACTTGCTCCCAACTATCTCTGAGGGTAATTCAGAGACTACAAATATTCTGTTCTAAGAATTCTGCAGCAGAAAGCCCCCCAGAATTCAACGAGGTGTGGACAGGACAGTGGAAAGGGTGAAAGATTTGCTCTCCAGGGGCCAGAAAGTCTGGATTCCAGTTCCAACTTTTCCCACTAACCCCTGTAAGTGTTGCTTCTTCTTCTCTAGAATGAGGTGGGGGTGGGGCTGGGGGGGAATCTCTGAGGCCTCTGGGAGTGCTGACCAGCTATGATTTCATGGAATTCTGAGACTTGACATTGCTGGGGCCAAGCAGGAGCAAAAAATAAGAAATAGAATTTTTGTCCAGACGCTTTCATCAGCAAACTGTTGCATAAGCATGCCGGCTGGGACAAACAGCTCTGTAGGGTTCACGGTGTCCTCGCTGCCCTCATTACTGAGCTTCGTGGTGACCAGAGAGGATGCTGCCGTTGTTGGTGAACTCTGACCCCTCACCCTTTCGAAGCTGAAAGGCAGAGAGATTATCAAGAATCTGGTTGCCTGTGTCTGACCGCAGTCTCACCCCGCTGGGCTACCACCATCGTCTTAGCCTCCACCAACACTGAGACCTTTATTTATGGTCCAATAAATAATGCCTTTTAAATACTTAGATAGCTACTTTGATTGCATTCGAGCTCTCAAAGTTAACTAAACACAAACCCTCAAAGCCCAAAGGCTTTGGATTCTTTTTTCCCTTTTAGCCCTGGCACACTGTGGTCCAGTGTGGAAACTGCTTCCACTTCCTTACCCCCTGTTCACACTTTCCCCATCAATCTGATGACATGAAACCGCTTGACTCATAAACAGGAGTTAGAGAAACAGAGGTTAAACCACGGGCACCAAAAGTGGTTGTGAGTCTGCGAGTGTGGAAAAAGTGGGAAAATCCACAAGCATGTGGCTTTTACCATCCGCCTCAAGTGCTGAACTGTAGAGCCGTGTTCAGCAAGAGCCTGCCGTTTCAAATGATACAAATTCCTTGCCCCCTTTTCCTTGGTAAAGAACAGTGTATTTTGCCACAAAACACCTTGCTTTCAGAAGCCTTCAATAGGAAAAGAGGTGTGTCAACAGCTGTCAATTTTCCTTTCAGTGGACAGTGGGAAGAAGGCTTCTAAGCCTCTTTATTAATATTGTCCCGTGTTGCTGATCTTCCGTCTTTTGTCATTATTTAGTGACACTGTAGAGTTATAACTATCGCACATGTTTGTGCAGTGGATACTATTTAGCAGAAGCTGTTCTAATCACTTTATGGATATTGACACAGTTAACGCTTGAAACAACCTGGTGACATAGGTATTGTCATTAGCCTTTTGTAACACAAGGAAATCAGGTACAGAGAGGTTAGATGACCTTTCCCAGGTCACAGAGCCAGCGAATGGCGGAGCCTGAATTTGAACTTGGGCATTCCCGTTCCCAAGTTTGTGCTCTTAACCATCACATCCTCCTGAGAAAGAAAATGATGAAAACTAAGGAAAAAGGTGATGTCACAGGGATGGTACCAAGACAGAGAAAGCTTTTGGATGGCCACTAGGTCAACTCTGCCTAGGAGAGTACACCCAGGACAACTCGGTTCAGAATTTAAATGACCGAGTCCCTTACTTTAATTTCTGTTGCGTTGTGTGGCCCCTACAGAACTGCTCCGCACTAAGCAGGCACTGCAGGCCCTTCAGTTAACTTTCAGTGTTGCGGTGAGGGGACAGGGAGAAGAGACTGAGGCTGCAGGTCTCAACGCGAGTTTTGTGGCAATTCCAAGATGCCCAGGGGAATGGAATGTGACAGTTCACATAGGCACTTGAAAGGTTTAACACTGACCTCTGCCAGAGACCCTCATGTAACTGGACATTTTCAAGGGCTCTCCTGAGGGCATCTCAGCAAGGTCCCTGAAACAATCACGTGTATTCAGATGATCATTAGCAACCCCGTGCAGTGAAATGTGTTGTAAAGTATTCTTTAATTATTATAATGTGGGTGCACTCAGCATAGCACATCTCATCTTTCCTGTTCATCCCCTCACCCCTCCATACCTTTCTGATTTATAATGCAGAGGCCTCTTTTTCACTTTTTCACTAGCTTTCATTTACCCCAATCAACAAATATTATGGTGAGCATCTGCTATGTACCAGGGATTCCCTGAAGGAGTTTCCTCAGGCCTGGCCAGAGTGGCTCAGTGGGTTGAGTGTTGCCCTGTGCACTGAAAGGTTGCCAGTTTGATTACCAGTCGGGGCACAGACTGATCCATGTTTCTCTCCTGCCCCCCTCCTCTCTCTAAGCATGTCCTCGAGTAAGGATTTAAAACAAAGAAACAGCAGCTTACTTGGTCCAGCAGGTTGATAGAGTCTTCAACCTTTTAGTGGACCAAACTTAGTCACCCTTAAATCTGACCCTGATTTATAACTATAAATAAATAAAGTATTTTGTTTTGACTGGTGATATCTGAGAGCATGTAAGAAAAGCCCCTTTTCTGTGAATTTCAAAGGTAGTGCACTACAAAGGAAAGTTCATGTATATTTCTTCTGTGATTCATCATCAATTTGGAGATTTTTTTTGTTTGTTTGGTACAAATGAAATCAGAATATTTCCTTCCCTTACATCTTCTCACATTGTGTGGGTTTGTTAACTGCATGAGTCATATAGCTAAAACTTTTGAAAATATCTGACTTCACAATAAACACTAAGAGAACAGACCTCCTTTATCTCTGGGGTTGGGTCTCCCGTCATTTACAGACAGTTGTCCAGAGCCATGAAGTGTTGAGTGTGTGAGTGACTAGGCTGGGGTGGTACGTGGGACAGACTTTCACTCGACCTCTATCAGTAGAACACTTTTCTGAGACCTGTTTATCTTCCATCTCTAACCTCAGCAAGCCTGTGTGTTTGATCTGAGAAATGTGGGAAAATTTAGAACTGTGTGAAAAATTTTTTATCATTAAAAAGTGATTTTATTTTATAAGAACATGAATTAAATGGACATCCTAGGATTTCTGCATTAGTTTCCTAGGGCTGCCGTAACAAAGTACCACAAACTGGGTGGCTCAAACTGCAGAAGTTTATTGCCTCACAGTTCTGGAGGCGAGACGTCCAAAATCAAGGTGTCGGCAGGGCTGGTTCTTTCTGAGACTGTGAGGGAGAACCTCTCCCGTGCCTCTCTCCTAGTCTCGGCAGCATCAGGCCTTCTTTGGCTAATAGATGGCATTCTCCTTATGTCAAGTGTCTGTTCCTGTGTCCAAATCTCCCCTTTTCATAAGAACACCATTCTTATTGGAGTAGGGTCCACTCTACTGATATTTTAATCTGATTATGTCTATAAAGAACTTATTCCCAAATAAGATCAGGTGAGATACCTGGGACTTCAATGTGTCCTTTTTTGGACGAGAAAATTCAACCCATAACAGTCACCAAGAAATCAAAATGACACAGACTTAGAAGTAAATCTAATAAATCTGCATTCTTTAAATGAAACCCTTTGTCTTTTCCTCCTCAGGCAGCCTCCATCCGTAGGCAGATGTTGGCCTGAGTTGAATAAGAAGGACTCTGTGAACATAATTTTCCACCTCCTGTGGTTCTGAATACATTTGAGATGGAACCATGAATTTGGGGCAAGAACTCTAAGTCCTACTGCCAAATCTGCCATTAATTAGCTTGTTTCCAAAACCACATTTTTTTTTAATTTTTTTTTTTGAGGCTCCATTTCCTGATCTGTCAGGTGGGCATTAGTCCACATGCCTTAAGTATCCCACTAGAGTATATAAACCCTGCAAGTGTAGAAAGTTTAGTCTGTTTTGATCACTGAAATACCTCAAGCAGCAGCTAGAGCAGTCCTGGCACATAATAGACTATTACTATTTGTTGAATTCATGAGTGAATGAACAGGCTTGGAGTATGCATTAAGTTCACATTATGCATGTGAAAGATTTATAAGTTAGGATGTTCTATATTGGAGAGAGTTTGTAGCAGTGAGGAAGAGGCGTGTCCATGGAAGTAGGAGTTGGGGTGTCTACTCTAGCACTGCTAACTCACTGTTCTGTTCTCTAACTGGAAAGTAGGGAGAAGATAACCTTTAAAGGCCCTTTCACTCTAAAATTCTAAGCTCAGTGTTTTTATGATATGCATTGTAGTGTTAATGTGTGTCCTAAATCCCAGGTAATAAAGGTGAGCCCTCTGGTATCCAGCTCTCTCAAGCTTTCTTAACAGCTCTCTCAAGCTTTCTTAGGACTGAGCCATTCAACACTTAACAACTGGAATACATTCTGATAAATGCATAGTTAGGTGATTTTGTTGTGCGAACATCAGAGAGTGTGCTTATGCAAACCTAGGTGGTCTGTTCTACTATACACCTAGGCTATGTGGTAGAGCCAATTCCTCCTAGGCTACAAATCTGTACAGCATATTACTGTACTGAAAACTGTAGGGAATTGTAATGTGTTGGCTATGACGATGCAACAGCTACAACTACAACACCACTAGGCCACAGGTATTTTTCAGCTTCATTATAATCTTATGGGACCACCATTGTATATGTGTTCCATTGTTATGTGCCTGGTGACTGTATTATTAACCTGAATTTCTCCCTTTGTGTATGGACTGGACTCCACCACACCCTTGAGAGCCAGCTGAAATGGAACCTGCCCTCAAGTGTTTGGGGTGGAACCATGAAGGGGGAACAGATGCAATATTTTGTCAGGCTTTTCCTCACATGTATCCTTCTCCATGTTTGGTGCAGAATTTCAAAGAAGTTTTATGTGCAGGAAAAAACCAGGAATGAAAAGTAGTGGGTTTGGATTACTTTCCCAGAGTAGTGGGAATTTGGAATTCTTATAATGCAAATCAATACTAAGCCCATTTAGAATCAGACAACGTGATGATTATTTTATGTCTCTAGGCCCAGAGCAGATCTGCTTCCAGCTAGTCTAATACCTATTAACATTTACAAAGTTCTTTCTAGTAAAAGACAAGTCTTTGGGGAATAGCTCATGCCTAGCTATTTCATGCCTTTTCACACTTGGCACAAACAGATCTAGGTTTTGATGTGAAAATTCTTCCTTGTTATAAGAATTCTTATTCTTGAAATCTCCTTCCCCTCTCTCTCTCTCATCTCTTATAACTACCTGGTGATGAAAGAAGTCAGTGGGGAGTAATTCTTGAAGCACTGAGATTATCCTGCAAGTGAAATCAGCTCTGTTGCTGGAGTGATGACTCAAGAGGGGCCTAGACTTCCTCTGCCTGGGATGACAACTTTCACTGGCTCCAGACATGCCTGTACTGTCTGTCCAGAGTATAGCCTGGGCACCTTAGGTAACTCCTTTTATGTGTTTCTAATAATGTTAACTATTCAATTTCCCCTTCCAGTCTTATCCTGTGAACATTGCATTGAACAGTGTCAAAGTGAGATACTGACAAACAGGAATCACCCACCTCACACTTACCAATATGCTTGCTATGGAGTCCAGTGGGAAGTGTGTTTCTTACTCTCTGGATGGGTGGTGAAACATAAAAATCTTTTTGGCCCTTAACTCATGGTATCTTTTGGAACATAGACTCTGTGAGCAATCCTGATATGATTTCTCAGAAGTGTCCTCTGCCTTGTCCAGAGGTGTGTCTTCGTAGCAGGAACTAGACCAGGTTCTAGGATAAAAGGTAAACACCACTTGAATTTACCCTCAGACAGAGAATAAATAGGCAAAAAAGCAATTGCAACACAGTGTGAGAGACAGGTACATAGGTAGATAAGTAGATGATAGATAGATGATAGATTCAATAGATAGATGATAGATAGATAGATAGATAGATAGATAGATAGATAGATAGATAGATAGATGATAGATAGATGATAGATAGATAGATAGATAGATAGATAGATAGATAGATAGATAGATAGATAGATAGATGATAGATAATAGATAGGACACATTGTCTAGGGGAGCATTTGTTCCACTTAGGGATTCTGGGCTGGGTGGTCAGAGATGGTCATATCTGATCTGACTTTGAAGAATGGGAAGGAGATAACATTCCTGGCAGAGTGAGGACAGCATGAACAAAAGCGAATTTGGATGTGGTAAAGCAATGATGAGCAGTTATGAATGATTGGAAGACACAATATTTTAGGGGGAGTGGCCAGAAATAAACGGAAACATTGGACCAGGTCTTAAGCTCCCACCACACTTGAAAGAACCTCTCCACTAGCATGCCATCTTTTGGCAGCTCAGCAGCTACCCCTACTGGCAAGGCAGAGTTGGTATCCAGAGTTCTGAATAGGGTCTCCCCAGTCTTTTATCTGGAGCAACATATTTGAAAGTGTGTATTACCAACCTATGTGTTATCAATCAGCTCCCAGCTCTCACTGCAAGCTATTCCATTAAAAAGGAAAGGGAGGTCTAATGCTGCATCTGTGATCTTGGCCAGAATAGGGATTTATGGCCAAAGCCATGTGCAGCAATATAGAGTACACATAAAATAGAGATGCATTGGGGGTCCCCATGGAAGTAGTTGAAGGTACTAAATAATTTTGAATTCTTCCCAAGTAATTCTATATCCTATCACAACTAACAACTGTCGTTCCAAGCAAATGTAGAATGGAGACTCCCACAACAGAATTTATGAAGTCTTAATCCAACTGTTAACATTTTCTATAGTTTTTACTTTCAGAAAGATCATAGCACAGGGTGGCCTCCTTTCCTCTTCAGCTTGTCTCCATCTCACTGATTGATTCATTCCATTTCTAATACTAGTTATGTGCTAGTCATGACCACAAACCATGACCATCAGGAGGGAGGAATTCTATTTTCAGAGCTGCAGATGAGTATAACACTCCTGGGTTTTGTTCCAACATTCTATCAATTAGCTTTCCCAATATTTTCAAAGAAAAATTCTACTTTCATCCTGCACAGAAATTTTGGATGATCGGTGAAGGAACTCCTCCCAATCCTTGAGTTTAAGGGTGGCTGCAAAAAGTAAATCTATGCAGTGTTTTCCCTGGGGCTTTTGTGCAATGACTAAAGGAGAGGGAGAAGGGATTCTTTCAGGGCTTGGACCCTTCTGATAAGTCCCAATTCGTATTCTCTAGGAAAGTTGGAAGTCCTAGGTCACTCCATTTCGAGGGCACACAAGACACCCCTCTAGCTTTGGTGTTGCACTTCTCCTGCAAAAGAAAAGGGGAAATTTACAGGAGTCATTGCTCTCCAGAATATTTTCAGGGATCATGTCCACCCACAGCCCAAGCTCTAGAAGAAATAGATGGTGGGGAAAGAAATGGACAGTCACTCAAAGGTGGGTTTTTGGATGTTTCGATTGTCAGGGTAAGCCCCTAGCAATCTTCCTAACTGTGTCTAAATGATCTAGTGGATCAGCCTGGTTCAGACTCTGGGGTCAGTCAAGAATAACAGAATGTAGCTCAACTCCATGTGTTATGGAAACACAGGCCACTCCTCATAGCTGTTCTGGCCTAGCTAGTGAGTAATAAAGTGCTGGTGTCAGCAGCTCCATTGCAATAAGAGGAAATGAAGTGAAAGCAGGGAAATAGATTCCAAATTTTAATCCTTGTTTTATTAATCTGCTCAGGCTGCCATGACAAAATATCACTGATTGGGTGGCTTGAACAACACACAGTTATTTTCTTACAGTTCTGGACGCTGAAAGTCCAAGATCAAGATGCTGGCCAATTTGGTTCTTAGTGAGAGCTCTCATCCTGGTTTGTAGACAGCTGCCTTCTTGCTGTGTTCTCACCTGGTAAAGAGAGATCTCTTTTTCTTTCTGTTATTATAAAGCCACTAACTAATCCCCTCATGAGGGCCCCACACTCATAACCTCAGCTAACCCTAATTACCTCCCAAAGGCCCCATCTCCACACCATCACAGTGGGAGCTGGGACTTCAACATATTCGTTGGCATGGAGAGGGACACAATTCAGTCCATGGAAATGTACAACAGAGAAAAAGGCTCTGCATTGACCATGGAAAGGAGAGAAGAATCTGGCTTATTAGATAAACTAGATAACTTTCATTGTAACTGCTTCTTCTTAACCTTTCTCACTGAGAGTGGAATTGAGATTCTGGTCGTAGCTCAAGTCCTTTTCTGTGCAAATCAAGAAAACACAGAGGAGGGACATAAAACTGAAAACAACAAATGAACAAACATGACAAACAAACAAAAACTCATAGATACAGACAAGAGTATGGCGGTTACCAGAGGGGAAGGGGGATAGGGTGAGGTGGTAAAGGGTAAAGAGGGTCAAATATATGGTGATGAAAGATTTGACTTTGAATGGTAAACACACAAAGCAATATACAGATGATGTCTTATAGAATTATACGCCTGAAACCTATATGATTTTACTAACTAATGTCACCCCAATAAATTTATTTTTTAAGTGCAAAAAAAAAAATCTTTTCTTCCCACATTTATTTAATGATGTAAACAGATTTAAAATAAATGGTAAGAGACTTTTAAAAGGATAGAAAATGGAAACCATTTTAGGAGTTTCAAACTGAAAAGGGGTGTAATAAAGGGAAACATGCTAGAAAACTTGGAAGAGATGAAAGAGCGAAGACTGGGAGAGTGTTCACTAACTTTGCTGCCTCTCTGGTGTAAAGTGTCAGGAAAATGCTGCTACACCCACCCTCAGGAAACCACTGTTGGTGTAAATACTGCCCCCACATGTTGTTCAAAGGTTTGCTACCACTTGATGGTAATGAAAGTCTGTATGTGAGGGAGTCTGTGGAAATCATTGCTAAGGCTCTGGTCCCTGTGCTGTAAGAGAGAATATGGAATAGATGTCAGTGGTGCTGAGTAAACCAGGGGATGATATATAGCAACCTCTCCTCAGGGTGGTGGTCTGGCTCTGTTCACAGCAGTTATGTCTTGGCCTGTGTGGGGCTTCCACACAAGCTGACTGCGCCGATGAGACTCAATTGTTTCCTGCAGTCAAGAGAAAGTCTTAGCTTGTCAAAATATATATTTGTATCCACATTGATTGGCACACTCATGAGGGGTTTGCTTTGGCTTCACAATTTAAAAATTAATTTTTTTTCTATCTTTCTTCCTCCATCCCAAGCACTTCAACAAAATTATATTGACTTCTCTTTCAAAAGTATAATTGAGTGCCTTCTTCCTTGCTATGGGCCTCAATTCTTGTCAAGTACTGGACAATATTAAAGAAAAAAAAGGTTTGCCTGGCCAGCGTGGCTCAGTAGTTGAGCATCAACCTAGGATCCAGGAGATTGTGTTTTGATTCCAGGTCAGGGCACATGCCTGGGTTGCGGGCTCGATCCCCTGTAAAGGGCGTGCAGGAGGCAGCTAATCAGTGACTCACTCATCATTGGTGTTTCAACTCTCTCTCCCTCTCCCTTCTTCTCTCTGAAATCAATCAAGATATATTTTTTAAAAAAGAAAAAAAGGTTGGTAAGGAGACAAGGCAAATAAGGAGCTGGGTAAAAATATAAAGCAGTATTTGCTTATATAAATGGAACTGCAGTTCTCCATAAGCAAAACAAGAGAGCAGAGAAAGACAGGTTTATTGAAGGCCTGTGCGCTCACAACTGGCTTCCTGGAAAAAGAGCGAGGCGCTGAGTGAGAGGGAGGGCTGGGTAGAGGAAGGAACGAGAAGGCACCCCGAGCGTATCTGTGTGCGTGGCCTTGTCAGAGGCAGTGATGGGGGCTACCGTGTTGGAGCCGAAGGGGGCCTAAAAAGGAGTGGAGAGTTGTAGCAACGAAGACCCAGGCAGCTTCTTGAGGCATTTGTACTTCATACAGTGATTAATAGGATCTATGGATGGTTCTTCCTTAATACTACGCTACTTCTAAATAGATCTAATACTTGGGGTCCTTGTGGAATCAAATACCTTAAAATGACACTACAAGAGGATACTAGAATTTTTCAGGCAGATAGGGAATTAACCTGTCAGCTCTACCCTTCACTAGATGTAATATCTGAAACAAACTACTTAACCTAAGTCTTAATTTCTAGATGTACATAATGGAGAGAGTTTATATATCTATATATCTATAGCTATACATCTATCTATACATCTATCTATCTCTTTCAGTCAATCTAGCTAGCTAGCTATAGGTATATATCTCAGGATTGCTGTAAAAAAAATAAATAAGGCACATGATGCATTTCTTGTGGTACCTAGCATATAGGAAGCATTCATAAATTAACTCCCCTTTTGCCCTTTCATAAGTACAGAAAAATCACCAACTAACCCCATTTAGGTGTATTGGAACTTCTAGATACCAGAATAATCTCAAAAACTACCGTCTTTTAGTTCAATTTTTTAAAAACCCCAAAGTTCCAAAATAAAATACACTGGGTAAAGTTTCCATGGTTTGGAATGTTACAAAGCCTGCTGCATGCCAGAACTTCACATAAAGTGTCTGGGTTTTGCACTTAGGGAATTAGTGTCTCCACGATGCACATAAAATCTGAAGAGTTTGCTTCTCATCAAGCCACGGAAGAATGACTGATTGTAGAATGCCAGACGAGATAATTAGATGGTACAGACAATAGCTATTATCACAAGCACTAACACATGGTAACTTGCATGCTACCGTGCCAGAACTGTCAGGAATCCTCAAACTACATCTCCTTGGAATACACTGAAGGAAGCACTTCATAGCCTGAGCATCTGCAGGAGCAAATGAGGGGCAATTACTTCACCTCCAAAATAGAGAGCGTGATTTCATTGCTCTAACTTACATTTTTCTTAACCTTCTTGGCTGAAGGATAGCAGAGCACAATGTAGAAGTGCCCTCTAACGTTGCTTTAGGGGCAAAAAAAAAAAAAGAAAAAAAAAAATTGGCTGAGGGTGGGAAAACCTGGCCCCTGATACTTGCAGGTGTATTTTTCTTGGGAAGCAAGATTGCTAAAGAAACAAAAGATTTGGTTCGTTTGGCTTGGCAAGTCAAAAATGCAATCCTAGGGGAAGACTTTATTTAGAAACTTTATTTTTCCCCTGTTAACTTGAATAGTTTGTGGAGGAATAAAAAAGAACTTTAAATGGTTCATGAGTTCGCAATTATTTTTGTTTTGGTTTTAAAAACAAAATACACTATCCCCACCCAGGTAGATCTTGCTATAGATTAATTTCACATTTAATTGGATGCTATTCAGTTCCTCGCAAAGCTGCAGTTTAGGCTGAGAGATATAATTTTAAAGCATGTGTATATGCAGAGGGGACTCACTATCACTTCTCTCTCCTGAATCTCCAATGGTCCTCTCTCCCCTGGGCTTCGTCCCAAGTCTATAAGCCTGACTCTCTCTCCTTTTAAATGTACTTTTCCCTTGGTCCTGTTCTCTTTCCAGTCATCTCCAGATCGCTGACTTGCTTCCCTCCTCCCTCCATTCACTCTTCAACCCTCTCTAAACTGGTTTTTGCCCCATCACTACACTGAAACTGAACTTATTGAGATCACTAGTAATTATCAAGTTCAAAAGACAAGCTCTGTATTTTATATGATGTCTCTGAGGAATTCAACACCGTTCACAGCTCCCTCCTACTTGAAACCACATTTCCCTCAGCTCTTTCCTGGTTCTTCTATCACTGTGACTCCTCTGCTCCCCCCCCCTTCCCCAGTTCCCCCCCCCCCCCAGAGTATGTTCTTCCCTCTCCCTGTGCTCTCGCCAGGAGGTCTTATACATGCCTGTGACTTCAATTGTCCCCTATAGTCCAAGGATCACCAGAACAGCATTTCTAGTTCTCTAGCTTTCCTAGGCTCCAGTCCCATATTTCTGGTTGCCTAGAAGGCAGGTCATCTTGACCACCCTACGCAAACCTCCAACTCGAGGTGTCCAAAACCGAACTGCTGCATCCTCTCACAGCTTGCTCTCTTCCTACCGGGCAGAGCAATGAAGGACGGCACACAGCTGCTTAGACTGGAAACCTTTGGGTTCTTTACAAGCTTTTTTTACTCCCAACATTCAGATGCAGCCACTCACCAATTCTCGTTCATTGCACCTCCTTTATATATCATAAATCCTTCTACCTATTCTGCCACAGCCTTAGTTCAAGCTCTAATTATTTCTCATCTGAGATTTCTACAGTGAACTGGTCTTTTTCTATCACCCTCTAACCCATTGTATATGTTGTATAAGAGTTAACCCTTTAGATGTTTTTTAAAAAACAATGTGATAGTGCCACTTCCCCAAATAGGATAAAAAATGTGCCTTTTCTCCCAACAGACTGTTATATTCTGATGTCATTAAAACAAATGGCTGGGTCACAGGAAAGCTCTCAGATGTGTTTGTAAATACCATAAGCTCAAAAACAAACAAAACAAAAATAACAAAAAAAATTTAACCCTTTAAGACACTTTTTTTTTTCATGTTTATTTGCTGCAGAGAAGTGTGCAAATAAAACCAGACAGTAGATCCTAATGTATAAAACATAAAGTCCAAAATTCTTAATTTAGGGAAGACAGCGGGAAAATCCCTTCACAATCCGGTGCTAACCTGTGCTTCAGTTCCATTCATCCTCCTCCATTTATATCCCCACCCAAGCCATGCTCCAGCCACGCCTTCGCCATATCACATGAAACCCATTCGTGTGCTCACTTCTTCTCAGCCCTTCATCACAGGAAAGGCCCTCACTATTCCCCCTGGCGAGCTCCTGCTCATCTCTCAAGTTATAACTCAACTGTGGGCACCTCTAGGAAGTGACGCTAACACTTCTGAGCTGAACTGGTAGAGGCTTCCTTTGAATTAACATTATAATTTTCATACTATATTACCAATCCGTGCCGTATGATTATTGTATTAAATTGCTTATGTGTAAATCTCCCACCTATGAAATCCTTGAAATGAGGGAATGTGTCTGGCTTAGTTTATAGTTTCAGCATTTACCATAATGCCTGCCTTTTGGGAGTTGGTGAGTCTGCGGAATGAGTGAATGAATCCATTCTATAAAAGCGCAACACTATAATCTTTGGTTAGGTTTATATAAAAAAATAAAGCAACCCAAGACTTTTCTAGTGTTCCAGTTCATAGGTCTTCATTCTTCCTCCGTTGGAATGGTCTTATCCCGTGGCTTTTTCTCTCCTTAATTATGAAAATGACTGCCTTGTGGTACTTTTATTTAGTCTATTTATTTGGCTGTATTTAGACAGTGGATAAGAGCTCTGCATTCTACAGTTCCAGTGAGTATAAAGGGAAATAATATATAAGTGACAGAAGATACCAACTTGAGAAAGTTCCACAGGAAGGTGAAATTAAGTTTCCCCAGCCCTTGTTTGGGATAAGTTTCCCACAGTGGCTACTCTGCAGGCTCAAAGCTTTTCCATCCATCTTCCACCCTTCTCGTGAATCCAGTTTCTTTAAAACACATTTCTTTTTCTCTCCTTTTTGAACTCATTCCCAAGTTAATTACTTAATGAGATCACTTATTAATCAATCATTATACTAGCTTTTCAAAGCCCCCTTTTATATACGGTGGGTGTTTTTTCACCTGTTGGGAAGCAAGGAGTTGCCTTTCAATATAAAAATAGATTGGGGAGAAAATTTCCTTTATTTCATTATTTTATTGTTTTTCTCTGAAACCTTTTGAACTAAATCTGCTAGTTCACTAATGTAGGTGCCACTAATAAAGCAGCTACAAGCTAACAGGTGCTCAAGGATTGCATTTGGCTCTAAATTGCAGTTGGGAAAATAGTTTAAAAGACCCAGAGCTGAATCATTGACCAGTCCTCATTAGCATCTTTATAGGATCTCAGGAATTAAAAAAGAATCCTAACAGATCTAACTAGCCAATGAAAGCAATGGTAAGGTGAGAGTCATAGCAAGGAAACCTGCAGAGGCTGCTGTGTTAATTTAGAGAAGGGGCCACAAAAGCTGAGAGAGTGCATTAAAATCTGTTATCAAAAATTATTTCTGCTTTTAACCAAGATTTGGGGCACATTTTTATTTAGACAGGAAATAATATCACAAGGAATGTGACCTGTGGCATCTATAAAAGAAGTCTCTCTGTGTCCTATACAAAATAACAGTCATGCCATGGTAGCCAGGAGATATTACTTTTTGTGCCAACCCAGAAAAAAAGTGGAATTCAATAAAAGAATGTGCTGGGCTGCAGTGTTTACCAGCTGTCATCAGTGGGAGTAGAGGGACCAGTCATGTCAGTCCGCAGTTCTCATTCCCCTCACACCCTGAACCCAGTCCCTCTGTGCTTTATCCAATTCTGAGCCCCCAATTGGTTTTCCTTTCCTTTCTCTCCTGTTGTTTTAATCTGGAGAATTTTCTTTAGCTGAAGCACTACCCCCAAACAAGTTCACTTAAGTCCTCTTTTCTCCCCTGCAGAAATGAAAATATTCTCATCTGCACAATTACCTTTGCCAATAGAATATCTAATCCTACAGACAGCAACTCATTGGTGGAAAGACAAACTCATTGAAAACGACGAATAAAAGAAAAACATTTGTTGACAACAGTCCATTTTCCTGTTAGAAAAAAATTTTTTAAAAATAGTATCCTACCTGCTGGCGTGGCTCAGTGGTTGAGCATCAACCTATGAACCAGGAGGTCAAGGTTCGATTCCTGGTCATGGCACATGCCAGGGCTGCGGGCTTGATCCCCAGGAGGGGGCCTGTGGGAGGCAGCTGAGCAATGACTCACATCATTGATGTTTCTGTCTATTTCTCTCCTTTCCTTTCTCAGAAATCAATAAAAACATATTTTTTAAAAAATAGTTCCTTCTCTTGACAATCATGTCAGCAATGCAAGGGGAGGGTAAGTGAGCATGTGGAATGGAACCTAAGGCTATTTCTGCCCTCCTCATAAACTCCAGGGATCCCTGCCTGCAGGAGGGCAGTTTGTTTCCACGAGGCCAGTTTTACTCCAGTGTAATTTATAGGGATCTTGTCCTTGGGAAGAAGGAAGGAATAGTTGTGCAAATAATCCTGAAGACAGAGCTTATGCATGGTGGAGAAGGGAGTGAAAGCAATGATTTTACTCCTGCCTATAACCGTGTAAGAAGTGTTCTGAGAGAGAAGGCCCTGCGGTGACTTTCAGGGACATTCAGCACAGCAGGACACCTTTCCCAGGACTGGTCTTGATTTATCTCCCTCCCTTAGGTATTCCTTTCCTACCTCTGTGGCCTCTTTTTTTCATATTCCCCAGCATCTGTACCTTTGGCTGTCTTTGGGCTGCCCAGAGTGCCTTGCAAGGTCCAGCTAGGCAGCTTGTCCACACCCTTTCGGTGTCACAAAACTCAAAAAATGAACACATTAAAACAAACAAACAAAAACAACTTCAGTGTAAAACATGTGATCTTGATAATTATGTCAAGAACAAGCTAATTAATGTTATTCCCCTGAGCCCATAAATAATAATAGTTATAAGATTTATTGAATTCTCATTGTATTCTATGTGCTTTTTTAGCCTTTTATGCATCATCATATTAAATCCTCATGCAGACTCTTTGAATTAGGTAATTTTATTATCCACTTTACAGATGAGAAAACTGAGGCCTGGAGAAGGTAATATTATCCACTATTGATAGGCTTTTGCAACTGGAAGAGCCAGGATTCAAATGCGGGTGTGGCTGTCACCCAAGGCTATGCATTTCCCACTATGTTACGCTTTGTCTCAATCTGACCCTTCTGTTTTACCAACCATACTTCCAGTATCTGGAACAATACCGTTCCCTTTGTATTGATTTGTATTGAACAATATTACTCACCCATTTTTTGAAAAATGGAACAAATGCAAGTTTTCAGAGGTTTTTTTGAAAGGTAACATTATAGAATATAGAGTTGTCTTGCAGTACTCAAGATCAAACACTGGCTACCAGGAGAGAGCACCAGGGACTGGACAGCTGGAATCCCTTTCCACCTCTCAGGTCTTTTGCTTCTACACGTCAGCTTTATCCTTACCATGCTCCAGAGACAAATTTTCTGTGCATTCCAGTGCAATTGGTGGTGAACAGGTCTGCCCACGGTGTATAAGAGACAGCAATTAAGAGACAAGCCAAAACTACGCTCAGAATCTTATCATTTTGCCCGGCCGGGCATGGCTCAGAGATTGAGCATCGACCTAGGATCCAGGCGATCAGGGTTCGATTCCCGGTCAGGGCACATGCCCGGGTTGTGGACTCGATCAGTGACTCTCTCATCATTGATGTTTCTGTCTCTCTCTCTCTCTCTCTCTCTCCCCCTCTCCCTTCCTCTCTCTGAAATCAATAAAGATATAAAAAAAATAAAAAATAAAAAAGAGTCTTATCATTTCAATGCAAAATTTTTAGAGAGGATTCTCATTGACTCAGCTTAAGTCATGGGCCCATATTCTGAACCGATCCATTATGTCTGAGGGGCTAGTGTCATGTTGTTCAAATGGATACTCCAAGGGGCTCACTGCCATTCCCTGTGCTTTTCTAGGAGACAATTAGGATATCCACTCAGTACCTAAGGTATATGTGTATTACACCTCCATTAAGAGTTGAGATAACAATGACGGATGACAATGGGTCACCCAGATTCTAAGAAGCTCAAAATACTTGTGACAAAGAGGGTCAACTCTTCAAAAGATCTGTTTCTACAGAAACTGATTATTCTGAAATATAAATCCACCAGCTGACCAAGCCTCCAACGATGTTCCAGAGGCTAAGACTATTTAAAACACACACACACACATAATAGCCCAGCCAGTATGGCTCAGAGGTTAAGTGTTGACCCATGAACCAAGAGATCATGGTTCGATTCCTGGTCAGGGGACATGTAGGAGGGAGCCTATCAATGATTCTCTCTCATCATTGATGTTTCTGTCTCTCTCTTTCTCCCTTCCTCTATCTGAAATCTATAAAAACATATTTTTTAAAAAACAAAAACATAAACATAATAATAAAATAATAGCAGGTTTAAATTCTTCTTTGTTTTTTACCTATATAGAAGAAATGTTAGGTAATAAGGGAATTTACCTGCTCACCCCACCTCATTCTGTAGAAAATTCTTCCCTCTCAATTTTTACACTAGGAATTCTGGGAACCTCGAGATGATTCCCACAAATACCCTTGGTATTCCATCATTCGTATTCATTCATTCCCTACCAGGGTGCCAAAGCCAAAGAACAACTAAGCTACCAAATGCTAAGTGGAGGCATATTTGCTGCGGCCACTGCTGCTATCTGCATTGATGATGTCAGTGGCCCAAACCAAGAGAGCAGATGTTTGCAACTAGGTGTTGGTACCTGACCAATACAGCCCATACTAGTGTTGCCACTACAGGCAACCCATTGCCATAGAGGAGGCCACCAATGCCAGTTCTGCTGGCATCTTGGTCTTTTTCACCTTGCATTTTCACATTCACAAAGAAGGTGGAGAAACAGCAGTTTTTAAGTTTGTTTGCTCTTTGGTATATCTCTTCACCCAATGACTCAAGGAAGACACTAGTGATAAGGCCACCACAGGCAATGTCCTCTAAGTTTATTTGCTCTTTGGTATATCTCTTCACCCAATGACTCAAGGAAGATACTAATGATAAGGCCACCACAGGCAATGTCCTCTTCTTTCCCAAACCTGGTTTATGCAACTTATCCATGTGAACACATTTTGACTTCTCCCCACCCCCACCCTTGGAATGAAGTCCTTCCTAAGTGGCCTTTCAGTTCTCTGTGGCTTTTCCCATCATTTATTTTTCTCAGACATAGGACAGAATCCAAGGGTGGACAAAGCAGAGCATCTGTCTAGAGCCCTGGCTGTAATAGCCTACATCCAGCTGTTCTCATGCAAAGAATGAACCTCTCCTTCACTGCCTCTGTTGAACAGTGTAAGGCCGTTATGGGTTGGGCAAGCCCAGCTGCAATGAGAGTATCATTTTCTTAAATAAACATCAGTTCTAAAAGTAAGAGGCTCCATGAAGTGGTAAAAAAGCCCTGGCCTGCGAAGGAGGACATCTGGACTCTGCTCTTATTAGTTGTTTGGCCTCACTTGAGTCATTTAATCTCCCCAGACTTCAGCTCCCTAACTTGCAAAACCCACTGGTCACTCAAGTCACTAAGCTTCTCTCTAGCCGTGACCTTCTCTACTTGAATAGGTGAATCTAGGTCATCCATTTACGACAAAAGACCCCAGTGCATCTATTTGCTTTATTGAATACATGTGTTATTGTTGTTTTATTTAAGTCATTATTACTTACCTTATTTTATAAATAAATAGATCAAAGTCCAAAAGTTGTATGTTAGCATATATGCAGTGTGCCTAGTATAAAGATTCCATTCAGAAAAAAAGAGTAATGCCAACTTACAGCTGATTTTTAAAATTCCCATATATTTGCTAATGAATCTTTATTGTCTTGTTTCCCATAGCCAAGAGTGGTCAGTATTTTGACAGCAGCACCCTTTGCATCTTTTCTTCCTTTGCCTTCTCATCGCTAACTGCCTGACTTGGACCCTCTTTGTCTCAGTCCTCAAGGAGCTCATTGCTAAAGCAACTTCTTCAGTTGCATCTCCTCACTGCCCAATACATTTGCCATAGTCCTGGCAGATTATTTTACTGAGTGTAGATCTGGTCATGTCCCTACTGTCTATAAACCTCCAGAAAATCTTTATGGATCACAGAAATAATATCCAAACTCTTTAACCTGGCAGTCAAAACTCTCACAATATGGCTTCAACATACCAGCCAAATTCTAACCCTCTTCCTTTATAGGAGGCAAACGGGTTCACTTTTAATTCCTCCAAACACTTTGGAGTACTCATATCATCAACCTTGCTCCTTGGCTCTTGATGTCTGTGTTCTCTATCGGAGATGACTTTCCCTTCTATCTAGTAGATCCAAATCTTATCTGTCTTCAGAAGCTGAGCTCCAATGAACCCTTTTCCTTAAAGCAACCTCCTGTATCTTCCATTGGATGTAGTCTTTCCCTCTGAATATTCTAGCACTTTATAAGTATCTCTACTCAGTAGCGCTTATAAATGTGATGTTTCACTTATTTGATCAATAACTTTCATCTCCTTCTAGACAATAAGCTCCAAAAAGGGCAAAAAACATGACTGTTTTTGTTTATCATTCTGTCCCCAGAGTCTAGCACAGAACGTCCGTCTTCCCATAATAAACCTTTAGGTCCTTGAGAGCAGCACCTATGTTTGATTCTGCTTGATACCTCTTAATGAAAAATTCCTTGCGTGTTGGAAATATTTCATTATAAATTTATTATTAAATATTATTTATAAATATTTATTTATCATTGAATAACAGGACAATTTTATTTAAAAAAAACTTTGGAGTCATATAGCCCTATGTTCAAGTCCTAGCATTGCAAAGTTAAATGAAAAGTGTTCAAGAATATTTTCCAATTAACCTAAGTATTATGTTTTATCATCAACAAAGAGCTTTCACATGTGTTTCAGTTGTCAGACAATATAGATAATATTATTATCCCCAGTTTACAGGTGAGGAAACTGAGAGGTAAAGGTAAGGTAATTGAGGCTTAAGGAGGTTAATGGTTAGTTGGCTACTAGGTGGGGAAACGGGTTCAGACTAAGGGTTTTGGAAGCCGCGGTCTACATTTTTCCCATTTTCGTGAATAAACGACAGCATATTGATGCAGACCAATGAATCTGTGCCTTTGGATAATAACTTTTTTCTAGAAATCAGGCCTCTTTTAGTCCTTACACACTCTTCTGACCGCTGGAAGCACTAGAAGGCACTTCTGTGGAGATTTCCACATCAGGATAGAAAGGCAGGAGGACACATGTGGTAAGTTTTGGAGGAAAAGCAAAATAGGCCCCTTTCTGACGTGAGGACATTACTGAACAGCCCTAGGAATTATTATTTTCTTTCTGAAGCCTTCCCCATTAAAAAGGTACAAAATGGAAACTTATCACTTTTATTTAAACCAGAGACACTTCTTTGTTAAAAAAACCACTTGATCCCCACATTGAAGCTCAAATCCAAATCAAGAAAAAAACAGCCCTCATTTATTATGCAGTTTGCTCTCATGATGTTCTTCCCAGAAATGAGTCCCTGCCCCTCTCGGACTTCCTTTCGCAGGACGCCCCGACTGGCCGGGCCTCAGAGCGGCCCGTTGTTTTGCCTGGCCGGCTCCCCCTCCGAGGCCAGGGCGTTTTCCTCGCTCATCAGCAGGGAGGGGGGTCAGTCTCTTCTCTTAATGGGCTGAGCTCCTGCCAAGTTCCCAAGTGGTCTCGCCCTTCCTT
Source organism: Miniopterus natalensis (assembly GCF_054644295.1). Classification (NCBI taxonomy): domain Eukaryota; kingdom Metazoa; phylum Chordata; class Mammalia; order Chiroptera; family Miniopteridae; genus Miniopterus; species Miniopterus natalensis. The sequence continues at coordinate 153,594,051 of NC_142082.1, read as the reverse complement.
AAAGATGCTGAATAACTGCTCCTCACGCAGGACATCTGGACACCTTGTGTGAGCGGCCCCCTCCTGAGGGTGGTGGGTTGTTTGAAAGTGGATCATTCCAGTGAAAAAAGGTTCAGGCGCTTTCAAACAATTCCGATAGATCTTGGTATTAAACAAAACAAAACAAAAACCTTCCCAGTGGCAGCGTCTTACTCAGTAGCAGGTGAAATAACACACACACAAAAATATATTGAGCAAGCAAAAGTAATCTGTATCCAGAGAATTTTAATAAATTTTAAAACAAATAAATCCATATAGATCCTCTGGGGTTTTGCCAGCCAGCCTTTAACAATCTGTTTTTAATAGCCAGGCGATATGCTACAAGGTCAGGCATTGAAGTGTAATAAAGCACTTGGTAAAATAAAAATAAATCAGTGAAAGCAATAATAATGCTGAACACAGGTTCAAAAGAGGAACAAAATGGTGACAGCAAACATTTTGGCTGAAACACAAGGAGCACCAGACACCCTGCCGGTGGAATATCTGTCAGCCAATGGATCCCTGAGCACAAGGGCCCTTAGGTTCTCACTCCAGAGCCCGGTGACAGGTGTGTAACCTGACAATACGACCTTCACTGCTCAGCAGCCAGACAGTTAAGGGGCAACACAGATCTTATTAGCAAACCTATGGGAATCATGAGATTTGGTATAATTTTCCTTTTCTTTTTTCATAGTCCAAAAAATTGCCTCAAAACTTTAGAAATAAAAAATAATTTGAAAAAAGACACTCTTTTGGTCACCATTGTTCCACCATTTAGAGTAACACCTCATTTGTCATTCATCAATGAGGGAATGCTGATGCTTCACAAATTAATTTTCCAATAAGAGGAGATGTGTTTCGGGTTCAAAGGAGTAAATTTCACTTAAATATTTTTGCTGGAACTCTTTCTAAAAGATATTACATATTGGACAGGATTTGACCTTTGCTGATGAGTCAGAGTTATCATCAGGAGCATCAATCACTATGAATAGCCCTCGACTCCTTTTTTTCCAAAGTACAAACAGACTGGGATCTCGCACAAGCTAAAAGAAATGTGCTTTCTGACCCTATCTACCTTGAAGTACTCCCTTTACTTTCTTTTTAAAAACAGCTTTATTAAGATCTAATGCATGTACCATACAAGCCACCCAATTAAAGTATACAACTTAATGGTTTTAGTATATTCACAGGTATACCCAACTATCACCAGAGTCAATTTTAGGAAACTTTCAAGAAGAAACTCATACCCTTTAGCTCTCACCCCCCCACCCTTTGGAGCCACCCCTCACCCCCTCCAGCCCCAAAGCAACACTAATCTACTTTCTGTCTCTAGACTTCCCTCTTCGGGATTTTCATATCAGTGGAATCATACAGTGTGAGGTCTTTCGTGACAAGATTGTTTCACTAGCAAAATGTTTTTAAGGTTCATCCATGTTGTTGCATGTAGCAATAATTTCCCGTTTTATGACCAAAAAATATTCCATTGTGTAGATAGACCAAACTTTTTAAATCCATTGATGAGTACTTGAGTTGTTTCTACTTTTTTCCCTTTTGAATGATGCTGCCATAAACAGTCATGGGCAAGTGTCTATGTGGACATATGTTTTCCTTTCCCTTGAGTATGCACCTAGGAATGAAACTGCTGGGTTGTATGGCAATTCTGTATTTCATTGTTTAAGCGACTGCCAGACTGTTTTCCAAAGTGGCTATATAGCATTTTAGATCCCTTCCAGCACAGTAATGAGGGTTTCAATTTCTTTACATCTTTGCTATCACCTGTTTTTAAAAAAATGTTTTGACTCTTTTTAAAAAAATGTTTTGACCTATCCAGATAACTGAATACGGTGGTTTGTTTTGTTTTGTTTTTATTGATTTGAGAGAGACAGAGACAGGGACATCGATTTTTGCAGTTCTACTTATTTATGCATTCATTGGTTGATTCTTGTATGTGCCCTGACCACCAGGGATCGAACCTCAACCTGTTGTATCAGGACGACCCTCTAACCAACTGAGCTACTCTTTGATACTAGCCATTCTAGTGCGTGTGAAGTGGTAGCTTATTGTGGTTTTTATTTGATTTCTCACGATGGCTAATGATGCTGAGAATCTTCTCATGTGCTTATTGGCCATTTATATATCTTCTTTGGAGAAATGTCCATGCAGATCCTTTGCCCACTTTTAATTGGAATATTTGTCTTTTTACTATTAAGTTATAAGGGTTCTTACAAAAAATGTATACACACTTTGAGTGATTATAAAGTCAGTGTTTATTAACATGTAGTTCATTTTCAAAATTAAGTGAGTTATCAGCTGTTAAAGTGTGTACACATTTTGGGGGGACACCACACATACACATACATATATATGGATATCTATCTATCTAACAAGTCTCTTAACAGGTATATGATTTGTAAATATTTTCTCCCACACTATGAGTTGTCTTTGCACTTTTAGTGGTTTTTTCCCCTTAATTTCCTTCTTTTCTTGTTGCTCAGCTACTTGAAAGAAGTTCCTTGTGGTCCATTATGTCTCATTTCCCATTCACTCCTAAAATCCACTGAAAAGTGGTTTCAACTCCCACCGTTCCCTTGAAACCCTCTTACTAAGACTAAACTCCTTTATTTTTTTAAATAATAGTGTGTCGATTTTTAAAGAGAGAGAGGAAGGGAGAGGGAGAGAAAGAGAGAACCATCACTGTGAGAGTACAACATTGACCTGCTGCCTCATGGACACCTCCTACAGGGGATTGAGCCCTTGACCTGAAATTGGATCAACAGCCTCCTGATACACTGGGACGTTGCCTAACCAACTGAGCCACCCTGACCAGCGCAGGCCAAACTACTCTTATTAGGTAGAACCAACTTATGGTTCAATTAGAAGGCTTTTCCTTAATGCTCCCTCTCCTTTACACTTAACATTTGGCAAACGCTCAACCTTTATTTCTCCCCCTTAGTTTCCATGATACCATTTCTCCAGACTTTCTCTTAAAATAATAACAATTCCTTATTTTTTTCCTCTGCTCCTCTTCTACTTATATTAAATGTTAAAGTTCCCCAGAGTGTAATCTGCCATCATCTTTTCAGAGTACATAATCTTCTTGAATAATCTCATTTATTTCCATGTCTTCAACTCTACTGATAACTCCCTAAATAAATCTCCAGCCTCCACCTTATCTGGAGTCCAGAAGTATGGACTCTACTTGAGGATGAGCAGCTCACGCCCTCTCAACTGGAAATCCTACAGTTAAAACTTTCCATTTTCAAAACCCACAGTAACTGATCTTCCTGTTTATCTTCCCTTATCCTTGTGTCATTGAGGCAAAGTTTGGAGTCCTCCGTTAACCTCCTTCTTTCATGCTAATCTCACATTGGTCTTCGCATTGATCTTACCCTCTAATTATTTTGCTGATCTTCTCCTTCTGCCTCCTTACTATTGCCATTACCCTTCAATAATCTTTATAACTCCTCTTGGGACTATTTTTAGTACAGCCTGATTCCCTTCGGTCGTCTCTCCTGTTCAATCCATCTTTGTCCTTGGGCTAGAGTTAACTTCCGAAAATACAAATGTGTTACAGGCGCCCTTTGCAATAACTACTTTTAATGATTCCCTGTGACTCACAGGATAAACTCAGACTTCTTTTCATTTATGTATCAGACCCTTAATTAATGTTTCCCTTGTCTATATATTTCTCCTGCTCTCTGTCCATCTACCTCAAGATTGATAAATTTTAAATTTCTGTTCCCCAAAAATTCTGTATTTGTGTTTTTATTGGTGTGTAACAAATTACCAGAAATTTAGCAGTTTAAAATGAGGACAATTTATTATTTTTATTATCTCTCCGTTTCTGTGAAACAGGACTCTAGCACATTTTAGCTGGGTCCTCCACCCAGGGTCTCATTAAGGTGAAGTCAAGGTGTCAACCACTTGCATCCTTTCATGGGAGCTTAACTAAGGAGAATTCAATTCCATACTCCTTCAGGTTGTTTGTAGAATCGATTTTCTTGCAGCCATATGACTGAGGTAGCTGTTTTATCACAAGCTGTTTTAGGGACCACTATAACTAGGGGTCACTCTCAGCTCCTAGAAGTGGTTCCCACATCCCTAACATAGGCCCTATCCACAATGTGGTACTTTGCTCCTTCAAGGCCGGCAGGAGAATCTCTCTCTATTTAAATCTTTTAATCTGTTTCAAGGGTGCATCTGATTATGTCAGACCCACCAAGATAATGTCATTTTGATTAACTCCAAGTCAACTGACTAAGGGCCTTAATTCCATCTGTAAAATCTCTTTTGACATATAATGCAACATATGCTTGTGAGTGATATCCCATCATATTCATAGGCATGTTCTGCTCACGCTCAATGGAAGGGTTACACCAGGTGTGTTCAGCAGGGGTGGGAATTTTGGGGGCCATTGAGAATTCTGCCTGCCATACAGGACAGACTCTTTCATTATCTTTGGCTCTACATCCATTTCTTCATTATCAATTTGGAAAGCTTCTGATTAGCTTTCAAGGACTACTTTAAATGTTACTTATTCATTAAGTCTTCGAGATAAATCAGTTTTTTTCTTTCTCGATATTCCCATTGCACTTTCTATCTCTATATAATTGCCCATGTTTCCGCTTTCCCAGCTGAACTGCAATATTTTCAAGGACATGAACTACCCTTTACTTATCTTTTTTTCCCAACTCCAGGCATGTGTTAAGTTCTTAATAAATGTTTGTTGAATGAATTAAGCCATATTTTTGTTGTGTAGTGAAGCCATAATAATCTCATGGGCTGTAGAAGTGAATGGAGCTTTTGACAATATAGAAAATGTCCTCAGACAGACATTCTTAAGCCAGGCTTTTTGTGTTTGTGTGTGTGTGTGTGTGTGTGTGTTTTGGTTTTGCTTTGCTTTTGTTTTTGGTTTTGCCTTTTCCTCTCCCACGTATTGTCAGATTGTCAAATGTTACTGCTTCTTAGAGTCAGGGGACCTAGGTACAAAACTGCTTCTTCTGAATTGTTGCATCCAAATTGATATGAACCAGGAAACAAACTAATTAAATATATTAGAATTAAAGATAGAGTATGTGTACAGTGGGCTTTCATTGACTGTCAGGAAGTCTCTTTAATGGGTGTAGTGCATGGCCTTCGGTACAGACTGCAATATCAATTTTGACTGTTTTTGTAGGCATTCTTCCAAGTATTTAGAAATCAGCTAGCAGAATTTGCTGGGTAACTGCTCTTTGAGTAAGTGAGGGCCAATTTTGTGTTCACAAGGTCAACCATTTTAAAAGGTAAGTTTTGATAGAAGCCAGCTAAAAGCAAGAGAAGTTGTCCACTTCTTTACTATTCTGTTTACATAATTATTTGCAAATGAAGGTTTTCAATGAGCTTAGCTGAAAGTCTTGAAATTGGAAAAATGAGCTCAAAATATTTCCTACAAACTTAAATAATTCATTCATTGGATCTCCCAAGTGTAGAGATAAGAACATAAACGAACATTTTAGAATCAGCATCAAGTCCCCAGCAGACCACAAAAAAGCAAAAGTCAATGAAGCAGACCTCAGTGGAAAAAGCTATAAATTTCAAGCTGCCCAACTTCTATACTTCCAAGGGGTACAGTGGCAACTTGCCAGGAACCTGAGGGCTACACTTAATTTGCACATAAATTTGTATAAATTTTAAATTGTGAGCATGCATGTACAAGCTTAGCACTGGTTTGCATGATTAATGGAAATGTCTTGCTTGCTTTCAGTAGTTATGAAAATTCCAGGATGTATAAGCTTTGTCCCAAGACCAACATTATGCAAAAATGGCACCTCTGGGGTTTTAATGAGACACCCCCAGAAAGCACAAATATAATTTTCATAGCAGATTCGATAAGGAAAATTTGTGATTCCATTCCGAGCCTAGAGACAAACCTTCAGTTTGGTTTGATGTTATTCTGGGACCACAGTCTCTCAACGACATGTCTTTATTAAGTAAGTTTTATGTTTGGTGAGTGAGGGATTAGACTGGGCATTGACTATTTGCATATAGCAGTGACATTTTTATAGAATGATATTTTTGAATAGCAACATGAGAGATGATAAAGAAGACTCCCACCCAAACCTGGAAAGAAATTTACCGTTTCTTAGCTAAGTATTTCATCTTCTCTAGTGAGGTGGGATTGACAGTGATTGACAGACTCACATGCCAGTGATGCCTTTATATATTATCTATAGCTATTATATGTAGTACATATGTATGTTTACGTTAAAAGTAGAATATTTCACAATATTGCTTTTGCCTTTTAAAAATTTATAAAAAGTCTAGAAAGCCTAATCATACTACTTTTTAATCAATAGTATCTGAACTTACATGAATCAAATAACACTTTTCACAGACTATAAAGGCAAAATAAGAAAACCTCCTCTTAGGATGATTCATAAAAAGGGCCTCTTCTTGCATGGTTTAGCATTTTGTATAGACTGGTTCCTTCCAACTTAATCGGGATAACACAAGTAGAATACAGCTCTATGCCTGTAGACCCTATGATATAATGTTAATGAAAAATGGAATAATTTTGAATTTCTTTCAGTGAGTATTCTGGGAATTTGGGAGTTGGGTGGAGAACCATAGCTAGAGCAAGTTTTATAGCAAACAAACTAAAGAAATAAACTACCCTGGAAGACTGAGGATGATGTTATCACAGAAACGCTCATGCCCAGGAGTTCCGGATCCTACCATGTGATTATTCTTCAGGCCATCACCCTACTGAACTGATTTCAACACTGCCCATGGCTATTTCATCAAGGACCTTGGAATCAAATTTTAAAAGTCTCTAAAGATGCTCAGTGGAATGCATCGGGCAACAAGAGATGTTTACTCTGGGAGTGGGAGTATTTTATTGGGAAATTCAGTTACTGCTTGGGAGTGGATCAACTTCTGAAATCGTAATGAGCTTGATAATATTCATACCATCTCCTTGAAAGCTGAAAGAGTATGATATATTTTAATGAAATTCTAAGAGAAATGGTCATCAAATAACAAGAATCTTCCCATTTATTTTGCCACAATGATGTCTGTCCTTGGAATGACTGGGGTTCCAATATACCTATTTGACTTCTCTGAGAATCTCAGTCTTCTAGCTCACAGATCTTTAGCAGTGGCTATTTGTCCTATATTTTCTGTTTCAGCACACCACCCAGCATAAACATCCATCTAAAAATATAGTGTAAGGTGACTTGTAAGATCTCAATAAAAGTAAGTTAAGTTGAAACTAAAAACCTCCCATACTGGTAGAGCACACATGGTCCCTCACTAAACCGATCTGCCCTTTAAAATGATTTTTCCTAAACCTCCTATTTTAATTATCTCTTGTCCTCCCTCAGGGGCCATTGCTAGCTAAAGACCATAGCAACCTTTTAGATATTTATAAACGATGTTTGTAGATACAATAAACCTCTGTTGCAGCCAGCTAAATAGAGCACCAGCCAGCTGCCATATCTTCCACCCCCTGAATTTGAGTGAGATGTTAGTCCCTAAGATTCTGAAGGGAACGTGAAAAAAAGTTGTATGCTAATAGCCAAAGTAATTTTTCTAAATAATACCAGAAGTGTAACAACTTTATTTCATGAGATAGCATGTAGCAATTTCTTATATCGAAGTGAAATACCTTTTGCTGTGAGCTCTAATGCAGAATCCTTCTGTATTTGGCTGTCTAAAAGATAAAGGCACAAAGCAGGTAAGGTTATATTAAAAATCCTACTTCCAAATGTGTGTCCATGGGGAGTACACTAATTTAAAATACAAATATATCTATTTATTATGGATTATTTCTACATTCAGTGCTACTGAAAGCTTATATGTTCAGAACTCACAAACGAAGTACCTACCTTCAAATCAGTTTAATTGAATTAGACCATCAAAGATGTATGTTTTCTAACTTGATTGCTGATTTGGTTTAAGTAACCTTGGCAGGAAGTTGCCACCTTCCAATCTTTGATCCTCTTTGCTGAAAACAAACCAGAACATGCTATTCCTCTGATTGAAAACTATCAGAATCTCCCCCACCCCCCTTTTGTTCCCAAGGAACGTTGTGTAGTGAGGGGTAATGGTTTGAATTCTGGCCCTGATGGCTGGTGGCTATGTGACCATCCTGCTTTCATATGTGCACTGGGTATAATAATACTCTCCCCACAGTATTGTTGTAAGAATAAAGTGAATTATGTATAACACCCAGACTGAATTATACGTTTAGTTAATACTATTAATTATTTTTGTTTACTCAAGTCATGCTTGCCTGCCTAATTTTAGTCTTTCAACCAGGAATGCTTTTTACCCTAGCCTTTTTTTTCTTTAACCAAGTGAAGTTCTAATAGCTTTTAAGTCCCAATCTAATTATAGCTTCCTTTATTAGTCTTTCCTTAATGTCTCCTGGTAGAATTGTTTCTTTATTTTGGGGGTCTCTAGAGCCGCCTTACAAGTATCTATGTTATTTAATTTTTACCAAAGATCTACTACATGTGAAACACTGTGGGTATACAAAGAAGAGTTTGATTTGACCTCTGCTTTTGATATATTGTGAGTCTGACATATTGTGAGTCTGATATTACATTAAGGCTTTTTGAACTCCCTCACCCGACAGTAAACAAGGCAGGGCCCAACCAAATTCATCTTTGCACAGTGAGCACAGTGCATGCCACATAGAAGCACTTGATAAATGTGGCTTGAATTAGGTTGAATTATAGCAAAGATGGATGCATTGTCATTTAATCTCCTCTAATACAACTGTCTATGTGTGGTTGAAGCATCCATATAAAAACAGGCCCAATTGTTCTGTGGCCTGGCAGAGACCTGCACCAGGATGGAGGTCCAGGTAGTTTTTGGTGTTGCTCCAATGCAGATGGCCACTGGCCGAACCTCTCTTTGAATCACACTGTTCTCTCAACAGGACAGAATAGCCTTTCTTGGGCTAAAGCACAGTAATGTTCCACTCTTTAACTTTTTTTTTCTTATTCCTTTCAAACTGTATCTAGCTCTCTATGACCTAAAACTCCCTCTCCCACATTTCTCTGTGTCCTTTTAGGACAGACTGTCTCCAATTTAAGTTTAGGTTAACTAAATCCTGATACTTGCCTTAAATAGGAAGGGAGTGGCCCTGAAACTAAATGTTTTATTTTAATTCTGAATATAAATGTTTCGTCAAAACCGTAACGTCTCCAGGGCAGTTCATTTTCACACACCCTTTGCTGGTCCGGGAGAGTGAGCAAGAAGGGAAACGAAAGTTGAGTCACACTCGCAAGAGTGGACCCAATCGCCCTTTCCAATGCACCCATGCAGAGGAAGACTGTGAATAACCTTTTGGTTTTGAAATATAAACGTGACAAGGACCATCTCAAGAATGTATCGTAGAGAATAACCTTTCCAGGACTGGTCGGAAAGGGAGGCCCCAAGAGATCCGAAAAGGGATTGTGTGAGGAGAAAAGGGAAAGTTAAAAAAAGAAGAGAATTCTTTCCACTGGAGTACCAAGGGAAAGAAACAAAACCTCTGCATTCGTTCCTGAGGGCTGCATAACAAAGTACCACACACTGAGCGGTTTAAACAGCAGGAATTTATTGTCTCCCAGTCCTGGAGGCTAGAAGTCTGAGATCAAAATGTCAGCAGGTTTGTTCCTTCTGGGAGCTGCAAGGAAGAATCTGTTCCAAGCCTCTCCCCTAGCTCCCGGTGGTTTTCTGGCAATCTGTGGCATTCCTTGGCATACAGAAGCATCATCCTGATCTCTGCCTTTATATTCACATGGCATTCTCCTTGTGTGTAGAGCTGTGCCCAAATTTCCTCTTTTTATAAGGGCACCAGTGGTATTGGATTAGGGGGTCCACCCTACTCCAGTATGATCTCATCTTAACTAATTATATCTGCAATGACCCTGAGATTTCAACATATAAACCTCTAGGGGGACACAATTCAATGCACAACAGTCTCATTTGATTATACACACTGAGAGAGTTCATGTTATTTGTGTGATTTTGAAGCACATACAGCAATGGAGATTCGGTCCAAGACTAGGGATCCCCAGAAGTGAGGATGTTATTGGACTGAAATGAAAACAAAGATGGAAAGTAAGAACAGATTTCGGCAAGATCATCAAAAAGGCAACTGCAATGACTTAACAAACCCATGGAGAAAAACCTCTACCATATGCAGATGCCCCAGAAGAGCCACTCACTGAGCTCTGAGTGCTGGACACATTTCTATAGAAAGAATTTAATAAATAACTGAAATACTACGGAAATCTTGCTTGGCCTCTCAGGTTTATTTGCTTCAATTATTCATTTGCTCCTTTGTGACACAACTCTTTATTTTTTTGGCTTACATGGCAATTCAGCATATGAAGTTTGCACAAGCAGGCTACTATTGCCCAAATATTTAGCTGAGTCCTTGGGCACCTATAACCATGATCTTTTTCAACTACCATCTAAGAGCTCATGTATCCGTTTTGACCATATTTAGCTCTTAACACAACCAAATCTCATTAATATTTCATTAATACTGGATTAAATATTTATAGATTTATTTCTCTTATGTAAGAAGAAATACAGGGGGCGTCAGTCCAGGTCCAAGGTATTTTAGTGATGCCAACAGGGATCTTGGCTCCTTCCATCTTTCTGTGCCCCTGTCCCCAGCTCACAGGCCTTATCCTCTGCTGTCACCAATGGATATAAAGTGGCTGCTGTGCCTCCAAGCCTCATGATCTCATTCCACGTTAGAAGAGGAAAGGGGATTGACAAAGGGCAGAAGGACAAGGGACATGACAGCCAAGTCCATACCTTTTGCAATCAAGGATGTAAACACTTTCCTGGAACCCCTCAGCCAGTAAATTTCCACCTGCATTTCATTCAGACTGTCATATGACACCCATGATTCCACATGCATAAAAGCAAATAAAATTGGATTTCAACTCTGACTTCTCTCTTGGACTCCAGGTCTATATATCTATATATCTAGCTCCAGCTGGATGTCCCAGAGGCAACTAATGCACCATATATTCAACCCACAACTGAATTCTCCTTCTACTGACATTGCTCCTCCACAGGTATTCACCATCCTAGTAGACATTCTAATGCAGAATTCTTGGTATGATGCTTACATTATATTTAACCGATAATCACGTTTTATGGAATCTGCCTTCCAAATAACTCTTGAGCTTTCTCTTTCTCTCTATTTCATTTTTCTTAGTTTTGGCATTTATAGCTCTTTCCTTGAAGATTACAGTAGCCTCCTGAATGGTGATTCAATATTTAACTCATTTCAGTTCAACTCCGTATTTCTCAATAAATGATCTCCTAAAAGGCAAATCTGATCAGTTATCCCATCACTACCTATATATTCCTTAGCACTATGTATGGGACTTTTAACGATCTGTTCTATGGCTACTTTCAATCTTGCCAGTTATTTGCAGTTTCGATGCAAACCAAGGTCCCTTGTGTTGTTGAAATTAGTTGACTAAAGCCATTGAATCAGTAAGATACAAACAGGAAATACAGTTATTCTTTGCCACTATTTCCTTTCAAAGACCACTGTGTCCAGTGTTCTTAAATGCATTTAGATGAAATCTTGAGCTGACCTCTTGGTTTCTAACATCATAATCTCTATGATGAATCAGAAAATTAAGTGGCCCTCCAAACTTCCCTACAGGCAAACTCTAACCACAGACTCTAATAATTTCAGTTTCTACTTATTCATTCAATACATTTATTCATTGATTCATCAGACTCCTTTATTAAACAACAGTCCAAGTACTCTCCTAGATGTGGAATTATAAAGATGAATGAGACTGGTTTCTTTGCCTGAGAAGTTTACATTCTAGGGGGAAGCTTATATTCTACGGAAATATATAATTACTGTCTAGTGTGATCATTGCTCTGATGAATTTATGTACCAGAGACTATGGAGGGAAATGAAGAGAGCATATAATTCTGCCTCGGCCAAAGGGTAAAAGGAGACTTCACAGGAAATATAGTAATATCATCTTGAAATAAAAGTGTGAGCTATTCAGGTAGATAAAAGAAAGAAATGTCTTGCAGGGGAAGGTGATGGCCTAGAGGTTAAAATAATAAATAGGATGTTTTCTGTTCTGGAGTTCTGGATCAAGCTTCCAAGCTGAGACTAACAGGTGGAAAACCCTGCACATTCTAAGGCAGGTATTAGATCATCTATCTGGGCTCACGAAGGTCCACCCATGTAGCCACAATCAGTCTTTGAGGTAGAGTTGCTGAATCAACGGATAAACTTATTGAATGAATAAGTAAACGTACTTGAAATTATTACATTATGGTTAGAGATTATTGACCAGTTAATCTTTTGCTGTTTTGAGGTGCTAGTAAATTTTAAAAATGCAACTTGTTAAGAAAAATAATTCATATATACAAGGCAAAGTCTTTACAAAGACTTATCAAATTTATAAATATCATTTCTGTAGAAACATCTGATCACAAGGGATTCGAAGAATGTGAGAATGCAAATGACTATTGGAAGGAATTCAAACATACTTAGCATCAAAAAACGCTTCATGCAGATGGAAGGGACGCCAGACATTGTGCTGTATGTACTAATATACATCGATACATTCGTGTATTATGTCCTTCAGTCCCCACACCAAGCCTGTGGGACAACCAATACTTTGTGGCACATTTCACCAAGGGAAGGCTTGGCAGTGACCTCCCAGCCTTGGAAACTCTGCCTGGTGCCATGGGAATGTCCTTGGCCTGCTTGGAGGAGGGAATCCAAGGCTGCTCTTAGGCCACAAGCATTGCAACGAGCAGTAATTACCTGGAAACTCAGCCGAATGAGAGAGTTTACAGAAGTCTCCCCAAACGACTGAAGTTTTTCCTAGAGAATTTCTCAAGCCCTGGAAAAAGGTAGCTTATTATATGTAAACATTGCGGAGGGTGTTTTTGTGTGAGAGTGAAGAGTGACATGTTTGGATGGTGGGGACATGAAGGAAACATCAGGGAGCTGCAAGACAGAACCCACACAGGAATGTGATGATGAAAGAATGGCCCGTGCTGGCAGCCCCACCCCACTGATTGAGAGGAGTCTGGGGACCCTCTCAAAGTCATGTAAGTAGAACTTCCAGAAAAGTGTTTGAAAATAAAGGGCTGGACGAGAGCCTCGGAGAAACATCCAGAAATTTCAGGAGAGAATTACGTTACACCTCGAAAATAGATGTCAGAAGACTGGGGTGCCAGGAGGGTAAGATTAGCTGTAAGGGAAACAAATCACTGGGTAGTGTTCTTGATGACGCCCAAAGCTTGAAATGACTTTCTATAAACATTGGCTGGCCAGATGTCCCAAAGCAAATGGCAAACGATAACACATAACCCTCCTTCTCCAGACGCTCCCCAGCCAAGGAACCAGGTCAGAATCGAAATTCTCTGCAGAAAGCTCCCCGAACTTCAAGCTTTGGTGCCTCTAAAGCTGCCAGTTTTTGTTTGGGAATTTGTTGTTCATTCTCAGTGAGGAGTCTCCTGAAAGATCAACAAACTCTATCCTCACAAATGTGACTCATGCTGGGAACAGTGAGGGGAGCCAGGTCTCCCCAGGCTACATGCTATCTGGGCTCCCAGAGGTGGCCTTGGACCGTCTCCCAAGGGTGGTGTCAGCTCGCGGCTTTCACCCAGCTACTAGATACCAGAGAGGGCTTGGTTCTCAGTGGAGGCAACTGTTGTTGGTCGTCAATTCCCGGGCATGTCTCATCACCCAGTCACAATGATGGTGGCTCCTGTTGGCAGCGGCAGCACGTCCTCCTGTCAGCACCATTCACAGCGCCCACACTGTTTTCCTGAGTCCCTTGCTGACAGGCAGGCAGGGACAGTAAAGCACCACCTCAGACGGCTGCCCACAGCAGGGACCCGCTGAGCATTTCGGTAGGAGTTACTCTACGCCAGTCAGTAAAGGAACTTGCTTCACAGCCTCTATATGAGGCACAAGCCTAAATAACATAACTTACATCGTTTCCCTCATTCAAGCTCAGAGTCGCTCATTCTGTCTTGGCTTTGGGTCACAAGGGTGCCCTATCAGGAGACAGAGCCCATTGTTTCCTTGGGCCAATGTCTACACTTGTCAAAAACTGACCAGATGTGGAGGCAGCCAGATATAAATTTTAATCCAGCCTGTACCATTTATTAACTGTGCGACTTCTTAGCTACCTTACTTATTAACTTGCCTAGCTCAACCTGGGTTTCCTCATGTAAAAATGTTTTATCTCACAAAGGGACTGTAAAGATTAAATTAAATGCAATAATTAATTTTACAGCACTTAGTTTAGTCTTTGGTTATATACTCCTGCCCCTAATAAAGAGAAGTGAACCCAAACATACAATTCCCCAGTGTCTTTATTTCACATATCCTCTGATGTTAGACATTTCTTGGCAAATGCGGAGTGTCATTGGGAGAAACCCCATCTCCTTGGTGTTGGGTCAGGTGCATCTGCAGCAAGGAGGCAGCTGGGCAGCCTTGATAAGCCCCATTTGATCATATCACCGGGGAGCCAGGGAAGCCAGGTGTGGGCTTCAATCTCATGGAGCTTTAGAATCTGCAAACGAAGTGTCTGAGGAGAGGAGGCAGCCTCCTAGGAGCTGCAGGTTACAAGTCTGCAGGGGAGAGGAGCAGGGGCCACCATATCCCACGTAGCTATGCAGAGAGAGAAATGAGGACAGCAGTGCCTTCTCTCAAATTTTTTAATAACATCAATTTTTGTAGAATCCATCTTCCTCATTAATGGACGAGAACCCCATTAAAAGCTTATACTGTCTCCAACGAGGTGACTTGGACATGTCTGAACATGTTTGGTGACTTGGTGGCCAGACCTACCAGAATTTGCATGAACTGTGGAAAGGAATTAATCATCCATTCAAAACTATCAATATTTATTGGGCACTTTTTATGTACTACCTACTGTTCAAAGCCACCATACACAGTGATGTAAACAAATAGCGTTGCACAGGAAGAGAGAACCGGGCAGGGGAACCTGGCCCAGTAGTGAACTCTTAGAGGAGGGGTGACTGGGCTGTCACATGGCCATGTGGCTTGGACTTTCATATGAGTTCCCAGAGCTGTGGACAGGAGGAGCCCGAGGGCCAGCGTTTCTCTTCTGGCAGGCTGCACAGGCGATGGCATCCTTCAGCTCGATGGACTCCCATGAACACAGTGTTGGCTACTGCCTGGTGAACAGAGAAGTTTGCAAGAAAAGCCACACGTGTGACTTGGCTGATGAGCGATGTCTGTGGATATAGTGGACAGGTTGGGTTATAGGAAAACTGAGGGAGAAAAAACAAACAAAACAGAGGGCACCAAGTGTCAGCTGTCAGGATTTAACCTGTGAGCAGAAGATACCTGTGAGGATTTCCAGGCATGACTGAGGGCTTGTAGAACTATAGCAAGAGGTGTGTTGAATGGCCGCGGATACCAACAAGTGGGGCTTCTATTATAGGAACACGAGCTGCCACCTGGGCCCAGAGGACAGTCTCAGCAATGATAATAACAGCCAGAGCAAGAGGAGTGGAGCGGGGCCTCCTCTGACCCCATCAGAGAAAATGCCTCCTTACCCTCCTTACCCTCCTTACCTGTGTGGGGTGGGGAGGGGTTGACACTTGGAGGAGTGGGCACTTGGGGTCTTTGGAGAAGCTGATCCCTTGCCCCTCAGAGACAGGCCACAGGGCCACATTGCTATGAATGCAGAATTCATCTCCTGCTCACACCTGCAGGTGTGGGGTCTGTAACCCTATTTACCCTCCTTCACTCTGGGTTGACATATGTGTGCCCCGCACAATACGCACTTTCAGTCTTACCTCTTTTGTGTTAATTTATAAAAGAATTATCATTTACATCCTAGGATATACATTTTAGCACCAACTTTATACTAACACTGACTAAGCTGAGTCCTAACTCAGCTAACATCTACATGCACGGCCTGGGCAACTGACTTAAACCATGCTACTTGCGTGTAAGAATCACATGGAGACGTTAAAACACTGATGCCGAATCAATAGTTCTGGGGAAGAGGCTATCACTATGCATTTCTTACAGGCTCCCAGGTAGGACTGATGTTGCTGCTGCTGCTATTGGACCATACTTAGTGGGGACTTAAACTCTTTGGGCCTCAGTTCTGTCATCTATAAAATGGGGATAATAATGGTTAGGATGCTGTGAGGGTTGAATGAGATGATGCATTAACACAGTGCCTGGCAACTGTAAGGTGCTTGATAACAGGATAAAATACCTTAGTACTGTATATTAGTTGCATTTTATGGAAAACCCCACAAAGATATATTAGATGCCTTTGATGTGAATTCATATGTGTTCTGAAACAAATATCTCATTGCAAATGTTCTACTTTACATTTCCAAACATGGTAGTAATTCCTTTAAGTGGTTGTTTTTGGTTGTTTATATCGTCTCTCTAGTGCAATGAATAAATTTACTATTATTGGTAATAATTAAAAAATAATGTATTTATTTTCAACATGGTCCTATAAATTAATTCTCCTTGTAGTCAGACCTCTGGACGAGCTACAAAAGAAATCAGATCTTTATTCATCCCTCGTGGCCTTACCTCTCTGCTGGTTTCATTAGCATGTGAAAATGTTCTGACTGACTTTCTAGAGTTACCTTTTAAGTGTGGAATAACTTCATTATGGATCCCCCAATACTAGTAACAAACTGCTATGAGATTTATGGCTTGGTTATTTATTATTTATTTATTTTTTTGTAGACTAAAAGCAAAATACGTCATTGTGCAGGCTCTTCCAAATAAGATGATAGAAAACTTGATTTACATTTCTCTCTAAAGAGCTTAAAACTTTCTTGAGTACACGTGTTAAAGCTTTTCTCACTTATTTCCTGTTTGAAGTTCTGTAAAGAAAGAAATATCACAAGTTTTAAAATGTCTGCCTGAGGTGTCTGTAGATTTATATGGAATCATTATTTTGATTCATTTAAAGGAATTTTCCCTTCAATTTTGCATCCGATTTTGTATACAACTATAGTAGAATGTCTCTGAGTAACAACTACTAAGATAATGTGTTGTTCTTTTCATCTTGCTGCTACTGAGAGCACTAGTCCCGACTCTTCACAGAGCCTATAGCACTAAATTCAAGGGCTTTTCTAGGTGCTGAGAAAGAAGGAATGTTGTGTAGGACCCTCTCTTTTCTCCAGTCCTGCTAAGGTGAGAATGAGCTGATTATTTTTGCAGTCCAGAGATTCTTGTCTTCTCTTTGGTGGCTGCAGAATTGTTACCATTTTATGTTTCCTGAGAAGAAGTTATTCATCATCACCCTAAAATGATGGTCACTAACATTCACAAAACTCTCATCTAATTGTTTTCAACACTTGCTGCACTTTAAATCCCCTGGGGAGCTTTAAAAAATACTACTGTCCAGCCCTAGCTGGTTTGGCTCAATGGACAGGGTGTCGGCCCATGGACTGAAGGGTCTCGGGTTTGATTCCAATCAATGTATCTTTCTCATATCTGTGTTTCTTTTTTTCTCTCTCTCTCCTCCTCCCTCCCTCCCATTCTCTCTGAAAAGCAATGGAAAAAATATCCTCAGGTGAGGATTAAACACACACACACACACACACACACACACACACACACACACACATATATATATATATATATACACACACACATATATACACACACACACATATACTTGTGTATATATACATATATATTACTGTCCATATCCTACCCCAGACTGGTTGGATCAGAATTTCCAAGGCTCAAGTATTTGAAAAAATTTTTAAGTGCCCCAGATGATTTGGTATACATATAATGAAGCCTGAGAAACACTTATGTAACCTACTTAATAGAACACATTGTTCAAAACCTAATTACAGATTAGTAAGACAAGATTCATGTTATTTATATAATTTTTATAACAGTTCTATGAAATCCATGTATTTGGTCTTATCTTAGATTTAAGCCTAGGAAGACTAATGAGCTCAATCAAAATCACAAAGCCAGACAGTGGTGGATGTGTGAGTTGAATCCAAGTCTGTCTGATTCTCCATGCTAGCTCCATGATGTCCCATGTTCGTTCCACTAAAGCCTTATAAACTAAAAAGAATGATAAAATAATAAAATAATTAAATTAAATTTTAAAATAAATGTTAGCCCAGCCGGGCGTGGCTCAGCAGTTGAGTGTCGACCTAGGATCTAGGCGATTGGGGTTCAATTCCCGGTCAGGGCACATGCCTGGGTTGAGGGCTCGATCAATGACTCTCTTGTCATTAATGTTTCTATCTCTCTCCCTCCCTCTCCTTTCCTCTCAATAAAGATATATTTAATAAACAAACAAATAAAAATAAATGATAAAGCAGCTATTCTTTGTTGGCACGGCAGCAATAGTAAACATACTATTTCTGTCTTCTAGAGAGTTCTGTTGCAATTTAGGCCCAGGAAGACCCAAACCAGTCAATGTTCTAATAAGAAAGGGACAAATAAGACATCCAGAGGAGGTGGTTTTAGGCACAGTAGTAATCAAGAATGATAGGTTAAAAATTAAAAAGAATAATAAGTAATTGGTAATAACACCTTCTGCTGTGCAAGCAAATACAGCCAAGCCAATCTAAAGAGGTTTACCATCGAAACATTGCCTAAGAAGACATTGAGATAGTGAGTGCTTGAAGGGGAACCCTAGTCTAGGTTAAACATAACGTATGGACTGTGAAGTCTGTACCGGAAGTGAAAACATCAACAGAGTAAGATAAAACCATGTTTAGCAATATGTTGGGAAGATGACACCACCACTCACACATATTTCAAATTCCACATTTCATATCCCTGCTTTCAAAGTTGTCCAATATCTAGAAAGCAAATCTGGCTATCTGCTTCCAATGCAACACTTCCAAATCTGCTGCTCAGTTAACTTGACTGTGATCTCATTTCTGACCACCATTATAATCCAAAGAAACCTCATTTGATAAACCAAGGGTTGCATCTGCCAAGAGTTACCAAGTCAAAAACATAAAATCTTGAGATAACACCACTAGGATCATTCTAAACAAGACCATAACACTGAGTTAGTCTCTGCCCAGTTACCAGAAACCTGACTTAAAAGTGAGACTATACTCAGATAGGCTATAATAATAGAATTGCTATGGAAATAACCCCCACAGAGATTGCAAATACCTTTGCTCTATCATTCTCTCCAACATCAATATTCCAACATAAAGAAAAACAAACAAACCACAATTGAATGTACATATACATTGACTAAAGTTAAATTAAGGGTAATATTTGTTGAGCAATTACCCAGGACATGAATTTCTAAGAGACCCTGGAAATGCAATGCGATAGAGAAAATTAAACATATGTCAACTCCTTCTAGGCAGAGAACTATATGAGCCACAGGAGATAAACTAAAAGAATTACCACCACCACCACCACTATAATTACTCTACTTACAAGAACTCTGCTTATGCAGCAGAGAGAATCTAAAATATTCACAAAATATTTAGTTAATGTTCTAGTTAATTGAAAATCTTTGCTATGCAGAGCTTCTCTTTTTGTAAAGGATTTTCAAGTTTAGGGCCAGAAGAGGCACTGCCTTCTCTGGTCTTCTTATCTCACTCTTTGATATGTAATCCTGCCTCTCATCCAAACTAAAGTGAACATCCAAACTAAAGTGAAGTTTTAAAATACCAGTTTGAAAAGACCTGCCTAGAGCAACAAACCATTGGTTAGCCTGGGGCATTTATCAGTCTTACTGTGGTACTGATTCTCCTATCTTGTTGCCAATTTACTGAACTAGATCTTGATCAAGATCAATTTAGACCAGGTTCATTTTTTTCCAAAGGGAAATTTCATTCAACATTTTTAGGAGCTATGTGCCAGGCAAATAGAAGTCAGATATGAACCTGTCCTTGAACAGTTCTCAATCTAACCATGATTGGGATCAGGGGTCATAATGGAAATCCTGAATTTGGGATGTTGTGTGGAGAAAGTGACAGGAACACAATTCATTTCTTAGAATAGAAGGATTTTGCTATATTTGAGGAAAAATCAGTGTTTCTCAGCAAACAAAAATTTTGAAGAGGAGAATGTTCTCTCCTATTGTTTCATGTTTAAATGTGACCCATTCAGCTAAATGGTGCCTCATCTTTGTCTTTTGAAGATACTGGCAGCCAGGGATATATCATTCCCAACCACAACTTTTATAGAAAATATTTTTTTTCTTTAGAGTAATGGGATAACTCCAAATAAAAGACTTTTAGAAACTGATATTTGGAGGTTCTTAATTTCTTAGTCCACCTTTTGAGCTAATTATGAAAAGAAAAAATTGAAATGTAGAGCCCAAAACAAATAAAAGGGGGAAAAAGGAGACTAGTAAAAAATAGAGCAAGGCAGGGAACATAAGATAACTAAAAATACAACTTTGCTAAATATATTTAGATAAACAAAAGACAATATTGCATGCATATACGAAAAAAACTTTTGAAATTAGAAATATGATAGCAGATGTAAAAACTTAATAGAAGACTTGGAAAAATAAAGTTGAAGAAATTATCAAGAAAGTAGGGCAAAAAGATAGAGATGGAAAATTGAAGATAAAATGTAAGAAAGTTAGAAGATCAACTCTAGTAACTCAACATCTAATGATGACGAATCCTGAAAGAGAACAAAGAAAACAGAAGAGAGTAAATTATTAAAGAAATAATAGAAGAAAATTTACCAGAACTTAAGGACATGAGGTTCCACCTAAATGATTGAAAAAGACCAACACCCAGGCACAATAATAACATGAATTTAGAATACTTGGGATAAATTAAAGATCCTAAAAGCTTGCAGAGAAAAAATTATGTCATGAAAGCTGATACATCTGATGGGAGACAGTGAGGCAATGCATTAATTATTGTTAATTTTAATTTAAGATAATTGATACTTCAACTATTAATAAAACAAACAATTGTTTTCAGACAGGCTAGTTTTAACATTACTTATTTTCCATTTCTTGTTTCTTAAGAGACTTTTCTAGTGGACATGCTTCACTAAAATGAGGAAATAAATCATGAAAAAGGAAAGTAGCAGAACCAGCAAGAGGGGAAATTTAACAATGGAGGGAAGCAGAGCCTAGGTAAACTCACTCACCCCTTTTGCTTTATAGAGTGGGGTTATATTTATTGGGATGACTGGGCCATGCTCTTATAGATGTCCTTGGAACATGACCATAACCTGGAGCATAAACATTGCCAAACAGCTGTCTCCATTGTTTATTTTGGTAACATACTCAGTACTCTAAAAAGCTGCAAGGAGCATTATTTATGTGTAAATGGCCCATAAATAATATATCTCAGCTCAACTTAAGGGCACATTTACATTAGAAGCTGCAGATAGTGCAGCCAATCAATCTACCTTTAATTTGGAAAACAACACCATATCACACCCTTCATCTGTTTACTAAAAGGCAAAATGCTGGCATAGTGACTTCAGGGCAGTGCTTTCAAAATGTTTCAGAATCTACTATCTTAGCATTACCTGGAGCGCTTATTTAAAAAATATGTTGCCCAATACAAAACTTTCCTTATTGCCTTATGTATTTGCATTACAAGTTGCTCCAGACTCATCTTGGATTTTCTGTCCTAATTCTAGAATCAGCCATTTCTCCAAGACATATATATTTTTCCAGAAGAATATTTCAGGACAAATATCATTCTAATTAATCAGCACTGCCTAGGTGGCTGTTTCAGAAGAGAGATCTGAGACAAACCCAAGCACTTGTAATCCTGATGAATTCTGAATTACAGTTCTGGTTGAACCACTCAAGTTTACTTTAAATCGAATTCTGGGGCCCATCTCAGAACATGGCCTATACTTGGAATGGTTATGTTCTGCTGATGGAGGCCTTTTCCTGGGTCTGTGTTCTACAAATTTTGAGGAGAACATCCAGAATATTTGCCCTCTTACACATCTCACCTGCATGAGCAGAGCAGAATCTGACATCTTGGGCATGTGTGCACTCCTCCCATGCACACCTGTATGTGCAGAAACCCCGCCTCATTTGTACTGATGAATGAAAACTAGGGAAGCTAGGTTCTATTCTTTAATTATCACGAAGATCAGCATTGTAGCTTTAAAAAAATCTTGGCACCTTCAAGTGTGAACAGATTCATGTAACATTACTCGTCCCCCTTTTTTGTTTATAAACTGGGATAGTATCTCTTTCCATCTCTTTCACTTGCCTACTGCCAAGGCCTATTAAACTGATATGAGTTAGTCATGCCTGGTACTAAATGAGTTAGCATTGCAGTAACTTTAGGAAATTCACTGTGATTTATTTTAGATAAACAAACCTACTTATAAACATTCCAAAGTTAAAAGCATGTTTTTAAAACTAAAATTTGATAATAAGATGCTCTTTCATCTGCATTCAGTCTTTTCACAGTAAATCCTCACTCATGGTATTTGAGACTAAAGAAGTTAAAAATAAAGCTCTCTTTTCTGTTAGTTTTATTATTACTTTGCATCATAGAGAAAAGAGAGATTTAAGCTTGGTTGCTTGTTTGTCAAATTTTAGATGTCACACGACTTACCTTTAAACTCATTTTTCAATGACCCAAGCAGTTTTCAGTGATGATGACTGATAAATAATATTAAGGAAGTCTATCCCTACTCTGAGGCCTCCGAATGTTTATGCAAAGGTGATTCCTTCCACAAGACGATTAGATGTTCTTATATGGCTTGATAGAGGTCCTCATTTCTTAGAAATTTAATTTTTCAGAATGATCTGGTTACTATGTTTGATGTATTACTTCCAAACACTAAGAGTTTTGGTAGAGTACCTTCCAGCATTCAACTCTACTTAGAAGCACAGTAGTTCAGAGAAACTTCAAATCATGGTACTGAACAGTGCTGTAATAAAAAAAGGTATCACCATCTGACCCTGAAATATCTCTGTGATGACTGTGTTTTCCTGGCCACACTAGTTTCAGCCCACAATGGGGATATTTTTAACCAGTGAGCATGATTCTGATTCAGTGTCATCCTAATCCAATTCTAATTCTTCCTCACTGGTTCTAGAATTCAGAAAAGGCCTCTCCCAAAAGGTGACATTTAAGCAGACACTTGCATGAATTCAGAGAGGAAGTGAGGTGAAGATCTAGGGAGAGAGAAGGCCAGACAAGGAAAAGCCAGTGTGGAGGCCCAGAGGCTGTAGTGGGTTTGACTTGCTTGAGAAACAGCCAGAAAGTCATAATGACCGAAGCAGAAAGAGGGAAAGTAGAGAAGATACAGTTGGTGAGGAAGGGAGGGGTCAAACATAGGATTTTGTTCACCTTGGCAAGGAGTTTCAGTTTTACTTGGAGTATGATGGGAATCCACTAGAGTATTCTAAAGGGCCAAATAAGGAGATCTTGATGTTGGTGACTGTGGCTTCAAGTCCTCTGTCATTTCTTGCGACAGCCACCCACCCTTCTGTGGTTTCTTCCAGTGGGCTCCTATCACCCTTTGCTAAAGGGAGAGGAAAACTCTCCCTTTTTGTTACTAGTACATGAGCATCACCTTGCACTCAATGGTTAATAGCAATTTTACCCAAGCAGCCCTTCCTGTTATAAGCCCCTCTCCCCAGGTATCTGGTCCAAGTCCCTGGGTTAGAGTTCACAGGCTTTGGAAAAACAGAGTCACATATTCTGCTGTTAACAAAATTCTCTTTTTAATCTCACCACTAGTTTATTGTCCCTGTACTAGGGTTTCCCAATGAGTCTGCTTTTGTCCTGGTGGTCAGGTTTATCCTATACCTGACTTCCTTGCAAAAAGCTCTGACAGGTCTACCTATCTTGTCTTCCAGATACAAGAGCTCCTGCTCATACTCTGGCATCCCCTCCATAGTACCTGTTTGGCATGAACCCTATCTAATGTGGCCTTAAGGGAATCTCGGTCTCTAACGTGGCCTTAATGGACTGGTGCTATGAGTTATATGGTAACACCATTATGGCTCTGGGGACTCTTCTGTATCTACTACAGAGAGACTCCCTCCTCCTTCCCAACAGGCAACATCAGTAGACCTCTTGAATACCTGTCAAGATCAAAAGGCCAAATTTTCTTCCCACGGAAATGTTAGCCTTCACTTTCCGTACCTTCATGTCTTCAAAGAATATGAGTTTTTATTTAATGTCTGCTTCCCATCCTGTTACTGTTTGTTCACTAAGCAAATACTTATTGCAGTGACTCTGCTTGACATCTCATGAGAATGAGGCACCATTGCCAGCTTCTCGAGAACTCAGGGGTGATAAGGTGACCGATGAACACATGGATTCCTTAAGGTTAATGGCACCGCTGAAGATTTGTGTTTGTTCATCTGCAGTGTTTGTTATTGTCGTTGTTCTGCATTTGGCAAAGAAGGATTTGTTGTTAGTGACTTAGGCAAACAAAACTTTCTACCACATTCAGGAAGTACAGACAATGAAATGTTGCATTTTCAACCAGCAATATCTTTAGACACGATTATATGATCTGTTTGCCCAAAGCATTCTCATAGAAAGTGATGCTTTGGCTTTTGATGAGATCACAGCGCCATACTCCTGAGGCACTCAAAAGCTCAGAGGGAATGCTTCATTTTTCCCAAGGAAAGTTTTCTTTTTAAAAGTTTTCTAAGTAGAGCCCTAACTTAGCACTCTCTTAGAGTTCTAAATTTTATAATCTTCTGCTGGTATCACCTTGATGGTATTTATCATTTTATACAAATCTTTGATGTGTCTGTCCCATTATCAATAGCCTTTTAAGTTCCTCCCTTAGTTTTTACATCATTGCAACATTTCACTCTTTCATTTTTCCTCTGTTTAAAATATAAAATATCATATCCAAAGAAGCCTTCATTTTCTTCTCCATAAGGCTGTCCTCTCCTGTTGTGCATATTAAACTCTGCCCCTGCACAGACAAGGCATAAGTCCCTATTCCCCCGCCCCACCCTATTAAATGAATGGACATTGTGACCAAGAATAAAGAAATAATTTTAAAACATGCGGAGTTCTTGCAAAATATTAATTCTGCAAGCCTACTTGAAATAATAAGCACCAACAGTCTTGTATTTTCTTGAGAGCTAAGGGCATGAGACACTGAGGGACTTGCCCGGAGCAGCTCTGGCCGGGCGGGGGGAGGCTCTGCTACTGGCAGTTCATTACCACGGCCTTCATCAGATAACACGTGTGGGGCCGGATCTTCAAAACACTGTACATTTCTGGATCAATTGCATTTTGAAAGCTTTTATTGCTGCTGTTTAAGTAATTTTTAAATTGCCCTGTTATGACTGCTTTGAAGTTGTGCCTTTCTGATCCTTTCTCTTCTGCTTTCATCACATGCTTTTGGTTACAGGGACATTCACACTTAGGACATTTATTTAACTCTGTCTTAACCTCAGGATTCTGAATGCTGTGTTTTTACTCCATTGTTACATTTCGTTTTGTTATAACCTGCTGCCAGATGTGCCACATGGGACTGGAACACACCTTCTGCCAGGCACAATCCTGAATTCATTCACTTGCCATTTTCCTTCCTCTCCCTGGAACCTGACAGACAAGCACCTCCATGAAAGGAGCATTTATCCAACACCAGCACCTGCCAAGAAACACAGGAGCCAAAGAAGGTGGAGTGGGTAGGAGTATGCATGTGTTTAGAGATTGGAAGAACTTTCAAAAGTGATTGTTTAGGGGTCTGAGAACAATATTCCTGCTGCCGGCGTTGGTGACAAACAGCCTAATGCCTGAGCTACAGGCACGTCTGAGACACATGGATCAAAATCACAGTGGACTTCTGACAGGAAAGTGAACACTGTGATCTCAGCGGGAGTCTCTGTAGGGTGGTAGCCCACTGGATTACAAAATAACCTCTGCTAGTTAAATGCATTTGGCCTCTTCAGTGTGTGGGAGAAGTCATGGATGAGCAAATAGGAGGGTTTGGTTTTATGCTAGTAGGAGGGTGGTCTTGCTAAGGCAGGGTCAACTCTCGGGCAGGGGAGGCAGCGGCAGAAGCGTGTTGCTTGGCTGGCTCACATAACCCCTGGATAATTAGATAACTGAAAACATGTCCTGACCTTCTCATAATCCCACAACACACGCAGGGAGAGGGAGATGAAGGTGCAGTCGTCTGTCTGGGCTTAGGTAAAGCAGAGGCCCCCTCGGTACCCCAGTGCTTCTCCCCCGTGCTTTCTCCTTCCACTGAGCCAACAAACAAAATGCAGCCAGTTTCCACTTTTGTCTTATCTCTGACACTCTGCTAGACAAAGGACTTTCAGAGAGTGGGAGAAAATGCACATAATAGGAATAGCATCTTCCATTTCTTTCCAGAGAATAGACTTTGCCACCTTGGTTACACCTTACAGCCTGATGGAGAACCAGCCATGGGAATGAAAAGCATGTTGCCTGAGTCACATGTTTTAGAGACACACATTGTATTGCACAGCTGACTGTTGTCCTTTGTCATGGAGAATCATAGAGACACCTGCACTCAAGGAGATTCCAGTTCAGGCCAGGGCTGACTATAGTCCCCCTACCCTCCTTCTGGAATCATGGTTTCCACCCGTTGTCCTCCACACTCTTCTTCGGGGACTAACAGAGCCAGTGAGGAAGGACACTGAGCTGCTGGAGGCTCCAAGCAGGGTGACATAGAAGCAACGGGACAAGCCCAGACCCCCCTTGCTGCTCCCGCATGACAGGCTCCTCTACATGATGAGCTCCATCCCACGTGATGTTGGGTGTTAGACCTTGTTTCACAGGATCCGAGAGCTGTGTAAGCGCAGTGCTTTACAGCTGCAGCCCCCTGAAATATTCAGTAGTGTCTTATGACCAAGTATTTCAGAGACAAGTAAGTATCTCTCCACTGAGGGACTTTCTAAGTCTTTATGAGGCTAACATGAAATGCAAAACGTTAAGAGTTCCTCAATAGGTAGCATCTCCAGGATATATTTGACTATGAAATGCCTGTTGTGATTTTAATACAAAATCTCCCAGGACTAGAGCTATGAGAAAGCCATGTAAGTAATTTATAGGAGCTCCTGTGTGCTCTTTAAAAACACAGGTTTATGATTCGGAAAAAGTAAGAGCCCTAAAACTACAGCCTTGTTGGATTTGAACAATTACAGTGTATGTGAAATATCAGAGCCACATCTTCAGATTTCAGTTTAAGGGATTTCCCCTGAATTCCCTGGCTATACATAGTCTTCCAGTTATACAACCCCTTGGCTTGGATGGATAATATAGGCTGCTTTCTACAGCTAGTTAGAGTATATCTAAATCAAGCTAATTGTTAAATTAATATTAAGTTGGAGGAGGTCTCTATCGTGACTTGCATTGAGGTTTTGTCCTTGATCTTATTATTTTCAATACTAGTATCAATGGTTTCGATGAAGTCATAGATTGCATGTTTACCAGATACCCTAAGGACCCAAAACCAGAATGGATGACAAATGTGTTAGATGACAGAGTCTGATCTCAACAGACACACAGGACTGTTAAACCAAAATTAGCAAACTGAAATATAACCAAAGTACTATAAAGTCCTTTCCTAAAGCCCCTAATTTATAAGTGCAGGAGTTAGAGGATGTGACTATATGGAAAAATTACTTAGCATCTTCCATTGGCTACAAGGTCAATATGAGACAATGATGAAGGAAGAGTTTGAAGCCACGTGCAAGTTAGAAAAAGTACATGAAATACACGCAGATGACAGCCATTTGCGCAACGTTGGTAAGTCTGCAAGACGGAGCATAGGCTTAAAGGAGGTTATGTCCATAAACACCCCATCCCCTGTGAGTGAATAGGCCAGTATGTGCAGGAATGTGAATGGGCGTCACACCCTACACTCCCCGGTGCAAAAGTGCAGCATGACTCACTGGAACTGTCATTTAGGAAAGGTTACACGTTTAAACAATACTCATAAAATTCTCTCCCAAATTCTTATAATTCAAAATAATTCTGGGCCATCGACAAGTCCCAACCCTTTCCCTGGCTAATAATACCTCTCAAACTACTACCTCTTTAAAGAGCCTAGTGCTCTGTTCCTATGAAAAGGGCCTTTACTAGAGTCTCAGGACTACACTGTTATAATTGTCGCCTCTTCCTGGCTTGCAGGCATGTGTGTGTATGTGCGTTAGTGTTCACCTGAGTTATGATTAGGTTACCTTCACAACCTAAAGCAATCCTTTTGTCTTTTCCCTTATCAACATTTTTCATTTTTCCAGTGTTTTAAAATTTATTTTTTAAATTAACTTTTAGTTACTTTAAAATTTATTCTTGATACAATTACAGATGTTTCCCATCTTTCCCCCATTTACCCACATCCTCCCAGCCCTGGCCCCATCCCTCTCTGGCCATCACCACTCTGCTGTCTGTGTGCATGGACTGTGCATATATGTTCTTTGCTAATCTCTTTAGCTTCTTTCATCCATTTCCACCTCCACCCCCACCCCCATCCCATTCAGTTCACAAGTTCCCTGTCATTTTTTTCCAACTGCATTGGAGTTTTGCCCTATGCATGCACATCTTAGTATCAGGAAAGATGCAGGGGTGCTTCTGTGCAGATTTCTGGAATTCTTTTTCTCTATTGCTCCTTTCTTTCTGAATTCTGCCCTGCGTAATACAGGGGACTCTGTGTTCAGCCATGGTATAGTAACACTATACCCTCCCACTGCGAGTACCTGGAAAAAGGAACAAGATATATAAAACAATTGTTTTCAAGTGTTGGACAATAGGCAACCCCATTTGGGCCTCCTGCTGAGCAATCTGTTCATTCCCAGGTGTGTCAAGGGAGATGTGGAAGGAATTCCAGGAAGATGAACAGAGACGTTTCCCAGAAAAAGACACAGAAAATATACTGAGAAGGTGTTCTGAGATGAAAGACTCCACTCACTGCTCATCCAAATGACCCTCTCTACCCCTTCCCACATTACTCAGAGCAAAGAGCAGATCTGGATAGAACATTACATATTGAAAAATATGCAATAGACAGAAAGGATTCAACACAAGACCTAAGTACATAGTCAACAAAACGAAAATTTGACAAAGGCTATTATAACAACAACCAGATGAGTACATTTCCGAAGAATACCTAGAATATAAGAAAGTATTTCAAATAAACCATTTCCAAGATTTTCAGAGAAGTTAATAAGACAATGAACTGGAAAAGATACAAAATATCAAGATATTTACCTTGTAGTTGTCAAGGTCCCCCTTAGCCAAAGACCCACAGAAAATTCCACATGATTCCAGGGTCCCTTTTTGGTGCCTTGACCTTCAAATTCAATCACATACATTTGACTCTGATCTCTCCCTCCTTTACCCAGAGGAACCACTGTCTGCGTGGATTCCACATTCCCAGGTTGCACTCAGGAGACTGTATACAGGCACGGGGCTGAGGCAATCGGGGGTCTCACCTCATGGATCTCCTTTCTTTTATGGATTGCTGTCTTGCACCGCCTGTTGTCCAAGGCCCGAACACAAATGTCTCATTTTGAGGAGGTGCCCATTATATGGCCCTTTACAGAGGAGAATTAGTATGGTATCAGTTACTCCATCATAATTAGGAGCAGAAGAGATCTCTTATCTTCATATCAAAATTGAATTCCTCTTCTTACTGGCACTTTGAAACTCTCATTGCTTTTGTATTTATTGGATACAGCAGAGTTAATATTGTTCATAAAACATTTAAGAGTATGCACAAGCAGATAACAACATGTCAAAGACAAAGGCTTAAATGGCTCACAGCTTCTGCTGCTATCTGTCAGTGGCAGACAGGTTGCCGAAACTATGCTCTAGCATGTAGCTTTATTAGCATTAGTGAAAATTGATAAAATGTAAGTGTCAGTAGAGAAGCTTATGGATGCAGATTGCTACTTCCGACTTCTGCCAACCAGTGACTTAGTAGATATTACAATGTGGTGTCCAGAAGGTGTATGTGCAACATACAAACGCCTTGAATCACAAAACACATGGACAACTTATCAGGTAGGGAGAGAAATTCTTTCAGAAGGAAAGAGACGATGTTAATGTTTGGAAAGCTCATGAAAGTGCAGGGCAGGAAGGTTCAAGGAAGGATTCTGAAGCCCCAAAGCTGAGGCCAAGAGTTACCAAGGAAGAGCTCTACCAAAGTGCTAAGATGCCTGTCAGTTTCTACTTGAAAAATAGAAAAGAGCTGCTCCCAGGCCATGGCTTGGGGCACTTTTGTAAAGTGCAGCTTCTGGAATGCCAGAGGATGGTGTTAAGCTCTGGATTTGGTTGCTTTGCCATCTCCCTTCCTGGCTTTTGTAAGTGCAAATCTTCTGAACACTGAGAACTGACTGGGTTTTTCTAGCCCATTGATGAAGCTCTGATCACTGTTTGTCCCTTGTTAGAGCTTTAGGGTAAGTCAGTTGACAGCCCAAAGCAGCAATAGTGTCCCTCGGCATAGACACAATCGTGATAACAGTTAGCAGCACCATGCACTATTTGAAGTCCTTTACATGCACCAACACACGTAATTGTCACAAGAACCATAAGAAATGGGTATTATTATTATTATAGGTAAGTTTTATAGATAAGACCTGAAAATAAAGATTAAGTAATTTTCCCAAGGACGTATGACTTGGAAGTACAGAGCTAAGAGTTAAAGCCAGTCTGACCCCAGAGCCCGAGCCCTGCAGCACTCAGTTTCCTGCCTCTCAGTAGTATACTGAAGTGCTTACTAAGTGCTGCCGATTCCTGGAGAGCTAGGAATTTCTGCCCTACCAGTAAGTTGCCGTAATATTCAGCTTGTGTTGTAGGTAAAAATATATTCTTTCCTCTGCCATAGCTATCACTTTTCAATGGACACCACCTATTTCCTTTTCCCTTCAATGAACATCTGTTTCCCAGCATCTAGGTGACCTGGTTAGAATATTGCAACTGGAGAGAGGTGGGTGGTGTTACAATGAATTCCAGCCAAGGCAAACCTTAAAACCCAGCAGCCCTAATGCTCTCCAACACAGTGCAGAATTTTGTTTGGTGGACCAGTTTTGATTTAGCCATCCAAGTAACTTGTCACTGCCTGGTTTACATAAGAGTGTAGTGTGTGTGAGTATGCATGTGCATAAAACTGAGTTTCTTTCCACCTTTGTATCTCAGGCCAAATGGCTCCAGGGATATAACTTGAAAGCATTGTAAGTGGCAACAATTCTATTGACTTTCTTATCACACATTTTCTGTATAGAAAGGGATTCTTTCCTACTGAAAAAATTGCTAGAGGACAACATTATTTTCATTTTATATAATGAAGACAACTTATTACCTTTCAACTTTGAAGCAGTTAGGCAGTGTGAATTGGTTTCCACAGCACCCCTGTGTGCGATGTTCTGCAGATACAAAACAGAAGAAGTGATTTTGAGTTGTAAGTGGGGTTGACATTCAACCAGTAACTACAAAACTCTGCCCTCTCTGTTTTAAATAAACGTCACCCTCATTCCTGCCCCTGGACACATAAGCCTCTGTGTTCTCGCTGTGAAATCCATAATAATGAATGTTTGTGTCTTGATTTTCACTCATTCTTTTATTCGTTACTCATTCACATATTCAAACAAGCACCTGAGAGTTTAAGGTGCTGTGTCAGGTGCTGCGAGACAAGTATGACACCACTCTGGAGAATCCTCTAGTCTAAAAGCGGGGACAACGTGCTGTGAGTGCAGCAGGAGAGCTCTGCAGGAAGTCCCTGAGTCACAGGGCATCGCTGAAGGGGGACAGGTAACTGGGCAGAGGAGGGAAAAACACAGGATGCTCCACAGAGAAGGTGACAAGTGAACCGTTTCAAAGATGACTAGGAAGTCGTCACATAGAGTGATCTGATCTGAGCATCGGGCATGTGTAAAGAAAGGACAGCCCGGCCGGGCGTGGCTCAGCGGTTGAGCTTCAACCTGGGATCCAGGCGATCGGGGTTCGATTCCCAGTCAGGGCACATGCCCAGGTTGTGGGCTCGATCAATGACTCTCTCCTCATTGATGTTTCTGTCTCTCTCTCCCTCTCCTTTCCTCTCTCTGAAATCAATAAAGATATATTTAAAAAAAAAAAAAAGAAAGGACAATATGATGTGTGAATCATGGTCCATTCTGAAAGGTGGCTGCTGTGATATGAAGGGAGAGAATCTAGGATGTGTTAGGTCTGCATTAAGAAATAAGGTAAGATTGTGATGAACCTTATATTTTACAACGAAGAGCTTGGATTTATTTTCCTGTGAGTTCTAAGGAACAATATGTGTGAAAAGGAGAGGGTGAGAGAACCAGGAGCAGAAATTGAATAAGCAGTGGGATGGCGCTTACTTTTTGTAAATAGAAAATAGAAGACAAATTAGAAAATACAGTAATTATTTATTCCTTTAAGCCTGAATTTAATTTTTTAAATTAAGGAGCTTTTCCATGAGGCAACTTTATATTTCCTTGTTCATATGTATTCAGAAAATGAGGCACCGTTAATTTCTAAGGACATATGTGGTCTGCTCTCTTAAGCAGGGAGCCCAGGGATTCCTACTATCCCAACTGTAACATGGTCATTATATCTCTATTTCAGTATATCCTGTTCCATTGTTGAAAAAACTCATCAGAGCAAAACAGCCTCCTAAAGGGGCTAAAATATAACTAAACATTTCTGTTCTCTTTGCAGCTAAATAAAAGAAAATGACTTCCTAGGTTTTTTAGGTAATACGTTCAGCACTTTGGGTTTGGGGATATACCTAAATGTCATCAAAAGTTAAATACGAGGCACGTGTTATTATATCAGGTAGAATTGGGGACAGGCAGAATGGAACATCAGGGACAAAAATCACACACACACACACACACACACACATACACAACAGGAGTTGCTGAGGGGTAAGAGCTAATCTTTCCTTTTTTAATTTCTAAAATTTTTATTGTGCTAAAATATACATAACGTAAAATTTGCCATTTTAACTATTTTCAAGTATACAGGTCCATATAGCATTAAGCACGTTCACATTGTTGCACGGCCAACACCACCGCCTGTCTCAAGAATGTTTCATCTCTCCAGCTGCAACTCTGTGCCCTTCCTAGGCATTTGTCAGTTCTCACTTACCATCTTTAAATGGAGGAAAAGATACATCTTAAAGTTTATTTTGCTGGTAAGTGGATGTAAGATGTTGGGGTGAGATTTTGCACTCAGTCATATGTCTGGCATTTTCTAGAAGAATTGTTTTATAAAATCTCACCTCCCAAGTGAAATCAGGAGAGCTGAGAGAACAGGCAGGAGAAAACGGACATCAGTTCTCTGAGACACTTCTTTGCGTGTAACCAAAGCTGCATAATGAAACGTTTGTGCTTCCTAAAGGCTGGATTTTCTGAAAGAAGCAGAGTGTACCAAGCACACTGGGAAGCTCCTCCCTTTGGCCTTCCCAAAACCACTACGCCAAGGCCATTCCCACCCATGGGGCAGTCTGGGCAGAGAAACGTCAAATGCAACCGAAAGCCACCATCTCAAGGAAGCATTTTCTGGTTTTTCTGCTCACCATTAACGTCTTCCTCTGCTTTAATTCTATATACTTTGTTCATATTCATTTTTCTTTGCAATTGGCCCTCCCCTTGACCAAAATGGTCTCATTTTCTCTTTTCATAAAAACTGAGGTGCTTCCAGGCTCGTAATCCCCCCGTGATGCGAAGGCTGGTGTGCCTGAAGGTGTCCCGGAGCCTCCTTACACTGGCATCATTTTGTTTTTTTAAATTCTCTTTTTTTTTTTGCTGTTCTGACTGGGTCTTCCTGCCTCCTTCCCTTCCCGGGCCCTGCTTTGACCGTCTGTCTCATCAGCTCTCCTGTTGACTCCCTGCACCGTGTTTGTCGTTTCAGTTCATGTGGCCTTCGCCTCTGACCGGTTCCTTTTTATGCGCCCAGCTCTGCTTTCATGTTTCCCGTCTCTTTGTGGAAGTTCTCACGAATGTCGCACAAATCTCCCTTAACTGGCATGCGATGTCAACCTCCTCCTTACAGCGCTCATAAAGAATTATTAGACTTGAACGGATACCTGCAATTTGTGTCCCCAGCAGCATTAGTCACAGCATCTGGAAGGTGGAAGCAGCCCCAGTGTGTTGGGAGAGATGGAGAGACAGCCAGAATGTCCTATGTACCAATAACAGAGCACCCTTCAGCCTTCAGATGAAGAAATTCTGACATGCGCTACAATGTACATGAACCTTGAAGACATCCGCTAGGCGAAATAAGCCAGTCACAAGAGAACAAATATTCAATGTTTCTGCTTATACACGGTTCCTAGAGCCATCAAATTCATAGTCCCAGAAGGGAGAATGGGGACTCCCAGGGCTGCGGCAGGGGGAGGAAGCGATGGGAAGCAGTGGCTTTGGGAAGGCCGAAGGGAGGAGCTTCCCAGTGTGCTTGGTACACTCTGCTTCTTTCAGAAAATCCAGCCTTTAGGAAGCACAAACGTTTCATTATGCAGCTTTGGTTACACGCGAAGAAGTGTCTCAGAGAACTGATCTCTATTTTCTCCTGCCCGTTCTCTCAGCTCTCCTGATTTCACTTGGAAAGTGAGATTTTATAAAACATTTCTTCTAGAAAATGCCCAACATATGACTGAGTGCAAAATCTTCTCACCCCAACATCTTACATCCACTTACCAGCAAAATAAACTTTAAGATGTATCTTTTCCTCCATTTAAAGATGGTAAGTGAGAACTGACAAATGCCTAGGAAGGGCACAGGGGACTTTTTTGTAATTAAAAGCATCTAAAAGTGTAATTTAAATAGGCTCTAAGAAGAAATGGAACCTTCCATCAGTGTTTGAAATGGCAGCGCTCTAATGCAATAGCAGCAGGCGGTAATGGAAAATCCCGCTTCGGCGGGGGGAAAAAATAGGTTTCATCGTTAAAGGTGTGGCAAAAAGGTTTTGTAAATTAACGCATAAATCCATCAACTTTTATTTTAATTAACTTAACCAAAAACACTGTGAGAAATAAAATTGCTGGAGTTTAGAATGTACTATAAATCACTCACAAATTTAATGATGTATAATACACATAGAGAAAAGTGCAGAACTCATAAGTATACAGCTCAGTGAATATCCACAAGTGAACCTGTCCAAATCCAGAAAGTAAACACAGCAACCCAGAAGGCCCTGTCTTACTCCCTTGCTCCCTCCCCATTACTATCTGTCCCATCCCCAAGTCAACCACTTTCCTGACTTCTAACAGCATTGATTAATTTCGCCTGTTTCTGAACTTTACAGAAATGGGACAAATATGGATGAAATAATATATTACTCTTTTATTTTTGTCTGGGTCCTTTCGCTCACCATTATTTTTGGGAGGTAAATCCAAATTTGTGAAGTTCTAGATCTTTTTCTTATTGTTCTATAGTGTTCAATTGTGTAAATATACCACAATTTCATTACTTATTTTTTTATTGATGGACATTTGGATAGATTCCATGTTTTGGATATTACGAATAGAGCAGCTATAAGCATTCTAATACACTTCAGTTTTTGATGTATGCACATTTCTGTTGGGAGCCTGCTATGAATAGAATTGCTGGGTCACAGATTATGCATATGTTCTGTTTTAGCAGATACTACAAAAAGTTTTCCAGTGGTATGCCAATTAAAATTTCTATTTAGACTCTACAAAAATTTGAATTGTCCAACATCCTTGCCAACACTTGATATATAGCATAAAAATAGCTTCTTTTTAAAAAAAGTTGATTTTGCTTTTTATATAGAGGAAAAAGTCAGTGTTTTAGGAAATGGAACTAGTAGCCAAAACAAAGAATTACATTTTTAATGGGACAAGGGTTGAAATTCACTTGTATCCTGATACTATTTTTAAATGGAAAAAAAATCAAAGCCAGATGAGTCACCGTATTGTGATTGATTTTCATTTCATTTCTTCCTCTTCGGTTTCCAATATTCATCTATCCCCTCTAACCTTATAACTTGGAAGTTTTTCAAAATTTCTTTCCTTTTCCATCTCTTTTCTTTATGCCTTAAGCTCCCGGGGCTCCTCTTATTAGATGAGTAAGTGATAAACCTTTCCATGACTAGTGCAGCCAAGCAGAGATTCCTTCTTTCCCGGCTCTTCCACAGGCTTCCAGAATGGAGCCGAGGCCTAGGCAGCCCGAGGTACCGGGGAGGTAAAGAGAACCACATTAGAGCTGCAACTTGGCTCCCTTACGCTGATTTCCTGCTTCTGACTTTCTCTTAAAGCAGCAGCTTCCTTAGCTGCATTGTTCTGTCTACGGAGAATTATTGACAGCTTCTTGAGTCATCAAATGCTTTAAATATACAAAGAGTGGGTCAAGTGGCCCATCAAGCAGGCAATCATGTATTCTGTCCAGAACTGAGCAAGGGCCTCTTTTAACAAACCTGAGAAAAAACAAATCCCTTTTTGTTCTTTTGGACTTCTATGAATATATTAGTGAAAAGGCAATTCCCATACAAATTAGGTCCATATTAGTGTTCCAAAGATATTTTTCATTGTGAACACAGAAAAACAATTAGTATTGTAGAATAGCGACTATTTTGCATGGAGCAAGGCACCGCGTTTGTGCCTTTCTGACCTCCCGTGACCTTGATGATTGACTACTGGGTTGTGAGGGGAGAGGTCACAGTTGCTAAGGTGACGACAGTTGTTTTACTCACATCTGGATCTGCAAGCGCTCTCTGGGCCTCTCGAGTCTCTCTTTCTTCCCTCTTGCCATCTTTCTTTGCTGGCATTCAAGAATAGGCTCATAAGGGAGTGACACATGAAAGCCCCCCCACATTTAAGAAAACATGAAGGGTTTGGAATGGAGTGGAGAGGCCAGTGTGTAAGAGCCAGCTTCTGTTCTATTTACTTCATGTGTGTTTCTTAAGAGAAAGATGTTCCCTTTCAAAAGCCTGGGACCACCCAGGACAGTGAAACAGTCTTGAAACAGATGGCCTCGTCAGGTGGGTCTCTTTGGGCACAAGTTCTCTTACTTCTCAAGAGATTGGCTGGGAATTTCAGTCACATTGCACAACAGTGCCTGGGGATTCAAACTTCAACACGAATTTCAGGAGGGAGAGGGGCTCATTTCCAGCAATCCTGATCATATCTTCCTTTCTAAGCCCCCTGCTTTTCTGCCTGAATCCCCTCTCCTCATTTATTCCTTGATCCCCCGGCCCCCAGCAAACCCCTGTAACAGTGCACAGACCTACTTGAAAGTCAGCTTGCAGAGTTGAGAATCCCAGTCCCTTCCAAGTCTCTGCGGTTACCACATTCATTACTCATAAAAGAGACAGGGAGCCCCAACTCTCCACGGAGCCTCTGGTCTTTACTTTACTTTATTTATTTGTTTATTGATTTTGCCACAGCTCACACTGGAGCCCGGGGAGGGCCAGTCTACTCCACCGAGTCTGCAAGCACTCAAGCTTTGCTAGAAAGAGCCATCAGGTCTAGCATTTCAATCAGATGAGAGTTGGAGTGTTGTTTCTTTAAGATTATTAGCTCGACCAAATTGTTATGTGTTTTCATGATTGTTCATACATGTGTGATTTTTTGAAAAACGTGACTCTATTAGTAGAGGCAAAGGAAAAAAGTCTTCTTGCAATACTTAAAAATAACAATACCAAATGTAAATAAAAAGGGAAGGTACTTCCTGTAAGTTTGTGAAGGATTCTGAAAATAGCTTCAAGCCTCAGCCAAGGTTAATACAGTTACATAGCCAGAATTTCCATGAAAGCATTGGTACCTGGGGTGTTTGTACTAGTAAAATTGTGCAAATATCTGCAGCCTAGATGCTCTGTTCACCACAGCCTGACTGTCCTGCGCACAGTGACTTGAGGCTCCTTGGATCTCATGCCCACTTTTTAACCCCCAATTAAAAAGGTGGCAGTCATGTACCTTCTGATGTCCAAGGATTTTCAAACCCGTGCTGTATTTTGTAAAACAGCATGAAACCCGGCTGTGTCATTAAACCGACACACTGAAGGGGTTTTCATCATTCCGGGAGTGTGGATGTGTGCGCACGGGCCGGGGCAGGCCAGGGAAACTTTCTCTCATTCACCACACTACCATTTATAGCAGCTTTCTACATCACACAGAAATGAAAGGTCTCTTTCCTTGTTGATAAAAACAACCATGATTTTTGAAAATAGATTCACTTAATTCTCCTCACATTTAACCATCACAAAAGTCTATGCAGTACAGAAACCAGAAAGAAAATGTAGAGATAAGGAAATGTAGAGACTCAGAAAATTTATAAAATTGAGGAATTCCTGAATTTCCAGTTTCATCTGACACATGCTACAACATGGATTTACCTTGAGGACATTATGATAAATGAAATAAGCCAGTCACAAAAGACAGATACTGTATTATTCCACTTTCATAAGGTACTTAGTCAAAATCATAGAGACAGAGTAGAAGGGTGGTTGCCAGGGGCTTGGGGGAAGGATGGGCAGTTCTTGTTTATTGGGTATAGAATTTCAGTTTTACAATAAGACAAGAGTTAATGGAGATGGAGGGTGGCGATGGCTGCACATTATGAATGTCCTTAATGTCACATATTTGTCTTATAAACTTGAGCAAGTTATATAACCTCTCTGAGCGTTAGTTTTTCATCTTTAACTTTATGGTCACACTATCAGATTCAGAGGGAAGATTAAATAGATGAAGTGTACTGTATACTCTGTGTCCCATACCCACCCCCACGCACTCGTCCCCTCCCCATTCCAGCCGCTTCATTGTATTCCTTCTGCTCTCAGGCAGCGAAATCAGTTCATGCAGATGTTCGACATAATTGAAGAATTTTGCATGCATTTTTGCCAAGTAGGCAAAGCCGAATCAGTCATCTTCTAGTATTTACGAGACGTCATATTTAAGTCCGGAACTGCTGAGATTCATGTTAAGTACAGTAGAAATTTAAGATATGTTTTTTTCTTTAGAGAATTGAATGTATAGCCTAGAAGTCAAACTAACAAACACACTTGAAAACCATTAGAAAACAGTTATGGGATAAATTGTGGAGTCTGGATTTTTTTGAAGTTCAATAATAAAAAAAGAAAAGAAAAAAAAAGTGATCCAAGTAGTCTAAGAAAGAAAGAAGTTTTCAAGAAGGAGTTTGACCTGAATGTTAAAATATTGGTAAGACCAGGGTAGGCAGAAGGTTGAAGGAAAGCGTCCCAGGGAGGGTGTGAATAGCATCAGTGAAGCCCAGTGGTAAGGGAATGGTGCTGTTTATGCGGAGCGGGAGCTCAGGCTTTACGAATAAATGCATGTGCCAACCAGGAGACAAAACGAGATTGGTTTGGTAAAGTGGGGCCAGAGTAGGAAGAACAGGAAATATATTAGTGAGATTTTATGTTGTTACCAAGAGTAAGCTGGTATATGTACTTGGGCAGAACAGTGGCCTAAAGGATAGATGGGAGATAGGTGTAGTTTATTGTTCCCTCAGCTCTTGATAATTACACAAAGGCATTTTGCATCTATGATTCTACTTTCTCTTCCTTCTCCTTGCACCTCCAGCGCATTTTCCTAGGTGTAAACCTACAGAGATAGAACCTTTCAACCAACTTTTCTAAGGATTACAATAAATAATGACATCTTTTGAAATAACTTTTATTTTAAAAAAAAACACTAAACCTATCAATATTTAGAGTTTTTTGGCTCTGATTCCTCTCCTTCCCCCCCCCCCCCCCCCCCCCGCATAGAAGAACAGAGAAGATGGGAGAAATTATATAAACCTATCTTGTGATAAAATAGTATAACATTTAGTATCTTGAAAACCTTTACATCATGATGATCTTCTTCATTAGGGACAAATCATATTTACAAGTTTATTATGTGCATATTTCCTGCATTTGAAATATAGATTTTCATTCTTTTAATTGGCAACAACCTCTTACGTTAGAGGCAGCTTTTTAGAATAGCTACAGAGTACGGGTGATAAGAAGAGTTGACTTTGACAACATTTCTCTTAATATTGATAGAGGGGTTGGGCTTGAGCTTCCTTGAGAATCATGCTCCATCTCTCTAAAATGTTTGTCAGGTAGATCAGGAAGCTTTGAGCTATGACCAACCCTTCTCTTTGTCAGCAGTCATAAGAAAAAGACCCGTGTTCCTTTTGCAAGTTCTTGGCTCTCCTAACATATTTTTACGCTGAAAACAAAAGAAAAGTCCACGTAGTTACTTTGCCAGAACATGAGTCTGAGATTAACATCCACTGGCCACAAGTTTAGTAACAAGTACGGTCACAAGAGGGAAAAACTGACTGTGGATGGAGAGATGACAGATGCTGTTCTGATCCACTCTCCTTTTTTTTTGCTAAAACCTCTCTTCTCTCTTCCTAGACCTGAGTCGTAGTGACATTAAGACTTTCATTTTGCCAACACCTGGAAATTACCCCATCCCTGCCGCCCAAATGTTACGCGGAAGGGGGCAGGTTCTGTCCAGTGTATCCTAGTCTGCAGCTTGATTACACGGCTCCCCTTCCCCTGCTATATATATGGCACATGGGACAGGGCCCCCAGAACTTGACAGAAATTTTTCTTTCTGTCTGGAATCTTCTAAAATGAACCTCCTTGAATGTCAATAAATGTAATATGCAGAGGGAGAAGGAATGACGGAAATGTTTTCACGGTGGGTGAACTAGCTCAGGAGATCCTGTCTGGCCAAAAGCAGCCAAAATAGTAAGAAAATTGGGAGAGCTTAAAAAATAACAATAATAATCATCAGATGCTTTAAGCCTGCTGTATAAAACCTGAACATGTTGTATTAGAAATAAATGTCTGATGAACTTGAATATGGGTAGTTGCTCCTTCTGAAACTCTGAAGAAAGAAAAATACAGATTTTGAATTTGCCTTAACCCATTCCCAAGAGGACCGTGGACCATCGCTACTCCCGGTGACAAATACTCTATAGTGCTTTATTATAAAGGAAAATTTATGAGAAGCCTTAGAGAAGAGAAGGGGGGGAATCTGAGTGTGACAATGAATATCATGCCTGTAGGTAAAGACGTTAGATCTAATCTTCAAAGAGTCGCCCTCCCAGGCTGACCTTGTTTTGCCAGCTCCATTCCAGCTCCATCTCTTAAGTTCACTTCAGTATTTCCTTCCGTCTTCACCTCTCCCACAGCTCTGTTCTTCTCTCTTTTATGGACTCCAAGTCATGGACTTTTCCTACCCCTGGGCAGTTTCTAGATTATAAACCTTCCCGTACCTATCCTGTTGTAACCTCTCCCCTTTGTTCTGAATGCATTTCTGTGATGTCTGATGCAGTGGCGTGTGCATAGCAGATAGTCATTATTTCCTAAAAGATGACTGGACGGATTTGTAAAGTGCCACGATAAACTGAGCTCTTATGAGAACACCAAAGTTCTAGAGCAACAGATTTCAGGTAAACACATTGATAATACATTTCAACGGTAGGCACTCAAGACTCAAGTAGTCCACACACTACTGATTTTCAGTAGCAGGAACATAGACACAGCCAGCGTAACAGTTTACAGAGGTGGGGGCAAGGATAGGGAGGAGGCTGTGGCTGGAGGAGATGGAATCCTAGGATGAGCCAAATAAAACTTTAAGCTGAATCCTTGATTTCTCAGTGGCAGGTATGGCTCAGCAAATAAGGATTACCCGTGGAAATATTTAATAAAAACAGCTTGTTCTGGTCTGCTTCGTGGTGTCAGGAAGACCACACTGTTGAGTATAGTCAAGCGCTGCGCTTGTTGCCCAGAAACCTGGGCATTCTTTGCCACTCAATCAACAATAACCAGGAAAATCTTTCTGTCATGGATTTCTCGGTGGCACTTTTCTTACCTGCTACACAGCATGTTTTTAAATTCAAATGATGGAACCCACAGTTCAACCAGGAATATGTACCAAAAAACTATTTATTGAGTGATTAATAAATGTTGACGACTTAGCATAGTCAAGTGTGAGTGTGCGCTGTGCGACTTGTCAGTGCAGTTCTCATTAAATCAGAAGACAGAACTAGGTATTTTCTGAGGCCTTTCACATCTTACCTTTTTTCCATGTTCTAGTGTTGCAGTTACTATTTCTTGTGATTACACATATATTGTGATTTAAAAAGCAAATCGTATTTCAAATAGTTTATGTAAATACTGCTCACTCAGGCAGGTAGAGCACCATACCCCATCTTTTAAGTGTGGACTGTGCATAGTGACATCTTTCCAAAAGGTGTCCTGGAAAAGCAGGTGAAAAGAGTCCCTTTGCAGGGGGAGAAGTCAGACACACACCGCCTCAGCCAGATGATCAAGGTCAACATCAGTAGCGTTGTCATGGTGACAGTATGCACCCTGGATGGATGGGATGAGAAATGCGCTGAAGCTCTCTCGTCTTCCTCTGAAACACCTATAACCACAGTCTAATCATAAGAAAAACACCGGACACCGCAAAGTGAACAACACTCTACCAAAACAATCTGCCTACGTCATCAAAAATAAGGGAAGTCTGAGACACTGGCAGAGTCGAGGATCTTAAGGGGATATGACCAGTAAATATGATGTGGTATCCTGGATGGGAATCAAAGATAGAAACAGAAAATAGCTAAAGACAAGAGAAATCTGAATAAAGTACAGACTTTAGTTAAAAACAACTTAGTGAATAATGTATCAATATTGATTCATTAGTTGAAATGAGTTTATCACATTTATGTAAGACCTTAACTATGGGGCACACTCAAGGCCTGGTATATTGGAACTCTGTACCTACCTTTACTATCTTTCTGTAAACCTAAAGTTATTTTAAAACAAAAAGTTCATATGAAAAGATCAAAAGTATGATCTTCCCAAGTCAGTTTTAAGGAGAGTGGCCCTTTCTTCTGTCTCCTATTGGTAGAACCTGGCCACATGGACCCTGTTCTTTTTTAGATACTGAGTCTTAGATTTGTGTGTGTGTGTGTGTGTGTGTGTGTGTGTGTGTCTTCACCTTGTCTCTTGTAGAGTAGTTACTGTTTCATATACATTAACTAAACAAGGCTGCTTGGCAATGCTGATTTAGACATATATTTACCCCCTTCCTATTTAGTAGATAATATGAATATATTGTGAGCAATCCGATATGGAATTCTGGAAAGAATTATAACATATACCTAGAGCATCCAGAATGCTGCCTGAAACATCTGCAACAAAGAATGATAGTAAATGAAGTTAAGAACAAAACACTAGATTAAAAATTTGAAGAATTAGACCTTAGCCCCATCTCTGTTACTAAATCGTAGCATGATTTGAACAAATTTGGCCACATGTCTGAGCATTTGGTGTTTTAGTTTTAAACGATACATTGGGATTCTGGTCATTCACCTGGGATGTAGTGCTCATTGGTGTCCATCCCAATTTACTTTACTGCCACCTGAGACAGCTTTCCTGAGTGTATGTTTGTTATGACTCCTTGCTACAAAAAAAAAAAATAAAAGGAGAGTTAGGTGTTTAAATGGAAAGCAGAAATTATATTCCCAAAGCACAGTTGACTAACCCTTCACTAGCACCAGGTAGAAAAACACAGACACACACAAGCCCACCACCACCCACGCTGCTTGAGGAAAGTGACTGGATCCACAGATGCTCTTTCCATTCCCCCGACTTGTTGAAAAGTTTGAGGTGCTAGATGCTACAATCTACTATTTGCCTTTGCTTAAAGAAAACAAGAGCAGAGAAACTCTATTCTGTTTTCCTAGAACAGTCTATGTATAGAGGCTGTATGTGTGTGCCGACACATATAGTGTAGTCCTTAGATTTTCTCTTTGGTGCTGAAAAATTAGTTACCTTCTTTATTAATGAGGCATCAGGGGCTGATTGAGGTGCTTTCTGGCTGAACTTGCTTTGTCCTAATTGCAAATCCAGAATTCGGTGCCCTCGTTGATTTCTGCTAGAACCAGGGATGACGTCTTCCTCCTTCATGTAACAATGCCACCAAAGA
This sequence comes from Miniopterus natalensis, assembly GCF_054644295.1. NCBI lineage: Eukaryota > Metazoa > Chordata > Mammalia > Chiroptera > Miniopteridae > Miniopterus > Miniopterus natalensis. Next base: position 153,550,154 of record NC_142082.1, on the reverse strand, counting down.
AACTGCTCTCTGGGAACGGTCATTTAACACGAGCAAAACCAGAATTCCGTTTAAGAGAAAGCAAAGAGGTAATTCACAAACGATTCCCACAATTCTTTGGAGAAGCTTGATAAACAGAGTAAGTCTATCATGTTGTTGATACAGACAACAATCTAAACCACCCAGGGGTCTGTGGGAAGTCAAGCCCCAAGAAATGGGGTAGATAGGAACTTTCTGGGAGAAATTCCCAGGCAACTTGTGAGCGTGATTCTAAATGAGACTGGTGGGAATTTCCAAAGTAGATGGCACTGTGAGGGGCCCGAGCCGGGCAGAGGAATGGGAAATCTTTTTCCTTTAAAGTGGGGCTGGGAATGTTTCTTATGAGCAAAAACTGAGCACCCACAGGTTGGACTGGTTTCTTAAAGCCAAGTTATAAATGATTAATTTTATCAGGGAAAAGAAACAGTGCCTCTTTGCTAGGCTTTGTAACGGGGTTCATATAAATTTGCGTAAAATATTATGTGGGATTAGCGTAGCCAGCCAGGAATCGAGCTGCAGGAGCCAAGATGGAGCTCGGCCAACAGGAGAAGGGGGGTGACGCGGCCAGAGCTTGCCAAGCCCAGGAGGCCAGCCAAGCCAGAGCTACAGTAGCACAGCAGTGAGAGCCCGGCCCATGCGAGGGGTGCCACCATGATTATTATTGCCCTTGTTGTTTGTAAAAGAAATTTTCATCGCCTCTTTCCCCCAAATACTATTCTCGCTACTTTCAAGTTTGGTAAAATATGTGATTACTAGATATGACAATGGGGGAGTTCACTGGCCTTTTAGGCTCAGTGTTAAGCAGAGATCCAGGGGGTGGAAGGTGAAGAAGTGGGGCTACCGATGGCTCTCCAGCCACACAACTTCTGGAAGACAGTAAAGAGAGCTGAATGGAGAACCTGGGTTTATACTATTTACCCCAGAACCCCAAGTTAGAACCTGGCCCAGGGCATCAGAATAGTTTCACCCAGAGAGTCCATAAGTCTTCATTTTGAATGACTCTTTCCATGACGTCTTCCTTGGTCCATTTTCCCGAGTGTTGGCAATGGAAGTTATCAACAGTTATATCAGGATGGCCCTGATTGTATCTCCTCAGCCCCGCTCTGGACAATTGGGCTGCTCAGCAATATTCCCATCGGGATAAAGCACAAGACATTGGTCAGTACAAACACGTTTGGGCCACACACGAGACGTCTGCTATTATGGTCTGATCTGGTCAGAACCTGAGAGTACACCTATGGACCCCCTCCCGCCCCCTGAGGGTCCCTGAGGGTCCCGGGCTCCGAGCATCAGCAGGTGTCCCAGCCACCGGGGTGTGCTCCCCTTCTCACACTCAGGCAGGCCTTCTCTGTCCCCACCCCCCCGTGTCCCTCCCACATGCTCCACGCGAAGATCTAAACTGAAAGGACCCCAGCAACCTGTCAACAGCGGCTCCTCCAGGACAGATGAAGGGGGAGCCACCCCCTGACCCAGCCAGTAGGAACTGCCCTGCTCCGTCTCCAGAGAGAATTATTTCTGGCTGCACTTCCAACCCGGCAGGCACAACATGTGCAGTGTACAGGCGTGCGGGGCGCTCCCAGCTCCCAGGCCCCTGGTCCGAGGCGTGTCCTGCCCGGCGCCCCCCACACACAAGCACGCAGGCAGGCCAGGGAGAAACAGCCCCCACACCTTCGGCAAACTCTGTGGGCTCGCTCGGCTCGGAGGAGGGGGGCATGCTTTTCACCTTCGGCTGGAGTGAAACCTGCAATCTTCTCGTAAACACAAACTGAGAGATTCTTGTTTGCTGGAAAGAGCCAGGGTGAAGTCTGGGCTTTTTCCCTGAGCCAGCGTGGAGGGAATTTCCCACTTGGAAAAGTCAGTCTTGCCAGCTGTGGCTGGCATCGCAGATGCCTAGAAATGGGTGTTTGCAACCCCGGTCCCCCTGTCTGAGAAATTTTTTTCAACTAGTCTTACTTCAGGGAAGCCTACCTTCGGTTCGCTGAAGTCCATGAAAATCCAATTTCCAGGTTGCAGGAGCCTTCTTGTGATCTAGGGCACGAGAGACCTGCCTCTGGCCCTGCCACGTGCCCATTGTCATTGCCTGTAAACTGGCTAAAGGTGTGTTCACAGAGCAGGGGTGGGGTGTACAACCATTTATGGAAAGCTAAGGCATTTGTTCATTTATTACTTTTTTCTTTTAATTCTCATGACAACTTCATGAGGTTAAAAATAGTATTTTAATTTTACAGGTTCAGTTATAGATTCTAGGTTTTTCACTTCCTTAAGGACAACTAACCTAGTAGGATCTAGCCCAAGGATTCTAGCCCAGGTCTGTCTGACTTTAAAGCCCAAGCTCTCACCGCGGGCTGCCTGCCTCACAAGGCCCTGGGTTCTGTGTCCATAGGTGTGCCCTCAGGCTCTGACCCAGGCCACCCTGCCTGCATCACCCTCAGAATCAGAGCCTAACACCAGAGCAAACCCCCGAGGTCCTCTGTGCCACCAGAGCAGAGCCGCTCTGCCTGCCTCCTGCAACAAATGAGGACACTGTTAGTGATGCGCCTGAGGACACACAGCCAGTGAACTGTGGAGCCAACACTCAAACATAAGATTTTTATTTATTTTCTCTACTCCTACAGTCATTTGAGAGTGAAACCAAATCAGTCGGCAGGGAATAAATGCAGTTCTCCCCTTTCATTGTGAAATAGAGACAAAGTTTAATTCTGACAGGTGAACTCATTCATTTTCAGTCCTAGGACACGACTGATATTTCTATTCCTACTGTGAATTTTCCATCTTGTCCCATCATAAATAGTAAAGCTACCAGAAATGGAAGAAAAGGCTTTTGGACTATTTAGAAGAATCAAAACGTATCTTAGTTAAAATTAAAACAGGAAGAAAACCTTCTATACTTGCTTTTTAATTAAATTTTAGCCAGCTAAATAATCACATAAAGATCAATCTTCTGTACTTGCTTTTTTTATTAAACTTCATCGCAGGTAAATAAGTACTTAAACTCAGGTTGCTCCTTCAGTAGGTGGTCCTGAGCCCTTATGTTTGGATCATTCTCAGTAAGCAAAACAATTTTCCTGAGTTTGGAGATTCAAGAGAGTAAGATGATCCATCACTATTTGCTGATATTAAGCGATATTTGATCTCTGTGTATAACCATCTGTCTGCTATATCATAAACTCCTTACAGGCAGGATTTTTTTCTTTATTAATCTATATAGTCTTAGTGCTTGAGTGCTGTTCAAAGAGTGATTGATCAATAGACATTTGAAGGCTGACAGGTTATTGGTTCCCGCCCCTCAGGAATTAATTGAAACACTAGTTGTGAAGAACATCAGATTCCTTCTTTAAGTGTGAAGGAGCCATTTAGCCATAAATTCTCCTTCCATTCATGCGTTTCATTCCTTTGTTGAAGCACTCACCCTCTCCCCACCATGTGCCAGGCCCTGGGCTGGGCACTGCTGGCAGCTCACATTCCATCAGCGGAGGCAGATTAGCAAACAGGGACAAGTACAACAATGGACTATAGAAGGGGGACATCTACCCCAGCTCCCGGGCCCCAAACTGCTTTAATCCTAAGAGAGAAAATAACTTGGACACTTGAAATCAAAAAGGCCCAAATAACTTTGGTAATCCTTTGGGCAACTGTAAAGATATTTTTTAAACTATTACCCCCTCATCCAAGGTAACATATTTATGGTTTTGCCTTTGATAGCGTCATGCCAATGACCCTCTTTGGATGCCTCAGTCCCTGTCCTCCTATCTTACATGTACCTTTGCTGGATAAATAACCCTCTTTGGTCTCCCTTGGGGTCTCTTTTCCCAGTTACTTCTCCAGTGGACCCTTCTGTTCTCTGTGGTAAATGCTTGCCTTGTGCCTTGATATCTGAGAACCTACCGTTTAAAGGATTTTATACTAGCTAATGGGCATACAAAGACATGGGTGCCACTCACAATAAAACTGGATTGGTTGCAAAAGCATTATGCTTGGTTTCCCTTAAAGGCTGCATTTAGCTAAGTGAATCTACCTACCTTTAAGAGGTACCATTCAGAACACACTGCCTTGCATTTAGACCCTTTCTAAGAATCTTCTTTTTCCTCAAAGAGAATTCCAAGGGAACATGTGTTTCATTCGTCCACTTATAGTTAAATGCGCCCTTGCTCCGAGCCAGCCCTGAGCCAAGGACGGGGGTCACAGTCGTCCCCGGTGGCGCCAGCAGGCAGAGGCACAGTCCATCGGGGGAGGAAGATGAGGATCGGTGCTGTTCTGGGCTGTTCTAGAGGCACAGGGGAGAAGCACCGAAGGCAGACTAAGTTAGAAAAGGTGCCTTGAGGAAAGAACATCTAAGTCAAGACTTGAGGAAGGCACTTGGATAACAGGGTAAGGAGAGAGAGCTCCAGAAGCAGTGAGAACAGCCTTTAGTCATAGATATGCTCAGAAGATACAAAAAATAGGCTTCCTCACACAAAAGGACAAATATCGCATGATCTCGCTACGTGTAGAATCTAAAAAGAACAAAAAATGTTAAACTCATAGTAACAGAGTTGAATGGCGGTTACCAGAGGTTGAAGGGTCCGCGGAAGAGAGAGATTAGTCAAGGGGTACAAGCCTTGAGTTACAGGATGAGTAGCCCTGAAGGCCTGCACAGCGTGGTGGCTGTAGCTGATGACGTGGTGTGTACTTGAAAAAAGAAGAAAACACACGTCTGAACCAAAATACAAGAACACAAGTGTCTATAGCGGCCTATTCACAGCGGCCCAGGAGTGAAAACAACCCAAGTGTGAGGCATGTGTGAATGGAGCAAGTGTCCGTACACGGGAATACTTTTTAGCAAGAAAAAGGAATGGAGCACAGGTACATGGTACAGAAAGGATGAACCTCGAAACATTGTACTAAAGGAAGGAAGCCACTCGCAAAAGATCATATACAATATGATTCCATTGACAAGAAATGGCCAGAAGAGGCAAATGCACGGAGACAGAAAACAGATGTGCAGTTTCCAGGGGCTGGGGGAAAGGAGGGGAGTAAATGTGGGTATGGGGTTCCTTTCTGGGGTGATGGAAATGTTTGGGAACCTCACAGAGGTGGCGATTGTACAACAGTGGGAACGTACTAAATGCCACTGAATATGACACTCTAACATGGTTAATTTTATGTTATGTGAATCTCACATCAGTTTGTTAAAATCAGTAATTAGGATGACTAAACAAAAATTTAAAAATTAAAAATAGGCTTTTCATGAATCAATTATATAGTAAGACTTGGAGAGCCATTGTTGTCTCAACCCATGAAGTTAACTGCCAATTTCCGAAAAATAAAAGGATTTTTCTAGGGTTCATTCAACACTTCTCTCTTATTCCCAATATCTCATGATCCCAGTAAAATTTATACAGTATTTTGACACTATTTTCAACATAAAAGATCTCTGAACGAAGAAGTTTCTAGAAGCCACAAAGTGAATGAATGGGTGCACACCTGGTTTGTGCTACAAGGCAGGTGTGCCTCAGATTTCAGCAGAACTGGTGTAGAAAACCAGGAAGGCTGGGGGAGGGGAGAAGTGCCATGTTTCTACTGATCAAAATGTGAGTAATAAGTGATTATTTTTCTTGAAACATTGGTGCTTGTCCATACAGAAGTGCACATGTGGGTGTGTACACTCTGTCCCTATGTTCAGAATTACTCATTCTGTTAAAGAACACAAAATTGTAGGAACAGAGAAGGTTGGAATGAGAAATATAATTTTTATACTTGTTTTTTTGAAAAGCACGTTTTAATCTGAAGAGTTTATGTAGGTTAATTTTATTAGATCTCTGGCACATGGGGACTTGATTATTATGTGTCATAATTGCTTACTGGGCAGCTTCCCTGTCTTGATTTTAAACTCAGTGAGTTCACGACTATCTTCTACATGGTAACATGGTTCTCCTACGTCCTAGTATGGTGCTAATGAAATCTTTGATAACTGTTTGTTAGGTGAGTGAATATGGGAGCTCCCTGCTTTAACCAGAAAAGACTGCTTGAAGAAAGTAGGGTTTCAGCCTGGCAGATACATCAGGGCAAGTTGTTACAAGTATAAGAAACAAAACCTGGGGCTTTTGACCTTAGACTGTGAGTAGATTTTCATGGCTACATTGTCAGTCATGCTCAGAGGATGGGAGAAAACTGGAAGGAGGGTTTGCTTGCTTACGTTAAAGTAATCAAGGAGACTACAGCTTGTAGTAGAATTTTAGGGCCAATGGCAATATTGTGGAGTCTATAGATGAAGAGCTGGTTTTATATTTGTAGGTGAATCCAGCAAAAAGTATGAGCGCTATTGGAGGACCTCCTCAGCATAGCATTTTTGAAGAATACGACTTTCTGACCAGATTGCCGAGGTTCACATCTCAGCTCTGCCATTTATCAGCTGGGGACCCTGGAGTAATTTATGTGGCCTCTCGATTCCTTGGCTTTCTGATCTGTAAAATGGTAATAATCATATGTACCTCACAGTGTTATGGTAAGGATAGAGTAAGTTAACACACTTCAAAATCACAAGATAATTCCTTGCATATATGAAGTGCTTAATAAATACTTACTTATTTTATAACATGGTTTGCAGAGGTTCAAATGACATTACCAGCCCAGAAATCCCTGCCGTGGTTTACAGTTAGCTCTTACCTGGCCTGAAATTCTCACTACGGAGAATTGCAGCCTATAGGAGGCAAATTCTAAGGAAAAGTTTTCAGAGAGCCATTTAAAAATACACACATAAATTACTTGAAAAAGGGGGGGAAATCATTAAACATGAAAAGGGGGTATAATGGTTAGTTTTATGTGTCAGCTTAGCTGGCTAATTGAATATTATTTCTGAGTGTCTTGGAGGGTGTTTCTGGATGAGATTAGCATTTGAAATGGGGGACACAGTGAAGTCCATTGCCACCCTTCCCCCCCATTGGGGAGCATTGTGGAGCCCACCGAAGGCCTGACCAGAAGCTAAGGTGGAGGCAGGAGAGTTAGCTCCCTTGTTTCCTGCTTCGCAGCTGAGTCGGGACATCTTGCATCTCCTCCAGCTGATGGATTATTCCATCAGCTTTCATGGTTCTCAGGCTGTCGGGCACAGACAGTGTTACACCTCATGTTTTCTTGGGTGTCCAGGTCACAAATGGCAGAGTGGGGGCTTTCTCAGCCTCCATACTCATGTGAGCTCATGCTTCACAATACATGTCCACATATATCTATATAGAGAGATGCAGCTATCTAGCTCTCTGGTTCTCCAGCTATCTCCTACTGGTTCTGTTTCTCTGGAAAACCCTGACTAATACAGTGGGCTCAGAAAAGGCTGTGAGCATCTTATCCGCCCCCATCATTATAACAAGAAGAAAAATAGGCCCTGGAAAGGGAAAAGTTGCTTCTCAAAGCTTACTGGTAGATGTAAGATTATCATTCTGTGGATCTACCTCCCACCCCCTCTTATTTGTTTTACTTCTACATTGACCCTTCTTCCATTCACATAATTGCTGAGCCAATAAGCACACTGACTGGCTGCTGCTCAGAGGCCTTTAGAGAAGACCCTAGGCAGCTGGAGGAAGAGTAGGGCACATCCTACCTGGTAGGCCAGGGACAGCAAAGATTATCAACTAAGGAGCATCCCCAGAAAATACAGAGGAAGGAAGGAAAGGTAAGGAGGAGGCCACATTTGCCTGACTCGGGTTTTTTCCACTATGCATAAAGGTGAGACGTGCCAGGTAGAGATGACCGCTGCGTGTCCTGGGGGCTTGGTTGAGAGGGTGAAAATGGCAGAAACAGGAATTAACCAAGGTTGGGATGACTGAATCAGGCTTTCTTGGGGGATTTCCAGAGCATCTATTCTGGAACATCACAGCTGGAGGAAAGTAAATGTCCAAACCCAACAAATGTTCTAAAAGAAAGCTTTCCTAGATAAAGAGCTTAAATGCCGGTTACCCTCTCGACAGAAACTGGAACCTAGTGGGACTTTGGATGCAGTACAGGAAATCTCAAATCGTGTGCAGTTTCTCTTCTGAGAAATCTGAGGGTCTTCCCGTTTTCATTTGACAGTTAATGATGATGCCAAAGTGACTCCAGGCTGGCATAACTGTGAGTAATAGTCTAAGACACTGAAATGTTTTGACTCGATGCTCTTTGCATTTCTAAAATATGCGAGCAACATGTTTTATTGGTAAATTGGATTTTAATTTATGTTTATTCTTTGCCACTAACATATTATAAGGCTACGTAGTAGTTTTCATAATTTGAGAGAGTTGGGACACCAGATATTTGCTATGTAATTTTTTTATGCATACTCAAATGCCTTTAGACAAAACAAGAACCTAATTTAGCCACCCACTAGCCAGGAAAGCATCTAGGGTACATAATATTTTTTCCATGGGGCCTGGATGACTGCTTTTCGGTGCTTGTTTATTTGACCTGGGAAAACATAGCTCACCAACATCTGGATTTCAGAGAAGGTTCCTATATTTGCCCCCAAATTCTCCCTTTCAGTCAATGGTATCCAAGTGACTCATCTACAAGGTCAGGGAGTTGAGTTGCTCAGCAGAGACTAAAGCATAAGCGTCTCTGGCTCGTTCCCCGTAACCACCAAACCCTACAATCTTCTCCCTGGGTGTGTGGCATGGGAACCTGCATGAGGTTTTGCCAAGACCACCAGAGACTGGGAAAAAAACAGGTCTTATAGCCAAGTGGGCACCGCAGTCCTGACAAGGGTAAGAGGGACCCTGGAGAGGCTTGAGAACTTGTTTTATTTAAAGAGGTCCCTGTTAAGAGCAGAAGCTGGGGTTGGGTAGGAGGAGGGACTGTTTTTTGGGTGTGGATTTTTTTTTTTTTTTCTTTCATTAAAAGGTGTGACTGTGAACTTGCAATATTTGATGACATGTTCCTGCCTGAGAGATCTTCACCGTTGGCAGTCCCATTTGAGACACTGATGAAAAGCTGCGGAGCACAGTTTTCTGAAGTCTCCAAGAGAAACCCAACAGTTTCAACCCAGTTTCAGCAGGGTGACGAGCTCAGGGCAAATGAAGAAATAAACAGCAAGTGATGCTTCTTGAGCACTTGAGCAAAGGTGAAACAAGGCTAGACCTTGACAGTGTCAACTTGACCTCTGGCCTCTAATCAGCCTGAGGATTACTGCTTTCCTTGGTTTTGCCCAGTTTCTTTCCTTTATCCTACAATTTCTGGAAACAGGCCACCTGCCTAGCTTAAAGGGCCTGCCACTGTGATTTTTAGCAATACCAGATTGAATTCCATAGCTGATTTATTGTATTGCTATTGCGTCATCAAGACATATCTCAGCATCAAAGGAGGGTTCAAGGAACATGGAGACTTCTGTCATTTTAATAAATGTGGAGTAAGGCTAGACAAAGTGAAGAAATATCTTCTCATTTCTTAAGCCCATTAACTGGAGACCCCTGTTAACACTTAACTCCAGGCTCCTCTTAACATTTGTTTTATCTTCTTTGCTTTGTTTCTTTCTTTTTTAATGGAAGTTTTGATGTAAGGCAGAAAACTCCGGTTGTTCTGCAATGTGTCAAGTCAAGCCCTTGTTATGCCTACAAAGCCCTGTAAATCTGCTAAGGATAGAAAAGTATCAATATGTTTAGAAGAATATACAAAATTAAAGTTAATTCTTATACAGCAGCAATTATATAGGGATATATCCTCAAAACAAAAAGAGAATATAAGCTTTTCCCTTTATCTTATAAGTGGGGAAACCTGGTTTTTAAACTTACTAACTTCCTGCAAATAGCGGCAATATTTAGACCCCTGGCTTTTCCCTAGAAGGCGGCTGAATTAGGTTCTCTTGCTCTACTCAATTTCTCTTTTCTTCTGTTTTTCCTCCATCTTTTCCTCCTTTCTTCCCTCCTCCTCTTTCTCTACTCCTAAGTTCACATCCTTTGGCTCTAGGTCATCACTTTACTTGCTTAGAATTGTTTTTCTTAAATAGCCGTGCTTTCCTTGTCTTCAGGCAACTTGACCTTCTCGAGACGCGCAGCTTCTTTGTGATCCTCAAATGAATTCAGTGCTGCAGACAAGGCCTGTGTGTGTATGTGTCCGACCGTTTCGAAGAAACGTGCCCAGCATTTAGAAACCTTGTTAGAATTCCTCCCAAATCAGCCCAGTGCTTTTACAGGGAACCCTTATCCATCCCAAAGCTGGGTAACTTCCTGTAGCAGACACAGCCCAGCCCTGAATGACCTAATACTGTCAAGGAAAAATCAGGGGGGAATGTACCCAGTTTAGTCTGCAGAGAAATCCCACATCACGGCATTTCCTTCCCAGCAAGTTCATAAATTCCACGGTTGGGGGGGCAGCACTGTCGGCTGGAACAATGTCAGCCTCTGAAACAGATGACCCTGACTTGAACATCAGCTCTCCTTAGCTCTGCTGCTCACGAGCTCTGTCATCATGGTCAAGGCCATCTCTCCCTGCCTCAGTTTCTTAGAATGCCTGCTACCCAGCACGGTGGTGAAGGCCATCGAGAAACTGCATGTGCAGTATTAATGCAACGCTTCTCACGAAGTATGTGACTAGTGGACAAATATCTTTTACTGGTGGCAAAGAACAAATGAAACCAGCCCCCTTCCATAAGTCACACTGGCTTACCTGGCACAAGAGGGAGGCACAGTTCCCACAAGATAAATTCAATACAGGTAATTCTTTTCCATGGACACAGGGTCTTAACTTGAGTCTTAGCTGAATTAATTTTATTATAGGCCCTGGCTTTGGGAGGTCTGGTACTTTACTCTGGTTGTAAAGCTCTTTTCTGAATAAAATCCACTCCCCATGGTGGTTGCTAGCTGGCTAACAGTAAGACAACACTAGTCACCATAGTGTACTGAGCACGCTGGTATTGCAATAGTGACCTTCAGGAGGCTCTATTCCGTTATCTCTATAACTTCCCAGAAAGAACTACTTGAGCTCATTTCCAAGCCTGGTCTAGTAAGTCAAAAGGTCAGAAATGAAGCCAAGAAATCTGTATTTCTCCTGTTTTCCTGGTGTTATGGATGCATTTAAGAATCATAATGAAAGCCGTCATGTGACATCTACCACTCTCTCCTCACCAACTCCAGATCCTCACGGGTCTGTAACTTTGAAGCCTACACAGGCCACAGAATCACAGGTGCTGAGTGTAACTACTCCTTGCTGGTTCCAAACCAGAAGAAAGGTGGCATATCAGACAAATTTATTTGATATTTGACAGAGAAAACTTTAAGGAAAATAGAGTATTATAAAGGATAAAGAAGGATGTTTCTTTATGATAAAAAGTTTAATTCAGCAGAAACAGATATCACTTATAAATTTCACGCACCTAAAAACATAGCCTCAAAATATATCAAGAAAAGTTGACAGAAATAAAGAGAAACAATTGAGTTCGTGATTGCAGAGGGAGATACTAACACACTGCTCTTAGTGACTGATCCAACAAGCAGACAAGATAAAATTAGTAAGGATGTCGATTTCAAAACATGATTAATTTAATTACTTGACTAGAACACTGTACCCAATATTGCAAAATGCACATTCTTTTTGTGTGTATGGGATATTTAGAAAAACTGCCTGTTAGAAATGATGGGAGACATAAATCTCAACCAATTTCAAAAAAATGTAAGACATGCAGAATATAATTGCTCACTACATTGCAATTAAGCTAGGAACCAATAGTAAAAAGGTGACTGGAAAATCCTTCTATGGTTGGAAATGAAGAAATTTAGTTCTCAATAACCCACGTGTCAGAAGAAATCCCAGTGAATGTTAGAAAATATTTTGATCTAGCTGAAAATGAAGACTCAGCATTTCAAAACCTGAGTCCAAACATTATAATGAAAATTTGGAAACATTTTGACCTGGCTGAAAATTAACTACACATCGACATTTGTGAAATGCCACTAAAGCCATACTCTGAAGTGTATAACTCTGGGTGGATTCATTTTTTAAAAAGCTGAGACTCATCGAGCTATCATACATCTTCAGACATCAGAAAAACGACATCCAGTTGAGCAAAAAGAAAGTCGAAGGAGGACACTAATAAAGATAAGAGAGTTCAGTGGAACAGCAAACAAATAATGAAGAAGACCAATAAAGAAGCAAGTTGGGCCCAGCCGGGCGTGGCTCAGCGGTTGAGCGTCGACCTAGGATCCAGGCGATCGGGGTTCGATTCCCGGTCAGGGCACATGCCCGGGTTGCGGGCTGCAGCAGACCAATGACTCTCATCATTGATGTTTCTCTCTCTCTCCCTCTCCCTCCCTCTCTCTGAAATCAATAAAGATATGTTTAAAAAATAAAAATGTTTAAAAAAAAAAAAAAAGCAAGTTGGTTCACTGAAAAATAACAAAATAGATAAACGCTGGCAACACTCAGGAAGAAAAGAGAGTAAGCACAAATAACCAAGTATCAGAAATAAAAAAGGGGCAGCTCCACGGAAGCTCCCGCAAACATCGGAAAGAGCCATCGGATGAAAGGCAGTGGTGGCTGAGGTTTACTCTAAAGTAACCCAGGGGAACAGGGAGCAGGAAGACGGCAGATGAAGGAAACTGGCCTCATGGTCAGAACTGCCGAAGCTGTGAGATAAGCACATTAGGGTTCATCATAGTGCTCTCTCTAACTTCACATGTGCTTGCATTGTTTCGAGGGGGGGGGGGAGGGAGGGAGGGAGAGAGGGAGGGAGGGAGAGAGGGGGGAGTATTATTATATGTCCCAGTTTACACCTTTTGTTCTGCAAGCCCAGCTGCTGCTTCTCATTTCGCCTGAGTTTTTCTTTTGTAACAAAGTATTACTTTTAATACTTGCAGTAGAGCCCCCAGGGTGGATTGGGCAGACTCTCCATTTGTACTTTCACCCTGCATGGCTTTCTCTGTAGTAACTGAGACGTATGTTCAGGAAGGTTCTCATTATAAAGCTCAAGACAGTAGGTAGTGAGCTGCCACCCTTGGACCAACCCTGCCAGGCCCGGCAGGCCCCTCCCTGGTCACAGTAGGGGCACCTTGCAGGAGGGGCAGCGCCAGCCCACCCGGTCCTGGGGGAGGTGGGAGACTCCTCAGCTCTGCTGCCCGTAGGCTCACTCATGTTCTAGTAAGTTCGGCCGTGACTCATGCTGCGACCTGAGATGCATGAGACTCCCAGGCTGCCAGCAGTTGAGTCTGTGAGAAAAGTGAAAAATTACAGGTTAAATGAGAAATTTATGTGGGAAAACAGCTGTGTGGTCGTGCCATGAAGTGTACAGACTTGAAAATTCTAAACTCTCTTGCTATAGTGCTTTTGTCATTTATTAAATGGAGTAAAATCTGTAACTAAATGTTTCTTTTACTGTTAGGTAATGCCTTTTTATTTTCTGTTAAACACTTTTAAGTTATATATATATGTATTTGAGGGAAAATGTACTGAATTTTAGTTTCTCAATGACATTGCTCATAAATATGTTACTTACACAAAACATTAGTTATATTTACCAGTCACCATGGGAGTTACAGTGTTATTTCTGACTGTACACACAAAAAAGACAGAAGATACAGATCTGCTAGCTAATGTATCAGCATCCTATTTCAAAATTAACAGTTATTTTGAGAAGACTGGGCTTGAGGACAAAAATTACCAACAGCAACTGCAGAAGGTGTGTTTATATATCGTTCTGTGAAGCATGGCTTTTCATCTGGATCAAATGACTGCTCTAAACTAATTGCACTCATTGGTTAATGCGAGGCTTCTGGTGCACGTATGAAGAGTGAGGTGGCAGCTGTGAGTGTATCGGCTCCGTTAGTTCAATAACTTGCCAAACAAGCAAACACTGGCTTTCTACTAGAGTCATGGGCTGCTTCAAATAATCAGTTAATTCGATAATGCCTTGTTTACACAGTCAAATGCTTGGGAGTTTATTCTGTGGAAAGTCAAAATAGCACATTTTTGTGAATATTCCTGTAAATTTTGTTTAGAAATTCAACAATGAACACAAAGTTATTTGCTTTTTTTGATTTTAAAAATACAAGTTTTGGTGAAGCATGACTCCAATATAAGACAATATTCTTACTAAATTTCAAACTGGTGTCTTAATCATTGGCTGTGGTACACACATAATTCATAATTACCCAAAGAAGCTGCTATATTCTAATGAAAAGAAAAGCTCTGGTTTTCAGTACTTACAGATGTATTTAAATTTTGAGAATGAGCTACAAAAAATTTGTGGTGAACTTGTTATTGAATTAAATGTATATATACCAACATAGCAGGGCGCATGTTCTGCCTTTGCTACCCACCATCAGATTTTAGAAACATTCAAGCCTTCTGTACGTGTGCTGAGTGAAATAAGCCAGTCAGAGAAAGACAGATACCGTGTGATTTCACTTATATGTGGAATCTAACAATGTAACAAATAGAAACAGACTCATAGATACAGAAACAGACTGACAACTGTCAGAGGGGAGGGGGGTTGAAGGGCTGGGTGAAAAAGGTGAAGGAATTAAGCAGAAACAAAACAAAACAAAAACTCAGACACAGACAATAATATGGTGATTACCAGAGTAAAAGCAGGGTGGGGGGAGGTAAAAGAGGGGAAGGGGGTGGGGGGTAATAGAGACCTGACTTTGGGTGGCAAATACTCAATACAATATACAGATGGTTATTATAGAATTGTACACTTGAAACCTATATAACATTATTAACCGATGTCTCCCAAATAAATTCAATAAAAATAAAATAAAATGCTAATAAGAAATATTCAAGCCTTTCGAGAGCTTAATAATTCAACCTCAATGTCCTACAATACTTTTGAAGTTCTTCATAAACAAAACTTCTAAGATTTGGTTTCATTTTTCCCCAAATCAGTTGGAAATCTTTAATGAAAAGATTAAACAAATGGAACAACATAAAACTTCAGTTCTTGGAGTTACTGATTGCAATTAAGTAACAAAGCCCTCAGAGAGAAAGAGATACAAATGTATCACTTTAAAAAAAAACGAGGAGGAACTGGAGAAATAAACTATGGGAATTCAAATGGTGTCCAGGATTTAACATTAGAACTTTATAATTGAGATTTGTGATATTTTAACTTGTCAGGAAAAGCTTTTGATGGAGCTCCTTTTTCTAATTGGATAATTTATATTCTGAACTGGAGTGGAATGAAATTGAAAAGCCCCACAATCTTGCAGCATATAAATTTAGTGAATGCTCAAAAGAGTCATAACCATAGACAACTTGTTTGATGAATTTTGCCTTGCAAAAATATTTTTCAAAGAAATGGACTCTGAATTGAAGCAAAAAGACAGAACCTGTGAAAATATTTGGACAAAATATTTATACATTTCATTATGAAATAAATAATAAAATTTATTCCAGGAAACTACTATGAGTTTTGAGGTACCTCACCACCTGTAGTATGCTCTCAATTAAAAATATTTTGATCTGTAGAGGAAAGTCAATTGAAATTGTCAACAATTTCAAATTTAGAAAGATAAAATTCAATTTAGGAAACACTGCAGGCAATTATAGTCATGCTCCGCATAACAAGGTCTTGTTCAATGATGAACCACATATACCATGGTGGTCTCGTAAGGTTATAATGGAGCTGAATTTCCCATAAGAAATGGAAGGATATGTGGTTCAAGAAGAACTTTATTTTTCTCTGATGGGAGCAATATCTCTGGGGCTCAGCAATAGATTCCCTCTCACAGCGCCTCAGTTTTGAGTGCACAGATGGCATCCCAAACACTCAGCACTGACATAGTGCAGCACAGCAGAGCCTGTCCCCTCATCACGACATATTCAGAGGTGCTACAGCCCTCCCAGATCTAGCTTGATGGTCTTCAGGGTACATTGTTGTAAATTCTTCCCTGAGGACCTAAATCCTGTATAAGGACAAAGGTGCACAGGAGCTACCTTAACAAGTGTCACACTGTCACTTTAGTAAAAGCTCTTTCTGGTAGTGTGGAGCCAGCCTGTCCATGTACTTTGGAAATATTTTCATGTTCTAATGATGTCAAGCATAGATCCGTTTTATTTCATCCATCAGTTCAGTGACACAGGGAGCCCTTTGTGCCAGATGGGGTCAATGAAATGAAATACAAATTTTCAAAGTCAAAAATATTGAATCCTCAGTTCTACACCCTCTCCATGCAAAATACCTTTTTTTTTTTTTTTAAATTAATACACAACTTTCCCACTGCTACAACCTGCAACAGCCAAATCCACATCTTCATGACAATACCTATGTTCCTTTATCTCTCCATTTTAATTTCTTATTGCTACTAGTCCTCAGGCCATTTTTCAACAGTCACTATTAAGGTCATCTACACCTTGCCCGGGTGGTTTCTCCTGGATATTTCCAATCAATCCAGCCCACATCCCTGTTTATGGAGCAGCATTGACAGCTTTGATGTTCTATTTCTGCCCCTGTCGGAAGGAAGCAGGGGGAGAGCATGTGGGACTGTTTATAAAGTCTACACTAGTGTACAGTAATGTCCTCGGCCTTCACACTCACTCACCACTCCTCACCACTCACTCGCTGACTCACCCAGACCGAGTCCTGCAAGCTCCATTCATGGCAAGTGCCCCATACAGGAGTATCATTTTTTATAATTTTACTGTAACTTTTCTATGTTTACATACATAAATACTTACACTGAGTTAAAATTGCCTGAAGTATTCAGCACAGTAACATGCTTTACAGGCTTGCAGCCTGGAAGCAATAGGCTATCCCATACAGCCTAGGTGTGCGGTAGGCTAGACCATGTAAGTTTGTGTAAGTGCCCTCTGTGATGTTTGCATATAACAAAATCACCTAACAATGCATTTCTCAGAACATATCCCCATCATTAAGCAAAGTATTACTGTATATGAAAAATTAAAAACATGATAATATTGGAAAAATATATTCTTCAGAAAAGTATCAGTGAGAATCTAACTCATGAGCATAGAAGCAACATTCTTAAACACTGTATTAGCAAGTCACGTCAAGGTTAATGCATCACATGACCAATTTGGGTTTAGGCTAGGAAAGCAAAGTTGGTGTAACATTAGAAAATTAATTAGCGTACTTCACCACATTAAGAGAATCAGGGCGAAAAATGATATGGTTTTCTAAACATTTGCAGAAAAACAGTTGAAATGATTCCATGTATATTTATGATTATAAAAAGCCTAGTGAACTGGGAATATAAAGAAACTTCATTAATATGATAAAGAACACAAAATAACTTCAGCAGACATCTTGCTTTATGGTAACAAATTTTGAAAGCTTTCCCTTTGACATCAGGATGTTACTCCTACTCAAAAGCATAACGAAAGTGCTAGAAATATAACTACTGTGAGAAAAATAAGTAAGAGGGATTGAAAAGGAAGAAGCCAAATTCTTAATATTCAAAGATGATGTGATTATATAGAAAAATCAAAGTAACAGGCAACTTTAAAAAAATTGTTAAAGATCAATATGCAAAATATCAATTGCATTGTGTTTAATTGCAACTAACATAAAGGGAAGTTAATTTTTTTTTAAATATGTCATTTTCAGTAGTATCAAATTACCAAATTTCTATGAATAAATATAAAGAAAGCCTTGTACAACCTTTACATAGAAATTTATTAAATGTATTGCATAAAAATAAAAGAAAACATAAATAAATAGATGACATATCATAGTTCTGGAATAAAATAATCAATATTGTTATGACGTCAATTTGATCTTAAAGATTTAATGCAATTTCCCCCCTCAAATCCTAAAGTGTGGGGGTTTTTGGTGGACCTTGAAAAGCTGATTCTAAAATTTATATCAAAAGATTAATAAAGCCAAGGTTCCCAAAAGGCCATTTGAAAGAAAACCAGGTAAGAGGATTGCTCTCTCAGATATCAGATATCAAGACTTAGTATAAATTGGCAGTAATTAAGACAGCATGCTGAGGTCTCAGGGATTGACAGATCTGTGGGGAAAAACTAGTGTATATAGGTCTATCCCTATGTAGACTCTAGATTGAGGGCAAAGGTGGCACTATATAACCATGGAAGAAACAATATATACATATGGACAAAAGGAAGCATCTTCTACCTCAAATTACATGCAAATAACTATTTCAGATAGCCTGTCAATCTAAATGTGAAAAGCAATAAATGATAATAATAAAGTTCTAAAATATAATATAGAAGAGTATATGCATTACCCAAGGAGGAAAAGATTTCTTAACCAGGACACAAAGAACATTATACTTGAAGGGAAAAAATTAATAAATTGGACTATATTAAATTTAAAAACTTATATTCCTCAAAAGGCATCATTAAGAGACTGAGAAACGCAAGCCACAGAAAGGAAGACATTTCTCATCTTTAAAACTAACAGGGCTTATACCCAGAATATAGAGAGAAGTCCTACAAATCAATAAGAAGATGGTCCATTTGATAGAAAAATAACCAAAACAATACTTCACAAAAGAGGATATTCAAGTGGCCAACGAGCATATTAAAATATGCTCAACTTCATTGTCATCAGGGAAATGAAAGTTAAAACCACAATGCAACACCACTTGCCAGAATGGCTAAAATGAAAAAGACTTAACAATAAAAGTTGCTGATGAGAATGTACAACTGGAAGTCATTGCTGATGGACGCGTAAAGCATATGAGCACCTCGGGAAACTGGAAGTATCCACCGAAGCTGAACACGCACATGCCTTATAAGGCAATAATTCTGCTCCAACAGAAATGCAAGAACATGTGCACCAAAAAAATTAAAAAGGCACAAGAATATTCACAGCAGCATTATTCATCGTAGCTCCCAACTGGAAACCGTCCAAATGCCCAGCTATGGTAGGTTCCTCCCAGGGAGTCCATTCATCATGGAAAACGAATGAGCTACAGTTGCAGCACAACCTAAATGAACTTCGCAAATAGACTGTCGAGTGAAAAACATCAGATGGAAAAGAGTATTACTGTAGTGCTGTGTCAAGTGTCGGGATAGTCACAGAGGAAATGACCAGATGTTTTTTAGATTACCCAGACATCTCGAGGTTTCTTAAGGTAACTCAGAAAAAATGAATCTTCTTGATCATTGAGTAAAAAAAATACTCTTTCTCTTAGATAAAATCTGAAGTCAGGCTACAGACATTTTCCCTAAAGATAACTGTACATTCTTAGTTATCAAGCTTGGGGAAAAAAGACTGTAGAAATATTTTTGTGTTATAGTATGTGGGTCCAAATCTTGATTCCACCATTTACCAGCTGTTAGATCTTAGGTAAATTACTTGCCTTCTCTGTGTCCCAGTTAATTTATCTGTAAAAAGGGGGGTGTTAACATTGATCTGACAAGATTGTTGGAAGAGTTAAATTATACAGTACAGGCAAAATATGTAAAGCACCTAATATTTAATAGCCACTCAATGACACTCAATAAGTGGGTGATACAATTATGATCATACACGTGTGTGTTTTAACAGTTTAGTTCATAGAAAGGAAGGTAACGAATAATCCTTGAGTCGCTTATGCTTCAGGTACTACATCAGCCGATTTCTATATTTTAATTCAATCCACAAAATAATACTAGTCAGTAAACACAATTCCTAATTGATTGTATTAAGGAAACATATTATGGAACAGGCTAAATAACTTGCCTAAGATCAGCCAGCTTATTTTGGAGTACAAGTGTCTTTGTCATAAATAATTTGAATATAACTTATCAGGCTGTAAAATTTGATATCTTTTCCATGTTTTCCTGCCCTCTGCTTTATAGAATAGCTTCCCATTTTTTTCAGGGTCAGAAAAATTCTCAGGCTCCATTTCTTCACTTGGTTTTCTCTTTCTTGCCTAGTCTGTACCTGAGTAGCCAATCCCTCCCTAAGCCCCAATCATTTTCTTGTGGATCCAGACCTGTGATTAGACTGATAGGTAGAAAGGGTGAAATGAATAAAAGGAGATGTCCTCCTACGGGTTTGTTACATGCCCCCTCTCAGGGATGAAGGTAAATGGCTTCACGCCTTAGGAAGAGCAGGTACATTCATCCACCCTGACTCACCACCTCTACACCCTCCTCACACCACACCCCCTTCGAGGTTGTTTAGGGGTTGATTTAAATTAGCCTCTAAGTACAACTCAAAACTTACAATCATGAGGTGCCAATATCTCCAGGACCCCCTCAAGGAGCGAAAGTCAAGGAAACAGAAACCAAGAACAAGAAACTGTGGAATGAAGTGGAGGGTCCATTTCCTTTTTATTGGGAAAAATAAATACAATCTTTTGCTTCCATAAGAAGTAAGGGCCACAGGCTTGAGGGAATGCATCCCATAAAGTATTCAGAACCAGCCAGTGGTGAGGTCAAGGGAAACTAGTTACGGTGCCCACTCCTGGGCTGAGGCTTAGGTCAAGGGAAACTAGTTATGGTGCCCACTCCTGGGCTGAGGTGTCTCCAGACCAGCTGCCCAGCCTTCCGTGATAAGAGGGGAAAGAACAGCATCCTGCGAGCGTGAGCAGATGGACACTATGCAGAGCTGTGAAAATCAATGGGCCAACTCTGGCTTCTTGAGGTTCCTCAAATGTCTAAGCATGGAGAGTCTAAGATGTCAATTTTCTAAACTTTCTCAATTAAATCATGCCATGCATCACCCAAATCACATAAGTAAGTATTAATGTAAAATAATCATCAGCATCGTCTCGATTCAGCATGCGAACTGAGCTAGTTTTATCTCTACCTCTTTTGGCCCCACCATTCTAATCATAATCTATTGATAATCTGGTAGTTTAAAGCAAACCAGACTCCGAAAACCAACAGTTTTGAAAGAAATAGATCAGTGGGCGATTATTCATTTCACAAAAGTCTTTGTTTTTCTAAAGCATCCACCATAGGATTTCTTTTTGAAATACAAGAGCTCTCTGGTGCATTTAAAGTATGACTCAAAATTTTTTTATTTTTTTTTTACATCAGGGACTCAAACCAAGTGAAATATCATGTCAGGTCAGGTTGGGTTGGAGAGTATTTTGATGTTCTGGTTTTGTTCCATTTCAATTGCTTTAGAAAAATTTATAATAGTCATAGCTTGAACTGACTCACAGAGGCTTTTTGGAGGGAGTGAGGTTGAGAGTAGAGGGAACCTGTGGTTTGTTCACAGTGCCATAGAAAAGAATAATTCAGGGTTTTAATTTCTTTCCAAATTGAATCTATTAATGGAATTCCTCCTGCTTTTTAGCTCATAGTTTGATTTTGGTAAAACCTCTTGATTTACATACGATTTTTCAAAAAAGAAAACTTCTTTGCTGAAAATGAGGCAAATCTGAAACAAAACTGATCCCCTGCCCTCTTTAAGAGTAGAAGGCAACAAAAATATGTAATTTTTATAATGATATTAGATATACAGTGAGTGCTCCTCTCAATCTTTTCTCTAAATGAGACAATCCAAACACCATTAACATTTGCCCCTAATTCCTATCGTCAATGTCTCCCATCTTTTAGTAGCTTTTCACTAAATCATCTTTAACTTCTCTGTCTTTAAGTGTAAATCAAATTTGCCAAAATATTAATAAAGGCTTCATCATTTCTGAGTATATGATAAAAGCTCGTTTTCCTTGTCTCTTTCTGTTCAATCCTATGCCATAAACTGTCTTTTTTTAATATGTATTTTTATTGATTTTAGAAACAGAGGAAGGGAGGAGAAATAGAACAGAGATAGGGAACTAGAAACATTGATGAGAGAGAAACATCGATCAGCTGCCTCCTGCACACCCCCTTCTGGGGAGCGAACCCACAACCCCGGCATGTGCCCTGACCAAGAATCAAAGCAGTTACCTCCTGGTTCATGGGGCAATGCTCAACCACTGAGCCACTCTGGCTGGGCCCATAAACTGTCTTAATTTTTTAATTTTCTTTTTCTATCTTTTTTAAAAAGATCATACAATATATGTTTTATTTCTCAGATCATTTTCAGGTTAGCTTGTGTAAATTAGTCATTACCTATTTTATATTCTATTGCTTGTATTAAATAATTGCATTTTTTACTTACCAACATTCCATTATTAATAGTTTGAATTTCTCTTTTTTTAAAAAAGTAGGCCAAGATATTATGATTAATATCTTAACACAACATCATCTAGAAGTCTTTTGAGCTAATTTATACATTTATCACTCATGTGACTGGAAAGAGGATGGAATAACAGCAACCCCTAGATCTTCAGTGATAACCCCCTGACCCCACCCTCCCTGGTCACAGATCAACCTGTTCTTGTTTGAATGGAGAAGACCGAGAGTATCCTGCTGAATAGCATGGATTTTGGAGACAGCAGACCTGGGTTTGAGTCCCAGCCCTGCTACATTCTCACCATGTGACCTTGGGACATTTACTTAACCTGTCCAGAGCCTCAGGTCCTGTGTTTGTAACAAGAGGATCATTGAGTTACTGAGATGAATAAATATCAACTCTATGGAAACTGTAGTATAGTAATAGTACTTATGTCGTCAACACTATTTTTATTATTTTTATAGTCATCTTTTTGCTGTGTGTGGGTAGTGTTGGAAGAATATGTAAGTCCGGTAGAGAAGACAATGAGACATTCTCTAGGAGTGTGTCTCGAAAATTTCTCAGAGATTAACAAACATACTAATTACTGCTAGACATTCGTAAGTCATGTTGAAGAGACTCCCTTCTAAAGTCTCAGACCCTGAGCTTAGTTTATAGTCGCTTTTACCAGGTGACTTGCTGATCATAGTTATGGTTTGAGCCTTTAGTGATGCCCAGGCATTGTGATCATGGGCTCCTGTACTCTCTGAACTCGCCAGTCCTGGTCTCCACCTCAGGACTTCACCCAGAGGGGCTTTAAATTCAAATCCTGTTTTATTGCTTAGTGAGAAGGGGTATACTATTCACTCTAAATCTTATTCTACTGTAGGAAGGTGAAATGGTGGAACAGTAGAAATGCACATCCCATCTTTTATACACCGTTGGCCCTTGGTCCATACACTTCCATAATCCTGGGAGCCCCTTCCTTGTCTGTCTGACGACCTCTATTAATGCTTCATATTAAAGAATAAATGTGTGTGCTCAGAGAGAGTATTCCATGACCTCTAGCTGAGCAGAAGCAATGGGTTCCTACTAGACATTCCTACTACACTTTGTTGAAACGCCTGTCTGACTTACTTATTGAATGTTATTTGTCCTGTACAAGTAGAGGCACTATGGACAGCAGTGGCACCTCAGGCAGGGACCAGTAGGGGGCACCTCGGAGGGCCAGCAGTAGCAGGGGCTTCGGTGGATTTTGATAAAGTCAGGAGGCATTACCACAATGAACTGGCGTAGGAGAGAGCGAAAAGGGTGTTTGCGATGTGGTGACCAATGGTTTAGTGAGTGGGTCACTCATCAAACAACTCTTGGATACCAGTGAGTAATTTGAGCAGTAATAGAGGCAAAGAAAAAACTTTTTTTGCAAGAATCGTTTTGATTCTATTTTAACCCCTGGAAAACACCGGATATATTTATGAACTCATCTTTCCCCCTTTGAAGTGCAGTTCTTGAAGGCAGGGAATGTTTTTTCCCCCCTCTAAGTCTGGGTCACGGTCTTGCACATAGATGCTGCTCAGAAAAATCTATGTTAAGTTATATTACTTCAATCCGATTCTTTGGATATTATACCATTTAGCATTTTACTTTAAAATTTTTGAGGAGTCATTCATCATAAAAAAAAAAAAAATCAATGATGATTTTCAGTGTTTCTCAGACTAAAATGTACTTTGGCTTACAGGCCGAACAAACCAGAAGATGAGAACATTTGAGGTTTTATTTCTCTTTCTTCCTGTGCACTGATGAAACTTAATTTCCTATTGTCAGTTTTTGTCCTTTCTCCCAAAATTACTTTCAGAAAACATAGCTGTTTTTGGCATAGTTCTTTCTACACAGAACTTTTCTATTCAGCTCTGAGCATAAGAATCACTTCATTAAATAATAATAATATCCCTAATTTACATAGCACTTCATACTTATGATACACAGACACATGTTCTGTCATATGATATTCAAACCAACTCTCTTGAAATAATCAGGGTAACTATTATTGAATCCATTATCTGTGTGGAAACTGAAATCATTAGAAGCCAGTAAGAGTTCAAACTAGGTCTTCTGTCCCCATATTTATGTTCTTTCCATTGCACCAGAAGACATCACATCCTGGTACTTCCCTCAGATTTTGCTCTGGGAACATCTAGAAAGCACTTGTGAGCTCAGGTTTCCTATTCGCTGCCACCTCTCTCTTGACCACATCCCTCCAAACTCTGCCCTTTTTGGATTTTGACCTCTGAGTGTCTCTGGACTTACATAATGTATTTGCTCTTCCCAGAGCAACCAAGTGAAATATAACAAATACAAGGAACAGAAGAGTGGGCAAATGCAAATATGTGTGAGCCTATTGAATCATCTATTCCCAAGAACAATGGTTCACAGAAATTGGAGATGGAGAAGACCTATGAGGTCATCTTATCTGCCCCCAGGCCAAAGCAGGTTCAAGCCCAGAATACTGACAGCCAAATTGTTGTTTAGTTTCCAGCCCAACCTCTTGAGGTCCTAGATTGTATCTGCCGCTGAAATCTGCTGGAGGGGAAACGGCAAAGTGATCTCAAAGTTGAAGCCCTAGCTGGGGTCCCCGAGGCCTTATTGCTCCCTGCGAAAGACAATGTGCCTGTAATTGATCAGTTACCCCCTGATGGATGTGGTCTTGACCGGCAGGAATTCCCACAGAAGCCTTCGTAGGTAAGTGGTTGAGAATAGAAAGTCCAAATTAATAAAAAGCACACAAGCTCAAATCCTTTCTGAAGTCAAAAGTGACCAGTGGGAATGTCGTACTACACACAGCGTTGGCGTGACTAGGAAACCTGCCAAAGCCCATGCCTTGGTTCTTTCTCTGTGATTTCCTAATTAATCTCTGAGGCAGATCAACCAGCTGCAGCACTGAGAGCTGCCAGAGGTCTCGAAGTGTCCCCTTAAAACCACACTACGTGAAGGACAGCATTAACGCAGAGAGACCACCTTTGCGTGGACCTTCTTTCTTTAATCCTGGCTTTAGATGAGAGAAGACTTCATTCTATACTTACGCAGAACTTTACTGAAAGGAAGCAGATACTTGTTTTTAAAGAATAAGGAAAAGAATATTACCCTGAGAGTTTAAAAAAATGAAATAATAGTCAAGTTCTAATCAAATCACTCGCCAGCTGTGTGACCAGGGACAAGCTACTTCCCTTTCCTCACCGATAAAATAAGAGCATAAAGTCCTATTGCCTGCAAGATGTTTTCTATTTCCAAACTTACAGAAGAGCCCCAAATAGCTATTTATTTTAAGCAAAGTCGGTGGAAAAATGACTCTCCCTGTTTGTCTGATTTGCCAAGCTGCTCTCCACCTGACTTAGGAGAACTGGGAATGCTAAGAGAAGGGACCTCCCTTCTGTGCTTTGGCTTTCAGAGTTTGGTTACATTGTGCCTTCTATGGAGCGAGATTCCAGAAAAGAAACAGCGAGTTTAGAAACACATGGGGCCCTGTGTGAGTTTCAGGTCCTGCAGAAACCTTGGGCAGAAACCTTTGGGCAAGAACAACCTCTAAAGGCAGCGCCCTCCCCTCCCCCCTCCCCCTCCCTTCCCAGCCCCAGCAAGTCCCTTTGAACCACATTTAGGAAACATTTTTATACCAGGAGTGTGTAGACTAGTTCTTAAAGTAGCCTAAGCCCTTCTCATTAGAAAATTCAGTGGCAATAAAAGCGTATCTCTTTCAATAATCAATCTTTGGCCAAAACTGTATGTTTAAACTTAGCTTCATTTGAGGACCACGCTGTAAAACTTGCTTCTTACTACTGGTCCCTCCCTCCCCTTGTCATTTTCCAGGTCATCATTTGTATCCTACAAACATCTTTGTTCCCCTCTCCATGAACCGCCTACCGGTCCCTGAGGACCAGCCTCCACCCCACGTATCTCTCTCTGTTTCCCCTCCCTCTGCCCCACGCCAATGGCCTTCCCGTCCCTTGACCGTTTGTCAACAGGTGAGATGTTAAATTAACTACCAGCCTACCTCAGGTCTCTAGAACTTCAGGGAAGAGTCAGCTCTGCCCCCTGCAGGCCCCAATCATCACCTGCACAGTGCAGCCTGCCTGTCTCTTCCCTGGTCAACAGTTGATAAAATAGTATATTCACTTGCGCACATTACTTTTTATGATCTCGGCTATTTTTATGAATAGCAAAAAGAGGACAGAGTATTGACAATGACAAAAAGAAGATGCGAACGGGTATATTGAGCACCTTTTCTCGGTTTGTCTTTGGGCAAACTGAGAGACGTTGAATCAGAGTACTATCAATTGCCCTTTGCTTGAACCCCTGAATTTGCCCAGGGGTGAAAAAGGGCTGACATTGTACCGGAGAGAACTGGTAAGTGTTCGTGGGCCGAAGGAAGGCAGTGGAACACGGCCTGTGAGGGTGCAGCTGCGGTACCGCAGCTTGGCACGGGCACAGTCCCCATCCCGAGCCCCTGAGTTCCTGGGCGGTGTGTTTGGGGCTGGGAGGAGTTGGGACTAACACCAGAATGCCGGGGCAGGAGGGGAAATATCAGGAATGGGCTGTGCTACAAACTCTCTCGGTAACGATGGATCTGCTACCTGGTCTGCATGCTACCTGGTCTGCATCATTTATCAAGCAGGCGTGAATGAGAACTGAGAAAAATGAGGGGTTTTTTTCTTTCAACTTTTAGATTTGAATATTTGAAAAGAGGGGGGGAAATCAGGCAAGCATTACAATCACTAACCATTCACACACACACACACACACACACACACACACACACACACACATACCCAGGTTGGTCATGGTCTGCTTGCTATTCAAAAGGGTGATTCCTGAACCAGAAGCTTGGGCCTTACCTGGCAACTTGTTAGAAACACAGAATCTTGGGCTCCACCCTAGACCTATGGGCTCAGAATTTGCATTTTCACCGAAAGCCCAGGTGAACTCTTTGAGAAGCAATCCAAAAAAAAGGAAGGGGTGGAGCAGCAGCCATCCTAAAAAGGGAAGGAGCACGATAGAAAAAGATAGAAGAAAGGCTATAAAATGCGTAAATCAGGGAGAGAGTGGCGACTGCGGGGAAGCCTTTTCCTAGCCCTATTTCCAGCCTCTGTGAAAGGACTATGGAGCAGGACAGTAATGAACAGGGTTGCTTTAAGGCAAGTCTGAATATGTCACCGCCACCCTAGAGATCAATCTGAAATTCAGAGGGTGCCTCCAGCAGAACCTCGGTGTTTCACACACAATTGCAGGCTCCCCTCCGGCAACATAGCTGGGTGCCCATTATGGTACCCAGTCCGATCAAGGCTGTATTCCTAAAAAAAGAAAAATAAACCTTTAATTAAAAATAAGCATAAATATGCATTGTTCCCTGGTTGCTAACTGAAACAATACTACACCATTGAGTGTAAAAGGAAAAGAAATACCATTGGGTATCTTTTCCATTAAATAGTTTTCGATTGCTGTTTAACCTAATTGCTTTATTTCCATAGAAACAAAACTCACCGCAAGCCTTTCCTTAAAGTCAGAATAGCCTTCCAGGCTACAGGGCTTCAGCAGCACTTTGAAGCTCAAGTGCTGTTTGGCAGCCGGCTGTCTTCCCCTAGCGAGCAGGAGACGGTACCTACATGCAAACCATTCAGTCTGGACTCTCTGCTCTCTCCTGCTTCTGTCAGGGCTGTGCAAGTGGCAGGAGAAGCTTCTGGATACCAGCCCCCATCCTAAAAGAAAGCCCCCCTCCCCACATTCACCTGCGCAGCAGGCAACAAGTTTGTCCTGGTGAAGGCCGACTTTCCAACTCTTTTTCTTCCAGGAGCCCGAGCTCATGCTGAGATGGTCCTCAGAACTGATTTCCACACCAACTTTAATAGGTGCCTCTATACTTCCCTTGCTTTTCCAGAGACTTTAGAGATTTAATTAAAGGCGACAGACCATTTTCTCCTTATGAACATTTTTTAAAAAACAGGTCTTTGTATCATCTTACAAAGTACTTTTTCCACATGAAGACAAAGCATGTTTGTCTGAAGAAGGCTGTGTTGGCAGAGAGTATTGAGATGGCAAATTACAGGGAAGTTATTTTGTGTGTGTGTTGCTTTACTTTAACATAATTATTTGCTTGTGAAGTGCATGAGAACTCAGAAGTAGAATTGGGATCTTCTGGCCTGAAGATAAAAGGTCTTACCCCTGTAGACATTAAGAATACGGACTCTGAAGTTGTTGACTGCCGTGGTTCAAAGCTTGGCTCTGCCTACATTATGGCGGCAAATTGGGAAAATTGCTTAGTGCCTTGGTTTCCCCATCATCATAATAAAAGCACCTACTTATTAATGTTTCTGTGAAGATTGAATGAGTTAATATGCATAAAGCACCTAAAATACCTGGCATATAGCAAACACCACATTAATAATTACTGTTATTAATTGTGGGCTATCAGGAAGTAAGGATGAAACAATTTTCCTAACACATCCAGTGCTACCCTTGATTTCACCATAGTTCTAGGCTTTGTATAATACAATTTATTATTAATTTTTAATCCAGCAGCCTTGCCCTCAAGAAGTCTGAAACATTGCACATTACCTTCCTAGCAATTATTCAGGTGATACATACATGCTTTCTTTCTGAAAGATGGGAAAACTGAAGAAGTAATAGCACAACTGGCTTACTTATGGGGAAAACAAAGGCCAGCCTATGTCCATCTCTTTTGCTGCCTAGCCAAAGTTTTTTTCAACTAAAATGCACTTCTTTAAAGCTAGTTCTAATCTGTTTTGACCTTGTCAGGGCTGAAAACCTTTGCTTTCCAACTTTTCTATCATTTGAGTTGATACACCAATAAATAGCCCCATTGCTGGAAATCCCCTAAAGGCTTAAAAGAAGTGACTAAGAAGGCCTGAACTAGAAATGTTTGCACTACAGAAATTGAAAGCATCCTCAGTCATTTCTTTCTCTACATATCCACAAAAAGGTGGCCAGGTCTTAGATAGCTGGGAGGATAGTATACAGCGGAAAACAGGAATCGTTGAGAAGCAAAGGGAAAAGACCAACATCATCGCCTAAGAAAGCAAACAGGATGGGAAAAAAGGGGAAATGTCTTTACTCTCTTTGGGGATTCTTAGTTTACTGGAAAAACTGAATTGCTCAGCTGCCACGCTGCTTTGGGTCCCTTGTTCCCTTTCCAAGGCAATTGCTTTATGCAGCATGATCCACATGCCCCAGAGTCAACCCCAGCGAGTGGGTGATTCCCAAAAAATGTTTTAGCCCCCCCCCCCCAACCCCACCCCTCCAAATGGCAGTGCTCTGTGAACCGTACTCAAATGTTTGCCTTCAATGAATGGAAGCTGGAAATCTTGTGACAACATGTTTCCTGGAAGGTGATTTTGGGACTTCTTGCTTCTGGTCTCAGCCAAGATGAGAAGAGACCAGCTGGATTGGAAGGAGAGGGAGAGGAACATATGGTTGGGGGAACATCTCCATTCCTAGGAATTGGTCTAATTAAAGCTTAGAGTAGAGGCTCCAGTTGGTCCTCATTTATGGTTCAGTTGAATCCATTTTATTGCAATATCATATATAAGAAATTTTTGTAATCAGGCCCAAAGAAGCCCAGCCAACTGCTTTCCTTATGCATCCCTCAGAGCTGAAATACTTGGGCAAGGAGGTGAGGCATGTGCCCTCTTTGGGGCTTGGACAACCCCTGCTCTGGTTCCAGGTTGCACTGTACCATGAACTTCATGTCTCCTTGCCCATACAAACACCACCACAGTTTTGGAAATGGGTGTCTGCTTGGCTGCAAGTTTGCCACTGCCATCCCGGGTGGGCTAGCACCATAGGGTTGGACTTATTCAAACACCTCAAAGTACTTTTCAAATGTTTTGGGTTCAGCAAACCCCTAAAGTGTGTTTGGCCTGCTTTTTCCCTCCCTTTTCAAACCCCTGAGTGTTTCAAGGGAAATTTAATCCATATGTTTCTGATACATTTACACTTAACTCATCAAAATATTGTTTTGTGAAAAACCACTGGATGTCCAGGGCTCTTTAGGAGTTCTTTTAATGGAACTTTTTAAAGCTTTTTTCTTTCTTTCTTAGAAACAGGAAGTCACATTAGTGCCAAAAGTTAAAAGAACTCGAACCTCAAAAAAAAAAAAGGAATTCTATCTGGAGTTCCAAATCCACAGGTTTCCAGGGGGTTCTAAATTTGGCAGAGCATCCCATGTTTTGCAAGCCGAAAGCCTATAAACAGAACCTAGCGTTAGGTTCCACATTCTACCCATGAGCACACCCATCTCCCTGCTACATTATGTGAGAAATAAAATGCGCTCAGCAAGGGAACTATGGTGATTACTGCTGCACATAAAAGCAAACCTTAAGTGCTTTGGTAGGACCATCAAAACCTGTGCAGGAGGATCTGAGCTTCATCCATGCCTTGGGGTGGATTTGATTGTTTCAAGTGCTGGGTAAATTATAGGCTCCCCTGTACTCTTAAATCCTTGCTTTTTAAAAATAGAAAGTGAGAGATTTGGGCCAAAGGTGCTTTGTTGCTGCAGAGCCTAAAATGCAAACCAGGGCCAGGAGCTTCAGTTGTAAAACAGGGGATTTAGGGCTGCAGGGGAAAACAAGGCTTTCCCCTCCCAGCACTATAATTACTATTACTCTGCACCCAGTCTTGCCAAGGGGACTGTTCTCAGGCCCTGCCCCTCGCCCTCCTGCTGACGGTTTTATTTTCCTGCCCAGGGTCTCTGACTTAGGCACGTTAGAGACAGGTTTAGTCATCCGAGTTCCCCCGAGATTCATTAGCCCTCTGCCAGCATTGTACTTCGAGATTCTCATAAAAGCTACCTTACTATTACTGTCTTGACATGATTTTTCTACAACCACTCCAAATTAAACACTTTTCATCGTGGTAAAATACAACTATGTTTTCCTTTTCAAGTCTGGGGCAATCCCAGCTCCTGTCCGCTTCGCCCAAAGTGAGGGAGAGCTTTGTATCTCATGTTTGCGCCCCTCTCTCACCACGGTCCCCTGCATCCTGCTGCTTGTGGGAACCCATGAGAGGAGCGCAGGGACCTTAAACGAGACACCTGAGGGTGACGAGGGAGAGCTTCACAGTTCCCGTGTGTTCACACCACCGAGCACCCCCACAGTGCAAAGGACTGAATGTGTGTGTCCCCCTAAAACCCACAAGCTGAAACCCTAATTCCAATGTAATGGTAGGAGGAGGAGCTTTTAAGAGGTAATTAGGTTAGGAAGGTGGAGCCTGCACGAATGGGGTTAGTGCCCCTATAATAGGGACCCCAGAGAGCTCCTCCCTCTCCTCCTGGCCACAGGAGAAGTCAGCAGCCTGCAGCCAGGGAGAGGCTCTGACCCCCACGCGGCGGTGCCGGCACTCTCATCGGGGACCCCTAGCCACAGGACTGCACGGAAGGAGTTTCTGCGGCCCATGAGCCACCCAGCACTATGTCACGGAAGCCTGATCTGAGACACACAGCTTTAGAGGCAGAGGTCTCCCGGGCAGCGGAGTAGTATCTCCAGCTTCAGGATAAAGACATGCCAGTGTCTTGTATGACAGGGAGCAACTTCTTTATTTTGTCTCATCCTCAGCTCACATGTGCACTCAGAAATTTTTATATGTGTGTGTGTGTGTGTGTGTGTGTGTGTGTGTGTATAGGCCACACGGTGCTTTGTCATCCATCAGAAACCATAACTTTCCACGTCCCCCCATCCAGGACAAGGAAGGGGCATATATCAACCTCTTTGTCAACACCGTTCCGTGTGTCTCATACTCCAAAACTTGAACATGCTAAGAGCGACACCAGTCCCACCACGTGCATGCTCTGAGGACTCACTTAGGGATGTGTGCATGTATTAAACTCCACACGCACATGCCACTCGTGCGTGCACACAAACAACACATGTTGCATGAGCGGATTGGGGTTGGGGAAGCAGCTGGCCTGGCAGGCAAGCCCTGGGATGGAGAATGCTAAAGAAGGTGCTCAGTTTGCTTCAGGCTTGGCCGCGTTCCCCATACACAGGGCCCCAGTGACTGCACATGGAGAGGAAAGGCCCCCGTCTAGGACTCAAGGCACCTTCCTGTTTGCTTGGCTGCATTTGCACAATCTCTCTGAAAAGTCAACCGTCTCCCCTTTCAGCCTCCCCCGGGGAAGGCCCTGGCAGTCCATGGATGTACTGTGGACAAGGTCTGTGAAACGAAAAAATTCCCAGGAAAACAGTTTTGGCCCAAGCCTCTTTCTGTTAACCTTGGGTATGCACTTCTGATTTGAAAGCAGGAAAAAAGAAATGCCATATTGTTTCCTCTTGACTTCTCTTACCTTGCTTGGCACACCATTTGCCAGTCTGGACCACCTATCATGCAGACCTGCCTTGGAAGAAAAGGCTCTCTGATGACAAGAAAATCCAGGAATTCATGAAGCAAGAATGCCCTCTAATGGAAATGCAAAGGACACCATATAACTTGCAAATTTACTTATCCTACCTGGTTCCTTATTTTAATCTAATTGGCAGCAACAACTGCTCTACATTTCAAATCTTGGGCTCATAGGTGACATATATTTTGCGTAAGATTCTAAAAAATGGCCCCTTCAAATGATCGTGACCTCTATATCTAAGCTCCTGGATCTTGCAAACTGTGTCCTGAGAGGCTCTTCGGGGTTACTCTCGCCTTCTGTCATTCCAGCCTCTGAATCCAGCAAGCTGTCCAGCCATGCCAAGAACCAACAAAAATTCGTCTCTGATTTGTCTAATTGTGCATAGGCTTTATATAGAGACAGTACCTCTTATTACTTCCCCTTATATCTCTATTGAAAAATGTTTCCCTTGCTCTGTGCCCCTGATGGTTGAAAAATGTGAGTTTTCCTTGCTTAATTTCTTTCAAATTCAAGATGGAGCACCCAAATCTCTCACATTCATTTCCATCAGAGAAATTTCGATTTTCTTTCAGAAAGGCGTATGTTTGCCATTGAGCCAACCTCGCTTGGCCCGGAGCACCACCGAAGCCCTCTGGGTCATGCAGTGTTGCAGGAAGTGAGTCCAAACACAGCTGTGTCAGGCAGCACAGGAAGGTTTTGTTCAGACTTGCTGACGGCCCTGACTGAGCAAAACCCACATAGGCATTTTCCAGAAAGACTGATGATTAGATTAAATTGAACCTAGGATAAGGCTAAAGCTCTCAGGGTATTACGTATCTATTTCCTCTGTTAGTCAATTAAATAATTAATACTGAGTGGTGCAGAGGCGGTTGCCTCAGGACTTAGCAGCCCATGTCTTAAAGGCCCTTCCCCCTACAGCGATTTAGCCATGGTGATGGCTCAGGCAGGCGATGGGATCCAGCCAGGGTAGGACTTACTCTACGTACCACCCAAGCAGCATCCCAGGATCCAGGCCGTGGGTGGAACTGCAGACCATGTACGTCTGAGGGTGGAATTTTCTGAGATAAAAGCTGCAGAGATTGGGGCTGGCAATTTAATGTCATTAGAACCAAACCACATGGGCAGACGCTGCCGCTTACTTCTCTCCCACTGGGCTGGAAAATTGCTGTCAGGCTTATAGGCTGGTGGATATTCACTTGGACTAGTCAGACCTGAGCCAGTCAAAGTGTCTGCTCTACCCTCAGGTTTTTATTCGTGATCTTGCTTCTGACTTTTGTGATTTAGAACATTGAACCCGTTGGGGGGAGGGGCTCCTTGAAAAGTCTCTATAATTGTGCCTATATAGGTCTCTTGTCGAGAGGCCTCGCATGTCTAAAGCCACTGCTGGAGGGGGTGAAGTTAAAAAGTACAATAGCAGGGGACCTCGTTGTTACTTAACGTTAAGTACATGTGAGCAAAACTCATGAATTAAGCTACTTTCCTTACCATACACCACAACCTGGCAGGCCTGAGTCAAGTGCTTGCCTGCTCTGTGCCTCTGTCCTTCCATCTCTAAATCTAAAACCATGATGTCAACTCATAAGGGTACCACGTGGTTAAGTAGATCAGTGACCTATAAATTACATTTTGTTGGTCAACTTGGAGATACACTTTGCACTGAAAGCATAGTAATGAACCTGATATCCAGTATTCCAGCATACTCAAGGTTTGTCTGCTGTCGCTGATTTGACACAATGGGGAAGCACATAACAAGTTCTTGTGTCTACCTGATTTTGTCATGAAGGACATGACCCTCCCTGATTTCTTCCGATGGAGGTCAGCATCCTGTTGAAAATCATTCCAGAGCTGGAGTAATTTACTTTTCCATGAAATGATTCTTGTTTAAACTTTGGCAGAGTTTCTCACTGAGAAGACCCTGTTTAAAGTTCCACTTTAGTTTCCAAACAACTTTCTAGCGAGATAAATCCTTTGAAATCATTATGAAATGTTCCAACTATCCAGCAGCTGAACACCACAGTCTGCCATTATTTTGGGTACACTTTGGAGAGCTCTGAGTCTTGGCTCCAAAATTTCACTTGTTGCAATATAAATTCTGCCATCACAGTCTATTGAGCTGTGTTTAACGTTTCTCTTTTTCCTTGTATCTCAAACTGTAAATGCACCAGGCAGGGTAACATACGAACCAGCAGGGAAAAGTTGTCTGAGAGAAAACTGGAACCTCCTTGAACCCTCTTATGGGAATCCCCTTGCTTTAAGACAGCACAGGGGCAGAGCCTGGAGGGTCACTTTGAAAAATATTCCAAGGCTCCAGCAGTGAACAAATTAGATCTTTGTCCTGGCTGAGGCCTCAGTCCAAGGCAGTGAGTAGTGAGAAGCTGGTGGTCAACAAAGGAAGCACAATGCAGACGCAGTGCTGTAGATCAGAAGTGCAGGTGTACTGATTAAATTATGTGTGGGCTTGGGATCGGAGAAGTAAAGTGTGGGCAGCCTGGCCCCAGGGGTACATAAAGCACTCTGTGGCAAGATCCTTGTATGACCTCTGCCCAAAGTTGACTCAACCTGGTTCAGGCCAAATATTATTCATCCCTCATTTTTAAGAGTGACACAGTCACTCACCAACTCCCAAAGGCCTGGAATTAATCAAACTTCAGAGAGAACCAAAATAAAAAGTAATACCTGGTGATTGTCTATAAAACTTACAGTGGGGAGCCCTCCAGTGGCCATTGGAAAAATTGAACCCTGGTTAGTTTGGGCATCGGACACTCTCTTAGAAATGGTACAACCCACATGACAGAAGTGCGTGTTAATTATCCTCGGTCAGGTCATAGCATCTAAGAGTTAGACGAGGAGGCTATCTAGGAAGAGCTAGGGGATTCTTGATCTGTCCTGAGGATACGGTCACAGCCAGGGGGAAGAAGGTTGACATTCATGTTGGCGACTTGAGTTTGTTCTGGCTCCTTTTGTGAAGTGCTGACTTTGGGCCCTTCACGCCCCTCCCTTCTCCCTCAGTTCCTCAACCTGTTTCTCTCCACAGCACTGTTCAGGGATTCAGTGAGATAGGAGAGTGAGCAACCAGCACACAAAAGGTGTCCTAAGCTTGCTAGGCCTGTCTGCTTTTCCCAAGACCATAACTTACGGTGTGCCTTACAGAGAGGACTGTTTGTGGCCTGCTTCTGTGAGTGAGCGGTGTCTTCCCAACTCGCCTGATGTCTGGCTTCTCATACGTCTTTGCAGCCACTAACAAGTGTCTACCTGGTACATGGTCAGCACCGGGTGGATGTGGCTTATAGTTTACTATTTCTATAACAAATATTTCTCAGGGTCTACTGCATTAAGGACTCTCCTGGGCTACTTCGATTGGGATTCACCTGCATCCCCAGTAAAAAGAGTCACTGTCTCACTCTTGCTCCTGTGCTCTTGCTCTCTCTGTTATTTAATTAAAGACAAAAACAAAATCTCACCTAGAGAGGTGTAAACTAAGATAATGATTCCACACCCTTTATAATGTCG
The DNA here is from genome assembly GCF_054644295.1 of Miniopterus natalensis. Lineage (NCBI taxonomy): Eukaryota > Metazoa > Chordata > Mammalia > Chiroptera > Miniopteridae > Miniopterus > Miniopterus natalensis. Next base: position 153,514,269 of record NC_142082.1, on the reverse strand, counting down.
GATGTGGACATGGAAGGGTTAAAATTAACCTTCTGCTACAAACGCTGAAATGCTTCTACCCATCAAAAATCCCTTGCGCCGTGTTTACCACTAGATATGAAGACCTGCCAGGAGTTTCTGAAACTCAGAATTCAGCTTTCAATATTACAGGGTCTAAAGTCTTGTCTGTCGATAAGTGGTGGTGAGGAGGGGAGATGCAGATACTCTGAGAGTACCAATGAAGAGAAATACAGCAAGAGTACAGGCCCATCTTGATAGAAGGTTAACAAAGCAGGCGAGAGTAGTGGAAAGCTCAGAGGAAATAAAGAAGACTGGAGTAGTAAAACAGGCCAGTTTAAAGAAATTCCTAGGATTATCACCTAATCCCTCCTTGGTAGCATTTCACAACACAGCCTCTGATATAACTCATCAGGTAAGAATAAAGCCTGGCATGGAACTGAATAGGCCAAAATTCAGAGGCTGTATGACAAGAGAGAAGGTCAAATAGGAATAAATACAGCCATCACTCTCTGGCGTCCAAAGTGTATTTTAACTTATATGTGGCAGATTGTATTTTCCAAAGATGGACACAACAATATCTCCTGTCTCATTTACTCTTCTATAGAGTGACCTTGAGGTAAAGTCTAATTCACGCCCCCTTGAATCTGGGTGGGCTTCTGACTACTTTGGGGAATAGAGTATATTAGAAGTGACACAGTGAACTGTCAAGGCCAAGTCCTACAAGGCAATGCAGATTTCACTTTGCTTGAACCTTGCACTTGAAACCCTAAACTCTCATGTAAGAAGACTGATTGCTCTTACATTGCTGCACTGGAGAGGCTACATGTTGGTCCTGAGCCACCTTGGACATCCAACCCACTTGAGCTGTCAAATGAAAGAAGCTCTAACTAACATCTGATTACATCTGTACGAGTGACCCCAAGCGAGAACTACCCAGATGAGCCCTGTCCAATCTCCTAACCTACAAATCATAAACACAAAATTATTGTTTTAAACTGCTAAGTTTTGGGGTAATTTGTTATGCATCAACTATTCAAAACAATAAATGAAATTTAATCAAAATGTCTTCAAAACTATAAATGCCAAGCATTTGGCAAATTATATTAATTGCATCTTAAATCAAGAAAAGAAAATGAGTCATAGATTCACTCACATAAAATTGATAACTTGGTGACATTTAAAGTTGTCACGGGACTAACAAACCGATTAGTAATAAATAATACTTGATAAGCAGGGTGAGAGAGGAAAAATTGCAGTGTTATTTGAAATACTGATGATGCCACAAATTATAGACTTGATGTTACACAGTATCTATATCTCTCTGACTGCTCCATAACTCCAGAACTTTACTGAAATCCCTTATAAGATGGTGACAGATATCTCCATTTGAAAACCTAAATAAGTGAGAAAACACTTCTGTTTCAAGGTGGCAGAATGAACCAGAAATCAACCTTAAGAATATGGGTAAATTTTTTTTTAATCCTCACTTAACGATATTTTTTCCATTGCTTTCCAGAGATAGTGGAAGGGAGAGAGAGAGAGAAACATCGACATGATAGAGACCCATCTATTGGTTGCCTCCTGCATACACCCCGACCAGGGCCAGGGATCAGCCTGCAATGGAAGTATGTGCCCTCGGCTGGAATAGAACCCAGGACTCTTCAGTCCGAGGGCAAGTGCTCTAAACACTGAAATAAATAGGCCAGGGTGGGAATATTGGTAAATTTTTGAATGTTTCAAGTTTTGTCAGAATCTGTCCACCTTTAAAAGTTATTCTGGGTTCTTAGGATATATTCCTAAAAGTGGGATCACTGAGTCAAAAGGCAGCTCCATTTTTAATTTTTTGAGGAACCTCCACACTGTTTTCCATAGTGGCTGCCCCAGTCTGCATTCCCACCAGCAGTGCACTAGCACTCCCCTTTCTCTCCATCCTCGCCAGCACATGTCATTTGTTGATTTGTTGATGGAGCCATTCTGACAGGTGTGAAGTGATACCTCACTGGTTTTAATTTGCATCTCTGATGATTAGCGATGTTGAGCACTTTTTCATATATCTCTTGGCCCTCTGTATGTCCTCTTTGGAGAAGTGTCTACTCAGGTCCTTTGCCCATTTTTTAATTGGATTATTTGTCTTCCTCTTGTTGAGCAGTATGAAACACTAATCAGAAAGAATATACGCACCCCTATGTTCATAGCAGCCCAGTTTACAATAGCTAAGATCTGGAAACAGCCCAAGTGCCCATCAGTAGATGAGTGGGTAAGGAAGTTGTGGGACATTCACACTATGGAATACTATGCAGCTGTAAAGAAGAAGGATCTCATGCCCTTTGGGACAGTATGAATGGACCTGGAGAATATTATGCTAAGTGAAATAAGCCAGGCAGAGAAAGACAAACATCACATGATCTCACTTATATATGGAATCTAAAGAACATAATAAACTGATGAACAAAATAGATTCAGTGACATAGAAGCATGGAACAGACTGACGAATGTTCGAGCAAAGGTGGGGGTGGGTGAGTGGGTGGGGAGAGATTAACCAAAGAATTTATATGCATATATGCATAACCCATGGACACAGACAATAGTGTGGCGAAGGCCTGGGGCAGGGAGTGGATGTGAGGTGGAAGAGGTCAGTGGTGAAAAAAAGGAACATTTGTAATACTTTCAACGATAAAGATAAATTTTTTTTAAAAGTTATTCTGAAACAAATACACTAACAGAGGAAAAGAAAAGGTTAAGCTATCAAACTGAAGCAGAGACGTTTTATTAGATTGTCATCAGAGCCTCTATCAGTGTTTCTTAATATCCACCTGTGCAGTGTATTTACTTGAAGTGAATCTCCCATTCAATGGCGTGAACCATGAAACAAAGTATGATCTGTGTATTTTAATTACTTCATAACTCTTTGGGCTCATGTAAATAATTTTTATAATTAGTTATTAGTTAACACTGAAAATATTTTATCTTTGATGTCTTCATCAGAAAGAAAGTTTCATTTTTTTCCTCCTTATAAGCACTTAATAAAATTAAGTACATAAAAATCCATGAAAAGAAGAATTTAATTAAAGGCAGATGTATTGTCCTGGCATTTTACAAAATGAAGCCCCACAAAAATGGTATCCTATTTTAGTTGAGTAACACATGTAATAATAATTTTTTTAAAAGCCACTAACAATCTTCTTAATTTAAATGACCATTGCCATCTGCACTTTCATTTCTTTATGGGCTTCTTGTCATCCATAGTTAAGGGTATTGTACTTTTGGGTATATAGTGGCCTTAATTTGGAGAGCTGACAGAATAGCATTATAAAATTTCTCTTGGATACTATGAAGTCTGAAATGGCTTCATATTATTTATATAAAAACTTCCACTAGAAGATTATGACATTTCTGTCCAACTTCCTTTCAAATTTCTTACCCAGGTGGTTTTTAAATTTTAATCATTGACAACCTGCAACAGAATCTTCAGGAAAGTGTATAAAAATGCAAACACCCAAATTTTAACAAAATCTGATTAAGTAGATTTCTATAGGGGAGAACAGTAATCAGAATTTTTAAATAACTCTTAACTTACTGAAGTTGAAGAACCTATTCTCTTTTTCAAAATTAACAAGATTTTCACTTTTGCAAAGATAGAGAGACCCAGACCATATCTACCCTCCAACCTAAAACTCCTTTTGAAAAAATAGATAAAATATAATAAACAGTAGTTTCCAGACATTGGATATTAGCAGTGCAATGATATCTAAGAGAAGGGAAATAAGTAAGGTGGTCCCCATGATTGCCCCAGCAAGAGTTTCCATGCCAGCGCACAGGGAAAGGTAATGCAGGAAGAGCCTACTGGTCTCCCTGAGTAGAACAGATAGATCTGCAGGTCCAGAAAGGCCAAAGGGGCTAGAGTTTGCAGAGCAGGTTGCTAGAAGAGAAGGAAGCTTCAGAAATCAGCAGAGGCTCCACCTCATTTCCTCAGATAAATACCATCCAACATCCCCAAGTTTCTTAAGGCAGAGGTGAGATTACTGATTTAAGGTTTTTCCTCTTTTCTAATATAAGCATATCATGCTATGCATTATCTTCTGCAAGAAGAAACTCAATAAGCTGCAAGAAAAGACAATTCCACAAAATCATAAAAGATACAGGTTCAAAATGAGACATTTATCAGAGAGAGATAAATCATAAGAAAGGAATCAAACAGAAATTCTGGAGCTGGAGAACTCAATGAGTGAAATAAAATATTCAATAAAGAGAATCTGCAGTCAGGTAGAGCAAATGGGAGGGAGAATAAGTGAGTTAAAAGTAGGAATTTTTTTAAAGTACCATTGAAACTAATAAATGCATTCAAAAGAGTTGCAAAATATAAAATCAACATACAGAAATCAGTTGCATTTCTATACACTAACAATAAAACATCTGAGAAAGAAATAAAGAAAACTATCCCATTCACAGCAGTATAAAAACAATTAAAAATACCTTGGAATACATTTAATTAAGGAAGTAAAAGATCTGTACACTAAACGCTGTAACACTCTGATGAAAGAAATAGAATATACAAATAAATGGAAAGATATCCCATACTTATGTGTTGGAAGAATTAATGGTGTTAAAATGTCCATACTATCAAAGTCATCTATAGATTCAATGCAATCCCTATGGAAATTTCAATGTCATTTTTCACAGAAATAGAAAGAACAATCCTAAAATGTGTATGAAACCACAAAAGACTCAGAATAGCCAAAACAATCATAAGAAAGAAGAACAAAGCCAGAGGCATTACACTTCCTGATATCAAACTATACTGCAAAGCTATAGTAATTAAAACAGTATAATATTTTTTTCAATATTATACTGTTTTAATTACTATATGAAAATAGAATAGAGAGCTCCAGAAATAAACCCACACACTTATGGTCAACTAATATTTGACAAGGGAGTCAAGAACACTCAGTGGGGAAAAGACAGTGTCTTAACAAATGGTGCTGGGATAACTGGATAGCCACATGCAGAAAAATAAAATTGGATCCTTATTTTATACCACTCGCAAAAATTAACTCAAAATGGCTTAAAGGCATACACATATGACCTTACACCATAAAACTCTTAGAAGAAAACATAGGAAAAATTCTCCTTGACGTTGCCTGGCAATGATTTTTTATATATGATGCCCATAGCACAAGGAACAAAAGAGAAAATCAACAAGTGCATCTACATCAAAGTAAAGAGCTTCTCTGCAAGAAAAGCAGAAAGGAAGAAGAAGGAAGGAAGGAAGGAAGGAAGGAAGGAAGGAAGGAAGGAAGGAAGGAAGGAAGGAAGGAAGGAAGGAAGGAAGGAAGGAAGGAAGGAAGGAAGGAAGGGAGGGAGGGAGGGAGGGAGGGAGGGAGGGAGGGAGGGAGGGAGGGAGGGAGGGAGGGAGGGAGGGAGGGAGGCAACCTATGAAATGGTAGAAAATATTTGCAAAGCACATGTTAGATAAAGGGTTAATATCTATCATATACAAAAAATCCATACAATTCAATAACAAGAAAGAAACAAACATGAATTTTTAAATGGGCAGAGGAATTAAGTATATTTTTCCAAAGAAGACATCTAAATGGCACTGTTAGATGCCACCGTGCTGAGCACAGCCAACCCCTGTGTGTGACAGTGCATCCTGTGTCTGTCCTTGATGCCTGTGATCTCTCTCGCTCTTGCTCTCTCACCCAGAGATCATTGGCACTGTTTGCGAAGCCTTGTTCGTCCCTCTCCCCTCTGGATTCTGAAGCAATTGAGAAAATAGTAGAGTTAAAGGAAAATTTAAGTACTATCAGTATCAGCTGGATTGCATGCCAAAGCTCATACCCAAGGCTAGAATGGTCTTCAAACTCCTCTGGCCTGAGCTGGATTAACCCCTTCTGAGGCAGAGCAGGTCCACCTCCCCGCACCAACACCTGCCCCAGAGGGCTTTGCACGTGCAGGAAAGGCAGCTGCAGGCTGCTTGTTGGCCACCACAGATCTAAAGAGGGAGCCAGGGAGCCAGGGCCATGCCTGAGCAATGAACCTAGGGAAGAGGCAGGGGTGAGAGTATGGTGGAGAATGACACAGAGCTTCCCTCCCACAGGTCCCATGAGGGCAGGAATTCCTATTATAAACCCTATATTTCTCCTGGTTCTATAATTTTTGTTCTGTAACCTAATATGCTTGAACATTGGAGCCCACTCTTTATGGCTGCACCCCTAGGTGAAAGGTCCCGCAGTTGATCAAGCAGTACTGCTTCCTTTCTTCCAATGTGGCCCTTCTTCCGATGCCCATGGCTGCTCCTCTACTGACTCCTGAGACCCGAGCTATGCGGTATTAATTTTGCTCTGAAATGAATCAGACCAGGGCATATGCTAAAGTATGCACGAAGCCACTCTGTACTGGAAGGCCAGAAATCCTTGATCTCTCTCCCATTGCAAGTGATACCCTGTCACATTGTCTATTACAGCTCAGTAGAAGTTATGTAATGAACCCAAATAACTACATAAATAACTCCTAATAGTATAGTGCCAGCAATATTAAAGTGCCCTATAACTTGAGTATGAGGACCCTTCTAGTAATGAATTCCTCGAAAGAAATAAAAGTCCCAAATTAAATATCCTTCCTTCTTTTAATATAAAGCACAAAAACCTTTAAAAAATGACAATGTTCTTTCCTCATTTCCCCATTTCTTATTCTGCTCAGTATCAGTCAGAGTGATTTCATTTTAATTATCTGGGTAGATTTGGGGTTCTTTACACAGCTACAGCCTAGAATATTTCACCAAAACAGGTATTTTTTCACCATCTCTAACTTGAATTAATCAAATCCCCAACTCTTTTTAAGAGGTCTAACAAGTAAATCAGATATATAAAGTTATCAAAGCACCAGCCCCATACCAAGAAAATCTAAAAAGCATAAGAATGCTTATTATAATATTTCCCTAACCACACATAGTATAACCTTTGACCACATAAGGAATGCCAGTCAAACACTGGACTGGACACTTGATGGACTCTTGAGGATACAGGTCTGATGAAGCAGTCCCAATTTATCAGTCTACAAACATGAAATGGTTCTGCAAATTTTCAATCATCACAGCCATCTTTGCTTTCCCAAGATCTTACCCTAATGTTTAATGAGGCTGCTTAAACTTTACAACTGTTTTTTTTTATGTTTCATATAAGTCCAATTCAAAAACTGTCCCCCTAGCTTTGTTGAAGTATAATTGATAAATACGATGCAATCTAATTACTTTTTTAAAAATTCTTGTTATTAATATTTTGGTCTTATTTGACTCAAATCTTCTCCTTCTATCCCATACCTATATTCCCTTCTCTTCCTTCCACTCCAGGCTATACAGAGCCATGGGACTTTGTTTTGGAGCATCACTCCCTCATCCTCTTTGCCTTTCTTCTGCCTCTTCTCTTACTCTTGTGAGGGTTGTACCATACAGGACTAGCCAGTGTTTTATGTAATTGCCTCTCAAGTAAGGTTGCTGTCCTGTTTTTTTAAATTAATCATTTTGATGCTTTTGTTTCATATTATGTTATTTGTACATTTGTCTAATCTCTGCCTCTCTCAATGAATGGAAAGCAGAGCCTTTATCTGTATGGTTTACTATTCTGTCCCTTTGCCAATAACAGTTCTTGACAAATAGTGGGTACTCGGTAAATATTTTGTCGAGTGAATGAATGCCTGCTTGTCTAGCCCAGTCTGTGAATTCTATATGTAAGTGGCTGAGGAATCCAGTCCCTCAAAGGTCATGAGTGATCTATCCTCTTGAAAAACGCAATTAGAGGTTCTGTCAGGTCACCAGATGAAGGCATCATGTCTATATTTCCCTGTTTCATATGCCTTTTCCCCCATGCTCTGGCAATTTCTGGCAAGCTTGCAAAGTGGTAATTTCACCTATCCTCTGTATCCCTAAATTGGGATGTGTGGATACAGGATGGAGCCATCATCCCATGGAGACTTGGACAGGATAAAAGAAGCACTCTATCCTCACTCCTTGAGGGTAGTCCCCTTTGCCATGGTCTTTGCACAGGTCTCCATGTCCTTTTGCTCAGCAGCCATCCTTCCAAGAAACATGATGCCACTCTTTGTTTTCTATAGACACATGCAAACTTCATAAGCAATGTGGCACTCTACACAATAGAATAATTACTACTTCCTGAACTCTGCTGGCTTTAAGAAGGTGATACCATCTCCACTGTCCTCAGCTTGTTGTATGTACTTGTGTGTCTGTATGTGTGCAAACTAGAGGGAATAAGTCTCCCTATGCTGATTTTTCTAGAATTCATCTTTGCATTATTTTTATTGTGATATCAGTAATTCTGGGAGAGCAGAAAAGGGTTATAGTAAATAATTCATAACTGTAAAATCCATTGGAGAAGGAAGATAGACAAACAAAAGATAAACCGTTTTGTTCTCAGTCTTGCCAGCCAGTTTGTACCAGTTCTATGGAGCTCATGTGCACTCTCCCATTGCTGCTTCTGGAGTTTCCCTGAGAATTCCAATGAGAAGCAGAGACCCAGGCCATATATTTTTCCCCAAACCCTGTTTTTTCTGTTTTTAATCCTCAAACACTGAATAAACATTATTTCCCTGTGACAGTCTAAAACTCTCTTTTCACCACCTAGTACTGTAACCAAAACACAGGTCCGGCTGCCTGCCACAAGGAAAGTCATACTCATGAGACAGGTGCTGGTGCAAAAGGAAAGAGGTTTATTCAGGTGCCATGACCTGGGAGAATGTTGGACTCCTGTCTCAAAGACCATTCCCCCTTCCTGCTCAAGCTGTGGTTCTTATAGAGTTAGGGAAGGAAGTGATTTTTTTTCTATTCGATTATCTTGCTAGTTTTTGGTGTTCTGGGTCCTGTCCATTCATCTTTCTAGCTTTTGGTGAGCTTGGACCCTGTCTTTCTAGCTTTTGGCATACTGGGGCCTAATCCATTCATCTTTTGGCATGTGAACCTCTCTCTGCTCCATATTGGGCAATGAGGAAGACTCCCCAGCTCCCTGACTATCTATCAGGGTCAGTGAGGAGGAGGGGTTGCAGGACCCAGCATTTGAAGCCTAGAGATGCTCTAGCCCTCAGCCCACCTCCCTACACTGGACAGGGCACCTGCTCATCCAGGGGAGATTGTTGGAGTCCACCAGGTATGCCTGGATCCCAGCAAGCCTCTCTCCTCTGTACAGTCCTCACGCCAGTGGTCCACCCCTCTGAAGTGGCCAGCCTGGTTGACTCACCCTGCTACCCTCTTCCTGGGCTCCAACTGACTGTCTGCAGTAGCAGTACCTTTTTCAGCAGAACCAGAACTTCCATAAGGGCCTGTCTCTTAGCACAAGTTGAGAGACAAGGTAAATAGGGTGGAGAGATTAAAAGGAAGAATCAATTACATTCTCTTGTCTTTGTGTTCAGCACTCCAAAACTAAGGTAGAGTAGAGATCAGTGTGTGCCTGCTGTATAGCTCTGTGTGCTCAGTCCTGGCAGAGATGCTGGAAAGGAAACACTACCTCTTAGAGGTGACCATGTTCTAGCTCAGCAAAGGTGTTTCTCCCTGCAACCACCAGGGATTTTAAAACCATCACAAGATAAACTTGTTCTCCAGAGGCAAGAGAGTCTTTTCTGATTACTAGGGGGGAAATCACAATTTCTTTCCTAGTCAAGAATCTACTCACTCAATTGAATGCCCCAATTACCTTAATCCCTAAACTGAATCCCTTTATTCACTAAACCCAGATAGGGTTCCATACTTAAAGACAGCAGACAAGAAATTGGGTGAATCCTCCAAATCTGGCAGTGCTTTTTATAACCAATCACATGCCTACAAACAACAGCCACAATATAAACTGCTACAGCCCACAAATTCAAAGACTGGCAAGGCTTATGTTTAAAGCCATCTACCCAAGCCATGCCAAGACACGCTTTCTCGCTATTCTAACTTTGGTGTTGATTTCTTGAGGTTTCTAAGCTAATGTACCATGCATCAGATGCCTTGTCCTTCCAGATTCTGATCCAGTTAAAATAAAAAGACAAAACTTTTGGCCACCAACACAGCAATAATTTGTTAAGCCAAAAATCATCAGTGGAAGCTACAACCAATGTGTCGCTGTTGTTGAACAGGATCAGACTATTTACATATAGATTACATAGTAATTACAAAAGGAAAAATGGTTCCTTTATTGTGGCAAAATGACACTAACCAAGTGATCAAAGTTAACATCACCTTGACTGGGAAAACTGATGTCATGTGCCTCCTGATGTAATAAACTGAGGAAAACTGATCACCTATATTGTATTCCTGACAAAGATGCAAAACCTAAATCTAGTCATGAGAAGACAATCAGATAACCCATGTTAAGGGGCATTCATCTTTTCCTCCCTGCTGCTTGAAGATCAACCTACATCAGGAATGACACAGTAACTATCCGGACAAGGAAGTTCATGACCAACAGGCTACTTCAGCGGAAACAAATGATCATTGACTTCCATTGGGAAGGCAACAGTACCCAAGACAGAAATTCGGGGGAAACTAGCCAAAATGTGTAAGTCCACACCAGATCATCTTTGTGTTTGGATACAGAACCATTTTGGTGGTGGCAAGACAACTGGCTTTGGCATGATTTATAATTCCTTGGATTACACAAAGAAAAATGAACCCAAATATAGACTTGCAAGACATGGTCATATGAGAAGACCTCAAGGACACAGAGAGAGGAGCACAGGGACAGGATGAAGAAAGTCTGGGGACTACAAAGGCCAATGTTGGTGCTGGTAAAAGTGAGCTGGGGATTGGACAGCAGAAGCAGTTAAGATTATTTGGTGGCTTTATCTGTGGTGACTGTGCAGATTTTTCATGAGAGGATTAATAAGCTAAGAAGTTTAAAAGATAAATTTTATAAAAAGAAGGCATTCTTTAAAGAACTAAGTTGTATTCTTCAGTAATGTCGGTGTTATGAAACCAAAGAAAGACTGAGGGACTCTTCCAGATCAAAGGACACTAAAGACAAATGCAATGTAGAATCTTGGACTGAAATGTGGATTAGGAAAAACAATTGTTATAAAGAACATTTCTGGAGCAACTGGACAAATTTGATTATGAACTGTATATTAGGTAACACTATTGTGTCAATGCTAACTTTCTTGAACTTGATATGTCTTTCTTCTTAGTATACATATGCACAGGAGAATGTCTTTGTTCCTAGTATACATATACTGAAATATTTAGAAGTGATGGTTTATGAAATCATCAATTTACTCTCACCTGTTTCTGAGCAGTAATAATTGTATTAAAATGAACATATTTGTAGAGAGAAAGAAAGTATATGTGAAAAAAATTTTAACAAATGATCTAGATAAAACTGTACATGTATTCATTGCCTTATTCTTGCAGGGTTTTTTAGGTTATACTTTTTAAAAATTAAACATTAGAAAAATTCAGAGCATATAAAAAAAAATGAATCAAACTTAAAAAAATAGATACAAGAATCAGATTAAGGATCCCAATAACAGCTTTATTATTTGTAAAACTGGATTGGAAAACAACAAAAGTAACAGAAGAAGAAAAGTATGCTTCCACTCCTATCTGAAGTGATTTACCAGTGACAGAGCCGCGGAGAACTCCAGGCATTTCCCAGGCTCCCTCACTGCCTTCTCCTCTCCTGAGAAAAGTACGCCTCTCTAACAGGTTTAGCCACATAGAGTGTATTGTCATTTTTCTTTCGACTTTTTGTATTGTTACTTGAAACATACATGATCGTTTTTATGCCAAGAGTTCCTGTTTGTTTCTGAAAAGCCTCTCTGTTTATTCTTGATATTATGTTCATCATTGTAATTGCATGCTTTCTTGTAATATGTAAAATATTTTCATATATAGTTTTTCTGCATCCTGTACGTGCCAGTTCTAATATTGTCAGTCTTTTAACATTTCCATGTTTTGCATACAGTCTCTGTTGACAGGCACTCACTATGATTGCTTGAGCTCTCATTTTTCAGCAATCTTGTCTCTGAAATCACGCTTATTTTTATCTTTGAAAATCTTATTCGGAGACGGTTCTGAGCAACTCTCCAAATTGTAGTCAGCCATATAATTGACCCCCTATGCAGGGACAATCTCAGACTCCTCAGTTATTTTGGCTCAGAGCAGGTGTCTCAGGCTCAACTTCCCCTTCTCTTTGCTTTTTTGAAATCGATATCCCCTCAACTCTGATGCTATAGGAATCTGGCTGGCTTTAGGGAAATTCTCACTGCCTGTTGGCCCAGACAGAGTCTCTGCCACTCTGGTTTAGTAACTCTCACTCATTCCACACTGGTTTGGCTTCCAAGCATTCCCACTTCAGCTCTGGCCATAAATATCCAGGCTTTGTACCCTAGAAAATCCGGGCTTGTTTTTACTACTGTCATTTTTTAAGTGATTGCTGACTTTGGTGATACTCCCTCAAAGTGGTATATTTCTTTGTGTGTTATTTAAACTTGGATTGTTAACTCATCTTCAGTTTTTTTCTCCTCCTGTGAAGGCCCTATGTACCCTAGGTTGTGAAAGTGTTCCCTTTTGAATGGTTTTGAATTTTATTCTTCAAAAGACCTTCGAAGGTTTTAACTTCTTCTAACGAATTTTCTAGCCTAGATTGTTGATAACTATAGGTGACTTTTTTCTATGCTCACTTCCGGGTGGATGACACGTCCTTTGTTGCTGTTTCCTGTTTCTGGATCTGCGGGTGGAGTTATTCTGGTCCGTTTATCCATGTGGGATTTAAAGGCTCCCAGCTTTATGTAGGAGCTTAATTTCAGCACTCCTTGACTGGACTAAAGACCATATCTTCTGTCCCTTATCTCATGTCAGGGACTTGTGCTCTCCTGTACGGCTATGTTATCAGCTCCTGATTGTGCCTTTGCCTTGAGTTTCCTCTGAGTTCTGACACCTGAGGATATCTCATTTCTTCTTAGTTATGTTTTTCCACATGTTCAGTGTGTTGGGAACAGGATCAGAGGAGGTTGTGGGTTTCATGGTCTGTTTTATTTCAATCCCCCATTTTTCTGGCGATTCTCATGATAATTCCTCTATAACACTATTTAACAACTTCTCTGATTGTAATTGGGTTGACAGTTTGGTAAGACTGAGCCTACCCTCAAGTCCATGGGTAGGTGCAAGCCAATTAGTGACCTTAAAAACCCTAGACAAGGTGACTGGTTTAGAAATGGTCACATCCACTCAGCACAAGTCAATGAGATGGGAGAAGACATTCTGACATACTTGATAAAATTTGCCACATTTTAAAGGATACAGGATGGTAGTATGGTAATGTTATTGACAACAATATATATTACACTTTTTGTTTTGTAATTTCACATTAAATTTTGCTTGATTATGCCCACAAATCACTCAAAATAATCCAATTGATTTATTACAAAAATGTAATGTTTATTTACTTTGGACAAAAGAGGCTTTGATATGGATACCGAGAAACCTTTTCCAGAGAGAGCTCTCATCTTCTCTCCATTGTACAATACAGTGTAAGTTTCTTCATACCATGCTTCACTAGCTGACGTTGTCAGTTTACTTGATTACTTATTTTGTCTCCTCCACAAAATTTTAATCTCCATGAAACAAAGACCTTCTCTCTCTTATTAGCTACTAGATTCTCAGTGTCTAAAACAGTATGACACATATGAGAAACAGTATTAGGTGAATAAACCCTCACCACATTCAGGCTTTTTCCTGCTGAATCTCTTCCCAATAACTTGTTAATATACCCAAAGAAAATATCTCTCTCAACACTTTCAGAAGTATAAGGTTGCTTTTTTCCAAGAAGTCACCAAAAAGAAAAAAAAAAGGCTTGATTTCACTGGCCTGTATCAAGACACGTGATCACTTCTAAGGCAATGACATTGGCCAGAATCATGGTCTTCATGAATTGACTTAAGGCAAGCAAACCCATCATATTGCTGAGGGTCGGAAGAATCCATTCAAATCAGTTCGGTAAATGTGGGAAAGAGGCAATTCCCCCCAAAGAATATTCCGGTACAATTATCACGAAAAAAGAGGTTTACTCACTAGTGTCTCCAATATCTGTCCACTATACCACCCAGCCTGTAAGACAGGATTTTACAAATGTCCATTTCAGTCCAAGAAGATAAAGTGATTCATATGGGGCATTAACAAGGAATTAACATAGGAAAAAGGCTAAAATTAGAACAAAATCTCCACATTTTCTGCCGATTATTTAATTATTATTTAAATTAATTACTATTTAATTTCTTGATATACATTTGTTAAATTTATTCATCCATCAGCATATATTTATTGATCATCTACTATGTGCTGGACACATGGTATGCTAGGTTTTGGGATTAAAGCAGTAAACTATAGGAACAAGGTCCCTGTTTTAATGAAGTTTATATTCTAGTGTGAAAGACAAATGAAAAACCAATGAGTAAGTGCTTATACAATATAATGTCAAGTGGCAATAAATGCTATGCAAAAAATAAGACAGCAAGTAGATAATGACAAGGAGTGATACCTTATGAATGGTGGTCAGAGAAGGCCCCACTAAGAAGGTACAGTTGGGCAGAGACCTGTTTGAAAGAAGAGAGTGAGCTATAAGGATATCTGCTGGAGGGGAATTTTAGGCAGAGAGAACAGCAAACAGCAAAGGCCTTGAGGTAGGGAATGCCTGGCTAGTTTGTGGAAGGAGACGATAGTGTGAAATGATAAAACAAACACAGGATGTATAATCTTGGATGCATCAATCAGCCTCTCCTAACTGTAGTGTCCTGTTTTGTAAACAGGAGATAGTCTACTTTGTACTACGGATAAAAGGGGACTGATACACAGTAGGTGTTCAGCCAAAGATATCTTTCTTCTACGCCTTTTACGTTTCCCGCGGGTGCAGTCTTCCCCCAAGTCATCTTAGGACACTCACTAACCATATGCTCAATTTGCCGTTATAAACCGTTTCAGTTTGAAGGCAGCTGCTGCTTTGAAGTGTTCCCTGTCCAAACCATGTGGTTTTGTGACCCTTTTGTTCATGATCCTGTTACACTAACCACAATCCACAAAGAAGACTGCAGCATGCTACCTTCTTCACTCTGGTGTGTGTGTATGTGTTTTAAACTAAGAGGGTTGTGTGGGTGTCTGATCCTATGAGTCAAAGGTTCCAACCAGAATATAAATAAAATCCAGCTCTTCGTCAAAAGAAGCCAGTGTCAATTGGTATAAACCAGACCGTGCATTGTACCAGAAGCCCTTGTAAACTACTGAAATCCGTTCTCCATTAACGTTTCCAAATGTATCAGAATAGTATTTTCTGTTTGGCTTCTATGGTGCTAACTTTTGCTAAATAGCCAAGTCTCACTTTATGTGTAGTTTTTATACATACATCTTGTGTACATATGTATATGTGTGTGAATATACATGAGGTGTGTGTGTATGTGTGTATGTATGTAAATAAACTAGTCTAAGAACATTTTTTTTTTGCCTGTGGTTTTTATAGATCCCCTTACAGATTGGTTTTCTACATCAGCTCAACAACCCTTTAGAATTTAGGTAGAGGGAGATGGAGGGAGCAGAGATGTATGTGGGCTGAGATGTGGGCCACGTGCATCACTATTTGAACTGAAACTTTGGCTTTTATATATTTCACATAGTTGGTAAGATTTTACTTGAATAAAGAATCCTGCTAATAAAAAAATAAAATAAATCTGAAGATACCAGAACAAAGCCAAAGTGAGATATGGTTGGAAATATAATTAAGCAAATTATTCAGTCTTATCAGATAGTGAAAGAAAAGAGACTTAAAATTGCCTGACTTCTTATGTCAGTGACAAGTAAATGTTTCCTTCTTTTGTCTAATTTATTGTATTAGGTACACTTTAGGTATATGTGGATAAAGTGTTTAAGTAAAAGAAGGAAAAACTAGAATATTGTGTAATTACTGTGAGATAGTAAGTTATAACATTAATAGGATAAGTCATTTTGAGCTCTCCAATTAGCATTATTTCTGGTTTGCTCGTTGCATTGCCAGGGAACTGGTTTTGCGTTTAAGGTTATTCGTCACCCTACAGTAACAGGGCTATTTCATAGGTTTAGAGGCAAGGGTATAAAAAATTTATATGAATTGTTAAGTGAAGAAGGTCTTATGAGCAATAAAATATTTGTTAAAATTCTGGTTAGAGTTGTGTTTCCATAATGAAATATATCTAAGATTCTTTTTTGAAAATCATTAGAATCATTGAGGGTTTTCTTCAGTGAAATTGAGAAGGGTCCTTTTGTGAGAAATATGCAGTGTCTTCTCTAATCAGCAGTGTTCCATCCTGACTACCTTCCATTCTGTTGGCCGTTTCAGGGCATCCTCATTTAAAACGAAGCCCTGGTCCATTTGATCCGATGCCTTCCAGCTCAAAAATTCTACTATCCTATGAAATGTTGCCCAGTGGAGTTTTCCACATCTCCCATGATGTTTGTTCTGGAACATATCACGAGAGTGGAGAATTTCCAGTTCTTTTTACTGATTTGTTTTTGCATTTCCTTCCACCTAGATTCTGAAGGGGTGGTGGGAAGATTTGAGCCACTTTTTTTCTTAAAAAATAAAAAATTCTAGTCTTAAAAATAGAAAGAATAAATTCTTATTAGGGGTTTCCTGTTTTCTTTCATTCACTGTTCTCTACCTTAGGTGCCAATTTTTCAAAGCCAAGGAAGAAATGAACAGCATGAGATGGTTGGGTCTCCCAGGTGGACCCAACCTGCTGGAACTGATCATGAAAAACCTGCTTTCACTCAGTTTCTGGCAATATAACCCACTGGTGAGTTGAATTGCGCAGCTTCATTATCTGCCCTGCTCATAGTCTTTCTAAAATGGTATTTTAAATTTAGAGTGCGTCCAGGCCCCCCTGGGAGACTCTTTGAAAGTCTAAAGTCCAGTCAGCTGTCCATATTCCTGCTCTCAATACCCCCTCCCTCGTGTCACCTACTAATGTCCCAGTTGCTCTATCATATTGACCAAAGACTTTCGTTCCCATTTTAAAGTCTTTTTCTCCATCCCAAGTTCTGCCACTATCTTGAATGCTGTGACATGCACTTGTATGACACATCCAACTCCCTGACCCTTTGGTTTCTTGATTTACTCATTTCTGTGGACTTTTGCCTTTACTCCATTTCTGTTTCCCACTCTCATGACTAAAATGTTGTCCTTGTCATCAACCTGGAGGGGTCCACCCCTGACATCCACTCCAATCATTTAGACCGTAGGTTCCGTTCCGCTGCTCTCCCTACTTCCATACTGTAATTGTGCCCACACTCCACAGTACCGCTGTGTCCTTTGCTCATCTATTTTATCTGTGTTTATCCAGACTTGCTCTTTACTCTCCCATCTCTATCTAGTTAGATTTCATAAACCACCCCATCTAGTAAATCCTTACAGTATCCTCAGTCATCTTTCTGCCTCTTGATTCAATTGCTGCCTGGCAAAGCCCAAACCCTGGGTTAATTCAGCTGGTTCCTTTTCCTTTTTGAATGTCAGAAGCAACTGAAACTATAACCAAAGCTAAATCCATGCTCCTCCCATCTATTCTAGCCTACTGTGTGTTATCCTTATGCCGGGTACCACTCTCTATTCAGCTGCCTCTCAGAAAGTAAAACATCACACTAGACTTGTCTACTCCTCACCAACTCTCATTTCCAATCTATCACCAGGCCTTGATTTAGCTTTAGTCCTATTTCTTCATTCTGACTCCCACTTGCTTAGTCCAGTTTCTCTTTATCTCCTAGACCTCTACAATGGCTTCCAAAGTTGTCTCCCTACATTCAGTCTTGGCCTTGTCCAATTTATTATGTACAATGAAGCTAGACTGACATTGTTAAAAAACAATTCTGAGGCCCTGGCCAGGTAGTTCAGTCGGCTAGAGCATCATCCCAATACACCAAGGCTGCTAGTTTGGTCCCAGTCAGGGCACATACAAAAATCAGTCAAAGAATACATAAATAAGCGGAACCACAAATTGATCTCTCTCTCTCTTTCAAATCCATAAATAAATTTTTAAAATTGTGATCAATTTACTCTTCTAATTAAGACCTTCAATAACTAACCATTGCTCTCAGAATCAACTCCAAGCTAACTAAAATGGCCTGAGTCTGCCTGTGATCTGAGCCTGTCCCCTCCAGCTGCCTTGTCTAGTCACACTGACGTTGCTCTAATAAGCCTTGCTCTCCCTGGCTTCTGAAACTTTTTGTATGAGCTCTGCTTAAACATCCAGTCCTATATTCTGTTTCCCCCTGGTCCACTAATCTGTCTAGCTGCTAGTATTAATTTAGGTAACATTTAGATCTCCTGCATATGGGAAGGGATCTTTCCTCTACTCCCATACACTCTGTGCTTCCCTTATCATACTCTTTATTATTCCCTGTGATGGAATTGCCTATTTATTTGTTAGTGCCACCCATGCCCTATCCCAGTGGGACTATAATCCCTGAGAGGGCAGAGCCTTATTTACATGCTTCACCCACACAACCCCAGAAACTAGCATGACAATAGGACATTATGGGTACATAATAAGTATTTGTATTAATGAATGATTCAGTGGGTGTAGTCTATCCATTAATTAAGTCATTCATTTAAAAACATGTAGTGCCATTCATAGTTATAAGTGCTAGAAATACAAAGTAAAATCTAAGACACATTGGAATATATTTCTATAATAAAGGTAATATAATAATAACAAGCCTTTATAAAATACGATATGCCAACCACTGTTCGAAGTGCATTCCATGTCTGTTTAATCCTTATAGCAGCATTATCAACTAGGTATATCTGTATATTACAGATGTACAAACTGAGTCAAAGGGAGATTAAATAACTTCTCTAAGTCTAGGAAGCAAGGGGCAGGGCCAGGGTTTGAACCTTAGTGGTCAGATTTGAGAATCAGTGAAATGCCAGTTCATTACAACAATTTTTTTTAAGTTTATAGCTGTTCCTGTGCTTATATTTATTTTGAGAAGTGAAGAGGCCTGATAAAGCTCAGTGAAACAAGGGAGGTGTATTGTTGCCCTTAAGGCTTTCACAATCTGTGTGGATGTGGTGAAGGCAGAGGGAAGATCAGTGCACAGAAAATCATGGTTGGACAGTGAACAGAGCATTCTAAAAGTTCAAAGGAAGCTATGCTTTGCTCTGCCCTCAGAAGGTGAGGAGTCAAGTAAGCTTTTATGAAAACATTTATGATTAGCTGGGTTTTGAAGGATGGATAAACAAAGGCATAGAGGCAAGAGTGTGAATGACTTGGAGAAACAGTCACAATCCAGGCTAGTTGGGACATGGGCTGCTTGGGTCTTTTTGAAAACCATGAGGCAGGAAAGTAGGGTAAAGTTTTGTGTACCCTGTTAGAAAATTTCAATATTATTCTGTGTTAGTGTGATAGCAGTGAGGAGTCCAACCAAACTCTGACTCCACCTCTCCTAGCTGTGAGACTTTAGGTAAGTCACCTAAGCTGTCTGCCCCAGTGTCCCCATCATAACATAAGGCTAATAATGGTGTCTGCATTACCAGGTTGTTGTTGTGATATTTAAATTAGTATATGTATGTCATATATATTAATAGCATCAAGTTTGTGTGTGGTGTGTATGCTTATACCTGGTCTGGCACATAGTAAGCACTATGTATATGCTAGCTATTATAATGATATAACTTTCGAACATTTGTTAAAATGACACATGTTAAAATGAGATCTTATGTGAATCCATATGTAGAATATAAATTTAAAGAACAAGCAAATAAACAAAAGCTGCTTTGCTAAAGGAGCTCCATCCCCTTGAACTGTCCCTCAGTTTATTGAGTTGCCCCAATGGTATTTCCTGGGAACCCTATGACTCCAGAAGAGTTTGAAACCCTCCATGGTGGACACTGGAAGGAAGCCCATCCATAACTCTGTTAGGGAAAGAAGGGCTTTCTCTAGCCCACATCTCACTCCTGAAATCCAGACTAAATCTCTCTACAGCAATGTCTAATAGGCCTCTGATATAACATATCTAATAAAACCCTTGATTGCCTTTCCTTTGTCCCCACAACCAAGTTCATTTCTCTCCGCCTTCCCCATGGGTCCATGTCTCCACCATTCACTGGGTTGTGAAGCCAAACCCTCGATTCCTTCCTGTGTCTTCCCTCATATTTATCCTTACCTGCTGAAGGCCTTTCCAACCTTATCCCACAGCATGGAGCGCGAAATACAAACTGGTTCATATGAGTATCAGTCAGAGCTGTGAGTGATTTGATCGGCCCCTGCCTTCTTCTGCAGCACTGTTTTGTCTCCCTCGCTGGTTGCTTTTCTTCCTGGAAAATGCCGAGCTGCTTTCCTCCCAGGGCTTTTGCACTTGATTTTCCTTCCCATCTCTCAGTCACTGCAGTGGGGCTTCTATTCCTTGCAGTGGATGCATTCCTAACATCTGGAGCACCCCCGCGGGCCTGATATTGTAGGAACTATTCTGTCTGACATACTCATGACTGTGCTTTCAGCTAGTCCTCATGGCTTGTCATTCCCCCAGTCATTTCACTTTGCAGCTTTAAGAGTTCATTTGGCCAAAAGAAAGCCAAAGGTCAATCCAGGGAAGGTTTTGTTGTTGTTGTTGAGTTGTTGTTTTGCTTTTGTGTGTGCGTGTGATTCACTAGGGAACCTGGACTTGATCCTGGAGATTACAGGTTTTAAAGCCAGTTTCTTGGTCAAATTTCTATTTTAGACAGATTTCTCTGTCAGTCTCATGGAGGCTAGTTTCTCTCCATTTAACAGATGAGAAGTTTTAGACATTAAGAAGTTCAACAAACACCCAGACTACAAAGAGAAGAAACTGGCCTTGATTCCTGATGTTCTAACTTCAGCCTCACAATTATTCACTTTACTGAGTGAATGGAATGGGTTGTCTTAGGCTAAAAGTCTGTTTATTTCTTCCTTTCAAATCATTTACTAAAATGCTTACAAAGTGCTTCTCTAGATCCTGGGATTAGAGAAATGAAGGCAGTTCGGTCCCTGTCCTTTAGAATTCACAGTCCTCTTATGTTTCAGCTTCAACTTGGTTCCCAATAACCTTCTATTTCCTCCCCACTGAGGTGATTAAATCCTTTCCCGACTCTTCACTGGTGTGAAGGGAACACCAAGTAGCCTCTGGTAGCTTTTGTCTGGAAATCACCCATGTTTTGGTTTGAGAGAGGCCTGCCCATTCTTGTGGCAGCTAAATTGAGCTGGAAGACAAATAGAAATCTGACCAACAGCTACACTTGACGTTCATTATTCCTACTTCATGAACAAGTATCCTAAGGGTTCCGGTTACACAAACCATCACGAAGTTTCCAAGAGAAGAGATTGAACCGGCGAGGCTATGGACCTTGCCCAAAAGGAAGCTTTTGTCCAGAACACTCCATGGCTTGTTTAATATTAAAAGAGAGGAAAGGAAATCACAGATGCATTTGCAGAGGTTTAGGCACTTTTTTCACTGTGTCATCTCTGAAAACATTGCATTAACCCCGAGGGCCATAATAACATTTTTGGTTTGAGGACTATTTTCATGATAGGAAAGATGATCTTATATGGTGGACAGTGTAGGGGTTGTATAGCAGATGCAAAATGAAGTTAAGGATGGAAAGCAATGATTAATAGCGCTAAACACTTAAATAGGCCTTTCGGCTTTCTCAAACCACATTATTTTTAACCATGTAAGAACCCTGTGGTTAAGTGGAGAGCTGGTAATCATAAGACAACTGAAGAAAATTAAAACACAAAAGGCTAAGTAATCTGTTTAAAGTGTTGATGGCTGTATTCACATTAAAAGCCAGGTGTCTGAATTCCCAGACTGTATCTCTCCTATTAAATTATACTCCTGTGGTAGAGTCAACAAAAGCTCTCAGACAGGTCTAGGTACAGACCTTTTTGTATACCACTTCATTTGTACCTTTAATAATAGATGTCTTCATGAAAAATAAAGCATACACTGGGACTTTTATGTATACTGTATCTAGGTTCACTCTTATTACCTTTTAATTTACATGGAATATTATTTTTGCTAAATCTGGAATATAGAGTCAGGAATCTTGGGTCAGAGATTTAAAAGTGATATTAATTCAGCTTTTCAGATATGACCTTGAGCCCCCGTGAAGAATTAATAGACCACTCCCATGTATCCTTCAGCTGTACCACAGTGGTAGAGAACACATGCTCTAAAGCAAGAGTCTAAATTTGTGCTCTGACTCATTTTTCCATGGTGTGAACTTGGGCACGTTACTTAACATATCCACACCTCGGTTTCCACATGTATAAAAATTGTAAGTCTCTATATATGAAACTGTAAGGATTAACTGAGAGAATACAAGTAAAACACCTAGAAAAAAACCTGCCACATACTTGGTTCTCAATAAATGTCAGCTATTGTGGTAAATGTTGCAATTGTATTAACTAGAGTAGCACTTTCCCTCATGTGTGACAAACTCACCTAAGTCCAGTAACTGGCAATTTTCTGTTAACTGTAATTATTTGTATTATGTTTAATTATTTTCCAAATGAGGCCACATCCTGGCAGCCAATCCTCAGATATTTCATCTTCTATTGACTTATCTATCTAACTGTCCCTTTCCCCAGAGACTTAAGACAGTTGACAGTGGTGAAGACAGTTGGCTTTGTTTGAACAGGTAATCAATTCTTTTAAAACAAATGTAGTTTCCTTGGATATTTATGCTTTCCTCTGTTATGAGAATAGATTATGCCAATGCCATGCTTGGAAAATATTTGTGTGTGTTGAATTTTTCTTATTTTGATTCATTCCATAAACATCCATTAAGCACCGTGGTTTCTGCCCTGAAGAAATTTACAGTTGCTTCAGGCAACTCGAGAAAAACATGTAATCAATAAGTATGCAGTCCAGTCTGGCTGAGGTTAACCCACGCTATACAGTAGGAATTGGCCAACTTTTTCTGTAAGGGGCCGGATAGTAAATATTTTAGGCCTCGCTAACAATATGGTTTCTGTTGCAACTATTGAACTCTGCTGTCATAGCATAAAAGCAGCCACAGACCTTGCATGAATGAAAGTGTATGGTTTTGTTTCAGAAAAAACTTTATGTACCAAACTAGGTAATGGATCAGATTTAGCCAACAGCTTACAGCAAGCTGACCCTTGCTCTGCACCATCACTTCTCTGCATACCTGGACCTCTTCTGAATCCAACACAGGCGAACATTTTTGCAATTGTAATGCTACAACTTGCCAAGAGTTATAATGATCTTAGAGGTTATTATTTCTGCACTTATCACTATAAATGCCGTCCGTCTACTCTCGACGGGTGAGTGAGCCAGTTCTCTGGTCCAATTCTGAGAACTGGCTTCTAAGGACCACTTCTCTGCTCTTTTGGTTTGGGCTCCCTGAAAGCAAGGGCTGAGACAAGAACTTGGGTGAGAATCTTTTATTTGGGATCTGATCCCAGAATACAAGAGTGAAGTAATGTGGAGAGTGAGACAAGGAAGGAGGAAAAGAAAACAGGAGGAAACATGATCAAAGTCTCTACTGTGGGTAGTGAGGACACTAAGAGAAGCATGCAGAATATTTCCTGGAATTGTCACTGCCTGGGACAAAGAATGGGAGGCTGTCATCCTTAAACATCAGCTCTCGTCCCATATTTGTTGACAAAAATTAACTACCCTGAATTTCTGGACTGAGCTTGTGCATGGGCCCAGCAATGTCATATGGGCTCCTGCAGAGCTGGAAAAAGCCACGAAACAGAAAGTGGAAAGAACCTGGTGCCTTTGGAAGTGGGATGCTGTCAGCACAAGGTGACTCCCAGGTTGTGTGGGGCTCTCATCACAAGTTGGGTGGAATCAGAGGAGGGCCGGGGAAGTGACCCAGTGTCAGAGGTGTAGTTAAAAGGTGAGATGACACCTAAAGGAAACTTCATTTGTAGCACTAAGTAATAACCATCTAAATAAATATAAGCACTGAGAGGAGGTGTGAGAGGGCCTCACAGACCAATCGGGTAGAAAAGCAAGGGGACCAAACCTAAGCCCAATTGTCTAAACTGCTTTTACTTCTTATGTCAAACTACATCCAATTTATGGTCCAAGGCTTTAAGCCACTTGAAGACAAAGCAGATTCAAGGCACTTTGCAGCTCTGAGTTCAAAATGGGGAGTGCCTACTGTTCTCTCAGCTGTCTCCACCAAGCCCTAGTGCTCAGGCCTGTCCTGCTGCCCAGAGCGACTCCTTCCTCCGCCAGGGCCGAATGAGCAGGCCTGAAAGTCAGCACTTAGCAGCCTTTCTGTTTTGTTGTGTGTAACCAATAAACTGCCGCTTAGAAAACCAGAAGCTCCTTGCCTCTATTTTATTTTTAATTCTACTCCCAAAGAGCCTCACGATAAATATGAAAGAAGATAAAGAGAAAGTTAAAAAACCTCTGTTAGTACTTGAACATTCAAGACAGGCCAAAATAAACCAAAAAATATCATTAACAATAAGATGCTTAATGTAATACTGCATTTAAAACAGGGGAAAAAACTAATAATACATCTAAATGTAAAAATTTAAGGAAATTGTCACATAAATTATATAGTCATATCTTAAAATATTACTGTTCATCTCATATTTTAAAAAATATCTAAGAATATTAAAAATGGTCACAGTATAAATGCAAGTGTGAAAAGGCAGAATATAAAACTTTCTGTACTATTACTGAGTCTTTATATTAGACAAGTAAGGCGACACATTTTCTTGTCGCTATGGTATTGACCTTGTTGAGGGCCGTCCAAGAACCCACAGTGAAGTGGAAGGAGAGTGTTCACAAGAATGATCACTTATAGAAGGTGGATTCCCAGACTCATATGCCTTGGAGATTAAAGAACTGAAACATTGTGTCCTGGCCACTGACCACAAACCAGAGGTAAGGGACCCACAAAGCCTCAGCTGGCTCAGAACCAGGCACTTCGAAGTGTCCACTGAGCTTATGGGAATCTTTGCGGTACCGAATGAATGACAGTCTAGGAGCACGGTGACTAGTTGTTCTAAATAATGCGGGGGAAACTGGGGCACACTCGTAAATATGGAAACAGAAGTAATAAAAGTCTTTCACAGTGAAGGAATGCAACTAGCAGTGACTAATGTCTTGTGGTTCTTTCTAGGATAATAAAATGAAATGTTTATGGAGTTTGGCCTGAAAATGATTTCAGCTATTTCAGGAACACAGTCTTGGACAATCTGTTGACACCCTGGCAAAAGAAGGGCCATTCTCAAATAGTAAATCAGCCTTTAGAAGGTAAGGAATCTTGATTTCTTGAAATAAAGACGGTATCACAGCTCTAAGGCGAAGACAGCCCTGAACAAGAGGAAGGGGAAGGCAGCATCTGTAGGTAGGATTTTGAAGAGATTGGGTGGAAATTTTGTAACTGGAAGATCCTCATGTGTGGGGTGGAGGTGGCGTGGGCAGCATTCTGTTTCATTTTGAATTCTTGGAGTGATCCAAAATGACCCCCCCTTAATTTGGCTTTTTCCAGGGTTCTCCTTGAGGGCTCGCATGCTGTCTCAGGACAGTGGCAGAGGTGAATTAGCAGCCCCACGCCTCTGAAATTATTGGATGCAATTTCTCCTTTACTTTAGCTCGGTTGAGCATCCTTTTCATTCAAGAGCAATTTCCGACTTTGTTAGAATCATTAGCAATCATTTTATTCCGAGCCTAGGACAGATTCTGCTCCTGAAAGTTATAGAATTCCTAGATTCTGTGGGTGACAAATCACTGCATCAGAGACAAAATCGAAAAGAATCTATAACAAAATACAAAGCCAATGTCCCCTGAAATTGTAGGTCAGGATAGACATCCTACTAAAAGAAAGAAAATTGGAAATTACCACTTATTTGCATTAAATTTTTAAAAAATTAATATTCTGCCAGTGATATTTTGTTCATAAGGATTTAATCAGACTGCTCTCCATGTAGTGAATCAGCAACACCTTTAGACATGAGCAGGACTTGGGAGTAATGAGACTCTGTGCTACCCTCAGGACCACGGCCCTGCCAATACTTCTCTGGCCAGTGGTCAGAGGACTATTGACAGAGTTGCTCTTTCATTTAGTGTGGATCTGTTTTGAGTTAATCCTCAGTGAAAAACAGGTGGCCAAACTTTGAAACTTCTCGCCTGGAGCAAATGACCTACCAGAAAAAAAACGACATGTTATTAATATTATATAGAAACACCAGAGTTTTATTAAGTCATCTACTCCCTTGGCAAAGAAAGAAGAATCCAGTTCAACCACTGGCTATCACAGCTGGAGGAACTGCTACAATAACACCCAGACATCACTCACAGCAAGTAACCAAGATTAACAACTGAGCTCTTTGAGAAAGTTATTTAAATAACTTACTGCCCATCATATACTTTAGTGTTAAATATTCAGAATTTCTGGTTTTCCATCAATTCTAGAGAATACAAACCTTCTTTATTTATGATTTTTTATGATATATCTAAAATATAACAACAGCAACAACTCAAAGACAAAAGCCAAAAGTAAGCTGTTCATAAAAGAACTGTGCATATACCATTTGATAATGATACTGGAGGGGATTGAGAAGATTTTTCAGGCCAATAATTTTTCAAGGCACAGTATTACTCCATTTATTCATTTATTCTACAAAGAGACTGAACTAGAATAAAAGTCAAATAAATAATTAAAAATGAAGTGCCTATAGTATGAAAGTCGTCATGGAAGGTACTATAGAGATGGCTAACTGTCACTCTCTGTGATAAAAAGGACCTTAAGGTTTAGCAGGGCTGTGACAGTATCTGCCATGCCAGATAGCATGTGGTTGATGCCACAAAAGAACCTCCAACTATATGCTCTAAGAGGGATGAACAACGAAGGGAGTATTTGAAAAGGGCACTGGCCAATGAACAAGATTTCAATGGACAGAGAGAAAGAGGGCATTTGGGGTGAGACACACCTGAGCAATCATACAGGGGGTCCCAAAGAAAACCTATACAGACTTTAACAGCTGATCGCTCAATTTTGAAAATGAAATGTATTTTAATAAACACTGCCTTTATAATTATTCAAAGTATATATATATATATATATATATATATATATATATATATATATATATGTATTTGGGACACCCTATATATAAGCAGGAAAGTGCACAGCATATTTTGAGACTAGCAAGGAAAGTCACTTTGGTTTCTTTGGGAGAGGAGATAAGCCAGGGACATGGATTGGTTGGTATCTGCTCTCTGGAAAAAGCAAGGAAAGAATCCAACTCAACTGCTGGCTGCTAGAGGAATGGAAATGTTTGAACCATTATGATGGGTTATAGATGCAGAGGATTAGTTCTGAACAAAATTGTCGAGGGGATGAAACTGTCTTTGGCTCCCACACTGTACCCATTTAGCGGCTTAATGTTTCCCCTAATCTTCTTTAAAACCTACTTGCAGCTCCTCACTTCACAGGTTATTGAAAAATCCTCATTAATATCTTCAGCTGCTACCTCAGAGATGTTCTCTGTCTGTTCGTTACAATAAATGGGTTAGAAAGGATGAGTCAGCAAATTCAGGCATAAACAATGGGTGAAGAATTAGGGAGGGGATTCATTAGCCTCCCCAGATCCCTAAAATAAGTTACTACATAGAGGGTTAAGGTTTGCTCTCACTGTTACCTGGGACCTTATTTCTTTCCAGGTAGAATTTCTTTTTCTCTCACAGCTATGCAGATCCTCCCGGGAGTAAATTCCTAACTGTGCAGAAGATGAAAAACGCCATTAAGAAATTCTCCAGTGCCACATCCACTCTGAGCTAACCTTCTCCCTCCACAGATGCTGATGCACCCAGTCACCCCCACAGCTGCAGTGGCCACGTCACCCCTGCCGGCCAGAGGCTGAAGCAGGAGTCTGCTGGGTGATCTGGAAAACCCTGTGCTTCACTGGTTGAGGGGACAGCAGCAGTGGGCATTGCCACCTCATGGCTTGACCATGAACCTGACAGTGGCAGTTGCAGTGTGAAATTGAAAATAAAATCTAGAGGAACTTCAGAAACGCCAGGGGCGATAGCTTTGAGATGCTGAACCGTCAGCAGCTGCCACATTTCCTTGTTATGTGGGAAAATAAGCTTTTCTTCCTCAAGCCATTTGTTTGTTGGCTGAATTTTCTGTGACCTGCAGTGGAAAGTACCCCTAACAATAAAAAGCCAACATCAGAATCAATTGAGAAGTTTTCTTTAAATAGTTTATTTATCTCAGGGTTGGGATCAGGAGGGAGTGGAAGTGAGGCACGTTACCCCAAAATCATGAAGCTGTAATGCCAGTGCTACAGCTTCCTCCCTCCCTTCCCTCCCTAGCTCTGGATTGACTTCAGACTGGGGGAGAAGTCTCTCAGTTTTTACCAAAAAATATTTAGTAACCAAAGAAAGTTTCACATTCTGAATTGTCCAACCAGCTCAGAAATATTTACTTTATAATGAAGCACATTTATAAGCATCATTTACAAGCAAAATTGGTAAATACAAGTAATTATCGAACACCACCAAGGTACAGGTATTTTGCTGCTAATTTTACATATATTATCTCATAAATTTCAAAAAGTTTGAGATTTTTAAAAATTTAAACCAAATTTAATGGGGCAGAATCTATACACAATAAAACTCATTCATTTTTAGTGTAACGGTCAATGAGTTTTGATAAATATACACTCCTTTAATCCCCATTACAATGAAAATAGAGAAAAATCCTCAAATCCTAAAATGGTCTCTGCTGTCCCTTCATGACCAACATTCCTCAACTCCCAGCCCAAGCGACTACAGGTCTGCTTTCTGTCACTACAGTGTATTAGGCATTTATTCCCTTCCTTTTTGCCCACATTGGGTTTAATTTTCTTTTCTTTTTTATTAGATAAGTTTCAGGTGTATAATATTAATTTGACATCTGTATACATTATGAAGAGATCAAACCCCAAAGTCTAGCTACTATCCATCTCCATGCAGTTGACTCTCTTCACCCCTTTTTCCCTCAACCCCCTTTCCCTCGGTAACTACCAATCTGTTCTCTGTAAGATTATTTTTGTTTCATTTTGTATATTTGTTTCTTTACTATCATTAGATTCCACATATGAGTGAAATCGTACATATTTGTCTTTCTCTGTCTGGTATTTCACTTAGCATTAGGCCTGCAAGGTCCATCCATGTGGTTGTAAATGGCAAGATTTCTTTTTGTTTATGACCGAGCGGCATACCCCTGTGTATACACACACCACGTCTTCCTCAGCCATTCAGCCATCGATGAGCAGTTAGCTTATCCCCTACCTTTGCTATTGTAAATAATGCTGCAATGAAGATAAGAGTGCATATATCTCTTCAAAATAGTGTTTTCATAGTCTTCTTTTTTTAAATATATCTTAATTGATTTCAGAGAGAAGGAGGGAGAGAGAGATAGAAACATCAATAATGAGCGAGTCATTGATCGGCTGCCTCCTGCACGCCCCCAACTGGGGATCAACCCCGCGAGCCAGGCATGTGCCCTGACCCGAATCAAACTGTGATCTCCTAGATCACAGGTCAATACTCAACTGATGAGCCACACTGGCCGGGCTGTGCAGAGCTTTTTAGTTTGATATAGTCCCATGTGTTTATTTTTGCTTTTATTTCCTTTGTCTTTGGAGTCAGGTCGTAAGACGTAAGTCAAGGACCATACCACCTATGATTTCTTCTAAGTGTTTTGTGGTTTCAGGTCTTAAAATCAAGTTTTTAATGCATTTTGAGTTAATATTTGTGTATGCTATATGATAGTGATCTAGTTTTATTCTTTTGCATGAGCTATCCAGTGTTCCTAACATTATTTATTGAAGAGACTCTCCTTTCTCCATTGTAGGTTCTTTGCTCCTTTGTCATAAATAATTGTACACATGTGGGTTTATTTCTGGGCTGTCAGTTCTGTTCCATTGGGCAGTGTGACAGGTTTTGTTCCAATAGCATACTGTTTAGATTACTACAGCTTTGTAGTATAGTTTAAAATCAAGAAGTGGAATCTTTGAAAATCAATCAGTGGGATTCACCTTAATAAAATAAAGGAGTAAAAAGCACATTATCATTTCAGCAGTTGAAGAAAAATTATTTAATAAATTCACAGCTACTCATGTTAAAAACTCTCAGCAAAGAAGTAATAAAATGAAACTCCTCAATCTAATGAAGGGCAGCTATAAAAACTGTGCAACTAACTTTATACATAATGGTAACAGCGTGACATAAGAGAAGTTTCTGGGGTGAAGGTGATGTTCTATATCTGGATAGATGGTTGGGTTACACAGATATATTCATTTGTCAAAACTTAACAAATGTTCACTTAAAATTTATAAATTTTATCAATTATGTCATTAAAGAAAAAATACTGTAAACAAAGTTTGAAATTTAGTTAAAGAGAAGCATGCTGAAGCATTTGAGGAGACGTATACTTACATCTATTACATACTTTGAAATGCATCAAAAGTTCAGATGGATTGATGGAAGATTGTGAAGTCAGGATAAAATAATGCTCACTGTAGAGTCTACATGGTGGGTAGCAGCATCCCACGTGTCTACCCTGAATATAAACCAGCATCGGAAATGTTCTATTAACTTATTACTGAAACCTCTGTTTCGTGGAAAACCTTTCAGGCTGTGCAACCCAGGAAGAAAATGCTTGTCGTTCAACCTGTCAGGATCTCCACTTGAGCACAGACCCATTTGCAGGGGCATCTGATGAGAAAGATATGAGCCCTGACAGTGTCCTAGGGAGAGCACTTCCCCAGGTCTATTCTAATAAACTGGCTTCTGGCTCATTGCTGGATGGCAGCTAAAGACAGAACCATCTGGGAAGCAGAGTATAGAATGATTTATATTTTTCCAAGAATCAAAGCAAGGTGGAATATTACTGAATGAAACCACGGATGTTATTCATAAAATCTGGGCCACATGAGGTTAGAGGTGTATTGATTTCCAGTCTAAGGATGAATTGGCCACCTTTGGCCTCTCAGGAAAATAACCACAGATTAAGATGATGAAGAACAGATGCCACTATTTGAAGCTTCCATTAGAAAGCCCTAAATGGGCTTAATTGGCAAGGCAGCCATAACAACTGTGTCCTGCCACAGGTTGATGGAAGGATGACAAATGTTTTAATGTGGTAAAGACAAATCCTAGGTCTAGTTGCTTCCCAACAAACGATTGACCAGGTTTGAAGCAATCAAACTTTCCAATACTTACCAAGTTCCAGGAAAGCCTTAGATTTGACCACTTCTATGTTGGAATTAGGTTTGAGAACAAAAAAATATATTAAAATGTTTCCTAGAGAAGTCGTTTAGTGAGAATATCCATACCTAGCAAGGCTTAGAGAAAGCAAAGATATAGATCTGCCCCTGGCTCTTCTAGAAGACTCTGCCTCCCTTTTTCTATCCCATCTTTTCTTTGAGCAACCCTTCTGGTTCCTACTACCCAAAAGCCTCCTCTTCACATGATGTTCCAGACAATGTTTATATATATGTATATATTGACAATATATACACATAACGTCCCAGACCACATATAGTCAAGTAACTAAAAAGTGAAAACTGACTACTAATGTTGGACTATTTGCCTTTATAGAAAAATCTACAGTGCTTAAGTCAGTGAAATACATCACGAAAGATTAAATTTCAGGTATCAGTGACAAGTTGGAAAAAAAATGGCAGCAAACAGCATTCAATACACGGTCATTTATTCATAAGGTATGCATTAACACCTCCTCTTTGAATACCTTTTTGTAAGTTGCATTAGAAATAAAATGAAAAATAAGTCAGATTTCCTTCCCTCCAACAGCGTACAAACAGAAGAGTTAAGGTATGTACAAAACTGCCTGGCGGGTGTGGCTCAGTGGTTGAGCATTGACCCAGGAACCAAGAGGTCAGGGTTTGATTCCCAGTCTGGGCACATGCAGGGGTTCCGGCTCACTCCCCAGTAGGGGACCTGCAGGAGGCAGCCGATTGATGATGTTTCTCTCTCATGGATGTTTCTCTTTCTCATTCCCTCTCCCTTCCTTTCTCTCTAAAAATCAATAAAAACATTTTTTTTAATGATATGTACAAAGCTAACCAAATATGCAGCCAGTGCTTAGTAGAGAGCATGTGATTTTAAAAGATCATATATTCCCTAGAGGTTCAGGGAATAGAAAGAGCTTCTAAATGAGGGGTTCCTGGAAGGTTTCAGGGAAGAGGCTGATAATGAGCTGTCCAGGGAGGACTCGACTGCTGACGCTGGGAGCCAGGAAGACAGTGGGGGGGGCAGGTGTGGAGACGGGGCGTCCCTGACTCCCGTGTGAGCGATGGCCTGAGAGTGTACCGGCCTGCACTGGGCTTCGGCAGGGCCGTCAAGGAAGCTGCTGTTTATTGTTTCCTGTCCTCGGATTTGGCAGTCCTATCACAGGGTAAAAGTCCCTGTATATGTTCCTCATTCTATTCCTTCTCATATGAGACTCAGAATTCCTGGGAGCCACGGTCTTCTCATTTCTACATGCCAGGTTTGAGTTACACTTTAAAAATTGTGCTAAGGAAGTGAAATAAGCCAGTCAGAGAAAGACGAGTACCACGTGATTTCACTTCTATGTGGAATCTAACGAACAAAATAAACCGACGAACAGAGTGGAGACAGACTCCTGGATACAGAGAACAGACAGACAGCTGTCGGAGGGGAGGGGCTGGGCGCTGGGTGAGAGGGGCGAAGGGGTTAAACAGAGAAAAGAGAAAGTCTCGTGGAAACTGACAACAGGATGGTGCTCGCCAGAGGGGGGGGTGGGTAGAGGGAGGTAAAGGGGGGATAAAGGTGATGGAAGGAGACTTCACTTGGGCTGATAAACACACGATACAATATGCAGATGATGTGCTGTAGAATTGTACACCTGAAATCTGTATAATTTTATTAACCTATGTCACCCCAATGAATTCAATTAAAACAGCAAATATACTTGATGCAAAACAATTCTTTGACGTCCTAGTTTTGTTTTGTTTTGTTTTCCTTCTCCATGCCGAAATCAAATTAAATTCCGTATATTCCCTCTGAAGCTGTCAGCCTCTTTGTTTTATTTCTTTAATAAGGAGAACAACATGCTTAACTGCAGTCTTAAAATAATTTCCTGAGATTATCCAATCAACACGTCTGTTTTCAGGCATTAGCACACTTATTTCATTTCATAAACAAAATAAGCAATACTAGTGATAGTTAATGGTTTTATAAATGGATAACTACTCTGAATAACCTGGCCTTAACGTAATAACTGGGAAATTAATTTAGTTCATCATTATAGTTATTTCCATAGGGATTTCTGTTTGCAGGACAAAGATTTAGAAGCTCTGTCCTCTAAACGAACACAAGAATATGAAAAGTCATTTTTGAGAGGATGATTATCATTGTTGGTGTTATTTCTAGATTTGAAGACTTGCACAAGTCATATAATGCAGGATCTCTGAAAAGGGAATGTTCACCTAAAATTTACAGGGCAATGCCTAGTCAGTTTCAGCATATTTATATCTTCCTGGCCTGTGCACATGGACACTTCCAGCCAGGAAGTGAGAGATAGGTAGATTGGTGCTGCTCTGGGATGTGACAGTGAACTTGAATCAGGGCACATGTCACAAAGCTTAGTAACAAGAACGTGCAGAGCCTTGGCGGTCTAGCCAGTGTGCTGGCAAATAAAAAGGAGCATATTCTGTAGATCATTTTAAAACAGTCATAAAACTGATTAAATGTTGGCCTGCTTTTTATTATCACCATATGCTGGTAATTCTAAACAAGGTCAATGATATAATACCGTCGCCCACCAAAAAAGACCACTCCCACAACCCATCTCTTTGGTCACTACTATGGCAGAGCTTTTAGAGCATCTGTAAATATGCTCTAAAAGCAGCATCCTTATGTCAACCCCAACAGGTGCAGATGGGAAATTCTCTTCAATCACAGCATCTGTCTCCCACCCATGAATTCCCATGCCTTCTGGCAAGGGGAGGGGGAGTGTGGACTCTAATTCACTTTGCTAGAGGCAAACCAAAGCTCCACGGGGAAAAAAGCAAGGAGAACTGAATTGACAGTGTGAAGTTAACTTTTTGTTTCATTTACTGAAACATCTGCATGGGTGCATTTAAGCATGACTGTAATGTGTATCAGGTAGGAATCAGTCTACAAAATAAGATGTTCATTCACGTATCTGTAGACAAAAAAAAAAAGGGGGCCACATACTAAACCTGACAAGCTCAGGGGAGGCCCGCCATGTGAGCCTCACAAACTCAGAGACAATGTAACCACACTGCGTGGTCTGAACATAAAATTTCGTAACTAGCCCGGCCGGGTGTGGCTCAGCGATTGAGCATCGACCTAGGATCCAGGAGATCGGGGTTCGGTTCCTGGTCAGGGCACATGCCCGGGTTGCGGGCTAGGCAGCCGATCAATGACTCTCTCATCATTGATGTTTCTATCTCTCTCCCCCCCTCCTTTCCTCTCTCTGAAATCAATAAAGATATGTTTTAAAAAAAAAGTGGGTCATGGTGGGTAGTCACAGCCTAGGCCTGGAGCTTCCCTGCTGGTCAGCCCTTACCTTTGAAATTGTACAGCCTTTGTGCGCCTCCGCTAACATACCTTTGAAAGGTCAGAGTAGTTTGTTTCTCCAGACCCCTGGAGGGCGCAGCGGCGGGCACCGGAGCAGGAGACACAGAGCCGCTGGGTTACCTTGTTGCCCACATACCATCTCCATGTGCCCTAAATGTTAACTGTCCTGTACCCAGCAGTGTAAGGGAAGTAGTGTCTCTCCACTTTGCTGTTCGTCCAGCCGCAGAGATTTTCCTGATTTGCTCTCTCCCGCCTCCCTGCTCCACCAACAACGGATTCCGTGTAACCCTCCTTGTGTCTCCTCCTTCCAGTCTGATGCATAAAATAAGCCCCAAAGTCGCGTTCTCCTGAGCAGTTTCTCAATCGGTTGAGATGTTGCTTCCCAGAAACTGTTTGGCTCAAATAAACTTTTATAAGACTGCTTTCGTAGGCTGGACATTCTTTTGTTGATATATCAAAACAGTGCGGTAGCACTTACCCGGCGCTGGGCGCTGTTCTATTCTGGAGGCTGGATGCTAACGGTGAACAGTGCAGCCCAGTGCCCCGCGCAGGCACTGCTGCTTCTGTAACTATTGAACCCATCGCCTCGAACAAAAACACGCCTATCCAGCGAAGACACCAATTTCCAGGGACAGAACCGTGTAAACCGACACTGAGAAGGAGACTTTTCTCTAGTGCTGGTCACTGCTTAGTGACCTTCTCTGGAAACGCCAGGCCCACGACGGGCAGAGCAGGGTTCAGTTCTGCGGGCTCCCCCTGCGGGCCCAGCGGAAACGGGAACCTCGTCTCCTCGCCCAGCTGCTTCCCTGGCGGCCCGGGAAGGACTTCAGTCGCGCTGGTTCTTACAGGGACTCAGACTCGTTTTCCTTCCGTCGTCCCTGGGGGGTGGGGCGGAGGAAACAGTTGCAAATGAATGAGGTCAGTGGAGTTTTCTTCCAGTTACACAGAGAGAGACGCATGATTTGCACCGAAGGAAAACAAAGGAGCAGAGAATGTTCCTGGTGTAACGGGCGCATGTGCCAGTCATGGTCTCCGAGACTTAACGTGAGAAGGCCATTTGTCACTTAAAAGGTTCATTCTTTTTTTTTTGTTTTTTTTTTTTGCTGCAAAAAGCAACAAAAAGCTTTGTTGTTTCCATTTGGTGCACTGCGTGGGAGAGGGCTCCGGGGTGGTGAAAGGGGTGGCTAGGGGTTTTGGGGAGAGGCTCAGACAGGAGCCAGGCTCCAGGGGGACGCAGATGGGCCCTCAGAGCCTCTGGGCCCCAGAGCCCCTGGTCTGCTGGAGGGCGAGCCTGTGGGAGCCCCTGGCCCAGCTGGGGCCCGGCGGCTGCGGGGAGAGTCAGGTGTCGCCCATCCTCTGGATGACTCGCCTCCTCCCCGGAAGCGGTTCTCCCGCCGCAGAGCGGAGGGTCCGCGGGCAGGACCCGGGGCCTGCAGGTGCAAAGGGCCTGGGGTCAGGCTCCTCTCCGCGCTGGCAGCCCCCAGGTGTCCGAGTGTCGCCCCGCTCGTCCCGGGAAGGCGGCCGCAGGTCCGGGGGGAAGGGCCGGGCCGGGCCCGCACCGTCGGAGGCGCGGGGCGCCCGCGGCCTCTCCCTGACCCCGGAGGAGCGGCGCCCGAGCCCCGGGGGGACAGGCCCGGGACAGGTAGGCGGGCCGCGGGGGGCGGGGGCGGGCGCCTCCACTCGGGGGATGTGCTGGCGAGTCTGGGAGCCCGGGGGCGTCGGCGAGAAGGGGTCAGGGCGGAAAAGCGGCGCTGGCGGGGCGCGGGGCCGAGGGCGGCGAGGGGCGTCCCAAGGTGGTGCCTGGAAAGGACGCGGGAGGGGGTCGGAGGCTGGAGGGGGGCGTCCCGGGGTCTGTTCCGTCCAGACGCTGTGGAAGCGAGAGTCAGGTCCCGGACCGCCGAGGGGACTGCCAAACAAAAGGCTCATTCTTTTTTTAATATGTCTTTATTGATTTCAGAGACAGGAAGGGAGAGGGAGAGGGAGAGAAACATCAATGATGAGAGTCATTGATCGGCTGCCTCCTGCGCGCCCCCTGCTGGGGGTCCAGCCTGCCACCCAGGCATGCGCCCTGACCCAAATTGAACCCCTATCTCTTAGATCCTAGGTGTCCGCGCTCAACCACTGAGCCACGCCAGCCGGGCAGAGGGTTCATTCTTGATTTTATAAGATAAAGTATTCCTGTTATGACATACAGAGAATGCACCTTCACTCAGCATTTAAGCTTGGTTATTAATTTTTCCCCCAAAGCCAAAAAGACTTTCTTAGCTTGATTCAATTGACACAAAAGAATACAGTTTTGAATTGCTCCAAAGGAAAATCAGATGCAAAATAAGAAAATCATGCAAGCTGTTGAGGCCAAGGAGGTTAACCCCTCAAAGGTGATCTCTCGCAGGTTAGTGCTTCCTTTCCCCGGGGCTGAAATGCTCTGCAGAAAGGCGGCCTTGTGATGAAAAGAGAATGGGTTGGGACACTCAGGAAGGCTTCTCTACCAGTTCTGCGTCATTAGGACCCTTTCCAATTGTGAGATAACTTAGATCATTCTAGACCATGCAAGATCCAAACATGAGTACTATGCGAGATTCAACCCCATTTTTACAATTCAGCTCTTTCACATGCCTTTGAGTGATTGCACAGAAATACAAGTTAAATGTCGGAGTAGTGTAACCACCGACGATCACCTAAAGCCCACATCAAATTTAAACCCATTAAACAAAAAGAGAGGAGAGTGAAGAGAAGTGTGTGTCCCTTGTTTACTGGGGGCACTCTCACGGCTAAGGGGCATGGTAAGATCCACCTTTATATGTAAAAGTCAATGGCAAATGACCATCGTAATTTAGTGGGCAACCGGAGGGGCCCTGAGCTGATGTCGTTCCACCATATTAAAAGAGCAAGAGTTTCTGTATGTGTGTGTATTGAAGAAATATTGTGTGTAGATTTGAGGCATACCCACCTTCAGTAAGCAGTAGAGGACAGCCAGGAAAGAGAAAGTTGTACACATGTTCGAACACAGCTGAAGGATTCTTCAGTAAGTTTCTCTTCTGTGGTCCATTTCAAGTAAGATAGCATGATCCTTTGTGACTTCAAGATTTTAGGCAAGAGAATACGCAGTCAGAGAATGTACACCTTCTATGACGCCCGTGATGGTGAATTTTATGCGTCAACCTAACTGGGTCCTGGGGCCCTCAGCTGTTTGGTCAGACAGTGCTCTGGACGTGTCTGTGAGAGTGTTTTGGATTAACATCGAAGTAGGTAGACTGCCCTCCTAGGTCTCTAGCTCTCCAAGTCCCCACCTTGCCAACTCACCTTGCAGATCTTGAGACTTGTCAGCCTCCATATTATGTAAGCTGTTTCTTATAATAAATAAAATGAATTATTACATATACACACATAAGTAAATAAACAAACATACATACACACGTATACATTCTGTTGGTTCAGTTTCTCTGAGAATGCTGACTGGTACAATGCCCAAGAGAATTTTTTCAAACGAATTAACTTTCCCCTTCCTACCTACCTCTTTCCTCCCTCCCTCCCTCCCTCCCTCCCTCCTTCCCTCCCTCCCTCCCTCCCTCCCTCGGAACAAGAATACAGATATATACAGTTATCCCAAAAACATATACTGAATAGTTGATTGGATTTTTGATGGCTATTTTATCTTTTATTAAGTTTCTGTATGCACTTGGGTATATTTCTGGGTTTTCTACTCTATTTCAATAGTCTATCTTCTATTCATATGTCCATATCACTCTTTTTAAAAAAGTATTTCTTTTAAAAATTATAGTACCACTATCTTTTAATTATTGAGATTTTATGAGTTTCAGTATAGGGGTTTCTCCTCCCCCTATTATTACTTTTCTTTTCTGCCTTATGCCAGGTGTTCTTTTTTTAAATTCTTTTTAAAATTTATGTATAATTTCTATATAGTGAAATGTATAGATCTTAAATGCAAAGTTTGATGAGTCTTGAAATTTTTTAAAAGCCATGCCCATTTCAACATACAATGTTGTATCTTATTTGTTTGTTTGATTTTGAGAAGTGATATTTTCATACTCTTAAATCTTCCTACACAAGCATAAAGTATGTGTTTTTTCCATGTGATCAGGTCACTTTTTTGTGTCATTATATGGAAGGTCACAATCTGAGCATCTGCACTGTTTTTAAGGTGCAAAATGAACTATTATATGAAGCTACTAAGAATTTGGAGGTTATTTGCCACAGCAGTTAGCCTATACCGGCAAGACAGTTAGAGACTTGATGTCCGGTTTGTTTTCTACTTTCTTTTCTTATCATGCCTGTGTTATATTTGGCTACAAGATCCTGGTGTAGCGAGTGCTGTTAATATTCAAGGGCACTATTTGTTAACATAGAGAATTTCTACAAAGCACCACTAGGTGTCCTCTGCTTATAATTTTCACTGAGCTGCTGAAGGACAGACTGAAAGGATTTTTCCTGTTTCTGCATCGCATCAGCTGTGCTGGCTGAACTCCTCAAAAGTTGAACCAGGACTCCACCCTCCTGCCATCATTGCTCAAACACAATTTTATTGGGAAAATGGAGACAGTTTGTTCTTTATTTCGAAAAACATTGTTTAATAGATCATTCTTTCTTCTCAGAAAAATAAAAGTGTAGCCTTTTTCACATGTTAAAGATTAACCCAGAACCAGAGGCTGGTTGATGATTTCTCCGAGAGTTGTTTAAAATAGATTTCAAAGGGACAATTTATGCTGCCTACCTTCCACCTCTCCCACCTCTCATCTAGCGCGATAATAACACAGCAGAAAAATGTTTCAAAGAACATCCCTGGGAGCCCTGCAGGAGAGAAGTGATTACAGAGCGGGGGCATCTTGAAGAGGGGTGGCCGAAGGCACGGATCTGGGCTTCAGGTGTCGCTGCGACTGGCCGGCGATCGTCTTATCTGGACAAGAAAATATAAGAGTGACAACAGGTCAGCCAGATCAGGGGCTGTGGGGGCAGAGCCGACAAGAATCAGTGGTGTCTAGAGCGCAGGCAGCGGGGCTGAGAAAAGGCAGATGGATTTAAAAGGTATAAAAGAGATTTAAAAAAAATGTATAAGATTTGGGAGCCATGGGGAGTCTCAGGAGAGAGAAAGAAAGATATCCAGACAATCTCCAGAATTTCAGTATCAAGTTACTAGACATGATGGTGCCTCTCCCTAAGGCAGGAAAAACTGAAGACGGGGAAGAGCTGTGGTAGGAGGAAAGGAGGAGTGTGTTTTCGCTTTTTAACATGTTTAGTTTTGCTGTGTCTGGGGCACATCCAAGCGAAAATATCGAATAGACTGAAATCGTTCTGAAGAAGCGTTTTGGTTAAAGAAGAGAGAGGAGTGGAATTTTTACTCTCAAACTCCACCAAAAACAACCCAAAATATAGAGGGAAAATAATCTATCTTCAGTGAAACGTGGAGGACACAACCACAAGCCACAAATGAGGAGGCCGACCTGCCAAACGCTGTGAAGTCTAGACGGAGATGAGAGAAGAGGGCGGCCGAGCCAGCCCTTGCCTCCTGTATCTCCACCGGGGGGCTCATTTCCCCCAAAGCGCCTGTCCCCAGCAGCCTAAACACCTCTTGATGGGCAGAGCCAGCTGGGCCCCGCGGGCGTGGGTTCGAGGAAGCCCTGAGGAAGGAGGGGCGCCCTTAGGAAGACCCAGGAGCACGCCTCAGAGTGCAGGGAAGGTGCGGTAGGAAAACAAGTCTATGGTGCTGGCAGGGCCCGCCTCGGTGAGAGGGAAGATTCGGGAAAGGAAAGGAGGCTGGCAGTGTGCGGTCCCAGCCCCGAGACTGTGGAGGTGACGTGGGGTGAGACAGGAGGACAGCGGCCTGGCCGGGCTGCAGCAGGGCTTGTGACTGAGACCTGCTGTTACCCTCACCCACTCCCAGCTGCAGTATTTATTATTTTCTTTCGTTATTTATTCATTTTTTTCCAGGTGGCTGGCTGCCATTTGAAGATGAGTAATAATTGTGAAGAAACCAGCAAGGGCTGATACATAAAAACTGCCAGCACACACGCACACACACACACACACACAGAAGCAAAAGGCAGATTAAGAGCAGCTTACCAAAAAAGCAGAGAGGAATTACCCAAGAAAGTAGATAAAGTGGATATCTCTGCCCAGCCGGTGTGGCTCGGTGCTTGAACATCACCCTTGTATCCAGGAGATTGGGGTTCGATGCCTGGTCAGGGCACATGCCCGGGTTGCGGGCTCGATCCTCGGGGAGGGGTGTGCAGGAGGCAGCCCATCAATGACTCTCATCATGGATGTTTCCATCTCTCTGAAATCAATAAAAATATATTAAAAGAAAAGTAATTCTCCACTTGATATAGAAATGTGATCTCTGTTAAGAAGAGTCAGCATGAATGAGATAAAATCTGTCATAGATATTTGCTGGTTTGGGCTGTCTGGTATCCACTTGCCCTCAAGTAACCAAATGCTTTAAAAGGAAAGGACCCTCACCTCTAGGGGTAACGTTTCAGCCACAGCGATTGGTTCAGGAATGGGCCTGTGACCTAAACTGGTCAACTCGTAATGAACCCATTATTTCTGTGCAACATTTGGGGGGAAGACAAACAAAAAACCTTTTACTCTTTTATTTTTATATGAATAAAAGATGAAGTTCTGGAAACTGCTGATAGCTATCTTACTACCATAAGAGGAGCTCTTGCCTATGAATAGAGCTAACACCAAAGAAGTTGATTTGAGGAGAGAGAGAGGGACAGATGGAGAGAGAGACAGACAGAGGAAGAGAGAGAGGCAGGCCGTTTTAACCCTGAGTAAACTCATTGCCTCATCTCTTCAAGATCCAATCAATTTTCTCTTATTATTTAAGCCATTTGGATAAGAGTTATTTATTACCTATTTCAGAAATATTCCTAATTGAAACATGAAAAATCAAGAAACAATATTTAATAGTAATAAATAACATTTATTAAATATTTTGTTGTGTCAGGCACAATACTAAGCAGTTTATAAAGTATCTTACTTAACATCGGGTAAGCCTATATAACAGGTACTATTATTATCACTACTTTACAAATGAGATAACTGAGTGACCCAGATGAGATAATGTTTCCAAAGTCACAG
Organism: Miniopterus natalensis; assembly: GCF_054644295.1. Taxonomy (NCBI): domain Eukaryota; kingdom Metazoa; phylum Chordata; class Mammalia; order Chiroptera; family Miniopteridae; genus Miniopterus; species Miniopterus natalensis. The sequence goes on along the minus strand of NC_142082.1, from coordinate 153,472,577 downwards.
AGCTAGTAACAAATTGAGTAATAATTTGAACCAAGTGAATCTAACATCAAAGCTATACTTAAAACAGAAGCTAGATTTTCTTTTTCATGAGGTCATTTAGGCAACATAAGAAGACACATTAAATAAATATACCTGTAGTGAAACAGAGTAAGCTATGTAAATCTGTCTCTGTCCCATTGGTTTTTTTTTTTGTTTGTTTTTTGTTTTTTTAAATATATCTTTATTGACTTCAGAGAGGAAAGGAGAGGGAGAGAGAGAGAGAAACATAATGATGAGAGAGTCACTGACCGGCTGCCTCCTGCACTCCCCAGGCTGGGGATCGAGCCCGCAACCCTGGCATGTGCCCTGACCGGGAATCGAACCCCGATCACCTGGATCCCAGGTCGACGCTCAACCGCTGAGCCACGCCTAGCCAGGAGGTTTGTTTTTTTCTTGACTACTGCAAGGTTCTTCAAAGTATTTCAGTGATGTTCATTGGGTTTATTAAAATGTTGGTTGCTCTGTAATGTTCTCTATTGCTTCCTTTTCTGGCTTTCCATCTCTTGTCTTTATTAACAGTTGACATGATCAATTGTGTACAAGTGGCTAAAAAATCTGTGAAAAGGCTACTAGAATTAGTAGTGAGTTTACTAAAGTCAATGGATACAATGTTGTTATGCAAAAATCAATTATATTTTTATTTAGTCACAATCAACATTTTGGAAATTGAAGGGCAATACCATTAGTAACAACACCAAACAATATAAAATAAAGATAAATCAAACAAAATATTTGTAAGACTTTACACTGAAGATTATAAAGCATTGTTGAGAGAAATTTTAAAAGACCTAAATAAATGTTGAGATATGCTATATTCATGAATTAGAATATTTAATAGTGTAAATAAATCAGTTCTCCCTAAATTAGTTTATAGGTTTAACAGAATTCCAGTTAAAATCCCAAAAGGCTTTTTTTGTAGAAATTGTCCAATAGAATAAAATACATCAATATTTACTATAAAATTGCAATAAGTAACAGCAAAATTCTGACATAGTGTTATAAATCAAGCAAAAAACATAGAGTCCAGAAATAAAACCTCACATACATAATAGATCCCCAACAAAAGTACAAAAAATTCAATAAGGAAAATAATAATCTTTTCAGCAAACCATTAACAATAATTGCAGATACAATCAATCAAATGAATATCTACCCTAACTTTACACCACGTAAAAATTTATATGAATTAGATCACACAACTATATGTAAGAGCTAGCACCATAACACTTCTAGAAGAAAACACGGGGAGAAAAGTCTTTGTGAACTTAGAATAGGAAAGATCACCAATCTTGGCATAAATTTAAGTAAACCACACACACAAAATAAATCATACAAGAAAAAATTGATAATATGTACCTCATTTACATTAAAGCTTGTACCATTCAAAAAATAATGTTACAGAAATTAAGCAATGGCCCAGTTTGGGAGAAATATTGCAGTGCAGTAATCTGTAAATGGACTAGTGTGCAGAAACTATAAAGAACCCTTACTACTCAATAACAAAAATACAAACAACCTAATTTCTAATAGAACAAAGTTTTTGAATAGTTACTTCACCAAAGATGTATAGGAATAGCAAATAAGCACATGAGAAAATAATTAGCATCACCTTTAGGGAAACTAAAATGAAAACCACAATGACATACCACTCTGTACCCCTAAAATATAAAAAATTAAATAGGTCGATAACATCAAGCATTGGCAAGGATTTGGAACAAATGAACCCACTCACACATATGCAAAATGAAAAAGATACTTAAGAAAACAGCATAGAAACTTAAACTGTTTATATGCAGTTACAATAAAACGCCGAAATTTATACCTAAGTATTTACTCAGGAAAAACTGCACATGTCCACAAAATGTATATAGAAATATGAAGGACAAAACTTGAAGCAACCCAAATGCTAATCAACCAGTAAATAGATAGGCAAAATGTGGTATAAATATAAAATGAAACACTACTCCATAATGAAAAGAAATATGCTACTATACACACAACATGGATGAATCTCAAGAACATTATGCTAAGTGAAAGAAGCCAGACATAAAAGACTACATACGGTATAATTCCATTTATTTATAATTTTGAAAAGGTAAATCTAGAGTGACGGAAAACAGATCAGCGGTTGCCAGGGACCTGGAGTGAGAAAATAGGATTTACTACAAAGGAGCATAAGAAAAATTTTTAGAGTAATGGAAATGTTCTGTATATCGTGATTAGTTGCAGCTGTTATTACACAGCTGCATACATTTGTTAAAATTTATAGAATTTTACATTAAAAATCATAGGATTTTATTGTATGTAGATTATATCTGGTAAGGTTGATTTTTAAAAATTGAAAAGCCTCTTTTCTACAAATTATAACCATTAGACATATAAGGATCCTGAATATTTTAAGTGACTATTGGAATCTCCAGACAGACCAAGGAAATCTTTTGTTGTTTAAAAAAAGTCATACAGATGTCCGACAGATATATGAAAAGATGCTCAGCATCACTAATCATCATAGAAATACAAATCAAAACCACAGTGAACTATCACTTTACCTGCCAGGATGGCTGTTATAAAAGTCATAAGATAACAGTGTTGGTGAGGATGTGGAGAGGGCATCCTTGTGCACTCTTGGTGGGAAAGTAGATTGGTACAGCCATGATGGAAAATGGTATGGAGCTTACCCAAAAAATTAAAAATAGGGCTACTGTATGACCCTGCAATCTCACTTCTGGATATATAGCCAAAGGAAATAAAATCACTGCCTTGAGGAAATATTCGCGCCACTATGTTCACTACAGCATTATTCACAACCACCAAGATATGGAAACAGACTTAGTGTCCATCAAGAGATGAATGGATAAAAAAAGTGATACACACACACACACACACACACACAAAATGGAATATTATTTACCTTTAAATCAGGAAGAAATCCTGCCATTTGCAACAAGGATAAAGCTGCAGAACCTTATGCTAACTGAAATAAGCCAGACACAGTAAGACAAATATTGCATGGTCTCGCTTACATGTGGAATCTAAAAATAAAATTAGTCAGAGTTAGAGTAACACAGTAGAATAGTGGTTCCCAGAGGCTGGGAGGTGGGGGGAATAAGAGATAGCAATCAAAATGTTCAAACTTCAGTAAAAGATAAGTTCTGAGACCTAATGTGCAGTATGGTGACCGTCAGTTAGTACAAGTATATTGTAAACTTCAGGTTTGCTAAGAGAATAGATCTCAAGGGTTCCACCCCCACCATTGCCCATGTCCTTGGGTTGTGCATATGTGCATATAAGTTCTTTGGTTACTCTGTCCCCCCTCCCCCCCCCCGCCCTCCTCCATCCCGCTGACATTCGTCAGTCTCATCTATGCTTCCATGTCATTGAATCTATTCTGTTCAGCAGTCTATTAAGTTCTTTAGATTCCACGTATAAGCGAAATCACATGATGTTTGTCTTTCTCTGCCTGGCTTATTTCACTCAGCATAATATTCTCCGGGTCCATCCATGCTGTCCCAAAGGGTACGAGATCCTTCTTCTTTACAGCTGCGTAGTATTCCATGGTGTGAATGTCCCGCAGCTTTTTTATCCACTCAGCTACTGATGGGCACTTGGGCTGCTTCCAGATCTTAGCTATTGTAAACTGTGCTGCTATGAACATAGGGCTGCATATATCCTTTCTGATTAGTGTTTCAGGATTCTTAGGATACATTCCTAGGAGTGGGATCACTGGGTCAAAAGGCAGCTCCATTTCTAATTTTTTGAGGAAACTCCACACTGCTTACCACAGTGGCTGCCCCAGTCTGCATTCCCACCAGCAGTGTACTAGGCTCCCCTTTCTCCACACCCTCGCCAGCACATGTTGTTTGTTGATTTGTTGATGGAGCCATTCTGACAGGTGTGAAGTGCTGCCTCATTATGGTTTTAATTTGCATCTCTCTGATGATTAGTGATGTTGAGCATTTTCTCATGTGTCTCTTGGCCATCTGTATGTCCTCTTTGGAGAGGTGTCTGTTCAGGTGCTTTGCCCATTTCTTAATTGGGTTGTTTGTCTTCCTCTTGCTGAGTAGTATGAGTTCTTTGTACACTTTGGAAATTAGCCCCTTATCAGATTCATCCTTGGCAAATATGTTTTCCCAGACCATGGGGTTCCTTTGTATTTTGAGGCTGTTTTCTTTTGCTGTGCAGAAGCTTTTTAGTTTGATGTAGTCCCATATGGTTATTTTTTCTTTTGTTTCTCTTGCCCTAGGAGATGTATCAGTGAAAATTCCACTATGTGGGATGTCTGTGATTTTACTGCCTATGTTTTCTTCCAGGATTTTTATGGTTTCGTGACTTATATTTAAGTCTTTTATCCATTTTGAGTTTATTTTGTGTGTATGGTGAAAGTTGGTGGTCTGGTTTCATTTTTTTGCATGTATCTGTCCAATTTTCCCAGCACCACTTATTGAAGAGACTGTCTTTACTCTATGATATGCTCTTGCTTCCTTTGTCAAATATTAACTGACCATAATGGCGTGGGTCTATTTCTTGGGACTGTTCTGTTCCATTGATCTATATGCCTGTTGTTGTACCAATACCAGGCCGTTTTGATTGCAATGACTTTGTAGTACAGTTTGATGTCTGGCAAAGTGATCTCTCCCACTCTGTTCTTTTTTTCTCAAGATGGCTGCAGCTATTCAGGGCCTTTTTTGGTTCCACATAAATTTTTGAAATGCTTGTTCTAGATCTGTGAAATATGCTGTTGGTATTTTAACAGTAATTGCATTGAATTTATAAATTGCTTTGGGTAGTATGGACATTTTAATGATATTAATTCTTCTAATCCATGAGCATAGTATATTCTTCCACTTGTTTAAATCTTCCTCTATTTCTTTTTTTAGTGTCCCATAGTTTTCCGAGTACAGGTCTTTTATATCCTTGGTTAAGTTTATTCCTAGGAATCTTATTTCTGTAGTTGCAATGGTAAATGGTATTGTTTCTTTAGTTTCTCTCTCTGAAAGTTCATTGTTGATGTATAAGAATGCCATTGATTTCTGGATGTTGATTTTGTATCCAGCTACCTTGCCAAATTCGTTTATCAAATCTAGTAGCACTTTGATGGAGTCTTTAGGGTTTTCTATGTACAATATCATGTCATCTGCAAATAATGACAGTTTTACTTCCTCCTTTCCAATTTGGATACCTTTTATGTTTTCTTCCTGTCTGATGGCTATGGAGAGGACTTCCAGCACTATGTTGAATAAGAGTGGTGACAGTGGACATCCCTGTCTTGTTCCTGTTGTTAGGGGAAATGGTTTTAGTTTTTGCCCATTGAGTAAGATGGTGGCTGTAGGTTTGTCATATATGGCCTTTATTATGTTGAGGTATGATCTCTCTATTCCCACTTTTCTGAGAGTTTTTATCAGAAATGGGTGCTGGATTTTGTCAAATGCTTTTTCTGCATCTATTGATATGATCATATGATTTTTGTCCTTCATTTTGTTAATGTGATGTATCACGTTTATTGATTTGCGGATGTTGTACCAGCTTGCATCCCCGGAATAAATCCCACTTCGTCATGGTGTATGATCTTTTTAATGTATTGCTGGATCCGGTTTGCTAGTATTTTAGTGAGGATTTTAGCATCTACGTTCATCAGGGATATTGGCATGTAATTTTCTTTCTTTGTAGTGTCTTTATCTGGTTTTGGGATTAGGATGATGCTGGCCTCATAAAAAGAGTTTGGGAGTTTTCCCTCCTCTTGAATTTTCTGGAATAGTTTGAATAGAATAGGTGTTAATTCTTCTTTGAATGTTTGGTAAAACTCGCCTGTAAATCCATCTGGTCCAGGACTTTTGTTTGCTGGGGGTTTTTTGATTACTGCTTCAATTTCATTAGTTGTTATCGGCCTATTCAGGTTTTCTGCCTCTTCTTGATTCAGCTTTGGAAGGTTGTATGCTTCTAGGAATTTGTCCATTTCCCCTATGTTGTCCAGTTTATTGGCATATAGTTGCTCATAGTATTTTCTTACAATCCTTTGCATTTCTGTTGGGTCACTTGTTATATCACCTCTTTCATTTCTGATTTTATTTATTTGGGTCCTCTCTCTTTGTTTCTTGATGAGTGGCTAAAGGTGCATCAATTTTATTTATCTTTTCAAAGAACCAGCTCTTGGTTTCATTGATTTTTTTGTATTGATTTTTTTAGTTTCTATGTCATTAATTTCTGCTCTGATCTTTATTATTTCCTTCTTTCTACTTCCTTGGGGCTTTTCTTGCTGTTCTCGTTCTAGTTCTTTTAGTTGTTGTGTTAGATGGTTCATTAGATCTTTTTCTTGTTTCTTAAGATAGGCCTGTAATGCTATGAATTTCCTCTCAGGGGTGCTTTCGCCGTGTCCTATAGATTTTAGTTGTTGTCTGTTCATTTTATTTTCTTTCCATGAAGTATTTGATTTCTTCCTTGATCTCATTGGTAACCCATTCATTGTTTAATAGCATGCTATTTAGCCTCCATGTGTTTGAATATTTTTGAGGTTTTTTATAGTGGTTGATTTCTAGTTTAATGGCATTGTGATCCGAGAAGATGCTTGATATGATTTCAATCTTCTTGTATTTGTAGAGACTTGCCTTGTGCCTAACATGTAAATCTATTCTTGAGAATGTTCCATGTGCACTTGAGAAGAATGTGTATTTTGCTGCTTTGGGGTGAAATGTTCTGTAAATGTCAATTACATCCATTAGATCTAGTGAGTCATTTAAGGTCTGTGTTTCCCTGTTCATTTTTTGTCTTGATAATCTGTCCAGTGCTGACAGTGGGGTGTTAAAGTCCCCGACTATGATTGTGTTGCTGTCAATCTCCCTCTTAAAGTCCCCCAAGAAATTTTTTATATATTTAAGTGCTCCTATATTGGGTGCATAAATGTTTATAAGGGTTATTTCCTCCTGTTGGATTGATCCCTTTAGTATTATGTAGTGACCATCTTTGTCTCTTGTTATGGTCTTTATTTTGAAGTCTATTTTGTCAGAAATAAGAATTGCTACTCCATCTTTCTTTTCCTTTCCATTTGCATGGAATATTTTACTCCACCTCTTCACTTTTAGCCTGTGTGAGTCTTTTGCTCTCAGGTTGGTCTCTTGTAGACAGCATATATTTGGGTCCTGTTTTCTTATCCATTCAGCTACTCTGTGTCTCTTGATTGGATCGTTTATTCTGTTTACATTTAAGGTTACTATTGATATATACTTATTTACTGCCATTTTCCCCCCTTATGCTGATGTACCTTTCTCTCGCTATTCTTTCTTTTTCTTAGAGGGGCCCTTTTAGCATTTCTTGCAATGCTGGTTTAGTGGTACTGAATTCCTTTAGCCTTTTTTTGGTCTGGGAAGTTCTTTATTTCACCTTCAATTTTGAATGATAGCCTTGCTGGATAAAGCTGTCTTGGTTGCATGTTCTTGCTTTTCATTACTTGGAGAACTTCATGCCACTCCCTTCTGGCCTGAAGAGTCTCTGTTGAGAAATCAGCTGCCAGCCTTATGGGGGTTCCCTTGTAGGTCACTGGTTGTCTCTTTTGCAGCCCTTAATATTTTCTCTTTGTCCTTGACATTTGCCATTTTAATTATGATGTGTCTTGGAGTGGGTCTCTTTGGGTCCCTCTTGTTTGGAACCCTCTGTGCTTCCTGAACTTGTGTGGCTTTCTCCTTCGCCAGCCTAGGGAATTTTTCTATCATTATTTTCTCCACCAAGTTCTCTATCCCTTACTCTCTTTCCTCCCCCTCTGGCACTCCTATAATGTGAATTTTGTTTCGCTTCATGTTGTCCCAAAGCTCCCTTATGCTGTCCTCATGCTTTTTAAGTGTTTTTTTCTTTTTGCTGCTCTGATTGGGTGATTTTTTCCTACCTTGTCTTCTAAGTCACTTATTCTATTCTCGGCTTCATTGAGCCTGCCTTTAATTCCTCCCAGTGCATTCTTGATATTAGATACAGCATTCTTTATCTCGGTCTGAGTTTTGTTTATGGTATGTATCTCTTTTTTCATGTTTTCACTAAGGTCCTCGATCTTATTATCTAGTGTCTTCTTAAGTTCCTTGAACATCTTTGTAATCAATACTCTGAACTCTGTTTCTGATAACTTGCTTAACTCCATCTCATCAAAGTCTTTTTCTGGCGATTTTTCCTTTTCTTTAATTTGGGGGTTGTTTCTTTGTCTCCCCATTTTGGTAGGTCTTAGTATTTGTATCTATATATTAGGTATATTTGCTGACTCCCAGTCTTGTGGGATGGGATTTTATATTGTGAGACCAGTGGAGCCCAGAGGTGTGTTTTCCTTATACTTCTGAGCTCTTTGCTCTAGGCGTGTCCCTTTTGTGGGTGCCCCTTTTATGGGTTCTTTGGGTTCTCCTTTTGTGGTTGGGTCTAGAGTGTTGTTGACCAGTCCTTGGGAGCACTGTCCTCCCATGTTGGCTAACTGTGCTTCTCAGCCCCAACCTCGTCGTGTAAGCTGTTGTACTGGTGCTGGCAAGGCAGGACAATACCCAACTAAACTTCCAGGAAACAAGGGATATCTTACAAAATATCTTGACAGTCACAATGAAGACAACCCACATGAAAATAGAACTGGGAATGTGAAGGGAAAACACAAGTTCTAGAGAAAAAAAATAGCTTAAAAAAAGAAAGAAAGAAAAGCTTAGAGAGAGAGAAATATATTGTTGTTAATAGTGACTAAAATTTAGAAAATAATAAACTAAAATATAAAAAATAGAGAAGCTACTGGGAGATAATAGAGACAGAGAAAAGATTCTGAAAGAAGGGCCAGCAAACAGTTAAAGGAGAGAATAGGAGTAGGATAATAGTTGAAAATGAAAAACTAAAAATACATTAAAGAGAATAAGAGAAACTAACAATGGAACAAAAAGACAGGAAGACAGAAGGGAGGAAAACAAAAGAAAGAAGGAAAAGGAGAAGAAGGAAAAAGAAAAAAAGAAAAAAAAAGTTATGCCAATGGATCGAGAGGAGAGAGAGAGAGATAAAGCCCGGGCAGGGAGGGAGTCAAATAACAGTTTTGGGGGAAACTATAGAGAAAAGCAGTAAACTTGTTGGTAATAATGATAAAGTCCCAGCCATTAAGCAGGAATATCAAGCAAGTCTTGATATTAGAAGCAAGGATAAAACAAAACAAAGTAAAGAAACAAGACAGAAAACAAGCTAAGCAAAACAAAATTCTTTAAGAAAATAAAATAATTAATTAAAAATTAAAAAAATTTTTAATTATTATAAAATTTTAAAAGAAGAAAAAACAAATAATTTTTCCCCCCTTTCTCTTCTTCCTAAGGGAAAAAGAGAAAAGAAAAAAAATAAGACAGTCTATCAGGTGGGTTTCTTCTAGGCCACTTGTGTTGTCTGAGGGTCTCTGTTTTGTGTGCTGATTTCCATTCTCCTGGGAGGTACTTGTGTATCACCCAATGTGAGGAGCCGTCTAGGTTTGGCTCTGGTGTCCTTAGGTAGATGGTTGATCTGAGGCTCTTTGTGGACCACCTCCTCTTGTCAACTATTTTGCAACTTTGTAGTTGCCTGGTCTTACTCCAGAGTCTTCTGTAGAGTCCTTCTCTAAAGATAATTTTTTATGCCAGAGTTCCTGAGACTTGGACATTATTGCAAGAATTTTTCATGAGTAAAAGATTAATAAGCCTTCACTAAAATATCCACTGGGGATCTTCAGAGCATCACCCATTAATCCTCTGAGATGAAATGCAACATTTTGCAGTAATTATGATTTTACAATAATTTCTAGAAATTTTATATTTTGTTACTGTAAAAGTCATATTTCCTTGCATTGTGCTCTCTAACTGGTTATTGGTATTACATAAGAAAATTATAGTTTTCTGTATACTTTTTATTCAAATTCCTCACAAAGTTCTCATCTTTTGCTATTAGCTTCAGTTGATTCCCTAAAGTAATTTAATATGCCAACAGTGATGGTAAATGATAGCAATGATAGTAGGTAGAAAACATGTGTTATTTAATGATGTCCAACATTCCAATCGCCTCTTCCTGTTAGCACCCCAGCTCTTTGGAGAGCACTCCAAATAACACAGCAATACTGTTATATACAGTATTGCAGTTCTGGGGGGAAAAACTCTTGACTTAGAGTTAGCCAAGTGACCTTCTCCCAGGACTTTGCATCTTGGCATTGCACATACTGTTCGAGGTTATTATCATTGAATCTAAGGAAGCTCTGGTGGATGGAATGCACGGGGACTATTTCCACCAAGCAAACACTGTCCCTGTCATGTGTCCTGCTTCCTGATCCTCAAAAGTTCCTCAAATCCTGTTGTTTCCAAATCTGGTCTTCCAGCCTGTCAACAAATCTGTGAGCCCTTGAGAATTTTCCAGCAAATTCCCTTTTTACTTAAAAATTTCTAACTTATTCCATTTTCATATTTTTTTTCTTAGTTTTAAATAGACAGTTTCTAGTATTTCACTCTTAAATATTACTTTGGCAATTGGTCTGTAGCAAATATTCTTTCTTGATTAAGGAAATTAACTTCAAAATGTGACTTTCTAAGAGAAAGTTTTTAAACAAGAAACAGCTATCAAATTTTATCATAAGCCTTTTTCCACAGCTACTGAAAGGATAGTCTGTTTTTGTGAGCTGAGCTACTAACATGACCTATCATGTTCATAGTCCTCACATTAATCATTCCTAGAATGAAGTCCACTTGACTGTGGTAGACTTATTTCACCTTACTTCCATTCGCTGAGTACTTAACTCTAGGCTTCCTAATCCACACTCACAAGTAGGATATTCTATCGTGGGCCATCTTTGTTAGATTTTGGTACTAAATCTATACTCAAATTGGTTCATATTTTCATCTTTTTCAACAATATAGAACAGATTATATCTTATGAGAAGTACATGCTCTTAAAGAGTCAAAAACAACTTAGAAATACAGCCATAGATCCTCAAGCATTCATTGACGGTAAACCTTTGACCATAGTTAGACTAAAATAATAGTCAAAGATCTAACAAAAATGATATTTTTAATGTAAGGTTTAGTTCTATTGCTTATGCATTCTTATATTTTTATTTTTAGAAGCTATTAAATGGAAATACCATAACTCTTTTTTTATACCCTAGATACAAAACACATGTTTTATATTCCGATCATAAACACACTTAACACAATCTCTATGTCTACCTGGTGACAGGTTACCATAGGTAAATGCTAGGTATCTAAAATAATTTCCTCTTTTCATGTATTAAGTTTGTAAATCTCCATAAGACTTTTCTACCTATTTCTCGGTACTTTGAGCATAAAATGGAAAGCTGGATTATTTGTTACATAGAAAATACAATTGTATTGTACTGCTGCTGCTTTGGGTATGTGTAGATTTTGTTTGGAATCTCTGTGGTCCTTTTTCAGGTCCTTTTATTCTAATCTACTTTTATCAAGTTTCTATTTGAAATTGGGATTTATTCTTTCAACTAGGAACTACGGGACATCTCTTTTATTTTTAAAAATATTTTACAAATTTCCATTTGCCTCTCTTCACTTTCCCTTCAGGCAAAGTCATTTGTAGTCAGGGGTTACTTTTTAGAAGCTGACAGACTGCTGATTCATTCTTTACTTAATAACAAGAAATGGTAAAGCTATACAAAAAGCAAAGGTTGTTTTAATAGTGCCTTTTTGTGAATGCTATGTGACTACTTTGTTAATAGAAGTAATCATTGAAAACAATAGCTTAATTGCACTATTGCAGCATTCTCAAAAGCAAAGCATGTCCAGCAATTTCACTTCTGGATATCTAACCCCCAGAATGAAACTGGGACTTGAACAGATAGCTGTGCACCAGTATTCATTCGCAGCATTATTTTCAGTCACCAAAAGGTGAAAATAATCTACATGTTCTGGGATATTATTCAGCCTTTAAAAGAAATGCAATTCCAATACAACAAGAGAATGGCTAGGCAAGCCACAGACTGGAAGAAAACTTTTGCACAAAACATACCTGATAGAGGACCGGTATGCAAAATATACAAAGAGCTCCTAAAACACAACACAAAGAAAACAAACAACCCAATTTAAAAATGGGCAAAATATCTGAATAGAAACCTCACTGAAGAAAATCACACATGGCCAATAAGTATATGAAAAGGTGCTCACTGTCATATGTCACTAGGGAATTGCAAATTAAAATGAGATCGCGCTACATACCTGTTAGAATGGCCAGAATGAAAGACACTGATAACACCATTACCGGCAAGGATGTAGAGCAACAGAAACTCTCATTCATTGCTGGTGGGAATGCAAAATGGTACAGACACTTTGGAACACAGTTTGACAGTTTCTTGCAAAATTAAGTATACCCTTACTGTACAATCCAGCAATCACACTCTTTGATATTTACCAGAATGAGCTGAAAAGCTACATACACACAAAAACCTGCACATGGATATTTATAGCAGGTTTACTCATAGTTGCCAAAACTTGGAAGCGAGCAAGATGTCCTTCAATAGGGGGATGCGTAAACAGACTCTGGCACATCCAGGCAATGGGATTTTATTCAGCTCTAAAAAGAAATGAGCTATCAAGCTACAAAATGACATGGAGGAAACTTAACTGCATATTACTGCGTGAAAGAAGGCAATTCGAAAAGGCTACATACTGTATTATTGCAACTATATGACATTCTGGGAAAGACAAAACTATGGAGACAGTAAAAAGTTCAGTGGTTGCCGGGGTGAGGGGTGGGAGGGATGACTAAGCAGAGCAGAGAGGATCTTTAGGGCTGTGAAACTATTCTGGATGATATTGTTATAATGATGGATACATGTCCTACATTTGACAAAACCCGTAGAATGCACAACATCAGGAGCGACCCCTACTGTAACGATGATGATGGTAATAACCTGTCAAGGTTGGTTCATCGGTTGTAACAAAGGTACCACTCCTGTGCAGGATGTTGACGCGGGGGAAGCTGTCAGGGGCAGGGCAAGCAAGGAGAATGTGAGAACTCGGTACTTTCCACTCAATTTTTCTATCAACTAAAAACTAGCCTAGAAAATAAAGTCTGTTGAAAAGAAAAAAAAAATCTGATGTATGCTGCAACATAAATTAACTTCAAAAAATTATGCTCAGTGAAATAAGCCAGACCCTCCCCCCAAAAAGACAAGTAATGTATGATTCCACTTGTACGAGGTACCCAACAGATTCATAGAGACAGAAAATATAGTAGTGGTTTCCAGGGCTTGGGCTGGGGGATGATAATGAATTGTTATGTAATGGGTACAGATTTGTACTTTGAAAGGATGTAGAAGTTTTGGACATGGATAGTGGTGATGATTGTACAATGTGAAAGCACTTATTGCCAGTGAATTACACACTTAAATTTATTAAAATGGTAAAGTTTATGTCATGTATATTCTATCACAATAAAAAAGGCAAAGAAAGGAAAATCTTTGCTTTCATATTTTTTAGATTTATCTGTGTTTCCAATGAAGTTAAGTCATAGCCAAGTTGAACATTTATATGAATAATCCTTGTTCACAAGAATTATAGTTTATTTGACTTAAGATTGGAAAAATAATTGAACTTTCTCTTTTTTTCAGTCTTTCTTTATTCAAAGGCCTAAAATTCTATATGCAATGCCTTCCATTGCCAGACAGCCCTTAATTCTCCTGATATGCTTCACAGTTTAAAGCTGGAAAATTCAAAATAATGTGTACTGAGTGACAGAATTCAAACTGCTCCTGGGAGAATTGAGTTCAAAGAATATTTATAAAACTAGAGATGAGGTAATAGTGAATGATGAACAACATTTTATAATCTGCTTTTCCTCAAACTAGAACTGTTCCCCTTGTTCTGACACAATAAAAATATATATCCTCAAACAGTACAACTAAGCTGGAGCATCCAAATATATTCGCCAGCCCATGGCACCATACAAATGGAAGGGATTCCTCAGTTCCTGGCTTCTACCTGAGGAGGGAAGGATTTGGACCACACACCAAATGTCCCAACTGTTATTGCTTCTACCTAAGGGATGGATCATTATATAATGATAAAGGGGTCAATTCATCAAGAGTTGAATATAAAGAATTTCATGTAAGACGTCAAACCATAAAAGTCCTAAAAGAAAACATAGGTGGTAAGCTCCTTGGCATTGATCTTAGTGACGATTTTCTGGATCTGACCCAGAAAGGCAAGGTAAGAAATGCAAAAATAAATAAGTGGGACTGCATTAAACTAAAAAGCTGCACAGCAAAGGAAATCAACAACAAAATGAAAGGCAACTTACTAACTGGGAGAAAATATTTGCAAATCACATATCTGAAAGGGGTAATATTCAAAATATGTAAGAACTCATATGACTCAATATTAAAGAATCAAACAATCCAATTAAAATTTGGAGAGGAGATCTGGATAAACATTTTTTCAAAGAAGACATACAGATGGCCAACACTCACATGAAAAGATGCTCAACATCACTAAACACCAGAGAAATACAAATCAAAACCACAAAGAGAAAATAGAATGGCTATTACCTGTTAGAGTGGCTATTACAAAAATGTCAAAAGATAACAAGTGTTGGTGAGGATGTGGAGAAAAGGGAACCCCTGTGCACCTTTGGTGGGAATGTAAATTGGTGCAGCCACTATGGAAAACAGTATGGGAGGTCCTCAAGAAGTTAAAAACAAAAGTGGGATATAATCCAGCAATCCCACTTTGGGGTATCTATTTGAAGGGGGAAAAATCACTATTTCAAGGAGAGTTGTGCACCTCCATGTTCATTGCAGCATTATTCACAATAGCCAAGATAAGGAAACAACCTATGTTTGAGTTGACAGGATAAAAAAAATAAGTGGTATATGTATATAATGGAATATTATTTAGCTTTTTAAAAGAAGGAAATCCTGCCATTTGGGACAGCATGGATAAACCTGGAGGGCATATCGCTAAGTGAAATAAGCAAGACACAGAAAGACAAGTACTGTATGGCACCACATTTATGTGGAATCTTAAAAAAAAAAGAAAGTCAAGCTCACAGAAATAGAGAGAATGGTGATTACCAGGGGCCGGGAAAACAGAGAGAGGCTGCTAAAAGGGTACAAACATTCAGTTATAAGATGAATAAAATCTGAGACGCTAATGTATACCATGGTGACTATATTTTATAACAGTTTACCATATAATTGAAATTTGCTAAGAGAGTAGAACTTGTGTTCTCACCAAATAATAAATAAATAAACAAATAAATATGTGAGATTATGGATGTGTTAATTAACTCAATGATGGGAATCCTTTCCTAATGTATATATGTTAAATCATCACGGCGTATACTTGAAGCATATTACAATTGTTTGTTAATTATATCTCAATAAAGCTGAAAAAATACATTACATTTGCTCCTTATAATAATCCTCTTAGGTAAATTTTGCTATTCTTCTTCAGGCAAAGAAACTAAAGCTTAAAAAATGTTAAGTAATTTGCCTGAGATCAGTAAGTAGTGGCAGAGTGGACATTAGAACCAAGATCCAATTTCAAAGCTCATGCTCTGAATTATGACGGGATTTGTAAATATCTCCATTATGGTCCAAAATAAAACATACTATAATTTTTGTACATGTATATGTGTTTTAAAGTTAAAATATGTGATAATAAACCAAAAACAAATAAACAATGTATGGTTTCCTCTACACCTAAGCTCTACGTGTTCTTTTCCTTGCCCATCAACCCAATGCCTAAAAGCATCTACTATCCTGCCTGGCTCCCCCTAGTTTAACTTTGGGGGGTAGACTACATATATTTATAAGTCTATCCTGTAGCCAGAAATGGAAATAATGAAACAGAAAAACCTGGTGGTTCTGATTAACCACCATAAACTCCAGGAGCTCAGCAAGCCAAAGCACAGCATTATCAGTCTGCCTACCCATGGGTAGGACAGACCAAGGATGTGGGTCTAACCAGTTCTGTCCTTCAACCTGGGAATCCAGCTGCTCCCTGCCAATCTTATGCGACGTTCTCTCCCACCAACATTTCAGACTCCTTAGGGATGGCACCAGAAAACGCCTAGACATCAGAAGTTCTTATTTCGGCTGTGTCAATGCATAAAGTTAAAGATCACCTGGAATTCTAAGCAATTCCTAGATATGCATTTAAAGAAAGAAAAACCTCTGATTTTTTTTTTAGTTAATAGACTTTATTTTTTGAGCAATTTTAGGTTTATAGAAAAAAACTGAGCAAAAAAGTACAGAGAGTTCTCATATGCTCTTCACCTCCTTCCAACTTTCTCTATTTTTAACACCTTGTATTACTGTGGAATATTTATTACAATTGATGAGCCAATATTGATACATTATCATTAATTAAAGTTCATAGTTTGCCTTTTTTTCACTCTTGGTATTGAACATTCTGTGGGTTTTGACAATTAATGCATGTCATATATCCACCATTACAGTATCCTAGACAATAAGGGTTTCACTGCCCTAACTATCCTCTATGGTCCACGTATTCATCCCTCCCTCCCTTAACCTATGGCAACCACTGAACTCTCTACCGTCTCCATAGATTTTCCTTTTAGGATGCCATATCATTGGAATAATACAGTATGTAGCCTTTTCAGATTGGCTTCTTCCACTTAGGAATATGCAGTTAATTTTCCTCCACGTCATTTTGTGGCTTGATAGCTCACTTCTTTTTAGAGCTGAATAAAATCCCATTGTTTGGATATTCCAGAGCTTGTTTAGGCATCCCGCTACTGAAGGACATCTTGATTGCTTTCAAGTTTTGGCAACTCTGAATAAAGCTGCTATAAACATTCATGTGCAGGTTTTTTTGTAGATATAGGTTTACAACACATTTGGGTAAATACCAAGGAGCATGATTGCTGGATTGTATTGCATGAGTTTGTTAAGTTTTGTCAGAAACTTCCAAACTGTGTTCCAAAGTGTCTGTACTATTTTGCATTCCCACCAGCAATGCATGAGAGTTCCTGTTGCTTCGCAGACTCACCAGCATCTGGTGGTGTCAAGTGTTCTGGATTTTGACCGTTCTAATAGGCGTGTAGTGATATCTAATTGTTGTTTTACTTTGTAATTCTCTAATAACATATGGTGCTAACCATTTTTTCATATGATATTTGCCATCTGTATTTTTGGTGAGATTCAGGCCTTTGGCCCATTTTTAAATTGAGTTGTTTGTTTTCTTATAGTTGAGTTTTAAGAGTTCCTTATATGTTTTGAATGACAGTCGGTTATCAGATAAGTCTTTTGCAAAAGTGTTTTCCCAGTCTGTGGCTTGTCTTTTCATTCTCTTAAAAAGTGCCTTTTGTAGAGCAGAGGTTTTTCATTTTAGTAAAGCCCAACTTACCAGTTTTTTTATTTTATAAATTGTGCTTTCAGTGTTGTATCTAAAAAGTCATGGCCAAACTAAGTCATGTAGATTTTCTTCTATGTTATCTCCTAGGTATTTTATAGTTCTGTGTTTAACACTTCGGTTTTTAAAGTACTGTTTCCTACTATGTTTGTCCTAACATCAGAAAATTCCTAGCAAAAATTTGTCCTGTCCTAGTTTTTCTGGCTATGTGCTTTCTTTTTTTTAATATTATTTTTCAACTGTAGTTTATATTCAGTATTACTTTGTCTCAGTTTCAGGTTTACAGAATAGTGATAAACAATCATATACTTTACAAAGTGATCCCCCCAATATTTCAGGTACCCACATGGCACTGTACATAGTTGTTACAATATTATTGACTATACTCCCTAGGCTGTACTTTATATCCCTGTGACATTTTGTAACTACCAGTCTGTACTTCTCAATCCCTTCACCTTTTTCACGAAACCCTCCAAACCCCCACCTTTTCGGCAACTATTAGGCTGTTCTCTGTACCTATGAGTCTGTTTCTCTTTTGTTTGTTTTGTTCTTTAGATTCCACATGTAAATGAAATCATATGGTATTTGTCTTTCTCTTTCTGGCTTATTTCACTTTTCTGGCTATTTGCTTTCTACTTTCTTCTGTGTTAGATTGTCTCAGTCTTTATGTCTGTAAAAATCAAAACCTTTTCCTCGCAACAATTTTCAATTTCCTTTCTGTTAATTGTGTGAGTTATAAATAGACTTAGAGGAACTGCAGAATTAGAGAGAGCTCTTATCTTCATAATATAATGAAGTGCATTCTGGTAAAACTTGACCTATAATTTTAGTCATCTTTAGTACAACTAAAGAACTGACTTTACCAAGGAGTCTATAATTGTTCAGGTCCCATTTTCAAGGTTAGAGCAACCCAGATTCAGACAAGAGGACATGAGGGTAGAAAAGGTGGAGAGGGACACACCAAGCAAAGGCTTCCAAATTCGGGTGCTTGACGGGCTAGTACTGGGGCAGTCATAAGAGAGAATTAAATTAGGGCTTTGTGAAAATATAGGTGATTTTTTTTTTAATATTAATTTAAATTCTCAATAATACTTTTTCTATTTTGAAACATTTGGAAATAATTCAATTTTAAGTGCAGAAAATAAATAAAATTACAAAATCCAAATACATAAAAAATTGAAAAATAAAACCATTATTTTATTTTTTAAATGTAGAAAATAGACTGAATAATATGAACGTCACACATGTACTTTTCTCCATTGTCATCAGGTAAACAAAGAAAGATATTGTGGAATCTGATGAAGCCAGCCAGAAAGGACAGAGATTTCATTAAACGTCTCCAGGCAGCGAAGCCTTTCAATGTTGATAGAACTTAAACTTACTGCTCTCAAATGTTCCTCATCATCAGTGAACACACTGCAGAAATGTCGATGCCATTCTTTGAATTTTTTTTTGTGTCTACCTTAATACAAGGCCAGGCCAACTATATAACATTGTATCTGGAAAACTAGGATGCATGTCAGTAAGGCCAGGATTTTGCCTTTTTCAGAAAACAACTACATTCCCTTTACTTTTTTATTTTGATGGGTATTTTTTCCTGTAGCCTTGCAGAAATTAAAACAATGTTTATGGTTTAGGTTGGATGAAGTGTTGAGTGTCTGGAAATATCATTAATATTCCTCACTATGTCCTATTTTTCATTTTTCTCCTTATTATGTGATGATAATTGCTAACATTTAATGAGCACGATATAGTACCAGGCACTGCCATGCAATATGCATTAATTAATTACCTCCTTTAACTTTCATAGTTACTGATAAGAGACCTTTGTTTTCATTTCCATTTTACACATTAAGAAAATGGGACTTGGAGATCACCTAGCGGGGGGCTAAAATTCCAATCCAGGCCATCTGGCTCCAGAGCCCATGGCCTACACTGACTCTTAACAATGTTTTCTTATGAGTGTCATAGAGCCAAAAGTCAGTGATCATTTCCAATATCTCTAGATTACTCCAGATCGCCAGCTGGTTTCTTGCTTTCAGGCCTGCTCCATTCAAATTGATCTCACACCGCGACCACTGTGGCTTACCGAAAATGAGACCCACCTCCCGGATAGAGTAAGATCTGAGTGCCTCGGCACAGCACCCAAGGGCTCTCTGCGGGCAGGCCTCTGCTTCACAGCGTCAGCGCCCCCTTCCCGCATTTACTTTGCAGCAGCAGGGAGTGGGGTGTGGTTCCCCACACACCTCCATGGTGTCTTATTTAGTTCCTGAAGCTCACAGCCATGGGGGGGGGGGTGTAGTTCTTCCCCCATGCCTCACTCTCAGCCAGGAAACACCTCCTACTCATCACCAAGAAGCCTTCCCGCACCAAACACTCCTCTGAACCCCACACCCTTCGCTGGGTAATGTGCTCTTCTGGGCACTGGCAGACTGTCCCCTAGCATGTTATTTATGACACTGCAGCATAGTTGTAATAGAGGGGTCAGTCTCCCCCTCGGACTACAGGGCCTTTGAAGGCAGAGTGGGCTTCATTCCTGCGTAAACATTGGATACTGAAGGAAGGAGAGCAACCCTGAGGGGGAAGAGCTGTCCAGTGATCAGCCTGGGCCCTGAATGGTTCTCCATTATTGTTTATTAGTTTGAGTACTTTGGATTTAGGTCATTACTATTAAGAATACCTAGGAGATGGAGGAAGGTGGGTGGGTGGAAGGAGAGAGAGTAACCAAAGAATTTATATGCATATATGCACAACCCAAGGACATGGACAATGGTGGGGAGAGGGACTGGGGAGGGAGAGGGGAGGGAGTGGAACGGGTCATTGGGGAGAAAAAGGGACATCTGCAATATTTTAAACAAAAATAAAATTTAAAAATTTAAAAAAAAAAAAGAATACCTAGGAGTAGAAAGAGGGAAGCCCAGTAGCTCCATATCCCAGCAGAGCCTAATCTGAGGCCCACAACTCCTAGGAGCTTGCCATGCCTCTTTTGTGTTTTCAGCTACTGAGCCCTTTGCTGTAAATGGGACAGGTCTTAAAAAGAGTGGCAAGAAGTATATTGAAGCTCAGTGTTGTGGTTTCAGAATAGGACCAGGGCCTAGGACACACACCGGTCCAGGCACCAAGTCAGCATTAATGAAACTCCTCAACCACACCATGGCTTTGTTAGAAAGATTTTAATTGAAAATACTCATGGTTTATTTCACATCAGTGCTTTGCACATAATTGACAAGCCATGAATCTTAATCTAGCAGGCTTCCTGTTTTAATTCAAAGCAGTCTAGTAATGAACAAAATAGCCATGTTTTTAATTGAAATGGGAAGCCTGTTATTTTTCTCCCTACGATTCTTGTTAGAATGAAGTATGATCTAGCCTGGCCAGCATGGCTTAGCAGCTGAACATCGACCTATTGATCCAGGAGATGGAGGTTCGATTCCCAGTCAGAGCACATGCCCGGTTGTGGGCTCGATCCCCAGTGGGGGGCGTGTAGGAGGCAACTGATCGATGACTCTTATCATTGATGTTTCTCTCTCTCCCTCTCTCTCCCTTCCTCTCTCTGAAATCAATAAAGATATATTTAATAATAATAATAATAATAAAGTGTCATCTAATGTCACTTTCTCCTTTTTTGGAAACTTAACCCTGCTCATTTATTTATTGGTCTTAACAAGTCACTTCCTTCAGTTTTCCCAAAATAGAACTGTCTTGATAACTTAAAAATAAAGGCTAAGAAAGCAATTTTAAAGGTAAAATCCTACTGTTTTAAGTTCTTCATAGGTGGTGATGCCAAATCACGTCATTGACATAATAGCACAG
Source organism: Miniopterus natalensis (assembly GCF_054644295.1). Classification (NCBI taxonomy): domain Eukaryota; kingdom Metazoa; phylum Chordata; class Mammalia; order Chiroptera; family Miniopteridae; genus Miniopterus; species Miniopterus natalensis. The sequence goes on along the minus strand of NC_142082.1, from coordinate 153,451,377 downwards.
ACTTTAATTTCAACTAATTCATTCAGCAAGCAAGTCCTGAGCCTCTACATTGGTAAGGTTACTTTAAAATAGATTGAGGGACTTGTTTTCAAGGAGCTTGTTAAATACGTAATATCCTAAACTTGTTGACATGAATAACCCCTGATTTTGAATCAAGAGAATTCTTAGAACTGAAGTGTTTAGTCATCTTTTTTATCAGTCAGGGGGGAAAAAATCAACCCTCTAAAGAGGAAAAGAAAAAACACAGAGCATAGAATAATAGAGCTTGAAAAGGAAATCAGCTGCGCTCGACATTCTACAGGCTGGAACCCAGGTGTGTCCTGATCTCACGGAAAAGATCTTCTGGCAAGAGGGGGCCAGGCTGTTTACTAATCATTTTCACCATTTTTTTTACAATGAAATCCCAAATGCGAAATGTATCCTATCCAAACATCAGTGGAAGAAAGCACTTAAGAGCCTGATTTTTAATAAATTGAGTTTTAAATTAATCACTCTGTTAGATTACTCACCTCTCCCATCTCCTATTTGTGGAATAAGTTGCTATATCATTTTCCAAGAGAGCAAGGGTGTCAAAACCATGGATTCAGAAACGCAGTCTTCCTCACATTCACACAAACTAACGCATACGCACTCACACACACACACTAATTCAGGTTAAGACATTACTACCATTCTTCACTGCCATCAATTTTGAATGCTTTTCCTAGGTATAATTTACTCTAATTTTTTCAGATGTTTCAGTTGTAAAGTGGGGGCAATAATAGTGTCTACATCTAGGCTTCTTATGAGAATTAAATGAGCAAATATATGAAAAGCACTTACCACGATGTGGCATTTAAAGGTGATTAGGGCATTCGGGGTGTTATTTAAAGGTTAGCTATTATTATTCATCAGAAAGCTATATTTTAGAAGTGAGACATTTCCTCCAATTAGTGTCCACAATTCAGATGGCATGAAAGAGTGGGCTGGGGAAAACCAAACCAACCTTGCCTAAAGGGGTACAAGTAGTATAGGAAAGCTTATCTCCATAAGAAGTTGAATTGGCAAGGAGATTAGATTTGCCAAGGCTGAATTTTACATGTGCATGAGGGGCAGTTTTAATTATTTTTGTTCATGGCAAACCAATTAGTGTTGCTTTGAAAATGAAGACATGTACTATGAAGATGGTACTCTAAAGCTGTAAGTGACCCAGACTCAGTTTGGTCAATGGGAGCCCTACGAGGGAGTTGGAGAATGGAAAATAAAGAGCTGATGACATACAGAAGGAAAGGGGAGAGAAACTGGAAATAATGAGCTGGGACGAGATGTGTACAGGTGATACCATGAGAGGGAACTAGAAAATTAACAAAAAGGAGAAAAAAGAGGTAGGAAACAGAAAACGAGGGGATGGAGGAAGGGCCGAACCTGTGGATGGCACGTGGAGTGGAGACATGGAGAGTGCAAGGTGGGGATCCGAACTCACACAGGCTAAGAACAGGCTGACAGCAGGCCCTGCCTTAGCAGCAAAGGAGAGAGGAGAGCAGGAGGGATGGTTCAGGTCATAGCATCTGAGGAGTCCTGGCATCCCCCCCAGTGGGGGCCCTGAGTGCTTTTCCACACGGTGAAATTGCCTGAACTGTATGAAACGTGAACATGTTAGATTCTCTCAGTAGTACCTATTTTATAGCACGATACCCACACATAAGTGCAAAAGGTAATTGCGCATGAAAATAATGGCCGCATCTTGTTTAATGGAAACAGAGCCGGCGGTGCGCTGTTGAGAGAAAGGGGCTGTTGTAGGGCAGACGTGTCAGGCGGGGGCGGCACGGCTGAGAATCGGGGGGCGGTCCTGGCGATGGGGTGAGGCAGAGCTGGTGCCCTGGCAGCGCCCCTGAACTGAGCAGCAAGGAGAGGCTGAGGTGGGCATAGGGCAACTTATCTCAGGGTGGTGAGGATCAATCTTTGTGCTTTGTGAAAATGTATTCCATTTTCTAAAATGTTCTCCAAAAGCAATGAATAAAATAACCGAAGTGAAAGCTGTTGAGGATGCTGCTCCCTGGACAAACCTACATAGCCCTGCTCACGCCCTGGCGCTCCCGCCAGCAAGCATCTTCACGGTGCCATCCATCATCGCACAGCCTTAGTTAAGGGCTCGCCAGCTCGGGGTGAAAGCCCCCCCCCCAGCTCACAGCAACCCATCCCCCTCTCAGGCTCTATCAGGGCACAGACAGGTGCTCTCTCTTCTCTAGTAGGACAGTGGACGCTACTCACCAAGGCAGGTCTTGCAGAAGGACTACGAGCTTAGTGTGGACCGGGGAAATTTGGATACAGGCCAAAAGGTATATAGGAGTATCGTCAGGACTGTTGCAATCATGGAAAGAAATTCCAAAAATCCGTTGGAATGGTGGAGACCGTGTGGCCAGGCACCAAACTTAGGCCTTTGTCTTGGAGGAGATGGGCTGGAAACAAGAGCAACATGAAGCTTTGGAAATCCGCGCTGCACGGGGCCTGCGAGCCTCCGAGGGGCCTCTGTGCCCACAGAGCGCTTCAGAGAAAAGTTGCCGCAGGTGAGTCTTCTGTTTATCAAGTTGCCAAGCCGTGGATGTGACCCTGCCGCGTCAGTCAGCACCGAAGGAGCCGGGAATCGGTGCCCACACCCAAAGCAGCTGTGGATCCTAGTGGTGGAGGTCAACTACCAGAGAGGTGGCTTGGTACCAAACGCCGCTCGGATGGTCCCTTTATAGGGGAAGGTGACAAAATGGCCCTTAGTCCAATCTACTGGAAGTAAATTGTGTCCAGAAAAATCAGCAAGGATCAATAGCTGCCTGTTCTAAGGGAACAAGAAGTAAAATGAGGAGCTGACAAAACTCATTCAACAGTGACTTTGACAAGGTGCATCTCGGTGCCTCACTTTCCTAATCTGTAAAATGGGGATAATCATAGTACCTTCTGCATATGGTTGTTATGAGAATTAAATGAATTAAATGTGTGATGGCCTTAGAGCCATGAACATAGTAAATGGTTGTTAAATGGTTGTGTTAATGGTTATGTAAATGATTGTTAAAATTTTTTTGTTAACTATTTGCTTTAAAAAAATTGACTTGTATCCGCTCATTTCTCTCTACAGAGGAGTCTTGGGCACCATATAGCTTCTGACACACATCACAACTAAAGGCAGCCAATTGCCAAATGTACACCAAGATGAGCAACTTGCTCAACTGAATTATGGTTAATAAGCTTTTTCAGTTTGGTTTATTTAACAATTCTACTCAAGACTGCCAGTACTTGCATTCTGGGTTTGGTGAACCTGGGGAAATGACAAGTTGTGACTACACTGGATCTTTGGTTCTTGAAGTTACTTACAGGAAGGAAAATATCATTCTGGTCTACATAGCCTCTAATAAGAACACCAATTGACAGTAGAAGAATATATTTCAAAATGAAGGAACAGCTAGTAACAAGATCAATGGCTGTGAATATTTTGTCTTTATTTCTATGGGCTCATTTTGAGGTTTATTAATAAGCATCTGGGCCGGCCGGCATGGCCCAGCAGTTGAGCATCAACCTATGATCCAAGAGATCGAGGTTCAATTCTCAGTCAGGGCACAAGACATATTAAAAAATCATCATCATCATCATCTGTTTTGATTTTTTTATAAGCTATGGAATTTATGTTTCTAAATTAATTCTTCTAATCAATGTATCTGCAGTTCATTTCATATAATTTTTCATTGGCCAGAAAGTAGAAAGAGGGAAATTTCCACTGATAAGCTAATATATTTTATACACTATTCTGTTCACTATATACATCTTTCTCATTTAATTCTCATTGCAAGCTTATCGAGCCAGCATTATCATTTCCATTTCTACAAGTAAGAAAAGAGAGAATGGGAGCAAGGGTAAAAACAAAGCAAGCAAGTAAGAAAGAGAAAGAGATCAACTAAAATTGTTTACTTCCCTTCTCTTATAATATTGCACCCAGAAGATCATATTAAATTTTTTAAACATTTTTGTCCACATTTTCATAAATAATAAATTCCACATTAATGATGAAATAATTGAGCTAACACAGTGCTTTGCTTTGAATTTCAAATTTATCTTTTAATTTCAAGCTCCGGTCTTCTAAGAACCTCGCAGGGAGTGTTCACTCTGAGTAATCCTGATAAATGTTTGATTTGTGACATCTTTTCTCCCCACTAGACTCTTAAAATCCTCCAAGAAAGAGGGCACAGAATTGCTCAAGAGCAAAGATTTAGTGCTGCGTTTGAGCATGACTCAATTCTGACCAATTTGGAGTCTGTTGATTTAAGTTTTAACAGAAAGTCCTTGTAGGACATGTGCCTTCTTGTTTAAAAACACGCAGAGCTTTTGATAATACCACTGTTCTGTTATGACCAGAAATTTTACTGAAACAACAGAAGAGGAAAAGAAAAACCTATCTAATGTTTAACCTTTTTCTTTAACTTCCCAGATTAGTTGAGTGGTATCCTGACTTTATAAGCATCTAAGTGTATCAATTGAGAAGAGCTGCTTCTCCTTTACCCAGTGTGCTCAGTAAAAAAGCTTCAAAGACTTTTTGTTCAACAAAGAAAAATGGTGACCAGAAATGTCATTAAATTATTATCCTCTCAACTCGTCTTTTTTCTATATTTGTCCTTTGGGTTAGCCATCTTAAAGCACTAACAAAATACAATAGTAGCCACTGCAGAAAATTATCAACTGATAAATTATATTAGTTAGGTTTTGGGGGGTTTTTTTGAAATAAAAGTAAATGAAATCTACCTAACTTGAGCAAAATAATAATAATAAATAACTGTTATTAGAATACGGCCATATATATATCAGAATACAAGAAAGAAAAAAAGGCCTTAGGACGAACAGAAACTTAGGAAGCTCTGGGGGCCCAATAGCAAAAATTCATGGATTTCCTAGAATGCTGTCTAGAGTTATTGAGGTTCCAGAAACTTTAAATCTATGTCTTTTGGGTCAAAATCTGCAAATTCCTGAAAGAGAAAACCTGCTTGGTTTAGCTGAGGTCAGGTGATCAGATGAATCAGTTTCAATCACAAAGGCAGGCTCTTAAAACCCTCTTTACAACCCTTCCATGTCACTGTGGTGCTTCCCCTCAGGTCCAAATATACTACCAGGATTTACAGGGCCTTGTATCATCTGGGGCCTGCCTGTTCTCCAAAGTTACTCAGACCACGCACCCTGTTACCCAAATGCACTGCCCCTTGAGATCGTTATATTTGTTCTCTTGCCTGGAACTTTCCCTGTCACTTTTTCTCATTGTTTACATATCAACCAAAATGTCATTTGGTCGAGCTGTTTGGAGCTTCATGCACATCTAGAACAGGTTTCCTCTGTTACTCTCATAGAATTCCATTCGGGGCCTTCACAGTACTTTCCACAATTTGTAACCGGTGTTTATTCTGGAGTTTGTTCGACCTCTGTCTTCTACTCTCTCTAACTATATAAGGGAGAGGTTTTGATTATATTGTGTCTCGGTTTCAAAACTAGCACAGTGCCTGATAAATAGCAAACAGCCTGTGAATATCTATGAATGAATGAATGAATGAATGAATGAATGAATGAATGAATGAATGAATGAATGCATGAATGATGGTTGATGGAGGGTCACCCTTATGCTTCAGGGGCAGTTCTCATAGAGGGAAACTGACATAGTACCTAGCACCTGATCATGGTGACAACTGACTGACTGAAATTTTGAAAACAAAATTGACAAAACTTTCACCCCAAACCGACTCATATTCAATATCTTACAGAACCCAAGTAACGTTTTTTTACTTTGCATAGCTTTCCTCTGAAAAAACAAACACACACACACATGCAAACAATTTGATAAGATTTATTGGAAGAATGTAGATAGGAGTGGGATTTGATTTGACTTAGATGTGCCAAAGGCTACAGTTGGATGGCCTTAGTAATAGGAAAGAAGTATGTAGATGAAGGAAATTATCCAGACAGAACATGACTGTGAGTATTTGAAATTCAGAGGAGCATAACATGTTAATTATTAAGCAAACAGTTGAAAACTTAGAAAAGCTATTAAGGAAAGACTGTAAAAGATTATGTGGGCATACATTTAACAGCAATTCTCCTAACCTAAGTTTCATCCTAACCTAAATTATGGAGGGCAGAAGGTAATGGTTGACCTTGCTATCCACTTGTCTGCTGGAATTCTAGGCCTGGGAAATTCAGGCCCAGATCAGAATATATTCATTGTACCCTGCTGCAACCCTGAACAGGTCGGGGCTGTGCTTCCTTCACAATTCCTCCCCAAGCCTGTTTTCAAACTCCAGCAGGTCATAGGAAATTATTAGGAGTGGGCTTCCTTAATCCCAGTTGTGCCCCATGCCCAAGAAATGCGAGTGCTCCGTGGGTCCCTTATTAAGCAGAATCGGTGCCATGGGATGGACCGTTGTCGCCCAAACCATCAAACATCTGCAAGAATAAGCCCATCGTGAACCAGAGAGGAAAACTACACTGCCTATGATCACAGCAAATAGAAGAGCAAAACTTACATTAATGTTATACCCCATATCTTGATCTTGGGTAGTTCGTTTTCCTGTGGTTGAGTTTGAAGAGTCCTTGTATATTCTGGATGAGTCCTTTATCAGATATGTCTTTTACCAAGACTCCTCCCAGTCTGTGGCTTGTTTGTTCATTCTCTTGACATTGTCTTTTGCAGAACAGAAGTTTTAGTTTTAATGAAGTACAGCTTATCAAGTATTTCTTTCATGAATTGTGTCTATGTTGTATCTAAAAAGTAATTTCCAAGCCTAAGGTCATCTAGGTTTTCTCCTGTTTACCTTCTAGGTTATTTCATAGTTATGAGTTTTACATTTAGTCTATGATCCATTTTGAGTTAATTTGTATGAAGAATTGAAGATCTGTGTCTAGATTCTTGTTTTTATTTTTATATCCAGTTGTTCCGGCACCATCTGTTGAAAAAGACTATTCGCTCCAATGTATTGTCTTTGCTCCTTTGACAAAGATCAGTTGACTATATTTATGTGGGTCTGTTTCTGGGCTCTCTATTCTGTTCCATTGATCCATCCATCTCTCCTTTCACCAGTACTACACTATCTTGGTTACTATAGCTTCATAGTAATTCTTAAAGTTGGGTAGCATCAGTTCTCCAGCTTTGTTACCCTCCAGTGTTGAGTCTTCCTATTCTGAGTCTGTTGTCCCTCCATATACTCTTTGGAATCAGTTTGTAGATATCCACAAAATACCTTGCTGGAATTTTGATTGAGATTGCATTGTACCTACAGATGGGGCTAGAAAAAGCTGACATCTTGACAATATTGAGTCAACTTAATCATGAGGTATCTCTTCATTTATTTAGTTCTTTGATATCATTCATCAGTGTGTTATAGTTGCACCTTTTTATAGCCCTTGGATAGTCTGTTCTGGTTTTTCTATCTTTTTTTCTCCTTGCTTTTCGGCTTTGGAAGTTTCTATTGTCATATCCTCCAGCTCAGAGAGTCTTCCTCAGCCATGTCCAGTCTATTAATGAGCCCATCAAAGGCATTCTTCATTTCTGCCACAGATTTTTTTTTTAATCTCTAGCATTTATTTTTTATTCTTTCTTAGAATTTTTATCTCTGTTTCTGTTATCAGCCTGTTCTTGCATGTTGTCTATTTATTAAAGCCCTTAGCATTGTAATCATAGTTTTTAAAAATTCCTGGTCTGATAATTCCAACATTCCTTCCGTACCTGACTCTGGTTTTGATGCTTGTTTAGTGCCTTCGAAATGTGTTTTTAGCCTTGTATATGCCTTGTATTTTTTTATTTGTATTTTTTATGAGGTGGACATGAGTACTGGGTAGAAGAAACTGCAGTAAATAGGCATTTAAGCAATGTAATGTTAAGGTGTGAAGAGAAGAGAAGCATTTTAGTCCTATGATAGCGTCTTAGCCTCTTGGGGGGCTTGCGCCCCTGGGTCATGAGCATCACAGAGCTTTTCAGGTCCCCCCCCTTGGGTGGAATTGGATGGCTAGAAGGGGCTGGAGTTGGGTTTCTCCCTTCCTGGAGTTACATTAGGCTCTGATAAAACTCCAGCAGGTTAGTCTCTGCTGGAACAGTTTCTCCTGACGCAGCCTTGTCAGGGAGAGCAGAATGCTCTGGCCTCTTTCAAGTTCCTCTTCCCCTCCGCCTGCTGGAAGCCCCAGGGGATTTTTCTTCCCTGGTCACTGTGAGGACCTGGTAGAGGTCCCAGAAGTAAAACTCACAAAAGTGTGTGCCCTCCAGCCCCATTCCTGGGTTCCACTGGGAGAGTTTTTAACTCTCAGAGTTGCTCACACTGAGCCTCCAGCAATTCATCAAGTACAATCAGTTTTTCTAACGGGATGCTAGTAATTTTGGAGGTGTCTGCTCATGGGTTCTGTTCCTGTCACTTTTGATTTTCTGTATCCACTTGTGTCTTTCTCCAGTTTTGGTGGCAGTAGTTTTCCCTGTGAATTTACTTTTCTCACAAATTAAGAAGGATCATTTATTTTTCAATTTTTTCAGCTTCTTACTTGTTAGGAGGAAGTGGTGACTCACAGCATTCTTTTTTTAAAATATATATATATATTTTTTTATTTCAGAGAGAGGAAGGGAGAGGGCAAGAGAGAGAGAAACATCAATGATGAGAGAAAAGCATTGGTCAGTTGTCCCCTGCACGCCCCCTACTGGGGATCAGGCCGACAACCCCGTCATGTGCCCTGACCAGGAATCAAACCCTGACCTCCTGGTTCATAGATCAACACTCAACCACTGAGCCATGCCTGCCAGGCCATAGTATTCTTTTTTAATTACAAATGTTTTAATATAATTTAAATAAATGTGGGCATGTGATCATACAATACCTTCACTTATATTTTAGTCTTCCTTCTTTGTCCCATCTCTGCCTGGTACTCCTCCCTCTAACTTCTCCCACATGTACCTGGACCTCTCTTTCACCAGTCACGGTAACATGGTAATAGCCCAGTATGGCCTTCATAGACCTATAGCTCTACATATACAAGTATTTATTTGAAGTTATTTGACATTAGATTAATAGAAATAAGATCATATTAGACATGTTTTGCAGCATGTTACTTTCTTCACAAACTAAACCTCTTGGAAATTACTGCAATTCAACTGGAATAGCTTTAATTTATTCTTTTTAATGTTTGCATAATAGTCAATAAAGAGGATGTGCCTTTAGTTAATTCAGCTATAACTCTATTGCATTCTCAAAACAGGATTCTCCAAAGAATTCCCAATAGCTTTTGCAAAAGACTCTTGATGTTTATGACACAAGGTTTAAGGAACCATCAGCCCAGAATACACTCTGCTGAGCATCAGAAAACACAAGTTTAGTCTTCACCTGTTACACTTTTATAATTTTGAATGAAGTTATATAACTTTTAAAGACCCATATACCTGTAGAGGGAAGGAGTCAAGGAAAAACACTGTAAAAATCCGTAACTATCTGCTTCGTAAAAATGCCAGATAATGAAAAATATTTTTTCTTTGGCAAAAGAAACTGTTCAATAGAGTAGGAAACAACACTCTGCTCCTGCTGATGCTACCACCTACCATCCAGGTGAGTGATAAGATAGGCCTGGTTCTAAGTCAGCCCCAAGGTCCCCACACTATAGGGTGCCTGTTCTGTATAATCCTATCCCCTCAGAGGGGTGGGACTGTGCCTAGGATGGGTTCCACTCCTGCCATTGTGTTATGTGATGAAAGCGAAGGCCCCAAGTCAGTAGATTTCCAGTTAATCAAAAGTGAGATTATCCCAGGTTGCAGCCCTTACAAAGGGTCAGAAATTTGAAGAGAGAGAGATTTTCTTCTGCTGGTTTTAAAGAAGCAAACAACCATGCTATATGATTGAGCACATGGTTAGGACCAGAGCGAGGATGGCCTCAGAGTTGTAAGCAAACCCTCACCGAGAGGCCGTATGAAAACAAGGCCCTCGGTCCTGTAGCTGCAAGGGACTAAATCCTGCCAACAACCAATGAGGAGCTCAGAAAAGGCCCCCCAGGAACAGGTGAGATCAGAGCCCCCACTGACATTGTGATTTCAGCCTTGTGAGACCCTGAGCAAAGAACTCTGTTACACTGTGTCCAGATGACTGACTTACAGAACTTTGAGATAATATTAAAACTCCAAGTTTATGGTATGCAGCAATAGAAAATGAATACAGTGACCTTACACAAGACACAAAGTCCAGTCTTCGCCACTATAAAGTAAGATCATAGGCCCAAAGAACTAGCTTTCTAGTTTCAGACACTGTATTTTTATGATTCTACCTACTGTAGGTCAAAAATCAAACCTCTGTTTCCATAATACTATCAGTCAACAGAAACACTATTTGTTGAAAAAGTAAGTATTGTGGAATGATAGCATTCTTTTGGAACACTGTATTTATTCACAAGCTCCAACTTTAACATGTCATTCCGATGATCTGACATATTATATCAGGTCTGGCACATTTTGTAAGTATTTTGTATGTTATATAAAAATCTTCCAGGCAGACTTACAAAGAAACATTTATTTTATGGGGTTGAATAAAATGGTAAATCATTGGGCAGTAGTGAGGTAGAGGAGACTTTGAAAGATGTCAGTTACTGTAACAATCTTTTTCTCAACATTGCCCATCAGCAATAGTGGTTTTGAGACAAAACCCTGGAGGCTCTCCTTTCCCTATTACCTTGCTCCCCTCTCCCATCACCACCAAATTCACATGTTGAAGTCGTAACCCGCGGAATGTGACCTTATTTGGAAATAGAATGTGGCAAATGTGATAAATTCGGATGAAGTCATTAGGGTAAGCCCTAATCCAATATGACTGGTGTCTTTATAAAAAGGGATGAAGTTTGAGCACAGACACACAGGGAGAACACCTTGTGAAGGTGAAGGCAAAGACCAGGGTTATACTTCTCCAAGCCAAGAAAAGCCAGTGATTACAAGCAAACCCCCCAGAAAGGAGGCACGAAACAGATCCTCTCTCAAAGCCCCCAAAGGAACGAATCTGGCTGACAATTCGACCTTGGATTTCTAGCCTCCAGAACTGTGAGACAATAAATTTCTGTTGTTTAAGCCACGGAGCCTGTGTACTTAGATATGGCAGCCCTAGCAAACGAATACATTATCCATGCATAAATATCATTTTTAATGGTGATCATCAAGTTATGATTTTGTATTTTATAATAAGGTTGCATTTTTACTTATCAACATTCCACTGGAAATGTGTTTTATTTTCTCTTTTATTAATAATGCTGTAATAAACCTGCAACTTTGTCCATAGGGCATTTCTCTTTCTGTGGGTTATTTGCTCTGGATGTATTCTGAGAAATGGGAATCCTTTACCAATCTTTTACTGTTCAAAACAGTAAAAAAATTGAGTAACTAAATATTTTATGCCTTGGAAATGTGTGGCTAAATCACTCTCCAAAGAGTTGTAACAATTTACCTCCCACCTGCTATGTGATGAGTGATTTCAACACTTTCTCAACAACATTTAACAGTATCTTTCAAGTACTGTCATACACGTTTTGAGGATACATTCAGATTTATTCTTGAGTGAGAGGAGGAGTAACAGAGTTTATTTATTTGGTCCTAACTTTTCCTCTCTCTGCTGCTTTCCAGCAGTCGCCAGAGGAAATTAGCCAGGGTGTCTTTAGGCTACACTTTCCTTCACACATTGAGTTGACGAGAAACCAGTAGAAGATAATTCAGATTGGGTGTAATTTTTAAATGCAAGAAATGGATTATTTCATTAATTGTAACCTCCATGAACTTTATGTCTTTATTTGATGGGGGCTGTAGTAATGAGGGGAATGGAGGCAGCTTGTAGAACCACAGTCCTCTCTGGATTTTCTTAACGTGGCATATTTATGCGGGAATTCACCTGCCACCTTGTCCAAGGGATTCGGTTGGGTGTTTGCGGGTCTTCAGCACATCCTCACTGAGAACTGTGACAGTGCCACTCACGTGCCTCACCTTCCTTCTACAACTTGACCCTGACGGCAATAACCAAACCCACCCCCACCCCTACCCCCAAAGCTATCAGGCTAAGAAACCAAACGTCTGTTTTAACAAAAAACCTGGAGAAGGGCTTCTGAGCCAAGCTAGCCCGCATCCGATCCTCTCCAGTCGCACGTCCACCTGCCCACTGCCCCGGCCCCGTGCGCAGATTCCCGCCCCGCAGACCTGGGCCTGAGCGCGCGGCGCCCACAGCCCCGCCTGGGTTTTGGAAAGGACGTGGCGCGGCGGGCGCTGCGGGCGCCTCCGCAGAGTCTGGAGCCGAGGGGTGGGGGGCGCCCCTCGCAGGGGTGTGCAGGTGGGGCGAGCTGCGTAGACTCGGATGGGGGCTGCCTGTGCTGCCGGGGTGCGTGGGGAGGGACGTGTCCTCGAGCGTCCCGACCCAGGACCTCTGCCCCTCTGTCTGCCCGTCTGCAGCCGCCCTCGGTCCCCTCGGCTCTTTCCCTGGAGGCGCGGGAAGGGCTCTCCTTCTCCAGGCTGAGGGGGGCCCCTTTCGCGCCCCTCGCCCCAGACCCGCTGATTGAACACGGGTGGGGGGAGCCCTGGAGTGACAGTGGCTCCGCGCGGTGCTGAATGAATGGACCGCGCGGCCGCCCCGCCCGCCCGCCTCGCCCCGCCGCCCGCAGGGCCCCGCCGGCCCCTCGCCCTCCCCCGGGGCTGAGGCCGCCGCGGGCTGCGCACCGACTGGGAGGCGGCGGGCGGCGGGCGGCGGGGGGAGGGTGGTTTCCTCCGGCCCCACACCCGGCTCGGGCCGGATATATAGAGGGTCCCGTTCGGGCGCGCGAGCCGCGAGCAGTTTCCCCGCGGCTGCAGGACTCCCCGGAGCCTCGCGGGAGGTCGGGGACTCAGGGGAGCGCCGGAGGAGCCCCATCCGAGCCGAGCCCAGCCCAGCCGGAGGAGCAGGTGCCCCGGGGCCCGCGCCCGGGAGGGAAAGAGCGGGCGGGCGGGCGGCAGGGGCGGGTCCCGTGGCGCCCAGGCCCGCGGGGTGGGCGTAGGACCTGCGGGCGCCCCGCAGCGCTGCCCAAGGCTGTGCCCGCCCGAGCCGCCCCGCAGCACCCAGCCGTCCCCCGGCGGTCAGGGCGTGTGGGGCGCCCGCCCAGCCCGCCAAGGTGGGGCGCCAGGGGCGGGAACTGTGGCCCAACAGGGTGGCCGCGGGGCGCTGCGCTGGGGCAGCGAGAGGCGCCCGCCGGGCCTCGCCCAGGTCTCCTCGGACCCGGGGCTGTTCCTAGAGAGAGCTCGCCCGCTCCCGGCCACGTGCGGCGGGGCGCCCGCCGTGCCCGCCCTGCCCGCTGCCCACTTCGCCACCGGGGGTCGCGGCCTCACACGCGCCTAGACCCACCCAGCGCGCGCACCCCCGGACCGTCCCATTCCGGGGGGGCCTGGCGGGGACCCAGCCCGGGACTGAACGGGCCGGGGCGCCAGGGCGGGGTCTGTCCGGGTGTAAAGTTTCGGCGTCTCCCTGGAGCCTGGGCATCCCGGGGAGAGCCGGGGAGCCGGCTCCAGAAGCTCCGGCCGGGGCAGGCGGCCGGCGGGGGAGCGGGGAAGACTACGCTCGGGCAGGTCCGCGGAGGTAAGAGCCGGAATGGCCACAGGAAGGCGCCCACTGCAGCCTCCCGCGCCTCCGGCTTGCGGGATGTGCAGAATCGTGAAACTCATCCCGATGGATGAGTTACCTGGTGTGAGCGGCACCCCAGAGCTTGGGCGGCGGGTAGGCTCGCTGTGCCCCACAGAGTGCCCGCTGTGCCACCGGCAAGAACAGGGAGTGGGCACAGCGGAGTGGCCGGGACACGGGTGAGCCGTGCCTTTCTGCTGGTGGGAGGCTGCGCCTAGAGAGGTGTGACACTGCGCAAAGGGAAATTTGAGGGTGACTCCTTGGGTTCAGTCACCCATCTCTCCGTATCCCCCTTTCTGTGAGCTGGAGATCTGGACGAAGACAGTGTTTACTCTAAAGGTGCAAAGGAACTGAATCCAGTTTTAAGGCAGCCACTCAGACTGCAGGAGCGGGCTGTTCAGCAGAATCCAGGTTTAGGGAATTTGTATGTCACACTCCGAAGAGATGATCGCCGCCGGCAGGGGGGTCTCCTGAGAACTCTTTTCCTTTTTCTGAGAGCATCTTCTGCACCTGCTCTATTAACAAAATCCTGCCTTACTCCAGTTCCTAACATCGGGTTGCAATTATCTGTAACTCTGATATAAATTACCATGAGTTGGCAAAACCTCCAGTGATGCTTTTCTCCTTTATTTGAAGGAGGGAATGTGACATCTAATTACAGAAGAAGAGGGAGAACCTTCCTTTAAAGGGGTGAAAAATAAATAAAATAGCTCATTTTTAGGTCTTGCCTCCGGGTTTGTAAGGAATGTGGTCCTCTTGAATAGCTAGCTCCCCATTTGCTTTCCTGTCTTTCGAAGATGCATTCTTGAGCGCGTGTCTTTCTGGAAACAGCTGGGCAGCCCTAACGACTTTTTGTTTTTGTGTTCATGAGTTCATGAAAACTCACTCACAAACAGCCCCCTGCAGGACCATGCACAGTGCCCACCAGCATGCTGGTCCCTGCCCTTGTATTATGACATCCCGGGCTCCACGAGAGCATTGACTACTCTCGAAGATGCCTTCTTAACACTTTATTGTGTTAACAGACCACTTTAGAAATCTGACAAAAGCTATGGAATATAAGAAACAATCATAGGCACATTAACACAAAATCCTGCCTACAGTTTCAGGAGATCACACTCTCCTCGATACCCAACCACGCAGATGTGAGCCATCCAGAGACCACCAGCCCTGTGCTTGGAAGGACCCCCATGCTTAGCTTGATGTCCTGCTGTCACCTTCAGCTGTCTTAGTAACTCTCAAACAAGGAGCTCCAAATGTTCCTTGTACACTAGACCCAGAAAATTCTGGAGCCAGCCCTGACCCCAGGTTAACAACCCTATTCTGAACAGCATTGTCTCCTAGCAAGTCTAGGTTTCAGGGGTTAGCTGAAGACGGGTTAGCTGCTGCAAACGTATGTCAATAAGCCCTCTGTGCCCAGTTTCCTCATTGACAAAATAAAGGCAACAGACAATATCTCCCACTCTGTTTATCTCTAAAGGTTGTTGTGAAGACACATGAGGTAAGACAAGGAAGTAATTGTGAAAATGCCACTTACCTTGAACAGTTCTAGGCTGACAAAGATAGTATTGTTACCGGCTTTCCTTTTCTGCTCCACTTTTCAGAAGTATGTAGAGGAAGGCTGGCTTAGTACAATAAGAGGATTGTAGGTCCTTTATAGCCCTTATATTTTGGTGGGGAGAAAAGTAGCTAAGGTGTTCAGTTTTTTAAAATATTCCTTAAATATCACTATTTAAGATGTGGTTAGACAGGGTTAGAAGTGGAAATGTGAAGAACAGAATAACTTCTTGGGTCCCAAAGACGCTTTCTGAATTAAGTTGACACTTGGGTCTGATTCATCCAAATATTGAACAAAGAGAAACTGAGGCACTGGTTGGATTTTTTCTGAGGATGTAATCCTCTTAGTTCCATTTAAGTTTTAAAAATCCGTATTTTCAAAATCTCAAACAAGTCACTCTTTTATACATCCTAGGAGGCGCCTAGGAGTGTAAAACACACCCATTCCCTTATCAAGTTTTCTTTACCTCCTGTAACACCAGGGAAGGAACTGAGAAACTGGGCAAGTCCTCTGTCTGCACACTCCTCTCTTACTCTCTCTGACCTCAGAACTTATCTTTATACCAGCATAATAGCAACGTACTCAGAAGGGCTGAGGAAGAAAAGAAAGTGAAAGGAAATAGGTTAAACTCCCACAACAAAGTCTTCTAATGGGGTCCCTAACGGGGGGAGAGCGGATGGAAACGCCTTCTTTCATGCCACTGCCCTGTTCAGGGCCATGCTGCGTACGTCAGGGTATGAAGTACCAAGCCCTGTCCTTGAGAGACTTATGGCATCATTGGCAAGACAAAATATGTCAGTATAAGGTGTTAATTAATAATAGCAGATAAGTTGTTACAAGGCGTTAGAAGATTTGGCATGAAACGAATGGTACAGAAAATAAGTGCAAAGCATTCCCCAAAAGAGAATACTATAAACAGAGATGGTTAGTGAAGCGTAAAGGGAGACTTACATGTGAGCTGTCCCTTCAGGTTCTGATCCTCATAGAGATGAAAGACTGTGTCTTCTGGGTGATAAGTGTGCAGAAAACGAAAATCTGGCTGGGAATAAATTGCATCTTAAGACAAGGCAGGAAATAAAACCGTTAGAGGACTTTCCACTGGCTAAATTCATTCATATAATAAATAATCATGAAGCCCATTCTGTGACCGGACGCAGTGCCAATGTTACAGCATTTAATGTTAAAAAAAAAAAAAAGTAGATACGCTCCCCATTCTTTTGGAACTTAGAGACATTTAAAAAATAAACATATAATAACAAATTGTTGAAATTTGAAAGAAGCATATGGGTTAACTTTGCAAAAAATGTGGAGAGGATCAATCTGGGCAAAGGAAATAGTGAATGAGATGGCTTTAAAGTGACAAAAAGGCTGAAAGTATTCAAGAGACAGAAGGCACATGCGGTTGGAGTTTGGTGAAGGTTTTACTGAGAGTCTGGATATGAGGATGGGGAGGTAGGTAGGAGCCTGGTCACGCAAAACTCCACAGAGCTTGATGAAGGCTTTGAATTTTATTTTAGTGGGGAGCCTTTGAAGACTTTGAAGCCAGAGACTGTCTAATTTGTATTTTAAGAGCTTTATGACTAAGAATGGACTAGGGTGGCAAAGGATCAGAAGTAGGAAGCCAGTTAGGACAGAGCGCCTGTGACAGTAGTGCTGGGGCAGACCGAGAGAAGAGTGCAGAAGAGATGCATCTGGAAAGTAAAATTGATAGAACTTGGTGATGGAGAGAATGTGAGAAGTGAGCGAGGCAGAAAGAAGTGTGAGGATGAATTCCTTCAATAGACACTGCTGAATGTTTATAATCGAAAATAACAGGCTCAAGTGCATATGATTTAGAGTTGCATACGAAGAACTGAAAAATGAAATGAAAACCGCTAACCCTACTTAGTACCTCTAGAAAGTAGGCCAGGTTGTTGGGTAGAGGTGACAGAGAGGGGAGGGGGGAGGCTTCTGCCTTTCATACTATCACTTGTACTTTGGGGATTATTTTTAAACCACGCATGCATTTTATAATCGTTTAAAGGTTACCACACAACAAATATGGCTCCTGTTTCTCTGGCTTGAGCACATGGATAGAATACAGGGTAATTTCCTAAAATGGCATTAACTAGGAGGGAAAGGCCTGATCCTCAGCAAAGTGGTTGTTCCAAAGCATAACACACTCCCCTGCATAAGCCTTTGAATTCTACCCCTCTTGTTTATATCAGTGTTTCCCAAAATATAGTCTGTGGATCATTCTTGGAATATTAATAACAGTTACGTGAAAAGGAAAAAAAGCTTTCCTGATCATATAAGCTTGAGAAACACTTGATTTAACCCAGTTAAGCAGTTTTATTGCATTAGTCTTCAGAGCCTTTAATATACTCATGCACACTAAGAATCATTGCAAAAGAGGTGTTTTATGCCACATTTCCTAAACTTATTTGACCTTGAAATGCTTTTTTGGCAGAACATCTAACAGAGTCAGCATTCAGCATAACAAGCTTTGGGAAATGCTGCCCTTGTATGAATAGATTAAACCTTTTAACATCCATAGCTCTCTATTAACCATCAGCTTCTCTCGTGTCTTTCATGCTACTTAGTTGGAAGAAAGCAGGAGACTGGAATTGACTCTGATAATAAACTTTAAGTTGATGATGAAAACAATTCTGCCATAGGAGTAAGCGATAGAGAGATATTCACAAGCAAGATCTGCAGTTTGATTAAAAACATTTTGGTTTTTTTTATTTCTACTTCCCGGCAGGGCTATACAGGACCTCTCTGAGGTACATTCTGTCAAGCCTAGATTTACATGTGAGGAACCTGAAGCATAAACAGTGGGAGTCTTCATGGGGCCTATTTGGTGTTTGCAATATATCTCTTGCAGAGCCACACAGTGTGAATACATAGGGCGTGTGATTTTGCAATGAATCCCGTAGGTCTATTCTTTCCTGGTCACCAGTGCATTTGCACGGTGGTGGGGTGGAGGCAAGAATGTGATCTGTGACCAAAGAACAATGCAGCAGGGTGGGAGAGAAGAAACAGGTTCACCTTGCTGTGAACTTGCCCCTGGCTTCACCCGCTTGGTGCTCTAGCCCAGGGATAAGCAAACTATGGCCTGAAGGCCAAATTTGGCTCCATCCTGTTTTTGTATTAACACTTGAACTAAGAATGGTTTTTGTATTTTTTTTAAATGGTTCCAAAAAATAAACGAAGAAGTAGAATATGTCTGTGGCACATGATATGTGAAATGCAAATTTCAGTGCCCACAAATAAAGTTGAATTGGAAAGAAGCCTGTATCATGCATCCATTCATCATATCGTCTATGGCTGCTTCAGTGCCCCACTCAGCGAATTGTGACCTGCAAACACTCATATATGCACCATCTGGCCTTTTATAGAAAATGTTTTGTCGACCCCTGCTCTGGGCTGTTAAACTCACAAGCCATAGATAATTTTAATAGATTTGTTTTGTGTTTGTTTAACATATTAGGGGGTAGCCTTAATTAGCTTATGCCGTTATAACAAAATACATAGCCTGGATGGCTTATAAACAACAGAAATTTATTTCTAACGGTTTTAAAGGCTGGGAGAGCCCACTTCTAGATTCATAGATGACTTTTCATTGTAAGCTTACATGTTGGAAGGGGCAAGGGAGTTCTCTGGAGTCTCCTTTGAAAGGTTACTTAATCCCATTGTGGATTAAATAACCTCATGCTCAATCACCTCCCGGAGGCTGCACCCCCAAACACCGTTACACTAAGGACTAGATATCAACATGTGAATTCTAGGGGACTCAAACATTCAGTCTATAGCAGGTGTGGACATACAAATAGGTAAATTGACTTCCTAGAAGAACCTCAAACGCTATTGGCATTGGAGTCGCAAAAGTGCTATTGCTGATAACTAGTGTAGCTAATGTTACATGCTGTTGTGAGGAGCAAAAGATAGCCTTGAAGTAAATAACTTTTGAGAGTTATTAAAATATTTGACCTTATATGTAAAGGATAGGCACTCAGATAAACAAAATCAGAGCCCCAAAATGTATATGGGGTAATTAACCCTAATATTGCTTAGTTGCTGAGATCTGCTACCTCTGAGATCTTGTGCATAGTCACCTTCAATTCTTATTTCAATAATGAGGCTAACCTACTTTTTATTAATGCACCCTTTTATGAAAAGTGATGGTTTAAGAGTGACAGTCTTAATGTTGGCGTGACAGAAATGCACATTTTATTGTCCCCACCCCACACCTATTGAATCAGGATTTTTGGCATGAAAATCTCCAGATGCTTCAGAAACAACCAGCATAGCTCAGGTACAAACTGTGGGAACAACTGGTCCAGGTACTCCCATGGGCCTTGGAGCCAGAAGATAGCATACTTGAGGCTTGGTGCTTAGCTCTGTCACTGCTATCACGAAATCTTTCCAGATCAGGGTATTTGTGGGAACCAAACAGTATGAAATACGAGGCTCCTCGCCAGCCACATTCATCTTTGGAATTTTCCATGACTAACTGAGAGACATATCTTTAAAAAAAGAATGGGTTTCAGGTGAGATCACTCAATAGGGGTTTTTTTTTTTGTTTTTTTTTTTAATTCAACACCTGTATCAAAGCAAAGAATATTGTGTAGTCAACAATGTGATTAAGTAGACAATGAAAAAATTACTATAGTTACTGTTGTCAGAGAAATGCTTGGATGGTCTTTCTCTGTTGCTAGTGGGAGTGGGGTGCTTGGGGCACCACTGGAATAAGCATTCCTGGAGGCCCCCTCGGGAGGATGAGATGTGGTAGAAAGCTTTATTTGTGTGGAGTTACATCCTGGGTTTGCAAAGTCCCATTTCCCTTAAAGCAGTCCTAGAAGAGGTGCAGCTGGGGATTCCGCAGGGCCAGAAGCAATGCCAGTGTCCAAAGTTTCCGTTCCATGGTGGAGCTGCGTCCCGCATAGCATCAGGCTAGCCACAGTCCCTCAGTGCATTGGGTGGGGTCCATGTGGCAGTGAGCCATGTGGGCGAATGCAGGGGAGCCAAGAGAGCGCACCCCCTGCCACGAGGGTCCCACGAGCACCAGCGAGCAAGGTAGCTAACTCCTTTGTTCAGGAGATTAGGTATCTCAAATCTTCCCGGCCCCTCTTCTTGCAGCAGACAAGCCTACTCTGGCCAGTGACCTGTTCCCAGGTTGACTGGCAGGCAAGTGTCTTCCCTGTCTCACCCGGACTTCACTGGACAAGTGTCTAAACTGCAGCTTCGTGGCAAAGCTGCACGAATGAATGCCTGCAATACTTGGGCTTCCCTTTGCTCCTTTCCTGTTAATTAATAGCTGGGTTAAATTACAATGGTATCGTTACCAAACACTAAGAATAGCATTTATTTATTGTTTTAGTCAAGCTTTATTTGAAAAGTCTTAGATAATCTTGTCCTTGACCCTTGCAGTCCAGCAAAAGTATTGGCAAGCTGCAGTTGACAGTGTGCGTCCCCTAAGGCTTTTGGACACACTGTTATCTTGTGTCTAAGGCATTTTAACGCCCCCAGGCTCTTCCAGAGACGGCCCCACAGCATGAGACACAGATTAGAGGGGACGGAAGGGAAGCAAAGGCTCTTGCCTGTGAATCTGTGTAGAAAAGGCAGAAGCGCGGCCTGTCCTACACAGTTTTCCATTCTTCCACCGCAGCTGAGGAGCCCTTGGGTCAGTCACATCCGCTGGTGAATAATAGGATGGCCGCGGGGGGCAAGAATAATATTTCCTCAGTCACGAAGTGAGAAAAAGTCATTGTGAAAATGCTCCACATTTTAGAAGAATAGTGCTTTATTTATCACAGGTCAGTGAGAGGACGCATTCCACAAAAACCCAGCACAAACCCCAGGTAGTCTTGAGGACAGGATAGGTGGAGATTAGGAAGGCCATTCAAGTATGTGTCTGGTCCTGACATATTTGAAACCACCCAAGTACTCCAAGCAGCGTCAGACCTACCAGTGCCCAATGTTGTCAGGAAAGTGGAGGAATCTGCCCAGCTGTGGGTAACAATTCAGTGAGTGCATTTATTGAAGGCTTTCCCTTATTACTTTGAAGAAAGGACATTTAATACCGTAAAATGTGTGGGTAGTAGCAGCATAGTTTTATCTAGTTATAAAAGCATCTTAAAGATGGACAGTATTCGTTTACTAAAAATAGAGCCACTTAGCTAAAACTTAAGAGAAACTGCCCCCTTAATTCCACTTGAAACATAAATGTAAATAGGATACCCTGATAAATATTAATGAAATCAACTTTATGTCAGTCTGCATTTGTGTGTGTTTGCTTTGGTTTTGGTTCCTATTACGCTGTGTTATCTCATTGTGAACTGAATCTCATCCCTATTGTGTATTGTTTATACAAAACCTTCCGGACAGAACTGCCCTCAAGATAAGAGTATAATCTAAGAGCTGGACACCTGTTCTCTTGCCAAAAGGCTTTAAGAATATTAAAAGCCACTCACAAAACTACTGTCAAAGCTGCAGGAATCCTTGATGGTTTGAGAGAGTTCATTTCTCTCATCCAAAAGAGCAGTTTCCTTCTTTCTCAGTATCTTGTACTTGTCAAAACTTTCACTTTTGTAGAACTGAGACATCGCCTCTTCCTTTCTTCCAGTTATTTCGATCTAGCCCTGCCGGAAGCAATGGTTATGCAGATTGCCGCGGGGTGCACGCTGATCACAGGATTGCACTGTAGGTAAATTAGGGTTCAGTTTCTTTTAGAACAGTGCCGCTTGCCTGAGTTAGACTTTCCTGAACTCCAGGCCAACTGTATGTTGGCACATATCACACCATCTCATCTACTGTACATAGTGGTGACTACAAATAGCTTTGCCTTAACTACATATCATATACTCATATTCTACACTGAGAATATGAGTATATGTAATACCTTATTTATATTGGGTCCAGTTCCCTCATTTTATAAAAAAGGAAAAGCCAGTCACGCAGACATAAAGTAACTTGTCACACACACATATTCTTAATGGATGAGTAGACTAATATCCAAGTCTTATTACTGCAAATCCTATGACCATTTGATTCATTCATTCTTCATTCACTCATTCATTCATTCACTGAGTGTCTACCATGCGCCAGACAGAGTGTTTAGCGCTGCAAATATAATGGTGAACGAGTTCAAGTACCTCCCCCTAAGCTTTATTGCCGCCTACAGTTTGAGCAATGTTTACCAGTTACAACTTGGAAGTTTGTGACATATTTTAAACATCCTCAGTGTAAAAATATAAAATACCCAGATGTTTTTATGTCCCTTCCTTCTCCCTCCTAACTAGCTCCAGTCAATGGTTTAGCCTTCCCTGGCTCTGAGCAATAAGGATATGATGGGAAATGGAGTTCAAGTAAAATATTAAAAGTCCACAAGGAAGAGAATGAAAATTCTCCCCAAGGAGACAATGTCCTTCTTTGTTCACAAGTCCTCAGGATTCGTTAGCCTGTGCTCCTCTCCTCTTCGTTTCTCACTCTCTCCCCAGACCTGGCCATGGAGTGGGTGGGTCCCATCCTCGGGCTTCCCCTTTTCTTTCTGCCCCTAAAGGTACACCCACAATCTCCTTTTGTTTTAACTAATTATGGTGGGGAAAAGATACAGGGGAAGAGCAAAATCAACTGATGTGGGAAAGTTACAAAGTTTCCAGAATACTTTTGAGTCTTGACATAGAGCCAGTAGTTAGTTGTCTTCCTCTGAGATGACGCGTGGAAACCCTGTTTTCTTTAGCCATTCATCTTTATTTCTGGAAGAGACAGCAAAAAAACCAATCCTCTGCCTTAAAAATCCTTACCTAGACTCTTACATCAGGATGACATTTGTCTGATGAGATGATTTATAGCTTTCAGCAGATTCTCAAAGAGGTCATGATGGAAGCAAGATGGGAACCTTTGGGAACAGTCAAGTTATTCATTGTTTCTCTTTGAAATGCTCCAGAAGTTGGCCACTGCCAGGTCAGGAGTGGTCCCTTCTAAAGATTCTTCACAGAGAACTCTTTGGGAGGCTTAGGTTTTCGTGTTCCATCTTCAGTGTGTCACATGATTCAGAGCACAACATTGCTCCAAAACAGGAAAAGAATCGTGCCGTTCCCCTGCATAACACCTTCCATTGCTCGCATTCCTTAGAGCAGCCTTGCCAAGCGTGTGAGATGC
Source organism: Miniopterus natalensis (assembly GCF_054644295.1). Classification (NCBI taxonomy): domain Eukaryota; kingdom Metazoa; phylum Chordata; class Mammalia; order Chiroptera; family Miniopteridae; genus Miniopterus; species Miniopterus natalensis. The sequence goes on along the minus strand of NC_142082.1, from coordinate 153,428,040 downwards.
TAGCCGAGGTGTGTGCGTGTGCTAGGTCCCTAGTGCACAGGAGCCTTTAATATCACCTTCCCTTCCTGCTGCCTGGTTGGGTGTCCATAGGCAAGATACTTAATTAACCTTTTGGGTTTCCCAATGTATTAGTTTGCTGGGGCTGCTGTAACAAAGTACTTCAAACTGAGTGGTTTAAATAACAAAAGTCTATTGTCTCTCAAACCTGGAGACTTGAAGTTCAAAATCGTTGCATCAGCAGGGTTGGTTCTTCCTGAGGGTTTTGAGGGAAGGACCTGTTCCAGGCCTATTCTCTTGCCTTGTAGATGGCCATCTTCACCTGTGTCTTTACAACATCTTCCCTCTACACATGTCTATGTCTGTGTCCAAATTTCCTCTTTGATAAGGACACTGGTCATTTTAGCTTAGGGGCCCACCCTAATCTAGTATGACCTCATCTTAACTAGTTACATCTACAACAACTTATTTCCAAATAATGTCACATTCCAAGATACTGTGGCTTAGGCCTTCAATATATGAGTTTGGGGCGGGGGCACAATTTAACCCCTAACACCCAGGAAAGTAATACCTGACCTAATACTTCCTCCTTACCACAGTGGAATATGGCGATGAAACTATATCTATTAAGTATTTTTATGTTAAAAAAACAATAACAAAAAACCCGCACAAAACCTGAAAAACAAAAAACAAGCTTATATGCATTGTAGGTATGAATTCATACCTAAGTAATGACTGTTGCCTTCATCAAGAGTTTTTCTCCATGTGACTTTTATTATTTTTATGAGGTATGACTTATATGTAGGAAATGAGTAGATTGTAAATGCCGTACGTTGAACACGTTCAAGCATTGCTCAGATTCCAGGTTCCAGATTTAAAAACAAAAAACATTTTGGCTATTCCATAAGCCTCCATCATGCTCTTATTCAGTTACTGCCTATCCTCCCCTCCAAAGTAACCACTATTCTGACTTCTAAGTCATATAAACTAGCTTGATTCAAACACAGATTAGCTTTGCCAGTTTTTAGAGTTTATTGAAGGGAAATCATATAGTATGCTTTCTTTGCTGTCTAGCTTCTTTGCTCAACATTATGTTGGTGAGATTCACCCAAACTTTGTAAATTTGTAGATGACTCATTCTTACTGCTGTACAGTATCCATACTGTGAATATGCCACATTTACTCCCTCTGTTCTCTTGTTGATAAACAACTGTGTAGTTTCCACTATGGGATTCTTAGGAACAAGCGCTGCTGGGAACATTCTTATGCATGTCTTTTGTTAAACATATGTATACATTTTATGGGGTGTACCTAGGCATGGAATTGCTTTTTTGTTGTTGTTAACCCTCACCTGAGGATAGTTTTTCCATTGATATTTAGAGAGAATAAGGGAGGGGCTGGGGGAGGGAGAGAGAGAGAGAACATCAATGTGAGAGAGACACATCAATGGCTGCCTCCTGCATGCACACCGACCCCGGGGCCCAGGGCTGGGGACCGAACCTGCAACCCAGGTACATGCCCTTGACCAGGAATCGAACCCATGACCCCCTTCAGGCGCAGGCCAAAGCTTTACCACTGAGCCACACCAGCCAGGGCGGAATTGCTTTCTATAGAGAGCTTTAATGAAATCTGCAGTTTTCCAAAGTGGTTGTACAATTTATACTCCCAGAAACAGTAGTTAAGAGATCCCCGGTTTCAGATCCTTACCAGCACTTCTTGTTTTCTTTCCTATTTTAGTCATTTTGTATGGCATCGTGGTCTTGTTTATATTTCTTTGATGATTGACAAGATTGAGCACCTTTTCTTTCTTTGGCCATTTGGATGTCTTCTCTTGAGCAGTGCCCAACTATTTATGTTTGTTGTCTTTTTCATAATGATGTGTGTGTGTGCGTTATATATTCTAGATACAGTTCCTTTGTTGGATGTATGTATTTTGGATGTCTTCTCCCAAGTGTGCCTGTCCTTTTCAGTCCCTTAAGTTTTTCTTTTAATGAACACAAGCTCTTAATTTTAATAGAGTCCAATTTGTTACTATGATTCTTCTGTAGTTAGTGCTTTTTTTGCCTACTCTTAGATCAGAAAGATGTTCTCTTCTAAAAAGTTAATTGTTTTGCCTTTCATACTAAGATCTATCCATCTGGAACCAACTTTTTTAGATGATGTGAGAAATAAAAATGCATCTTTCCATTTGGAAATTTAATAGACTCAGCACTACTTATTATAATACTGCCTGTGATTTCAAACCATGGAACACAGTAGCAGTCTGAACACTTACCTCAGGACTAACGAATTTAAGAGTCATCTTAAAATCTCTCTCACTGTAATGACATCTCAAGCCCACTGTGACTATGAGTACTCTAGGACCCTCAGGGTTAAGATCAAAGTTCTTATTTGACCTGCTTGTAGGGATCTCATTTCTGGTCTAATGGGTTAAATAAAATAAAATAAATTAGTTTATTTTACACTCAAAAGCCCAAGTATAAAATTTAAAACAATTTGAGAGATAGTGACTGTGGATGAAAAACATTACTGTGTCGATAGTGGGGTAAGTTCATGACCAACCATTTAGGGAACAGCGATGTAAAGGCCCATCTTTGGTTATTAAACACCTGGCTGAACGGCCATTTCAATCCAGAACTCGCCCGTGCGGTCAGCTCCTTTGGTCAACAAAGTGTTTAAATGACTTAAATTAATGTAAGTGCAGTCACGAGTTGACTTGTGACCGATCAGCAAGGTAGATAAGGAAGATAAATGAAGGGCTTACCTTTCTCCATTGCACTTGCAACTAAATGTCTCCCTAGTTTCCCCAACTCACTTCAAGATGGAAGATGGCTGGAATAAAGAGAAATAGAAGGCAGGAGGGTTGGTTAGATAGTCACCCAACAAATATTTATTCAGTGATTACTGTCAGGCACTATGTCAAATCCTGTGACTATTAAGAATGGTACAACAGTCACTTCCCTTAAGGTGTTCGCATTGCAGTGGAGAGAGCAGACAAATAAATAGTCATTTACACACAATGTGATATTCAACTGGGGCTCTGAGAGTCTGTTGGGTCAGAGTTTCAACTCCTCCCAGGGTTGGGGGAGAACTGGGAACTGGAAAGGCATCAAGTCTGAGCTTTGCCCATTGAAACAAAGGGTATATGGCTGGGGTCTAGAGCATGGTTTTGGGAACCAGCCTACAAGCTGTCTGACCCTAGGCGAATGTCTTTAAATTCTCTGTGCTTCAGGTTCCTATTTGTAAAATGGAGCCTAGAATAGTAAATATCATAGAGTTTGAGCTATTGTCACATGGAAGGGTTTGGTCCCGAAGCTCCAGAGAAGCAGAGGCAGGGAGGGAAGAGCAGACCAGAGCCCAGGAGTACAGGCTCTTGCCCTGACTCTGCTACCGGCTCGCTCAGTGATGATCTGCATTAGAAAAATGACCAGTTCTCTCTCAAACCCCTTTCAGCTCTCACGCCTTATGATTCTGCAGCTCCTGCTGAGATGGACTTAATAAATAGCACCTGGATTCTGGTCATAGAGAAATAATAAGAGAAATCAGATTTGTTTCTGAGATTTCCAGCTGAGTGACTGGGTGAGCAGTGGTATCATTTCAAAAGAAACAGGCAAGTCAAGAAGAGAGTGGTGTGTGTGGAGCCTGGGAAGGGCACAGATTCGTGGACAGAATTTTTAAATTGGAAGAAACCATTTCTGTCCTTTTAATTCAGTGTGGTCAAGAGGTGATAGATTTCAGAAGTTAATAACAACCATAGAAACGGAAGCAAGTTACTGAAGTGCTCTGGGCCTAGCTAGTTTTCTTTTGTAAAATGAAGACAAAATGCAGGCTGAACCATGCACAGTTGCCATTTGCAGGTCAAAATGGTTGGATATTGGCAATCTTACATGTTTTAACCTAGCAATAGATACTTTGTTTTTTTAAAAAACAGAATTATCTTTACTGTTGAAAGTATTACAGATGTCTCCCCTATTTCCTCCCCATTGATCCCCTCCACCCCGCATTCCCCCCAACCCCACCTTCTCCACACTATTGTCTGATACTTTCTAAGGGGTTATACTGAGAAATGAGTGAGTTCATATATGTCACATGCAAAGGACAGTGCTTGACACATAATAAGATGTCCTAGAAGTTTTTCCCTTATTATTAAGGCTATTTAGATTGTTCAAAATCCATTACACCCAGTTTAATTAGGCAAGAGCAATTAGGCATCGCATAGTACGTTCACGTAGGCCCCTTTCTTATCCTGACGTTTAGGGTGTAGCAGGCATGGAGACCTGAATAGGTGATCAGCCTGTAAGGGTGCAGTTGTGTTTTCAGCGCTGGCTCCCACTGCCATTTTGCTTATTTCCAGTGCTTTCATCTAGACAGGCATGGGGTTTTGCTCCAAAGGGAAACTTAACATCAAAGTTCCTGAACGGGAACTGCCTTTCTCTCCCAGCACCCTCCCTCCTCAGCCCAGCCCTTGGCATCAGGGGGTCTCATTTCATCTCCCTCCGAGTGTAATGTTGGTGCTCACCATCCACCACCCGAGACCCCTGGACATTAGACACCAGGCTGGCCCTGCAGGGGGAGGAGGGAAGGGGTTGTCTCAGAGTGGCCCTGGGTGGAGGCCCAGCAGAGGGAGGAACTGAGAGGAGGGTGAAAGGAGCCCCAGACGGCCCTAAGCCATGCCTTAGGGGGTGGGACGTGGGCAGAGGCTACAAAAGAGCTGTGCTCTGACTGCGTGACTTTGGACAAGCGTTAGGGTGCTTGAATGATGAGGAGCCAATTGTGCATGAACCAAGATGCAGAAAGACGGTAGAGAGGCAGCAAAAAGAAGAGAAAACGGAAAACCTGCCTCTCCTGAGTCAAAGCACGACCAGCTGCCGTTTTTTGTAAAACCGTTTACTGGCCTTTGCTCAGTGTCCCATATACTAACCATGATGCACATGGTTGGGTTGATATGATATAGGGCCTCGTTTTGTGACTGGTCTTTTTACTTTCTTTTTGGTATGTCTTGAAGAACAGAGGTTCTTACTATTAATGTTGGTGAATTTGCCAAACGTTTTCTCTTTGTATTGAAATTTTTGTGTCTTGTTTAAAGAGAGCCTTCCCTGTTTATGCCACTTTTTAAGCAATTAGTTTGTGAATATCTCTTCAGTTAGACTGTGGTTTCAGACTGAAGTTTGCAGGGGTTGATTTCCCCTTGTTGGTGCCAATGCGGTGACACAGTTCACACAAAGGAAGGAAGTACGCTAACGATGGATACTAAGTCATGGCTGATTAAAATCACCCCTACTACTTACTTACTGAATGTTTCACAGGTGCAAGGTGCCATGCAGGCACTTTAGAAAACTATGTCACAGCCTGGCCTGTGTCCCTAGGTGGTTGAGCGTCAATGCATGAACCAGGAGGTCACCATTCGATTCCCAGTCAGGGCACATGCCCGGGTCTCAGGGTCAATCCCCAGTAGGGGGCGTGCGGAAGGCAGCCGATCAATGACTCATCATCGATGTTTCTATCCCTCTCTCCCTCTTCCTTCCTCTTTCTGAAATCAATAAAAACATATTTTTTTAATAAACAAGTATGTCACATCAATCCTGGGGATTATACATTTTACAGATAAGAAAACCAAGGCTCAAAAAATTTTAAATATAGTCATTAGGCAAGCATCAACATAAAAATCTAGTTGTTACTAAAGCATAATTTCAGTGAAGAGAGAGACTTCCAACTAAAAAATTTATTTTGAGCATGTCTTTGATATTGAAACACTCCCATTGTTTGGATAGACTAGACATGTTTATATTAAGAGTAGCATCATATTTTCCTGAAAATAAACAAAAAAATGATTAGATATTCATTTTCAATGGGAACATACTCATGGGATTGTCTTTGTTACCAAGAGACAACATGAAAAATCATTGTACCAGTAGGTAAATATTTGAGGCTGTTGAGGATGGAGTCTTCTTGCAAATTCAGTGCCTTTGAGTTCCTAGAGTTCTAATATTCTAATATGCTGTGGTTAAGAAAAAAATGCAGAGCAGAGAGTTATCAGGTGTACAGTACGGGTGTGCCAGGTGTAGTTATATAGGAAAAGTAGGAAGCAAATGAACACCTGGAGAAAAGCTGTTTTTTCTTTATTACCTATAGGAGTTAGAAGGCTTCAATTTCTATTATCAAAATTTAAGTCCTGGTTGTGTCACTGGTATGGGCCTTAGCCAAATCACTTGGTGTCCCTGTCCCTGTTCCTACATCTGTGTATAATGGTATCTATTCTATTTACCTCCCAGGACTGTTATGAGAAAACACAGAAATGTGCACATGAAATGCTTTATGAACTGTTAAGATAAAGTATAAGACATTATGAGTTCCTAATCTTTTTTTAAAATATGATTTTGATTTCAGAGAGAGGAAGAGAGGGAGAAAGAGAGGGAAACATCAATGATGACAGTCATTGATCGGCTGCTTCCTGCACGCCCCCTACTGGGGATGGAGCCCGCAGCCCGGGCATGTGCCCTGACCGGGAATCGAACCGTGATCTCCTGGATCCTAGGTCAACGCTCAACCGCTGAGCCCGGCGGGCTGGACTGAGTTGCTAATTTTCATAGTATAATAACATATAAGACTGATAATTTCGTGTGTATGTAGGCTCTAATATCTATGCCTAGATATAATTTTGTACACAAACAAAATAATTTAAATTTGTTATAATTTACACCCTTTTATATCCGTTATTTCATACAAGGCTCAGAACAGCCGGCGGGGTGAGCGAGGCGCTGCCCTGCCTTTCCATGTCGCTAACACAGACCTCTGCTTTTTAAACAAAAAGCTTCAGTCCGTCCTCGCTGCCTCACCCCCCACCCTCACACACTTACACACACTCACACACACACACTAACACACACGCTCAACACTGAAACACACACACTCTCAACACACACACTCGCATACTCATACACTCACCACTCACACACACATGCACACACACACACAGACACTCGCACACACACAGACACATACACTCATATACACACACTCACACAAACACACACATACTTACACTTACTCTTACTCACACACGCTTTCTCATAGCCCCTGAGGTTGCTGGGTCGCCTCCCCCTTGCGGCCTGGGCCCGTGCTCCCGCCTCCGTCAGCTCCCCCCGCCCTTTGCTCTGGCTCCCGCCTGCTCTCCCCGAGCCCTGCCTTGCCCGCAGCCCGCGTGCCCTGCCCCGGCGGCGGTCGCTGTCGCAGGGGAGCAGCGGCGGGCCGCGGGGAACAGGCCCCGCTCGGCCCCTCTCCCCTCCGCAGGGCGCCCTGCGCGCAGCGGCTCCGCTGGTCTCCCACGCGGCTCCTCCGTGGGGAGCAGCGGCCACCGCGTGCGCGCCTGTCCCGCGCACCCGTCTTCGCTCGCAGCCCTCCCGCCCACAGCGCGGGTTGCCTCCCGCTCCCCCGAGAGAAGGAGCCGAGGGTCCCTGCAGGCCTGCTCCAGCCCGCGGACCCCGCTGCCGCCCTCCCGCCCAGCCTGACCGCTTCCCCTTTAGCGGGTGCAGTGGCCTTCCTGGGTCAGGGTTGGCCACCCCATCTTTCCTGCTCATTTATTCCCTCTGAGCTGCTTCAGAGCCTAGCTCCACTTTCACTGCCTCCCTTTCTGCCTAATTCCGCTCTGACTCTGCCTGTGCACAGACACCCCATTTCACCAGCAAGTGGGCCCCCCACACCCTCAGTTGTATTTCCTTCTATTGTCTTGCTCCAGAGCGTGGGGCTCCATCACTTCTCCCTCTGTGGCTGCACTTCTCCCAAGGTGGCTTACAGCAGCCGCCGATTCAGTGATGTCACCAGGGGAAGCCTTTGCCTTGCAGTTTATCCAGAGTCCAGGTAGGCCCTGCTCAACTCTGGTTCTTGTCCATCCAAGGGGAGAGGGCACTGATGGACCCTCACCTCTGTTGACAGAAGTAAATGAAACTGATGATACTATGAAGTGACCCGGGGAACCTTTTTCTGTTAGCGGATGTCAGCTCATCACTGGGAGGGGGGCGAGTGTGGCATGTCTGCTGATGGGTTCAGGCCCCGAGACATACTGACAGTGCACCTCTGGGTGCTGCAGAAGCTCATCTCTGGGAAAAACCCCAGATCAGAGAGAAATGAATAGAAAATCAAATTATAAGTAATAATCATTTAGTATTCCTCTTATAAAATGCTAGGGCAAAAGTTAAAAAATAAAACAAAATACCAAAATTTAATATCAAGGGTCAAAAACTAGGTGACCTCCGCTGATGAAATTTTAAAGGATGAGTAATTTAAATAGTGAACTCCTTTATTTTTATGAAACTGTGCACCTGTTGCTTAAGTTTTCAAAAGCGTTAAACATAAGAGATCATTTTTTATGATCTGTATTATCAAATTTTATTTTTAAAATTGCTCTTGCCTCGTATGAATATTTTGGGAAAATGCTTAGCAAATTTGTGGAGAAAATTTAATTCCTGATAGGTAAAAGCTATTTTTTTCAATGACTGTGAAATGTAATCCTTGCTTTTAAAGCACAGTGCACATTTGTTTTTCTTTGGTCAGTTTATGGGCCGGGGTCTGCATCATGTTGCCAGGGCCACTGGCCTGCCGCTAGGCTCTGCGATACACCCATGACTGGATTTCCAGCTGAGTTTGGATTAAGAACAGCCAAAGCAGGCCGGTAATTTGCCAGTGAAGAGACAATATTTTGAACATTCTTATTTAGTTTGCATTATTTGCTTCAGCCTAGCAAAGAAAAGCTCTTTCAGCCCTGCCGGGCGTGGCTCAGCGGTTGAGCGTCGACCTAGGATCCAGGCGATCGGGGTTCGATTCCCAGTCAGGGCACATGCCCAGTTGCAGGCTCGATCAATGACTCTCTCATCATTGATGTTCCTATCTCTCTCTCTCCCTCTCCTTTCCTCTCTCTGAAATCAATAAAGATATATATTTTTTTAAAAAAGAAAAAGCCCTTTCAGAAAAAAAAGCAACCTCATTTTTATTTAAAGAAAATAAAGTTTAGATGAAGCCGTTGAAAGACCATCTGGAGGAAAATAAAAACTGTAGTGAAAACTGCACCCCTTATATTAACGATTGTTGTGATATTTGAGCAAAAAACCTAAAATATATCTTTGCCCCGATCTTTAATCCTTGCCCCAGTGTGGCATCCTTCAGGCTGTTTTGACCCCGCCAAAGCCACTCCTTTCACTTGGGCCTTTGCCCACAGCAATGTCATAGAAAATGGCAAACAGGAAATTTTACATAAATCCGCTGAATTTTCAGAGAAAAATTATACATTCGGCTGTGGAGAAACCAGAAACTATAGGTTAAATCAGTCTTCTTTAACAAACTTCCAGTGAGTTTCATTCAGCTGCACTGACCTTCAGTCCTTCATCAACTTGGTTAAGCAAGACAGAGCCAGCACTCCCCGCACAGAAGCAATGGCCAACCTTATCTAGAGGCAAAGAGCTTTCTGAAGCGCAGTGAATTTAAAGCAACCCCAGGAAGAGCCTGGGGAAGTTTGTGAGTGATGCAGCAATGCGTGGAGCCCAGTCATTTAGAGATGATTGAATACTCTCAGGGGACATCCAGACATTCAGGCGCTTGACACAGACCACATCAGTCTCACCCCCACCTTCTCTGTCTGAACTGGATCTAGACTAGCAATGCAGGTGAAGCTCTGCCACATAAATTCCAAATAATCTACAGAGCAAATAACAGAAAGCTGGCTGTGGCTGGGGTCTTGATGAGAGATTTTTAAGAGAAGCTCTGCTTCTATTGAGCGTTCACTAACACAGTATTGAAATGCTTCTGTGGAAAAATATGGATAGAAGAATGATGCCACTGAAAACCATGGCAGTGAATCTGTTCATCATCCTGGTATCATTTCTCCAGAAAAAAAAAAAAAAAGGAATGTAACCAATTTTTCTATGGCTGATATAAGGGATATCCTAGGTTTTCCTCCTACAGTTGGATAAATAACAAGGTATTTAGCTGAACTGCAGTCAGTTCACACAAAGATCTCAGATCTGGACAAATTTCAAGTGAGCATTTGCTCTGGGATCTAGAAGGTATTACTATGCTCATTTTATAGATATGTCCCAAGATTTCCCTAAGATTGCATATAATCATCAACTTTACAATTAAATAGCAATTGTGACACAAGCTTAAAAAATTCAGCAACTGTATTTCTGTCCAGAAGACAAATTGCCTTTATGAGTAAGAACCATTCGAAAGGAAGTAAGGAAAATTGAAGTGATCTCTGCTGCTGATGTGAAAGAGCTAGTTAGCAATACAAAAACAGTGGGTAAACTACTCCTTGCCTGCAAAATGTCAAGTGCCATCAGGGGTGTCTTCTGTGAGACACATTGCTTGTGGTCTGCTACATGGAGGCTAACCTAATAATTCTCATCTGGTGGTCGGTCTAAAATTCATGGCCCCCAGAAACAGTGGTCTAAATGGATGCAGGTCTGTTATAACAATTACAATGATAAAAATAACTGTAAAAAAGAATTCTCAATAAAGTTGAATTGCTATACTGCCACTCGTTTATGGTCTTAAAACTTACATTAAGGGATCTTTTTTTATTTTTAAGTATGTTTGAAAAATAAATGTCTTTCTTAGAATAGAAAGAGAAGATACCTTTTTTCCCTAGCATGTGAGGCGTGAGTCCTTTGATACTGCTTCTTGGAATGTAAGATACAAAAACTAGATAAACCCTATGCTAGACACCTTACTGAAGTTATCTTTCTTTGCTGATAACATATGGCTTGATTTACATGCTAATTGGATTTACAGACATTATTTCACTGGATGAATGTGCTAGCGCCGTCATAACCAGGTACCACAGAATCGGTGGCTTAAACAACAGAAATGTGTTCTCTCATAGTTCTGGAGGGTAGAAGTTCATGACCAAGGGGTCAGCAGGTTTGGTCTTTTCTGAGGCCTCTCTCCTTGGCTTGCTAGTGGCCAACTTCCCAATGTGTCCACACATGGCCTTTTCCCTGTGCACACACATGTCCCCGGTGTGTAAATTTCCTTTTCTTATAAGGACACCAGTCAGATTGGATTAGAACCCGCCCTAAAGACCTCATTTTAATTTGATCACCTCTTTAAAGATTTATCTCCAAATACATTTACATTCTGAGGCACTGGGGGCTAGAGTTGCAACATATGCATTTGGGAAGGGAGGAACACAATTCAACCCATGGCAGTATCGTAACCACATTGCATCTGAATCTTGATGCCAAATTCAGAAAGTTGCTGAGACATATGAGAAAAGCAAAGAGCACGCAAGGCAGCATTTCTTATGCTTCTCCTGTGAGGAGCACTAGGCTGGGGAGCTCAGAGACTTTATGTGCACTCATAACCGCCTGCCCTACTTATCCTGGGCCAGGGCCTATGTATCATTCTCATCAATCCTCGAAACAAAGCTTCAAGCCAGACGTGACTCCCACTTAACACAAGACAGACTTGAAGTGATAAGTGCTTTTCAGAGCCAGGATGCACACACAGACCTCACAGACTAAGAATCCCAGCTCACTCTTCATGACACCAGAATGACACCTGTCTACTCAGATCCTTGATAGGCAATCCGTGCCATTCAAATGTGTACGATCTAATTTCAGGAACATTTTCTTGTTTTGAATGGGAAAGCTGAGACCCAGAGAGAACCAAGCCCAGCCTGGCCCCATCTGTCTCCTCTGCTCCAGTGACCTGTCATCCGAATCAACCAATCTGTTGTGAACTTAGCTGCATCGGTCAGATATGGAGGTTTGCAGCACGGAGCACTGGTGATGCGGATGAAGCAGGCCATTTTCCATATAAAATTTTAAACTCCCACTGTAACTACTGCCAAGAAGAGAAAAGTGGCCAATGGGAAAAAAATCATGCTTTTCGAAGTGTTAATGTTAAAGATGTTTGTGTTTATCTCCTATTTGAAATGGAAAATTCTCTTTAGGAGGGATGTTGGGACAGTTAAGTAGTTTACTTGAAGTCAAGAAAAGCTGAAATCAGCCAGTTTTAGAGGAACCACACTACAAAATCTTCCTTCAAAGGCTCAGTAATATCAGCAGAAGGCGGTAGGTAGCTAACCTAAAGGCAAATTCACTGCAGGTGCGATAGTAAGAGAATGCAATGCGTTGCTTTTCTTGATTTTTTAAAAAGAGATATTGCATCAGTTCCCCATACAGGAAATTTTTCTCATTACACCCTAAATGCTTTGCAGAGCAATAATGACTAATGATTATATTAAGAAGGCTTCTCTGTGAGAACCTAGTCCACCAACTGTAGACTACAACTTAAAGATATTCAAGCCAATTACAATGCCTCTGAATTCTCATTTCCTTCTTTCAACGTGGGTTTCCAATGCCCTCATGCTGCTCAGGGTCAGGCCCCCCAAACTGCCTTCTCCCTGTGAAGCCCTTTATCCAATATTCTTGACCTTGAGGGAATTCCTCCATCTAAATGTATTCATTTCCTCCCAAATCTACTAAATTAATGTCAAACTAATTGCTGAGATGTTGTAACCACCTGACATGTGACTCCTTCCAGAGCACATATATACAGTTTAATCAGAGACTTCATTGTCTTCTGATAATGTCTCCAGGCCCCAAGGAAGACTTCTCGGGGAGAGATACTGGGTTTGGGGACTCTTGTCTCTTCAAATGACATGTGTTTTGGTAAGATCACTTGTATTTTTCAATGAGTTCTATCTATCTATCTAGTTATCTATCTATCTATCTATCTATCTATCTATCTATCTATCTATCTATCTATCTACCATCATCATCTATCTATCTATCACCTATCATCTGTCATCATCTATCATCATCTATCATCTCACTGTAAAAACCACTCACAAAATACAAAGGGCTGGAAATTTCTGGATTTCCTGAGAGAGCATTTGGTTCTCTCATTTATTAATCCTTCTGTGGTTGGAAAGAGCATCAGCTGGTGGATGTATCTCCTCCCTACCATTTTGGTGTGGAAGTGGGAAAACAACTCATGTTACTATCTTTCCAAAGCATATGTATTTTTGCATAATTGAAGCTTATTGTACCTAATTTTATTACCCTCACTTGCTTATTAATCCCATGCACTTATCTATGGGATATATTTTTGCATGTTTTTACTTGACTCAATGATCATTTTTTATCTTTTCATTATGTTACCCTTTTTCAACTATGTCGTGTAACAATTGACGGACATAGAGGAATAGACTTTTATATTTTTTTCCCTGAAGTTTATGCACAAAATTACCCACTGAAGACTTTTTTTTTTTCTTTTTTTTTTACAGTTCACAGCAATCAGATTTTATTTGAAATGTACATTTGGAGTGTTATGCATTTTCATGCTTCTTTAAAAGCCAAAATGAAGAAGTAGGATTTTTCCCAAGTCGTTTTCCAGTTAACATTTTATTTTGGTGGTCAGTAGCACTCTTAACTTATTTTATTGTCATTCACTTATCAAGCACAAACATGTATCATTCCTATAGTAAGGAGCTGTCTTAATTCCAAACGAAAGTTTACTGGAACCCTTCGGATTTCCAGAGTCAATACCACATTGTTATTTATTTATTTTTTTAGGAAACCTCAGAAAGAAACATACTAAAAACGGTCTTAACTGCAAATATCAACACAAATTTGGAACTTGATAAAGGTGCTGTTTGTGTATCATTATGAACGTATCAAATGTCACTGAATTGTACATGTTAACATGGTTTATGTTAGGTGAGTTTCAACACAATAAAAAAGAATCAGTACACAGAAAAGCTCAGAAGCTCATCTCCCTCCTCACATAACCTCACATAACTCCGCGGGGATAATTATCTACCCAGACCCCATGAATCAATTTGAATTTGCAGTTCTGGGAGAGATTAGATCAGGCTTTAAATAAAGAAGTTGTAGGCAAGTTAAATTGTCACTGAATTCTTAAATACCACCCAGAGCCCAAGAGCTATACTTCTGAATTACTTGTTCTCACTGTGATAAAGTATATGGCCTGCTCCCAAGACCCGCTGTAAAGGTCAATACATCATCTTTGCTCTTAAACATCCCTAGCGAGGAAGTTATTTTAATCTTTGGTGGCATTTTCTAATATTTTCACTCTGACCCTCAAAGTTTGTATGCCCAGTTAAATCTCTCCTTTGGCTTTTAAAATCTACTTCTCTTTTAAATTCTCAGTAGTAGCAGATAACAGATGGTCCAAATCCAGCAATACTACCTCAAAAACTTTAGTGTTGCTACTGGTCTTTATTGTCCAAATTTTATAAGCTTTTCCTCAAAGTTTTTTTTTTTTTTTAACAAATTTTAAACCATCTTTATTATTTTTTGACTCTTTTCAATATTTCCATTTCATATGTTATTTCATAGGGTTCCAAACTAGATATGATTGTTACCCAGGTGTCTAACGAAAACATTAATTCTGCTTCCAGCATCCAGTCCTTTCTTTAGACACAAAGTGATGCCATCAAGCGCTCCTGGTGCAATGAATTAAAATGCTCGCTCACACCATACTTCATATTTCTAGGTCAGTCCTGTGCCCTTTACTTGCAGGGACACTAATATTGTGTTATTGTGTTAAACTCTGTAGGAGGATTCAGTTTGAATTCTATGACTTTGGCAATAACTGGTGGCTCTTGTCTCTCTGAAGTGTTTTTAATTCTGTGTTGGCTGTTAGAATCCATTCTGGATACTTCATTCCAGCTTTTCCAACTCTCAGCTCTGATGCTGTTTTCATAACATTCAGCTTCCTGAGTCCTGGCTGGGAAGGACTGTCCCCTAAGGTCTTATTCAAGAGGAAATGGACGTGTTGCTCCCTGTAGGCAATACTGGAACGCAGCAGAGCGAGGTTCAGGAGGCAAAACCGGGGGGGGGGGGGGGGGGGGCGCTCCAGGGGTTCTGCAGTCCGAGGCCTGGCAGGCCTGACAAGGAGAGCATCTGAGAGCCACAAGCACGGAGGTGAAACGCAAATACAACTGCTCAAACTCCCTCCCTCGCTGGGAGAGAAAATTCTTCATTTGCTAGAGCTGCCATATCCAGTTACCCCAGACTGGGTAGCTGCGAACAACAGACATTTCTCTTTTTCACTGTTCTGGAGGCTAGAGTCCAAGATCAAGGTGTTGGCAGGTATCATTTCTTTGAGGTTTTTCTTCTTGTCTTGAAAGTGGCCGCCTTCTTTTGTGTCCTCACATGGCCTTTCCTCTGTGTGTGCACATCCCTGGTCTCTTCGTGTGTCCAAATTTCTTCTTATTTGGACATGAGTAAGATTGGTTGAGGACCCAACTTAATACCCTCATTTTAACATAGTCACCTCTTTAAAGGCCCTATGTTCAAGTGCACTCAATGCTGTGGCGCTGGGGGTTAGGACTTGAACATATGATTAGCCCACAACATATGGGTTTTACATCATTTAATTGTTTCCCTGAGATATTTGGGCCCATTTGCATAGAGTGGTAGCTGGCTTAATATCACTCCTTACTGGGTGCTTTCCTCTCCCTGTGTCACAATCTGGCTCCTCGTTAGGTGTTTCTTGCACCTCCCCAAACTTCCATTCAAACCCTTTTCTAAGGGTCAACATTTGTGGGAATGCAAACTAGGACACATACAAAGGAAGAGACATTACAATGCTGTAGAGCGACACAAAGACCATCAACCTGGCATCAAATGACTGAACTTCAAATTCTAGGTTCAAATTCTGCACTAATGTTGTCAGCTTGTCAACCTCCTGAAGCCTCCATTTCCTGAAGATGATAATAATGTCTGCTTTGTAGGGTTCCTTCAATTCCTAAATTAGAAACTGTGTGTGATATCCTAAAGTTATTTTTAAATATTATTGTTACCACAGAAATACATAATTCCCTGCCCTCAAAGGCTTTAATTTGTACAATCAAATTTAAATCTATGAAATGTTTATAATACATAATACAGCATATGATTAAGTTTCAAATGAATGATATATTCCACCACCGTAGTCACTGTTGAAAATATTAAATAACACCAGGTTCTAACTCGATCCAGAAAGCTATCTTGAGAACTGGATCCCTTTACTTCACTGGTGTCTATTATTCATTTGTTATGGGAGAGAAAGTTTATATAAGAAACTGTTCCTGCCCTCAGCTTATGATCCTGCTTGGAGCACAAGAATTGTATGCAAAGGAATGAAATAAAAAGCAGCAGTTACAAAGCACTAGAAAGCTAGATAAATAAACTTCATATAACCTCAGAACGTTATGCAGGGTAAACACTAAGAGCAGTTCATAGTTCAGCCCTCAAGTAGGCTGAACTTAACAAGAAGTAATTTTCACAAAGCCAAGGCTAAAAAAAAGTTTTATAAAATCGCACTGTGGAATTATAAAAATTCAGCACTGAAAAGGGCCTTATGAGCATTTTCTAAGCCATTGGTTTTCGAAATGAGAGGATGTCTATCCCCCCAACTCACCCTAGGGGCGTTGGAAATATGAGAAGAATGATTTTTGGCTGACGTGAGTAGAGATGGGTGAACATTAAGGGGGTGGGACCTAGAAATGCTAAACACACTGCAGTGCAGGGAACACACCCTCCAAACAGCCCAACAAAGAGCTATCCTGTGTCCATCCCACCCCCCAACCTCCCAACCTTCCCACAACATAGGAAAAACTGATGTTCAGGAAAGAGATATCTCTTAAGGGATAAGAGATTGTCCCATAATCTACTGCATGTAACATCAGTCTATATCATAGACAGTGCTATCCAATAGAAATAGTATGTGAGCCACAGATGCAAGCTACCTTGTAATTTTAAATTTAACAGACACATTAAAATATTTTAAAACCGGAAAAATTAATATATTTTATTTAACCTAGTATATATAAAATATTATTTCAATATGTAATCAATATACAATTATTAATAACATATTCTGTGGTCTTTTTCTTTTTTTTTTTTGTACTAAGTCTTCAAAATCTGTTACTAATTTACACTTAACAGCAGATCTCAGTTCAGACTAGCCACGTTTCGAGTGCTTGGTAGTCCCCTGTAGCTAGTGGCTCCTATAGTGCAAGTCTAGGAGATTCTGTGTGTTTTCTAAATCGTCTTTGTCTTTCTTACAAGATGCATGTCATAGCAACTGCATGACAGACCCCGGTTGACTTCAACTCCTATTCCTGTCACCGAATCATAGAAAGAAGTGAGATTGGTCTGCCTATGTGTTTTTCAGAAAGCCAGAGACATGATGATGATGATGGTGGTGATGATGATGATGATGATGATTAGGTGTGAAGTGAAATTAACCATTTTATAATTCCAGGCTTGACTTCTTTTCTGAAAAATATGTGTTTTGGTGTTTTTTTTAATTTGCCATAAGCACTTTCATTATTCAGACTATTGCCTGAACACAAATTCCTAGCCTTCTTGTCAGAATTTTATACAACTTAGTTCTTCTTATGGCTCTTTTTTTAAATATATAATAGTTTGCCTAAGTTTCCCTTGCTGAAACTTCCATAAATATTTCCACAATTCCTCCAGCTAGTAAAACCATTTCTTTATTCCTGACTCATTGTTTTACAAGCTCAGTGTTACATGCTCCCGAGTTCCTTCTGGCATTCGTTCATGCTGCACCGAGCACAGCCAGCTAGTCCATTCTCCTTCGTTTCTCTGGAGCTTGGTTGTTAAATGATGAACACTTTGCCTAGGGTATTGTTTAATTATTCTTCATAAATATTTTATTTCCACTTGACTTTCAATCAAAATATTCCTGAATTTAAAAAAACACACAACACAAATATACTTTTTAATATCTGGATGGCAAGTTAGGACATTTGAATTTTAAATTTTTAAAAATATATATATCTTTATTGACTTCAGAGAGAGGAAGGGAGAGGGAAAGAGAGAGAGAGAAACATCAATGATGAAAGTCATTGCTTGGCTGCCTCCTGTAGGCCCCCTGCTGGGGATCGAGCCCGCAACCCGGGCCTGTGCCCTGACTGGGAATCAAACCGTGATCTCTTGGATCCTAGGTCGATGCTCAACCATTGAGCCACGCCTGGCTGGGCTGAATTTTAAATCTTTAAATTCCAGCAAGACCGGTTTTAAAATGTATCAAGCCCATATTTAGTGGCTTGGACTATGAAAAAGAGGCAATCATAAAAACTTTTCTGAATATTTTAAAGGGAATGACTTATCCACATTTTAGTTGGGATTTGGCAGCTTTATGGCCTGAAAACAGAATAAAATAACTGATCATTTCTAGTCCATGTGGGGTTTGTGTGCTGATTGTTTACTCTTCCTTGGCCAAAATGGGGAGTGGAGCATTGCAGGCAATGGATCGATATGTCAGCTTTTACTTAAGCTTTTTGGCTGACTTTTCTGTTAAGGTCCAGATTGTAAATATTATGTGCTTTGCCAGCCCAATAGTATCTGTCGCAACTGCTCCATCGGCCTGCCACTGTATCATGAAAGCAGCTAGAGGCAGTATGTAAAGGGAACAGCCTGGCTGTGTTGCAACAAAACTTTATTTACAAAAACAGACCTCAGGCTATATTTGGTCCATGGGCTGTAGTTTGTTGTCCCTTGTTCTAGATGTTGCAGGAATCACTCTGTTAGCTTTGACTATGTAGATTTGCCATTTGGCCTCCCACTGTGATTCTGGCATAATGTTGAATTGTTACACTGAGCTTTGAATACAAAGAAGGCAGGTTCAGAGATCACTAAGTCTTATCTGACTATGAAACTATAGTGTTGCTTCAGTTTTCCTGCTATGTGTATTATAAAAATCACATTGTTGTTTTTTTATTTTAGTAGCTTCCGTGAACCCTTACCCTCAGCTTTGGTTTTTGATCCTTGGTTTTTATATATTTCCCACTTTGAGTTCATTGCTGAGTGGTGAATACTTCTAAATTTTCTGATTTGCACCGTGGTGTAAAAACAGCCTTCCAGTTCGCCAAGGAGGATTTCTCATAAATGTTTTTCTATAAAAGTGTGAGCATCCCTTTATAATGCTATTGACTAAAACAGACAATCGCAAGATACACATGGCTACAGCCCTCACCACTGGAACAGTAAGGCCAATTTGAAGAGCTTTCAGTAGTAAAACCTAAATGAGATGCTTTGGAAATACTGATGTGAGTAAACACAGCAGAACAAATGCAACAGAACAGCTAAAACTCTTCAAAGACAGAAGGGCCTAGAGCTGCTACAGAAGTGCCTCTCCGGTTGTGGCTACCCTGGGTTGTTCCTGTGGAAGGATAAACTGGCCACGTTACAATTGCTATGGGAACTGTAACTGAAACTCGGCCTTTGATAGAGTTACATATCCAACGCTCTAACATTGTATTAATAGGCTTTTGCATGTTCTGGGTGTTGGTAAGTGGCTTTGTTTTAGGCTTGCAAGGAGAGTAGCTTGAAAAGATTGTCGAGGAGGGATAAAGCAGGAAGCTTGATTCCTTTCAGAATCTTACCCACTCCTAGCATGAGGGCTCACCTCTGCAGAATCAGTTTGTGGCAATGCTTTTTGAGACTGGCTAATGAATTCCCATATAGAGACTACTCCTTTAAAGTAAACAGTGGTGTCCTGTTTGTCAGAAGGTCAGTTGCCTGGCTGCTTGTGTTGGTTGATTAGGACTTTGGCTATGGTTTCCAAGCAGGTGGATTTCCTTGGCTTGTCAAAAAGCAAGAGAATAGCCATGGCCCAGTGAGTAGCCATGTGTGAAAATAATCTTCATCAAATCCTTCACTATCTCCACTGCATCAAATTCAAGAATGGCTGAATCAACACATCACAGCAACTCCTGCCGTTGTTTTATCATTGCACCTCCACAAATTTAATCAATTAAACTATCCTTTATGATTATGCCGATTTAAATATTCTGAGTGAACATGAACTATCAAGTTCACAAAACACCTACAAGTCTTTAGAGTACCGAAGCCCAAAGGACCCTAAGAGACTAACTTCGAAAGGAAAGAGGCTAACATTTATTAAGCACTTCCTGCGTGCAGAGCACGGTGATGGATGCTGTATGTATGCAATCTCATTTAGTCATCACCAGACCCTCCGTGGATCGGATAAGGTTAATCATTAACCAGCTTTCCCCACAGTTAGTAACTGCTGGAGCCAGCATTTGAACCTAGTTCTGGAAAACTCCAAAACCCCAGAGTTCTTTAAAAACCATCTATGTATTTGCAGATTCCTAGTTAAGCAAGTCGTATTTGCTGTATGCTTATCAAATTGCTCAAAGGTTCCATAAAATATTGCATTTGTGCATGGAATACCAAAGTCAAGTAATACATCTAGATTTACGTGAGGGGGGAGGTCCAATGAATGAGCCTCAGCTTTTATAACAATTAATAAAGCATAAGGATCTGGTCCACAGGAAATATTAGTGAAAGTGGAGGTACAGAGCAAGTCGGAATAAAGACGTTGGTTCCTTCAGTAGCACTCTTGTCCCATTTATATATATACCTTTACATTAGTGTCTACATTGCAAGTAACAAGGGATTTTTCTTTAAAACTTGGTAACAGAAGGGTTAAAAGACTGATATTTCTATCTATATAACTTTCAACCTTAGCATTTACAGCAGGGGTCCAAAACTGGCCGTTTAAAGCACATGGCTTTTATTTATTTATTTTATTTTTAAAATATGTTTTTATTGCTTTTAGAGAGAGAGGAAGGGAGAGGAGGAGAGAGAAACATCAATGTGAGAGCGATACATGGATAAGCTGCCTCCTGCATGCTCCCTACTGGGGATTAAGCCCAGACCCCAACATGTGCCCTGACCTGGAATCGAACCAATGATCTTTTGGTGCATGGGACCATGCTCAACCAACTGAGCCATGCTGGCCAGGGAAAGCACATGCCTTTTGAACAGTAAAGTGTTTTAATAGACAGTGGAGCAGAGCCAGGTTACTCTGGGTTGTAATAAAAAAGTTTAGCACTTCTGGTTTCTCTCGCTTGCTCCATTTAGATAACTGCCCCTCCCTGCGGGCATCTGAGTTTGCCTCCCTCGAAGTAGAACTGTTCCTGCAACCACAGGGGGGGTTATTCTTAGAGGAATGGAGCTGTGTGTCCGCATGGAAAGCGGAGAAAAGGAAGCAGAAAGGCTATGGCAGTCGTCTCTTGGTGGAGTTACCAGTTTCCAAAGACTAGTCTTCAACTTCTCAGGTTCTGAAATTCAGACTTGGCATCATTTTTGCATAGATTGGGTTCAATAGGATGGATTGCCGGTGTGTGAACGCACCAGAAATTGATATATAAAAGTAGAATCCCGGCTTATTACGTTTCTATTGGATGCATATTCCCGGCCGGGTGCTAAAATTATTGTACCTTTATTGCAAGGGGCCCTCCTGCCAGTACCACGGTGACTGGGCATTTACCAGGGAATTTGGGCAGATTCCCCCCCACCCAAAATTTGGTTGGGCCTTCCAAACTGATGATGCCATGCACACACACACTCACACACACTCATACACACACTCACACACACACACACACACCCCCACACACTCACACACAGTTTTTGTACCCGTAATGAAGCTTCCTGGGGAGAGAAGAACAAACCGAACTAAGAACGGCTGGAACGAGCTGGAAAGGGGACTGGAGGCTGGGCTCGAGCTTTCGCAGTGGTTGGGGGCAGGGCTGGGTGAGGGCTGCAGCCCTCGGTGCGACCTCACCGGGGGTGACACAGCACCTGGGCCTTCTTATCAGCTTGCCCGGAGGGGGCCGAGGGCAGGGAGGGGGAAGGCCTAAAGGATGCCTATAGGCCTCGGAAGTGGAGTCAGGCTCTTTATTGTACTGGGTCTTTCTTCATATTTGTAAGAAAAAAAAATTATTTTGTTAACATGGAATTAAAACAAAATGTAGTGAGCACTCTTGAAATGGTTCATACAATGTATGGAGAAGACCAAGTGGAATCCCTGTCCCGAAACAGTACAAGCCCTTGTGGCTTCCAGAGAATCTGGTTTTTCTGCTCATGGGATTTTTATGCAAAACATTCTTTTTTTTTCTTTTTCGTTTTCTTTTTTTTTTTTTTAATATATCTTTATTGATTTCAGAGAGAGAAAGGGAGAGGGAGAGAGATAGAAACATCAATGATGAGAGAGTCATTGATCGGCTGCCTCCTGCACGCCCCCGACTGGGGATCGAGCCCACAACCCGGGCATGTGCCCTGACCGGGAATCGAACCCCGATCTCCTGGATCCTAGGTCGATGCTCAACCGCTGAGCTACGCCCGGCTGGGCTATGCAAAACATTCTTTGATATTAGAGAATTCAATCTGCGTTTTTCACCCAGTCTTCCTTAATTTATAGCCTGGGAATCATGCTATCTTTGCCGGTGATTTCTTCAGATTAGCAAACCCTGTCTATTGTGGATATAATTAAACTATTTAAACTCATAGTGCTTTAAGAAAATTTTATTTTTCACCATCTACAATCACTTTTAAATTCTTTTTCTAAACTGGGTGATAGTGACTCTCTCTTCTATTACTTATGAATTCTCATCTTGCATGCTTGTCCAGAACTCTGGCCCTATGCTCCCAGATCGTCACTTAAAAGTAAAAGAATATGTGGATTGTGAAATATTGGTAGCAGCAGAGACATTCCTATAAACAACTATTTGATGCCTGAGAGGTAAAGTAGCAGAGTTAAGGTCCATTCAGAACGCCCGTGACTAACTCGTCCCCATCTTTGTTGAGGAGAAAACAAAAGAATATGCTCCAAGAGAAATAGAAAAGATTCAGAATACGCTGAAAAACATCTGCAAAGACAAGAAACATTTGGGGGCAAAAACCCTCTTCTCTGGGGCCTTTTTAAAACTTTACTTTAAAATCTGTTTATAAGAAGAAAAAAGTAGGATTTGTGATGTAACAATCTACGTGGGTGGTTCCTGATCTATTTGGAGACAAGAGAATTGATGAAAATCCCTGGTGGAGAGAAAAGTCACATGAAGCAACGTTTGCGTTTGACCTGCAATGTATGTTATGTTAATTCAACGCTAACCTAATGTTGCGTGGCAGATGACAGTCATTCCAAAGCAAAATAATTTGTTTCATAAGCTCCTTCGTTCTCACGAGAGCAGTTTCTCATTAGTGTGTTCAGTTACAGTCTCCAGTTTCTCTCTGAACTGCACTTTGTGTGCTATTACTTAACCGCCACCCCACACTTCAAACTGAAATACAAGATGCACAGTCTTACGTTTTTATGAGTATGTCGACCATGAAAAAGTCCCCCAGCCAGGCTCCCCAGGATCAGATAGCGAAGAATAGCAACCTTGGATCGAATGGTTATTGTGTGTCAGACCCAGCACAAAGCACCACCTTGTTTAATTCTTCAGCAGCTTTATTTTATGGCATTAATCCCATTTCATTTATGAGTGCACTGAGGCTTAGAAAGTTAAATAATTTGTCTATGTGCTTACTGAGCACCTCCCAGTGTCTGGTACTATAAAGAAAGACACACATGAAACAAACGTTTATTGGCTCAGGAAACTTTTAAAACTAAAAACTATATGTTTGAAATTATGAAATGCAGTTTCTAGCCTTATGGTTTAACTGTATCCCAAACTGATGATATGGAGAGTTGACTTCTAAAACTGTATGAGTGTTCATTTAAAAAAAAGATGTATCCCATCACAGGCTCTGTTGATGATGGTAATTAAACAAACAGATAAACCCCAAGGTGTTTGAACTCAAGACCAAAAAAAAAACCACACCTCAGACTGAGTGCAAGACAGTTTTTATGAACCAAAAAACCACTTCCCTTGTTTGTACATATATGAAATGTTTGATACAGTTTAATGGTGACATTAAGTGTACTTCAAACAGCTGTGACATGGAAGAGGTGGGGGAAAGAATAGAAAATATGCTTGGAGAGTTTCTTTTTATGCTTAATATTTTAAAACAGCTTTGTTCAATGGTAATTTATATCCTTCACTTTGTCCTAGAAGACAAAGGCTTTGGAGTATTAATGCTTTGAAGTAGCATTTCCCCTTTTGTAGATTAAAATAAAAACCCCGAAGCATAAAAGTATGAGGCCTCTGTGCAACAATGGTGTCATCAGCTCTACGCTTCCACCCGCGAGGGTAGGAAAAGCAGAGTGATTTTTAAATCTGAAGGAACTTTCTGCACTGCAGCCACTAATTCTTGTCCGCCTTCGTCTCCTCACCCTCCCCACCTCTCTCATCTTCCAGAAGCATCTAAAGCTCATTCGTTTCCCCCCTTTCTTTTCTCTTTGACCTTTGCATTTGCCTGTCTATTGGACAAACATTTATTGAGTAGCAGGCTCTGGGGAGGGGCTAGAGATACAAAGATAAAATCATGTTCCTCTCCTCCAGGTACTTAAAGTCTAAAGGGGAAGATAGATTTGGGAAGAACTGCAGTGGCCCCTGGGAGATACCGCCCGAGCTCCAGGCAGGGAACAGGCCTGTGCTGGAGGCGGTAGCATTGAAAATGGAGAAGCCTGCGGAGTCCAGCTCACCTGTTCCCTTGTAGGCCACACTGGGCATTTAGGTTTTATCCTAAATCACACTCACAAGGATAAGATTTGAAGGAGCTTCAGCAGGAGAGTGGCGTGATAATATATGTATTTTAGAAAGATGCCAGTGGAGGCCGAGCGGAGGCAGCGTGGACCAGGTTGACAGAGAGGATGGCAGGCTGCTGGGGGCACTGAGAGGTCCTGAGCAGGTGCCAGGGGCACACATGGAAGAGGGTAGCTGAGGCAGAGTCTCCAGGATGCATCCATCGATCTCGTGTGGAGACTGGGCGAGATGGAAGTGATTCTCACGCCCCGCTTGAGTTACCAGGTGGGTCGCGGTGTTCATCAGCATTGAGGATCGATTCACTCTTTTAACATGTTGTGTTTGTGATGCCAAAAAGACCTCTGAATACAACTGTGTAGGACCCACTTAGCTATGAGTCTAGAACGCAGGAGAAAAATCTGGGCTGTGGAAAATATAACAAAAGAGCCATATAGGTGGAGTTTAAATCCATAAGTAGCTAAGAGGTCATCAGTAGCTACATTAAAAATGAGAACAACGAAGGGCCCAGGGTGGCCACCAAGGGAAGTATTACCTTCCTCGGGGCCAAACTGGGGGACTTCTAGGCCATATGGTACCTTTGTGTGAATCAGAGAACACCTGGACTGCCATCAGCCAGAAAGTGGTCATAATGAATTTACAAATTGATGAAATCTGCAGTGTAAATGGCGTCCCTGGGGCTGAGCAGGGCACACTCCCCCAATCATGTCTAGTGGCCAGCAGTAATAATTTAAGAAAAAGGAAAACTTACTTCCAATCAGCATCTGTAGTGTTCCAAGTATTTTATACTCTTTGTCTAAAGTAATCACCACTAATTCTGTGTTATTGTCGTCATTTGACAAATGAGGGAAATAAGGTTAAGAGAAGGCAAGTGGCAGGACCAAAATCCAAATCATGTCTATCTGGTCCCAAGTCTACTATTCAATGCCTCATAAAAATCACCACGTGGTTACATTTTCTTTTTTCTGAGTAAAATGAGGATGGACACTGGGGTGTACACAGAGATAATGGCAGAACCTCCTGACCCTTTGAGGAACCATTTGTATTTTCAGATGATCAGTGTTTGCTTTGATTGGTGAACGTGTTGGTAGTCGTGTACTCACTATTTTAAGAACTTACTGAAAGATTCCTTTATTTTCTTACCATCAAAAAATAAGTTCTGACAGGAGCAATCAGTAACATTCTAGTGCAACAATGATCCCAAATCTGTTCTAAGGATATTTTCATGGAAAATCTGAGAATTGAAGAAAAAAATAAATCTTGGTAATATTTTTCCAGAAGATGGATGCCATTTTGATTAGATTATATATTAGACCTTAAGAATTTATGGAGACAAGGTAGTACAAATAATTTTGTAATTCATTTAAAGATGAGAACTGATACTTGACACTTACCATACTACCAAAAAAGGGAAGCACTTTACAAATTTGATTTTGCTAAAGTTTTGTCTCCAAAACTGTGGTCTTTGGTTTATGTGACATTTAAATAAGCCAGAAATCTCCTCCTTAAACCATAGAAAAGTAAATGAAAATAGAATAGCTCTCCCACCACAGTGTAATTGTTTTGCCTTTATTGTTTTTGCAGGAAAACAACTCATGCAACTCATATCTATCTTTTTCTGCCAAGAATTACTACCTAGGTGAGAGGTTTCCTTGGATCTTAGGGTCCCATGGGAGAACCACCCACGAGTGAGGCTCCTAGTGTCAATCTTAGTGGGAAGGGTCAACATACTTATACTTGGACCCCAAGAAAATCTCTACGTCATGGCAGTTGTATGACCGTCTACTTGTGAGGTTACTAAAGCCAGTTCATTTCCCACAATATTGTTTGACCTGCATGAAACCTGCATCTGTCAGGGCAGGAATAAAGGTTGTAACTGGGTGGGGCATCCATCACCACCAGGGCCTTACAAATTGCAGAATACTTTGAGTTAGACAGACAATATCTCAGAGGTAAGATATCATCTTTCAGTTAGATCCAAGTGGTAAAGCCTAGCATGATGTTGTAATCAAAAACTTGACAAACAGCAGTCAACTCATAAAAACTTGTTTCTTGGGCATAGCAACAAATGAGCTCTGTGGAGTAAATGAGTTCTCCACAGAGGTAGCAACCTGTACAAAGTCCCAGGCATGAGATTGTGTACCTACACAGCGGCCACAGGCTTTTACAAGGTCCTTTCTTCTTGACAGAATCATACTGATGATTCCTTTCGAATATTATACTAATTACAAATATTTGTTATATTGTTGCTTCCGTGGAGAAATGGGAATCTCTCCGTCACATTATTGTTGGGCAGTGAAAACTACCACTTGGAAGTATTCATTCCTTTCATTCCTTGAAAATCGCCTGTGTACCTGTCATTAGGTACAGCAGTAAAAGTTTATGTATTTTACTATGTTCAGGAAATGTTGCTTGTTGGCCCCCTGCCAGACCTGAATTATTACAGAGATTTTCAGGGGTTGTGGAGAGAGAGCTGTCAAACAGAAACAAAATACTCTTTTTCTCTGGTCTCAGCAAAGAGCAGGCCCGGTAGTTTTCAGTGTATGCTATGCAAGCCTTTACTCTCTTACCTGACCTGTTCTGCGGACCTGAAGGCACAGCATTTCCACTTCACAGTGTTTGTTGAGTGACTACATGAGAAAATAGGTAAATAAATTGTGGATACTGAAAGCTATGCTGTGTTTTAAGGACTTGCTGTTTTAGTAGGTATGTAGTGAAAAAACTGCCAAGTGGCACCAAAAGCTACAAGCCAGGCTCTGAAGATAAGGGGGCCAGCAAAATGAAGAAGGATCCCCGAATGATCCTTGAAATCTCAATGAAATAACGGTGCTCGCCCACCTCAAAGGGCCTCGGAGAGAGAGAGCACACGGCCTCCTCGGAACCTGAAGGGGCCTCAGAGCCCCAGGGGATTCTCAGGAGGCTCGGTCTCTGGGAAAGAGCAGCCGCCTCACCTGGCTGGATGGTAAAGGAGGCTGTCAGCAGGGGCCCAGGGCTTACTCATTCTTATTTTCACTTGTCTTTTATTTTAATTTTTTTTAAAAAAATATATTTTATTGATTTCAGAGAGAGGAAAGGAGAGGGAGATAGAGAGATAGAAACATCAATGATGAGAGAGTCATTGATCGAGCCCATGACCTGGGCATGTGCCCTGACCGGGAATCGAACCCTGATCCCCTGGATCCCAGGTCGACGCTCAACCCCTGAGCCATGCCCGGCTGGGCTTCACTTGTCTTTTAAAAAACTTTATTTTATTTTTCTAACTTCTGGCTACCAGATGCTCATTATGAAGTTCTTTTTAAAAAAAAAAAAAAATTAATATCAATTTTCTTTACTTTGATTAGAGCCTAGGGACTGTGTCTTAATGATAGTATCTCCTGGAAGCAGAAGCATAGTAAAGATGCAGTTTCTTGCCCAGCCCATCATCCTGTGCACCAAAAGTTCACCAGTTCGATTCCTGGTCAGGGCACATGCCCAGGTCGCAGGCTCCATCCCCAGTCGGGGGCATGCAGGAGGCAACCGGTCAATGTTTCTATGTCTTCCTCTCTCTCTAAAATCAATAAAAACATTTTTAAAAAGACAAGAAAAGATGCAGTTTCTTAAACAGTGCTTTCCTTAAATTTACTCTCTAATATTTGCCATCACTGAGAAACATACTCCATGAGAGCGCATCCTTGCCCAATGAGAACAGCCCTGCACCACCTGTTTACCTGACTTTTTCCCCAAAAACTACGGAAGAATCACCAAAGGATCCAGCAAGCCTCACCCTTGTGCATAATTGGACCAAGAGCCTATTTCTCATCATGTTTTGTGCATCAGTCACAACAACACCTATAGCTTGCTCAAGCTTTTTAGACTGTTGCAAAGTTCCTAAAAGGTTGGATACTCTGCAATTAAGACACTGTGTTCCAGAAGAAACACCCAGGTTTACCTCACACAGATTCTTGTCTCATTCAGACTAAGATTGATTGAGAAACTGTGTTGAGTTTCCTAAACTGTGGCTTATAGTCAACCTGGCACCAGGACTCGGACTCTGAGAGTTACACCCCCCGTACTCTGGAACACACAGCTTTCCCACAAAGCTCGTGTTTGGCTACCGTGGATAAAATAACAGTTTGGTGCCATTGGCCCCTTTCGGGCAATCAAAAGTATTTATTGACCCTAACTAAGTGGAGGGCACAGTGGGAGTAGACTCTCGTTGTTTCCACCTCTAATTGAGGGATTAAGACATAAAGGCATTTAAGGAAGGAAAAGAACAGTAAACATGCTAAATAAGAATAAAAGAAGATCATAACATGAAATGACATAGGGCAATCTGTGGTGCGTGACATAGGCCTCACATCGCGGGAACTGCATGGGACTGGTGGAGAGGGGACAGGCCTGAGGCTCAGAGCAGCCCAGGCAGGTGTCATGGGTGACATAGGATTTGATCTGGGCCTTGGATAGGCCAGGGGCTCTCAGCCTTCCCCATCTTGGGAGGTTTCAAAGAATTCAACTCAGATATCCTACACAGGCATAAAAGAAAAGTTGGGGTTCCACAAGAAGGAAAATAAGGTTAAAGAAAGTAAGCTTGTTTGGTCAGAGAGAACGTCAGTGTGGGAAGAGCAAAAGGGGAAGGCGGAAAAGTCAGGTTGCAGCTGGTCTGCAGACGGCCGTGTGGGCCAGGCCCAGGCATTTTGGAGACATTTGGCTCTGGATAGTGGGGTATATTTAGCTACAACATATGACTTTTACAGCTGGAGAAAGATATTCGAATTCCTCTGGATCACCCAACTCCTCGCTCCCCATTCCCACCCCCTGCCCGGAAGCTTACGTTAGACAGAAATTAAGCGTAGACACAGGCTAATCCCTCACTACCCCTCATTCTCTCCGACACAGCATCCGGGCTGTCCCGGTGTGGATGTGGCGATTCATACAGAGGCAGTCACTGTACAGAGTCCCCCTGAGGAACCGCCAAAAGGGGGCAGCCCGGAGGCAGCAAAGCTAGTGTCCCCAACAGTCCCCAGGCCCCACTGGGCTCTCATCACTGTTGCCTGTGATGAGGGGACCCTGCACTTGGCATCTCCTGAATTACACAGATGCTGTGATAGGACTTTGATGCACTTGTATGTTGGTTTGTTTGGGTGCCTCTGCTTCTTTCCCATAGTCTTTGTTTGAAGGGTAGGCTTGGGTGACGTTTCAGTCATATGATAGCTACTATTGGACTGGCACAGCTTGGATGGATGGATGGATGGATGGATGGATGGATGGATGGATGGATGGATGGATGGATATTTACTGAAGAGGGTCACATGACTAGATGGAAATGGTTCAGTTTACAGCTGGCTTTTCATAAGATTCTTAGCAGGTAACATTCTGTTAGGTCTTGAAAGGAGATAAATTTCACAGCACTGCACGAATTCAGGAACTTGGACACAGCACATCAACTGTAAGTCTCTGCTTATTCATATAATCACTTAAAAGACTCTTTCAGGGAAGTTTGTGCATTGTCATTCAATGTACAACTGACTAGAAGCTTACTTAGCATTTCCTGCCCGGGCAGGAGCTTTGAGCAGAATCACAACCCCTAGGTGAAAAAAAGGGGGGGGGGACCCACATTCTGAAAGCAACTGAAATTCTCTTCCTATGCTTGTTCCTCTGAATTGAGATTTAAAGACTGTGGGAACTTCTGGGACACCCCCCCTCCCCCCAGGGCATGCTTCAGTTTCTGCCATCGAGTCTCTCACCTACTCATCCCTGAACAGCTGCAAACTGGCCAGTGTTGCCCAAACTTTGGTGATGAGGGAACCTGAGCCCTGCTCCTCAGTCCCTTGACACAGGAGAAACAGGCATAGCAGAAGCCAGGCATCCAAGACTGTCTCCTCCGACAATTTTGTTAGTAGCCTGTCTTGGCTTGTAGCTTTTCCGGTATCACCCTTATCTTGTTTACTCTTCAATCACATTTCTGCTATCAGATTTGACTAGAAGGTTTCCTACGGTCCGTTTCCTAAGAGGAAAGGCATGCCCTTTATTCAGGCATTGGAAGTATTTACTGAGAACTCAGAGCTCAGGTCTCAATCTAGGTGCTGGAGAGAAGAGAAGGGGCCTGTCTTGGCCGGTTTAAGCCTGGAGGCAGATGATAAAATATGCGCCACTTGGAGAATAAATAAATGCTAGAGTGGGAGATACAGCAGCTGCAGTGCACGTGCTGAAGATGAGATGATCGTGTGCACTGGAGTGTTTACCTGAAACATGGGGCTGCACGAATGAGTGGCATTCAGTCCCCAAGGAGTGTGTGGGGGGGGCGGGGAGGAATGGACACAGTCTTGGGAAAACCTTCCAGTGAGCAAATTACGGGAGAATGTTCCAATGCAAAATGCAACCTTAGTGTGACAAAATAGAAACTAATATGGGGGAAGCAACCTACTTTAGGGAGATTACTTCACTGAAGATTAGACACCCAGGAAGGCTCAGCGGACGTGGCCAGGAGGCTGCCGCACAAATGGGCAGGTCACGCGGGCCTGACCTGAGGGCCTGGCGCTACACGCAAAAGAACATCCAAGAGGAATTTTAATGCAAGAGCCCAAAGATCATATAGTGTTTCTAATTTTAAAAAAACATTAGATATCACATAGTTTGATGAATAACCATCATTTTCCCTCTGGTGTGATCTTTGTCTTTAGAAATGCTTTTTTGGCTTTACAAGTAGAATCCCATAAAGCCGCCTCTCACTATACTTTTTTCTGGTAGATGAAGTGGATCAGGTCAGTCATCAATGTATTTATTTTGAGATTGGACTAGCTTGGGCTCCCGATCATCTAGAATTTGCACACTGCAGAAGGTGATATATTCCTTTAGGATAGATGCCTTTTTTAAAAAAAATTATTTTTATATATATGCACATATATGTATACATATATATATGTTTTTATTGATTTCAGAGAGAGGAAGGGAGAGGGACAGAGTGAAACATCAATGATGAGAGAGTCATTGATGGGCTGCCTCCTGCATGTCCCCGACTGGGTATCGAGCCTGCAACCCCGGGTGTGAGCCCTGACCGGGAAATGAACTGCGATTTCCTGGATCCTAGGTTGATGCTCAACCGCTGAGCCACACAGGTCAGGCAGATACCTTTTAATAGTTTACAAAGGCCATGTTGAATCAGCGGTGGAAGTAGTGATTTTACTCCCTCTGACTCTGGGAAGAAGTCGTTACTGCTGCTGAACTTCCCGTCCTAGTGGTAGGAAACTGGAACCTAGTGTCGCTGGGCAGGCTGGGTGGAAATGAATTGTGTAGGCCTGTACCCCTGCCGCTACTTTCTGTTTCTCCCAAATTCGTATGTTGAAATCCTAACCCCAATACCCTAGAATGTGACTGTATTTGGAAATTGGGTCATTGTTGAGATGAAGTCATACTGAAGTAGGCAGACCCCTGATCCAATATAATTGCTGTCCCTATAAAAAGGAGAAATTTGAACACAGAGACACACACACAGGGAGAAAGCCATGTGAAGATTGGGGCTATACTGTCACAAGTCAAGGAACTACCAGAAGCTGGGAGAAAGGCCTGGAACAGAACCTTCCCTGGCATCTTAAGGGGGAGTATGGCTTTGCCAACAGCTTAATTTTGGACTTCTGAGCTGCAGAACTGTGAGATGATCAATTTCCACTGTCCGAAGTTTGTAATTCTTTGTTCCAGCAGCCCAGAAAACGGAAACAGTGAGCACTAGAGCAATGGTGCAACAAGATAACATAAACTACATTGTAACATTATAACGCAAAGTAAACTCAAGGTCTAGCTCTGAACATCAGTGTTGATTATAATCATCCAGAAAGTAAATATTTTGATAGATTCAAACTCTTTGAAAAGATAAAGAAATTCAGTGTTGTCCTGTATGTCTCTAACTTACATCATAGATTAATTGACTTCCACATTTGGAAGGAATAAAAAGATCGTCTTGCTCAGCCATCCATTGGATATTTGAGTATCTTCAGCAATGTACCAGCAAAGTGGTTTTTCAGCCTGTTTGGATACATGTGCTAACTCCTCAGGCAATGCACTCTATGAGCTCTGAGGATCAAAATATGATTTCTTGTATTAAACTCAGCTATATCTATGTATATCTTTCACCCATTTATTACAGTTCAGTTTCTTAAAGTTAGAACAAATTTAATTCCTTTTTAACATGCTTGTCCTTTCAATGTTTGAGAGCTATCATGACCTTCCTAAGTCATTTGTTCTCTAAACTAGCCCTTGAGTTCTTTCAACTATTACTCATATGACATAATTTTTAGTTTTTTAACCTCCATGATCAGCTCCATTATATGTGCTTCAGTTTATTGTATCTGTTTTAGAGTGGAACATAGAAATCTGTTTATTGTATCTGTTTTAGAGTGGTTATGCTCACAATAGTGTAGATTCAAATAGAATTTAATATACTAGTGTCCTAGATACTGTCCTTTAGTAAATGCATCCTAAGATTACATTAGCTTTGGGGGGGGGAGGCCACAAAGTGATCTATAATATTGCACTAAAATGAACTAATTCCTTCATTTTTCCACTAGAAGAGCTGCATGATAAGCTCTGGCTTGATCATCAAGTACCATAAGTAGCCTGGCACATAATAGGAGCTGACAAGTCATGAATGAATGAATGAATGAATGAATGAATGAATGAATGAATATACTAATAGTAAACCATCTATCTCCCCTGAACTTGCAGGGTTTTTTTAAATTCCAAGGAGAAAACATTACTTATTTTACTTCACTTTATTAAATTCAGCCAGAGAATAAACACCTTCTAGCAGTCAAGTATCCTACCATTTATCACATATTTTCCAGACAGCAAAAAAAATCTTCCTTATGCTTACAAATTATTTCTTCCTCACACTCCAGCAACATTGATAAACATAGCAATTTTTAGACTTGGTTTATATCTTTTCTTCAACTAAGACTTGTTCTAAATTCCAGACAAGTACTTAAACCCTCTGCTTTCTCCATCAGTAAGATGGGGCTAATATAATATGTAGTGTGTGTGAATTTAGTAGATTAAGTATGTATCTATGCATATTTATAGATGACCATATCATCAGGATTTAGATATCAATGAAAGGTAACATTTAGTCCTTTGTTAGTACTTAGTTATAATTTAATGATTTATGAGATCAGTTTTGTGCCTGTATGTATATAACAACCCAAAACTATTACTTTATTAAAGAAAAGAGTGTGAGCTGCAATCTATTTTCATATTTCCAATGAATTATTCAATCTCCTAAAATAATTGAGTTGATCTCTTGTGCTAGATATTCTATATATCAAATGAAGAAAAATTTTCTCCTTGACTCACAGGGATATTAAAGAATTGATAGAATATATTTATAAAACACTATATGAATTAGAGGAAAACTCACTTCGACAGCATCTTGATGGAGACACAAATATTCAGTATACCAAGAAAAATCAGTGTTTCAGATTCTTTTTTAAATAAGTTTCCCACAAGAAATATTTTGAATAGCTTAGATTCTCTATTTGACATGCTTTGGCTCTCTTAGTTGCCTTATTGTCAAGTTAATTTAATAATAGTCATTTTAATGAAGAAATGTTTTGTGTTAGTTTTCTCTTTTTAAATGAAACATGAATAAATCATCGGTTTTCTGTTTAAATGCCAATTGAAAATTCTAAAACCAAATATAGAAACAGATGGTCCAGAAGGTTTTATTTAGTGGCATATCATGAAACCACATTAATCAACTAAGAATACAGCTCATGTAATGATGATGAACACTGTTTCATGGGTTTCCATTCTGTCTTTGTTAGAAGAGCAACTAAACTCTACTGATGAAAGAAAGAAGTCAGAATGAGTTTTCTAATCTTCTAATGAAAAATCCAAACTCTATGTTGAGATATGACATTCTCTGTAAATCACTCAAAGGACACAGAAATGAAAAGTGACTCATAGATAGCCATATGGTAGCCCATAACTACAGCATATGCTTAAATGGTTGTATATTTTGGCATACTATGGGACTCCTTGTCCCAAACTATATAACATGGTGCTTGTGGCCATATGTTATTTTCAGACAAATCCAATTCCAAATATTCTACGATTTTTTTAAGAATATTCTTATTCTCTAAGCCATAATATAGGTCAAACATATTTTTTCACTTAATATATTGACATTTTTCATATACCTGAGAAATGAAGAAAAAAGTAAAAATCCTGAATGATATTAGGGGAAGCCTTAACAGTATAACAATACCCAGGAAGGGAAGGAGACTGTCAAAGGCATATTTATCTGCAGTTTTTCCCAGAACCATCCTTCTGTTTGTTGGGAAGGTGCCCAACAGAAATCAGGAGGATCTATCAATAGGACTTTGTTTGATCAGGGTAGAAAATATATTTTAACTACAAATCTGCGGTTGACATATTTTCTGTTTCTGTTAGTGATATTTTGGTTAACCACTTTTAAAAAATGTAGTAGTTAGAAATTCCCAAAGTATGTTTAGAAATATTTTATTCTATTTATTGAGAATAAATACATGCTCGTTGAGATATAACCAATAAAAGTATATAAATCTGAACCTGAAACAATATAAGGCAAATCCTTAAAAGCCTGGATTCGACTTCTATCTCTGCCCTAAAAACAAAACAAATGTGTTCTCTTGAGGGGAAAAAAAGTGTTGCTAAGTCTAGTAACCCATTTCCGGTCTTAATTCTTGCTGATCTACCTAGTCCACTTTCCACTGGTCACTACTATCCTTGGCAGTTCCACTGCATGATTGTGACCCCCACCCTTGGATTCGATTTCACTTCTCTAGCTGCTCTTTCTTTCTCTGACCATTTTTCATTTGTTTATAAGTAAGGTTACTCAGGAGATTATCTTTAACCCCCTGCTCTTAAGTCTCCTTTCACCATCACTTGGCAAATTTATTCATTTATATTCTATTCCATATACAGATAACCCACAAATTTGTGTCCAGCCCTGACTTGTTTCCAGATCCCCAAGAAGGATGAGCATAAAGAAAATGACACCTAGAATATTGCTGTAAAGTAAATATAAAGAGAAAAATCTTAAAAGCAACTGGAAGTGAGTAAAGGTTACATTCAGGAAAATCACAGTAAGAAGGATGACTGACTTCTTCTCCGAAACAATGAAAATCAGGAGATAATGGAATGATATCTTTAAAATGCTGACAATAAAAACCTGCCCTGTTAGAATTCTATATCCAAGATATGTACTGCTATTACCTACCTCTTATGGCTTATGTGAGAATTAAATAGGTTATTATTAAAAATCTGGTCCATAGAACAGTACAGTAGCTGGTCCATAATTCTAAAGAAGTATGTGTTACATAAAATAAAAACTACATGGCAGTTGGGATTATAAATTGCTACAATCTCTCTTAGGAAAAAAAAAATACCTACAGCAAATAGGATGGGGAGAGGAACTTTGTTAGTTAATAAGTTTTGTCACCATAACCTTTCTAAATTGGGATTTTAGGCCCAATTTAGAATGCTAGTGGTACTGTACTAGTTGTTTTATAGCTCTGGACAGTAAGCTCTATCATTATTCATAAGGCTCATCCATGAATGAGTAACGCCAACTATCTTATCAGAACAAAATCCTTTAGCAGAACTGCCCCCACACATTGTTACAAATGAAATCTAGGAAATCTGATCAGCATCAGAGGGTGATGAAAATATTTGTAATATTTATAACGTGCTGAATACTTGTCAGCATTGTCCTGATTTCTGTATACTCACCGCTTTAATCTTCACTACAATCTTGTGAAGGAAGTTCTCTTATTACCCTCATCCCAGGATTATAGACAGAGAAATGAAGCACATAGCAGTTACAAATTTATCCAAAGTTACTTACTTAGAATATATCAGGGTTATGATTGGAACCTAACCAACATGATATTTGAGCTGGTGCTCCTAATCACTGAGAATTTCTGTATCTGTGAAATCTCTTTTCTTCTCTTTCCCCAAGCAAACACATGGAACTGGGTAAAGCCAAAGTGGAAAGATATCTGTGGAAGTCCAATTATTTTGGTGCATTTTTTACCTTCAGAACTCTTTATCATTACTACCTAGCACAGTGCTTAATACATAATTTAGGTCATCAGTAATTTTTGTTCTTGGATAAATGAATCATTGTATGAACTACAAGGCAATATTCAGTTCCCAATCACCAACAAGATAATCAAATTATGTTTTTCAAACTCTGTGTGTGCCAGAGGCTTCAATGGCAACATTTTAGAACCAGAAGTCATTGTCTGCATTTCACAATACATAGGTGATGGCAGTTGTCCATGGGATCCCAACCTACAGAGCCTTACAATGTCAGATTGAGGTGAGCTGGACCTCAGACACATTGATAGAATAGTGAGGCAACCCTTTCTTCTCAGGTGAAAAAGCTTTCCCAATGAAAGGCTGCTTGTGCCAGCTCCCCCTACAGCTCTTTAGACCTGGGTTAGATGCTTCTGCCACATTTCCTGCTCAACTCTTCTTATTTATACTCTGTGGTCCTAGAGAAACCTAAAGCCAGAGACATAAGACAAAAAGGTAAGAGAAAAACAAGCAGTCAGTGAAGTCCCAGGTGTTGGTAAAACTATTAGGAGTGACAAGCTAGATGAGGCCTAGGGTGAGAGACTGGTCTTTCTAACTCATTTTCACTTTTCCTTGGTCTTCACCATAGCTCATCAGAACTCATTTATCCTAAGAAATCAATGACTAATTTCCTATGAAGTAAAACCAATAAATCTGCAATGTTTTTACATTGGTTAAAAATGAGTGCTTGGTTCACCTTGTGCTGTGAAGTACAAGTCTAATAATTGTTGCAATTTATTTAAATGTTTGAATGCAGAAAAATTGCTTTTCACTATAACTGCATTATATGAAAATGCTGAACTTTTTGTGGTGGTGGGGTTTTGGGGGGGGTGGGGTGAGATAGTTGTTGCCAGTCTCTGAAATTCAGTTTTGCCTGGAGTATGTGCATTCCCAAGTGCCATTTTGGCACATATGGTACAGATTTATAGTCCAAGGGTTTTCATATGGGATTCAAGCACAGATTACAATAGAAGGGAACTTGAGAGCTCCGGGACAGAATATGATATTTCAGTTGCATTTGATGATTTTATTGAATTTGCCTGGAAAAATCAATTTAAAAAGAGAATTTAATTTTCATACTCAAATTATAGGTTATTCATTCCTGCTCATGTCTGATAATAAATTTGTGTGTGTGTGTGTGTGTGTGTTCATTAAATAATCAACTCCAAAGTGCTCAGAAGGCCTGTTGTTCTATCCTGTTGGGTATGGGGGTATTGGAATGGGCCTTCATTCCATAGATGTCCCACCTCTTTCCTCCTCAGCTGGCTTTTCCATGGGACAGTTCAAACCCTATATATACCAAAGTCGTGATTTTTTTAGACTTAAGCAGCGTTTTTAAAAGATGTGGATAGTCTATTTAAATTGCAAAGTAGCATTAGTGCCATGATATGAAAGATGTACGATCGTGTGGACTTCCTGATTGGCCACCCAGTGAGTGCTTCATTGCCTCATGTCCTTTGCTGGAGTTAAGGGGTATGAAAATAACATTAATTAACAAGTTATTAGGTAACTTTGTAAGGAAAAACTTTCGGGCTTCACAGCTGTGCTGTATCACAATTGAGCTGTTTTGTACTGAATAAAGTTTCCTTCTTCACCCCCCTTCCCCCCGCCTCCCCCCCAAAACATTTTCGGGCAAGTTGCTTACCCTCTTTAACTCCTCCCTTCTCTCATCCATCATAATCATGCCAGCTTCACTGGATTGCTATAAGGATTAAATGGATTAACATATGTGCGGCTTAGCAGAAGGCCCCAGGCAGAAAGTCTAAGCTCTTGTCCAAGTTTACAGTTACAAGATAGCTAGCCAACAAGACCATAGGACAGATGCTGATGTGGAAAGTGTAAGATAAACAGCAAACATTAATGAAGGCAATTATAGTCTCCCTAGAGTGGAGTTGCCAGAGTTTTGCTCAACAGTTGTAGGTTAGTGCACCTTCTGACACCATAAAGCCTCACCTATTTTAGGTTTTAAGAGGATTGCAGCTCCCTCTAGTTATTTCCAAACTGAGTTACATGTGGAGATGAAGGCGCATATTCTTTACCCCAGAGAACTCTTAGGCAAAGGCATCTTACTAGTTTCATAGAGAAGAAAAGAGCCTCTGGAGACAGAGCTCCTGGGTTCAAATCCCTGCTCTTCTTCTATTATTAGACTTGCACAAGTACTTAAGCTCCCTGGGTTCAGAGTCCTCATTAGTTGCCTCATGAAACTATTGTGAGAATTATATGAGAAAATAATTACATGGTGCATGGGGCACTTTTCTGTAACATAGTAAATGCTGGATAAATGTTAGCAATCCGTTTCCTTTTCTTCTTTTGGATATTTGAACTGACATGTGTAAAAAGATAAACTGATGCATATTTAAAATGTTTAAGAGCAAAAATCTGTTAGAATCGGGCAGTGCCAACCCAGGAGTGGTTGGAAGCCCTTCACAGACAGGAGCTAAGGGGAAACTTTGATAGAGAGGAGTCGGAGGCAAAGCCAGGAGATTATCTGATGGGCTATAGCTTAAGTAATTGCATTGCTTGTGGAGCCATTGTTTGGGTTGGTCACAATTAGCTGTCCTTGGGTTTCATTTTGTTTTGCTTATGTAGGTTACTAGGGCCTGAAAGCCACCTCAGTCTAATGGCCTCCTTGTTTAATTATTTTAACAGAAGTTGGGTATCATTCTGGTTTTATTATATAGTTTCCTCCATGAGTTAAATTGACTCGGAGTAAAGGAATCAGGGGAAAGGGAAATTAGAAGCATCGTCCCCCAGATCCATTGTCAAACCTCTGTCTGCTTCATTCATTCACTTAGCAGCATAGAATCTGAGAATTGTCTTCAGACTTAAACGGCTGCTCTTTTCACTTCTAATAGTGGAGGTTCACAAAGTACTGGGGCCAACGTCTTTGTTACTAAAGTGGCTATAAGGAGTTAATTAGCCAAGGTGCCTGTGCAAATTTTGCTCTGGAGAAAGGTTTCAACTGTAAGTCATTTTCCTTTCTGAATTATTTTGGAAACACAAACCTATTTATGATGGTGGGTTTCTTCCAGAATGAAATTCTAATCCACCCAAAGTCATTTTGATTTAGTATTGTAGAGTGGACATATCTTTTCTGTCCCTCTTGCCAGAAAGTTTGGATTTATGTCTAATTTTCACTCTTCTTTCACTCCACTTTGAAATCATTTTAGTCCTAGTCCCATCCTGGTTTGGAACCAGTGTGTGAAGCCTCTAAATTCCTCTAAACAGATATTCTGAACAATGATATAGAACAATACTAATTTCTCTTTGAGCCAAATGGTGTCATTTGGGAAGATGGTAGAGACAAGCTGGTGGAGCTCCCTACAAAAGTATAATGAGATGGTATATTTGAAAGAATGTAGAACATACTTAATATTTTTAAAATATATTTTACTTGGAGTTTTAAAAGGAAAATAGAAAATAAAATTTAAAGTCAATGTCACTTTCCCTCTTTATAAGAAGATTATCTTTTCTGTCCTGGTGAGGATTGAGGGATCTGGTAGGATGTGGAGCTGCCCCAGTTTCTGCAGGGCACCCTAGGTGTTCTGTTATATTTCTGATTTCTGACGTTTTTCAATAGATTTGGCTCCTGAATTCCCAAGAGCTAGGAAAACATTTTGTTTAAGGCACTTGATTGGCAATATTAAAGAATTTACTTAAAATTTTTGAGAACAGAATTTAAATGAAAGAAAATAGAAAGATTATAATGAAGCTCTCTGAAACAAAATACTGTCAATGTATATGGGTAATGTATAAATGCTTAACCCACTATCCCTCACACCAGGGGTTTCTTTTTTATTTTAATTTTTTTATTTTAAATATATCATTATTGATTTCAGAGAGAGGAAGGGAGAGGGAGAGAGAGAGAGAAACATCAGTGATGAGAGTCATTGATGGGCTGCCTCCTGCACGCCCCCGACTGGGGATCCGGCCCGCAACCCTGTATGTGCCCTGACCGGGAATCGAACCCTGATCCCACACCATGGGTTTCTTACTATCTATGTAATTTCTGACAATTAACATGCATTCTCCCTCCATTTTTCTTAGGGTTAATGAACAATGAGTGGGTAATGTTAAGTTATGGGTAAGAAGTAGGTCCCTTCTCTATTGAGCAGATACTCTATGTATTTATAGCATTTGCCCCAAGACTTTCAGCATAATTATGTAGTCATTTTGCCTTTTACACAAGGATATCCCAACTGATGGTTTCCAGGAAGTTTTATCCAGGCAGATTGCTTTATTAAGCAATCAATTCTTCAGGAACACTATAAAATAAGAAATTTTAGTGTCAACAAAGAAACATTGAAAAAGCATTCTCTTGACTGTAGGGGGGGAAAAATTTGAAGAATTTTTATATTGCACTTAATTTTCCAGGGCAATGAACATCTGCCCTGTTCTAGATTTACTACTTGGACAGAGTAATAGCCACAAACTATGTATATTTCACTGGCATACTTTTGTCAACATAAGAAACATTCAAACCTGTGAATAATTTTTGTGAGTTTATTTGAGCCTAACTGTCAACAATTGCTGGGAAGAAAAATCTCAACAGATTGTAATAATGCTCCGGAGAATTGGAGTTTTGCACTTGATTTTATACATTACAATCAAAAGAGGAGATATATATGGGTTACCTGAAATCCATTGGTGTTAGGGAGGCGGGAAAAAGCAAAGCGGAAAACCTCTGCAATTGGATAAAAAGTAAAATGATAGACACATATTTCTTTTACATAGGTGGGTATAGGATACTTAACAGTCAACAGTTAACTCAATAACAATGAGGGGATTTTCAGTGCCTGTGCTTTGAGGGGTCCAGATAAAGGAAAATTACTTTGACATTCTGAAGATACATTATTGTAGATGCAAAAAACAATAGACAGGCTCAGTTAAGGTAAAGACTGACCATAGTCAGAGAAGATGCCTGCCTAGGACATGACTACCCACCATAAACTGCTTTTTAGTTAAAAGGTTTTCATTTCAGACCATCCTTCGTGGTCACTTTATGTCCCTGAGTTTGCAAGGCTGCCACGCAGGCCTCCCCTGAGCTTGTCAGGTTAGCATGTGGCTCCTTTTTGTCCACACTTTGCTAAGGTCAATAAAATTGGCTTTAATTTTGTTTTTTTGTTTTTCATAAAGAGTATGTTTTTCAAACCTCATTACAGTGACTAACCTAATTTGCATTCTCCTCAGGAAAATATCCTAATTGTCCTACATTTCAACCTTGCATATTGGTTGTTTTGTTTCCAAATGAAACAAAAATACAGTCAGGGTTTTTTATTTAAAAACATTGGGATGATGTCTCTGTGCTTTCTTCTGAAAAAAAATGACACCTCCTTTCTTAAGATTACATTTACTTTGAAGGTTTAAATTTTAAGCGAGCTATTATTTTATTGTACTATAGAAAATTTCAGTTGAGAAACTCGCTATAAAGTTATTTTTGTAGTGACTCATTTCATTTTCCCCATCATATTCCGGCAGGAAATCTTAAACTTCCTGAAGTTCAGGTGTGAACTCTGTGAAGTGTAGACCCCCTGCCTGGCACCTACAGCATCTTAGGGAGAAACTCATCCAAGGATGTCCTGATCTGGGCCAGAAGGAAAACACAGACTATTAAGGGTTTGTGTTGTTTTGTTTTTTCTTCTTCATTTGCAGAAACTCAGCAAAGTTCTTGCTGTAGTTACTCAGTTTGGACGTTCTTTGCAGTTAGGTCAACAACAGTTGTTTGTAAAAGCATTTCCACCCATGACAGAGGACCTTCTAAAGCCCACATTCCCCACTGAGCACGGCTTGTTGAGCTTCCGGTTGCTCTTTACCTGTTGGGTCAGAATTGACATATTTTGAGGTTATTTTCTGGTTTTAATTCTTCTAATGATGAAGAAACAAAGTAAGATAAGGTGTGACATTCCTAAAACGTGCCTGATATCTTTTAATAGATTCATATGAAAAACTCAGGTGTGAGGCTTGGAAATCTGATGTCTAAACAAGCTCCACAGGTCGTCCCTTGGACAGAGTAATAGTCACAGTACAGTGTCATTACTACTTGGACGGAGTAATAGTCACAGTAAAGTGGTATCACTACTTGGACGGAGTAATAGTCACAGTAAAGTAGTATTACTACTTGGACAGAGTAATAGTCACAGTAAAGTGGTATTACTACTTGGACAGAGTAATAGTCACAGTAAAGTGGTATTACTACTTGGACAGAGTAATAGTCACAGTAAAGTGGTATTACTACTTGGACAGAGTAATAGTCACAGTAAAGTGGTATTACTACTTCGACAGAGTAATAGTCACAGTAAAGTGGTATTACTACTTGGACAGAGTAATAGTCACAGTAAAGTGGTATCACTACTTGGACGGAGTAATAGTCACAGTAAAGTAGTATTACTACTTGGACAGAGTAATAGTCACAGTAAAGTGGTATTACTACTTGGACAGAGTAATAGTCACAGTAAAGTGGTATTACTACTTGGACAGAGTAATAGTCACAGTAAAGTGGTATTACTACTTGGACAGAGTAATAGTCACAGTAAAGTGGTATTACTACTTCGACAGAGTAATAGTCACAGTAAAGTGGTATTACTACTTGGACAGAGTAATAGTCACAGTAAAGTGGTATTACTACTTCGACAGAGTAATAGTCACAGTAAAGTGGTATTACTACTTCAACAGAGTAATAGTCACAGTAAAGTGGTATTACTACTTCGACAGAGTAACAGTCACAAACTACTTAAAGCAATACCACTTGAAATTCATGATGTACCTGCTGAAAGTCTCATCTCTCAATTTAAAGAAAATACAGCAAAAAACAAAGTAGACCTGAACAACAAAAAGAAATTGGTTGATGTAGTAAAAATGTCAGAAACTTTTAAAAAAGATCTTAGCCACTTGTTCCCTGGATGATTTATTCATCCAGTTGTTCAAAAAATCATTATCAAGTGCTTGCCAACTGCTGGGCCCTGTGCTAAGCCCAGAGGATACAGTGTTGAGCAAAAGCAGATAGAGTTCCTGCCCTCATGGAGTTTAAAATCTAGCTGGGAGCAGTTTTAATCAGTACATCATACAGATAAATGTCAAGTAACAATTGTGATAGATGCTAACAGAGAAAGGTGCACGGAAAGAATTTAACGTACAGATTAGACTGAATATGAAAGATCAGGGAAGGCTTCTCAGGGGAAGTGACAATTAAACTGATCTCAGAAGGATGACTGGGCGATGATAAGGCAAAGACGGAC
Organism: Miniopterus natalensis; assembly: GCF_054644295.1. Classification (NCBI taxonomy): domain Eukaryota; kingdom Metazoa; phylum Chordata; class Mammalia; order Chiroptera; family Miniopteridae; genus Miniopterus; species Miniopterus natalensis. The sequence continues at coordinate 153,384,231 of NC_142082.1, read as the reverse complement.
TTGAGAACATTTCAATAAAGGGAGCATCGTGCAGTCAGTGCGTCAGGCCGGTGCTGAGCAGGCAGCAGTGAGCAAAACAAACTCCCTGCGCATGTGGGGCTCATGTTTTAGTTGGGGGAGGAAACAGACTAGACATGAGTGACCAAATAAATGTAAAAGAGGTCAGGCGGCTATAAGCGCTGTGCAGGAAAAAGATACTAACTGAACAGGGCGCACAGGGTGTGGAGGTGAGGTGGGTGCGTGATGGGAGACAGCTAGGGGAAGGCCTCCCTAACAAGCTACCTTTGAGCTGGGACCGGGGGGAAGCAGCAGGTCATGTGGCTGCGGGTGGGGGAAGGCTCTCTGGGCAGGGGAAAGAGTGAGAACTGAGCCTGGAGTAGAGCTTCCCTTGAACAGAAGGGACTGGGTCTGAATGTGTGGAGGGGTGGGGGGTGGGGGGCAGGGCAGGGCCTCCGTGGTAGTAGATGCCATCAGAGAGGTAACGGGGCCAGAGCATTCAGTGCCTTTTTTTTTTTTTTTTTAAATGTATCTTTATTGATTTCAGAGGAAGGAAAGGAGAGGGAGAGAGAGACAGAAACATCAATGATGAGAGAGTCATTGATCGAGCCCGCAACCAGGGCATGTGTCCTGACCAGGAATCGAACCCCGATCGCCTGGATCCTAGGTCAACGCTCAACCGCTGAGCCACGCCCGGCCGGGCCATTCAGTGCCCTTTATGTGAATGGGAAAGGAACCATTGGAGAGTTTAGGCAGTGAAGTGATTGACCTGACTTGCCTTCGAGAAGGATCACTGGAGCTAATATACAGAGAATGGACTGGTAGTGGGACCAGGGTGAGGGCAGCAAGGACCACTTGGAGGCTATTCGGGGAATGGTTTGGATCAGTTTGGTACCGGCAAAGGTGGAGATAAACGGTCAGATCCTGAGTACACTTTGCAGAGTTGATGGGATTTGCTGAAGATTGGATAGTGTGAGGGAAAGAGAGTCAGGGTGGCCTCATTGTCTTTGAACTGATCAACACAATGAATAGAATTTGTATTTACTGAGATGGGGAAGGTTATAAGAGGAGCAGGTTGGGAGAGGTGGTTCAGGAGCTTGTTTTGAGGTATGCTAAGGTAGGGATGGCTCTTAGACATGTGCCAAGTCCCGTAGTGGGTGGACCTTGACATGTTTGATTAGCTGAAAGGGCATCTGAGCAAAGCAAGCACAGGAGACCATGCTGCCCAGTGTGCTGGAGAGGCAGGCTGAGGCCACACCACGTCACACCTTCGAGGTCACCCTGGAGATCTCAGCCTTTGTCCTAAAAGCAATGGGAAGACATGAGGTGTTTAGGGATATTAAAGGGTGTCAGATTTTCATCTCCAAAGTGGAACTGGCTGCCGTGTGGCAGAGATTGGAGTTGGGGACTGATGTGGGTAAGAGTGGATGCAGGAAAAACTTATTAGTAAACTCAACAACCTAGACAAGGTATTGTGGTAGCTTAGGGCATGTGGTGGTGGTGGACATGGAAAGTCAGGTGATTAGACAAATTCAGGAGGCAACTGTCAGTACTTGGTAATGGGTACACAATGAAGGTGAGAGGGAATGAAAAAGGTGACTCTTGATTTTCAGGCTTTTACAAGAGTTTGGCTAGTAATTCCATTCCAGAATGAATGTCTGAGATTCAGCTTATCAGTGCTGATTAGTGAGGGGCTTAGCACCAGAGTAAAACTGATTTAGAACAAATAAAGTAAGGTGACATTTTATTAGCATTATCTTCTTCTCTTTATAAGCCTTTATTGAGAAAGGACTGTATCTGTTTAAAATGTTTCCAAGAACATCTAGGCCAACACCAGTTCCAAATACAATTTTTTGATTGCAGGGGGTGGAATGATACAATTGAAAAGGGTAACTGAGCTATGTAATTATTCACAGTTAAAAAGGTACACTTTTGGTAAAGTGCTAGGAATTTCATTCTCTATTTAAAGGACAGTTTTGAAAATGCACTTCTGAATTTGTATTAAAGAAAAATTAAGCTACGTACATGTTACATAGATGAAGTGCATGATATATGTGGACACTGATATGATGTATGGATGTTTATGTGTGGATTTAATCATGAGCTAAAGCGCACTTGGCCTTCTTTTACCTTCCTCTAGTATTTCTGTGATTTTACATTAGAAAGAAATCTAAAAACCCCTTCTCAAGAAAAAGATGGAGGAATTTCTGTAAATTTTAGATTTAGCCCCTGTATTCTGCAAGTTGTGGTTTCTGTTTTGCGCCTCTATGCTACGCAGTTTCCTTTCCTTCTCATTGGGGGGAAAATTGTTCTCTCCCTCCCCCCTCTTGTCTCTTTAGGTCAATTTCTTTATTTCCTTTTTTTAATTTCACAGAATGCGGTGTTTTTGCAGACTTCATTGCGACCTGACAGTGTTCCCAGTGTTTCCTTTGATGTTGTATTTTGGGCCACTTTTCAAAAAATGTGTATGAAATGGAAAATCCTTCCTGTGTCAGCATTTGAAATGAAAAGCAAACAGTCTCGTTTTTCTCGTATCTTCCAGTGGGGGGACTTGTGCTGCTGTCTTTCTGGCCTTTCATTGTGGAGCCTCCAGGGAGTGGTTGATTCCCGGGACAATAGCTGCTGGATGTGGCCCAGGACCCTAGGGCGTGTGTCTGAGTGACGAGGAACACTCCCCACTTCTCTAGAGTCTCTGTGGAGAAGTCACTCAGTGACAGATGTCACATGTGAGGTTTTGGGAGAACTGAGTCTGAATGCTGAGCGTGGACCTTGCCTCAGGACATTTTTGTACATCCATTTCAACGCACAGTATTTCATGTTGCAAAAAGTGATTCAAAAAAGTTTTGACACAAGAACTTCAGGGTTTCTGTGGCCTGGAGAGGAACGTGTATGTGAGTTTGAGGTCTTTCTCTTGGCAGCTTCATTCCGTTTAGAACTGGGTAACCCAGAAGGACAAATAAAATGTAGTAACTAAAACAAAAAGCTTCCTTTCTTTAAATCAACTCTGCTTCGCCACCTCTGAAGAATCATTTTACTGGTGATTTTTCCGCTTCCCTAAATTAGTGACCCTACACATGCTGAAATCCTTCATCCTGGAGTGAGCAGGTTATTTTTAAATCCCTTGAGTTACAGAGAGGCCCACATTCAGTGCGCCAAGTGCCCTAATTCAGTCACTGGATGCAGCAGAACGGGCAGCACTGTGGTCCCTGACTCAGTGACACACAGCCAGGGAACTTCCCCCCCCATGAGCAACTGAAGTCTCACCTCCTATGGGCTCTGGGCCTGCTCATACATTCTATCCACAGGAAAGAAATATAGAACTAGGGTTACCATTATAACCCTGGGAATCTCCTTAAACTCTCAATAGTGCCTCTGAAATGAACTTTCCTGCTGCACTAATCCGCTAGGCATGCAGATTAATAGCATTATCCTGGGACTCACTGCCTTTTGAGGAAGGGTAAAAGTACTCCAACAGTGAAAATTGGGTCTAGCGGAGGACAGGAAGGAAACGCCTTTTATCTTTCTCTACGTGGATAACGGTTCCTGGAATAACTCTGGAACTCCTGAGATCAAGTTGGAAACCTTGCTCTGCCGCTGGTGTGGCCCCATTCAAACTTACTCTCTATAAATCCCCTTACCTGTAAAATGAATTTAAGAGCTGTGTGGCAATAAATGAAGACCTGCCCAGTGAGAGCCAAGGAAGGCTCTTCATTCTGAGCTGGCTAGAGCAGGGGAGGCAGGCAGAGGAGCTGGAAGGCTTCCTGGGGAGGGAGGCCTGCACCTCCGGGCACTTTTGGCGTGGGGAAGCTGGAGGCAGGCCAGCCACAAGTGGCGCATCCTGTGTGACTGGTTAGTGGTGCTTATGTGGCTTTCTCTGCTTGGTGCTAAATTGAAAACAGGGACAAAAATTGGGGAAGCTGTTAATCAAGTCCTCGCTGTTTGGGGCCAACTGTTAACAGCAGCTATGGCTTAGTTTCCTGGATTTCCACTAGAAGTGGCAATTTGATTTCCAGGCAATCGGATGTATAGCTGGCTGGCTTCCTGGGTTGCTAGATAAGAGGTTGGGTTGCTGCAGGTTGTGGGTCGGGCCATTGTCCATGTGTGTATTCCGTCTCTCAGCTGCACCCATGGAAAGCGCGTTCATCACAATGCCATCCTGTAGCAGGTGCTCAATAAATAAAGTACAGTTTCTGCAAGTGTTTGAAACCACCACTCTCTGGCACATTTTTCTTGACGTCAGTGCTGGAGTTTGTTTCAGAGCTGGGTGGATGTGGGAAAGCCAGATAATGTTGGTATAACTAGGTCCCTTCTGTGGAACGATGTCAGAGTTGGAATGGTGTATTGGTTGTAAGCAAAACCCCTGCAAATTCCTCAGGAGAGTCTGAAATTGCCGAGCCCATTAATTTCACTTCTAGGAACCATCCAAGCCCAAAAGAAACTACAGGGCCCTAATAGGTCTCCAAGTTCATCCTGAGTTTATAATGAATTCTGGGGATACCTGTGGACTTCAAGCCACTTACAATTATTAAAAGTTAGGTAGTAAGAACTCACATGATGAGAGACAAAGCGCCTTACCCTGAAAAGGCAGGCATCTTGTTTATTACTGTATTCCCAGCATCTAGCACAATGCCTGAAACATAGTATACACCTAATCAGCAGATGAATGAATGAAAATGAATGAATGAATGAATGAATGAGTGAGTTTTCCAACTTAGATCAAGTAGCTATTATGAAGAAAGTAGGAGTCACCTTGCCTACTATTTGCCCTGTAATTAGATATTCCTAGATGTTTTTTCCTTCAGCAGAGCTCCTAAAGTCTGATTGAGCTAAATAAGTAATCAAATGATTGAACACAGAAGTTATAATGATTTACAAAATCAAGAGTGACTATCTTGGTGACTTACTTCACCCCAAAATGCTAAATTCTGAAAAGTATCAATGCACACGTAAAATGGAATTTTAAAGGCCTGTTCAATGAACAGAAAAGAAAGATGACTTGAAGTAGCTTATCTTATTGGCACCCCTGCGAAGTGGTGCAGGATCTAACCCTTAAATGCTAAACGGTCAAATGACTTCACAGAAACATGTCCCAAGCCAGTTGGTTCACACAGCCTGCCGGAGGCCGTACATCTCCACGTGACAGGCGGAGCCTCTTGCGGGAGACCAGGGTTTCAAAGACAAGAGACTGGGCTTAGCATCCAGCCAGTACTAGCATGCACTTTATGCTCCACACATCCATTTATCCATTTGTCTGTTCATTTGTTCATTCACTTAAGTAACACTGATTGAGCACCTAGAATTTACCAAGCGCTAGGTATTGAACGTGAACCTGCTGTCCCTGCTCTCTAAGAGCTCAAGGGTATGGTTTAAAATCAATGCTGACCACAAATGCAGCTAGAGACAGGATTGGACAGAATTTCTTCATTCAGTTATAATATCTGGAGCACATAACGATGACTACGGTCTCTGCCCTTGAAGAACTTCAACTTTTGTACAGCGGAAAACTCCTGTACACAAACATATAAGATAGAACATGGTGTGAGAAAAACAAAATGTCCTTCCACTGCCTCTACTGCCCATCTCTTCCCTTCCAGCCTCGTTGACCCAACTATAAAATGTGTCAGGTTCTGTCCAGTCTTTTTTTTTTTTTTTTTTTTTATTAAATCCTGCCAATAATATTGTTCCCATTTTACAAATGAGGAAACCATCTGGTGAAGGCGAGGTCCCTTGCCTAAGGTCTTAGCTAGTAAATAGCAGAGCTAAAATTCAAAACAACGCCTGCCTTATTTAGGTGGGGCCTGCGTAGTTCCAGCCTGTGTTTTTCAAGGGTCAACTGTATTTACATTTAGTCAGATGTTTCTTGAAAAACTGTCAATTTATTAACACAAGTTATGATCAGTAACTTCCATTAGGAAATAAGGATTTCCAATTTACCGTATTATATGGATTTAGGTATAATTAACCTTTCTATTAACCTTTGAAAACATATAATTTCCTACGTGGTTCAAGAATAATTACTTGGTACGTGGCCATGACTAAGCTGCTGGAATCTCACTACATGAAGTGACTAACCCTGTGCTTTTTCCCCTGGATGGATATAGTTTATAAATATTGTGTCTAGTTACTGACAGTAACAAATTCTGGTAACCCACATATCTGCCAAAGAACTATGTGCTTTTAGATATAAACATTAACCCTGTTGTGACTTCAGTTATGGAAACTGTACAGGATGTGGTTTTACTGCCTGAGAAATTAACACATCCCATCCTTCCTGATATGTGGCTATTGATCTGGCAAATGCTTTTTTCTCAATCTCTGTTAAACACACATACCTCCCCCCCCCCAAAGATCATAAATTAGTACAGCCATTATGGAAAAAAGCATGGAGGAGTCTCAACAAATTAATAACAGAATTCCATATGATCCAACAAATTCTACTTCTGGGAATATATCTAAAGGAAACAAAAACACTAACTCAAAAAATATTTACACCCCCGTGTCCATAGCAGCATCATTTACAGTAGCCAAGACATGGAAACAACCTAAGTGTCCACTGAAAGGTGAATGGATAAAGAATTGTGGTGTATATATATATATATATATATATATATATATATATATATATATATACACAACGGAATATTATTCAGCCATAAAAAAAGAGGAAATCCTGCCATTTGCAGAAACATGATGGACTTTGAAGGCTTTATGCTAAGTGAAACAAGTCACACACAGAGAGACAAATACTGTATGATCTCATGTGGAATCTAAAACAACAACAGAAGCTCATAGAAAAAGAGATCAGATCTGTGGTCATCAGAGGTAGAGGATGTGGGGAGGGGGAATTGGAGAAAGGTGGTCAAAAGGTACAAACTTCCAGTTATAAGAAAAATAAGTACTAGGGATGAAATGTACATATAATGACTATAGTTACCACTGCTGTAGAAATGTGTTGAGAGAGCAAGTCCTAAGAGTTTTAATTACAAGGAGAATTATTTTTTTATTTCCTTTCATTGTATTTATATGAGATGATAGATGTTAACTTATTATAGTAATCATTTCATAATATATGTAAGTCAAACCTTTATGCTATACATCTGAAACTCATGCAGTGATGTATGTATGTCAATAATATCTCAATAAACTGGAAAAAATAACATATAAAATATTGGCAATCTTATTGTAGAGAGAGGAAGAGAGAGAAATGAAGAAAAGAAATACCATAAACAGTTTGCTTTCAGCAAGGCCAACAGTATACCTTCATGTCCTACCTTCGGTTAAACTGACTCTCTAGTCCTATATCATAATTTGGTTTGCAGGAATCTTAATCACCTGTCTTTTCCACAGGATATCATATTGGCACATTACATTGATGATTGGATCTAGTGATCAAGAGTAGCAACCACTCTAGACTTATTGGTAAGACATTTGTTTAGCAGAGAGTGGTAAATAAATCCAAAAAAAATATTCAGAGGCCTTTAGTCTCAGTGAAGTTTTAGGGGTCCAGTGGTGTGGGGTGTATCGAGATATCCCCTCTAAAGTAAGAGCTAAGCCATTGCATCTGGCCTTTCCCACAACGAAAAAAAAAAAAAGGGGCACCATGCCTACTGAGCCTCTCTGGATTTTGGAGGCAATATATTCCTCATTTGGATGTGTTACTCTGGCCTACTTAGTGAGTAACCCAAACAGCAACTAGTTTTGAACAGGGCCCAGAACAGAAGACTCTGCAACAGGTCCAAGATGCTGTGCAAGCTACTCTGCCTCTTGGGCCTTCTGATCCAGCAGACCTACTAGTACTTGCAGTGGCAGGGGCAGGGGCAGATAGGGGTGCTGTTTGGGGCCTTCAGCACGCCTCTGTTGGTGAATCATAGCGCAGGCTCTTAGAATTTTAAAGCAAATTCTCGATAGACAAGTAGTCTCCTTTTTAGAAACAGCTTTGGGCCAGCTGCTGGGCCTTAGCAGAGACTGAACACTTAACCATGGGCCACCAGGTTACCATGAAACCTGAGCTGCCCACATGAAGTAGCTGTTGTCTGTCACACCAAGCCATAAAGTTGTGCTTGCTGAGCAGCACTCCATCAGACGGAAGTTGTATATATCTGATCAGGCCCGAGCATGCCCTGAACACAAGTAAGTTACATGAAGAAGTGACCCAAATGCCCACGGTCCCCACTTTTGCTACACTACCTTCTCTCTCCCCGGCTGCACCTATGACCTCGTGGGGAGTTCCCACCAATCACTTGACAGAAGAAGAGAATTCTCAGGCCTGCCTTACAGATGGCTTTGCATGATATGTAGGCACCACACAAAGTGGACATCTGCAGCGCTACAGCCATTTTCTGGAACGTTCCTGAAGGACAGTGGTGAAGGGAAATCATCCCAGTGAGCAGAACTTCGAGCAGTGCCCCTGGTCAGGTGTGGGTTGTATACTGACTTGTGGCCTGTGGCCTAGGTGGTCCGGGAGGGACTTGGAAGGAACATTATTGGAAAATTGATGACAAGGAAGTCTGGGGAAGATGTGTCTAAAATGAGCAAAAACATGAAGATCCTTGTGTCTTATATAAGTGCTCACCAAAGAGTGACCTCAACAAAGGAAGATCTTAATAATCAAGTAGATAGGGTGACCTATTCTGTAAATACCAGTGAGCCTCTTTCCCCAGCCGCTCAGTCACCACCCAATGGGATCATGAACAGAGTGGCCATAGTGGCCTGATGGGGGTATGCACAGGCTCAGGAACGTGGACTTCTGCTCACCACGGCCAACTCGGCTGCGGCCCCTGACGAGCATCCAGTCTGCCAGCAGCAGAGACCAGCACGGCGTCCCTGACACGGCACCATGCCTCAGGGTCACCGACCAGCTACCCACTGGCAAACCGATTACACGGGACCACTTCCACCAGGGAAAGGTCATTGTTTTGTTCCTACTGGAATAGACACGTGTTCTGGAGGTTCTGGATTTACCAAGCCTTCACAACCCCTGAGCCAGTTCCTTAAAACTCTTCCTTTCTCTATCTCTCCAGAAAGAGAGAGCTATGTCATGTCATCTTCAAAGTAAAAACTGTTTAATTCTAAGCAGAGCATGAGAATATTGGCTCACCATTCATTCAGTAGGGTTCCTTTGGTCATTGTGTTGACCAAACATTCTTCTATTTATAACAACCAATTTATAACTCACCAAGAGGAAATAGGGAGCATCCTGATTTGGATCTGATTGTGACTTTCTTGATATTTTAGATTCTTCCCACGCTGCCTGATGTTTGACTTACCTACAAACAATAACACCATGCATTTTTAAATGCTTCACCACTTAGCAGGAATGTTTACATATTAATTATTCACACCTCTGTTAAATTGAGACCTTTTAAGACTTAATAATAAGCTAAGCAGAAGCAAACTTAAGAGAACGTGTTGAGGTGATTGCTTAAAGCCAGCCTGTACTATCCCTCCCCAACTGGGACTGTTTCCAAATTAGTTTTTCTTGATTATGGAGCGTTGCTAATCCAATTAGCGGGGCCTGTGCCCAACAGCTGCCCACAGAACCCCTGGGGGTTAATATTCCTCCATCAAGAACTTAAAAGTCCTCTCAGAAAATCTTTAGATAAGAAGCCCACAGTGAGAGGTAAGTTCATTGCTGAATTGTATAATTTGGGATATATGCAGGGAACTAAAGCAATAAAAAGAAAGATCTCTCTGATGAAAACTTTTTTTTTTTACTAAGTCCTTCACACACAAATGTGACATATATAGCGTGTCCCAAAAAAAGTATACACACACTTTAATTATAAAGGCAGTGTTTATTAAAATACATTTCATTTTCAAAATTGAGCTATCAGCTGTTAAAGTGTGTATACATTTTTGGGGGACACCCTGTATACAGGTTTTTAAGGCTCAGATTAATGAGGTTTCTGTAGTTTACCATAAAGACTTGTCCGTATTTTCACAAACCTGTGAAAACCAAGAACCAGGGTTACACCTCTGTGCCACAAAGAGAGGAAAATGAGACAGATACATTCGCTTTATTATAAAGGTTTACATCAGAATTGGAGAGGTTGATATAAATTATTGCCAAGAGTTATTTTACTCACTTATCCAAAAATGTGCGTGATTCTGTTCTAGTGTTCGTGCAAGTATTAGTCTGCCCGAGTTGTCATAACAAAATACCACAGAGTGGGCGGCTTAAGCATCACACATTTAATGTCACAGCTCTAAAGGCTAGAAGTCCATAATCAAGGTGCCAGAAGATTCCATTTCTGGTGAGAGCTCTCTTGGCTTGTAAACAACTGCCTTCCCACTGCGTCCTCACTTGGCCTGTCCTTGGTGCTCGCTAGAAGAGACTGTGATGTTCTCTGGTGTTTCTCCCTCTTCCTATTAGACACTAGTTTTGTCAGATTAGGGCCTCACCCTTATGACCTCGTTTAACCCGAATCACTTCCCAAAGGCCTTATCCCCGAATACCTTCACATTAGGGGTTAGGGCTTCAACATAGGAATTTGAAAGGGACACAGTTTAGTCCAAAACGGTGTGTAATGTCAGCTGAGCCACACTTTTTGAACAATTTCAATACATCTTAAACTAAGGAAGCTGAGCAAATTTCTTTATGTTTCTGGTGCCCGCAGCACTAGTTGCTATTACTAAGAACTTTTTTAAGTATGTGTTTATTAAATTACCTTTTAAAATCATGGAAAATTGTTGCCATGAAACAACACTCTTCACCTTTAATCCCATCACACTGTTATACAACTGCCGTCATCAATTTCATTCCCCTCCAGGCTTTTCCACGGGGATTTGTAATGGACGTGATGATGTTTTCCAAGTTTGTGTTCTCCTTTTTTTCATTGAATATTATTTTGTAAGTGTAGTTCCTTAATTCAACATACTTACTGAGTTACAGTATTTAATTTTGATGAAGACAAACAACTTCCATTTACTGAATTTTAAAAACAGCACTGATTTTTTTTTAATAGACCACCCATATTCCTGGGCGCATTGCCTACTTGAGATATCTCTTAACACACAGCGTACTTGTTATCTTCAAAAAAAAGGCAACAGAATTACTTATAGGTGAGACTGACTTGATTATCCACAGAATTATTAATATACAACAACCAATACTAAATGGTTTTATTCTCAGCTGATCTCATGCTGGTCCAATTGCCATTCTTTCTTAGGTTTCCCCATAATAGGTTTAGAGTCATAAAACTGAGACACTCAATGTAAATGAAAGGTGAGGTTAGTAGTTTAGTCTATGAGACAGAAAGAAACTTGGTTAAATAAAAAGTGGGAACTCTTTCTCTGGAGAAATCTTCCTTCATCTCCACTTTGAATACTATCAAGTTTGCCACACATATAAGTTACTTGGGTAACTATAATTAGTTATGAATGATTTAATATAGTCAAAACAGGATGTGACAATGGGTCCTGTTTATATGTAGCTTTACAAGCAGAAGTTTCACCCTTGAATCATGACTTTTTAATAGATGTGCTGAATATTATAAAATGGAAATTAAAGAAGGTCCTAGAACAATGGTTCTCTGAAGGGAGGTGTGTCAGTTTTCCCCTAGAGCACCTTTAACACAGTCTAGGGACATTTTGGGTTGTTACACCTGGCTGAAGAAAAGAGGGATCTTATTACCATCCAGTGAGTAGAGGCCAGGGGCGCTGCTCAACACCCTACATTGCACTGAGCAGCCCTGTGACAAAAATGTATCTCTCCCAAAACATTAGTAGAGCCAAGACCAAGAAGTCTCGATCAAGAGTAAGATTTCTCAGAGGCAAAGCACCTTGCTTCCTTTATTTTAAATATGTTTTTATTGTCAGAGAGAGAGGAAGAGAGAGGGGTAGAGAGAGAGAGAAATACCGATATGAAAGAAACATTGATCAGCTGCCTCCTGCACACCTCTTACTGGGGATCGAGCCGGCAACCTGGGCATGTGCCCTGACCAGGAATCGAACCAATAACCTCTTGGTTCATGGGTCAACACTCAACTACTGAGCCACACCGGCCAGGCAGCAGCTTGTATCTTTTTAAGAGATGTTTCTCTCTAAAGGACAACCAAGAAAATTTGGATAAACTTGTCTACCTTAAATGTTTGAATCTTAATTTTTCATTTTCCAGAAGAACTACTCAAAGAATAATTAAAGCCCCCATGTGCTGTAACCTGCAAAAAATGTATAACTTGGAGCAACTATTATGATTCAGTATTTTAACATCTGTTCTCTAGAAATGAGAACAGCCTCATTTTACTATCAAAAGGAAGTAAAACCTATTTATTTTCAATAATGACCATGGGTGATCTGAAGGAAAAAAAATGCTCCTGAATAGAAAGGAAGCATCTAAGCTGCATACAGCCTGTTTACTACCATTCCCAAGTCTAGACAGTGCCTGGCACAGAGCTGACATTCAGGAAACACACTGGATGACTCTCATAGGTTCCTTATTTTTCCACTCAAGCAGCAGATATCCTGTATTATACAGGATGAGTCTGGAGTTTGGCAAAGTGATTAGGCTTCTCACAAACTGTATCATGGGCTTGAAGGCTAGGACACTGTCCTCTGCTCTCTGCATTGGTAATCTGAGAAGGTATGAAAGGCAAGGCCTGACCTGGCGAGCAGTTCTAAACCTATTCCTCCTCCTAGAGTTGCAAACCCTCCATGAATGACTCTAAAACTATTTTCATTTTTAAAATAATTATTTTAATGAATTACATTAACAGTTAACAATTCCTAGACCTTGCAAAGCTATATACCATATGGAATGGGTTTCAGGGAACCGAATTTTGTATGGGAGTTTCTGGAGCCAGCAACCAAGGCATAACTTGAGAGTCGAAACAAGAAACAGAGGACGTGTCTCTGCTGCAGCTTTGATCTGAGGATGGGAATTCTCTTTGACATTTTTCAGAATCTCTTGCCTTGATTGGAGTCACGGCCACCTGGCCTTGACGACTGGATGATGAGTGCCAGGCGACACTGGTTTATGTTTTGTTTTCCTCTCCGAGCACTCTGTGTACCCTGCTATGGTTTTTGTTGTGTTTGAGAAGTATTTGGACTGTGCACAGAGCAGGCAAATTCCATTCTCTGAGGACTTAACAAGCCTTCCTTTGTCCCACAAGAAATAAGCTCGTTAGAGATGTTTCCTGCTCTCTAAAAATCTTCATCTCATGTTGCAAAACTGTGCCTGGAACCAAAACATCTTAACAGTATGTTTACATTTCTAGAAAATATGACGCCACTAAAGCATGATATTACAAAACAAGCGTCTTCAGAAGTGAGGTCGGGAAGTCACCCTCTCCAAACTCATGTCCCTTTCTTATTTTTCTGCCCAAAACCATGCTCACTTATGCCTCGTGGAGAAGTATGGTGCCTAAACATTTTCATATAGAAGGGAACTGGCAAGATTTACCATCAAGTGGAGTTGTATTTGGTGAAAACGCTTTACTTGGCTTGATGATTGATTGAGTTATAAATTGTCTCTTCCTATTTCCAAAAGAGGGTATAGAAAATGCGTAAGACAGAACATTTAAAATGTCAAAAGGAAAAGCCAGAACCATTAAGAGGAAAAATGTAGAACTAGTGACTATATTAATAGCCCATACTTACTTCGTGTATACTACACATAGCTTACATTTTTAAGAGTTTAAATGTGTTCACTCACATAATTCTTACCACAGCACTGTTAAGTGGATACTTTTGTTACCCCCATTTTACTGCAGCACAGAGATTAATAATCTCCCTGAGGTCACACAGCTAATAAGTGATAGGCTGGGATTTGATTTCAGGCAGTCTCTCTTAGAACCTGTGTTCCAAACTAGGATGTTACCTAAACTCGTGACACCACTTTTCTGAGCTTCAAGGCAGGCAAGGCAAGAATATTCTGTATTTTTCCCAAGTGCTAAATTCTTTAGGAAACGGTTGGGTGGCTTGTAATGTGAGTAACATTATGTAACATGACAAAAATTATCATTCATTGATGTTTTGCGCAAGGTCCAAATGTGTTCTTCAAAATAATATTTCTCACATCAACCCTCAATAAAGGGGGTTTAAATAGTAGCTCAATGTAATCTGAAATCCAGATTTCCTAAAGTGAATAGCGTTGATGATTGGGTGTGATTTCTGTTGTTGATCCCTGTTTTGTTTACATTTGTAAGCCTGTATTAACTTGCTTTATTTATTTGTCTTTGTATCCCTGGTTTCCTCTGCTAGGAAGACAGCATGGCAGGTACCCAAAACTATCTGTCATATAAATTCATGAATAAATGAATTTTCTAAAGGCAGAGTTCTGCCCAAGAACCTAGCCTCAAGATCCTCCAAGTATAAATTATGACTATAAAGTATAACATATACGTACATCATAACTAGGAAAAGTCGTTCTTAAGGAGTTCCTGGCAGAGTGACCTTGACTGCAGTTGCAGGCAGGGCGTTGACTCTGGGCCTTGCTGTTTAGCTTCCAGAAAGAACACTCCCTGTTGCATCTGCACAGAGCGGGTGACTGTCAGGAGCCACAGCACCCGAGCGCTGCAGCTTGCTCCCCGCCTCCTGGGCCCTGGAAGCAGGGCCTTTGGTGCGCTGCCCACGGGCTGGCTGACCAGCGCCCTCTCAGAGCCAAACAGGCCTCGGATGTCCACCTTCTCTGCCCTTTTGCGTTTGCGAGGTTCCGACCCTACACGCAGCATGTGAAGGAGAGGCTGGCGCTGGGCCCGCTTGCAGCTCAAGGAAGGGAAGGTCATATCACTTCAGAAACTGCCGGGCAGGCCAGGGCCAGCTCAAGTGAAACCAAAAGTCATTGGCTCCAGTAACGTCTCTAAAACTGCACCGAGCCCAGGCTGCTGTGGATCTGTGGCTGGGGCATCACCCCGTGCACCGAAGTGTTTCGGGTTCAGTTCCCAGTCAGGGCGCATACCCAGGTTTCGGGGTCAGTCTGCGGGCGGGTGCATTATGCAGCCGATTGATGTTTCTCTCTCCCTCCCTCTCCCTTCTTCTCCCTCTAGAATCAACAAAAAACATATCCTCGGGTAAGGACAGAAAAAAAAACCCAAAAAGCCAAAAACAAAAATACTGCAATGAAATGCTAATTACACAATTAAAAAAAAATTATAGCTGTTCTAAGTTTTGGTTTAACAGATTATAGAGCCACTCCTAGTCTTATCGTTGACATTCTTATAACCCTGCATTCCTTTTATTTCCCCCATACAGCTTGCTACACCACACCTTGGACTTTTGTTCTTTCTCTTTCTTTATTTGGCTTGGAACACCCTTACCACAACCCTTCTCTGTCTTCAAGTTTCTCCTCAGGTGTCACCTTCCTGAAATTCCCAGATCCTGCTGTGCACCCCTCCACTGTGTCCCCTATGTCTTAGCACTTACCATGCCATTTATAAGAACCTCTTTTAAGCGTGTGTCTCCTGCATTAGACTATGAGCAATTCCTTGAGAGCAGGAACCATGTCTTAGTCATTTCTTGCCCACAGTTCCCAGCATAAAGCCTGGCATGTACAGTGAGGTAAATAAATATTGATTGCAATGAATCATGTCACCAATAAACCATGATGCTATCACTCTAACCCTTTCCACGTTCAAAATTCTGCAAGCACCAACAACATTTTAAATGAGTGCATCTTAGAATTTCCAATAATGTAATCATCTGTTGTTTCTCTCCCTTTTCAGGAACCTCTTTCTGGAGCTGTAAGAGACAGAGGGAAAAACCATGTCCTCGATTGCTCCTTTCTATGGTGGCAAGTCCATTCTCATCACCGGGGCCACAGGCTTCCTGGGCAAGGTCTTGATGGAAAAGCTGTTTCGCACCAGCCCTAACCTGAAAGTCATTTATGTCCTTGTGAGGACCAAGGCTGGCCAGACATTGCAGCAGAGGGTTGTCCAGATCTTAAACAGTAAGGTATGACTCATGGGAAGAGACTCGGGGCAAGGTGACTCACTACAGTGTGCCCTTGTAGCCTCACACTGGGGGAAGGACCAGGGTATCCGGGCAGATGGAGAAGAGGGGACAAAGCAAGATAGGAACCTACTGCTCCTGGGAATCTGTAGTGCTTTCCCATAAAAGAGAAGAGCACTTGGGTTCTGTCCCAGGCAAGTGCACAGGTAACCTATGTTCTGGAGATTACAGAGTAAGAATCAAAATGCTAGAACTCCCAGAGTGGACTCTCCAGGCTTGGAACCCATCACAAGTTCACCTGACCGCTTCCCTAATTGTCTTCTAAATGTAAGGTATTCTTTCCCTAGATTTGGGATAGTCTCCTCTATGTTATATTTATATTATATTATATTACATTACATTACATTACATTACATTATATTATATTATATTATTATATTAATCATATTATATTAGAAACAAATATGACTACTAAGTAGCCATGCAGTAATACTTTTGGTTATTTAAACCCACAAGGTTATATACCTGATATTTATCAGTTGTACTCTTTATCTGTGGTAACTTGATATTTCTACTATCCCATAAGTTGTAAGGGAAAAACAGTGAAAATGAAATATTAGATGTGTGAATGAGCATTCCTCCAAAAATATTATGCACGTTCTCTCCTGGTTTAATGATAAATTTGAAGGCAGTGTATAGGCTTTGGTCTCAAACATATGTTGGCACAAATTCTGGCTTCCCAATATTATCACTTTTCCTCTTAGCTCTGGTTTGCAATATTTAAATTAGAAATAATGACAACTGCTTCCCAGGACTGCCTCAAAAATTACATAAAAATATGCACATATCTGGTTCATAGTCCCCTCTGTAATATAAAAGGTCACCTAGCGTCGGCAAAAAGGAAAACGTAAATAAGGTATTTTTTTATTAAGTCTTCTTTCCAGTGTTGAGCAACACTAACATCTAATGTGTATCTGGGAGCACAACACATTCTAGATGCCCAGTAACCCTCACGATCACATGTACCTGCTGACACCGCGATGAGATGTGGGTATGTCCATGAGAGCATCAGAAAAGCCTCCCCTCTGTCTCGTGGCCTGACGCAGCAGTGGACAAGCACCGCTGACAGCTCCTGGGTACTTAGGACACAGCAGACACTACTCAAAGGGCTTTTGCAACAACCCTGTAAAGTAAGAGCATTTTATAGATGGCAAAACTGAGATCTGAAGTGTCATCTTAGCACAGGTCACCCAGCTAGTAAATGGGAGAGTCAGACTTCAGACCCCCCTTCCCCCCGTCTGACTCCAGGGCCAACACGCTTATTCCTACCCCAATACTGGCCACATCGTAACTAACGGTTCTTAAGAATAAGACCCACTCGTCTACTGATGGGCACTCAGGCTGCTTCCAGGTCTTAGCTATTGTAAACTGTGCTGCTATGAACATCGGGGTGCATATATTCTTTCTGATTAATGTTTCAGGATTCTTAGGATACATTCCTAGAAGTGGGATCACTGGGTCAAAAGGCAGCTCCATTTCTAATTTTTTGAGGAACCTCCACACTGTTTTCCATAGTGGCTGCCCTGCTGCACTAGGTTCCCCTTTCTCCACACCCTCGCCAGCAGGTGTCATTTGTTGATTTGTTGATGGAGCCATTCTGACAGGCATGAAGTGATACCTCATTGTGGTTTTAATTTGCATTTCTCTGATGATTAGTGACCTTCAGCATTTTTTTATGTCTCTTGGCCATCTGTATGTCCTCTTTGGAGAAGTGTCTTTTCAGGTCCTTTGCCTATTTTTTAATTGGATTGTCTTCCTCTTGTTGAGTTGTATGAGCAACAAAAAAACAAAACAAAAAAAAGAGTAAGACCAAAGGCCGATGTGGTATAAAATCAAAATCTAGAAGAGAGTCTCCGATCTCTCTTCAGAAAGTCTCCTAATGGACTTTCATAGCATAGAAGATATGGCTCTTTAGTCTTAAGCCAGTGTGTAGATTTTCAACTCACCTTACATGATGCAGTATTTTTAAAGGTAGATTAAGGGTAATGGGAATGTGAAGCTCGGATATTTTTCTTCAAAAGGTAATAAATAAAAATGTCACTATGTCTTCAGGAAATATGGTCAAGAGAACATCTGTTCTATCAAAATGTATGCGTCTGCTTCATTCCTTCCCTTTCATGGTATAGATAGCTACCACCTCTCACCACCTGCTTCCATGCTTTCAGAGGGAGATAATTAAGAGGGGGAATCCTTGGAAAGAAGGATATTTTTAATCCATTGGTCACATAAAACTGGGGCTCAAGAATCAAAAGAGAGGATCCACTTCATCACATATGACTAAGTTTCTTAAGTATTTTCTGAGCACTTAAAAGTATATATCAAAGGAGGGAAAGGTTTCTGGATTGATGGCAGATTCTTGAGAACTTTCCCTCAAAGATAATTAAGAAAATAACCAGAGATACACACAAATACTATATACATATATTTACTGTAGTATTATTTACAGTAGCAAACACTGGAACCAAACTGAGTGTTCCACAGTAGATGAGTAATTAAATAAGCAATTATACCTATGTGTGTTAAAAGATGACCTGGATATTTCAGTGCCTTCCACCCTCGACTGTGTGCTTATATATCCTAAGCAGGGAGCATTCATGCTGGGAATGGAATGCTTGTGTGAGCAAAGGGACAGGGTGCTGCGAGGCTCTGGCTCCAGAGCCTGTCAAAACATGGGTAACATTGAGGGCCTCTTGCTCTGGAGGCAGAATTAATGGAGATTTGTAATTAGCCCAGGGCTCTTATGTACATTCCACAACCCAGGGAGAGTCAAGGCTCTGGGTTCACTCAGGAGTCAAAATGTTATATTAGCTTCAAGATGAGTCACCTTTGTTTCTCACAAACACTATAGGAAGGATGAATGAATGAATGAATGAATGAATGAATGAATGAATGAATGAGAAATATATGTTAATGTAAAGGGAGAACTGTCTCTTCTGACCGCAGAGGAAAGGATTAATATGAACCAGGAGAGCCTAGCCAGTGTGGCTCAGTTGAGCATCGTGGTTTGATTCCCGGTCAGGGCAGGTGCCTGGGTTGTGGGCTCGATCCCCAGTAGGGGGAATGCAGGAGGCAACTAATCAGTGACTCTCTTATCATTTTTTTGGTTTTTTGATTTTTTTTTTTTTTTTAATGTATCTTTATTGATTTCAGAGAGATGAAGGGAGTGGGAGATAGAAACATCAATGATGAGTGAGTCATTGATCGACTGCCTCCTGTGCACATCCCCCACTAGGGATCGAGCCCACAACCTGGGCATGTGCCCTGACAGGGAATCGAACCACTATCTCCTGGATCATAGGTTGACGCTCAACCACTGAGCCGTGCCCAACCGGGCATCATCAATGACGTTTCTATCTCTCTCTCCCTCCCTCTCTCTGAAATCAATAAAGATATATTTTTAAAAAAGGAGAAAAAAAAAGTGACATGGATTGCTGAAGAGATTTGTCCTCTAGCATGTAGAATATTTGCCATGTGCAGGTACTTAAAGGTTTTATTTCTAATAATTAGAGAACTTCTTCAAAGTAGCTGTTACCTATTTATCATGAGATAATTGGTGCTCAGACACTTGGCAATTTTGCAAAGGAGTCACAACAACCTAGTTAGTTGTGATTCAGGGTTTCAGACTCCAATCTATGATACAAAAGTTAATAGTCTTTCTATCGGGCATCATTGCCTCCTCAATACCTATCCTATCTTATTTTAAAAGGGACTCGGTTGGGTAGTGCTTATATTTTTGGTTTGGGGTTGATATTTTTATTATGTCACTTATATTTTCTAAACTAATAGTTTGAAAAAAAGTTGGACATCTTGCATACCCTCCTTGATCAGTACTTGGACTGGAAGACCTTGGGAAGTTGTACTTTGGAACACTCTTATCACGTTAACAAAAACAAAACAAAACAAAACTGAGCCCAACCTGCGTGGCTCAGCACTTGAGCATCCACCTAGGATCCAGGAGATTGAGGTTCGATTCCCAATCAGGGCACATGCCCAGGTTGCAGGCTCCATTGATCCCCAGCAGGGAGTGTGCAGGAGGCAGCTGATCAATGACTCTCATCATTGATGTTTCTCTCTCTCTCCCTCTCCCTCTCCCTTCCTCTTTCTCTGAAATCAATAAAAATATATTTTAAAAAAACAACTGAAATCAGTCTTCAGTCTGGAGGAAGCACAAAGGTTTGTTAATTTGTGAAAATTAAGTTGAGTAAGGACCAAGATTATTAGCATAACAAGTTGAAGAATCGCATCACTTGTCTCTGGTTTCTTTTTATTCTTCCTTTTGACATTTCACGGATCCCTCAGAAATCTAGGATGCGTGGGGGGACAGCAAGGAAAATAAGAGAGGGGCCAAAGCTTACAATTCCTCAATGCAGAGGGGTTTTGTTTGAGGAAGTACCCAGATCACAAGTTCTAAGTGGTTAGATGACTCGTGGCGCAGTTTGAGGTGGGCATGTTAGGACCTCAGGAGCTGGTGGGAAGGAAAGGAAATCTGACACGGGAGGGTCAGGTTCCGAGAAATAGCCTGCAGCTCTCTGGCAGTTCCAGAAATTTAATAAGCACCCAATACTCCAGTTTTCAAAAAAAGCACGCCAAAGTCAAGTCCTGCAAAACTAGCATCAATAATGGTGATACTTGTTAACTACTTACTGTCTACTAAAGGACAGATGCTTTTATTGTCCTCACAACAAAAATCCAAGGAAGGGTTTTCTTCGTTTGTTTTTGTCCATTCAGGACCGTATTGCATTTTCCCCCATATTAATATAACCTGTCACAGAAATGGCCCTGTAGATGCCTGTCGCAACATAGTCTGGCCCCTGTAGCTGCCTCTCCGGATAGTTCCCCCGGGTAGTGTCTCTGGCTGTAGTGGATGCTTCTTGCCACAGTGCCCGTTAGTGCTCGCTGGTTAGTGCACCTGTTGCCATAGTGACAGCCTCTCCCTTTGGGCCTCCCCCAACTACTTCTTCTCAAGAAAGCAGCTGCCTCTTGAGATACCATCTGCCTCTGGCCATAGTGACTTCCTCTGGAGATAGTGTCTGCCTCTCTCGGTACTGCCTCGCAACACTGACCTCCTCTCGCGATACTGTCTGCCTCTCCCCGTAAAGATACTGTCTGCCTCTCGCGACACTGACCTCCTCTCGCGATACTGTCTGCCTCTCCCCGTAGCGATACTGTCTGCCTCTCGCGACACTGACCTCCTCTCGCGATACTGTCTGCCTCTCCCCGTAGCGATACTGTCTGCCTCTCGCGACACTGACCTCCTCTCGCGATACTGTCTGCCTCTCCCCGTAGCGATACTGTCTGCCTCTCGCGACACTGACCTCCTCTCGCGATACTGTCAGCCTCTCCTCATAGTGATACTGTCTGCTTCTCGCGATACTGAGTTCCTCTCCCAGTACTGCCTGCCTCTCCCCGCAGTGATACTGCCTGCCTCTCGCCACACTGACTTCCTCTCGCCATACTGTCAGCCTCTCCTCGTAGTGATAAAGTCTGCCTCTCGCGATACTGAGTTCCTCTCCCCGTACTGTGTGCCTCTCTTGCTCGTGACTGCCTTTTGTGACCAATGCCTGGCCAGGCAGCTGCCTGTGGTGATAGTACCCACTTCTTGTGATAGTACCTGGCTAGGAAGCTGCCTCTCGAGATAGTGCCCAGCCGGGAAGCTGACTCTGGTGGTAGCAGCTGCCTGCTGTGATGTCGCCCTGCCCGGTAGCTGCCTGGTGTACTCTAACTCGTCCAGGTAGGTAGCTGCCTGGCGGGATATTGTTGGGCCCACTGGTTGCCTTTCGTGTTATTGTCCAGCCTCATAGATGCATGTCACAAGATTTAGGGGATTCTAAGGGAATATGTGCTTTTTAAAATTTAACTTAATCTTTTAATTGGGGTGACATTGGTTAATAAAATTATGTTTCAGGTGTACAGTTCTATAATGCATTATCTGTATATTGTATTGTGTTCACCACCCCAAGTCAAGTCTCCTTCCATCGCCATTTATCCCCCTTTACCCTTTGCCACCTCTCCCTACCCCCTCTAATTCCAAGTGTTCACCATTATCTTTAAAAAAAAATTTTGTTTCTTTCACATCGGAGAAGCATTTAAGAAAATAAGTCAGGTTCCATGTGTTGCAATATGAATGCACGTGCTCACCACACCCCATGCTTTTCAACTTGTGGGTGCTGAGGTTTCCCAAGCTGGCTGCTTAGTCTCTTACTTACGAAAAATTTGCTCATTTAATTATGAACCAACCAGCTTTCCAACTTAACCAAACAGTTTCAGATAGAGAAATTGATATTTTATCTATTTTGCTCTCTTGAATATGGCTTTGCTTAACAAAACATGGACGTTCCCCACTACAGCAGATAAGCAGTTGCAAATAAACCCTGCAGTTGTGAAATTCAAATACCAAGAGTATTTTCAAGTTCGTTAGTGCCTTAAAGATGTGGATTTTTGTTTGTTTTTTTCTCAACAATCATGTTCCAGGCGTGTCTATTTAGGATCTTAAACTGGCCTCTATTTACTCTTTAAGAAAACATGAAGAAGACAAAAGCCATACCTGAAAAATCACAGAGAGATGATGCTGGGTGTGGAATGCATCCTCTGAGACCAGGAACAATCCAAGGCTTCCAGGAAGGGTCTATCCTGCATGATATAACCAGAAGTAGATTTATAAACAAAGACAGAGCTTGGCAGGTTGCACTGGATAATTCAAGTCAACTTCTCTGGAAAATGTGAATTATTCAATAAGCCCTTAGTTAGCCCTGAAATAAATCAACTTTGAAATACCCTGGGGAGCTTTCCTCCATGAATCACGGAGGGTCACACACTAGGCCCTCAGTTCACAGGACTGATAATGTTTAAGACAATAGAAGATGGTAAAATGCAATGAAATAATTGAGTCCTTTTGCAAAACTATCACTGTTTGGTAGTTTCTAGGAGACATTAGATAAGTTAATCCTTAAGAGGAAAAATAATGCATTTTAACAAGTTATCTTTGAGCTAAAAAAAATAACTTTGAACTAAAATAATTAACTCTGAACCAAAAAACATCTGCAAAGAAAAGGCTAGCAATCTGACCTTGTTCAGTATTGAGAAACACCCAACTGAAATGTTCATTTCATTTTATGTAAAGTTCTTTGTTGATTTGTAAAGACTGTGATAAAAAACATTTTCATGCTCAGTCCGGCCTACCCTGTTTTGTAAAAGCTGCTTATCCTTACTTCCAAAAATGAATTTCTGATTGACATTAATGATTCTGTTAAATCTCTATATAAAGTGAAGGCAACTGGAAACATAGTTTATATTATAAATCCCCAAAGCCAATTTTGTTCCAGTACTTTTTTTTCCCCCCCTAAGAAATTAATTATCCCCCCAAAACCAAGAGGCTTCTATAAACTTGGGGCAACTAGAGGGAATATAATCTTGCCAGAAATTTAAATTTCCCATGACTAACAAACACACACTTTTACAAGAGTGGAACTGGTTTTCAATTTGACAGTTACTCAGCTCAGATTAGTTCAAGCAAGTTAAGCCTCTCCCCTGTGGGCCATTTCCTTTTTTTCCAGAAAAAAAGAAAAAATTAGAGAAATTAATTTAGTCCTGGGGATATATTAAAGGTCACAAAAACTGAAGCAATTTATTTTCTCAATTATTTTCTTTTACAATACTGTTCACAAGTTAATTCAGTCACTGGTGTGATTTCACATATCCAACTTCTTTTTAAATTGTTTCCAATCACATGGAGCCTTTTTTTAAAGCTTCAAATTGCCTGTACTAATTTCATTCAAAAAGTCACCATGCCACAAGATTCAACACAACTCTGGATCACATGGTATAACCAGAAACCTCGAGGTGACCAGACACACACACATAAACTCAGCTGTCAGATTAGCAGCTTTGGAAAATGGAATATTGTTGTGGAAGAAGAAAGGGAGTTTATCTATTATTAGGAACCTATTAAGTGGCAGACACTACCCTAGACATCTGACTTTCATTACCCTACTTAATCCTCACAAAATGTGGTATGCCTTATTGCTACCTCAACAATTAAGAAGTTAATCCAGAGAAGTTGACACCTATCCAAGGAATGACAAAGCAGAATTTCAATTCAGTTCTTCTCTAAAATGCCCATGCTTTCCCCACCGCATTGCATTGCCTCCCTTAGGATACCGCTGCTTCTAACCAAGTGCAGTACTTGATTCGCCAAAAGAACTCTGAAACTGGCCTTTGGTGTGGGAACAAAGCATTAATAAGCTGATGAACTGAACACTGTGTTGCCTCTAGCACTTATGCAAAGTAAACTAAAACTTTGCTAAATGCAAAGTTGTTTTTAATTATAGAGTATCTGCTGAATCATTAGTTCTCTGAGATCATATGATAAGATAGTCCAGTGATTAGCACTGCAGATAAATATGTATCCGAAGGCACTGAGTAATGTGCCCTAGTCACACAGCTAATAAATGATAGAACTAGGATTCAAACCCTGGCATTCCTAACTCCAAAGAGCCTGACTGATGTTTCCTGTACATCAGTGATTCTCACCTCCCGCGTGTATGAGATTCACCAGAGAGCTTGTACAAAGCACAGGAGCCCAAGCTTCAGCTCAGAGCTGTGGAGTCAGGATCTCCACAGTCGGGACATCTGGGTTCTTGTTTTTTGTTTTTCCCAGGCAGCCCTGCTATATGCCAAAGTTTGATAACCACACTATGACACCATACTGCCTTAGGGTCCTATAGAAATCGTCTTCATTAAGCAGTAAAAACTTACAGGTTAATTTTTTACATTTTATGGGAGTTATAAATGAACTAGCCAAATCCTAACATTTTGTAAATTTTTTAAATCTTTACATTGGGTATGATAGTTTTTTCCTTAATTTACATGCACTTATTTGTGTTTAATTGTTGACTTACATTATATCCTTTCTTAATAAGTCTTTCTTGTTTAAGACCCGACTTTCACAATCCATTGTTTTGCTTTTACTCAGCACTCTAACATTTCTCTGATAAATGTTACAGGTTTTCTTTTGCTTTAGGACACCAGATACTTTGCAAAGATTGCCCTTTAGTTTAAGGGACCGTACCTTTTTCTTTTTTTACCAAATTAAAAATATTAAGCAAATATTAGTGGGTTATTGGGACTAAATATTATGGTTATATTTGAAGAGAGGGACTCAGTAAACTGAATAAAGATTAAAGACCCTCATGCTTATAAAAGATTACCTTCAATGGTCCCCAGGAAACAGTGATGGGACCTCTGTGGATACCTCCAATGTGAGGTCATGTGGACTGTGGAAGTACACTTTCGGGACCTCTACATTGTTTCAGAAGCAACGTATAAATGTCATGCCCCCACCTCTTGCCCAATTCCTGCTTCTAATAAAAATGCAGACTTCGTGTCTGGCTACAGAACTTGAGAACTCGTACCCAAGGAGTTTATTGGTTCCAGAATAATTTCTCTTTCTGGTTTTCTCATTCTACTGAATTTTCTTACATAGGATTTGCAAAGTTTCTTGCCCCTGGGCTATAATCAACAATTGCCATAAATAAGATAGTCACTCACGTTTAAAAACTAATTACGAGAGGGAAATACTCGCCTGTGTAATGTCAAGTCAAGGGAATACTACTAAACTTTACAAGAAAAATGTACAAGTTTGTTGTCAGTTTGAAATGTTTGGGTCACCCCCATCCCCAGCTGTTATCTCCCAGTGAGCACAGAACTCTGCTTGAGTTTTTCTAAAGGGCAAGTAGTTATTCAACTCTTTACCTTCTCAGTTTTATGACATTAAATGCAGAATATATGAGAAGGAATAAGATGAACACTTAGAATGTAAAGTAATTATATTAAGCTCTTCATGGTGGGCCTTCAGTGAAGTTCTTGAAATTATATTTCCCTTCACTCGTTTTTATCCCATTTACTTTTTCTTACCTTTAATTAATGCCTTGCATTAGCAAAAGAAACTTTCAGAAGAGCCAATTTCTATCGAGGATCTGAGTGCATCTGTTCGCCTGTCCTTGGGTCTTGTCATTAGTACAAAAGAAGAGGATCTGCTCTGCTCTGAGATTTTCCAGCTGCCATTGGCCATTGGCACAGACCCCAGGGTGTCTTCTTTTAGTTATCTGCTATCTTTCATCTCACCACTACAGAAGAGCTGGTAACCAAACAGTTTCAGGAATCAGGCTCCCACTCATGATCCTGTTAGTAGTCTTACAGTAATTAATTTTAATTTGATAAAACTTGAGTCCTTTCAATGAACTGGGAGCTGTCAAACATAGACGAGCAAGAATCCAGGAATTTACAAACCAGAGGGGGAAATTTAAGCCCTGGCTTTAAAATGGCCGTGAATTTCAGAGTTATTGTTTCTCCAAGTATGATATCTGGACTGTCAGACCTATCACTGGAGCCTGTTAATTAATATAACTTCCTGGGTTACATACCAAATTTACCAAGTCAAGGCCCCAGATTATTCTTATGCCTACAGTTTGAAAACCACTGATATCTTTTAACTGCCCTGGGATAGTAATTATTTCCTATAACAGTAATGCTGTAAATTCTAGGCGCTGTTCAACATTGCACTGGTTGTCTGAAATTCCAAATGGTATGAAGTATCCTCTGCCTAAAAGAGTTACAAAACCCAAAGGAAAAAGAAAATCTATGCATAGCAGCTTACATCCCATGTGAGGAACCCTGTTACAAGAAGGGTAAACACTGAAGTCATCTTCTGCTTCTTGCTGTCAAGTAGCCAAAAGTCATCACAAGTTAAAGTCAAAGATTCCACAGAACCTTAAATAAATTTTTTTGTGAATAAAATCTATTATGCAGATCCAAAAACAAAAAAAAAAAAAACAAAAAAAAGCCTTCTATAAATTTAGTTATTTAAAAGGGGGAAATTGTACAAATTGAGTCCTTTAATTAATACCTAATAAACTACATGAAGGAAAACATTTGACTGTGAAAAAACATATTTAGCATGCCAAGATCCATCAAGATTAGAAGAGCTGTTAAATATTTTTCTGGAAGAGCCAGAATGACTATTGTTGAGAATGTCCCTCAGACACTTCAACAACCTTATCAATCCCAGATGTCCACAAAGCACTGAGGACTGACCTAACTTCCGAATATTTTTAGAATTGTGGTAACACCCCATGGAAAAGGCTGACCCTACCTTGCAGAAAAAATAGTAGCTTAGAGACTGAGTATGTTAACTTGCCCGGCAACATGTGGATTTAATTCCCTTCCCTGATCACTTTCATAGAATTCCCATGATGGTCTCTGAGTATGGTCTTGCCTGATACAAATGAGACATGATTTCTCTGATTACCTGCGATCAACTACTTATAACCCAATAAAAAAGCCTGGGGTAGATCTCTAACGGAGAGAAGAAGCCTGCTGCTAAGGACCAAGGAATAGATGAAAATGTTCTTTTGGGGTTATAGGGTAGAAGAGGACTGTCTCTGCTACTATATTATGATTAAAACCACAGTAGAATTTTCTCTGCTCTTAACCTTTCTAAACATGTAGCCTTACTTTTCTTCTCTGTTAATATATCATACCAATATTACAGTAAAATTTCATTTTACCAAAATAGGTTGGAACCAAGATCATTTTATTAAAATCTTATTTCCTGACAAAATGGAAAATACCAATTTAATCTAAGAACTTCTGTGTGGAGGCAAAAGTAGAGACTCGATCCAAGTGAATAATTGTAATAAAAGCTAAAGCTACCAGTGCTCTTTCCTTTTCCCTTTACAAATTAGAATGCTTTAAAAAATCGATTACAATTCCATAAAAGGTTCATGAGCTCATGTAATTATTTTACCAAGCAATAATTGCCATTTGTATTAGAAAGAGATGATATGAGATTTGTATTTGTTTTACCCATTACAAATGTGCTTAATTTGTTTCTAATTATGTTTGTGCTGCTAGGACATCTTGTTAATCTGGCCAGTTAAACAAGTTGTTTTGAATTTCTGCTCATGAGGCTTTGTAAAGGCTGATCATTTATAAAAGCAATATAAAGGCTGGTAATTTTGCACTGAAAATAGTATTTTCCAGCTCCAATGGGAGCACTCACCATGCATAAACACAGGGATGCCTTATAGGGGGAAGGAGGGTGGGGCAGGATATATTTAATTTGCTATCACTCCTTCACTCTGCAGAAAAGTTCAAAATACACTTTTTACTGGTTATTGGAACTGACTTTTTCAAATGTTTATGAAATTATGAGGAGCAGGAATTATACCAAACTGACTTTGAATTGCATGAAATTAAGCAAACGGCTCCTGAGGAGATACCTTCTTTGAGTGACAATCCAACTAAAACCAGTTTTGGGGAATTATAATGAAACAAGTCAATGAGAACAAGAACAATGTGATAGTGATCTTTGTATATTGATTTATATCTATGTTTTAGCTGTTTGAAAAAGTGAAAGAAGTGTGTCCAAATGTGCATGAGAAGATCAGGGCTATTTACGCAGACCTTAACCACAATGACCTGGCCATCAGCAAGGAGGACATGGAGGAGCTTCTCTCCTGCACCAACATTGTCTTCCACTGCGCAGCCACGGTGCGCTTCGATGACCCTCTCAGGTACTTCCTGTTTCCCACTCACAGCTTGTATGGATATGTGTGTGTGTGCACATGTGTATGCACATGTGTGTGTAAGTTTCTTTATGGTTTCTTTGTCTTTTTTTAAAAAAAAGATATTCTCAATGAAAAAAATACAAAGGAGTAAAACTTCTCCAAAATCTCACAATCTAGAACTAACCATTTAATATTGTGGAGAACATTCATTCCAGTTTTTCTTTATGCATCCATAATAAAATTTATGTTCAAATTTATGAAAAAGTCATCCTATGAGAATGTTTTGCAAACTGCTCAATTATATTTTTGTTATCTTTCATTGTCCAGGAATGTTCTGTTATAATTAGTGATGACTATACCATGCTCCATTGTACACATATATATTGGTGGACATCTTTTGGATTGTTCCAATTTTTCACTATTATAAGCAATTCTGCAGTGAACACCTCTGTGCATACATGTTTTTTTAAACAACTTTGGGTAATTCCCTTTGGGCAAATTCCAAGAAGTGAAATTGTTAGATATGCATCAAACGTGCACAGATTATGAACAGTTTATATTTTGTCATATAAAACTAAATTGCTCTCCAAAATGTGGTATCATCAATTTGCACCATCCCTATGCACACGAATGCTCACTTCGGCACCCTCACCAATACTGTATTATAATTATTTAATTCTTTTTAACATTGTCAATATGACAGTGGAAATGGCATTGCATGTTTTGATTTTTACTTCTTTGATCATTGGACAGGTTGAAGATGTTTAAATGCTAATTGGCATTTTATTCTTCTGTGAAATACCTACCCAGGCTTTTTGCCTATTTTTCATTTGAAGCATTTTTTTCTTATAAATTTTAAGACTTCTTGAAAGATTTAGCAATTCTTTGCTTTTTATAAGGCTCCAAATATTTTAACAGCTTATCATTTGTCCTCAACTTTGTTTTTATTATATATGCAGTTATTTGAAATTTCTTCTAGTAGTTTTATTGTTTCATTTTCACATTTCAGTCTTTGATCCATTTAAAATTTATTTAGCTATAAAGAGGAATAAGCAGTCAGGAAAGTTCTATAAAAAGAAGAGTGATGGAGATGTGAATGTAGAGTAAACTTTTTTACTGTTTCTAGCAGATGGTTACTTCTGAAACATTTACTAAATGATTTATTTTCACTTTTTATTTGAAAGGAAACATTAAATTCTTATTTTTAACTCCTTATTTAATTTTATTAATTAGACTTTCTCTTTCAGCATCACAGTATTTCAATTACTGTAATTTTTATTTTATTAGGCAAGTATACACACATCATTCTTTTTAAATAGGATTTTCTTGACTATTCTCACCTGCTTATACTTCTTGATTAAACTTACAATAATTTGCCGGGTTCTTAAAAGGGTTGGAAATTTGATTGACATTACCTTGAATATGTAGATTCATTTAGAATAACTTAACATATTTTAAACATTAGTTCTTCCTATGCAGGAACAATATATGTCTTTCTATTTATTCAAATTTTTTTGTTGTGACCCTTAATGAAGTTTTATCATTTTTTAATATAGAGTCTATTCATTTATTATTAATTTGAAATGTTTTTAAATGTTTGATTTTGAATGTGTGCCTTTTTTCCACTATTTTCTCTAATTGTTGTTTCTGTACGAGAAAGCTGGTGATTTTCTTTTATGTAACTTTTATAAATGGACACTTTACTGAATTATCTTATTGTCCAGCCAACATTGTTTTAACTGCTTCTGTTTGTTTTCTAGATATACCATGATATAATCTGGCATTGGGTTTGTGACTGCCTTTATATCTGTTAATTTTATTTTCCTAATTACAAGTCTGGAACTTCAGAGCAATGCTAGTAAGAGTAGTGATCGTAGGCGTACTTTGACCCTGACTTTAAAAGCCGTGCTCGTAACTTTTCACCGTGAAGCATGACACAGGCTGCTCCATTTCCTTCTGCTTAATTCTCTCTAGACATGCCATGCAACTGAATGTCGCTGCCACCCAGAAGCTCCTGCACATGGCCAGTCAGATGCCAAAGCTCGAGGCCTTCATACATATCTCTACTGCCTTCTCAAACTGTAACCTGAAGCACATTGATGAAGTCATCTATCCATGCCCTGTGGAGCCAAAAAAAATCATCGATTCCATGGAGTAAGTTGGGCTAAATGAGGGGGACAGGGTGGGCAGATGTTTGTTCTCTTTGATTCCTTCTAGTCATTCATTAAGGAGGTAACAAAGTGGAACAGCCTTGAAACAACGTGCTTTGTAATGGTGCTAGCTTTCGCCACCCTGTCCTTGCTATTCCCTCCATCCCCAAGTCTTGTTAAATAGTTTAGATTTGAATGAGGTACTTGGAGGATACTTTACATAGAACTGGTTTTTCACTTTTTTAAAAAATGTATCTTTATTGTTGAAAGTATTACAGATGTCCTCTTTTTCCCCCCTCATTGATCCCCTCCACCCTTTGGCTGCCCCGCCCCCAGGCCTCCCCCATACTACTGTCTGTGCCCATGGATTATGCATTTATGCGTATAAGTTCTTTGATTAGTCTCTCCCCACCCACTCCCCCTCCCCACCTTCCCTCTGAGATTCCTCAGTCTGTTCCATGCTTCTGTGTCTCTGGATCTATTTTGTTCATCAGTTTATTTTTTTCATTATATTCCACATATGAGTGAGATTATGTGATACTTGTCTTTGACTGGCTTATTTTGCTCAGTATAATACTCTCCAGTTCCATCCATGCTGTCCCAGAGGGTAAGAGATCCTTTTTTAAGCTGCGTAGCATTCCACGGTATAAATGTCCTATGGTATTTTTATCCACTCATCTACTGATGGGCACTTGGGCTGTTTCCAGATCTTAGCTATTGTAAATTGCGCTGCTAATGAACATAGGGGTGCATAACTTCTTTCTGATTGGCGTTTCGGGTTCCTTAGGATATATTCCTAGAAGTGGGATTACTGGGTCAAATGGCAGTTCAGCATTGTCAAAATATAGTATATGGTATGAAAGTTTAGAAGACAAGTTTTGGAATCAGACTAACAAGGGTTCAACTTTAGGCTCTGAAACTTACTGGCTGTGTGACACTGGCTGTGTGACACTGAGCAAGTTTCCTGGCCTCTCTGAGCTTCAGTTCCTTCATTTGTAAAATGAGGCTGATAATAGTGCCCATCTATTAATTGTGATGATAAGTTGATAAACACAAGCAATTATTGGAGTGTTAGGGGGTATTTAATAGCAAATAATCAAAAGGTTAGTAAAGAAAAACAAATAGAGAAGAGGAATTCCTCCCAGATCTGGGAGGAGTCAGTCTCTTGACCTCTTTGGCCAATATACATTTTTCTTACTTTCCTATTGTGCAGGAGAAATAATGTCTGGCATTTTTTTCTTCTTGCCAACTAACAGGAGCCACTTTATTCTTAGGACATGGCCCCAGTGTCAGAAAACAGTGTCTGTTTTCTGCTTCTTTGTTCTTCTGCTCCATTTACTAAGTTTGCCTTGTTCATTTGTTGTTTTTTTGACTCCACATAAAAAGTATTACAGCAGAGAAAATAGACTATTTCACAGTGAATTTGTCAGATTTAAATTTTATATTCTACTGTATTTTCATTTAAGATATACTCTTTAAAATGAAGCTTTAGCTAAATCAAGAGTTCGTTCCCTTCAGGGCAAACATTTTTATCTCATGTAGCTCTGAGGATAGATATTTTTACCTGTCATAAAAAATATCCAGGACAAAGAAGAATGAAAGTCATTTAAAGGACCTAGAGGTTACTTAAAGCTGCTAATAAATCATGTTTCGCTTAATTGGTGAAAAGAAAGCTCTCAGAGTGGAGAGTCTGTCAGGATAGATAGAGAAAAGAAGCTCTGATGCCCAAAATCAGTGCAGGAAAGTCACATCTAAAGCCTTGGGGCATTTTTAGGGTGGAATTGATTTGTTTGTCCATGAGCTGCCTCCTTAAAGTGCTGTCTCTTGGTACAGATGGTGCTTACATACTGATATTCCCAGGAAAGGGACAGGCCTCCTCTGATTCCAGAGCCTGACACTGAGATTGTACAGACTCAGTCCACCGCTGACCTCTGACACTCACAGGTTCTCGCACAGTTCGAGGCAGCACAGGAGTCCCTGAGAGTGCACCAGAAAAGAGAGGGAGGCAAGGCAGTAAG
This sequence comes from Miniopterus natalensis, assembly GCF_054644295.1. NCBI lineage: Eukaryota > Metazoa > Chordata > Mammalia > Chiroptera > Miniopteridae > Miniopterus > Miniopterus natalensis. The sequence continues at coordinate 153,351,555 of NC_142082.1, read as the reverse complement.
TAAGTTCACCCACAGCGAAAGGTTTCTCCAGGTTCTTCATACAATTCCCTTCCTCGCAGACTGTGTCCAGACACTCAACACCCCTAGATTTCAAAAAAGAATAAACACCTTCCAGAGGAGGGGTTGATTTATCTTCAGGTGGTCAGCATTTCCCATACTCTTCCACTAGACGAAGGCAGGACATCGCTACGTGATTTATGACCAGACTGTCATTGACACTTCTGCAAAGTGTATGTTTCTGTCATTTACTGCTTTCCAAGGAGAGTGATTATTTAAACAAATATGTAGCCAAACAGAACTAGGAATGAAATTATATTTTATCTCAGCGGAATACATTTTTGAATGCAATTAGGAACTTAGGTATTTAAAAAAAAAAAAACTGGGAAAAAGTTGTAAACACCACTTATTAATTCAAAATTTTATGTTCAGGACACCTGTTCAACTGCATCTCTTGGCCCTCTCCTTACGTTTGTGCTACAGTCACACAGAAGTACTTACCCCTCTCTCTCATGCTGCCTGCCTTTGGTTCTGTTCCTAAAGGCGACTTCACCTCTGCTTCAGACATCAAAGCTCTCCCCTAGCATCCCTCAGGCTTGGTGCCTCATAGTGCCCCATGCTCAGTCTAACTATTTGCTTACTTATCTGTATTTGTCAATTATATCTTAGTAAAGCTGAAAAACATAATCGTAAAAAAAGACAAAACCGAAAATCACCCATGAAAAGCTAAAATGAACCTTTCTTTTTCCAGATAACCAGTTTAATGGGAATTCCAGTCTGGGAAATAAAAGAGGATTTGTACATTTTTGCCAGGAACTTTCCTAATTGCGTAAGCCCAAGTGATCCTGCTCCGTGTAGTTAATAAAGGGAGTGGGGCTGTGGGCTTCAACCTGATACCTGTCCCTGCCCCACCCTTTCCAGCTCCAGCCAACCCGTTTTCTGTGCTTCCCACAGCCCGGGCCAGGCCTCTGCTCCCTTCTTGCAGCCCATATCTGAAACTTCCAGAATTATATTGGTCCTGAACCACCCCCAAAAGATAAAATTCCATTGTAGTAGATAAAAACTTTAGCATAAACGCATTTTAATAACCTCAATTAAGAGTTAATACTTTTAATTGGTATAGTAAGCATGGCCATCAATCATTGTTAAACAACTGATTTTCTTGGCTCTTATGCCTGCATTGTCTTCCGCCCCTTGTCCTTGCCGTTGCAGACATTTGATCCTGCGACGGTCACTGTACTCACTCACCTCTGCCTTTATATTTCTAGCTTTACATGGTGATGTTTACCTTTAGGAACTCATGTGCATAAATGGATCAGGGACTGCCAGTGAAATTGCAATTTTTAAGAATAACAGCTTCAGTATGGTTATTTATTTTAAATGCACACAACTGACCAGAAAAGACAGGGCTTCAGAGCCGGTGCTTTCCATATTTTTCAGGCCAAGATCACTTCTCTTCAGGGAACTGGTGAAGGGTAAAAAGACTTTTGCACCTTTAGAAAAACCTGGGAAACAGTTGGGAACTAGAGAAGTGGACCCGTACATACTTACTGCTTTGTTTGACACTTAGGTCCATCTAGTGAATCTGCATTAAGAAGGGCAGGAGGCTGTGAATTGCTGTCGAGCAGTCACTGTCAGCAAAGACACTTTCCGACATTTAATTCCTTAACATAGTATTGTAGGGTTGATGCTATTACCACTGCTGTACTAAGAAAGGGACAAGTGCTTAGAGAGATGACTTCACCCTTCAGAAGGCTCTCATCCAGTAAGTCACAGAGAATTTGCCTCCACAGCCACGTGATTCTGGCCACGTGGCTTTAGTCTTTCCAGTTTACCCACAGACTGGGTAGTGCCAGAGGTTAAAAGGTGCTTTTGTAGCGGAAAAGACTCAGGCCGTACACCGGAGGAGGCGAAAGGAGACCTTTATTAACGCATGCGGTCCCAGAGGAGGCAGTCTCCAAATTCTGGGCCCCGAACAAAGTGCTTGGGTCAGCTTTATAGGGTCGTGGGTCCGGCCTGCTTGTGGCTCGAAAATAGTGGGCGGGGTTACACAGGTCAGATAAGGTTACAAGTACATTCAGGCAGGGAAGCTGATACCTGAGGTGGGGAATCTTCCTAAAATGGCCGCGGTTCCTGCCTCACTTTCATAAGATACAGACTGTGCTCTTGTGGAGCTCACAACCAAACACAAATAGAGCAGCGTGGAATTATAGAGGGGGTGCGGTGGAGGAGATGGGACATGTTAAGTTGATGGAATTGGAGACAATAGAAAGGCATAGGAGATAGACGTGGAAGAACAGAGGGGATCAGGGTGCATGCCTGGCAGAGCAGCTGGAGCTGGCAAACCTGGGGAATGCCTGGGAGACAAATGTCAGCCCACTTTGGTAGCACACATGGTCTGTGCAGGGGGGCCGTTAGCGATCAAGCTGCAGATAGTCTGGGCCATGCTGCGGAGACTGAATACCATGCAGGGCACTGCACTAAACTGTAGGCAGCGGGGTCCACTGAAGGAGGGCTGCACGCGGGGAGGGGGGTGGGGGGGGTGTTCATTTGTTTTGTTTTAATTAAGGAAAGACTTGGATGAAAGTGAGCTATAGGTAATAGGATCATGGTGCGGAAGAGATGTAGATTGGCTTGGGGAATAACTAGAGGCTGAGGCACAGTGGTGGGGAGGACTAGAATGGGGAGTGGCAACAGATATAAAATACCTATGTGAATTTGGAGAAGAAACACAATAAAACAAGGCTAATGCTTTGCATATGGGCCTTACACTTATTTAATTAGCTACCAGATTAGAATATGTATATTGTCACAGCTTACATTTCTAGTACCAAGAATTTAATTCTTTTAAAGCTTCATTCTATTGAAGTTTTTCCTCAAGGAAGCAATGCCTTTTTGAGAGCTAATCCCAATTTATGCAAGTCCTAATGGCTTATATTTGTGAAGTGGAATTCTTTCAAATTAGTGATTCCCCGATTTGCCTTGCCATAAGAATCACCAGATTATTTAGGATTATTTAGGTCATCAGACCTAAAAATTGAAATAGTGGCTCTATAGTGGTACCTCGGAACCACCCAGGGAATATAGAAGCTAACCCGAGGCCTCCTGTAAGTCTGATTCATGAGCTGACCAGTTTGGGAAACAGTGTATTAAAGTGATTTCTTGAGCAGTTTTCATTTGCAGTGGGGTTCACTGGGCTTCCAGTAATCAATGCAGCCTCTCCTCACCTTCTGTTGTCTTTTAATTTGTAGATTTAAAATTCAATAAAAAGTTCCCGATAGATCTGTACCTACTAAAAATCACACTTTTGAAGTTACCAGGCCACCACCAGGCACAGCTAATTTGTCAGGTGAAAAAGGAAAGGGGTCTCTTGATCAAACACCATGTAGGCAGCTCTGGCGAGTGAGCTGAGGGTGAGAAGCAGGGGAGGTGAAAGCTGCGTGCAGCCCCCACCAGCAGCCTCAGCCCCCAGGATGGCCCTTCAGGAGCTACAAGGAAGTCAAATGTGGGGAAGTACTTTTGCTTTGGTGCTGAAGATCACATTAGTGACACAAAGAAAGTTTACCTATGCTGGGGGCAGGGAGGGAGGGAGCTAATTTTAGCACTTTGTGTTTTTATTTCCCAGATTGTATTATCTCAAGATAGCATCTAAGTAGCTGACACAAAATTGAAAATTCTGTGTGCTTTTAATATTACCAGGCTGAATAATTTCATGTTTCAGGCCATTGGAGACCGGAATAAGTGCTCAATAAGTCTGGAGGAAAATACAAAGGGCCCATTCAACACAAGCATTAGGCTCAGATATACATACCCTTCTCCCCAATAAAAAGTTTAAATTCACTCTGAAGCCAACACCGACACATTGAAGGTGGTCAACATTATAGACCTTTAGCTTCTCAACACTTCCCCACCACTACTGCTGCATTCTCAACAAAGACTTGCCCTTCCTCCCTTTCCCACAGTCTCCCTACAACCTCACCTCCTTCTGAGTCCACCCTCCCTCCTATCATTAGCCAGCTCAGCTTCCCAAAACCTCATGCAGACTATAAATTGGTCAATTAAGAGGGTCCTATGGGAGGAGCACCCACTTACTGAATTAAATAGCTGGTTCCTGGGGACAGAAAGGTGCTTAGACACAGAGATAAAAAACATACCTGCACTCTCCTAGACTCATTGAAAAGTGGGGAAACAGACCTGTGAGCAAGTATGTATGGATGATACCTGCAGCAGTCAAGGGAAGAGCTAATTCAGATGAGAGGAGAGAGCAGACATCACCGTGAAGCAGTGTGTCCACTACATACTCTGAAAGCTTTGCCTGTGTACACCAGTCGGCTTGCCCTGCTTACTGAACAAAAAAATTAGGAGGAAAAACATAGATTCTTCTAGCTGTCTCATTCAGTAAATACATAGATTATGAAGTTATGAGTGATATTAAGAGGTTGATTCAATAAGTTTCAAACTAAAAAGATAGTACTATTTAGAGGAAATCATTGGCATGTGCACACACACACACACTGCTTTCTGAAATCTTTAATAACTTTTTGCTTCTTTTAAATCAATTTAAGTAGTTTATAATTTGAGACTGATGGATTCAAAACACCTTCTCAAGTATACCAAAGGGCATTTGGTTAATTTCAGAATTGTGCTTTGCTTCATGTGGTGCCTCTTTTCCATGCTAACTTATTTGCCGTTTTGAAAACGGATGGAAAACAAACCACAGCAGCAAATCAAACTGTGGTAAAGAAGAGTATGAACTGATTGCACACCCTGAGAAAGGCAGTGCAGAACCCAGGGGTGTGCGTACGGGTTACTCTGGTCTCTGTGAACTCAGGAAGTGGCTGGAGGAGACAATGGTCTGTTTGGCCGAATGAGAAAAGATTATTTTAAAACCAACTACTGCCTCTGTAGATAGATGCTCTTTGGTTGTTTTACCAAAGATAAGAATGCCTTAGGTTGATGGGCTCATTTTGTTTTATCAAAAAGCTTTAAGTGCAGTTGTTGCAGTTGTGAATATTTGTTTGCCCTCATGATAACCTAAAAATTTAGGACAGGGGTAATTTTTGCCATTTTCACAAGTAAAAGTGGAGGAAATGCGAGGAGGGTACAGCAAAATGCAGGTGGAGCTACAAAGGGTGGAGGCAGGCCATCTACAGAACCCCAAGACTTCCCTTGTACTTGTGTTCTTAGAAACCTGTGAAATCAGTGTTTTCTAAGAAGCTAACTCACCCAACTTGTTAAAGCCTCTAAGTGTAACCCTTTGGGTGCAGACCAGCACCGGAAAAGCAGCTGGTACCAGCCATGTGACACACTCCTAGTGCATTGCTGGGTGCACTGTTTTCTTAGACTTTTTTTCTACACAGCCTTATTGAAATTAGGCTCTCTTTCCATCAAATAGGTGAATTGTAATGTTGTGTGAATTATATCACAATAAAGCTGTAAAAAAAATGAAAGAAATTAGACTATTTCTTCTGACCCCGTTTTTGTAACCTGTATGTTTTTGCAGGGAGAGAAATGGTCTTAGGTTAGTTAATCCACTGTGTCCCCCCAAACAAGATGAGGTAACGGTAACATTATTACAAAGATGGAGAGCTGCCTGCATTATCCCACTCTCTCCCCAACACTCAGGTGGCCATATAATTGGAATATCTGTTTTTCTAAGTATTTGGAATTGTTTTTAATTCTAGGAACTTCTCAAACTTTTCCTATTCAATTTAAACCAAAAGGCATTTGTGTATCTAGAAGACATTCAGCGCTAGTAGCAGAGAAGAGAAAAACCAAACAGACAATGCTCAAGTTTAGCTCCAACATCAAATGAGACCTATTAACTGGAGAGTCGAGTTTCTGAACAAGTCTTAGTGCAAACACATCTTAACTGCTCAACAGTGTGCAGTGGGAACAAATGGTAACAACTATGACTTTTCTATGATCAAGATAGGAGTAAATGTATCAAATCACACTAACATAGTTAGGTAGCCTAATTTTTTAAAAGTATATTATAACAATGTGTTGATGGCCAGAGGGAAGGGGGGTTGAGGGCTGGGTTGGAAGAGGGGTTGGAGGTGGGCAAAGGAGAGGAAAATGGGGACATCGGTAATAGCGTCAACAATAAAAATTTTTTAAAAGTTTGACCAAATAGATCTGCCAGCAAAGAGAAATATTTAACCTTTATCCGATGAAAGGGAAGTTTAGTTCCCGGCAAGGAGTGGGTCCCGCTGGCCGAATTTAAATGCTGACGGAATTTAAATGCCATCTTTTAAAGGTTAAATACTCAGAAACCTAAGCATATACGTTCTTTTTTACAGGCAAAAGGAAAGAAACCGTTATTTGTACAGTTGATCCTGGAAAATATATGGAGTTTGTATGATGCTGTCTTTTAAATGCTGTCTTTTAAAGGCTAAGAGAGGAAAGGGAGGGAGAGAGGGAGTGAAACATTGAAGTGAGAGAGACACATTGATTGGTTGCCGGTCGGGGCCCAGGATCGAACCTGCAACCCTTCAGTGCACGGGCCAATTCTCTAACCACTGAGCACACCAGCCAGGGCTAATTGACAATGATTTTATTGCTCTCTCCAAGAACTGCAGAAGACTTTGAGATTATCAAAATTATTCTGACACGTTTAAAGAAAACATTAGGCTGATGTCATGGTGACTCAGTTGTTTAAGATGTCTTCTTGTAATTAGAGGTATTCAGTAGTCACTATCACAACTGCTTCAGAATACTCTAACCACTCCACTGACAGACTGCTACGAGTGATTAGAGCACTTCAGAACTCATTGGAAATCTCTGGAAATAATTACTGAGTTATTATCATAGACTTTAAACAGATCTTCAAAGTACATTTCATAGATTTGCTAAAGCAGATTATAAGTTTGCCAAACATAGTTGCTTTCATTTGTTGAGGCATTGAATGGAATTTTAAAAATTAAAAGCTGAAGTTTGCAAGATTGGTTGGTGCATTAGGTTTTAACTGGACAGCACTGAGTGGGTGGGGCTGCCACAGAAGCACCTTGGACAAGGGAGCCTCTAAACACCATGAACGTACCCAGCATGTTCCTGGGCTCATGACTGGCACTCACAAACATGTTCGATGAACATGTACTTACGAACCTGTTGGAGAGAAAGTCATTGAAGATAGAGATCATATGTAATAAAGCAGTAGATTGCAAAGCTGTTAAACCTATCTATCTAGGCAGGCAGAGGCAGGGTTCACCTGGTAAGACTGGGCTTAGCAGTGGGGAGCGAAGAGCTCAGCACCATACATGATTCGGACCGGGGCGCACACAGCCTTGGCATCCAGTGACTTCTCAGTTCCAGAACTCAAGCTAGAAAGTGGAAGTTTTATTTGATTGTCTGTGGCTCACAGTGTTTTCTTGTCTATTGTCCAACATACGTTGCTAGAATTCTCTTTTACTCCGACTGCCTTCAGGTGGTTAGACGACACTATTATTGATGAAATCACACCCAAGCTGATCGGGGACCGGCCCAATACTTACACCTACACCAAAGCCTTGGGAGAGATGGTGGTGCAGCAGGAGTGTGGGAACCTAAACATCGCCATCGTGAGGCCCTCCATTGTGGGAGCAACCTGGCAGGAGCCTTTCCCAGTAAGTCCATTTACATGATTCCTTACTCTGTTTCCCAGCTAGCATACTTCTAGCCCAATTACTTTCTCATGTCTCTTGCCCTCTCCCTCCCTCTCTCCTCAAGATATATAGCTGAGTGCAGGGAATCAAACAGGAACCTATTAGTGCAAAATTCAATATTTGGTTCAGGAATTATTCTGCAGGAGGCTCCTCTGGACTTACACTGCCTGCTCTAGAATTGAGTGGAGATCTTAAATTAGTTTCTCATTAACTCTAGCCTTAAAATTTCCATGGAGATAGTTTCATATCTTGCCCTTCCCACTATAAATATACCAGAATGTTTGTGATGGCAAAATTGGTGGTATTACATCTGCCAGGGTAAATTGGAATCACAAACCTCACAGAAGAGTCTCAGTTTAGGGATATTTTTAACCTCTGTATCCTGCTCTATCCTTCATAAAGCACTTTGGATCATACCACCTTCTTTGAAGCGATTCTGTAATGTTTCAGGGTCAGATAAATTTGAGCTCCACTACTTATTAACAATGCAGACTTGTGAGTTGTCTCATTTGTAAAACAACAGGGCTGTTACTACCCACTTTGCAGAGGTGATGAAATGAGAGAAAGTACAGGGAGCACTTAGCAGTGCCTGGTCCTGAATCAAGGGCTCAACAAATAATCCCTTCATCTTCTCCGGTCTTCTCTCTCCTCTCCCATTTTACACATGCATTTTAACTTTTAAAGGTAAAGAAACAGACATAATGAGGTCAACTGACTTGATCAGGGCTGGGGAGACAACTCAAAAAGATATTTTCCTCTGGCTGCTCTGAAACAGTCTTTCCTCTAACATCTCTGAGCAAGCTAACACAGATACATAGAGATCATGTGGATGGTATGACTCTTAAAATTCTCAAAAACTGGATAATTCCTACAAATGTTGGAAATGTTCCCCTAGGGAGATAAAATTGGGCTTCAGGTGGAAGAAAATGGTAGTTGATGAATTGGTTAGCAGCTCTTGGTATTAATACAAGGTCCAGTTTAGCCCCTAAGATGTCATTATTAAAACAACTTGAAACTATCCATGACTCCTCCTGGCAGAATTTTAATTTTTGCACCAATAAAGTACAGAGAATATGCAGTGCTTTGCCATTGATCTTTGTTTGTGATGTAAGAAATACTGGATGAGACAGTTATGTTGGCTGGGGTCTCGGTGCTCCTGTATGAAACGTATCAAGATTAGACTGCAAACGTTCCAAAAGTATTAAAATTTTCTGACATGTGTAATCAATAGAGGTCTTCTTCTTTATTTTAGGGTTGGGTTGATAACATCAATGGACCTAATGGGCTCATTATTGCGGTAAGTATAATCACGTGGAAATAACTCCTTGAAATGTAGTGGAGGGATAGTCACTAACAACATGCTTAGTGTTAGTTTAAGTTCATGGATCCAAAACCATAAGTGTTACTTTACTAACTGCAGTTAAAGTATCTTATCTCAGTTATGGTGATTGGAAAATAGAGGCAGGATAAAATTACATTTACTTGTGGATTTTATTATTAGAAAAACAGACATACTGTGATATCAGTTTCTGTTTAGGAGTTTTCGGAAAGCCTTTGCGCATTGAGGACCATGTCTGTAGTTCCCTGTTGCTACCACACGATGGGGGTGTTTCCTCCTTTTAACTGTTAGTAGCTTGAATCAATGCAGTGAACTAGAGATGCAATAGAAATCATATACACAAAGATTATTAAATTCTGGGTTATAAGACACATACAAGAGTTTCTGTGTGTATATAAATTATATAAATGCGTAAAATGCATCAATAACCGGTTCTTCGTAAATACAAGGAAGAGAACTACCAACTGGAGCAAAGGTTTCAAACTAAAACTTGGCTGATACAGGAAACACTTAGCAATCCTCTCACGGACCAGGAGAAGCGTCAGTGGTTCCTCTCAGTCAGCCGCCCTTTGTGCATGTCTCCCTGCAGTGAGGATGGCTCCGGTCTGAGCTGGGGGCTTCATGGTTCATGTGGAAACATTTTAGGACCAGAAGCATAACTCCACTCTATAGGACAATGAATAGCAACCCAATTCTCTAACTCAGTTTAAATCTTATAGACCTTGCCCGGCCGGGCATGGCTCAGAGGTTGAGCATCGACCTAGGATCCAGGAGATCACAGTTCGATTCCTGGTCAGGGCACATGCCCGGGTTGCCAGCTCGATCCCCAGCAGGGGGCATGCAGGAGGCAGTCAATCAATGACTCTCTCATCATTGATGTTTCTTTCTCTCTCTCTCTCCCCTTCCCTTCCTCTCTCTGAAATCAATAAAGATATTTTTTTTAAAAAAAAATCTTACAGATCTCAGATTCCAGACTCTGCATTTGTTCTCAGAGCTAGGTCCAACATGAACTGAAATTCAGATATAAGACAATGAATTGTGACTACTTGTCAAAGACGGTGATAATGAACTTTCTGCTTTATTTATTTATTTATTTATTTATTTATTTATTTATTTATTTATTAGCAGCTTCTATTTGTTCTCTACCTGCCTTCTTCTTTAAGGCTTAGTTAGGGTGAACATTTGGTAACTTAGAACATAATTATTTTCACACGACCCCAGAGTGCATTTTACTACATTGTTTACAAAGCTGCACAGCTACTCAGTTATCTAAAAATTTCCAAATTGGTTTCTTATGTCCAAAGCAAGGGGAATCAGTTATGAGAAAACAGAAATTAGGAACATACATGCTAGCAACTACTGAATATCAGTGTTGGGAATATGCAGGGTGTAAAATAAATGTACCTTTTTATTTATTAACTGACTTATTTATTGGCACGGCTTATTTATTAACACGAATAATTCCCAATTCTTGCATCTATATAATGTTGGTCATCTGTGAGGTTAGCTAAGATACCAAAGGGAAAGTAAATAATGGTGGCCTTTTCCCAAGTAATAACAAAGTTGTTAAATGGTAGAATTTTATTAAGTTTTAAAACTAAATATTTCTTAAACCTGTTGCTTGTAAGTTAGTAAGCACTAACAGAAAACATTATTTTAAAAATGATAGACTAGTACAGTATTAATGGGAAATTTGGGAAAACTTAATTCTTAAAATGTCTTATGAATTAATTTTTACTATGTGAAAAACTATTCTTGGTGCTAATTGACTAAATATATTACCTCTCACAAATGTGAGGACTGTCGCTCCCTAAAGGAACCTGATGACCACTCACTAGTGGTTCATAGCAGTGTTGGCATTTGAGATGAACTTGACTGGAAGGTGGGACAGGCTGAGAGACGTCAGCCTCAGTACAGTACCCAAGTAAGCAGTGACTCAGTGATAGCTGTTATTACTAACAGCATCGGAATTAGCTTCAGCTTTTCCTCAAGACCTGTTCACTATTTTATGTCCTTCCTCCTGTGCAGACCGGGAAAGGGTTTCTCTGGGCCCTGAGGGCTTCTCCAATGGCTGTGGTAGATTTGATTCCAGTTGATACAGTCGTCAACCTCACCTTGGCTGTAGGATGGTACACAGCAGTTCACAGGTGTGGATGCTCAGCTGGCTTTCTTTCAAAGGTTTGATGAGGAGGAAGGTGAATATATTAGGCCTATTTTCAAAACATATGCATTGTATTGTAGGAAACCCCAAATGTGAGAGGGTACCTGTTTCAATATTTTACATAGCTCCAAATACACCATCATATATTCATTGAGTTGTTTTATAAGTGCTGCTTAGTACTTTGTTGATCATAAAGTAACACACACTTTAAATTATTTAACCATATAATTCCTGATAACCAAAAAGCTTTTCTTTCTATTTAGTAAATCTAAAATACAGCTTCCTTTTTGAAGGCAAGGAGATAAACATGGGTGAAATGAGAGTGAATTTTATACCTCATTGACCTGCTCAGCTCCTGATAAATCCCTAAAATACAGATTGCCATGTGTGAGGTGTTTCCTAATACAAAGGAAAAATAATAGGTAGTTTGCATATTTGGCTCTGTTAGGAAATGATAAACAGAATTAAATTTTTTTTATTTGAGTTAGACATTTAGATACTTTCCAAACCAGCAGGACTTAGCTGGATTTAGGGGGGGAAATGTAGCCTATATTTTTGCCCAATAAACATGTCGATCAGTTAGAAATATGATCTGCTTTCTCATCGCCATGACACCTCCGTTTGCTCCACAAATCTGTCAACCTCTCTGAGATCACTTTCACTCACACACACACACACACACACACACACACACACACATACACTCACACTCACACACTTTTCCTCAACTTCTTCCATTTTGCTTATGAACCCAAAGAAGGAGCAGAAGAAGGAATGCCGCCCAGGTGGCCTCACCCGTGGGGATTACTGAAACCGCCTTGTTTAAATATTACTTTCCCTTATCTCTCTTTGATTAGTTCTCCATTTTGTCATATTTATCTAAATTGTCTTCTGTTTTCCAGGCCTAAGTCAACGTTAATCTACCACTGTACATCTGGTAACTTGAACCCCTGTTACTGGGGCAAAATGGGTAAGTGCCTATAGCGACGTAACTCCGTGCCTGCTACATCTGCCACAGGGAGAAAATGCACAGAGCGTGCCGTGGAGTCTAGAGTCTCACGGGGGAAACACGCAAAAAGTCAAGAGATAAAACAGTTGCAACTTGCAGATGTATAGGAGTTAAACAGAATTACCAAAGAAGGGAACATCTGCATGATTATAAGCAATAAGGGGTCTGTTGGCTATGCAGGTGTAAAAAAATAAATAAAACCAAGTAGAAGTCAGCGTGATAATGTCCGTGATCAAACACGGCCCCTGCTGCAGTCACTTGCTGCCATGCACACACCACCTGCACCATTGCTGCATCTCTAAAATGTGAAATGACAAAGTATGTTTAGAAAAGTCCAGTAATATGAACTTGGAATTGAATGATGGACTTAAGTTTTTCTGAACAATACTTCACTGTACTGATTAAAAACTTCCTCTAGGAGCCGTTTTAAAGATTTCAAGAAAAGGACCCAATTCTTAACCTATTCACATTGCTTAATTTTGCAGGTGACTACTTGCCAGGATAAAAACCTTAATACTGTTCTCAGAAATTGATTCTTGACTCTCCACAGCAAGTCTTTGTTCTTTATTGTTTTGACCCATTGCAGATGCCATCCACTGCAATGGGCGTATATGCTCTAGACTTACCACTTTTCCATTTTCACCCAGGATTCCAAATCTTGGCAACCTTTGAAAAAGTTCCATTTGAGAAAGCTTTTAGGAGGCCACATACTGACTTCACAGGCAACACCATCGTAACCCAGTACCGAAACGCTGTCAGCCACTGGGCCCCTGCCATCATCTATGACTTCTACCTGTGGCTCACAGGAAGGAAGCCCAGGTGAGAGGCTGGGTCAGCAGCTTTGAGTGTCACTGCATGGAAGATTCTGGCCCCCAAAGTCCTTAGCCCTCCCTTCTCTCCCTCCCTCCCTCCCCCCCCTTCCTCCCTCCGTCGCTCCCTCTCCCTCTCTCTCTCTCTCTCTCTCTCTCTCACACACACACACACACACACACACACACATTTTAGGACAACTGAAGCAACAGTAGTGAGAAGCCCCCTACCTTAAAAATCCTCCATCATAATAAAGAAAGTTACATGTTAAGGAACTTGCTTGATGAATTCCGCAAGTAATCACTGCCCAAAATGATATACATCTGAGACTCTTGTGTCTGGGTTTCTAAAAATTCTTAGGTAATCTTCAAATGTACAGTAATGATAACAGCTTCCCTTGCACACATGGGAAACAGCCTCGCTTACATACACGTGGGAAGGCGCATGACAGTTTCATTTTCATTCTCACAACCATCCACGGAGGATATTCTCACCTTCCCAATTTTACAAATGAGGAAGCAGAAGCTAAGGAAGAATTGCAGATAGTCTCAAAGAAAATAAGAGAGGAAAGATTTGTAAAAACCTGAGCTAGATTTCCTGCCTCCTAGAGATGAGGGCACAGGGTCGAGTGAAATTAGAGGGCACAGGGTAAAGTGAAGCGTGTGCAGATGCTGAGGCAGCTCTCTCACCCTGTAGCTGTGACGCAAGAATGCTCCTTTCGGTCTCACTTGAATGTTAGATGTGTCTGAGGAGCCATCATTATTATAATCACCAAAGGCAGTTTCTGCAACCAAGATTCAGAAATATGAATAGACTTGCCCTGTGCTAGCTTCTTTATAAAGGAGGAAGTCTTGCTCAGCATGTTTAATTTCCATCCTTATTAGCGGAGCACATGACTGAAACTTAGGCCATGTAGAGTTTATCTAAGTTTTGCAGAGACCTTATTAAGGGCTCATAACTCAGTAATTGTCAGTTTCTTCTTGAGCAAAGTGAAAAGGGGACCCTGTGATGATGGGGGAAATATTTGTATGGGGTTTATTACATAAAGATGGGAAAAGAAAACCAAACATTATAAGCAGAAATGCTAAAGACTTTAAAATACATCAAGGATGGAAGAAGACCTGTATAAAAGCAAAGTTTAGCAAGCAGAAAAGAAAAACATGGGATCCTGTGAGGGACCCAGTAAAAATATTTATGAATTTTGTTTGAAAGAAATTAAATTGTAATATGTGCGGGAAATAGGTAGGTTTGTTTTGTGATAGGAATTTTAAGATTAATCTTTATGTCAGAAAATGCTAGGATCCTTCTAGACTCTGGCTCACCAGGTGTGTTTGTGTGTGATCTATGCATTTGTGACCACATATGGAAATATGTATAGTTTTGCTCTGAGGTAAACAAATACCAGTGCACATGCATTTTTATAGAGTGTGCCTCTGGGTTTGGGGAAGATGCTGGGGGGTGATATTGCTGGATGGGAGTGTATGTGGTTGCCCTCGATGAGGGTTCTGTCGACTTGTCCTACTGTGTCGGCGTGGGAGGGCACAAATCTGTTTTCCGACTCTCATCAACACTTTGTGAACTGTCAGACTGCAGACAAGAAATGGAATCCCTTTGTTACCTTGATTTGAGCCCCAACTCCTTCGCCCTTCTTTATATTCCTTAGACATTCAAGTTTTGTTCATTAGATATGCAGGTTTTCTCCTTCGTTTGCTGTTCATAGGACATTTATTTATGAGACATTCAAGTTTTCTTCTCTGTGAGTTGCCTGCTTCTATTTCTCACCTATTTTTCTATTGGGTTGACCTTATGAATTTATAGAAACTCGTGTGTGTGTGTGTGTGTGTGTAAATCTATATTTGATGTATTTTCTTTAAGTCTGTTTCTTATCATAGCTTTGAATATGAAATTTTTTATAATACAAGCGAAGCTATATATAATGTAGTTCTTAAGAGCATGATGTTTGGAGTCAGATTTCTGACTTCACCAATTTAGCCACATGAGCCCTAAATTACTTAACCTGCCTGCAGCCTAACCTCCTCGCCCCTAACATATATGTACATATACATATATATGTGTACACATGTATATACACGCACACACGCATTTATACTTCAGCCTATTTTATAGTCTTGGGAAGGAGATGGTAGAAAAGAGGGAGAGGGGTGGGTGGTATTAAATGCCTGACAGAACAAGCTCCTTCAGCTCCGCCCCCGCCCTCACTCAGTAGTCACTGTGAGAGGGAAAACGGAGTAAGAGTTTAGTGAGGGTCGTGGGAGAGAGGGGAGGGGTAATTTTTATATTTTTCTCACTGTTCATTTCTCACGCCCGCCTGTCGAGTAACAGAGCAGCCGTCGGTGCTGCGCCGACATTGCTCTCTGATCTTACCCCAGGATGACAAAGCTCATAAACCGGCTTTTAAGAACCATCTCCATGCTGGAGTACTTCATCAACGGGAGCTGGGAGTGGAGCACGCGCAACACAGAAATGCTGATGTCCAAGCTGAGTCCCGAGGACCAGAGAGTAAGTACGGCACTGACTAACCAACGGGAAGATCTTACTTACTTGGAGTTTGGAAGCCTTTGACCTGGGAAACTGATGAACAAAGTTTTAGTTACAGACACAGAATTGTTTTTTGCTAGGAAAGTCAGTCAGTGCTGTCAACACAGCCGCAGGAAACAAGTGTAATGTAAGAAGGAGGGTCTTGGACTTCTGTTAGATCCCCACTGCCGTCCTGCAGTCACGATGCACATACTTAGCTTTTTTTTTTCTTTTTAATCCTCTCCCGAGGATATTTTTTCCATTGCTTTTCAGAGAGAGAAAGAGGGAGGGAGGGAGGGAGAGAGAGAGAAAGAGAGAGAGAGAGAGAGGGGAAGAGAGAAACATCAATGTGAGAGACACATCGATTGGTTGCCTCCCACACGCACCCCGACCGGGGCCTGGATTGAGCCTGCAACTGAGGCACGTGCCCCCTTGGCTGGAATCGATCCTGGGACCCCTCAGTCCACAGGCCAATGCCTTAACCCCTGAGCCAGGCTGGCCAGGGCTCACCCACTTAGCTTAAACCCTTTGTTCACTCTCACAGCTGTTATCTTCTCAACAAACCCTCTGTACCTCTACCTCTCCCTACCAGCCATAGCATAGGACAAATATTTGTGCTTGATCCATGTTTAAATATTGTTAGGCGCATGGTAACCTCTATTATCAGTGCCTTTGATATAGCAGCTCAAAGAATCTCCTTTGCAGGGTCCAACCTAAGTCTTCTGAATTCACTCTCCCTCATTTATGTAAAAGAAACTTCATCAAGTAAACAAAGTGATGGTCCCGCCCGTGCAGTTCTGGCGATCCATTGTATCTTTCTGCCCTCAGGTGTTCAACTTTGATGTGCGCCAGTTGAACTGGCTGGAATACATTGAAAATTACGTTCTCGGAGTGAAGAAGTACTTACTGAAGGAGGATATGGCCGGGGTCCCAGGAGCAAAGCAGCACTTGAAAAGGTGAGCACGCTCCGTCGCTGATAACGGAGCACCTACTGCGTACATCACATTTTACACAGACGTGAAGTTTGAGCTGGGAGGGGAGCAATTAACATTTTTCGAGCATTTACTGAATAACAGGTCCTTCCCTCTACACTGCGCCCTGTGAGACACTGTTTCATTGAGACTTCACCACGCCTCTGCGAGGCAGGTATTCTGTTATCCCATTTTTATCAGAGTCAGTTAGGCTCAGAGAAGATAAGTAACTTGTTGTGGTAACATTGGGAGTATAAGAGCCAAATTGGAACCCAAGGTGGTCTAGAGAAAGAAAACCCTACCGGCAGGAGACCTGACCGTACTATTTATCACAGCAAATCACATAACTACTCTCCCAGTCTTTCAGCTGCCTGAAATTTGTCATTAACCCCTTAAACGACAAGGAATTATAGCAGTCTGGTAAAATTCTGGTGGAAGCAAAGGGTTTTTAATGCAGAGAGGGTCCGGGTGGAAAAGCAAATTGAAAACAGTGGAAGCTTGAATAGTAGACTTGCCCTCTAGTGAGCAAGGGCCAGTGAAGATTCGTGAGATGGTAACAGGACCAGGGTACCTGTAAGAAAGATTGTCACTCATGTTTGCAAGATAGGTTACAGTAGAGAGAGGTATGAGAGAGAGAAACTAGTCAGGGAAATGTTATGGAAATCTGATTATTGAGAAAGGATGTTGTGGAAATAAAAAATATATAAAATATATAAAGGCTGTCAGCTTATACCTTGAGCATTTAATTATGAGCTATTTGCTTGTCACAGCCAGAAAGAAGCACATTTATGCTTCAGATAACAGAGTTGGGTGTATGGCACTGTTTTAATTTCGGCGTTGCATGTCTGTCCCCAGGCTCCGAAACATTCACTACCTCTTCAACACCGCCCTCTTCCTCCTCACCTGGCGCCTCCTCCTCGCCAGGTCTCAGGCGGCTCGGAACGTCTGGTTCCTCATCGTGAGCTTCTGCCATAAGTTCCTCTCCTACTTCAGGGCATCCAGCATGCTCAAGGTCTAAGGACATTTGGCAGTCGTCATTTACCTGGAACCTCTGAGACACCTCCAAACAGCAGACTGTGGTTCTCAAGATGAGGGGGTGAGAGAGAGGATGCCCAGCCACACTGCCTGCCAAATGTCTGTCATGCAATCACCCCTCTTTCTTACCCTCTCTATTCTTTTTATCACAGCGAGAGAAGGAAAGTCATACCCCAGCCTGTAACGCTACATGTTTTAGGAAAAAATTATTTCCAGATTGTTTCCTAACACTCCATGTCCTTGAATATAAAACACCAAGTACAACCCTCTTCTAAAGAGGACTGATTTCAGCTCAATAAACATGGAAGAACATACCTTAAAAGCTAAAATGTGCCAAAGAAAGGCGGTTCTACCATTGGGACCATTCTGGGGTACCCAGTATAAAGGTTTAAAGTCAGTCTAAGTGGAGGAAGAGTGGCCTCAGCACTCTCCGAAATGCTGTAAGGGAAATAATTCTCCACGGAAAGGCCGCTTCCTTTCCGTGCTACGCCGTGGAGTCCTGGGGGAATTAGAAAAATGGGCTTACCTTGAACATTTCCCAACTTTCCCACTCCTGAAACCTAAAAAGAACTGAGGTCTAAATAATTATGCATGGGTAATGAGGCTCAAGCCTATTTGCATTAAGACTCAGTTCTTTATGCTTTTAGCCAGAAATTCTTGCCATTTGAATTTGACAACTATTATTTCTAAATCTTTTGAATCACCAATTTTCCTGATAACCTTCTCTTAGGAGTTTCCTTCTCATTCATTAAAGTCACCAAACCCCTTATATTTAAGCTTATTTTACTTAGGCCTCAGAGTGACTAAATGGAGAGGAAGGTCCTAGGCTGGAATCACATAAAAACCCAGTCCCCAGATCTTTGCCATTGAGGAAAGCAAAATTTCAAATAAAGATTTAAGTGCTGGTTTTGGCCTTTTTCTGTATAGTGAAGATTACTCTCTGTGGCCCCCAGAATGTGCTAGCATGTTGATCATTCCAGCCGCACAGTGTTCACTGTAGAGTGTACAGCAGAAAAGGGTAGCGACTTCCTTAAGTGACTCTAAGGTGAGAGAGCAGGTGTTGTTTTGTTTAAAAATATATTTTATGTGTAATGTAAATGAATTAGCAAAAACGTATTTTCCCCCGAATGTCTATATTACTAATATAACTACTATCCCAACTTTCCTCATATTTGAGAGATCAGTACACGATGGACTGCAGTGCTTCATGTTAAAAACATGGGATATTATTCAAGTATAATATCTGGGGCCTACACAATTACAAATAATTACAACTACTAGACACACAAGCATAAAATGCTAATAAGTTATGTTTGTGCTCCCTCTCTGGAATAATTGGTACTACTTAAAGTGGCACATTCATGTAATTGAAGTGTACAAACCTTGAGGCAGCTTCTAGATTATTCGAGATTTTTCTGGACCCATAAAAGGCATTTTGGGGGAACTCTTCCAGGTAATGTCTTTCCCAGTCTCATCTAAGTTCTGGGAATTACCTTCCAGGGCAAACAACCCAGCTCTGAAACAAAACACCTGGTGATCTTTAGCTTATGATGTCTGTACAATATTTCTGATTTAACACTGATAAAGATACAAAACTACAGATACGGTAAAAAGGAAATCAAGATATATAACTCAGTGAGACTGGATAAAGCATAACAGTTCTAAGAATTTACTATCTTCTAATTGTGTTTCGCTAATAAATTGCACTGATGAAGTATTCATTTTGACTTTTGATGAAATGAAAATTTGAATTAAAAATGTTTTCTCTCTTCCAGTGTTGTATCTTTAACTTCTGACTGCTGCAGATCTCCCTCCCTGAGGAAAAAAAGAATATAATCTTCCAAAGAACCTACCACACTAATATAAATTAACATATAAGTGCACAATGCTTCACTTTTCCTGACACCATTAATAGGACTGTGTTTACATACTGAAGTGTGTCCTACCTGTAGCGTTAAGAAAAATGATATGGTTCTCTTGTGATTAAGCAGTGAAAGTAGATAGGTACGTGTATGACAGAAATTATTTTAAATCAAGACCAATCAGCAATTATTTGAGTGCCTAATATATACAGCGCAATGCGAAGGAACCCCCTGCTTTCGGGGGGAAGGGAGGGTAAGTACAAAGAGAGGGAATCTACATTTAAAACGTGGTTTTGGTAAGCCCCATATTCTGCACTCGCTAGGTACCTGATACAGTAATAAATACTGCGGTGAAGAGTCACCACCGAGGCAATTAATACTAGACGAAGCTGAGGCAGATGGGCACGCAACTCACAAAAACATTTCTCACAATTTTACACTAACTTAACGTTAAATAACTGATTTAGACTCTCAAGTTAAATAGCCTGATGTGAGGGACTAACACCCAAGTAGTGTGTGATCTCACTATAAGCTTAAGAGTTAATGTAGGTGAGCTTCAATTTTCCAAAAATACCAATAATTTACAAAGTTCACAGGCATCATATGCAGATTTCCACGTGGCTAATTTTCTAGAAATACAAATCGAATGTTCCGGGAACATGAGCAGCTACCTATGCTAAAAAGTAATGGCGGTTCCATACGCCCACACAGAGGCAGGGCACGATGCTCGCTGCGTAGGCTCCTTCATATGTTTCCCCAAAATGTATACGCGCTTTAACAGCTGATAACTTGCTTAATTTTCACTCCTTTTCAGGTTTAACTGATTTGAAATAATGGGTGAAGCCAGACTAAGCTTTGAACAAAGACCATTTATCCTAAAGTGCCACTAGACTTTTTTTATGGGGATGCATAAAAGGTTAAGTTTATGGTACAAAACTGCAACAGTCGACGAATTGCGGGCGCACAAACACTGAACAAAGTGATTCTTCATGTTTGCGATTTCATCGCTTCGACTTATCAGCAGGGCCTGGACCAGAACGGTCATCAGTTTGAAAATAGGCAATGACAAAAAAAATATTATTCATTTCTGTAGATCCTCTTAAATTTTGAAAATGAACTGTATGTTAATAAACATTGACTTTATAATCATTCAAAGTGTGTATACATTTTTGGGGACACTATATATATATTTTCTTAAAAATTAACAAAATAAAACTAGTAGATGCTGGTTTTAAGATATAATTTACTTGACAGAAGGTAGTGCCCTGTGAAGTGTAGATAGTATGATAAAGGATGTTTGGCTGAAACTGAGTTTTAATAGCCAGAAACAGCTCTTCTGATACACAAACATTTTAGGTATGTGCCTACTTTATCTGAAATACTGATTCCTACCTGTGACTGTAAATAAGTGGGAAACTTGAAACAAACAATTCTAGAATAACTTAAAGAAATTAAAGGTAAGTACAAGAAATCACCAAATCAATTAGTGTAACTGCTTGGAAACGAGAATTTATAAAATGTGTTATATGGTCATGAGTTGTTGCTGCAGGTCTGCTTTAGTATGTAGCTATCATTAATGGATACTTTTCCCCACACCTTTTCATTCTAAGTTTTACCTTAAATTACACAATATAGCATAAGTGAGTTATATTTTGAGGAGCTGTTAAACTGATCCCTTTAGATAAAAATTCATCTCTGCAAATAGTGACAGTTTTACTTGTTACTTTCGGATTTGGATGCCTTTTTTCTTGCTCTGGTTAGAACTTCAAAGCTGAGCTGAATAAAACTTGTCTCCTTCCTGCTGTTAGAGGAAAACCTGTGTCACCACTGGGTATATTTGCTAAGGGTTGACATTCAACACAATTTGGAGTTGCTAAAAAAAACTAAGTTTTTTTCTGATTATAGTTTTCTTCACTACAGGTTTACAAAACTGCTCAATTTAAATCATTCATTCACATTTTATATGGAAAATATAAAATAAATCCAATCTCATAGAGTAATTTAGCTCCGTCTGGAGCAAAAGCAAACATGATGGAGTGTGGAGCGATATGTAAAGATTGCTAGTTTTTCTACGAGGAAAAGACCTTAAACATGAGGACTGAGGCTTACGGGCGGGCACATGATGGTGAAAGAACAAGGAAATTGTTTTATTTAGTCTGTATGTTCAAGAGTGAGACACTAAACGAGTGTTGTTTTCTCTGAAAACAAAACAAAACATCTAAGGCAGTTTGTTTCCTACTCTTCAAATAATGCAGTGATTTCATCACTAAAGAAATATTTAAAAATGGGGGAAAAATACAGTAAGGACATAGTCGGATGGCATTCCAGGCATCATACCAAGGTAGTGAACAAAGGGTGATCTCTCTCAACCAGGGTGGGGAACCTTTTTTCTGCCAAGGGCAACTAGATATTTATAATATCGTTTGCGGGCCATACAAAACTATCAACTTAAAAATTAACTATGGAAAAAGCTTCTAGAATTATTGAGTTTTGAGTCCCGCCTGCGGTTGCCTTGGCAGGGCCAGGCCAAAAGATTTCGCTGCTGCAGCCTAGATGTCCCACCCCTGCTCCAGACGGTGCTGACAAAGGGAGACTCCCTTTGGGGAACTGAAGGTTTGCTGGAGCTTTAAGTAGAAGGGGAGGAAAGTACAGGTGGAAGGCCATCGTCAGATTGACAGGCTCAGGTTTAAGTCATTTTTAAACAATCAAAACTGCATTTTTTTTTAAAAATGCATTTGAAGTCAAGTGAATTTTGAGGTCAAGTTCAAGATTCAAAGTTAAATTCTGAAGCAGAGAAGTTGCATGTAAATTTACTTTTTGGTGGTCTCACTTGTTTATTTTTTCCTTTGTTTCTCTTGCCCTAGGAGATGTATCGGTGAAAATTCCACTACGTGGGATGTCTGTGACTTTACTGCCTGTTTTCTTCCAGGATTATGGTTTCGTGACTTACACTTAAGTCTTTTATCCATTTTGAGTTTATTTTTGTGTATGGTGAAAGTTGGTCTAGTTTCATTCTTTTGCATGTATCTGTCCAATTTTCCCAGCACCGCTTACTGAAGAGACTGTCCTTACTCCATTGGATGCTCTTGCCTCCTTTGTCGAGTATTAACTGACCATATGGTGCGGGTCTATTTCTGGGGACTCTGTTCTGTTCCATTGATCTATAAGCCTGTTGTCGTACCAATACCAGGACATTTTGATTACAGTGGCTTTGTAATACAGTTCGAAATCCGGTAATGTGATCCCTCCCACTCTGTTCTTTTTTCTCAAGATGGCTGCAGCTATTCGGGGTCTTTTTTGGTTCCATATAAATTTCAGGAATATTTGTTCTGTGAAATATGCTGTTATTTTAATAGGAATTGCATTGAATTTATAAATTGCTTTGGGTAGTATGGACATTTTAATAATTCTTCCACTCCATGAGCATGGTATATTCTTCCACTTGTTTCTATCTTCCTCTATTTCTTTTTTGAGCATCCTGTAGTTTTCCAAGTATAGGTCTTTTACATCTTTGGTTAAGTTTATTCCTAGGTACCTGATTTTTTTAGTTGCAATGGTAAATGGGAGTTTTTTTAGTTTCTCTCTCTGAAAGTTCATTGTTGGTGTATAAAAATGCCATCTATTTTCGGATAATTTTGTATCCTTCTACCTTCCCGAATCCGTTTATCAAATCCAGTAGTATTTTGGAGGAGTCTTTAGGGTTTTCTACGTATAATATCATGTCATCTGCAAATAATGACAGTTTTACTTCCTCCTTTCCAGTTTGGATACCTTTTTTCTTCCTGTCTGATGGCTGTGGCGAGGACTTCCAGTACTATGTTGAATAAGAGCGGTGACAGTGGGCATCCCTGTCTTGTTCCTGTTCTTAGGGGAAATGGTTTTAGTTTTTGCCCATTGAGTACGATGGTGGCTGTAGGTCTGTCGTATATGGCCTTTATGATATTGAGGTATGAGCCCTCTATTCCCACTTTGCTGAGTGTTTTTATCAGAAACGGGTGCTGGATTTTGCCGAATGCTTTTTCTGCATCTATTGCTACGATCATGTGATTTTCATCTTTCAGTTTGTTTCTGTGATATATGATGTTTGATTTGTGAATGTTGTACCAGCCTTGCATCCCCGGAATAAACCCCACTCGGTCGTGGGGTAACTGAATTACTAGCCTAAGGCATGAAAACAGAATGTATATAATATAGCACGCCCCTTACACCACTAAAAAATTAAGAGATCTTGGTCCTTTGTATGAATTTTGTATTAAAGGTTGTAAATTTTGTTTGCATTCATAAATTTATTATACAAATTCAGTGCTTTGTATCATAAAATGTGTATGAGAAAAGTGTGATGTATCTATGTATCTGTTTTAACCCTCACCTGGTATTTTTTCCATTGACTTTTTTGAGATGTTGACATTACACATCAATTGTGTGCCTCCCACTCGTGCCTGGACAGGGTTGGGATCAAACCTGACACTGAGGCGCATGCCCCTGATCAGTCCAACCCAAGACCCTTCACTCCGCAGGCCAACACGAACCGTGAGCCAGACTGGCCAGGGAGAGAAAGTGATATTGATCATCTAAGTTAAAAATCAGAATTTTGTAATTCTGAGTTATGCTTTTCCAAGAGGTAGTCTGAAGTGTACAAATACTGCAGCAAAGAATTATTCACCTAAATATTTCATCTCTTCTTATAAGTCAATGTATACTAGTTTTTTTTAAAAAATTCATGTAATTTGAGGTCTGAACTTTTAAAATATTTAGGCTGAAATATATACATGTAGATATTATGAATAGCCTAATAAAATGATGGAGTTAATCAAGTTAGGTGTCCCACTGAAAGCACCCCTGGGCACATGTCAAAATGCACAATAGGTAGGTCAGTACAGTGTTCTCTGCAAGTGAAAGGCAACCCTTGGTGAGAGCAGAGCCCCAAACAAACCTTACTATGCAGGTTTACACCATCATCCATCATCCAAAGGGCTGGTCAGAATCTCATGTTTTGATTGCTAAAAATCTGACCTTGCTATTCAAGGAATTTCAGTTGCTAACCTTTCACTTTTAAAATGAAAATCAATAGCAAAGCAAGATTTTGCTTTGAAGAAATTCCTTTCATAGTCTCAATGGGACAAACTAATTCCATTAAAATTTCAATATGGTATTTGGAAAACATGAAAACAGTTAAAACTCATATAAGTACCTAATTTTTTAAAATTCTTTTCAAGATACTTTCCTAACAGAAAGAAAATAATTCTAAATCATCACTGTCTTTCCTCCCATTAAAAAAACAAAAACCCTGAAATTTGATTGAATTTTGTGACAAGTAGATTCACAGAACCAATATTGTCTAAAAATAGTTAACATCCTAATTCTCTCCAGTTAAAATTCCTTTTGAGAGGTGTTTGTTAGTTCCCAGTCTTTCATTGGAAATTATCTGAAGAAATAAAAAACACGTGCATTACGTGGAATTTTCTGGATTCAAATCTCTTTCAGAGCACATTGTGTGACCTGCATTAACCAGTTAACGTCATAGCTCTTAACGATAAACTGCATTTTAAACATTGATACTTGCTGTTTTCCTCAAAAGACCATTCAACACAAGCTTTACTGTAATTTTATCAGTATTCCTCCTCTCCATTACACTACTGTCCCAACTGTTTTCAAGAAAACGTGTTTTTTTACTTTCCAAAAAAAAATCCATTTGAAAACCTATAACTTGTGACAGCCTATTCTCTAAACACTACAATTTTAAATCTAGTTTTCCAGCTCTAGCCTCACTGCTTAACCAGAATCTTTATTTCCCCATCTCCCTAAGTGATTTAAACCACGGGGACTGGTTGATGATTCTTCTATCATTAAATACTACAAAAGGAAAACTGATGTTGGCACACATATTCCAAATAAGTTTTTAATGGCACCTGGGTTATATCTTCCTTTCATTATTTTTAATCTTTTATAGTCTGGAAATTTTAAATCAACTCTTAAATAGTAAGAAAGCCACAACAGCACAATCTAGTACAGAATCAAGCACACTCAGGACACTGTGAATGCAGATACCTCATCCAGTTTACAGTGTAACGGACATCATTTAACATGATCATCTCTCAGACGTGATGACATTCTCTTGTTTTACTTAAATAGCTGCCTCACACTTCTATTTTAAGTTACCCTGTTGCCTACTCACCACAACATGTATAAAATATTCTACTTTTTAATATTTTACAAACTGACAGTTTTCATCATCATCAGATCTTTTTTACTCACCCCTGCTCCCAAAGTAAACCATCAATACAATGGTCAGATTAGGAAATTTAGCATCTTTTTAAAAAATGTGCTGCTTCTCCCTGTGTAAGTGCCCACTGTACAATTTGTGAATAATCCCTGTGACACGTTATAGCACCCATGTACCTGCCCCTGTAAGAATTCACCTCAGTCCTCCATGGCCCTGCCTTGAGCAATTAAAAGTCAATAGCCAGAGTTTAAAGAAAATCAGTTACCTCCAAAAGACCAAATTACTGTCGTTATGGCTTAACACTAATATGGCTATAGCACGTGAACCCATCTGTTTATCAACAATGTGACCTAACCACAACTTTTTAAAGTCTAGACTAGTTTTCCATATGTTTTCCATATTTTATTCCAACATCGTATTTTAAAAACAAAAGGACGCAGACATTAGCAGTATTAATGCCGCTTCTTCAGATGTGGTCTGACTTCTCTCCCTCGGGCCCTGCGAGGTCTGCCTTGGACGCGCCCATTGGCTGTGAAAATCTCGGAAGGGGCATCTTCCCAGCCATACTCCAGTCGGGCGTATTCACTGATTAGCTGCATAATTTCTTCTAGGACATTTGTAACAGACACAACATATATAGGGTTTCAGTTGCATTTTTTCTTTTTTTTTCTAGGTATGATTCCTGCTTCTCATTTATGTTTTTTTCTTTTGAATATATTGCACAATATTTTATTATTAAAAAAGGTTTTATGTCTCAGGCAAAAGTTTTTCTCCTTCACTTGGGAGGTGCTAATGTGTATTATTTTCTAAAAGAGGTAAGTGGTTGTCCGTGTGGCCATCCTCAAAGGGGACCTAGGGAGAAAAAGACCAGAGCATCAGCTTCACTCCGTACACTAGTTCCTCTAAACACAATGCTCTATGGGGGGCAATTGTTTTCTGGGCAGCAAAAGATACTGTTCAGATTTAACAATGGTACTGCCTTAGAGATCAGTACCATTTATACTATACTACTTACAGAATTGACGGGTTTGTGGGATCCAAGTCTGAAACGACAGTAAATTATTTCAACTATAAATTTTCCAATTCCATGTAACATGCCTATAATTAAAAAAAAAAAGTTTTTAATTAAATTATGCTTTTAATGAAATTATTTCCTAAATTGCTATGTAAGAATATAAAACTAAACTAATTATAATGGAAAAGACTAATGAAGGAAAGAAAGCAGTTTGCTTTATTCCCACAGTTAAAAATAACACGACACTAAATTTTAAAACAAATGAATTTCTTATCAAGATCACAAGGTCAAACAATTCATAACCCTGACAAAGCAATCTTTTCAAGGGTGCTTAATACATCTCCCACCTACATAATTTTGCAAATAAGTAATAACAGGACCACAAATTTAAATGGATTTAAGTGAAGCAGTAACAAAGACTTTTATAAGAAAAGCTAGTAATTCATCTGAAAAATATAACTCAAAGTATATAAACTACCCAGCTCCGTGTGATACTGAATAGGGGCTGGGGATTAAAGAAGGAACTATATTTCCTTTCTCTAGTGTACTTAGCTCTCAAATTTTCATGATTATAATTCCGCAAGTTATTTTTGAGAGAAACTCATAATCTCAGGACAAAGAAGCCAACGTCATAAAACACTGACAAACTATCACATAGTTCAAAGTACCATAAGATATAATTTTACATATCATACAGTTAAAAATATTTTAAACCAAAAAGACAATTTATATCCAAGTGCCTACTATTTTTAGGCATTTTCTAATCTAATTCTACTTTATACTTGTAAGTTAGGAACCATTATGCCCTTTTTTACGAAGAGAAAACAGTTTTGGAAAAGGTAAGTGATCTATATAAGGCTATCACTATATAAATGGGAGAACTTGGACTCACTTCTAGGATCTGTCTAGCTCACTAGGTAATCTTCCTTAAATTACTGAATGCAGTGAACGTAGGTATGCTTAATGCTTAATCAATTAACTCTGGAGGTCTGGAATGAAGTCTTAAAGAAAAGGTGCTTTATATATATCAAAATATGAAAGTGTGTATATTTTTTGCCCATTTTAAGTAAAAGCATCTTAAACTCAGTGTCAGCAACACTTTTAGAAATTAGACAAAAAAGGAATGAATTCTTAACCTGTTGTTGAAAAGATTCCTCCAACGATACCACAGAGTCTTACAAAAAACTGCCAGAATGGCATATGCTCTTCAGTAACTGTCACCATAAGAGAACTGAGATCATATTTCATAAATATCCCAGAGACTCCATGGCTGCCTGCAGCATGGTTAATGACACGTTCCTACAGGAAGGCAAAGGAAGGGACAGAGAGGAGTCATGTCATCTGGTTACTTACATGCAGTCAACATGAAGCCCTACACACACACCCCCAATGCCTGAGACGGACATCCAGATCTCTTCACGAACTGTCCTACCAGACTTAAGATATTAAGAGACAATCAAATTATTCTGATTCTTTGAGTGGTAAGCTTTCAAAGCAACCAAAAGAACAGAATTATTCTTTCCTATTTTCTCTAAAAGATCACTTTACATAGAAGTTTTCTATTGAACTCAAGCGCTTATACCTGTATGGCCCAGTCTTCATTGGCCAAATCAATTAAAACAGTTCATATTTTGACATATTTTTAATATTTCTTTGCTAATAATTTACATAGTCATATTTATTTCCTGTTATGCAGAGCCTCATACACACATCATTTTTGTATTTTGTTCCACTTAACCTTTGGATTCAACTCCTAGAACTGGGATTGCTGAGTCAAAGGGTAAATGCATATGCCGTTTTGCAAATACTGTCAAACTCCCTTCCATAGAGACTATGCCATTTTGCATTTCCCGTAGCAACGTGTGCCTGTTTTCAACAAAGTCTTGCCACTATGTAGACTGATGTTCAGATGGTATCAAACTTAGTGAGAAACGGTTATCTCCCCACCCCTACAGAAATGCAGAAAAGCACAATATATACTTGTATACATTTTACCTAGTCTGTCTCTTTCTGTATGTGTGTGTATGTAAACACACACACTTATATACACTTGATTTTCCCCCTGAATCATGTGAAAAGTTATGAACACATGACACTTCACCCCTAAAATCTTCAGTATTTAATCTCCTGAGAATAAGAAAAATTCTACGATTACTGAGGACACAGCCATCACAAATTATAAGGCTACTAAAAACTCCATATTGAGAAAAGCACGTTTTTAAAGCACTTAGATTTTGCCTTAGAAGTCTTTTGAATAATAGTATTTGAATATTCACCATTCTTAAACACAACGAGAAAACATGAACCCAGGATAGATGAGAAATGTTAAACTGTCCAGTTTTGAAACTCTGATCCTATCAGATTTTTTTATAAGGCTACTCCACCCTGAGGTTGCAGAACATTTGTCCTCTTATTAAATACAAAGCACAAGTTAGGAAGGCAAAGCCCTTAAAATCTGTCATCTGAGTCACAATAACCATGCATGACCAGGTTAGACACATTAATTAAAAAATAAATAACACAGAAATCAGAGAATCTGCTGGCAAATAAGAAAACTGCTTATACTGACATAAGAGAAAACAATACAAAATTAAGATATTAAGAATGGAATAATACCATCACAATTTAATAATTCTGACTTAATTGAATACAAAACCTTCCAGATTTAAAAAACCTACTTCTTTTCTTGCTCTAGAATATACTAACACCTACTTCTGATATCTTATTGTCTTAAAATAAAATGTTAATGCATTTTGAAATGGGGGAGGGCACCAACTGAAACTACCACCTTATTTTGTAGCAGGAAGACTATAAAATGCTAAAAAAATAAAATAAAATCATTTTATCAGTTGGATTTAACTTACCCTCTCTGTCACAGAAAACTGATGGGTGTCTGCTGAAATTTTATATGTATGTAGCTTTGTTGGCACAACTGTAATAAAATATTGGAACATCTGGTTGTCTAGAATAAAAACAAAATGTGTTCTTTCCATCAATCCAGTATCAACAAAACTACTGCCAAATATACCCTCCTCCTATTAAACACACTTAACCTGAAATTTAATGCAACTCATGACTTAGTGTCTAGCAGAAAATAACTTAGAAAGAATAAGTGAAATCAATACACTATTACTTGAAAACACAAGTTCTCAGTAAGCATAAAATAGTCACATACAGATCTTTTTTAAGATACTTAAAAAGATGAACGAGTCAGATAGATACATTATAATCATGATTCTTATATCAAATATGGAAAATAAAAGCAGCATTCCTTTATAGTACAGAAACTAGTAAGAATAAAGTTACAATACTATAACCATAACAAGACACATTTTCAGTGTCTACTAATATCTTAAGATATGTAAGTAAACCAAAATTGAATTAGCCAGCCTTTGGATAAATATAAGGAATTGATACCACAGCAGAAAGATAAATAAACTATTCAATGATGGCCTGGGGTTATTGTGTAATCAAAGGGGTCACATTTATATAGTCATTAGGCATTTCTAGGTTTAATACAAGTCATAAATACCAGTATAATACCAATCATTAATTCTAAACAATTACATAATAGTCCATGTAGTACAAAACATTAATTCTCTAGGTCTATATTCTAAGAAATTTAGAAATAGATATATCTAGTATAGTTTCAACTAGATAAGTAATAATGCCTCAATATGTCTGACCTAAAAACAGTTGTACTTCACACCACATGGTAATAACTGCCTATGTGTACATGAATCAAATGTATCCATTTTAAATGTATGGTTTGATACATTTTAACAAATGTACTCACCCATACGATCACCTCCACCATCAAAACATAAAACATTTCATTACCTCAATCCACTCTATCTCTGGTCCTAGGGCAACCACTGACCTACCTTCTATTGTCATGGATTAGTTTTGCCTATTCTAGAATTTCATATAAGTGGAAGCATACAGTATATACTTTTGTGTGTCTAGGACTTTCTTGCTCAGCATGAGTGAATTTTTATTTCTAATAATCCAATTTCTGTCTCCTATCTCAGTGTAATTCTGAATAGGGGTGGGAAGGAGAAAACTGCAGATAAGCAGGAGAGAGGTACGCATAAGGGTTTCTTCACACACTAGCATTAAACAAGCTTCCAACATAATAAACCAAAACCTGTTTGTGTCACCACTCATTTCTTACTACTTGTACCACTGTAACTTTCAAAAGCAAACAGTTTTTAACCAGTTCTCCCATTATTAATTTCAACGTAAATATTATCACAGGCAATATTAGGGTGAAAGGGAGTCAACTCTGTGGATGGTCTTCAGTTTCAGGTGTTGTACAAATAAACTCTATCGTGTCAGAGAGCGCGCGTGGAAAGTGCTAGGGAGAAAGGGTGTTTAGGTATGAAGTGTTTATGAAAAAAGGTGAACTTGAGAGCGGTGAGGCAACAGCCAATGCTGCGCACATGGCGGGATAATTAGGCTTGGGAGTAAAAATGAACGACAGAGGAATCTCTCCGCAAGAGGGGAGCGAGGGCCGCTGCAACAAGCACCAAGCAAGGTCAAAGGAACGTGAAGGAAAAACTGGGAACCTTGTCACCTGTGGCGAGACAACCACTGGAGACCTATCTGTCTAACAGTAATTCAAGGAAGGGCTATAAATTTGTTAAATAACTTGATTGCCAGTCTGGTGGGATGAGGGCAGGGGGAGCACAGTTGAATGAAATTTTGCCGCAAGTCACAAATTGTTCCAAAGGTTTCAGGCCTGTCCAAATCTGCTAGTTTTAAAGATGTAACTGCTAAATAATCCCCACAAAACCTCTGGAGAATATCAAAAGGAGGTGGCTACCTGAACACAACAGATTTGTAACACTGCTGTTTTTCCTTTTTGGGAAAAGAGGCCCAACAGAACATATGTCAGGGAGGAGAAGACTCTACCTGCTTTAAAGCTTTGAATAACTTACTGACACTCACCTGATGGCATTTTATAACATAACTAAATGTCTACTAGTCTTTTGAACTTAGAAAAAAAGTAGACTTAAAAAGAAACTTTCAAAAATTAATGTTTATATTTAGAACCACTTCTGTACAGAAATTTATAGTTCATTTAGCATCATGAAACAGTATTATTAAGCAACATGTTTTCAAATAGCATCTCTTAAGTAATATTTAATGTGTTTTGGTGTAGAATGAATATATACTTAGACTAAAAATGAAATTATAATGAATACAGTTTATAATTTCTACTTACATACTTCCAAATTTAGTACTCAAGTGTTCTTAAGTGAAAACATTTCCATACAAACATAAAATACTCCTGAATGTAAGTCAGTATTTTAAGTAACACATCTTTAATGTATCTGATTATAACACTATTCTAAAACTAAAATACTGAAATAAATACAATAAATCTATTTGAATTAATAAAAAATGAAATCTTTAATTTCAGTTTTGCACAGGAAGCTTTAGATGTTCTTAAAAGGTCCTATAAGTAGGGCGTGTCCTACAATATGACTATTTAGGAAGGAGAAAAGCAACCAAAAACCATCAGGAAACTCAAGAGATTATTTGCTACAAAAGTTAAAAAAAAATTAATAATCCACCCATATTTAAATAAACTGAAATATTAAGTGGAATGGAAGGTTAAAACAAACAGTTACAAAAGGTATCTGTAATATAATGTACAACTTCTATCTCTGTTAATAACCAAACCATTCTAGAATAACTCTAGGTTTCTGATGTTTGCAAAATTCTCAGGACAGGTTTCTAAAACGGTAAATATGAATTTTAGAACCTCGAACATATACAAAGAAGAAAATTCTTCTTAGAATGTTGAAACTTTCTTTTGTTCTAACTCTTTGGTGAACACAGGAAGCAGCTATGCCCTACTGACCTTTCATTTATTTAAAAAGTTTTTAAATTCTCCTTCTCCAGCCTACATTTAACTATAATTTCTTACTCTGCTCTATGGCTCATTTTTTAACATTTAAACATTATCCACTAAGACAAGTCTCTCCACACACATCTCCACTTAAAGGTTATCAACCACTTAAACTACTTAAAGATTTATCTATTTATCTGCTACGAGGGGGTTAAAAAGAGGATTATTTAAAATGTATTAATATTAAAGCTATAAGAAAAACTACCTACATGTAAATTCCAACAGTAAGTATTAAGTACTTACGATCTACAGAAATTTTTTCAGTTCCATCCAAAGGATTAATAATTCCTGGAACAAGCTCTCCAAAAGACAAATGATCTATTCTGTGAGAAAAGTTGTATGCTGAGGCAAAAAATAAAACCAATTAAGTAGAGAAATTAGTATTACTCAAAACACATACTATAGATGGGTTCACATTCTTATCTACTTTCAGATGAAAATACCTGAAATCTGCAGGTATAATAATATAGTATTTAAAACCACATTAATTTTGAGAAAAATGCATATAAGTACGTGGGAATTAAATGCATAAGGGTAAGTAAATTCTGATAAAATGCTGTATCTCAAATGTCATGATTACATACAAATTAACATTTGAGAAAAAATATTACATCTAAGCCTGACAACCCAAAAAAACAGGTCTTTCCTGGTCCAAATTATCACACAGTGATAGGACTGTGTCATTAAAACAACTGGGATGATGTCCATGAATCCAAATAATAACACTGATCAGATATATTTGTAATAGCTTGCTACCTAGGACCAAACTGATTTCTTATGGAATTTATTACTTGTTTTTGTTCTCTAAAGCAGACTTTATGACAATCATTATAAGAAACTAACTTGAATGCTGTATATGTACATATGCATATGTCCATACTTAGATTGCATATTGAAATAAACTCTATAAAGCACACCAAGGCGGTCCTCCCTAACCTTGGCGACTTCTGACCATGACTCAATAGAAGTACAGGTAGCTTAAGGATGGGAAAAAATGGATTAGAGCCAATACATTTAATTATTTATTTTCTCTTATGGACATCTTTTCAAAACAGTCCACTTTTAAAGCCCTACCTTGCACCTGCACTAAAATAAACAAACAAATAAAACACTTTTTTTTCCAGGACATCTTCATGGAAAAAAATTCCAGAAACTACTTACAGTCATGGGTGACAAGTGCTGCCAAATGTGCATGACCCCGGGGATGTGGAATTGCCCTGAAAGGAGAAAAAAAGATTAAAGTAACAACATTTAAATATATAACTAATTAAAACCTGAAAAGGGGTCTTTTGTAAGTTATATACTTTTCTTAATATAAAATAAGAACATACTTGGCCTATGATTTAAGTAGGTAAATCTACTTATCTCAGCAATTTAATAAACTGGGGGTTGGCACACTTTTCCTATAGAGAGCCAGACAGTAAATATTTTAGGTTTTGTGGACCAAGATGCAAAACTGAAGATATTATGTAGTCAGATACATAAATAAATTTTCATGAAATTCAAATGAGCATGACTATGTTCCAGTAAAACTTTATTTTTGGGTACTAAAATTTGAATTTCACATATTTTTCATGTGCTATGATATATTATGCACGTAAATTTCAGCGAAGGAAAGGTTGTTGAAAATCAGAGGCCACTGGGGACAGGCATTTTCGGTTGTCACAATCATTTGGGAGGAGCTCTATTGGCATGTAGTGGTTAGCAGCCAGGGAAGCCCAGCATCCTGCAAGGCAATGACAGTCTCACACAAAATAAAAATGTCCTACACTTTGCATGAGTCCAAACACTCTAAATGGCATTTAGGTACATGAAAAACCTATGTATAATGACCTGAGTCTAAAACTTAACTCCATTTATCTATACAAAGTACTTTGCTGTAGTTTCAATATACACTAAATTTCCCAGGAAACAAGAGGAAATGTTATATTTTGTTCACAGTGCTACACAGAGTTGTTCCCTATTTCAGAGTATCACCTCACCAACAGAAATAGCACTCATGATACTTGGGAGGCCAGCACATCTGTTTCAGTCTGCATTTGCAGCTATTGTAATGACAAATATAAGTGACACGCATCTACCTACTTCATTGCCTTACCTAATGTAGTCATGCTCAAGGGTTTGCATATTAAAATAAATATTTCTCCTTTATAATACAGTTCAGAATGATACTGTGCCTGAGAGGTAATGTGAGATCTTTGAAAAAAATCAATATTAAATTTGACAAACCTACTATCATAAAACTAGGAGTGGTTTACAGTATACCTCAGAAATGATAAGATGCAGACCAGATGCCTTTCCGTTTTTTTTGTTTTGTTACTATTATTGTTGGAATGAGTGATCATCACATGAAGAGAGAAGTGAAACTGGAAACAAAGGCCGTAATTATGGAGGCTCATACAATACTTGCCAAAGTAGGATACTGGAGTAGGATATTGTTTGTCAGGTTTGGAGTAGGATACTGTTTGTATCCAAAGATATAATACAATCTTCTACATTTCTCTGAACCAACTAGTATTTGCCTGGATGATACCAAGAAATTCTAAGATTCCCAGCGACAGGCTGGGAATGGAGAGAATGGGTGCCGGCAACAGTAACAAAACAAAAAAAATTAATGTTAAAAAAGAGTGGGACAACAAAGACAAAGAAATGTTTCATCTGATCACTGTAAACACTGAAATAATTTTGCATAAAGCTCTCATGCTCTCGCTCTCTCTCTAAATATATATACAATCTCCAGCCACTCTCTTTCCTGCTTGTGACCTTTCTCTCAGCATGAATGCCCTTCTCTCCTTTATATATAAAACTGCTAATCATCCACCAGTTTGAACACTATTAAGGTTTTCCTCAATAAAGCCTCTGCTGACAAGCAGAGTAGGACAGCAACCTTGTTACATAGTTTCTTATCAGCCATACTTCTCCTTTATAGGTTCAATACAACTATAATTCAATAGTTATTAGTGCAACTCACTGTTTAAAATTTGGATTCTCTCAGACTGTCACAGTACCATAAGGACAAAAATCCTTTTTCTTTTTTCCACTGTTTCATTCTTAGCATCTAGCATGGTACTTTGCATATAGCGAGTACTCAAAAAATGTCTTTTGCAATGAAAAATTGTTCAGTTCTGCAACTCGAGATGGAAGAGAGGAAGGGAGAGAGGGAGGGGGGATCAGAGAATCTATTTATTCACTCAGAAATATACCAAGTGTTCATTGCACAACAGTTTCTGTGCGGGGGCTGCTTATGAAGGTTGAAGATCTAATATTTTTTCCTTAACTTTTACCTAATTTAACTTTTCCCCAGAAAGTATTAATTTCTAACTACATCAAATTAGTTAGGGTTTATATTTTGGTTACAATCGCCAAACACAAAAACCTAACACCATCCAACAAAATGAGCAAATTAATAAAATGTCTAGGTAAGAGCTTTTAGGGTACTAAAACTGGGTAAGTAGGTTTTATTTCATATTTACATACAGCTTATTTACTTTAACACATAAAATATGACATAACTGTTTAAACTTTATTTTGAAGTAGTATTTAAAGTTAGCAGTCTTCTCTATCTTGAGATTAAAGCCCAGAACATTACTCTCAAGACATCAAAAATACAGATACAAAACATTTTAAGCAGGCCTTTAGTAGTTAATCATAAATTATTAGTTTAGCAAAGAATTGACTTTTAACGAGCTGACAGCTTGTCTGAAGTATTTTCAGTAGGTGAAAAGAACATACTTGCCCACAGTTATGTGAAAATTCCCCGCTACTTTATTGACATATAGATGACCGTGAATTCTGCAAGCATCTGGAGGCTGTGATAAATCATCTTCCCTATTACAACAAGATATGTTAGGATTACTTACAGCACGTTCAATATCGTCACCAATACTGATCTGTTTTCAGGTAATGTTTTCTAAATGTCAAAAGTTGAAAAGCAGTTTTTTTTAAGTCTATACATTTTTTAAAAAGCATTTATCTATAAAGTAGAAAAAATTACTTAATTATTTTTTTACATATTGCATTTACACAAATCTAAAACTCCATGGTTTTTCAAATCTAACCAAAGGAGAGAAAAATTAAAAGAATTCATCCAACAAAGACATACTTGCATCATCTGTTTCTGGCCCTTTAAGGGGCAAGGGGAGGGTGGGGACACGAATGAGGGAAGGGAAGGCATGCCATCTAAGTTCAAGGACAATGATGCTTTCTTCCTCAGCAAATGCAAAACCTCTACATAGTTTTAAATTTAAATAATCATTTTCATGATTATAGGATTTCCAAATACCAGCTATTCCAATCTATAAAAGAAAAATAAGTAATATAAAAACACAAAATTCCTAATCAAAAGTCATACATCATCATAATGGAAAATGCAATTAATTTATTCTTAAAACATAACATAATTTTATATGGCAGTACACCATATACACATAAAAGAGAAAAATTAAATGAAAATGAAATACAGTGAACCCTTGAACAACGCGAGCACTGAAATCCACATATAACTTTTGACTCCATCAAAAGTTTACACAGTTGTCCTTTGGTATCTATAGGGGATTGGTTCTAGGACTTGAGGATATCAAAATTTGAGAATGCTCTAATCCCCCATATAAAATGGCATAGATTAATGCAGACAGTTGGCCTCTGTAGTTATTGAAATAAATCTGCATATAAATTAACCTGAGCAGTTCAAAACCATGCTGTTCCAAGGATTAACTATAACATATTTGTGATAATCCTGATCAATATCACAGGCTATAAATTTAAGTGTAAAAAGATATCTTCATCATACAGAATGATTACATTTTCTCTGAGAAATATGAAATCAGAGAACCAAATCAATACTAAAATTATGTCAAAGTAAATTCATAATAAATAGTTGCATTTTTAAAATATATACCTCTCACCTTGGTGGAAATGCTATTGAACTTCTAAAAGCACCAACAAAATGAAAAGACAATCGGATAACATATTCACTGATACATCTGATAAGGGTTTAATAGCCAAAATTTATAAGGAACTTATAAAATTCAACAACAAAATCCAACTGACACATGGGCAAAGGATCTGAATAGACACTTCTCCAAAAAGGACATACAAATGGCCAAGAGATATATGAAAAAATGTTCAACACATCACTAATCATCAGAGAGATGCAAATTAAAACCACAATGAGGTATCACCTCACACCTGTCAGAATGGCTCCATCAACAAATCAATAAACAAGTGTTGGCGAGGGTGTGGAGAAGGGGAACCCCTGTGCATTGTTGGTGGGAATGCAGACTGGTGCAGGCACTGTGAAAAGTAGTATGGAGTTACCTTAAAAATTTAAAAACGGAACTGCCTTAACCAAGCAATTCCACTTCTGGGAAAATAGCCAAAGAAACTTGAAACACTAATTCAAAAGAATATATGTACCCCTATGTTGACTGCAGTATTATTTACAACAGCCAAGATTTGAAAGCAGCCCAAGTGCCCATCAGTAGATGAGCGGATAAAAAAGCTGTGGTACAGCAACACAATGGAATATTCGCTATAAAAAAGATGGAAATCTTACCTTTTGTCACATCATGGGTGGACCTGGAGAGTATTATACTAAGTGAAATAAGCCAGTCAGAGAAAGACAAGTAGCAATGATTTCACTTATACGTGGAACCTAATGAACAAAATAAACTAACGAAAAAATGTATACACCTCACCTTGATGGAAGACCTGTTGAAGTTTTAAAAGCACTTTTAAATAGCACATCTTGAAGTGAATGTTCTTCTTGTAGTCTACTCTGAATCAGCTGCAGCATCCTAAATATAATACAAATGATAGTTTATAAATACAGTAAGGTACACAAAGAAAGCCAACCCTTTTTTAAAAACAACAATTAGATGACTTAGCTAAGCCATACATTTATTATTACAGGACTTTATTCTAAAATAAAGTACCAAGTTTTCTTTGGTCATTTTCCTTGAAAGCAGGAAGAGTGAGGTAGGATGGCTACAGGTCTAATAGCTGGGCTCCATAACGCAGTCTGACTCCATCAATAATGGACATGTAGTCTGCGTCATCAATAAGGAGCTTTTGCTCATCTGAATATCTAAATTCATACATGCACACAGTAAATACAAAATTCTTACTTTTTGTCAGGCATTAAGTGTTATAGATACCAAAAAAAAATCCCACACAAATAAGGGGCCACATAATAGATCTGATAGACTTAGAGTAGGAGATAAGTGGGGTATAGAGCCACAGCACAAGCATCAAATTTTCATTACAGACCAGGATACAGTGCCATTTAAGATCATCTGGTATCGCCTTTTCCAAAGAAACCTGACTTTTATTCTATGACAAGACCATTCTAAACAAAATATTATACTCTACCTATAATTTCTGAAAAGAATATCAGCATGTAAGGCAGAGGATTATAAAAAACAAAGTATACATTCGAAAACTCATGAGCAGATTTTCTTTTTAAATATAACAAGCCACAAACAATAAATTAGTTGCTTGAAGATTTTTTTGAACAAAATTCTTATGTTCACAATAACTTATGAAATTGTTTATTCCAAACAACAAAACCAAAATTAAAAGCTTTTCCTCTAACATTTCTACCTTTGGGCCTCCTCCAATATATTTTCAGCAATAACTTTGTATTTTCAGTTATAATCCTATGTTATCTTCTTTAATTCTGTATCTTTAAATAACTAACACTCAAAGTCATCTGTATTAAAGTTCAAACTCAGCAAGTATAAAAATTAAAAAGAAGGGAAGGAGGAATGAACAGACAAAACACAGAGGAATTTTAGGGCAGTGAAACTATCCTATAGATACTGTAATAGTGGATACATGTCATTATACATTTGTGAAATCTCACAGAATGTGTAACAACAAAAGTGAATCCTAATAATGTAAACTATGGACTTTGAGTGAAAATGATAAGCCAATGTAGATTCAAAGATTGTATGAAATGTACCACTCCAGTGGTATGATGGAAATGCACCACTCAGATGTTAACAATGGTGATAATGGCGCACACGTGTGGCAATGTGTGAGCAAGAGGTATTTGGGAACTCTGTACTTTTTGTTCAATTTTGCTGTGAACCAAAAACAATTCTAAAAAATAAAATTTTAAATAAAACTTGAGAAAATTATAAACAAATGCAGGCACTTAAAAAAGGAAGCAAACGTAAATCTGAAAAAACTTCACATCCCATCATAAAACAAGATATAAAATACTATGCCCCTTCAACTAAAAACACTGGCAAAACAGGACTCTTTAAAATAACCAGTCATTTGTAGACTGTAAATTTAGTTAAGAATAAATCTTAAGTACAGAAATAAAAAGCAGAAATAGGAAAGGTTATTTATGTCCAGGGATAGAGATTTAGTACTACAGGAGAGAACGTAATTAGAATGCTAAATATTTTAAGAAAGCAGAACATCAACTGAGAGAAAACTTAAATCTCTTTGAGCAAATTCTAAAGGTAAAAAAATTTTGGTAAGTACATTATTCAGAATGCTAGGTCCTGGATATCTCTAGTCCGTTCAAGAATATTTGTTTGAGAACTGCACACCTGAAACCTATATAGTTTTATTAACCAACCTCACTCCAATAAATTCAATAAGAAGAAAAAGAAAAATACTGAATAAACTAATGTACTGTTTAAAAAAACAAATTAAAAAATAAACTACTTTTAAAACCATTTCATTATTAAAAAAAAAAAAAAAAAAAAAAAAGGAGTATTTCTTTAGAAGCAGCACACCATTTTGCAGAAATCTTCAAAAAGCCAGATCCCATCTTCAGATTTATACATCCAGAGATTAAAATCTTTGGATATAATGCTAGCAGAAATTGAAAGCCTCATATTTTTGTGTCTTATATTTCCAGAGTTAAATTTTTAGTGCTGGGCAGTGGAAAAAGACAATGATGACACCAAACTATATTTAGGGGTGTGTGTGTATGAGTGTGTGTGTGTGTACGTAATTCTACCTCAAATATACCAATAAATATCCAAGTTTATATTCCATATGTGAAGGCACATAGAAAACTCTACTATGATGGAGAATGGCTAACATTTTATTAGTAAAAACTTAGTCTCTGCTTCCACTAATTACTAGTCCTGAACAATGAATGAAATTCCAGATGAAATATCTCACTTTAATATTTCGAGATTTAAGTAACATATTTCATGTCTAGGCAGCTCCCTACTAAAATCACTAGAACCCCAGAAACACCTAATACTCAGTTCTTTTGTTCAACTACTTGATTTCAACTTTAATTTTGAAATCTCCCCAAATAGTGAACTTGGAAATTAAAAGAGAAAGGCCTTTGAAATATACTTAGGGGTGAGAAAGAAAATTTTTTAAAAGATGGGTAAAAAATATGTTTTTGTAATAATCTTAAATTAGGTAAAAAGCCTTTCTAAGCACAAGACATAGCCTGGAAACAAACAACAAAACACACACACAAAAAACACACAATCTATGGTGGTAGGTGTAGAGGAACCACTTATAACAAAGAACTCATTTCTTTAATATACATAAGATTCTTTAGAGTTATTTTTTAAAAAAAAAACAAAATGGGTACATGGCATGAACAAGCAATTTCACACACAAAAAAGAAGTACAAATGGAGGGAAAAACCATAAAGATATTAAATTGATTCATAAAGAAATAACTAATTAAAACAAGTGCCATACCATTTTTCACCCATCAAATTGCTGAAATTCACCCAAAAATAAAAGTCTTGTTATACCCACTGTTGGTGGTTTTGTACGGAAACAAGTACTTTCATATAGTTTTGGAGTACAGTATAAGCCAAACTATTTGGGCAAGATATTTGGCATTACCTATCAAAATTTTTTCCAGTTTTATTGATATATAATTGACATAACAACACTGTATAAATTTAAGGTGTATGGCATATAATGTGATATAATGTAACTATTGCAAATAATTACAACAATCAGTTTAGTTAACAGCCATCACCTCACATAGTTAAAAATTTTTTTCCTTGAGATAAGAACTTATGAAAATGTTAAATATCCTCTGAAAGAGAAATTCCATTTCTAGAAACTACACACATACACACACACACACAGCACTTAAGGAATTAGATTCAAGAATTTTCACTGAGCACTGTTTTTAATATTAGAATCTTGCAAGCAATCTACCCATCAAAAATGATCCAATTAGATAAACTATAGTTTATCTATAAAATGGACTACTATAGGTACTTAAATGGGAAGTTGTACAAAATATCACATTAGATGAC
This sequence comes from Miniopterus natalensis, assembly GCF_054644295.1. Taxonomy (NCBI): domain Eukaryota; kingdom Metazoa; phylum Chordata; class Mammalia; order Chiroptera; family Miniopteridae; genus Miniopterus; species Miniopterus natalensis. Next base: position 153,309,773 of record NC_142082.1, on the reverse strand, counting down.
AAAAAGCAAGTTATTGAACCAACATATGGAATGATCCCATTTGTATTAGGAAAAAATAACAAACAAAATATGCAAACATATAGAAAATTTTATATGAACAGAAAATTTTTAGAAGGCTCAAGAAATTTAACTCTGGTTATTACCGCTAGTCATTACTACTAGGTTTATGGAATAATGAGGAGGCTTTTACTTTTATTTATATCCTTTCTGTCCAAACTGAGTATTAAACAATGATCATACATTGCTTTTTAAAATTTCAAATGAAAACTAAAGTGTACTCATGATTCAAAGGATTAACATAACTTTCTTAAGATCTGGTAAAACTTTTGAATATAGATTGTATTAAATATATATATTCTGCTAATATTTCATGCAGAGAAATCCCTAGAAAAATATGCCAATTTATGATTAAGTCGCAACAGAGAAGATGGACAAAGTGGGATTTAGGTTTCCATGGACCACAATACTTTGTTTACTTATTACCTCAGCCACTCTCTGTGCTGTGGTGAAAGATCAAACATTACCTGAAATAAAGAAAAACATAATCACCAACACTGTCAATTTTCTCTTGGCCTTTATATAATAATTTTTAAAATTTTCTTTGATAAAGAAACAAATTTATAGTGGTGTTACAAGCAAGATTTCATGATTTACATTTAATCTTCTATAAGTCAACCTAAAAATTGAAATATATTTTTATTCAAAAATAGTATAAAGAAATTTTATTAATCACAAATATTTTCCCATTACAGTTATCAACATGTATGAGAATGGATACAAATTGGTAATCTATCATATGTACAAAACAGTATCTTAGGACTTAAAATCATTTAAATAATGCCAGCATGAAACTTAAGTATTTAAAAAGAAAAAGACATACCGCTTAAGTATAATATTCAAGCTTCCAAAGTCCCTATCCTCGGGGATAATGAGCTAAACAACAGCACTGTAATTCTTAAACGTATTAATCAATAAAGCAGTACTCAAGAGATTTTATTGGGGCACTATCGTCATCAACTGTCTGTCCGTGGGCTGTGCATGTATGTTCTTTGGCTAATCCCTTCACCTTCCGTTATCCAGTCCCCGCCACCTCTTCACCTCTGACAGCTGTCAGTCTGTTCCATGTATCCACGCCTCTGGCTCTATTTGTTCGTTAGTTTATTTTGTTCATTAGATTCCACATATTGAAAAGACTTAAATTTGGTAAAAGTAGAATACAAGCAAGACAGAATTTCCAAATCATTACAGGAAAAGAAAATTTCATCACTATAGCACCTCTAAGAAAAAGAAAAGGAAACTATTAGAAATCATTAACAAAAATATCTCAGAGGGAAGGTGGGGGTGGGTGGGTGGGGAGAGATTAGCCAAAGAATCTATATGCACATATGCGTAATCCATGAGCACAGGCAATAGTGTGGGGAAGGCCTGGGGAGGGGAGTGGGTGCCAACTGGAAGGGGTCAATGGGGAAATAGGGATATCTGTAATATTTTGAACACTAAAAAACTAATACTACTAAAATAAAAATAAAATGGGAAAAAAATAAGAATAAGATTATAAAACAGACATTAAAGGCTTATTCAAAATGCTAACAATGGTTATCTGAAGATTTTGGTATTAGATACAACATCCCCCCTGCTAAATTTTTACCAAAAAAATGGATTATTTTTGAATTAAGAAATATATTTTAAAAAATGGCTGAGACAAGACGAACCAAAAGAAAATATCAAAACTGTTTTTAAGGGAACAATTACTTAAAGCATATTACTTTTAAAAACACAGGAATCAAACTTACTGGTTCATAAACTAGACCATCTGCTGATGCGACCATTGTTTCTGCTAAATCCAGTACATCTGCTCCAATATCTGCATTAAAAAAATTAGACGTTTTACATTCTATGCTGAGTCAAACTATATCTGATATAACTAACATATTAAGATGACTAACAGAAAACTCACTTTCCTACACTGCTTATTTAAAAGTTAAAAGAGTAGCATTACAGAGATTTGATCACGATTATTCCAAAAATAATGCTTTTCCCACTTCTTGCACAGTAAAAAAAATAATTCGGCATCTCATGGTAAAATGTATAAGCTTTACTGAAGAGCTTTGCAAAAATTGGCAAGGACCTAAACACAAGTACTACATGGCTGCTACAAAAATTGTTAATTATAAGAATTATTTTTAGAGATTAAAAGAAATCATACGGCAAAGCTACTGATGGCTTTTTAAATATCAATAGTCAATAGAAAAAGTTTATTTTGAAAAAGCTAAAATTCTAATGGTATTTAAACACCTAAAATAAGGTAAAATATATGTAGTATTAATACTAGCTCATAATTTGAATACAAAGTATCTTTCTCTTAAAACCACTAACATAAGGAAAGATAAATGGAAAAGGAAAAGAAATTTAAGGTTTTTCTGAGATAAAATGTCCCCAAAATTAATTTCCTTAATGGGATAATACTATTTCACACTTTAAAAAATTTCGTCTGAACTACTAAATTCTTGGTCTCCACTTTTCAAGTGGTAACTTAAAAGATAACTTTCATGCAAAAGCATCCTCATTTTTTGAAAGTTGTACTGATTCAAACATTATCAGGAATATATATTAACACTTTTTCACTACTACCAGTATAATCAAGTGAAGCCAGTGAAGAAAACAGAAAAGAGATCACTATTAACTTAAAATACTTTGATCTGTATTTTAATATGCAAGAGTAAAAGTAAAGGGTGGTAAACTGAAAGAGTGGAACAGGATATTCTTGAGAAACATGAGTGTAAAAACTGATAGTCCAAACAAGAAATAAATAAAGGATATACCTAGCCCTGCCAGCATGGCTCAGTGGTTGAGCAGTGACCTATGATCCAGGAGATAGAGGTTCGATTCCCGGTCAGGGCACATGCCTGGGTTTCAGGCTCGATCCCCAGTAGGGGGTGTTTAGGAGGCAGTCAATCAATGTTCTCTCATTGATGTTTCTATCTCTTTCCCTCTCCCTTCCTCTCTCTGAAATCAGTAAAGATATATTAAAAAAAAAAAAAAAGTATACACCTAAACTAAAACACATTCACAAAAATTTCCTCCAATTTCTTTTATTTGAATTATACTAATGTGAAAGTTAAATCTCTTCTCTTTCTGGAGAAGAAATTTAAAGAATATAAGTTGGGGAGAAAACAACTTGCATTATTAAATAGCACTGCAATACACTTTAAGATATCGTAAAGAAAAAATAAAACACAATTCAGTGGGTTTTGCCTTTTACTAGCAATTGTTTAAACCATAACTATATATGGATTCACCAAGTTCAAGGTGTACTTACACTGACACTTCATGGCAACAGTAATATCTATATTGATTCTCAATTTGCTAAAAGACAAAAAGGAAACTTTAGTACCTACCAAGTAATCAATAAAACATGAGAAATAGAAATCAATGAAAAACGTGGATTTCAAGAATATGTCTTATTAGAACTGAAATGTATTTCTTATGGCCATAACAAAGGCACTTTAAAAGTAAAAATTCTATTTTACAATTATTCCAAAAGCCTTTATGATTTTATAGGTTCTTAGTACAGTATATTGTAATTTAATTTTATTAAATTAAATAACTCCAAGAAACTCAGAAAAATAAGTCTTAATCTTTGTTAAGATTATGTAGAATATGAACCTTATGTAGAATATTCCTTTAAAACTTTCAAAATCAAGAGTTAGGAATTGCAAGTCTTTCTCCTCTGTTTATCAAGTAAATACAATATACATCAGGATTATGCCTGATTCCCTACAAATACTATCTTCTTTATTCTTTACCATGGACCTGTGAAGTGTGTAGCTTCACAGTTTTGTAGGTAAGACAATAGTGTTCGGGGTAGTATAAATGCCTGGCATGAGATCACGTAACCACTGAAATGGCGTATCGGAAACTAGGTCTGTGTGACTTGATAAATGCAACTCAATTACCAGGAAAAAACCTCCGATGCTTAAAGTTTTGCATGGTCTTTTTAAAAGGCTCAACTAATGCTTTATTTTCAAATGATGAGTTCAAACTGAATTAATTTTCAAATATTAGAATTAATTAAGCACCATGAATAACAGAATGAGTACAATCAATATCAGACTTGTCCTATGCTATCAAAACTTTTTTCACTCGAATAATTTGCATATGGTTTCAGTAAGAATTTTTTGAGCTTCAAAAGATTTTTCAATAAATTTTGAGAGCTTCACAGAGCCTTAACATTGTCTAGAGTTCAAGCTGTGCTCCAAATAACCCTGGGGTTTAAGCCCAGGAGACGCTGTAGGAACCAGAGGAGAAGACCAAGTAGACAGGCTTCTGGACATCCTCACTATGCTTAGGTGGTGAACTATGTAAGGCTCCATTTGGAAAAAAATAAAGTGCTTCATTGGTGCTAAAAACAAAGTAAGAAAAATAACATATTCCTTGAAAACCTATGTTCTCAAGAATAACACTCATGTTACAGATGAAGCTGAGGCCCCAAAAAAGTCAGTTGTGCGACTTACCCAAGGTTACACAGCAATTTACAAATGTGGATTTACTTCTCACTAGCATCACGAAGAAAGTACTATAATTATTATCCTCATTTAGTAGGAAAAGAAACTGAAGCACATGCAGATATAGATTTAGTAACTTCCCATAGCTAGTAAATGGTAGAGCTAGGATGGGAATTCAGAAGCAAATGTCTCCCCTATCTAGTACAATCTTAATATTATAAATCTGTTATTTTCAATCAATTAAAAAATCCAAATAATAAAAAATGGTATATCTGTATCCTTATTATGGTACTATATTTTCAAAGTTTTAAGTGATGTTATTTACGTTAAAATTTAGTTTAAATGTAATTTATAAAAATCAAGTTATAAGTATATGTAATGTATACTTAAACAATATATTTTCCAAATTACACACATCAGTAAGCTATTTCAAAATCTAAAGAGTAAATAATTTTAAAATATTAAACAATCTCCACCAGTTCAACATCTTAAAAAAAATAACACATTATATGTTTTCCTAACCTTTTTATACAGTGCATATCAAATCAGAGAACCTCCCTTTTAGAATTTAACCAGTATTCAAATTATTCTAAAATGTTTCACCTAATGCACGTAATTAATGAGAGTTTATAAGAACTATTTCTTCAGAACTAAAATAAACCAAATAGAAAGGTTAGACATTTTTTAAAAAGGTGTATTATCTTTAAAACAACTTAAATCTAAAGGTATTTAAAGAAGAAAAAAGTTACCTAGAAAAATCCTTGTCTACTTCATATTCATATTTCATCCATGTATCTTGATATACTGAAAATTCCATTATAGTTAATAAAGCCATAGTGGTAAATGCTATTAGAGAAACTGAGAAATCAAACAAAAAAGAATAAGAGAATTAAAACAATTTTTTAAAAGTAAACACTAGGAAATTATTTTAAGTGAGATTAAATATATCAAATGCCTTAATGCTTGCCATATGAATTAACACTATAAAAAGGTTTTCTCAAAATGTCCATTATAGACATTTTTTCTAAAACAGCTCAAAAAAGATCTAATAAACACAAAAATGAACACAAACATATTATTGAGAAAGCATTTTATTTCTTTAATAACACAAAACTTTTACTTTCTTATACATAGCAGTGTCACAGATACAATAAAGTAAGCATATATATTACAATATAAATTTGAAAACAGTCCCCTCATAACTAAAAATGCATCCATGCTTGCAGCCCAATTTAAAAAAAACATACATCTCAAATCTCTAATAAAACTCTCCTCTACTTTGGAATCTCCTAAACATACCATTTCATTTATAAAAGCAACTCACAAAGGTGAGAAAAAGGAAAGAACTATCATACACTATGACAAAACACACTTAAAATCTATTGTGCAACAAGAACTTGCACTATTTTTGTTAACAAAAGTTAATCACAAGAGATTAGAAATAGTAAGCAACTTAGTACACATTTACCAAATGAAATGTCAATCTTATATGAAACATATTATTTTATTAGCTCTTCAGAGGGAAAGAAATAATAGTAAATACTGTTATAGTTCCATATTTTTCTTATATATTCCATTATTTATTTATTTTATTTAACAAATACTTCTATCTGTATCAAGCACTGTCCTAAGCATTTTATAAGTATTAACTTATTTAATCATTATAGCAACCTTACTATGTAAATACTGATATCATCCCCAATTCATGGAAGAGGAAACTAAAGCAGAGATAGACTGATTAACTTCTTCAAGGTCAAGTAGTTAGGAAAGGAAAGAAGTGGGATTTAAATTCAGTCCGATTCCAAAGTCTAAGCTCTTAACTATTACCCCATGCTGCCTCTCTCCAGTAATGTAAAATTTAAGAATTTTTATTGTAATGTCTAAATTGATTTATTCTTAAGTAAAAGCACTGAATTTCACATCATTAAACAACTTCCAAGTTAAATTATATATATAATCTTATTAATATAATTATACATAACTCACCAGCACCAAAACAGTAAAATTTTTTACGTAGTGTTTTAATAAACACTGCTAAATGCACAGACTGCACTGAATTAGATGCCAAAGAAAATATATATAATAAAATTAGAGCAAAACAGCGTCACATACGTAAGAACAGCCCAATTACAAAGTTCCTACAGATTGATTGAGTTCATTCTCATGGCTATATTTCTGTATATAGACTGGGTCACTCAAAAGCTGCATTTAGTGAAAGAGTCTAATTTGAACTGATACTCACCTGTACCCCCACTGGCTGAAGTCTCTACATAGCTCTCGGGAACCTTTGGAAAGGCATCCAATTCTTTCACCAAACTTAAGGTTTTTTTTCGATTCAGTCGCCTCATCTTCAGGAAAACCTTCTTCTTTCATATAGTCATGCTAAGAAAGAAATAATGAACAAATGTATCCTATAAAAAGATAAAAAATATTTTTTATTTACATATATATATTTTTAGATATAGATAAATGTCCTTGGAAGAACTTAATATTCTCATTCCTCCTTGAAAAAAAAGCTTAACACTTTTTCCTATCCTTTCTCCACTCCTACCCTGACAAAAAGTACTAATGAAAGGTGATTTACACAAACACATTAAGTAGCAAAAAAAGAAAAAAAAAAAGTGAAAAGCAAGTCAATCACATTCATAGTAATTTTTCTCCTATTAAATTTACAAATATATAAAAATAATACAGTCCCACTAAGAAATGACAATGAAGTAAACTGGCATGCTCATACATTGCTAATGAGAATATAACTATACGCTATTCCTATTTTGACTAAATTCCTTTTTTAGGAATGTATCTTAAGGCAATAATCTGGGTTGTGCAAAAAAACTGGATCATAGGGATATTTCTCATATTGTTATTTGTAACTATTGAAGATAGAAACAAACTCATGGTATCCAATATATACACAAAAATGTTAAAAGTAGATTATGGGCGGATTTAATTGTCTTCTCTACAAAATGCTCAACTTAGCAAATTATCTAATTTTAGTATAAAAATATTTAAAAGTTGACTGCTATTCTTGTCAGCATGCCAACTACATCCAAGGTACATTACATAGCCATAAAAACAACTGAATTTTCAAGTATTTATATGATTTTTATGACTGATTTACAGAAATACTATAGGTGATACTATAAAGCATTACCAGAAATCAAAGTTGTATCAATAAAATCAACACCTAGCTGCAGAATACATCGAATGGTTGCAGAAGCCATTAAAAGGGAAAGAATGTCTCTAGAAAAAAAAGCAGAAAGATTTGTCTAAAATCTAGTGGGTAGGGTTAATATAGAAGGACAGGCCACAGAAAGGGCATTCACAGAGAAAAAGGAGAGGCAGAGAAGTAAAAACTGGCAGCAACCATGAATATTGTCCAAAGGTGAGCAGGCCCTAACCAGGGACACTACTACTCAGCCCTGAGGTGAAGCTGGAGGCACATACAGGTTGATTTCATCTGCCGATAAAAACATCCAACTAACTCCCGTTGATCTCATGCTTACAAAGCGGCCTTTAGGTTATCATTTTGCTTCTCGTGTATATGGTTTTCCTAAGAAAAAAGGAGCATGTAGACAAAAAAGGATATTTTCTAATTCCTAGGGAAGTTATAAAACTCACATTCTCATTTGTAAATTAAGCTTGAGTGTTTGTTAGGCATAAGCCAAGCTCCTGCTCCCTAAAACTGTTCAACTGAGAGAATAATCGAATTTATTTTCTGTACCTGCTGAGTGGTAACTGCACCAAGACTGATCCTCCTCCAATCGTTCCACTCCTATTCATCCTTTCCTACTGGAGTTAATATTAAATAAGTTCAATCTTCTTATCTTTAAAACTCTCCACTAAAGCTCAAGCCCAACTCCAACTACTGATCTCTGTCTGCATACCCACAGGTAAACTCAAAAGAGTAAGCTGTCCCCATTCATCCCGTGACTGCTTCCTCAGCACAGGCTCACCTCTTAACTAAATTCCTCGCAGTGAGGTCACTAACAACTTCCTAGGTACTAAATCCAATGGACGCGGTCAGTCTTGACCTAATTTTGCCTATGAGAAAACACACTATCACTCGTTTTTCTTCTTGAAACACTCTTACCATGGCATGACAGTATACTCCTGATTTTCATTCTATCTCTAAGACCTTCTTTGGCTTACTCTGAGGATTCTTCTTCCTCCAATTCTGCAGTAAGCCTTCCTCCCAACCTCTAGTTTCCCCAAGTGATTTCCTATTCTTTCAGTTTCCATCTACATGTTGATTCCTCCCAAATCTTTATTCCTAGTCCAAAGCTCTCTGCAGACGTGTATTGTCTTTTTGCCTCTATTAGTTTCATGGGGGAACTCCAAAGACAATTCAGACTCAACAAGTTCAAAAATGAGTACTTCACCCTACCCAACCTGTTTCTCCTGTGTTCCTATCGTAGTTAATGACAACACCATGTACCCCAAAACATAAGCCAAAAACACAAGCAAGAAACACCAATTACATTCCTTTTTTCCTTTTAATTTTCACCTGAGGATATTTTTCCATTGCTTTTCAGGGGGAGTGCAATGGGGGAGAGAGAGAGAGAAATATCTATGTCAAAGAGACACATTGATTGGTTGCCTGCTGCATCAGCCCTGACCAGGACCTCAGATCAAGCCTGCAACAGAGGTATGCGCCCTTGGTTGGAATCCAACCCAGGACCCTTCTGTCCACGGGCCAACACTTCAACCACTGAGTCAAACTGGCTAGGGCATGAATTACATTCTTAAACTTATGTTCTTCTCTTTTCCTGGCCACACAGAAGTTCCTTACTAGGACCCTGGTCCCAACTGCCACAATCCATCACTGCATTGCTTCAACAACCTTTAATTATCAATCTTTCAATTCACTCCCCATACTACAGCCAACAATTTTTTTAATATATAAAAGTGATCATATAAATTTTCTTTTGAAATCTTTGTCCTAGGTTCATTCCCATTACATTTGAAGAGTTTGGACTCTATCCTAACAAAGTTTACAAAGCCCTCAAAAACCAGGTCCTGCTTACCTTTCTTCTAACCCAATCTACCAAAGTCTAAATTCTAGCCAAACTATGTAAATCACTTTCTAGTCCTTCAACATGTTGTTCTCTGCCAAATATACCCTTTCTCCCTCCCTCTCCTCGACCTCTGCATTTAGCTAACTCCTACTTACTCTTTAAGTCTCAGTCTAGACATCTCTCTGAAGGAGTAAAAAACCTTCTAGGACCTCAAACATACTAGTTGTAGTATATGCTCCTAGAACACTTTCTAATTGCTTGCCTAACTTCCTGTTTTCTACATTGTAATGTTATAGCAGGAACCATGTCGAACTTGATCTTTGTATGTCTAGTGCCTGGCACAGTAGGTATTTAATAAACATTTGCGGAAGGAAAAAATGAAGGTAGGAAATTTCTCCAGAAACATCCATGGTTGCACAGCTTTCCAATCAAAATGAACTGTCATTCTTAGATAAATAAATATATAAAAATATAAGATCCACAAAGAGAAGGAGTTTTGTTTTGTTCACAGTATGTACCAAGCACCTAGAACAGTGGCTGGCACATAGTAGGTAGCATTGTTGGGCAAATGAATAAAATTGTTACTTCCTAAATTTTCTATATTTTTATAAGCTTTATAAATGCTTTCATTAAACTGTATGCAAGTATAAAGATATGTAAAAGTTAGTTTTACAAAGCCTCTAACAATTCATATAGCCTATCAGCACTCCTCCCTTAAGTCTAACTAGCATATCCCACTTGGCTGCTTCTCAATCTCTAGCTTCTTCCATTCCTATTTCCCATGATTACTATTCTGGAATGGAGTACCTTGTCACTCTACTGCTGCTCCTGTCCCATTCCTAACCTACAGCACCAACCCACATCCAAGAAACTCATTGTATCTCCAGTACTTGCCACTTTCATCTACAGAGCCACTGTTCTGATATGAACAAGTTATCCAATAACTCCTAGTTTTTCTTAAAAAACTCTACCTGCTCTCAATATGAAAACCTGATGTTCAACTGGTTGTAATTCCCTTTAAGTTCTTACTTTATTTCTGAGACTCAAAGGGTAAAAAAATGTAGCATGTGTTATCATTATTTCTCAACCACCTCTTCCTTTTTCAAATCTATTTTCCAATAATAAACACATATACGACATAGAATTACAGCCTAACTTCTATATTATGTGCTAGATATTATTTGAAGCACCTTATATATTAATTCATTTAATCCTCTACGACTCTATGAAGTACATACTATTTTTATCTCATTTATATATAAGGATACTGAGGCACAGAAAAGTCAAGTAATTTTTACAAGGCCACTCAGCAGGTGGTAGAAGCAGCCTGGCTCCGGAGTTCGCGCTCCAAAGCACAGTGTACACTCTCACTTCAGTACTTACCATTTTCTCCATCTGGATACAGTTATAATTCCAGGGGGGATAAATGGTGAAAGGAGACTTGACTTAGGGTGGTGAACACACAACACAAAATTATGTCTTATAGAATTGTACACCTGAAACCTGTATAATTTTATTAACCAATGTCACCCTGATAAATTCAATTAAAAAAGTAAAATTAAAAAAAATTTCCCTAATGACTTCAGCATCTGGATCACTAAATCTGCTTCTCTTCTCCTCCATCCTTTGGATCTCACGACCTGATGTCACTCATCCTATGGCAGTCACTCACAATTATAACCCTTTCACCATGTAAATGGAACAGATCTACTCCAGTGACCTCCATCTTAATTCTACCCAAGGCCTCACCAAGCAAGGCCATGCTTTGGCTCTCTTAATTTTTAAAACTGCTCCACTTCTAAAATCCAAGACACTAATTTTCCTCTCTAAGCAGAACCAATTACCCTCCCAACTCCTTAACTGCCTGACTAGGAGAGAATTAATTTGCTCTTCATTTTCCCTGTGTTCTCAATCTCTTGGGCTCCTCTGTTAATCCAGTTCGATTGCTCCCATTCACACTCTATTTGTTCTCCATCCAGTTCAGTCAGCTATTTTTAAAAATGACTTAGAAATACCCTAGATTTGTGGTTTCCAGAAGTCAGAATGTCTTTTACATATCAAAATGTCTTTTCTTTTTGAAATGATGTAGACAGGGTTTTTTTTCTTTTGTTTTTAGATGTATCCATTAGTAAAATTAAAAACTGCAATTCTATGTCAATGCTCAAATACAGCCCCTTTTCTTTTTTTCTATATATGTTTTATATATGTTTCTATATATGTTTTAAAATCTAAAGTTTTAGATTTTGTGGAGCAGTACCAAATTTTAGGTACCATTGCACTAGATTCCTTTGCCTACTGGTTGGTGCTGCTCTTCATATTTTGACAATCTGTAGTACCATCTCTGTTTTCTCCAATTTCTCTCCTAAACTGTCATGTATGAAAAAAAGAAAAAACTCCAGGTCGTCACTGATAACAGTTGAGACTAAGACAATGGTTTGAAAAGCTGCATAAGAAATAAGAAACCACTTTTCATGCTGGAACACAGTGACACATAGTATCAACACTCAGTCTAAGTATATATGTTCTGTAGCCCATATTTTATCCTTGCATCCATTTGAATATGAGACTATCAGATGCTTTGCCAAAATTAAAGTGTAGAATTCATGACACTTTTTAGGCTGTCTGCTCAATTAAGTTTACTTACTTCTCCAAACAAAAATGGAGAAACAATTTATCTCCTGCTACAGACATTTTAGGAGCTAACTTCTATTTTAAAAATGTATTTGGCAATATGAGAAATATTTAATTGGTTAATACATATGGACATGCTATAGGTTCAACTGTGTCCCTCAAAAAGATATATTGGAATCCTAACCCCGGCACCTGGGAATGGGCCTTCTTTGGAAATATTTGGGTCTCTGAAGGTGTAATCAGCTAGGATGAGATCATACTGGGTTAGAGTGGCCCAAAATCCAATGACTAGTGTCATTATTAAGAAAACCATGGGAGGTGAATCTACAAAGTGTCCAATAAAGAAAAAAGCAAAAATTAAAATTAAAATTAAAAAGGCCATGTGAAGACACACAGACACATGGGGGAGAATACCACGTAAAAACAGAGGCAGAGATTAGAAGCATCTACAAGCCAAGGAGTGCCAAAGATTGCCCAATGCTAGAGGAGGCAAAGAATAATTCTTTCCTAGAGCTGTAAGAGGGAGCATGGCCCTGCTGACACCTTGACTTCAGTCTGAAAGCCTCCAGAACTATAAGAGAATAAATTTCTATATTTTTAAGCCACCCAGTGTATGGTAATTTGTTACAGTAGCCCTATAAAATTAAAACAAGGCTTTAGTAAGAATGAGAAAGGAAACAGAACAAGTATTATCCAGACTAACACTCAACTTCAGAAAGGAAAAGCAAAACTACAACTTAGCTGTAATTTTAAATTACTTAATTGCATTAAAATACACAATGATAAAAATGTTTTTATGAAAGATAGCTTAGCTTCAGTTTACAAACACTGGAATATCCAAAAGAAGTACTTATTCCTTTTACTTTAAAACTTACAGGCTTAGGTAAATATTATGTTTTTAAAATTATTCACCATAATATAATTCAAATAAATCTAATAACCTTCTAAGTGATTAAAAAGGTTTACTTGGAAGCCAAGTAAGACAGTATAAATATGAGTTTTGTGATCAGAAACATTTGGGTTACTACCTAGGCACTTATTAGTTGTGTGACAAATTTGGGAAGATCCTCAACTTCTCAGAAACCTCTATTATCATTGTATTTTAAAAGGAGGGAGAGGGAAATAGTGGTTACCTCACAGTTTTTACTCAAGATTAAAAAAATAAGACATTCGCCCAGCCAGGCGTGGCTCAGTGGTGGAGCATCGACCTAGGATCCAGGAGATCAAGGTTCGATTCCCAGTCAGGGCACATGCCCAGGTTTCTGGCTTGATCCCCTGTAGGGGGTGTGCAGGATGCAGCCTACCAATGACTCTCTCATCACTGATGTTTCTCTCTCCCCCTTCCTCTCCCTGAAATCGATAAAGAAATGTTAAAAAAAGAGAGACATTCAATAAATGCTTCTTTCTAATACTCAAAAGAAATGCAAATATTTGTAGGATATTTGAGAATTATGTTAACGCCTTTAAGGAAAGTGGGAGAATATATGAGATTAGTTAATAACATCAATAGACTGAGGATGATACAAATTACTAGAATAAAAGTTAAGAGAAGAGACTACAGAATGATTACAACATAGTAAGTAGCAAAAGTGCCCAGTAACAATGTGAACCAAGGACAAATATCCACCTCAAAGAATGGCTTGACTATAGCAACTACTCAATAAAAGTGTATAAAACTACAGTAAAGAAGTATGAGGAACAGTAAGGAAAAGGTCAGGGAAACATGAAATATTATTTACAATAGAATGAATGTCCCCAAAGCAAGGAGAATGGGTTAACAAGGCACTTACAGAGCAATAGTGCTGATCAGACTGCAATAAGACTATAGGGAGTAGTAGAAAGGAGGCATTTTTAGCTTAGAAAGGATAACAGCTTAAGAAAGCAAGCAAATGGAAGATGGAGTGGAAAGACATATTAACCTTATAAAATGGAGAGTATTCCAATAATTTGGGTGTCAGAAAGAAACTTTTTTAAAAAAAAAGTCTTCTTCAGTCTGTATTTTGACTAAGTACCAAAGCAACATTTTGTGAGAAACCGCAGAAGTTAGAAAAAAGTTTTTTAAATAACAAGGGCTAACACATAATGAATGTTAACTGTATGCCAGGCATTGTTCTAAATGCTTTGCATGTTTTAACTCATTTAATCCATATCAATCACCACATGAGTTAGGCATTATTATTACACCCATATTGCAGATAAGGAAACTAAGGCACAAAGAGATTAATTTGCACATTATGACATTTAATAGACAGTAAGAATACTGAAAAACTGTTAACTAGGATTAGTAGCAGGAAGAGACTTGCATAAAAATAACTTCTATTAAAAATAAAATCACTATTCCCTTCAATTAAATGACTAACTCCCAAAGAAAATAAATTTTTTTTTTTCTAATTCTTTTTTGTTGCTGTACCCGAATAGGCCTGATTTCCTTTGAGAGATCTTTCAAGCTTGACTTATTTTTATGATTTGTACCCTCCAGTCACTATAAATACTCTACAAATACTCAGTTGTGTGGTAAACTTTATTTTCAAAAAGAAAGAAACTCCTTCCCTTCCCCCGCCTAACTCCCAAGCCATCGAATTTTTCTCGTTTTTACCTCTAAGAGAACTGGAATAATGGCACCAATTTAAAGATATGGATAAGCAAATGAATTAAGCCAGTTTACGTCCTGAATTCTTCAGTGAACAAGCCTGACTTCTTTCTTTATAATGGCTGTATACTAGAGTTCCAAGTATCAGGCTAAGTAATTACTTGAAATATTGAAAGTACAACTTCCAACATAGGACTAAATCCTGTTTTAACTATTTAATTGCTTCTGAAAGCCAGTCTTGCAACATTTTAACAGATATTACGATGTAACTTTGCGTTGTCTCCAGGGCACTAAATCCTAACTATATGATCTCAAATGATGATCTTTCAACTCTAGATACTACCTTTACCCAGGCTGTTTATTCTCTACCACGAATTGGCAAATCACCTTCCAAGGGTTTCTTAATCCTCGAAGGTTAAGAAAAGTCGTGACACTCGGACCTCCCTCATAACATCTCGCCCAGCCCTGCCCCCCCCCTTTTTTTTTTTAATCCAAGCGAGGTGCGAAACTCTCCTTCCAGGTGAGGCCAAGACCTCAGTAGTTCTTAAAAAGAGGGAGCAACTTGCTGCCAAGAATTTGGTATTTGTCTGAATGGTGGTGGGGAGCCCGACACCCGGGAGGGCCGGGACCTGACCCATATGGTCTTCACAACGCGGGACCCTCTCGCCTGCGGACCGGAGGCGCCCCCCAGGGCACCGGGAACTGTGAGAAACAAGAGGTCGGGGTCAGCAGCTATCGGGGAAGCACCTAAACTCCTTCAAGTTGCAGGATAGCTCAGAGAAGCCGCGCCGGGGAGAGGGGAGCTCCCAGGCTAGCGCTGCCCAGGGTCCTGCCAGTAACGCCCCCGGGGAAGCGGAGCGGCTCCCGGGTCCCGCTCGCTCCCCACGGGAGAGCGATGAAGACAGGGCGCCAGCTCCACGACAGGCTCTCAGCCCCCTTAACTACACTCACGCCCGGAACAGCCCTGGAACAACCGAGAGAACAGCACCCGGCAGGGTTTCAGTGTTTTACCTTGTGTTTCGGACCCAGCCGACCGCCATGTTTCACAGAGCCCGGGTCGCCCGGGTTCCCGGTTACCAGGAAATATCGCGAGAACAAAATGACTACTACCGCGGAAAAAGGCAGAGGGAGGCAATGTAGAGTTCTCGCGATACGCCCTTTGCTGACGCAGTGTACTGTGAACCAAGAGGCGTGGTCAAGAGAGGGGCGTGGCCACACGGAACAGCGGTGGAAACTTATTTCGGTTGTAACCACGTGGCCAGTAAGGAATCGGCTTCTCCAGGAAGATAGATTTACCTTCTGACGGACACTTAGACATCGCAGAACCAATTTCTCTCAACTCCTCGTACTTCATTTGTGATGAAAGACTTGAGCGCAGGATTTACAATTTGCAATCCTAATGCGTATCACTCCTCAAAACTCCTCGTTCCCTGGCTTTGCCTCCGCATTTTCCCCTGTTGAGAATATTTAAACTTCCTTTTCCAGACATACCTAACGCTTTTAATTATTTGTTCAATGTTTTTGTCTTCCAGATAGTATGCTCCTTAAGAAAGCACATCTTTTTCACCCTTTTATTGCCAATACGTACTATGCAGTCAAATATTTCTTGAGAGCATACTTCATCTTTTCCTAACACCTCGCAGTGTAAGAGGTAAGAGAAAGAAAGGTCAAACGGGAGCGATTTGAGAGTAAGCCCATCTGTTATCTGATTTTCCAGTTAAACACTTGAGATTTTAATTTTCTGATTGATTGACCAGAGAAGTCTTAGAAAGGCGTATTGATGACTGATACTTATACAGTAAGCACTGCCCCCCCCCCCGGAAGTACTGTTTTAAATGCTTTACTTGCCTTATCTCATTTAATAGTGTAAGGTAATGCCGTTACTTACCTGTTTCATAAATAAGGAAATTGAGTGAAGTGGCAGTTAAGTGATAAACCCAAAGTCACGTAATTGGGAGAGGCAGAGAAATACTGACCACAACACTAAACTGCCCTTTTACTTAGTGAATTAACATTTATTGAAATATTAAATTTTACAAAATTGAAAACTATCCTAGAATGTAAGGACAAATAGTTTCCACTGATGCAATTTCATTTCCAGACTTTCCTGTCAGGATTAGTCCAAATACTTTAAATCAACTTTTAAGTTGATTTATTTCTACCTCCCTTACATTTTTAAGCAGCAGCATAGTGTAGACATCATAGACTTAGTTACTTGCCCCCTAATTCCTGGCTGCAGCTTAGAGAAAGAGGTACAGATAAATTAAATGTTTTGTAAACAATTGAGATATCCTAAAATTTTATCTAAACATTTAAAAATCAAGTGATAAGCCTGATAAATAATTTCTGAAATGTCCATTGCTCACTGAAATTGTGAAACTTACAGGGACCTTTCCTATCTAACTGTGTGCAGGGTATTTTGTGTGAATAAAATTAATAATTTTATGGACTGAATAAACATTTCCCTTCATGTCTTCCAATGTTTACTAAGCTAGAAAAATTATAAAAGTGTATATTATGGTATTCAACTATGACATATACAGGGTACACTCGATATAAACTTACTGACATTTCAGATTGTAAATTCCCAGGAGGCATGAAGCAGCATTAACTTTCTGTGACCAATGTTTAACACTGAACGTCTGAAACACACCAAATCCAAGTTCCTCAATACAAGGTTGGGGGAAATGACATGAGTTTTTCAGTACTGACAAGAGTCATTTACTAGGTGTACTGTTGTGTTCTTTCCCATTTATAACACAGTCAGCCTTGCTACTATCTCTGTGATCATGCCTCTCCTCCAGTGACGGATGTGATCCAGTCTCTGTAGGCAGAAATTCTGGTGAAGATCGTGGGTGTGGTGGGATGGCAGTTACTGCTTCCGGCGCTCACAATACCAATGAGCTTGTACTGCCCATCCTGGCTGCATGGCAGTGGTCTTCCAGAATCTCCCCGCAACCAGCAGAGAGAAGTTCTGCTGGCTGCACGGCCTATGGTTGAGGCTAACCGCAACTGGAGAGGATGATCTGACAGTTCCTGTCACTCTTTCATCTCTTATTTCTACTCACAACAACATAGGGAACCAAAGCCATTCAGGTAGTTGGCAGATGTTACAGATATCTGAATCATATCAAAATCTATATTTTCAAGGAGAGGCTAAAAGATACACTGAGCACGAATTAAGTCAATGCTGACAATAAAGTGTGCCATGCAGAAAATTTCAAGCATCTACTAAATACAATGGCTAAATGATAGTTTCGATTTTCATGAAAACATCTTTATATCTTTAATGCTACTAGAAGTAGGTGCTTTGAGCTACCGAATTCAGCTATGAAGTCAAAAATTATCATTTTTGTAGGTCAAAACAGTTGGATATCATCAATTTCACATAGTTCAACTAAGCAAATGAATGAGTAATTCCTTCCGAGACCTGAGCTCACTTCACGTATCAAATTAACAATCACGGCACATCAACTTAGCAATGTACTTAATCTTCTCACTTTTCATTTTAAAAGTACCATACATTTATACCTCTTTATTGTCAGCAAATACCCATTCATGAGACAACAGTGAGAAGCAAACTCCTACACTCATCAATGCAATCCTTGAATCACCATGCATGAGGATGATCCTGTGGCCCTTCCACATATATTGGTGTTTTTAATATCCAGTCCCCAGTAGCTTCGACAAGATGTACTACTGATCAATGGTACCTCTGTCTGCTGCACAGTTTTAGGAAATTCATCTTCTAGTAGAAAAGGAATAAAAACACATATAACCTAGGCAAATGATTTTAAATGATAAAACAAAAATAGCCCTATATTATAGATAGACTTCAAAGGTTAAATCCCACTCATTCTTTCCTTTCAGCAATGTAATGATGCTGTTAGGTGGTTGGTTAAAACAACAACAACAAAAACCTGATATTATTACTCCACAGTGGCTTATACAACAAAAACAACAACAAAAATTTTATGTGGGACATTTTGCCTTTAGGACAGTCCTAATAAGATAGAAAAATAATATTTTATAGAAGGAAAAAGACAAAGTTTACACCCAAATGAGTTGTTGATAAAGCAAACAATACAATTCATATTTTACACATTAAATCCATACTTTCTTCCATTTCTTTCAGGGTGTTCTCATTCTTTTGACTTGACTTTTGCCTAACAGACATTATGTTTAAGCGCTGACCCAGTCTGGCAGCTGGCAACTGAAATTTAATTGTGACTTTGTCTTTAGTTTATTGGGTATTTATTTGTAACTTGTCATTTCAGTTGTAGAATACAGT
Source organism: Miniopterus natalensis (assembly GCF_054644295.1). Taxonomy (NCBI): domain Eukaryota; kingdom Metazoa; phylum Chordata; class Mammalia; order Chiroptera; family Miniopteridae; genus Miniopterus; species Miniopterus natalensis. The sequence continues at coordinate 153,290,738 of NC_142082.1, read as the reverse complement.
GGAAATGAGACCAGAGTTATGGGTTTGGTCTTTATATGGACTAGTCATTTTCACACCATCTTTACACTTATTTACCATTTTTACCTGCCTATCATTTCAGAAAAATGTCTCATATCTTCAGGAATAGGCGCATATCTTCAAGTATGGATTTTCACTATAGTAGTGTACTGTTATGAAATCAATTGTTTGTGTGAGTGCATGTGTTCACAGTACAATTGGGGAGTAATTACACATAAATGAGACACACAAATATGTATTAATCAATAAAATCACTAGATATTCTCCAACACAAATTTTTACAAGTAGCAATGAACTCTCATCAGTGAACTAACATCAATAAATATGATGACCTAAAACCCAAGCAGTCACCTTTAAATCCATTAGGAAAAAGACTTTTTCTACAATCATTTCTATTAAAAATACAGAACAATTGAAAATGAATAGAGAGTATATTCAGACTTCACGTGTATTTGCTTGGATTCTAATCTTGGAAGAGGCAGTGAATATATTCACGATGTGGTTCAGTGAATCCCCATCCAGCAGTCATACATCTGGAAAGTAGTGTACTGGCAAACAGCTTGGAGATACAAACTCTCCTAATCAAAAAGATGAGAAAGAAAGAGGCAAATATCATTGAGTCCCTAGGGTTGATATTAACATTGTTTGCTTTTCAGTGATGACTCTTGAAATATCTACTTTGACCTTTAGTACCCATTTATGTTAATTTCATAAATGAGTCTTCCAGAAGATGACATCTGTTAATTACGCAGAAGGGATCATCCCAACTGATGGGTTACCACTTGGCTCCAGGGAGTCCCACATCCTCCTAGGACACTGGAAACACGTGCCCTACGCTGAGATGTGGGGCTCCTAGTTTCTCACCCACAACCATTTTTTAAAATGTGTCTGCCTTTTTGTCCAAGTGCGTCCAGGACATCACATTGTCGAATTTGAGATGACAGTGGAGGAGAATATAATCGTCTTTTTTTCTTCAACTATATTACATGAGGAGTGGGGGAAACCGCATTTGTAGCAATTTAAACCTTTTAAGTAATTATATAGCTATTAAGTACTTTATATCTAACTTTACAGCTAATAAAGGCATACTACAAGCTATATTTATACATTATACATTTAAACATTCACTTTTTTTCTTATCGCCAAATTTGTTTACACATAAATATCGTGCGTTTATATGTGTATGTGTGCCCATGTGCATATACATGACACGCACAAGGCACTAAATGCAGCGCTCCTGTGTTTGTTGTCCAGGCTCTTTCACTTCATTCCTGGCCAGACTGCAACATACTTCATGCTTCAGCATACCTGCTGTCCTAAGCCATTTTAAAAATGACTTGTCCTCTATTTTTACTGCTATCTCTTAATGAAATCACATAACTCTCTATGTAACTTGTCTATTTCTGTCCTACTCATCTCTCCACACATGTGCCAACTGCTCCAAATCTTATGTTGCCTTCACAGATAGTCATTGGTCTATCATATCATTTCCTGCCAAACTTCCTGAAGCTAAAATAAAACTTTTCCTCCCTCTACCAACATATTTTTTTAACTGGTCATTTTTCTTGTTCTGATTTTCTTATTTACTAGCCTATGGTTACATTGTTCATATCACTGCATATAGATCTACCTAATCATTCGTTTTTAGTAGCACACTGTATTCAGATCGAGGTACCATAATTTATTAACTATAAAAGGGCAACAGTAGGGATTCTTGTGGTGACAGAAATGTTCTGTATCTTTGCTGCATCAATGTCAATATCCTGCAAGATGTCACCATTGGTGAAAACTGGATAACATGTACACTAGTGTCTCTATTATTTCCTACAACTGCATGTGAATCTACAACAATCTCAACATAGAAAGTCTAATGAAAACAAATTTTTAAATCAGGATAAAGAGAAAAAAATAGGCCTGATGCCAGGTCTCCAGGCCTGAGATTGTGATTAAATGGTCCAAAATGCATCCTGGCCTATAGTGTTGTTTTGTTTTGTTTTAAAGCAACCTAAAGAATTGTAATGCACAGCCCAGGTTAAAAAGCTCTAGATGCTCTCACTGACTCGGTTATAAAAGCACAAAAAGCAAACGGCGAACTGAGCCATGGCTGGAGTTTGCAGGGTGGATGCATGGCAAAGACATAAGCGAGGTGAGGCTCTTTGCAGAGGAAGAGCTGGAGAGCGCAGAAACACAGGAGAGAGTTGGAGTGAAGGCACCGTATGAGGTGGGGGACGATCCACAGGCCTTACCTACATTGCCCCCAGTACGCCTTCGCTGGAAATGTTCGCCTGTGCTAAGTAGGTAGGTGGGTTATTGTAATTCCCTTTCTATGAATGATAAAGCTGAGGCTCAGAACGATTATATCACCTGCCTGTCCAAGGTTGCCTGACGACTAGGTGACAGAGTCAGATTAACACTTTCACGGGAGCAATGGTTTAAATAAACATTTAAAAAGGCAAAATTGTACTAAGCCATGAAGGTACAGAAAACTGAACATCTGGTGGTTCAAACTCCTAAGTTTTTGGCTTAACCCCATAGGATACAACAGTCTCAGAAGAATAAATAGAACAAAGTTAAAAATGTATTTCTTTGACATTTTCTCTAGACCTCCATTAATTAAAAACACAGAAAAGGAAAATGTTTATGTAGGTACTTCAGCTTTGAGAGAAAATGCCTTAGAATATGAGAAAGTTCTGAAATAATTGTTTGACGTCAAAAGTACATACAGCGCTTGTAAGCAAGATGAAAGATACAAACTATGTGGCAGAGTTGAAAATATGGAAGAGAGTTATTCGGACTGACCTAGTTCGACAGGCTTGTCCAAACGCAACAAGGCAACGTCATCAATAGGAGGAAACTGTGACGCCAGGGTGAGTGTACACAGCTTGCACACGTACCGCATCACTCTTTCCTGTGTTCCAGAGGTAACTTCTACTTCCAGGTAACTTCTACGCCCGTGACAGTACTTGTCTTAAAAAAAGGAAGTGGGAGAATAGATACCACTTTTACTAAAGCCATAATTTTTCAAAATCACTAAAACTATATATTTTTAATATTTCCTCTTTTTTTTCCTTTTTCATGAATTTATTGGGGTGACACTGGTTAACAACATTATATAGGTTTCAGGTGCACAATTCTACAACACGTCATCTGTACATTGTATTCTGTGTTCATCACCCCAAGTCAAGTCTCTGTCCATCACCATTTATCTCCCCATACCCTCCTCCACCTGCCCCCTCAAGCCAGGCAATTTCTAATGGACATTACAACCTATTACCTTGAATGCTTAGAAAATGAGGGTTTCTCATTAAATCCTTGAGGAAAAATTTAAAATATCTACTTTCTTGCCTTCATAACATTAAATAAAATGATCTCTTTGATGATTAAGATTCATGATGCCTTAAGGTAATAATTCTAATATTATTAGAATCATAATATTATAGATTACATTACATTTTTATAAAATGGTCACTGAAAGCTATAGTTACTCTACTGGTCTAATACAATGTTTCTCAAAGAAATGTCGGGACTACATGCATTAAATCTGGCATGTGCATTTGTTTATTTTTTATTTGTCTCTTTATCAGGCAAATAATTTAAGTTCCCAGTAAATACACACAAAAAATGGTCTCTGGTATGTATGTCAACACAAAATAAACAATCATATGTAAATTATAAAAAGTGAACATATAACAGTTTTCCTTCCAAAATATGTTAAAGGTTTTGAGGTATAACTCGGTTGGCTATACTGTTGAATATAAAGCTGAAAAGTATCTTGGAGTGATAGGTTAAAGTCAGTATTTTTATTGATTAAAAATGTTGATTGATTTAAAAAGTTGATTAAATTGATTTTAAAAGTTTTGTGTGTTGTTTTGTTTTTGTGTTTTTTTTTCTCACAAAAGCATCAACTAAATCTTTGTAAAACAAAACTTGCTCTTATTTTATATACTCCTTTAAAGAAGTGTCCAGAATTTAGGAGAGAGAGCTAAGTTACAGAAAAGACAGATTAATCTTAGCTCAGGAGATGTAAGTATAGCTCATAAAACTAGACCTGCTAGTGCGATGCCTCTCCTTGCTCCTCTGCTCTGAGTTTCACAACCTGCATTCCCCTCCATGCTCAGTCCTCAGGCCTTGAGAGATTAGCTCCTGATTCACTGTCACCATCTCCAACATTATCGCTGTTATATATAAGTCTTGGTGACTTTAATATCTAACTAGATGGTCCTTTCCAGCATAGTTCCTCTAGTGTCCAGATGTCAGCACTCCTCTAAACACTAAAGATCTTATAAGCCTTTGCTGTTACAATTTTCCCCAGTCCTTTGATCTCACCTTACCATTATCCTTACCCTCTATCCCTCAATTCCTCTTTTTAAAAAAATTTTTCAATTCCAGTACACATTCAATATTATTTTGTATTAGTTTTAGGTATACAGCACATGGTTAAACAACCATATACTTTACAAAGCGGTCCCTTGTTATTTCAAGTACCCACCTGGCACTGTACGCAGTTATTACAATATTATTGACTATATTCCCTATGCTGTTCTTTGCATTGCCATGACTATTTTGTGATGACCAATTTGTACTTCTTAATCCCTTCAACTTTTTCACCCAGCCCCCAACACCCTTCCCCTCAGGCAACCATCAGTCTGTTCTCTGTATCTATAAGTCTGTTTCTATTTTCTTTGTTCATTTATTTTGCTCTTTCGATTCTACATATAAGTGAAATCATTTGTCTTTTTTATCTGACTTATTTCACTTAGCATAATACCCTCTAGGACCATGGCATGTACATTTAAAATGCAGAATCGCAGACATAACTCATAAAATCAAAATTCAGCATTAAAATTCTAAGATTCCATTTATAGCAAACTCCCCGGGTAATTTTGAGTACATGAAAGTCTGAAAACTGCCTTAATAAGGATGCCTTCTTATGATTTAAGAGTAAGAGTTGGGGAATGGTAAAGTAAATGAGTTTTTGATTTGTTGAAGATTTCTGCTCTCCAAGTTATTTTAGAGACACTGAAGACAGTACATCTACTCACTTAGCTATGGGACATTGAGCGATAGTGTCACGATCTCTACTGCAAGTCTGATATGAAAAGCATCAAGCTAACACTTCCGAGGAAGAAGTTTTCAGGTATTTCCACATTACATTGAGACCAAGATTCAGATAAAATTAAAGACAAGTTAGAACAGGAGAGCAAGGAGAAAAGAAATCCACATTTGAGCAACCCCTATGCTCTAGGTATGGTGTTAAGAGACTGGTGAGAAAGTGCTGAGACATCATTATCTCCATTTTATAGCGGAGGAAAGAGAAGGGAGCATTGTTGGTTGCTTATTAACTAAATTACACCTAAAAGCAGGAAGCAGCTTTTAAAATTAAAACCAATTAGTTCTAAGTGTATTAGTGAAGCCCAGAAAGTTTCAGCAACCTAATACAGTATGTTCATTCATTTGCAAATGGGAGGTTGATGCTTAAAGTTACTTGTGACATGGAGAGAGCAGAGAACACCCGGGGATCCCCAAAGAGCTCCAGCACCCCCTGCACCACACAGGCACACACCTAAAGTTACAGTGTGCAGCTGTCAGGACCCACTGTTTTGCAATCAGAGCATCTCTGCAGTAATGTCCTTGGTGCTGCAGACTGACCAGCCAGGGCCACGACATTGTGCCGCCAACCACCCTGGGCTCTCCAAGCGCGGCTGATGGCACATTGGTATTTCTCTCAGATTCTTCTGCTACAAATGGGTCAACAACTGGAATCCCACATCTGTCTTGAGTTAGACATCTCCCTGTATCATTGTCTACTGTCATTCCTTAGAAAAGTAACAGCAAAACATTAGATAGGAATACTTACGAAAATCTATTAAAATCTCAGAATAGAGGTGTTCATTTCTTTTGTAGGTTCAAAACTAGAATTCTTAAAATGAGCAAAAATCAGTAAAGTTAACTGAAGCATTAATATACACATCTTTAGACAAATCGGAACATAAATCAATTTTTAAAAAAGAAATAAGAATATTGCACTTAATTATGACATTACTGGACATTATTCTTTCTGTGGCATTATTTGTTATCCCAGTATAACAAATGCACATATCAAAATACTTTATACTACATGTATTCAAAATACAGTGTATATACATAAAGGAAATGCATAAGGAAAATTTCTAGCAATATGTTTACTCCATTCTCAGATTTAAAAAGGAATCTGCTAGGAAATTAAAAACAAGACGCTTATTTAAGTATTTCCTCAAATATCAAGAAAACTAAATTTCTCCATAGCCATATAATTTAAGAATTATAAACTATGCTGGTTTGTTATTTACTCAAAATTTCATTTTTTACGCCAGAAATCTATTTTAAAACAAAAAGTTCCTAATAGAGTGGGCTGGTTCATTAATTCAATACTTATATCAAAGCTCACTTCAACTTTCTTTTCAGATATGTATAAAACATGGGTTCTCTCCTCCTCTTAGACACATATTTCAAAAAATATGCAAAACTCTTCACACTCTTCAAAATTATCCTAGTTCTTAGAAAAAACCCACAAAAGGTATTTAGTCAAACATGTTTTTAGTGCATTACGGTTTTCTGTCTTACTGTATATTTTGACTGCATCTATAATCCACACCATATGTGGTAAGTCTTATAACTTTGGGCTGTTTGTACACGTATATCATAGCAGTATTTTATTGGTATTCAACATACTTCCAAAAAAAGGAATGCATAAAAAAAATGAGGCAGACTAAATATTTTTACTGTGAGAATGAAAGTTCAGTTTAGAGATGTAGAGCTGGAAAGATGAGAAAAGAAAGAAAGATGTATAGAGAAGAGCAATGGAGACCAAAGGGTCAATAAGGTGAACATCCTAAAGCGATTAAAAATCACACCTATGGAATGGAGAGGCTCACTCATCTATGGTTTAAATCAAGGACGCTTTGGAGAGCCCATTCACGCCCTTATAATAAAGACAAACTGATGTCAAAAAGAACTTTGCATTGCGTGTTGATCAGAGTTCTTCCCAGAATTATCCTCCAATCAAAAGAATCTCCTAACAACACATTCATGAGGCGTTTGGATCTTAAGCACAACTAATGAAATTCTGGCTTAAAAGTAGGTTGGAGCAGTAGAAAAATCATTAAATTTGTTCTATTTTATGCAGGGAAGTTTGTACGTGTTCAGCTAAAATATTCCCTCTTGGGGCCTTTACAGGAATGGGGGGTGGTTACTTAATCAAAGAGACATGGTAACAGACACGGAAACACTCTGAACTGCTTGTTTCAGCTTGAATGTCCCCATTGGATCTTTCAAATGGCAATTGACTTTATGTGTATCATTATTTCTTAAATCACACACACCAATTAACTTTATTACCTCAATTAACTTTGGTAGCTATATCTCAGCTACCAAAGTTCCCTGCGCTGAGGAGTGGTTTGAAATGAAGTTGTCCTCAGTGACCTTTGAACCAGTGTTCCCAGTTCTACTTCAAGACCTACGCGGTGCCTACTTTAATAAACATTTAAAAACAATTACTTACCACTGATTGGCAATTTGATCCCAGTATTGCTTTTCTGAATCATATCTTCCAAAATAAGTTTAAAACCTCTTTCTCCCACAGACTCATCCGTCTTAAAATGCCGTCAGGTAAGCATCACTGGATATCAAGACAAATTCTTCCATGGAGCCACATAAATGAGCTGCGGTGAGAAAAATACTCAATAATTAAAAGACTTCTGTCAATAACATAGGTAAAAGACAGTAAAGAGGAGATATGAAATCCTAAACTGTTCATATTGACAAAGGAATTATTATGAAGAGTGTAGGATCAAGATTTGCAGGACGGAATTCATGATTTGACCATAACAATGAAAGGGAACACATTTTAAAAGATCAAAGGGAAAAGGCTGGGTTAGCAATTGATATGAAATGATACATAGTTGTGTACCCATCTGGGATTGTAAAAAATAAGAAAAGTGGTATTTTGGTGAAAGTAAGTGGACAGAGAAACAGCGTATGGTCCAAAATGCTTGTGTCCTCTCCCAGAGATCTGTATGTTGTATGTTGTATGTTGAAATCCTACCCCCCAATGTGATGGTATTAGGAGATGAGACCTTTGCGAGGTGATTGGGTGTCTCTGGAGTAGAGCCCTCATGAATGGAATTAGTTCCCTTGTAAGAGAGGCCCCTTTTTCGCCGTGTGGGGTACAGTGAAAAGGCAGCTGCGTATGAACTAGGAAGCTAGCTCTCGCCAGATGCCAAATATTGGACCCTACAGCCCCCAGAACTCAGAAAGAAATGGTTGCTGTTTAAACCGCTCAGGCTATGAATTTTTGTTACAGAAGCTCAAACTACGATACGCAGGTTGCCTAAATATCGAATAAATGTGAGGCTCCTTCCCTCATTCAGAAACAAAAAAGTTGGCGCACAGGTGGTTCTGATAGTGACAGGGCATTTGCAGTAATTCAGCTGTACATGCTGTAATTAAAATCTCCTAAATTAAAACAAGGACACACGATTGATTTGTCTGAAAGATAATTTTATCTGAGAAAGCTAAGAAAGAAATATGGGGAGGAGGGGGATCTGATTCTCCCCACCATTCTCATCGTCAAAGAAACTGTATGGTGAACTGGAAGTGGTGGGGAGCTTTGGGATATACCATGGCAAAGAAATCTGGGTAGAAACAACAAATCCCCCGAGAAGTTTTAAAATAATGGAAATGGGAAAATGATACTCCGTTTAAAAAGGAGATTTGGGTTTGGGGGGGTGGTAGGAGATAGAGAAAACAGAGTTGTAGGGAACTTTCAAGGTCACCTGTCAGTGAAGTAATGCAGCTCAGTGTTTGCAGGCAGATTCTATCCACCAGCTCTGCAATTTATTAATATAGGGTCTTGGGTCAGTTATTTAAATTCTGTCTGTGCCTCAAATTTCTTATCTGCACAATGGAGACAAAAATAATAATACATGGGATTAAGTGAATTGGTATTTATAAAGTATTGTGTTTGTTAAATAAAAATAAATCTCAGCAAAAGTTTGCAGCTAATTATTAGACAGCTGGCTTCTGAACACTTGGAGAATGACTCAGTGGCCACATGAAGCCAGCATGGAATCCCTAACTTGCCACAGTAAGTTAATTTACTTTAATTTTCAGAAGAGATAATTAGATGGTGGCTAGGGAAAATGAAGTAGGCATAACGAATCTTGATTTCAGTGAAGCACGTAATAAAGTATCTGACGATGTTCCTGTGAAAGGATACAGAACGTAACTGGATAATTATGTGGCTAGGAAGCTTCACTGCTGATTAAATAGCCACACAATGTTAACCTGGAGGGAAGATCTTAATGGTATGACAAAGGACCTATCCTTGGTTCTTCCAAGTACAGTATATTTACTAATGACTTAGAAATACGGATAACACACAAAATCGGTAGGTTTAAGGTGGGTGGTAGCTAGGTGAGAAGTGAGGGACTAGATTAAATACAGAACTTAGAGATCATTTCGTTTAATCTTTCATCGAACACTGAGTTCCTTCTGAAATAACACTGGGCATATGATTACTAGCCTTGAAAATACGACATAGACCTTATAAGCATTTTGTATTTTTGAACAGTTCCAATTGCTAGACTGTTCTTTCTCATGTTGAATCAAAAGGTATGAAAGTAATGACTGCCATTAGTATAGAGGCCAAGATTGTTAAATGTTTGAGTGAGAATGCTTGGGGTAAATCCTACTTTCTCTACTTATTATGTCACTGAGGGCAATTTATTCGATCTTTTTGCGATCCGGTTTCCTTCTCCTTAAGATGAGAATAATACAACCTACTTCTGTAGGATTTTTAAGAAGATTAAGAGAGCTATAAGTTCTTAGGATGATGCCTGAATCATGGTAAATACTCAATAACTATTAGATATTATTACACAGAACAAGTTTCATACGTGGCTTCTACGAGAATCCCATAAATATTTGAAAAGAAGAATTATGATCCTTCTGTCTTCTCTTTTCTCCAAGATAAAGGTATATCCAGGTATCCGTACCCTTCAACATCCTGGTCACTATGCTCTGTGACTGTGTTCCAGTTTGTCAATGTTCCTTAAAATTGTTGCTTGACCAGCAAGGCAGGGCAACAGCCAATCAGGTTGCACCTTGACTGTGAAGCTCTGTGAGGCTGAGCTAGCATGTCAGCCCCAAGTGCCAACACTAAATTTGACCATACAATGGAACCCTGATTCCTATTGTCTTTTAATTCTTTACTAACACTGCTCTAACCTCTGAAATTTTTATTTTGAACACCCACTTTCTAAATCATTACCTCCTATCCAACTCTATTAGTATTTCCCTGCTGTAGTGACCATCTAGCCATTGATCCCATAAACTTTCTAAATCCATTAGCCTCTGAATGGGAGATTTCACTGTAAAATGAAGCAGGACAGAGAGGCAGCAGTTATATTTCTTGTTGAACTTTGTTTTAAATGATGGGTAATACTAGGGCATGTTTTCAACTCATGAGAATGATAGAGGATATTGATGATGCTGGAGAAAGGATAACTAAAGGAAATTTGGGAGAAGCTAATAACTCTCAAATCTGTATTTCTAAACTTTTCCTGCAGCTCAAAAGATCTACCTCTAGCTGCCTACTGCCAACTCCATCTGGATATAGCAAAGCATTAAAAATTTAACATGGCCCAAACTGATTTCGCCCAACCAATCTAGTTCTCCCTCTAGTACTTCCCATCTCTAGAAATACCACCTCCAGCATCTCACACCATTAAGTCATCCTTGATTTGCATATTTAATTCCATATGCAGTCCATCAAGAAATCCTACCAGTTCTAACTCCAGATCTGCCACTTCACTTGTACTCTAATGTTGCCATCTTCCTGTAAGGTAAGGTAATCTATTATCTAAAACTACTAGTAGAACTTGCTGCAGTGATGGAATGTTTTGTATCAGCTCTGTCCAGGATGGTAGTCAATCACTACATGTAGCAACTGAGCACATTTTATTTCATTTTAACTAATTAAATTTAAATAGCAACACAGATTGGACAAGGCAGACCTAGACTACCACAGTAGCTTCATAATTGTGGATATAATTCTTTATTCCTTAGTCTGTTTTGGCTGAAATGTTATTTCTTTTATGCAAGCAAACAATCATTGAGCACGACCTACTTAATCGGCATAGTTGTCATTTTCAGAGATAACAGCAACGGGGCATGCTCGTTGTGACTGAGGAACAGCCAAGAGGTTGGCATGGCTGCTGTGTAGTGAGTATTGGGAAAGATGGTAGAAGTCAAGAAGATAGCCAAGGTCAAGAACATATAGCCTCTTGTAGGTCACTCTAAGGGCTTTTAGTATGAATGAGTTGGGAAATCATTGGGAGATTATAAGCACAAGAATGACATGACCAGAATTATTTATTTTAAAATGATCACTCTAGCTGTTATAAGTAAAATAAAATAAAAAAGACTCATCAGAATGTTATGTTGGAACTGTTGAGAAGTAGTTTGATTCTAGATCTATTTTGCGGAAAGGCCCACATATGAACTACATTTGATATGAGATGTGAGGGGAATAGCCGAGGATAACCAAGATTAATCACTTGAACAGTTAATTAGTAAAATGGAGTGGCCATCTACTGAGATGGGAAAGATTGGTGGAAGAAGCATTTGAAGGCAGGGGAATGCACTCAAGAGTTGAATTTTGGTCATGTTAAGTTTGAGGTGCCTACTATATGTCCAGGCGGAGAGGGAGGCCATTGGACATACAGCGCTGGAGTTCAGTAAAAAAGTTGGGCCTGGAGATACATATTTGGCGGTTTTCTGAGCATAGATGGTATTTAAGGCTAGGGGTTGCACACTCACTCATTTAAGGGCGAGTTTAGGTAAAGGAGAAAAGAGGGTCAAGGTCCTGGTTCCTGGAACACCTCAACCTTCAGTGGTAGAGAACTGAGGAGCACCAGCGAAGGGACTCTGAAGGAGGCCGGGGAGGTGAGAGGAGAGCCGAGGGAAAGTCGTTTCCTGGAGGCCAAGTGAGGTTCCAGAAGGAAGGAGAGCTCGCCTGGGCCAGACGCGCTGTTAGGACTGAGAAGGAACTCTTGGATCTGGGCTTGTGGGAGTCATTCGCAGCTTTGGCAAGAACAGTGTGTGTGGACTGGTAAGGAAAAAAGCCCTATGGGAATGGCTTCAAGACAAAATAAGAGGGCGAAGGGGAAACAGCGAGTAGGAATAAATTTCATGGAGGTTCACTGAGAGAAAACAGAGAAATTAAAGTTTTCTTAGAATTCCATACCCATCCTTTACCAAACCACACAGAATCCCTGTTATATATTTTCACTGCACTCCGTACTTTTCCTTCCAAACCTAATACATTTATTTTTTCAGTCTATATTTTTCTATATGATTATGTGATTATTGACAAGCGCCCCTACTAGACTGTAAATTCTACCAGGGCAGGGACTGTCTTGCTCACTGCTGAATCCTTCCGGCATAAGTTTAAAAACTTGTGTTGATAGTCTGAATTATTAAAGGCTTAAATGTAAGATTTTATTCTATTTTGTTTATGCGAGTCCCTTAAGGTGTACTTTGACATATAATCTGAGCTTGATGCAAGTCTCTTTAGTTATCTCCTACCAACACTTCTCACATTACCACACTAAATTAAGTAAGCTATTTTAAGTAGAAATGTCTTTCCAATTGTATTTCAATTAACATTTTTTAATGGCTATGAATTGATTAATCTTAAGGACTGGAGCAATTCTAAAAATGTAATTGCAAATGTTTTGCCACGACACCCAATTTATGTAATTTTCAACAATTCTCAATTTTCACAATATCATCAGTGCCTTTGCCCAAACCAAAGGAATGCCAGGCAAAGCATATTTTTCAATAGCCTCACCGCAACTAATATTTATGAACTAGACACCAAACAAGTAAAAGAGAACTAATTTACTCTTGATATTTGCACATTAAGGAAATTAATTTCAAAAGAAAAAACTACTTGAAAATTTTATAATAGGGATAAAATATTCCTACTATATTGTTATAATATTCTAAGTACCCAGAAAAATAGACAAAATTCTTAGGTACTATACAAAAAAAAAAAAATCTGATCAATTGTGTATTTTGTAGAGATTTAGCTTGAGGCCTCCACAGATTACAGAAGTCACAACCTTAAATATTATTTTTTTGTCTTCTCTCCTAAATCTGACGAATGAAACAGATAATTCCAATCTGTTTGTTTGGTAACACAGTCTTCCTAACAAAGCACAACAAAACAAACACATAAACCCGAAAAAAGCGACAGACTTACCAGATATATGAAAACAATATCTCACAGAAAATTCTTACAAGGCCAAACGGACATCATATGTGAAAATCAGCATCGCCAGAGGACCATGGGGTTTTAATGAAGGTGAATCTCCTTCACATAATTTTCCTAGCAAAAATAAATAAATAAATAAAAATTCTTATCATTCATCAAGTCAAAGGTTATTGAGCAAAATAGAGGGGGGAAATATCCTGTTCTTGATATTACAAGTTTATACCATATCTATTCCCAACAATATAAAAATGGGAAAGTTAAGCAGAAAAACCCAATTAGAGTCTAAGCAGTTCTAAGAAAATGGTTCTAAATCTAAACCAACTAGGACAGTTGGTTTAGAACCACTTATAGTAGACAGTTCTCATAATGTCTGGAATAACCTTGGGTAGATATTTTTTAAAGTTACGTATTATAAAGGAAGGTGACGTTGTCTAGCTAGTTCCTCGGGGAACAAAAAAGGTATTCTTGTCTATTTGAGCCTTCGCTATATGAACCTTCATTTTTCCGGGGCATAGCTGCAGGAGAGGCAAGTTGCAGTAATTGACATGAAAGTGAAACCCATTAGCTAGTCTAAATGAAATTTTTTAGGCAATTGTTCTTAGATTCTCCTGAGACTCAGAATCCTAGAGCTAATTAGCAGTGACCCTCCCATGACCCTGGGATATCTAAAGCATCCTTCAGAAGATGATGGAGTCTGAACTCCTTCAGGGATGGTTCTCTCTCTTATGAGGCTGAGCCGACTGCTAATAGCCAGACTGCTGTGGTGAAGCTCTTCCCCATGACGCTAATTTGACTTCCAGAACAAAACGATTTTCCTTCCTCTTTTGTTTTTTATAGTTTTTTTAAAAAATCAGAATGTTCATTCATTGGAGAAAATTTAGAGAATTTAAAAAATAATTATTCATAATCTTGCACTCCAGAAATATCCACTTAAACATATTGGTGTATTTTCCTTTAAACCTTTATGTTAGTCATATGTAGCACTTTAAAAACATTTAAATTATACTATGCAGTTATTCAACCTGATCTCATTCAATATTACTTATAGGATTTTCTAGTTTCAAAAAAAAGTTCTGTGGCCCTGGCCGGTATGGCTCAGTTGGTTGAGTGTCCTTCTGTGCACCTAAGGGTTGTGGGTTCAACTCCAGGTCAGGGCACATGCCTATGTTTCGGGTTCCGGGTCAGGATGTGTGCAGGAGGCAACTGATCGATGTTTCTCTCTCCCTCTCCCTTTGTCTCTCTACAAAATCAATAAAAACATATTTTTTAAAAATTATGTGAAAATATTTCATTTAATGCCTTTATAACATTTTATCCTATGGGTTTACTATACTTTTCTTAATCAATTTTCCATTTAAATTATTTTTGGCCATTATAAATAACACTAATTTAACAAACACCTTGTTTGTCTCTCCCCATATATAAAATATAATTTTAATAAATATGGCTAAAAATTGAAACACTGAATAAACAACTTTTGAAAAATTTCTAAATCTCCCTCCAGAAAGCATATCCCATACTATACCTCAACAATAACATTAGAATGCCAGCCACACTGCATTTTATTTAATAAGTGGAATAATTCTTTAAAATCTTTTTTTGTCAATTTATTAGGTAAATTTTTGTCTCAGTTCTGTTTTAACAAGGCTACATATTTTTCTCATGTGTGTTGATTTGTCTATAAGTCGCTCACTTAGGTTACTTGCCCATTTTTCTACAAGGGTATTATCTACAAAAATAGTGATTCTGAATTGTATTTCAAAAGTAGTTGGTTAAACTCTTACTTATTGTACTTATTTTTAAAAAATTCACATTAGAGATCCTCCTAATTAAAAAAAAAACGTTATTTATACTTGTTGAGTCAAGTAGTGGTTGATTAGAAAGGTTATAGTCAGGGTTGTGATAAGGTTGACGATTTAAATCTGCTTCCTATGACAGAGCATTTCGAGTTTGATCATAGACAGCACTTTCTGAAACAAACATTCTAACAAAGGTAGTATGCTACAGCATTCAGTTTCAAGGCAATAATCCTAGGAACTATTAAGCTTTTCCCTATTATAGGAAAACTCTGCCCTTTTTAATAACCAGATGGCCAGAGGATCAATTTCATTGTGACGAGACACAAAATAAGAAGAGATTTAATTTAGATTGTATAGTAACTGACATGCAAACACTCACTAACCTTTCTTATCTATTAAAAGAGGCTAATGGTTAATCCAGTGCTTTTTTTCTCAAAATCACTAGGGTCAATAGCTTGTCATTCTCTTGGGACATGAACTAAAAGTCAAAAGCTTTGGAGACTCTGGTTTTAACTTGAAATTTAATCAAGGCCGAGTCAAAGAGACTGAGACCGACATATTAATTTTTACAGATTTGACCTTTTCTAATACTGATTTAAACATTCTCTGTGTTAATTACCTTAATCCTTTCTCAGAGTTGTTGAAAATTCTATCGTTTACTTTTTAGATTTTGTTTTGGTTAGAGCAGGAAAGTTTTTAATTATATAGGAATTTATTGATAATTTTCTGTTTTCTTTCATTGCTTTTATGTGAGAAAGTCCTTCTCTTTCCATAGTTAAAATAATTATCTATTTTTTCTACTTTAATGGCTTAAAAAAAGATGCTTAAGTTTTTAATCAGCTGTTCTATGATATGATAAAGAATATATGTTATTTTCTGCTATGATTTGTAATGTCAAATTTATCATATAAATGCCTGTATTTCTGATTCCCCTTTTGGTCCACTCATATGTCTTTTCTTGTATCAGCACTACTCTGTTTTAATTATTATTGTTTGAAAGTATATTTTAATACTCGATCATTTTAGGTATTAAAATTACTTGAATTTTTTTCCCCCCAAACATTTTCAGCTACTGCTATTTATCTTAAAGGATAAACTTTAGAGTAGTACTATCGATTTGGGAAATATACTATATTTGTAAATTAATTTGGGATGAATTAATGTTAATTCTGTCTTCTAGTATTAGAACACGCTCCTTTTCTCTATTCATATCTGTGTGTTTGTGTGTGTGCATGTGTGCATGTGGGGGGGTGCGTATGTGTGTTTGTGTGTAAAGTTTTTCATTTGATGATAAATCTCATATATCATTTAATGATTATTCCTAGCTTTATGTTTTTTGTTGTTAATTATAATTGAAATTATTTTCTCACTATATCTGTTAACTAATTTTTACTGGCAAGGTTTTAAAGATATAATTGCTGTATAATTAATTTATATCTATTTTTCTTAACTTGACCTAGTTATATGATTCATAATACATTTTTCAATATTAAAAAACTATCCTTGTATTCTAGGGATAAATCACAGTGCTTGGTTACATTAAATATTCATTGACTTAGCTCTTGGAGCTTGTAAACCTTACTTACAAAAACTGAAGTAGAGCCTTTAAAACTTTGGGGGGGTGGGGGTGGAGATAGGAAGTAGTACATGTGTTTTAAGAACTAATTCTAAGAACAGATCATTAACATTATAAATTATAACTGTTATAGTTAATGCACTAGTTCCCCCCTTTTTCTGTATTCCTTTGTTCTTCCAAACTGTGTGTATCAGACACCCCACCCACAGAAAGGCACTAGGGAAACAGCAGTCTAATCTTTTCTTCCAAGCAGGACAATTTAAAGAATAGATATGGGAATGTATATTTCTAATTCAAACACAGCAGAAGTTTGGTTTCTTTTACGTTAATTAACATGCATTCTCATTAAATTCTCAGAACCACCTTATGCAGTAGTACAAGTAACAGGTATTCTGTAAGGTAAGAAAGAAAGAGACACGGATAATTTCCAAGGCTACTGGGCCCAGATCTTGCATTTCCCCACAAGCAGCTATGCCACTTTTGATGCAACATTGGCTCAGAAACAAGGGAAGCTCCGAGTTTATTCACATTCCCTAAAGTAGAAATACAAAGATTGCCATTGTGCCTGCTTCTGGGATGGTAGGGTAAGTCCAAAGAAAAAAAAGGACAGTGATTTAACAATTGGCTGATTTATCAAGTTTGGCAAGGCCCTACTGGTATCTAGTTAGTTTTTAACTTTTAAGAAGGCAAAGGCCAGTGAAATGCCACATATCCTCTCCCTCTGGGCAGTCACCTTGTTTCAGTAGGCATCTGTATTGTTGACTTGTTGCGGAACCAGAGACGGTCCCCTTACGGAAAGACCAAGCGACACTCGGAGGCTGGGGGTTCAGGAGGTTTATTTTACACTGGCAGCCCCAGAAGAGTCCAGCTCCAAAGTCTGAGCCCCTTCTACAGGAAACTTGACAGTTTATAAAGGTTCAGAGTTTAAAACAGAACAAAGAGGCTTCTAAACTCAGTCACAACAGGCCAGTCTTATCTCTACTCGGATACTCCTAGTTGAACACGCCTGAGCACACGGGGTGGGGCCGGTGCGCAGGGAGCGACAGGAGGAGAGCCGGCAGGAGGCAAGAGGGGTTCATAGCTTAAATCACCCTGACACCAGCTAAAAGGCAGCAGGAGGAAGGGGGGGAGGAAGAATGCAGCCTTAACCCACTCCACTCTTTGAACAGAGAAGCCAGCAGCCAGGTGCTTCTCATAATCAAAGCAAAAGGGAGGGTTTTAATTTTATTCCATATCAGACCAAGTAAACTGGGAATTTATAGTGCACATGTATGTGTGGTGGTGATGGTGGGGTGTCTGTTCTCCTAAATCACATGACAAGCAACAGGTAGATATTATTACTTCACGTTACAAATGAGGAAACTGAGTCTTAGAAAGCTTTGGGAATAATCCCAGTCACTGAACTACTGTATGGTAGAAATGAGATTTGAACCCAGGACCCTCTGATCCCATCACATCAGGTATTGTTGGTCCGCCAGCCTAAACCCTGTTTCCATTTCCTTTCTCCCTAGTCATCTCCCAGTCAGCTGTGGCCATGTGGGAAATCTGGACAAAGAAACTTAAATCTGCTACAGGATTCTTGGAAATGTGTTTGCTTTTCTTGATGGTGATAACCCTTCCCCATGCCCCTTCTTACTTTTACCTCCAGGGCAATGCAGGATCTGAAATAGTCGTTAGGCAACTATTAGGAAAAGGCCAAGGGAATCACAGTAACTTGAGCCTCGACAGAGTTGAACTGTTGAACCAGGGGTGTGTCTGCAGCCCTCTCCATTTCTCTTTTCTTAGAATAATAAACTTAAGTCACTGTAATCGGGTTTCTGATTACTATCTAACTGACGAACCCATTTAATTCCTTCTCCTATAAATATTATGTTGCCTAATTGATATTATAGTCTCAATTTTCCTGTGTCACCATTGTCTGAACTGCTTTATTCATCCTTTACTTTTGGTATTTCTGGGCAAGTTTAACGTAGGTGTGACCTCAGTAAGCGGCATACAGTTGGGTTTTGTGCGCAACTTAACTTGAGAGAGTATTTGGTTAATCTCAATATAAATCTAAAAACAAAAAATAGTAACAGTAAGCTATTTTGACATCATATAAGAGATGAATTTACATCACCTATAAGTCACATACTGAATATTAAACAATCTAAGAATATCTCATAAAATAAAATAAAAAACATAGTTTCTCAGAAGAAATTAATTACCTATTAATTTTTTGCCTGATCCAAATCCTTCATAAACTCGCAGGTGACCCTGACAGGCCAAGGGCGTCGGCTGCACCTGGAAGTTGATGCCATCTAGGCGAATGATGTGATGATTTAAAGGCGCTAATAGCCTCCAGTAGCAGCTATGGCACAGATGGGAGAATGTCTCAGAAATGATTTCTAAACAGCGTATACTGTTATTTACTTTGTTCAGAATTTAATGCATCAATGTTACTGACTTAGCATGCCTTAGTTTTCATATCTGCTCCTTTGTGCTTGGATGAGAGAAAGATTTCTACTTTAATTTACAACAATTAAAAATACTCTCTAACACTTCATGTGTCAAAAGGTCTAAGTAAATTCACCCACCATGGTAAATGGTTGGTCAATCACGGAAAGGACTCTGAGTTCTGACTGGTGATCTGTAAGAGTCAAGGACCTACTCTTGCCTGAATTTGCCCCAAACTCCCCCAAATCACATAAATTTTCTTAGGATTGATATTATGTAAATCTTCACTTGTCATTTACCTCTTTAAACTTATCCTATTGTTTAATTCAAGGAAAGCTTTATTTCCATCGTGGCAATTTAAGAACCATTTATTGAATACCTACCAAATGCCAGAAGATTCTACACACATTATTTTAATCTCTAAAACCCTTTGATAGAGATTTGACTTTCCACTTTGCCTCTTTGGTTGAAATGATGCCTCTAAATTATCTCTTTGGTTGAAAAAGTACAATTTATCAACAGGGATAATCCTACAATCAGCTTTTGTACATTAAAGGCCTCAGATCAGGGATTATTTCAAAGTCAATTCTTTAAGGAGACAAGGTGAAAAATAATGCTTTAGGCAAATACTAAGTGTCAACTAATCATTCACATACTTCTTTCATCAGAATAAACGTTCCTTCCTCGCCTCTTAGTAGTTCTGTGAAAATATCTTGGGATCTGTATGACTCCTGCAGAGGCTTTGCTATATGCCTTTTCAGATCAAAGCTGTCAGCTTTCTTCTTTAATTGTTATAGAAAAAGGTTAACAGGAGGTGGTTAGTATCACTGAAAAGTCTCTATCTGAAACATTCAAAGATATGGAAAACCAGCACCTCTCTCGGAATCATGTGTGGCGTAGCTCAGGGTCTGTGGAAAGTAATGTGGGATAAATGCAGGTAATGCTGGGTCCATGCACAGTTCCACCTGAAAGCAACATTGTTAATATAGTTCTTCCTGGGGGGAAAAAGTTTCACATGATATGCATGCTTTTCTTTATTACTCACTTAACTTTTCCCCAAATGTATCTTTGCAGTGCTTTTTGGTGCCAAGGAGAGAAACAGTTTTCAATTGCCTACACTCATCAAGGGTCGAAAATCCTCACTAATTACATATTCTAAAATGCAACCTGATAACTCTGAATTACATAGAGTTTACATGTATAATGCTAGCATCCAATATTTGTGTAGTTTGTTTTCAAAACTCATTCTAACCTTTTATTATTATGATATCACTATAAAGAAAACTGATACAGAGATAACAAACTGTCCAGAGCTAATCAGCCAGCTAAGATTTCCAACCCAGATTTTCTGATCCACAAGAATTACAGCTGAAGGAAAGGCTCTCTGTGGTGTAGAATCACAATCACAGGAAAAAGTGTTATTTTGCAACCTACATATCTTAGCCATGTCTAGAAATCACAATTCTGGATGATTCACAAGTCAATCAAGTTATCCACCGAGCAGTTTCTCTTTTGGACCTCACCTTTCTCACATCTCCTCAAACATAAACTCATTTTCCACAGAAACAAATTTCTTACAAAACAATGCATACACTTTGAATATTCTTAAAAAGAAAAACATTAATTTTTAACTTTATAAGTTTATAAAATGACCAAACATACTTTGGGCTCTAAAGACGATATAACTTATGCCAAAAGCACCTTGTACAAGGGAACAAAATGTCACCCTCACTAGTGCTCCAGAACCTGTGAAAATTATTGGGTAATTTTCACATAATTCACCTACATTAAAAAAATCAAATCTAGTAAAAAACAAGAACTCAAGTTTTTGAGCAGTTTTTCTATTCTAGGCACAGGAATTATTTATTTTTATGTATTATCCATTTTTATTGAAATATATCTGACATGCAACATGGTGTAAGTTTAAGGCATATGGCACGTTGATTTGATACATTTATATATTGTAATATTATTGCAATTGTAGCAATAGCACCTCTACCACACCACATAATTACTTCTTTTTTTGTGGTAGGAATAATTAAGGTCTAGTCCCTCAGCAAGTTTGCTGATTAGAATACAATACTGTAGTCTATGTATTAGATTTCTGGGATTTATTTGTCTATTGTTGTAAGCGTCTACTCATGAAGTAGGAATTTATTCCACTTTCCAACATGAGGAGACAGGTTCCATCATTGATGTTTCTATCTCTCTCTCCCCCTCCTTTCCTCCCTCTGAAATTAATAAAGATATGTTTAAAAAATAAAATAAAATAAAATAATGCTGATATGCCATTTTTTTCTCCTAGAAAATTAATCTACTTATTAAAACTATCTCACCATGAAGATCCATAATGGAAAACTTTTTCTACCTGAAAATTTATTCTTTCTCTATAGTCAGTCTTTATTTTTTTTATTGCTTTACTTTGAGAACCTGAAGTCAAAGATGGGAGAAAAATTATAATCATAATTCTAAAACAAATTAGCGACTGATTACGAAGATGTAAAAATAACCTGTGAGTTTCTTAGAGTCAAACTTATCTACTATTAAGACCAATGTCATATCATTCCGTAACATTTATTTAAAGGTCACCTACTCAGAAAGACATTTGCTGCTTATATTACATACAACTATCTGGTACCTACCTCCCAGATACGACTTCTCTCCCTTCCCATTTCATGCCCCCCCCCTGCTCATACACCTAATATATTATACATTTTATTTTATCTTCTTATGTGTCCCCTCCCCACATAAGAATATATGCTTAATAAGGAGAGGGCTTTTTTCTGTCCATTTTTTTCACTACTGATCCCCACAACCAAGAAGAGCGGGTCTCTGGCCCATAGTAGGCGCTCCACAAATCCTTGCAGAGAGGCAGAGAGGGAGGCGATTACAAGGAGGGGGGGGGGGGAGGAAAATGAAAACATTCGTTGGCAGCAAGTAGAGATGAATGCAGCTCTTGACCGAATTGCTGGCTCCCACGGGGAACAGACAGCATTCCACAGCACAGAAGGATGCGATCCAGCTTCAGCAAGGGGTAATGTTGCCGTCAGAGCCTTTCCATGGCAGCTCTGCTAGCTATCACCTGAAGAGACAGGCAATTCTACAGCGATCAAAACGACACTTTCAAATCAAAGAAAGGCTGGTTTGAAAAAGTATAGCAGCTCCCCAGGTAGCCCACATCAAAGTCAAGCATGATTTTCAATAGGCTATAATAAAGGGGAAACTTTCCCCAGAAAATGTTTCTTGCTATACTATAACAGTGATATAAGTTGGAGAGAAAATAACTTATTTTTAAAGAAACGGGTATAGTATCGCTTTACTATATAAGATAACACATTTTAGCAGGATTAAAGAAGTAAATTTTTCAATTACTATTTTTTCTGAACTCAGAATGAATGAATTTTTAAATGTAAAAGCAATGAGATAAATCACAGGTCACAGAAATATATGAATAGATTTAAATAAACTTTAAACTGTTTACATTAACATAGAATAAAATTTAAAGCAAATTTACAACCTATGGATAACCACTTGCAATGTGTGATAAAGAACAAAATATATATAAAAGCTTTTATAAACCAAGAAAAAGAATAGTACTTAAAAACGGGTGATAATGACAAGAAATAAAAATAGTGATTCAATATACAAAAAGGTATTTACCCCATTAATGATTTTTAAAAAGTAAAAGGGCCTATCAAGTTGATATATTAGGTTATGGGCATGGCGGAAGAGGCTCCCATGTATTGCTAATGGCAGCAAAAACTGAGCCTTTCTGAAGAGTAATTTATCGGTACACATTCACGTGAAAAAATGTTCCGAGTCCTTAAGCGTTATCCTAATTTGGGGAGATGTGAAAGGGAACACAATAGCAAGGTCCCTGTTCACATGAAGCTTTCGTCTGAGCCGGGTAAATGAAACTAATTTCAAATAGACACCAAGATACAAATGAAATAACTAGTATAATAGAAACTAATTGTCCAGGGGAATAAATAATGCTATTTTAGACTGACAAGGCCTCTTAGAGAAGGCGATCTTTCATTCATTCATTCATTCATTCATTCATTCATTCATTCATTCAATACCTTCTATGTGTCAGGTGCGGTTCTAAGCCCTGGGGACTCTAGAATTGAAGAGATAAAAGTTTCCGCCCTTGCCCAGCTGGTGTGGCCCAGTTGGCTGAGCATCATCCCAGGTACCAAAAGGTCACCAGTTCAATTCCCAGTCAGGGCACAAAAATATCAATAAAAACATATTTTTAAAAAGTATCAGCCCTCAGGAAGCTCACATTCAAAGGGGAAGACACAGACAAACCACAGACATGGGAAAAAACATCAAAATATGTTAGAAGACAATAGGTGCTAAGAAAAGGGCACTAAGAATACCGTCAAGAGGTGGTGGAAGCTCCACCAATGCAGCAAGGTGGGTCTCCTTAAGAAGGTGACATTCTAGTCAAGGATGAGAAGAAGCTCTTTGGGGAGCTGGGAGCAGGAGAGGCACAAGGGCCCTCGGTGAGAATGGAAGGGCCTGGAGCGTGGGGAGCTAGGGGTGGGAGAAGGGAAAGGTGTGCTAGGGTTTGGGTTTGATTCCAGCTGTAAGGAGAAGACCCTGAGCAACTCTAATCAAGCGGGTTAGGAAAGGTGATCCGATTGTAGGGGGGAAATGTGCAAAGTGAACAGGCCAGTTAATAGCCTTTCTGAAGCCTAAATGAGATAGTATTTTGAAAGAAGGGTCCCTTAAACAAATGCGTGTGCTTTTTAAGTCAGTCATTTAATTTCTCACCCTAATGTAATCCTAAGAAAATAACCTCCCCTTCAAAGCAATTTTCCTGGCCTCCATATACTCCTGAATCAAGCACGTGCACATGTATGTGCACCATACACACTCACAGTGACACCCAAAAACTATTTTCATTCCAGCTTTCCCCATAAGCCAAATTATTTCTAACACCTTCTCACTTTCCTCTTTGCTGGAGACCAAAAAAAAAAACACACCAAAAAACAAAAACCTGTATTACACCTGTACAAACAAGAAGTGGTAAGTTTATTTTGTTGAACAAAAATAGGTTTGGCTGTACATGAAATGAAATGATGGCTGGCACGTCGGTGGCGCTCTTTTTTAATTCTGCCATTTTAAAAACCTGTAATGTATTTTGCTTTAGTTTAAAATTCAACACCCCGGCCCTCCCACCCCTCATTTTTAACCAACTTAACTTCTCCTCCGCCATGTACATATTTCTGGCACTCGGGCGTGATTTTGGGATGTTTGAAGAAGTTGGGCCCTGTTTTCTTTTTCTTGAATACACTTACCTACAAACACACACACTCAACCTTTAGTATACCTGTTTTGTAAATTCAAATTTTGAAAATATTCAGTGTCTAGAAAAAAAGACATGCCGATTACATGAATCATCATTTTGGTGGTATTGTTACCAAGTCAATGTCTCTCTTGCTCATAAGCTTCCTCTACAGGAAAGACTCCCAACCCAAGGTTTAAATTCCAGTAAGGATTACCTGACATCGTTCTCTCACTGTGGCTTTCTTCACAACGGTCAGGACTGAATCCCCACACATACGAGACTCTGGGAGTGACAGGTACTCAACCGTAAATTCTGCCCTGCTGCCTGGTGGAGCTCTGAGCACCCAGGAACATTCCAGTTTTCCTTTCTGATCCAGTGGATATCTTGGAGTTGAAAAAAAGCCCCTGGGCTCTTCTAGCTCCACTTCAGAGTTAACAGCTTGCAATTCAGAACACACAGACACCAGGGTCCACGTAAAGAAAGCAACAGACAATGAGATGCCATCCCAAACTTGAGTAATTAAAACCTTATTACAGTCAGTTACAAGTTCTTGGGTAAAAGGGATCATCTCATTTGCTGTGTCCTATTTACTTGAAATGAGGTTGTAAGAATAGAATTTAAATTACAATTATGTAAAATGACTTTTAACTAAATTTTTTAAATTTCTTAGGAAATGCACAGTGGATTACACGCTCTTACCCCCAGCATGTTTTTATTCCTTTCCTTCTTTGAGATGCAGCTGAAAATCTGTTCCTAAAATCTTCACTAATTTCACTGAGCATTTACCCTACTGGGACAAATGATTATATTCACGGAGTTTGTGACTGAGGTCAAGAAAAGGAGAATTTGCTGAAAGCACTTGAATGCCTCTTGCTTCTCCGGCTTGCTCTTTAGTTCAAGGGCACCTTTCGACCTGCCGGGACACCTGCAGAGCTTCAGATGCCAGCAGCTCTCTGGTCCACTGACTTTGCAATCAGGGCTCCTTCAGGTCACACCCTTAGGGCTTCCTTCCTCCCCTATGGCTATTTAGTCCCTTGATAAAAATCTCCTGGGCAATTACATATTGAAATCCTCTGTAATCAAATAAACACATTTTAATGTGTATTAGTTAATAATATATACTGTACATTATCATATGTGTTCTGTGTAGAGAAATTAATAATCTAACCAAGGAGACACAGACATAAATATATTTTTATGAACAGTAGAGAGGAAGAGTGGTAGAAAGGAAATAAAATGCCACTAGAATTCAGGATTCTACTCCATCGCCCAGTCCTCTGTTATGTCTTGGCATATTCTGCTTTTCATTTATATGGCTACTGTGATCTAATTCTATTTATAGATTTATGAGGTCTACTTTGATTTAATAGTAACCTAACTGATTTCCCGTTCTCTAACCTTCCCCCACCATGCCCTCCAATCTGAGAATAGCGTATGAAACAAAAGAACTGAGTTCTCTCCTTGTTCAAAGCAACTGAAGTAGTGCACCTTGCAAGGTCTTCCACAGGCTGGTCCTAACATATCTTTCCAATCTTTTCAATCTTTTTTCCCCCCTCCACATGAATCCTCTATGACAAATCTTCCTGGAAAGGGAGCCAAATCCTATAAAGTCATGGATTCCCAACCAGTCACTGCTTTTTATATACGAGAATAATAAAAAACCATAGCTAAGGTCCATTAATTCCCTTGTGTAAAAAGCAAGCCCAGTAAGAGTGGGTGTTAAATATCGCATTGTCCACATTTTATCTCATACACTAGTCATAGAACTAAAATAAAACAATGCCCTTTCATATGCAAAATTTTCTAGTTCTTTGCCATGCGTACGAATTTCTGAACATATGCAAATGAGAAATATCTTCTCTACATTTTAACAATGCTCATTTTCTAATAGCCTGAATGGGACAGTTCAAAGAATACCTCAGATGGTCACCACTACCGCCAGTTATTGACCCTTTTCCTTGGTCATGCCCTTCCTATTCTAAGTGCTTTACATGCATTAAATTACCTAGGAATCCATTGACATTATTCATTTAACTCAACCCCCTGAAATCATTAGGTTTTGGGATCTTGGATCTAAGTTTGCCTCCCATGTCAACCCCAATTCCAGATTTCCTTTTCATCTAAATATGACTCCTTGACTCTTGTTTTGACTCTTTGACCCTTGTGTTGTGGGACCATGTCACCCGCAGCTGGTCTCTGAGTGACTCTCCCCATTCCTAGGCCTTAGCAGACATTCTCTCCAACACTATTCCTCCCTCAGGCCTCGCTGATTTCAGTAGCTGTATAGATGATTCCAGCACTGAAGCTTCTCAGTTTCTCAACTTTCCCCGACCCGACCTCAGCCTTCTGCCAGCGGCCAGGCCCTAGAGACCAGGTCATGAGCAGAGACCCCAAGCCTTTTACAATCTTGGTGTTAAGCACCACTGTCTCTAACCACAAACTTCTATATTTTCAGCTACTTCCAACACTCCTTCCACCTTTTGAGACTTGCAGTTCTTCCACCCCATCACCTCCTCTTTGTCCCTAATTCATCTCCCCTCCTTGTCCGCCCTTTTCCTGGTTTAATTCCAAGGGTCCATTGTTTTAATCCCTCCTTCACACATACTCTCAATCCCCTTATACTCCTGCATGCTTGGGAAAACCCACTCGACCTGAATCGATTCTCTCCCTGCCCTGCATCTCCGTGGTACCCCCCAGTGTCTCCAGGGGAAAACATACAATGGACCTAACTGGTTGGTCTCCCTCTAAATGTATAATCATTCATCTCAGAGGCCTTTATGCTGCTCAGTAACCCTACTTCATTTCCCCAGTCCATGCCCTTTGCCATTTTTATAGAGAACTATTTCATACTTTCTCTTTTTTTCTTTTAAAACCCTTGAACCTTCCTTCACAACCCCATTTCATCTGCTGAGGAAATAGAAGCAATTAGAATAGTACTTCCAGGAGCTCCCATCCCCACATGTACCCATACGCCTGTATCAGTGACTAAATATTCTGCCTTCCATCTGGCAATTATGGTTGAACTGTGCTTTGCTCCTACTTAAGACCAGCCCCTCCAGCTGAGCACTAGATTCCATCTCCGTCTCTTCTACTGAAGCCATCCTTCTAACAATTCCCCACCCGCTCTCTTGTACTCTCTTCAGTTTTCCTCCAACTCATCCTAGTTTGTCTACTGGGGTTGAGTGCATGTGGGGATGGGTGGGGCAGAGAGAGATAAAAGGGGAATGACCCGTGACCATTTGAAAACCAAGACTGATGGTATCATAGAACTTGCATCTCTCTACAAGTCTACTACAGACTTCTAATTCTCCAACTGCTATTTGCTCTTAACTAAAATTCAAAATCCTATCTGCAAAAGGCACTAACAATTGTGGGAGAAATGAGAGAGACACTAACCCTGATGCTGGTCTTTTTTTTTTCTTTCCCTGTGACCATTGTATCTATGAGGTAGAAAAGATCCCCAGATCACAATCACAAAAACAACTCTCCTCTCTTTCACCTGGAACTACCTGACAGAATAAAAACACAGAGTTTATAGTGTTCCAAAGAAAATAATGGGACCCAGGCATGAAATGCTTTTTGCTAAATTCTTACTAGCTGTATTAATGAGGTAACATGAACATCCATTACCCAGCCCAGATGCATTGTCTGTTGAAGGTGCGAGTGGTGGCAATTGTTTCCTTGTTAAGGTTTGCTTTCATTATTTATCTGAAGTAAAGAGAAACTTGTATCTGGAGAGAATGGGTTAAAAGGAAATAAAAATGTGTGCCTGAAGATAGCATGTAGATTGTATCAAAGCAGCTTTTGATAAAAGAGAATGCATATCTAGGATTACAACAGCCCCAGGAAAAGTCAGTTTTACCTTAACTCTGTCCAAGGGAGAGCATATTCTTACAGAACTTTAATGTGCATTTTAATGTATTTCAAAACTAAGATAAATAAAATACTGTCTTACAGTCTTCTCTTTCCTCATGCTGATAGAAATATGAAGAAAGGGGTATTGCTTTCATAATATCTGAAAGACATTCACCTTTGATTTTGGATTGGATCCAGTCCAAGAAGACACTTGCCCTGGCAAATATGCCTGCCTTCCTTGTCTGGGCACAGCCAGCTCCCCAGCTGACGATGCCATAAAGGACAAAGGGGCCTCCATGTCCACACACTAATGGCCCACCAGAGTCTCCATGAAACACCAAGAAAATGCGGTCCAGAAGTTTTCTTTAATCAGAGCTCCTGGCTTCAATTTTGGAATCAGAATAATCAATAATTTATTCCTAACACATTTCTTGAATTTCTAAAAAAATTATTCTTTGTCAATTTGTAAACCTTAGAATATTTATACTCAAATAAATAAAATCACAGATGAAAGAGGAGACATAGCAACTGATACCACAGAAATACAAAGAATCATAAGAGACTGTTATGAATAATTATACACCAAAATTGGACCGACCACCTAGGAGAAATACAGTCATGCACTACAAAACAACATTTTGGTCAATGACAAACCACATATATGATGGTGGTCCCATAAGGTTATAATGAAGCTGAAAAATTCCTATCACCTCATGACGTACCTAACTTAGCACAGTAGTGTAATACATTGTTGACACGTTTGTGGTGATGCTGGTGTAAACAAACCCACTGTGCTGCCAGTCGTGTAAAAGTATAACACAATTACAGAGGTAGGCTAGACCATCTAGGTTTGTGTAAGTACAACCTATGATATTTGCACAAAGATGAAATCGCCTAATGACGCATTTCTCAGAACATATCCTTGTCATTAAGCAGAGCGCATGGCCTAGAATCCTGCAACCCACGGAGACCTAATCACGAGGCAAAAGAAAATCAGAACAGACTAATACAAGTAAGGAGATTGGCCCAGTAATCAAAACCATTCCAACAAAGAAAAGCCCAGGACCAGATGGCTTCACTGATGACTCTACTAAACATTTAAAGAATTAACTCTACTCTTTCTCAAACTCTTCAAAGAAATTAAAGAGGAGCTAACATACCCAAGCTCATTTTATGAGCCCAGCATTGCTGAGACCCAGGACAAATAGGGACACAACAAGAAAAGAAAATCACAGGTCAGTATCCCTGATAAACATAGATGTAAAAATATTAAACAAAATGCAGACAGTCCCTGACTTAGGATGGATATGCCTTTAGTAAAAACTGTGCTTTGAATTTTAATCTTTTCCTGGACTAGTGATATATAGTATAATACTCTCTCTAGTAATGCTGGGCAGTGTCAGTGAGATAATTTTGCCCAACTATAGGCTAATATAAGTGCTCTGAGAACATGTAAGGTAACCTAGGCTAAGCTATGATATTTGGTAGATTAGATACATTAAATGCATTTCAACTTAATTAGATTTTCAACTTATGATGGATTTATCAGGCTGTAACCTCATCATAAGTCAAGGAGCATCTGTACCAGCAAACTAAATTCAAAAGGATCACACACCATGATCAAGTCGGATCTATTCCAGTGACACTAGGATGGCTCAACATACACATATCAATAAATGTGACATTAATAGAATGAAAATTAAAAATAGCATTATCATGTCATCAGTACAGAAAAAGCATTTAACATCCATTCATGATTTTAAAAAACGCCACAACTCTCAACAAACTGGGTATAAACAGAACATACCTCAACATAACAAAGTCTATATATAACTACATACAACTAGCATCATATTCAACAGTAAAAGGTTGAAACCTTTTTAAAAAAAAATATGTTTTTATTGATTTCAGAGAGAGGAAGAGAGAGGAAGAGAGAGACAGAAGCATCAATGATGAGAAAGAATCCCGGATGGGCTGCCTCCTGCTGCCCCCTACTGAGGATCGAGCCCGAAACCCAGGCATGTGCCCTGACTAGGAATCGAACCCTGACCTCCTGGTTCATGGGTTGACGTTCAACCACTGGGCCACACTAGACGGGCGAAACCTTTTAATCTAAGATCAGGGACAAGAAAAGGGTGCTGACCTTCACCATTGCTATTCAGTATAATACTGGAAGTCCTAGCCATAGCAATCAGACAAGGGGGAAAAAGGCATCCAAATCACAAAGGAAGAAGTTAACTGTATTAGCAGATGATATGATCTTATTTATAGAAAATTCTAAAGACTTCACAAAGAAACTATTGGAACTAATCAATAAATAGAGTAAAGTTTCAGGATACTGAATGAACATATAGAAATCAGTTTGTCTCTATACACTAAGAACAAAGTATATGAAAAATAAATTTTAAAAATCTTATGCACAATAGCATCAAAAAGATTAAAATACTTAGGAATAAATTTAACCAAGAAGGTGAAAACTCTCTGCTGAAAATTATAAGACTTTGACAAAAGAAATTGAGGAAGACAAAAATAATTAAAAACTATTCCATGTCCATGGATCAAAAGAATTAATATTATTAAAATGTCCACACTGATGAAAGCCATCTATAGATTCAATGCAGTTTATATCAAAATTTTAGTGGCATTTTTCACAGAAGTAAAAAAAAATTCTAAAATTCATATGAAACCAAAAAGACCCCGAATAGCCAAAATAATCCTGAGAAAGAACAAAATTAAAGGCCTCAAATGTCTTGGTTTCAAAATATATTACAAATCTACAGTAATCAACACAGTATGGTACTGACATAAAAAATAGACACAAGGTGACAGAATTGTCAGCCTAGAAGAAACCTTTACAAATACTGTCAACTAATATTTGACAAGGGAGCAAAAAGTACTCAACGGGGAAAGGGTAATCTCTTCCATAAATGATGCTGGGGAAACTGGAAAATTACATGCAGGAAAATGAAATTGCACCCCTATTTGGACTCACAAAAATTAAACTGAAATGCATTAAGACTTAAGCATAAGACCCCTAGAAGAAAACACAGGAGAAAAGCTCCTTGACATTGGTCTTAGAAATGATTTTTTGGCCCGGCTGGGCGTGGCTCAGCAGTTGAGCGTCGACCTAGGATCCAGGCGATCAGGGTTTAATTCCCAGTCAGGGCACATGCCCGGGTTTCGGGCTGCAGCCAATGACTCTCATAATTGATGTTTTTATCTCTCTCTCCATCGCCTTTCCTCTCTCTGAAGTCAATAAAGATATATTTTTTTAAAAAAAAAGA
This sequence comes from Miniopterus natalensis, assembly GCF_054644295.1. NCBI lineage: Eukaryota > Metazoa > Chordata > Mammalia > Chiroptera > Miniopteridae > Miniopterus > Miniopterus natalensis. The sequence continues at coordinate 153,259,156 of NC_142082.1, read as the reverse complement.
AATGATTTTTTGGATATGAAACCAAAAGCATAAGCAACAAAAGCAAAAATCAGTATGACAAACTAAAACGCACCTGAACATTAGAAGAAACAATAAAATAAAGACAGCTTATGAAATGGGAGAAAAATATTTGAAAACTATATATCTGATAAGTGGTTGATAGCCAAAATATATAAAGAACTCATATAAATTAATAACAAAAAACAATGCAATTTGAAATGGACAGAGGCTCTGAATAGACATTTTCCCAAAGAAGACATACAGATGGCCCACAGGTACATGAAAAGCTTTTCAACTCACTAACCATGAGGAAAATGTCAATCAAAGCCACTATGAGATACCAACTCCTACCTGTGAGAATGGCTATCATCAAAAAGACAAAAGATAAAAAGTCTTGGCAAGAATGTGGAGAAAAGGGAATCCTTGTGCATTGTTAGTGGGAGTGTAACTTGGTGCAGCCACTATAGAAAGTAATATAGACATTCCTCAAAAAATTAAAAATAGAACTACCATATTATCCAGCAACGCCACTTCTAGGTATACACCCAAAGGAAATGAACACAGGATGTCAAAGAGGTGTCTGCACTTCCACTGAAGCATTCACAGTAGTCATATGTGGAAAGAGCCACGTCTGATGTACAGATGCATTTTAGTTTGATATATTGATATTTTTCTATCAAAGGATAAATGGGTAAAGAAGATATGGTATTACATAAAATGAAATATTATACAACCATGAGAAAGAAGGAAATCCTGCTATTTGGAACAACATGATTGGTGTTTGAGGACATTATGCTAACTAAAAAGTCAGACAGCAAAAGATAAATACTGTATGATATAGGTAGAATCTAAAAAAGCTGAACTCTTAGAAACAGAGAGTAGAATGATGGTTACCAAGGATTGCAGGTGGGGAAATGGGAAAATGTTAGTGAAAGGGCACAAACTTCTAGTTATGGGGTTAACAAGTTCTGGGAATCTAATGTATAGCATGGTGACTAGTTAACAGTACTGTATCATATACTTACACGTTGCTAAGAGAGTAGATCTTAAATGTTCTCAGCACAAGAACAAAATGGTAATTATATGAGGTGACAGTGGTTTTAACTAACCACCATGTTAATCATTTCACAATATGTAAGTGTGTCAAATTATCACATCGAACATCAAACTTATACAACGTTATGTCAATTATATCTAATAAAGCTGAAAAATCATCAAACCTTAAAACAGGATTTGCATTTTTTAAGGTAGCCTTTCTACCTTTCTGATTTTTAATCATCCTCCCCTTTTCCGACGCAAAGGTATTTAGGACCTGACTAAATCCTTAATTTAATTGTCTTTTTATAAAATAAACTGAGCTGAAGACATATTTGATATACCTGTCTATTTTATATAAAGAATTTCACAGGATGAATTCTAAATTGGGAATAAGAAGATAGGTTTCCTAGTCTGTGATGTAGAACAATTAACACTTTTGGGGGCCTATTTTTTTCCCACATAAAATCAGATTATACTTAAGACCCCTTTCCCATTAGAAAATAGTCTGATGTGTCAAGTCAGGTGATTTCCTTTTTAAATCACTCATTCCTTCAGTACCAACACATACTCCATATAGAATTTTTTTGGCAATTACAAACATTCCTTGATACAGAAAGAGGCTGTCTAATCTCTTTTATTGCCAGTGCCTATCACAGGGCCTAGCCTATGATATTCAATAAACAGATGGTATCTATTAATTATTTTAAAATTATGCAATGTCTGTTGTGAGCTAGGCATTCTGAGAAAGACAGGGCATAACCAAATTAGACGGTGATAGTAGCTATAAAGGAAATATTCAGAGTGACATGTAGCGAACATGGGTAGGTATGTGTGTGTGTGTGCTTACACGTGCATGTGTGTATGTGCAATTTCAATAACCTTTGAGTTGATACATGAAGGATGAGAAGGAGCCAGATATTTAAAACTTTGGAGGAATAGTATTTATGCAGAATTGATATCCGGGCTAAGGCCCCAACTTGGGCAAGTATGTGGCAAGTGGGGAGGTGAGAAGGAAATCACTGTGGCTGAAATACAGTGAGCAAGAGGAGAGAAGTACAAAATCGATTGGAAAAGCCAGCAGGAGTGGGACATACATCCCTCTGGGATGACACAGATCCCTTTGTAGGTCAAATAATTTGAAATTTTAAAAAAATCTAAAATCTGAAATTTGCTGGGAGCAGAGCACCACAGGGTTCCACACTGCATACCTGAAACTCTCATGTCTCCACTCCAGCATTTTTATTTTCACCTTCCTGGATGAGAAATTACATCTGCGGGTCCAATACTTCTGAGCATTCCCAAGAGGGTAAAAATCAATTAGCCAATATAGTTGAGTCCATTTTATCAAAGCAAGTTTCTGAAATCACCCTGTGAATTTGGTTGTGCTGCCGTCAAAGTGACCTTTGGATGTAGCAGAAACAGGGATCAATGGGGGGGGGGGGGGGCGGTATCTGTAATACTTTCAACAATTAAGATAAATTTAAAAATAAAAGAATAAGTGCCAACTGAGATCATGATATGCGGGTCACCTCTGACATGAACCTAATTCCCTCCCCAGTTCTCTGCTCTCTTTATGCAGATCAAGGTCTTCCTCCAATGTTACATGCTGTTGAGCATGACAATAACAGTAGGGCCATTTGTGATTTTCTTGATTCAAAGCAGAGAGAAAGACCATCCCTCAAAAGGGGAAGTATGAATACATTAATTTAGAGGACTTTTCTATTTGATTTTTATAATATAACTTTATGCCCTTCAGCAGCCCTAGGAGCACCCTTCCTATATTCCTCAGATCTTCCTGTCCACACCCTGGCTCTGTGCCTGGGGCTCCCCCCCCCCCCACCCGGGAGGCAGGCCAGAAGTGTAGGAAGTGCCTGCCCTGCAGCCCTGGAACTGTGACTCTGGGGAAGTAGGGTATAAATACCCCAGCTCCCTCAGCCCTCAGAGGGGATCGATATTCTTAGTGTGTTTTGTGTCACTGCCAGCGTTTTGCTGCAGGTGACTTAATAGCACATCCTGGGTTGGCCGCCTTCCCTTCCCTATGCCTGCTCCTCACTTTCCTACCGGTGACCTGCACTTCCTAACAGGCCACTGCACTCGAGCACTTGTCACAGGTGTGCTCCTGGGGAATGCAAGTTAAGATACTCAACATATAACAGAATTTGAGTAGCGCTTGATGCCATGAAAGGGCTTAAGTGCAATAAATTTATATTCAGTGATAAGAAGGGACCACTTCCCTTCTCTCTTCATGTTTCCTTCCTTCCCTCCTTCCTCCCTTCCTCCCTTCCTCCCTTCCTCCCTTCCTCCCTTCCTTCCTTCCTTCCTCCCTTACTCCCTCCCTCCCTCCTTCTTTCCTTCCTTCTTTCCTTATTGATTTCAGAGAGAGGTAGGGAGGGGGGAGGGAGCAACATGATCGGCTGCCTCCTGCCCGCCCCTACTGGGGATGGAGCCAGCAGCCCAGGCCTGTGCTCTGACCAGGAATCACAGCTTCCCTTGGGGCGGCTGCTCAGGTCCAGCCTGGCTGAGGCAGCGGGCGCAGGGCCGGGGTGCCTCGGGCTGGGTGCCTGGGGGAGCAGCGCTGCTGGCTTTGCTCCCTGGGCCCCCCTCGGCCCTTCCCTTCGCCCATTCTGGCCTTGCCCACAGCATGCCTGCCCCCCAGGGCCTCTCTACAGCTTCGGGCCTCCACAATATCACTGAAACGGAAGCGTTGCTTTGTGATTTGTTTTTTACTGCATATTAAAAACATTTTTTAAAGGTTCTCATTTTCTTCATGATTATTTTATTTTAATCTCTGGTGGAAAATCAAGGGTGAGCGCACTGGAGATTTATAACAATTTTAAACAAACTCTTAAGCTGTAAATAGGACGCACTAATTTCGAATCCCTGTTGGCCTGTTCTCTTTTCTCAAGGCCTTCAGTTTACCGGAAAACATCTTCCCCCCTGCAGGCCAGACTAGTGGTGCTGTCACCTACCTCCGGCCCCCCCCCCCCCCCCCCCGCCCCCCGTACCCACCTGCTCTCGGGGCTGTAGGCTGCTGCGCCCTCTCTGCCATCTCGGCAAGTTTGGACACAGTAACCACTCTGCCCGTGGCCCGCTCTTCCTGGGGTCCGCTGGGCTTTGGGGGAGGGGATGTGGCAGGGTGCTGTGAAGCACCGGCTAACAGGGAAAAGCTGTTTGCGGTTTTGAGAGTCGTTCCTCCCGTGTAAGGAGAGTCTCTAGCAGATGGCAACTTTCTCTCTTCCTCTGCAGAGTCATAATCATCTCACCTGACAGCAATCCTTCCCTCCAGTCGCTGCAGAGCCAGCGCAGATCATCTTCTCTGTGATACCCCCTGGGGAGCAGAGTAATAAGTGTGTCCGCAGGTCTCTCTTTCTTGAATCTGCTGCAAGCGACTTGCCAGGCCACCAACTAATTAAGCAGCAGATTCAGAAAGAGAACTTAATAATGAAGTGAGCAAGAAATTATGTTAAAAATATATTAAAAAATATATATATATATATTTAAGTTCAGACTCGCTCTGCACCAACATAATTACAATCAGTCATGCCTGAGCTGCTGCAGAGTATTGAATCAAAGGATATGTGTCTCACGCAGGGTGTCTTCATTTCCAGATGTGACATCTTTGCAAAGGGAATGCATTGGCAGGAGAACAAGACCAGAAACGCTTTTTTTCTAGCTTATTTCCAATTTAAATTTCAGAGTTTCAAATATTGCTACATAAGAATTCAGAAAGAGAATTCAACAAGATATGAATTGGTGTTATATGTGGTTGACATGATTACATATTTATACAGATAAATACATTATGTGAATATATATTATAAATATGGGACAGCAATATGTTTTTATGATTAACTAATATAAACCAAAATTATATTCCTTTTTTCCCTCAATTGTCACTGTGACTTAAACTCAACTCCAATTTAAAATGACACTAATAATGAACACTAAAGAATTTCTTCTCTCCCGGCCGGGCGTGGCTCAGAGGTTGAGCATTGACCTAGGATCCAGGAGATTCCGGTTCAATTCCCGGTCAGGGCACATGCCTGGGTTGTGGGCTCCATCCCCAGTCGGGGGCATGCATGAGACAGCTGATCAAATGACTCTCTCATCATTGATGTTTTTCTCTCTCTCTCCCTCTCCCTTACTCTCTCTAAAATCAATAAAGATATATTTAAAAAAATTTTTTTCTTCTCATAACTGACCCTTAGGCAGGCCTGGGTTAACATGTATTCTTTTTTTTTTTTTTTTTGTAGGTCCTTTTTAAAATAATTTATTGGGGTGACATTGGTTAATATGATCATATAGGTTTTAGATGTGAGTTTCTATGTTATAAGATCTGTATATTGAACTGTGTGTCCACCATCTAAAGTCAAATCTTCTCCCGTCACCATATAGAAGAACTCCAATATGTATTCTGCATGACTTGTTCTATCACTTTAGATTCATGACATTTAAAAAATTAAGTTTACTTTTTATAGCCTTAATACTTTTTGGACAAAATAAAAATTACCTTACATTTATATAGTACCTTGATATTTATAAATGCTTTACTCCAACCTAATAATACAGCAGCATTGTGAGGTGGGCTATCTCACACACGAAGAAGCCACAACTCTGAAAATGTGATCTCACAGCACCTATGGGACAGAGCTAGGACTCCAGCCTCAGTCTGACTCTAAATCTTGTGCTCTTTTTGATGTATTAATCTAACACATAAACAATTTAATGTATTTAAGCTCCTCTTTTCAGGGACCACCCATCCCATCAGTGTTGCTTACCATGTCTCAAAATCGAGAACTCATTTTCTCTGGGATTGAAAGAATTGATTCATCTTTTTAAAATGTTTTTAATTTTTATTTTTTAATATGCTTTTATTTCTTTTAGAGAGAAGGGAGAGGGAGAGGCAGAGAGAGAAACATTGATTGGCTGCCTCCTGCACGCCCCCTACTGGGGATAAAGTCTGAAACGTGGGCATGTTTAAGTTCAGACCTGTTCTGCATGTGCCCTGACTGGGAATCGAACTAGAGACCTTTTGGTGCATGGGACAGTGCTCAACCACCTGAGCTACACTGGCCAGGGCCAAGAATGGATTCATCTTTGATAAGACTGTAACCACCTCTCAGCCATATGGTGGTCATGGAGGTGGCAATGGGTGAAGGTGTTAGAGAATGGGCATATTTATTCAAGGGCTTTGAAGCCAGTCAGTCAATAAATATTTCCTGTTTCATCTAAGTAACCTTCTAGCTCTGGGGAGAGAATGCTGAATTAGACAGAGATCGGCCTCTCAGTGGTTCCCACTCTAAGGGATGAGATGTAGAACGTGATCACATAAAATAATGTGAAGAATGTTTATGTGCAACGAGACGATAAAAGTGGGTAGTGCAGAAAGTAAGCGATGGAAGAGCAGTCCTGCGGCAGCAAGCGGTCTGAAGGGGAGCGACAGCTGAGCTGAGAAGGAAATGAGGAGGAGGCAGCTGGGAGACTAGAACAAGTGTGTTCTAAGTGGAAGAAAAAGGGCAGAGCTTCTGAACTAGTATTTAAGAGAAAGGAAGAAGACCATGGTGCCTGAAGGGACAAAAGAAGGAAATGAAGTTGGAGAGTTTAGTGGAGGCCAAATCACACAGAGCCCAAGTCAGGCTGGGAGTTCAGTGATTATCAGCTGAGTCGCGGCTGCTTTTAAATCCCAGCTTTGATACCTATTAGTCATGGGATGTTAGTAAGTGTCCTAAATCGTTGGGCCATAACCTCCTCATTTGCAAAATAGGGAAGATAAAACTCTCCTCAGATGGCGGTTGCAAAAGGTTTTTGGAAAATGCAATTTGGCTGCAAGGGAGTGCAGTAGCTGTGAACATGAATACTGTACACAAAAAGAGATCCTCTCTCCTTCAAGCTCACAGATCCCAAACGATACAGCAACAGAAGGCAGATGTGAAGGAAAATGATCGCATACAGTGAAAAGAAGCAAAACACAAACATTGGCCCATTCGGATTGAGCAGTATCTTATCACGGCTTTAAGCTCTCAACAACCTAGCCCAGCAGTCAGCAAACCATGGCTAGTGCACCAATTCCGTGCCAGCACCACCCCCATCCCCGGTCCCTGGGCCTGTTTAGCACAGTCCAGGAACTAGTAATGGTTTATACATTTTTAAACAGTTGAAAAAATCCAAGTTAGAAAATACTTCAAGACACGTAAATATTATATGAAATTTAAATTTCATGAACGAATTTCTGTTGGGACACAGCCACATCCATTGTGTTGCATATTGTCTATGGCTGCTTTGTGCTATGATGGCAGAGTTTAGTAGTGTGACAAGGACCATATGGCCTGCAGAGCCCAAAAAACTTATCTGACCCTTTACAGATCCAGCTTACTTATAATTAATTAATCACCCTAAAGGGAAAATATAAAACAGCTCATTCTCTAATTTGATCACCGATTACAACTAAATAAAACACGGTTTCTGTCTTTTGGAAGGAAGAAAGGCTAAAGCAGAAACTGCCTTATATCATTTCCATGAGGAATTTTCAAAATTAACAACCTGCAGTGAAAGTTCTGCAAACGTAAAATATTTACCTTCACTAATACTTCCCCATCCAGTCACAGTACAGGTCTCAGAGGAGAACAGAGGCTCCAAGCTGTGGGGGAGACGCACTGGCCTCCCCACAGAGTTGAACCCCAGAGGAGAGCTCAGGACATCAGTGGCAAAGCTCAGTCTGTCAAAGGTTTCAATGCACCAGGATGCATTTTTTTGCCTTTCTCACCTGCATCAGTGGCAAGCAAGAGAACTGCAGGATTAAGCCAATGAGTCAAACTACGACCCTGCATAATAGTCCAAAATAAATCTTCAGTCTCTACCTTTCAGTCTCAGCAATGAAGATGACTTTGTACTACATAAAAAGGGTGATCTCTGTTTATCATTTGCAGGAGCCCATCAACCATGTTCTGAGGACTGGCAGCCCTGGAGAAACCAGGCTATGTGGACCTCTGCACGTGGACCTGAATTTGTACTTCTTGACCAACTTCTCCTAATTCTCTATTAAAACATGATCTCAAATTGTATCTTTAAATGTTGGTATAAATTGTAAATGTACAGGGGCACTAGGAGATGAATATCTAATTACATAGTTTTGCTAAAGGAAGTCCAACAGTCAGAGTGCAGGCAAAACAATTTTAAAAATATATATATATCTTTATTGATTTCAGAGAGAGGAAGGGAGAGGGAGGGAGAAGGAAACATCAATGATGAGAGAGTCATTGATCGGCTGCCTCCTGCACACCCCAAACTGGGGCTCGAGCCCACAACCCGGGCACGTGCCCTCACTGGGAATCGAACCACGATCTCCTGGATTCTAGGTTGACGCTCAACCACTGAGCCATGCCAACTGGGCAAAACAAACTTAAAAAACATTTCTCATCTGCTCAGTTGGTTCTTTCAGGGTTCTGTCATGGTCCCTAGCAACAACAGTCCAAAAGAATGGATGATTTTTCCTAAAGAAAGAAGAAGAAAAGTTTGACATGAAATGAGATTTTTCGCCCTTTGGCTAACCCTACCTGGCTTTACCAACACACACTGCTCAGTTCAGTCACGTGCCACCCAGCCAGTCCCCTGGCACCTTTGTGTGATCTCCCACCAGGAAGGTCTACAGCCTCCTGAAATACCTTAGAAGGAGTTCTTACTTGTGTATCTTCCCTCCTTCTTTTGGCCACAAAGTGTCTTTGGAGCCTTTACCAAATAACAGGTTATTTTTAAGTTGAGAAGGAAAAATAAAAGTTAGCGCTTCTTTTGACCTCACAGTGATGTTAAGAATATACGAAAAAGCCTGGCCAGTGGGGCTCAGCAGTTGAACTTTGACCTAGGATCCAGGAGATCAAGGTTCGGTTCCCCATCAGGGCACATGCCTGGGTTGCGGGCTTGATCCCCAGTTGGGGGCGTGCAGGAGGCAGCCGATCAATGACTCTGATCATTGATGTTTCTGTCTCTCTCTCTCCTTCTCTCCCTTCCTCTCTCTGAAATCAATAAAAATATATTTAAAAAAAAAAGAATATATAAAAAAAAAACCTACATTCAAAATGTGGTAGCTTCAGTTCTGTGTTTTACTGTTAAACGTATCCAAACATTATCTTACAGGAATATACCTCAAATTGTCATCTTTTATGAAATCACATGAACTAATAAAACTAAGGTTAAAAAGAAATTATCAATTCAAAAGTAGGTAGGCCTCACCTGTGGTGTTAAAAATCAGCATTAGAACTCACTGATCACTTTAGGGGGGTGAAGATTGGAAGAAGCACGAGAGGGGGCTGCTGGGTTTTTGAAACACTTTGTTTCTTCATCTGGGTGCTGGTTACATGGGTGCTCACTTTGTGAAAATTCCTCTAAGTTTAAGATTTGTGCATTTTTATATACTTCAGAAATACCCTAAAAAACTCGAATCAACATCCATTAATTCTCCACAATAAGATTTCCAGCTGAAAAAATATCCAAGGAAAGAATCCCTCAATTCCCACAAATGTTTTGTCACTTTAGCTTAGAGATTCTTTCATTTTTCAAAAGTGTTTCTTCAGGAAAGTAAAGTTACTGAAATTATGTTTCAATACACTTTATTCCAAGGATTAGGTTCTTAATACACGTAGGCATCTTCTCTCCAGTCACAGCCATGCTCCTCTCCGTTCCCTGGCGGCGAGTCTGACTTGGCCACGCGTTTCCTGTGCCTTCACTAAGGGAGCCAGCGCAGGCGAAGAGCTCGGCCAGCACCTTGCAGAGATACTCCATGACGGTGGCCAGATCACTGTCATCATCTGCACGCACGCTAATGAGAGAATTAAAGTTTATTTCAAAGTCACCCTCTAAATTATTGCTTGGTAGTAAAAAAAAGTTATTTCTTAAAGTCACTCTACTTCTTTATATAGAGAATAGTGTGTACAATACAATGAAATAATAAAAATTACTGTAGAGTTGATCATGTAGACCCCGATATCTAGTGAAATTTTATGCTTGCAGTCATCAAATATCCTTTAATTTGGTAGAGAACACAGTGTGAAAAGCATACGCCAGAGCAACACACATTTATAAAGGAAAAAAATCTGAGATTTTTTCCAATGGTGAGATAATTGTTCAAGGTATCAATTGGTGAATTTTTCCATCCTTTATTCCCACTCGTTCATAATAAAATCCTGTTTCTTATATTTTTAGGGCCTTATCTCCCATCCAACAATAGCAGGCATCACTTACTGGTATGAGAGAAGAAACAGTCATGACTGAGTTACAGAAAGAAAGTGGCTGAAATTTTAAAAAACTGCTGATTTAGGTTGAGACAGAAAGGTTCCAATGTATAACTGCAAAGTGTATTTAGTCCCCTAAAGTAAGTTTAAAAAAAAATCCACATAAACACAAAGACTGATGTGGAGTTAGCAAGAGAATGCTGGGTTTTCCCTAATTGTGAAATAACATTACCAGGGACCTTATTAGAAATACAAATTCCCTTTAAGAACGTAATTGTTGCCTGGCCGGTGTGGCTCAGTGATTGAGCATCAACCTATGAACCAGGAAATCACAATTGATTCCCTGCCAGGGCACATGCCGGGGTTGCAGGCTCAATTCCCAGTAGGGGGGTGTGCAGGAGGAAGCCGATCAATGACTCTCATCATTGTTGTTTCTATCTCTCCTTCTCTCTTCCTCTCTCTGAAATCAATAATTTTTAAAAAGTACATAAAAAAGGAATATACATTCTTATAAAATCAGAAACCCTCCAGGTAATTCTGATATACACTTAAGACTGAGAACTGATATAAAGGGTAACCAGGGCCAGGGAAGCTTTATGGGAGGTGACACAATGTTGTCAGTGTGCTTATTGTCTTTGGAGTGCTACCCCTTGTCAGCCAGTCTGGCCCCTGGTGACCTTCAGTAAAAATAATGTCTATCTCAGCTCCCAGATTTTGCATATCTCTCCAACTGGCTCATTCCACGCGGCACACTTTCCTTTTCAAAGGATTTGGGTACACAGAAGCCCCCTTCAGTGGAGGGTGGAGCCCTGGATGTCTATGATTGATGCAGATGAGGCAAGGAGAAACAAGGCCCTGAGGGAATCAACTGAAGAGTTCCTACGAAGGCAGGGGCGAGTGGAACATGCCACTTTTGCTCTACCAACATATCAAACACCTCTGGTGTGTAGGTCCACACACTACAAGGAATAGCTTCAAAAAGGCATTCCTCTGGTCCAATAAGTTAGGCAGCTATGAAGAGTTAAAAAAACACAAAAAAGGACCCACACAGATATGTTTCATATAAATATGAAGCACAGTGTTATGTGTGAAAAAATTATAAAATAATATATGTGATATACACAAATACTATTAAATATACACATTATGTGCACAAATATTAGTGGAAAATCAGATCATTAAAACATTATTAATATTGATTACTTAAGATAGAGTAGGAATGGATTAGTGAAATGGAGAGGGTGGTTTAGAGTTAACTGTCTTTTTTCACAAACATTACTATTATAAATTTTTCAAAAAGAAATCAAGAAGAGTCTCTGATGAAATTACAGACAATATTTGTGTGTGGTTAACTTAAATGGCTTACAAACATTTACAGCTGATTTTGTTTATTAATCTCAGTTGGCTCATCAAGTTGGACATCCACCTAGTGCAGAATGGTTTTGTTGTGGTCCCCATCTTGCTGCAAGTGTCATGGGCCATCAACTCTCTGTTCTAAGCACACTAGACTATTCAGTGGTCCCTTTAATTGTTCCACACCCTCTACTTCCACGATTTTAAATCCCATTCACATCCTCACAAGCTCAGTGATCCACCTCCAAATACTACTCATCCCTCAGGGTCTAACCAACAGTCCATTTCTCCCATAAACCTTCCCAGAGGCTCAACGGAAAGAAGAGCTACATTTTCTGAATCATCACAGCACATTTCCTATTTTATTTCCTACTTTGTTGTACACTTTTAGTTACCTCACCAAAATGCAAGCTCATCAGAGACTGCTTTTACTCTGTATATATCCAGGACCTGGTATGCTATCTGGCACATAGTTGATTTTTAACAAATGAGTGGTTGAAAGAATGATTACTGGGTAAATAGCAGGCCTGAAGCATGAGATCATTTAGTTAATAAATATTATAACCCTTAGCACAATACCTTGCCTGTAGCATTCTGGCAAACATTTGGAAGAGAGACTTGTCCTTACCACTGGTCTTATGGAGACCTAGAAATTAAGGTCTATACCAGCTCTAGAGACTCTATGATGCTTAACACATAGTATTTCAATTAAGTAAATATATCAGTTATGCTCATATAGCTTATGATGCATTCAATAAGAAATTTAATGACATGAAATGATGTATTGCATGAGAAAAATAACATTATAATACAATGTACAGTATAGTTCAGTGTGTACACCAAATATGTATAAATAAACATATATATCAAAATGTTAACAGCGTTTATCTCTTGGTGGTTGGTTTACATTTTCTTCCATTTGCTCATCTGTCTTTATCAAATTTAGCAAACATGTACCCCCTTTTGTGGCAAAAAACATTGCTTTGAAAATAAGTTTCCTGACAATCATGACAATTTCATTCAAGGCTGTTATTTAACTTGAGAAAGGAATAGAGAAACCTCTGTCAATATACTGGTCATCGGTTCCACTTTTACTGCACATAGCCCATCCCCTCAAGAAGGGCACAATGTGTAAGGTAAAATAATTGCCCTGTGTACAGAAATCTAATTTCAGATCCTTTAGCACCTCTTCAGTCTCTTAGGAACTATAAAATGACAAATGAAAATAAATGTGACATACTTACTAACAAGCACTCTGTTGCTTGATTACAAAGATACATAGTCATGGTCACATCCAACTTGATTTTCTATGTCTAAGCAGGTAAATTTGAACAGGATAATGTGATCTTCTGGTGCCATTTTTTCCCAAATACATAAGCCAGATAGGGGAAGGTAGAGAACATATAATAAATGGCAGAGTCAAGTGTGACAAATAAAGTCTATTATCTGGGCTTTAGCTCAGAACTCACCAATAATAACATTTTACAGGATATCAGAACATAAAAAGCCATGGAAATTCCTTATGTGAGAATAACTGATTTATGCTTGAAATTCTGACATTTATCCAACAAACAGAGCAGTATTAATTAGAGAATGGCCAGAAACCACCTTTAAAATTTCATTTAGTTATAAAATGCTAGAATTATGAACTATACATTGCAGAAACCTAAGATTTACCTCTCTTTGTAAGACTAATTGAAAATTCATAATATTCACCCAGAAGTTGAATCATGAATTATGAATTATGGATGGATCGTGCAGCATATGTCAGCCAAAGTCACAGTCCCTGTGGTTGCAATGTCATCTCAAACTCCCAGTAAGGTCAGCTGTGACCTTTTCCTAACATCTTTAGAAACATGTCTAAACATTTTGAAAGTAGTCTTACATAATTTAACACATAATCCTTTACATCTTAATTTTCCTACATTAATTCATGCTATTATTCAAGGAAAGAAACCTCTGTGGGTCATAAATCCTCAGTGTCTTCCATGTCTCACTCTCATCTGAGTGCAAAACAATCTTATCTGTAATCTTACATGTCAGAATGAACTTCTTTCTAAAACTCAAAAATGTCTTTATCAACTTTAGACCTGTTAACAGCCTATTGACCTCTAAGCAATAATGTTCAGGGTTGCAGGAATTACCCAACTTTTTTATGCCCAGTTTCCAAAAACCAAACACAATACTTCCTACCAAATATCTCCTCCTTAACCAGAAACTCCTTCCTTTACTATTTTTCTCTTCAGGCCTATCGTCATAAACATAGATGTAAAAACAGGCTGCCTAAAATATTATTAAAATCACTTTTTAAGCACTTCAATTGAAAAGCACCCCACATCTATCATTTTCCCTGATATCCGTTACGCCCCTTCTGAAGCAGACAGAAGAGAAATTACTCCCCTTCTCCAAATGAGAAAACTGGCATTGATATTAAAGGACTCATCACATCTCATATAATAGGAAATACAGTTTAGGCTTTATGATTTCAAAGGCCAGTACTTTCTCCTATTTTCATCAAATTATTTTCTGCCTCAAAATCTCTAACTCAGAGGTGGAAAACAGATTTCAAATCCTTTGCCAACCTTGATTTATTGTTAGTGATTGCTATTTTTAAAATGGTTCTGAGGTCTAGTCAAGCTAAGTGAGAGATGGGTACCAAAATTAATCATTGATTTTTTCATTCAAATATCTACTGAGTGTTCATTATATGCAAGTCACTCTTCTAGCCTCTAAGAAATGCAGTGTCTCCCATGGGCATGAAAAAGAGACCACTTGAGTGCCATTATCAGCCATTTCTGAGCCTAGCTAACAGCTACCAGAATAAAAATAGACTTGGAGAGACTGTATAACTCCCCAGTTCCTATGACCTCTTTCTCTCTTACCATTAGCTAATTGACTCCATTTGGAATTTATAAAACCCTTGCACCATTCAGTGTTGCTTAGCATGCTGGCGCAGCCACTAAGTATGCAAATAAGCTCATTATCTTATTACATTTCTAAAACACATGTCTTTTCACATTTGAACATTCTAAAGTCAGAAGGATCGTACAATTCTATTAGACATGGACTGAAAGAGTTTTCCAGAAAGAACCTGTGTTAGCTTTGGCCAGTCTCCTGGAGGAAACTCTCACTGAATATTTTTTAATTTTTCTGCTTGAGGTAGTTTGGTCTACACTAGTGTGGGAGATTTTAGACTGTGGACATACATAAGTATTAGCTTGTGACTCAAATTTTCTGGTAAGATTTTTACCCCTCCCTGCATCCAGTGCCAAGTTTAAGGTATATAACTTCCCATATGGGTGGGTTTATGCCTCCATTAGCCTAACACTGAAGGCCTTTGGTGTCCCAGCTTTACGTGGAGATCTCTCAGTCTTAGATGGTTTATTTTCTTTATTGGTGGTACATGAAATAATGATGAATTTTACAACCAGTTTGCTTTAAGCTTGTTGAAATGTAACAAATTCATGCTAATACTGAGTTGTGATATTTCTGAAAGTCTTATTCTTTCTAGTTGACTTTTTTTTCTAATTTATCTTTATTGTTGAAAGTATCACAGGTGTTCCACTTTTTCCCCCCATTGACCCTCTCCACCTCGCTCCCACCCCCTCCCCAGGCCTTCACCCCATTATTGTGTGTGTCCATGGATTATGCATATATGCATATAACTTCTGTGGTTAATCTCTTCACACTTGCCATCCCCCTTCCCTCTTCCCTCTGAGATGGACAGTCTGTTGCATGCTTCAATGTCTCTGGGCCTATTTTGGTTGTCAGATTCTTTTGTTCATTAGCTTCTCCTTAAAGAAGACCCTTCAACATTTCATGTAGCACTGGTTTGGTGGTGATGAACTGCTTTAGCTTTTGCTTGTCTGTGAAGCTCTTGATCTGACCTTCAGTTCTAAATGATAGCTTTCCTGGGTAGAGCAATCTTGGTTGTAGCTTCTTGCTTTTCATCACTTTGAATATTTCTTGCCACTCCCTTCTCTCCTGCAAAGTTTCTGTTGAAAAATCAGCTGACAGTCATATGGGTGCTCCCTTGTCAGTAACTAATTGCTTTTCTCTTGCTGGTTTTAAGATTCTCTCTTTGTCTTTAACCTTTGGCATTTAAATTATGATGTGTCTTGCTGTGGGCTTCTTTGGGTTCCTCTTGTTTGGGACCCTCTGTGCTTCCTGGACTTGTAAGCCTATTTCTTTCCCCAGGTAGGGGAAGTTTTCTGTCATTATTTTCTCAAGTAGGTTTTCAATTCCTTGCTCTCTTTCTTCCCCTTCTGGCACCCCCTTAATGCAAATGTTGGGCCACTTGAAGTTGTCCCAGAGACTCCTTACACTACCTTCATATTTCTGGATTCGTTTTCCTTTTTGCTCTTCTGGTTGGGTCTTTTTTTGTTTCCTCATGTTCCAAATTGCTGATTTGATTCTCAGCATCCTCTACTCTACTGTTGATTCCCTGTAAATTATTCTTCATTTCAGTTCATGTAGCCTTCATTTGTGATTGGTACTTTATTATGTCATTGATGATCTCACTAGTTTCCTTAATAGTTTTACTAAGATCCTTGAGCATCCTTATAACCATTATTTTGAACTCTGTATCTTGTTGCATGCTTGGCTCCATTTCATTTAGCTCCTTTTCTAGAGATTTCTTCTGTTCTTTCCTTAGTAACATCTTTCTTTGCCTCCGCATTTTGGCTGCTTCCTGGTGTTTGTTTCTATGTATTAGGAAGAGCTCCTATGTTTCCTGGAATTGGTAGAGTGGCTCTGTGTAGTAGGTTATCCTATAGGGTCCAGTGGCTCAGCCTCCCCAGTCACCTGAGCTGGGCCTTCTAGGTGCTCCCCTGTGTGGGCTGTGTGCACTGTCCTGTTGTAGTTGAATCTTGGTTGCTGTTGGCATCCCTGGGAGGAACTGACCCCTAGACCAATCAGCTGTGAGGACCAGCTGCAACTATAGCCAGAGAGCTGCTGTGCTGGAGACACCCCTATGGATCAGGATTTACTTTAGTGGAGCTTTGGTGTTCACCAAGTGCGCCCCTTGAGTGTGTCACTTGTGGATGTGGTAGGGTTGTAATCCAGCGTGGTCGAGTCTGACCACCAGGTGCACTGTCTCTGGGGCCTCCTAGGAGGTACAAAGTCAGCCTGTGCCAGTGCCTTGCCCAGGGCCACCCAGCACGAGCTACACAGCAAACCATAGTTGGCTGCTACTTGTGCTGGGCTTAGAGGTGTCCAGGAGAGGCCAAGCTATGAGCCAATGCAGGCTGCTGCTAGTGCCAAGCCTGGGGCCACTTATCAAGTCGTATGGGGCCCGCTGCTGCTTGTTTGAGAGATTTCAGGAAAGTCCTAAGCATGAGGCTCGAGAGGCCACTTGCACAGAAAAGCCCCTGGAAATGCATGGCTGAGCTGCAGGTGGGGAGGGGCGGGGCCTCCGGGAATCACGGGGCGGGGCCAAAGGTGTGGGTCAGGTGCTGGGGATTCAAACATGGCGCCTGCCTGCGGGCTGTGTGGGGGGAGGACTCGCCAAAGGAGCAATGGCCTCTGCCAGCCCTTCTGCCTGGGAGGAAGCCACCCCTCCAGCTCTCGCCCCAATTTCAGGCAGGTTAGTTTCTCCCCGAGGGTCCCAGGTCCTTTCAAGCTGCTGCCCGGCGCTGGGTTCAGAGGGAGCGTCCGAGTGAGTCCGTGCCGGGCCCTTTAGGAGGAGCTGCTGGGGCTCCCGCAGCCTCCACGTCCCTCAGCCACAGTCCCCGCTGGTTTCACAGCCCGGAGTTGTGGGGCTGTCTTTTCCCAGCCCTGGAGCACTGGGCTGGGGGCTGCTGTGGGGCTGGGACCCCTTGCTCCTCTGGGAAACCTCCCCCGCCGAGATTCCCTCCTGGGTTTCAACCACATCACCGGGTGTGGGCCCATGGCACGTCTCCGTGATTCAGCCCGGATCCGCCCGTGTCTCCGCCCCTCCTCCCAGTCTTGGTGCTTCTTCAGTTCCCTGGTTGTGGGCTTCTGTGCAGCCAGATCTCAGGAGGCTCTGAGTGATGGTGGGTCTGTATTTTAGTTGTAATTTTGATGTGGTTTCGGGAGGCGGCGGGCACATCGGGTGCCTGTGCCGCCATCTCGTTTCTCTCTCTTGACCTCTTACTTTAGTCTCTAAGCTATATAATATCTTCTTAACTATTAATCTCAACCTCTTTCCCTAAACCTGAAGCAACTGAATGCTTATAATTACAAAGACCGCATTTAATGTAAACTCCCTCAATTTTCTATAAGTTACCCCAAGATTTTTTTGTTGCTTTCCCGGAAAAGGAATTGATTTTCCTTTCCGAAGCTGAACCTTCTTTATCTGTGTGTTCTTGTTAACTTTCTTCCCACATATATGTGTTTCTCTTGAGTTATCGCTCTCACCCTCTCTTCTGCCCATAAGGACAGCTAAGGCTACACTTCCCAAAAGCAAACACAAACAAAACTCTGTTTCTCTTGACCCCGCTGCTCCTCTATTAACCAAAAACCACTGTACCACCCTCGGCATCACCGCTTAACTGTCCCCCTCACCTCACGCAGTGGCAGCTCCATCCTTTCCAAAGGTCTCGAACCCTCAACTCAATCATAAGGTTCTCTCTCTTAAAACCCAAGTTTTCGACTTGTCAGCAAGTCCTGAGGCCCTGCCACTTGTCACCGCTGCTAATGTGACAAAGTTGGTCAAAGCCAGCATCACCCTCCCCTGGATTATTGTGGTAGCTGGTCTCTCAGTTCTAGGCCTTGCCCATCCTCAGTCTGTTTTCAATACACCAGCCAACGTGATCCTTTTAACATGTATCAGATTGTGTCCCTCCACTGCTCAAAGTCCTCCAGGGGTTCCATAGCCTCCTCACAGTAAACTCCCAAATCCTTCTTGTATCTTATAAGTTTGGCCACCACTAAGCACAACCGCTTCTCCCTCTCACATTTAGCTCAAGCTCTTCGACCTGCCTGCTCCCTGAATACACCAAGAGTTTTCCTGCCTCACACATGCCATTCCTCCCATCAGCACTGTCCCTTCCCAAGATGATCATATAATTTCCTCTTTGACCTTATTCAAGTCTTTGTTCAAATACCATCTTTAAAGCAGCCTTTCCTAACCGTCCTCTCTAGTATTGCACAACCCATCATGCTCCACCCCTTCTTTCTTGCTTAATTTTTGGGCAAAGTACTTGCTATCTTCTACTATTATATGTAACATTACTTGTATCATCCCCACTCTCCACCTTCCAACGTGCCCCACACAGGAAAATGTTTTTGTCTGTTTCACTAACTGCTATATTACTAGCACCTAAACTAGTGCCTGACACATCTTAAGGCCTCAATATTTTATTTTTTTTTACTATTTGGTGAAGAAAAGATACCAGATCTTCAATAGTCACTTAACCCATTATGAATATAGCTTCTGACCCCACAATTTCTACTGAGTCAGCTCCCAAATTTTGAACTGTCACGTCCAACGGCATTTAATCTGAACTCATTTCAACTTCTGCAATATCTGGCACCACTGCCTTTGTCTTGAAAGCCCTTCTTGGAGAGATCTCTTCAGTTCTTCATTGCCCGAGTTGAATTGCAGGTTCTCTGCGATCGAGGGTAAATTGGCTGTCATCTGCATGTCTCTCACCTAATATATAAATGCTTTTTCAAATCTCACCCATAGCTATCCATGCTCTGCTCAAATAACCACTTATAAAGGACATTCGTCATCTCCTGATGCAGTCCATTAAGTCTCCAAAGTCTCTCGAATTAGAAACTACTTTATACTGAGCTGGAGTCTGCCTCCTCCTAACATCTACCCTCTGCCCTTTATCCTCAGCTCTGTAGTTAATCAGAAAAAGTCCAATTCTGCCTCTCTAGTAGCCTTTCATGTAAATCAAGACAGTTCCTTCCTCCTCTCAAGTCTTCTTTGGACTGAAAATATTCCTTGTTCCTTCCACCATATCTCCTAAGACACTGTTTTAGATTTCTTTCCTTCAGGTAATTTGCAGCCTATCGATGTCCTCTCTAAAGATGGTACCTACGGGCCCCTTCCTACTTCCTCTGCCCTGAACTAATATGACCGGACTCTCATTTTTGTTCTGGATGCTGTTATTCTAAAAGAATAAGCAGTGATGCAAAGGCTTTATCGGTATTATATTACTACTAGGTTTACTCACAGAGTCCCCTTAGACTTCTAAGCCCTTTAAATATGGGCTGCAATAAGCCACTTCATTTCCATCCTGTACTCAAAAATATTTACATTCATTTTATAAATTATAATCTCACCACCATTTTAGCTTTCCAATGCCAACGGCATAAACTCCAAATTTATTCACATGGAATTCAAGGTCCTCTCTAATGAAGGCCTCAGCATTCTCTCTATCTTCATTGTCCACTGCTAACCCAGGTCCTATTTGCACTAACCTTGCTCTCCAACAGCCCTGGGACACACATCGTCCAAATAACCTGGGAGTCTTCACGTCCCTGACGTTGCTTAGACAAAATTCCCTCTGCCTGGAATGATCTGTAGAAATATATTAGATATTAGAGCTAAAAAGACTACACAAACTATAAAATCATAATTATCCTTTAATGCCTAGTTTCAATACCACACCTTTCACTAAAGCATTCTTACCCCCACCCTTCCCAAACACAAAACACACACCTCACAAACCCCTGCAATGATTAATCTCTCCATTGCCATAGTATCAACACACCTGGGTAGTGTGGATTATTAATCTTATTTCACCTTGTTTTATAGTATAGTTATTTTTTGTTCAGTTCTCTCCTCCTACCAGATTATAAACTCTTACAACTATCATCTATCTTTGAATACCTTTTATTGCTAAATACAATTTTTAAAAATGAATGTACAACACTTAAGGAAAGGATAGACTTGAAAAAACTTAATTTCTAAACCTTAAAGATATGTCTTTAGTCATACAGAACACAGGGTATGTAGAAAAACGTTCAAAGACATCGAAACTCATAGATCATGAATGAGTTTCCATCTTTGAGGCAACACTTAACAAAATATTATCATCATTACAGAAATAAGTGAAACAGATTAACCATTAAATTCCCATAACAGTATCACTACCAGGTGCTGTTAATGTTAGCCGTTTGAATGCATCAATTCAGGTAAGCTCGTGTCTTAATACCACTTGTGTTGATGATTTTACTAATGAGATATCAGACACACTGATTTCTAAGTGATACATTATTTTCTTTTTTGAACATAATAGTTTTATTAATCATCTGACATACTTCTACAGTACTTTTCCTCCTATATTATTTTTACGAAGGTATAACTTTAATATATAACATTAGGTTAGTTTCAGGTATATAACATAATAACTCAATATTTGCATATATTGCAAAATGATCACACTAACTTTGGTAAATATCGCCACACAGTTACAAATTTTTTCCTTGTAATGAGTATTCGTAAGATCTACTCTCAGCAACTTTTAAATATATAATACATAGTGCCCATGCTTTATATTACATCCCCATGACTTACTTATAACTGGAAGTTTGTACATTTGACTCCTTTCACTCATTTTGCTCACCCCCTACCCCCACCTCTGGCAATCACCACTCTGTTCTCTGTATCTATGATCTTAGTTTTTATTATAATTCCACATATAAGTGAGCTCATACAATATTTCTCTCTCTCTGATTTACTTCATTCAGCATAATGCCTTCAGGGTCCATCCATGCTGTCACAAATGTCAGGATTTCATTCTTTTTTTTCTGGCTGAATAGTATTATAATGTTCTTTTCCTTATTTGAGTTATACAGATTTAACATTTATCCAGTTCTCTCAAATCATGAATCACCCCGAAGTTCTCCAATTTATAGTGTTTGGAACTAATATGGTGTTTTCCCATCTCTAACTAGGTGGCCCTGGGTTATAATACAATACCTTTGTTTAAAGATAGTAAAGTAAAAGTATACAAGTTTTAGCAATGACAAGTCTCTATCATTCACTCAAAAATTTTAGATGACGGTGTCACATTTTAATTGTTGGAAGCCAGAAGAAATAGGCAACTAGGGGACCAGAAGCTTAGAAAGATGGTCTTGAGGACGTGTTATTAAAATAAAGTACTGTCACATTCTGATATTCATTTGGCTGTGGAATTGATGGTTATTGCCTAATTTCATTGCCATTTAAGAATGTTGTTATCATTAACCTTTGTTCGGGGGCTGTTCAGCTGTTTAACCTTCATTCCAGGTGATACAAATTGAACAGAATTGCCGCCGGGAGAGAACTTCCCCCTGCAGAAATGGCAAAAGCAGAACACCTTTACTCTGAAGACCAAATGAAAGTGAGCTGAGAGCCTGCTCTGGTCTGAGGCAGAGCTGGTGTGCAGCTAGCCCAGCGGCAGCAGAGCTCTTCAGTCATCAGCCAGGGGCTGACCTTGGACTACAGTGGGGGGGATGGAGAGAACACTATATGCTTCTGCTACGGGTCCCGGCCTGTAACAAAACTGGTTCTTATACTGATACTGTTTTAATAATCTGGTTATTAACAGGAAAGGAGTAAAGGGGAGACGAGATAATATAGGCATGCTATTTATACAGCTTTGCCAGAAAGCTGCACTTAACACCGTCCAAGTAAGGTCTCAGTGACATTAGAAGGTGCCTGCCTGTTGGTCACACCTGGGAACAAATCAGTGGCCAGGATGGGTGTGGCCACAGCCAGTGGGTGAAATCTGAATATTTAAACTTCTAGACAAAGGATCTCTCTCCCTCTCTCTCTCCTGCTTGTCTGCACTCCTGTGACCCCCGTTGCAGGGAGGTGTGCTCCCCTGCACCCCATATGTGGCTCACGGCCATGTGGGACTCCACACAATGGACTAATGGACTTTAATAGCTTGGATGCTGAACCACACCAGCTGCAACATGGAACGGAAGCTCTGGACACTGGCCTTGCTTTTGGCTCTACTGGGTCCCCAGCTACAACTCTTTCAGGACTGGCTTAAGGGGCATGAGGCTTTAGAACCCGAGGAATGTAACTCCACGCAAATAAAACTTTCTACCACATCTCATTCTCCCATTCACATCTTAGAAAATTCATTTTCTAAAGATATCGCAAGAATCTCGCTCCTACGAGCTACAGAGAAGTTTGGTTCTCTGGAGACAATACCACACTACTCGTTCTGTAAGGTGTAGTTTCGCAAGCCCCTTTATTCTGCAGCAGCTGCCCCTGGTGCCATGTGCTTGTGAAGATGCTTCCCCTTTGCATGGAAAACCTTCTGGTCTCTCAGGACTGAGCCCCTCGACTCCTCCTCAGTGATCTGATGTCTCCCTGGGCTACCTGCACTTCACCTTTTACTACAACCGTCCATTTTCTTCTTTGTCTCCCCAAATAGTTGGAGAGTTCCTTGAGGACAGGTGTAGCATCACCACACCCATATTTATTTTCCTGATCTAGATTTTGGTGCACAGAACAAAAATAATGCTGCAAAGCCTACCTTAGTTTTCTACTGCTGCCAAGCAAAATGAACAAGGCTGAATAGGAGTGGGAGAGGAGTGATTTATTTCAGTGCTGTTAGGTTATTTAGAGAGAAAAACTCAAATGAATAAATAAAGAACTCTCTGAATCCTCCTGTATTTTTAAATCTCAGAAATACAAAAAAAAAAAAAAAAAACAACAAAAACAAAAAACATACCTCATTAAAATCTATATTAATTAACATAAACTTGAAGATCCAGTTGATGTTCAAGTTAAATCAGTGCTTCTGAATTCAGAGGTAGACGTTTACATACATTGGATTACAAATGGAAAACCGCCATGTTTTTGCTTTGTTTTAAAGCTTAGTCCTGATTATAGCTGCAGTATATCAAAGTACCCTTGGAATAATTAAGTATTGTCAATTTTTGAGTTGCAATGACATGAGAAAGTAAAAATTCACAGAAATCACACCCACCTGTGATCATGTTCTGAGTGATAAAATCCATCAACTCTAACGCCTTGGAGAAAATGCCAAGTCATGTCCTTCGGTAGTTATTTCTTAAAGGAGCCCAACCTCTAACACAACCAGCTCCCCAGGAAGTTATCCCAGCAAGAATCCAGATTCCATTGTCTCTTCTACAACCAAGTGGACCTCCAAGTGTGGCTGGGACTTACAGCCTGTACAGTGCTTTTTATACATTAAACAAAATTATTTTAAAAAGAAACAAAACTTAGGTGTCTAAACAAATTAAAGTTAACTGGTACAGAATTAATCACCACAGTTTTCTCCATTACATTTTTTGTACTCTAACTCTCCTTACTTACCAAACTTGACTTTGTGTTTTAGATACAGCAGTGCGACATCAGAACTCATGTATCCCAGTCTGTTGTTTCAGGATGGATACTAATGTTTGAGACAGGAATATTCTGCTCTTGCTTAACCTTCCGAAAGTGGTTGTACTACCCAGTAATCACAGCCAGACTCTTTGTTTGCTCCCTAAAAACAAAGAAAAGTGTTTCAATAGGTAGTTGTTTTCCCCAGAAAAGACTCTTGGTTTCATGTAACTAAATGAAAGGTGATTAATGTACCTGTATTACTAAGCCTTAAAGCAAGATATGATAATTAGTAATCAATAATAAAGGTATAAGCCCCTATAAGTTATAGGGATCTATAAAAAGTTATGGTTTTCAGTCATACTGTTTACATTCTGTGAACTCTTTCCCCTACCTCAACTGCCTTTCTGTGTAAAATAGTTAAGTGTGGTATCTTTTCTTCTTTTGTACATAAACCAGTCTTTTTATGGGCTTCCTTTTTTTTTTTTTTTTTAACAAGGTATAAAAGTTGTTCCTAGAACTCTCCTTCTTTCCCTCTTATTAGTAACCTCTTTTAATCTAGCCAAGTATCTGTTATTGCCACAATATTCCCCACCCCCACCCCAATGACTAAAACTCAGATTATTAAAACTTCGGAGCATCCACTTAACATTGGGTGTTAATATTTATTAGAATAGGTTAATTATCTCTCTCCAACACTAACTCCACAAGTTATAGATGATGTCTGGGATCTCTGGGGTTTCTGGTTAGTACAGCAGGGAACATGGGAAATCTTGGGACAGACGGAAGTTTCTGGGGATCAGGAAGACGAGAGGGCGGGTAGATCAGGTAGCAAAATCAAGAAAGGGATTGAGATTTAACCTCGGAAGGTATTTAGAGCATGAAATCTCCCAGTTCCATCGCCATGAGTCAAAGTTTGACAGGCGATGAAAACCCACACCAAGGCTACGCCCTGGTCGCCTCTGCTGGAGTGTTGCAAGCTTGGGTCCCTGTCTGAGGACCTCAAGGACCCCGCAACCGTGCGCTCCTGGCGGAGCACTGGTGCACAAGTCCCTGCTCCTTCTGCGGCTTCTCCGGGCGGCCTGCAATCTGTTGCCCCCACTCCCACCCCTACAATGTCTTTCACCTGCTCCAGAGACTGGGTGGGCCAGAGCCTCATCTCCCACATTTTTCAGTGTCCTGCAACTGCTCTGTCCCTGGGGCCACCCGCACCTGTGTCACCCACGAGGCTCTCCACTTCTTGCCCAACTCCGGGCCTTGCCTCACACCCCATCCCCTGCCTTTCTCCCTCACTCTTACTGCTCGAATCCAAGTGAGTCTAGAGGCTGTGCCCTGAATCTTGGCCCCGCCCTTGCTCTTTCACCGGCCCCAGCCCCTGGGCCTTGTGGCTCGCCCAGCGTTAGTGAGGGTGGTGCAGGGGGCGCTGCAGTACCGGGCCATTATGCAAGGGAGAGCTGTGGTGCAGGGGTGCTGCAGTGAAGGGGCCTCATGCAAGGGGATGCTGCAGTACCAGAGCATGATGCAAGGGGCTGCTTCAGTGCAGGGGCCTGATGCAAGGGGCTGCTGCAGTGCAGGCAAACTGCAGTACTGGTCCCCGGCGCCAGGGGGCGCTGCTGAGCAGGCGAGCTGCAGTACCGGTCTCGGGCGCCAGGGGGCGCTGCTGAGCAGGCGAGCTGCAGTACCGGTCTCGGGCGCCAGGGGGCGCTGCTGAGCAGGCGAGCTGCAGTACCGGTCTCGGGCGCCAGGGGGCGCTGCTGAGCAGGCGAGCTGCAGTACCGGTCTCGGGCGCCAGGGGGCGCTGCTGAGCAGGCGAGCTGCAGTACCGGTCTCGGGCGCCAGGGGGCGCTGCTGAGCAGGCGAGCTGCAGTACCGGTCTCGGGCGCCAGGGGGCGCTGCTGAGCAGGGGAGCTGCAGTACCGGTACCGGGCGCCAGGGGGCGCTGCTGAGCAGGCGAGCTGCAGTACCGGTCTCGGGCGCCAGGGGGCGCTGCTGAGCAGGCGAGCTGCAGTACCGGTCTCGGGCGCCAGGGGGCGCTGCTGAGCAGGCGAGCTGCAGTACCGGTCTCGGGCGCCAGGGGGCGCTGCTGAGCAGGGGAGCTGCAGTACCGGTACCGGGCGACAGGGGGCGCTGCTGAGCAGGCGAGCTGCAGTACCGGTCTCGGGCGCCAGGGGGCGCTGCTGAGCAGGCGAGCTGCAGTACCGGTACCGGGCGCCAGGGGGCGCTGCTGAGCAGGCGAGCTGCAGTACCGGTCTCGGGCGCCAGGGGGCGCTGCTGAGCAGGGGAGCTGCAGTACCGGTCCCCGGCGCCAGGGGGCGCTGCTGAGCAGGGGGAGCTGCAGTACCGGTCTCGGGCGCCAGGGGGAGCTGCTGAGCAGGGGAACTGCAGTACCAGTCTCGGGCGCCAGGGGGCGCTGCTGAGCAGGCGAGCTGCAGTACCGGTCCCCGGCGCCAGGGGGCGCTGCTGAGCAGGGGGAGCTGCAGTACCGGTCCCGGGCGCCAGGGGGCGCTGCTGAGCAGGCGAGCTGCAGTACCGGTCTCGGGCGCCAGGGGGCGCTGCTGAGCAGGCGAGCTGCAGTACCGGTCCCGGGCGCCAGGGGGCGCTGCTGAGCAGGGGAGCTGCAGTACCGGTACCGGGCGCCAGGGGGCGCTGCTGAGCAGGCGAGCTGCAGTACCGGTCCCCGGCGCCAGGGGGCGCTGCTGAGCAGGGGGAGCTGCAGTACCGGTCCCGGGCGCCAGGGGGCGCTATTGAGCAGGTTAGCTGCAGTACCTTTCTTGGGCGCCAGGGGGCGCTGCTGAGCAGGCGAGCTGCAGTACCGGTCCCGGGCGCCAGGGGGCGCTGCTGAGCAGGGGAGCTGCAGTACCGGTCTCGGGCGCCAGGGGGCGCTATTGAGCAGGTTAGCTGCAGTACCTTTCTTGGGCGCCAGGGGGCGCTGCTGAGCAGGCGAGCTGCAGTACCGGTCCCCGGCGCCAGGGGGCGCTATTGAGCAGGTTAGCTGCAGTACCTTTCCTGGGCGCCAGGGGGCGCTGCTGAGCAAGGGATCTGCAGTACCATTCTCTGGCACCAGGGGGCGCTGCTGAGCAGGGGATCTGCAGTACCGATTCCCGGCGCCAGGGGGCGCTGATTAGCATGGGAGCTTCTGGGAGGTGCTGCGCAATCTCTTGCCTGCCTGGCCTCGCAGGATTGCTTGGCAGGGCCAGAGCATGACATTCAGCGCGGTCATCTGCTGCTGCTGCACCTAGGCCTGCCTCATCTGATGCCCCTCCACCCCGCCTCCCTGGTCTCCGAGGGTGCGGGCAAGGCTGGACTGGGGAACCTGCTCCCAGAACCAGAGCTAAGCCAACACGGGCAGGACACGCAGCCCAGCCCTCTTGCTCAGCCTCCCTGCCTTGTCCTTGAGTCTTTGTAAAACGTTACATGGGCTTTGCTGCTAGTGCTTTGCTTGGAGGAGGCCAGGGAGAGGGAAGGAGATTTACTATTTTCTATTTGTGCTTTAAAGGTCAAGCAAAGCTCTTTCTCTGGTTTTAAAACAGTGTTTCTGAACCATGGCCGCCTTCCTTGCTTTTCCTTCTGTTTGCCACAGGGTGAGATGAGAAGGGGCAATGAGGTAGGACGTAAAGCCTGTCAGTTTGCCTTTTTAAAAGTTTGCGACTCAGATATAATACCTGATATCGCTTAGCTGACTGGAACCCGTTTGTTTCTAGAATTCCGGGGAAGCGTGTATTACCAATCGACATCTAGGATGTTAGCATTTCCTGAATAAGGCCTTGATACATCAAAGGGGGTTTTAATTTTAAATCCACTTGCATTTATAGTGCAAAAGACTTACAAGTCACCTTCAAGGTCTTGCTATTGTTTTTCCTCTCCTTACCCCCAATTTTATTTGAAAATGATGAGATAAATTAGTCAATGAAGAGATTAAATAGGAATAAAGTGGGAAAGGTACCAGTCACTTAAGGGGACATACAGCTGTGCATAGGACAGACGTCCTACCTGTGGGTATGTTTGTGTGTACGCACCCAGTGTTTGCCACAAGGTGGGCGCTCAGGTATTTGCTTTTCTGAAACTGGGTGTAATCTGTGAGCTACAGCGTTCTCCTGCATGGTCTAATTGCTCGGTCGCAGCAGATCCACGGCGGTGGTCTTAAAACTGCTCGGCACCTGCTCTGTAGCGACACACCTGGGACACAATCAACTCCGAATACAAGGACCGGGAGAAGCTTACTTAAGGTCAAAAGAGAAAAATAAACTGTCACTCTCCAGGATGCACAGAACACGTAATTCCAATCCCATGGTTAAGGGAACAGGTGAAGACTGTTGGGCTGTGATACCAGGCTGATAATTCTCGCCGTAACCTCCTGAGAGTTCTGTAAATGGGGACAAGTGCCCAGGGACAGGGGTTTCCACATTGACGTTGCAACAGTGACTGGGCAGTGAGAGCAGGAGTCTTAGGCAATGGTACCTGGTATGCAGCTGTCAGATCAGCCCTGTGGCATCCCAGGGACCAGCTCCTGTGCTCCCAGCAGCGCCATTACCGGGAGGCCCAAGGCCACACACCTCATGTTTCCTTAGAGCATTCTTGGGGTATGTGTGGAGAATGGGGGCGATGGGGAAAGGATGGGATTAGTTGGGGAGAAATAGGATTCATTGTGGTCTCTTTGTTGCCAGGTTAAATTCACTGCTTCTTAGCTCTGGTTGCTCCTAGAATCACCTGGGGAGCTTTCAGATAACATCACTGACTAGGCCCTATCCTCAGAGAGTCCAGTCGATTTGAGATGGGCCTGGGCATAAGGGTTTTTCAAAGCATTTTAGTTGGTTTTAATATACATTCAAGATTAAACTTTATAATTTTTAAAATTGGCTTTAGAGAGAGAGGAAGGGAGAGGGAGAGAGAAACATCAATGTGTGAAAGAAACATCGACCAGTTGCCTCCTGTACGTGCCCCTACTGGGGCTCCAACCTGCAGTCTGGGTGCGTGCCCTGACGGGAGTTGAACCTGTGACCCTTTGGTGGACAGGATGACCCTCCAACCAACTGAGCCACATTGGCCAGGGTAAGAAGTATCCTCTTTTTAATTAGTCTCAGAAACACCTGAGTGAAGCTTTCATTGTACCTGTCACAGGTGTTAAGAATTTGAAGTTGAATTCTGACAGTGAGTTACTTGGGGAAAACTATTTTAAGCCTTCAGACAATACCTGATGAGCCGCATAGAGACAACTCATTATCATCAGGAATATATAGGTATTCTTTCAACAACTTCCTTACATGTCTTCTATGTGTAAGGCACTGCGTGAGTCCAGTCAGATCAATTGCATTATAAAGTTATACACTACGGATTATTCCAAATCCAAAAATTGAAGTGTTCCCTGATTAGCTTGATGTAAGTCTGTATCAACTGTGAGAAGAAAGTATCCCAATAATTACTAGAATAGCTGCCACCTGTTTCTATCATGCTTACAACTTAACATTTTTAATATTTAATGGGTTTTATGGAGAGCCTAAAGAGGTTGGAGAATTATGCTGTTTATAAACATTTTTACAAATTATGCAAATTGGCAAATGAATAGCAACTAATTAATTCTTACCTTATCTGAAATCTCTTTGGGACTAGTTTGACTATAAAACTAACTTTAGCACTGGCCGGTGTGGCCCAGCTGGGCCTGCTGTGGGGCTGCACCTGGCGGGCCGGGGCACAGCGCAGGGGCTGTAAAGATGCTGCGGAACCTCTTCCGCCCCCGAAGGCGGGTTTTTGCCTGGAAGTTACCTCGACTTGGTGGTTTTTCTTTGGAGGCGGCTGCTTAGCACGAGCAGGGCTCGCAGATGTGCCCACAGACTCGAACTCCAGCACCCACGCATTTCGCAAGGAAACCGTGGCCCGGGCGCGTCTTTGGGAACAGCGGGCCCGCACGGCCCCCCACCCCCGCCTCTCCCCGCCCCCGGAGGCGCGGCCTCCCGCCCGGCCTCTGCGCCCTGGGCGCGCGGGGCGCTCACCTGGGCTCGGAGGGAGGCCCACGGCCAGCAGGGCAGCGCCCCACGCCCGGCCGGCGCCCGCGTGGCGCCCACTCGCGGGGACTTCGTCCGTCTCCCTCCATCCCGGGCTGAGAACACCCAGCGCGCAAGGCCCACGCCACGCAGGCCCCGGAGCCCCCGGTGCGCCCCCGGCCCGCCGCGCTCTCGGCTCCCGCGCGGAGCGATGGGCCGCACCTGCCACGCGGCTGCACCTCGCAGCTTCCCCTCCCCGGGCGATTCCAGGATGCCGCCGCCCTCCGGCCGCCCGGGTTGCGTGGGCCCAGCCTTCGGCCCATGGAGACAGGCGGGAGGTGTCCCCAGGGCGGGTGGGGCGCTCACACGCGTGCAGAGGTCACTACCAGACAGATGCGGGATGGAGCTGACCAGGACCTAGGAGGCTCAGCGCAGGTGATTTCTGTCCCCACCAGGGTCAAGGAAGCTGGTCACTCCTACAGGACACAGGCCGGCCGACTTCTGAGAGGAGGACGCTCAGGAAGCTTAATGAGGATTTCATGGTAGGCTCCTGCTTCTAAGCAGCTTGCCGAAGCGCTGACACTCAGAGTTTTCTAGCAGAGTGGGTGTGAAAGATCAGGCTTCCTCATTACTTTTCTGGATGGCAGTGTAATCCGCGTCAGCGGAATGGACCGTAGAGAGAGCATCCATCGTTTAAGATGAAAATAAATTCATTGCTAAGATGATCGTGTCAGCACTTCTTCCATAAATACTATTTTGTAACAAGTTACTTGAGATTGGGAGAGGAATGAAGCCAGAACTTGTAATGGGTTTATATTTTATCAAAATATTAGGGCAAAGCTAAGCGGACGTGCTATATATATCAACTAACTGGGACACCAATCCCCAGGCCCAGCTGTGTCGATTCTGTGTAAGAGAAATAAAAGCTGTTTGAGGTAGGGTGGTAAAGAAACCCAGGCAGGTAGGCAGGTGGTGGCCAGATGAACAGAAAAACAGGAGACAGTCAGGGTGGAGGGAATGCAGATACAGGACGAGGCAGGTGCAAGCAGCGGCCGGCGACCCCTGTAACTGCGGAGGGCAAATGGGCGCCTTTTGGTGAGAAGCTTACAGGATGTGATGGGCACCCACACGCGGAGCACACCCGCCGGCCTTCTTGTCTCATGAACCTGAAAAGCGTTTCTGCAATTTTTGTGACCCAAGTTTTATCCCATTGCAATATCTAGAGCTGCACTGTCCAATATGGTGAACACTATGTTGTTATTAAAATTAAATTGAAAAGTTTAGTTCCTCAGCCACACTAGCTACATGTCACAGGCTCACCAGTCCCGTGGCCAGTGGCCGCCATGGTGGACAGCGCGTACACAGAACACCGGGCCCTCGCCGGTGGTTCGATTGGACCGCACTGTTCTTGAGAGTAACACCGTTTTATTTCAAGTGTTGTTTTAAATGAAGACACCTCGACTGGCAGCTTCACTGAGCAGATGACTTGGGTCTCCAGCTTGGGAGGCTAGGTGACGCTAGGAAGGGGCTCGGTAAGGTGAGCAGCTCTTCTGTGGAAATAAAGCCTTGCACCTCCAGACTTGAGCACTGGCCAGGGAATCTCTGGATATGGTGGCGGCCTGACCAGTGGTCCTCGCCATCCTCACCCCCGAGTTTGCTTTCACTGTGGTTATCTCACCAAGATTACCATAACCATCCTGGCGCCAGGGGCACACTTCTCTCCAGTAAAAGCTCAGACCCTTCCAATGGACCCAACTCTTTTTCTTCCCAGCAAAAGGGAGTCAGATTAAAACTGCTACAAAAGTTTTACAAAGTAAAATGGTAGAAGAAAAAATAAATGCACATGTGCTGTGCCGAGTACAGCTGAATCCGCAGTTGAAGCCCATGGCTAAGCTGCTCGGGAGGCTCACAGGCCCGCCCCTGCACTCTTCTGCATGTGGCGCACACAGCTTCGCAGGATCTCCGGTGGTTTGTTTCACACCCAGAAACCTCCACGGGGTTCGACATGGTCTCATTTCCTGTTACACCGCAGCTCCCTTTGTTTTCGGAGTTCAAAAGTCACAGCCTCAAGTGAAAACTTTTTTTCTATAAAGGATTGGTGTCTTACAGGCCTAACAAAATAAAGCCTTTCCATTAAGTTGGAAAAGACCCATTCGGTATAAATTGCATAATACCCAATAGGTCATTCGACTTAGATGTAAATTTGTAACATGACGGTTTAAGTATAAGTTTATGGAGATGTTGAAGTGTCTGAATGGAAGTATTCTCTTATTTAAAGAACAAACAAACATTAGAAAAGGGCATCAGGGAAGGACTAGGCTATCCTAGTCTGGCCTTGTGATGTATGGGAAGTTTGCCTTTAATTTGAACATATCTTCAGCAGGACAGGGTAATAACCATTTGCTGCTGGAGGCCTTCCAAGACTCTTGATGGAAGCCCCGACTCTAAGGAGAGCTGTAAAGTTAGGAGTGTTAGGTGACTAACCCAAGAGCAATGAGCAAACTATGGGAAAATAACGTTTTATGTAAAAACTAAGTCTTCCCACCCCAGCTAAACCACTGGTCTAAACTCCAGAACCCTCTCCAAGGTCCCACGAGGCCTAAGATTCAGCACTAAGGGGATTATTGGTCACCTTAAAAACGGCAGTTTCATTTCAATATTTGTGGCAGGGCCAGATGTTACTACGGTGCAGAGGGAATGTGAGGGATGGAGTAGAAAGAATGGGTGAAGAAAATTCATTCAAATAGCCCGGCTGTGAATGACAGAAACAGATGTGGTTGCAGCTGGACCTGAAAGGAAATAAAGGAATTTTTTTTCCCCCAAATGATTTTAATGGCAGTTACCCATATATGTGTTTTAAAATAGAAGAGCATGGACAAGAACCCACAAAAGGAACAAGTTAAAGATGAAGAAGAGGTTCCGGAATAGAATGAAGCTCTGTGAGAGGCAAAACAGGGCTCCCTTCCTCCACTGCAGCAACAGGAGACGGCATAATTGGGCGCAGGCGAGTCTGTAGATGGGGTGCAGGATGCTGGGGGAGGACCTGCTTTCCACCCTCACCCTGCGAAGGCATCTGCTCAGCCAGCTGAGGGGAGACCTGGAGTGGGTAAGACCTGAAATCGTCGCTGTGGGCTATGGGCAAGAGAGCAGACTCGAAACACACAGAACAACGCAGTGGACGAGTGAATGAGTGAATGAATGGAGGCAGGAAGGAAGACGGTGTTTTTCATTTCTAAAGCAGACACCGACTGGTGGTGTGGATTTCAATGGGTACTAACCATGGAGCACTTTAGAGATTGACACCAGACAATTATTTTCATCATATTTTATATAAAATAGACATTTACATAAATTTTATTTTGGAAAGACCTAGGCAAAGTGTACATAATCGGACTTACATGGGAGAAATAGATTTCTAACTGGCACAGCAAACGTAACAAAAACGTACATTTATATACAACTGATCAAAGTAGGAAATAAAAGCATTATGAACAGAGACCATGATGCAAGTCATTTTCCCTGAAAGAAGGAGGGACTGGTGAGTTACAGCAAGTCGAATGATACCCACATTATCAAAGCAAGCCGTGGTGTCTACAGGTTATTTTAATTCCTTAGGAGAAAAAATGTTTAATATTTTCCCCCAGAAACATAACAAAAGCACTACTATTTTTGTGTCCAGGCTGTCAAATAAGAGCAGTTCTCTCTGCCATGTTAAAGAACGTGGGAAGTTCAGTCACTTTCAAGGTTGTTTGTGTGTGTTCTGCTGTGGCGGTTATCTTACGAATTTCTAAAACAAAGGGCAGCACTTAGCAGTTAGGTCTTCAGATGTAGAGGGCTTTCCATCTGGACCAGGAGACTCACGGAGCTTGACAGTTCCACAGAACTAACCAGTCCTTTAGTGTGTGAGAAACATGGCGCAGACACTGGGAACCTGCCCAGAGGGAGATGTTCCTTGGTGGCAGAGGGACTAAGAACCCAGATCTCCCGGCTCCCGAACTGGTGCGTCCCCTATGGACCAGCGAGACAACCCCAGGACATTACGCACAATAGAGACGCCCAGATGCGACGCACACATTCACCATGCGCACCCCTGAGGACGGGGACGAACTTCAGATAATGTTTCCAGTTTGGGGGGCGCGGTGATCTAAACTTACAAATTAATAGTGACTGTATATTGTGATAGGTGCTAATTTTATGACTTACATACCCTAAAGGTTCAACTGTAAGGATCCTTGGTGATAATAATGGGACATTTTTACATGAGCCAATGGATATTCCATCAATTCTGTTGTGCCATTTTACTGACTGATATTAAACCATACTTTTTTTGATTGCAGTTATTTTATTTCTTCTCTTCAAGTTACATGGTTACTGAAAAAAATAACAAAGTGCTATTTTTGGAAGAATTGTTTAACATATTGCTCTTTTACATAAAAAAACTTCGAGAGTAATAAAAGAGCTATAATATTTCCCTATATATTTTGTTCTTAAATGTCAAAAGATGTCATTTACATAAGTTTTGCTATTATTGGGAAATAGCCACATATAGTTTAATCAAAGTAAATGTGATGTGGAAATCAGGGGGGAAATTGAAAAACTACCTATAACTACATTTCTTTTGAATGTTGTCACTAATATCCTATAGATTTATTACTCTAAGGTGCAAATCCATCACAAATAAGAGCAAAAGTTTTTTTTTAAAACTGATTCTAATGAGTACAATTAGCATGTGTATAATTAACCCAAAGAAAGAGAGTCTAGGCATAAACTCTATATCATGAACACCTTCTTCGAATCATAAAAAAAAGAGTTTATATACTGGGCACCTTGCCTGGCTACATGAAAATGGCAAGGCAATTCCTGTCCATCTTAGAATTAAGAATTCTGTAAATATAGGTCAAATTATAGCTCAATTGCCACAAATGTAAAACCACCCCACCCAACCTACCTGTTGTCAGTCTTGGAATGGTAGCCTTAACCAATAATTGTGCCACAAATCAATCCTTCAGAATTCTTTGGCTCATTGTAGTCGAGATTTAAAGTTAAAATTGTGAAAGATTATAAACATCTCTTTTGCAAAAGTCATAAACTACCATTGAAGTTGTTAGCCTGCTGTGGTTCTCCAGCCTAGCTCATGTCAGAATCAGGCATTTCTAAAACAAAATTTCTTTTTCTCCAAGGTATTTAAATCTTTGGTTTAGTTCAACTGTGTTACATCACAGAACCATGTTTTTATGAATGCCATTAACAAATTGAAAACATCTGAATCATTTTTTAAATCCTGAATAATTCTTAAGGTTGAAATAAGCTTGCAAAGCCATTGTCATGGCTCCTATGTCAAAGGACATGTTAAAGGCCTGCCACTTACAGGGATCCTGAAGGCAAAGAGAACTGGCTCCAGGTAGGACCGAAGGACAGGTTAGACAGGTTGGCAGCAGGAGGGGGGAGATGTGTACACGAGGAACCCTAAGGTAGCTGAGAAAAAAAAAGCAAATGATGCTCAGAGTCACAGAGTCACAAATAAAACTCTGGTTATTGGAGCAAATGTCCAGCCGGACTAAAGCAACTCCTGCCTTGTCCTCTGTGACCTTATCTCCTACGCAGCACCTGCTACATATTTAAGGACCCAGTACAAACTGAAACTGCAGGACTCCTGTTCAAAATTATTAAGATTTTCAAGCAGGGTATTCAACCAATCCAAAGGTGCTTCTGAGTGCAGGACCCTGGGGGGCCGTGGGGGCTGCACATCCCTGACGCTGGCTCTGCGACTGCATCGCAGGGAGGGGCTGTGGGCTCCCGTGCCAGGCAGGCTTTTCGAAGGGCAACCCAGATGCATCTCCGTGTCTGGGCAGGGCGCTCAGCTTTATTTTGATAAGCATGGATCCCACATATTATTTCATGTTACAAGGACCAAATAAAAAGAGTTACAAAATATACTTAATATCTTTGAAAAAATAATATGTGATTTATTTTCTTATAGGCACCATTTCAACTATGAAAATTATGTCACTGGCCACATTTCAGTGAAGGTATTAACTCAGGACAAACATATCTGAGGGAACAGTGTTAACTTTTAATGTTCAAAGAGATGCCAGTGTGTGCACACAGAATGAGAAAGAGAGACAGAAAAGGGTGGGGGAGGGAGGAGGGAGGAGGGAGGAAGGGAGAGAGAAGAGAGAGAAAGAGAAAAGCACCCAAAAGAAGGCAGAAAAAGTCCCCTTAAGGCCATGTGACCCTTTTCTCCCAGAGACTTTTAGGCTGCAATTGCCATTTCAATTAATCCAACCATGTACTCATAGCTTTCGCAGCACTTCAAGTAAGGCATAATTGCTTTTCAAAATCTGGGGCTCAGTCTTTCCCACTAACTTTCTAAGTGTGAGTTTTGCTTACAGATCATTCTAAACAGTTGTGATTAAAGTCCTAGGGACTGGTTTTAGCTAGAGCTTCCTATTATTCATTTTGGGGGTGGCTATAATGACTACGTTATTCCAATGTACTACAGTACATTTCTTGGCCTTAAGATTATAGAAATGTATTTTTTGGAGGGGGAAGAAAAATATTCTAAATAAAATTATGGAAAAATTTATGATGCACAACATTAAAAGAGTGTTAGAAATGTAAGATCATAGAGGTAACATAAACATTATTGGATTATTGATGCAAGCAAACAGATGTGTGCTAACACAATTTCTATAATCCTTTGCATTTAAAATATTCCTTGCACCACCTCTTTATAAAGAAGTTGTCCTTCCTTTTATCTAGATTTACTTTGACCTCCCCCTCCCCAAAAAAACCATATAGGGGTACTGCTTCCTGATACTGGGTTGGAAAGAAGCAGAGGTGTGTGGTGTGTTTTTTTTACCATACCCTGGCCTAAGCGTGGGAAATGTGTGTGCCTTCAGACTACTGTATCTCTATGAACCTGGCTCAGCACCTGAATAGCACTGCCCAGAGTTTTTGTTTGTTTGTTTTTTAATTTTTACGATGACCAAATTAAAACCAGGTGTTCCAGTTTCATAATATACACCAAAATGTACTACTACCCAAATGCCGAAGGCTGAGCCCCAATTTCTTTCACGTTAGCAAGTGAATGATCTATACATCTGTGAGGTGCTGTTAAAACTTTACTTTGTAATTTAAGGGTTTTGTATGATCAGTTTTGAAAGCTGCTATTAAAACCATATGTACAATGAAAGAAACCTGTGTGTGTGTATATATATTAAATATTTTATAAGTTACGAAATAAATAACACTAAAAAACAAATGTCAATTCTTAAGTTCAACTTTGCCTTCCTTACTTTTAAATATAAATATATATATTTTAAAATTATGAATTTAGACTTTTTTCCTAGACTTTTTTTGAGCATCTCCCATGAATTCTCCAAAATTACAAATACAGAGCCGAGAATTCTGGCTTTACATCACTCGTGCTCTCAGCGCAGAATTCTCACTAAGCCTAGGACCAAGAATCAGTAGGGCTCCCTTCCCATTCAGTGAGAGTCTATGAAGATCTCTGCGATATACCGTAAAGATTCCTAAGTGGTTAAATATATTTTTCAAAAAAATAATAAATCTCATGATGTCTAAATGTTAAGATAATAAAGTAGAACATTTCTCTCAGTTGATAGCTTTAATAATTCTCATGTAGAATATACTATTTTTTTCTCCACCGAAATAACAATATATGTGGAGGCAGAAACACTCATGATTTTAAAAGCACTTTTGAAATCTTAGAGCAGAGCCACTCCTCTACTAAATTTTCCATAAAGGATCAGGGGTACCAAGAGCCTTGCTTTCCCCCTAGGATAAAGATGTCCACACACAATTCCAGAAAGCTTCCTTTTTGACATGTTAGGCGATGGGCAAAGCCTGCATCAGAGTGGAATTTGGTTTACTACTCAGTAGGGCTCCAGCAATATCCTCAGGGACATAAAGATCACGCTCACTTAGCAACAGCCCCTCTCTGCACATATTCTGGAAGGCTCTACAGAAACTGTGTGATCCTCCCGTCTGGTTCTGGAGAATTAAACGAGCCACCTCTTGGTATAATTTCCCAAACGGCTTATCTCAGAGGATTCGCCCTCTTTGAGGTATCCCGCCGAGAAGCAAGGCTCTGCCTTCAGAGCATTTCCAGCTTCTGTACGTGCGGGACATAAACGTTACAACTAAGAGAGACCCAGATCTCCGGGCTGCGAAAGCAGAGAAGTACACGGAGGGAAATCTGGGGTTAAAAAAACCTGTGAAATGTTAGCTGCGAACTCCTTCCCTGGCGGGCCTCCTGCCCTTGCTCTGCTCTTTCTGTCTTTTTCATGGAAATGCCAGTCCCGCGCCCATGTCTCCAAACGTGCACCCTGAACTGGAGCGAGAGGAGAGCCTCCCGGCCGTCCCCCCGCTGCGGTGACAGCGACGCCTCCGTCCCCTCCTCCGGGGCACCAGCTCCCGTCCCTGGGGATGAGCTCAGACGCGCTACGTTTGGCTCTTCTCTCGAACCTCCTGCAGCCGCTTCTCCAGCCGATGCAGCTTGGCGAGGTTCTCCTGCAGCAGCTTGCTGTCGGGGACCAGCCGCAGCGCGCGCTCGTAATACGCCCTCGCGGCCACATAGTTTCCCTGCGGGGAGAAAGGGAACAGTCTGGGCCAGCGCAAGGCTGGGGGCCGAAGGGAGACGGGAGGGAGAGAGGGGCACGAGTGGGGGGAGTGGTTTTGAAACTTCAAGAGTAATAATATAAAAGGAAATAGCTTAGGAATCCACAAAACCTCCTCAGTGGTAGGAGTTATTGAACAACAAAAAAGCAACTAAAATACAGCCTTTTGCTAATACAGCCTTTAAAGCAAGTGCAAGTTTTTATAAAATGCGTGCCTGCTGGGTACTTCGAAAGCACGAGAGCAGGGGTGCCACTCCTGCCTGCTGGAGACACCTGCCTCTGTCCCCTGTTGGCCCCCACCTGGTTTGCTCACTGCCTCCCTAACTGGCAACCGGGCGCACCTGGTTCCCGATGGTCCCTGGCACGTTAGTCACAATTGTTAACGTTTTCCAGCCCCTTTCTGCTATAAACGTGTGCTGCCAAGTCTCACGACTGACTGGTAGAGAGCTCTCCACTCCAAAAAATATAAATTTGCTCTACGAAACTCATTTTATAGCTTCGTGTGGATGAAAACCGGTTACTCTCTAAATTTCCATTAAAATTTAAAATAGTATTCTCTTGGGGTGAAAGTACTATGTAGCAGTAGAAACTAATATTTACTGAATGCTTAACTACCTTGCAAATGAGTTAGTAAGTGTTAAGAGCTTAGACACTGCTTAACACATAGCGAGCACTCATCTGATACTATCATTACTGTTATTATTGAATGACTGTCCAGGCTCTGTGTAACACTGTTTCTTACAGCACTCACTTGTCATATTGGTGAAAAGGAGGGTGGAAATGACTGAACAGGAAATTGTACTTTGGGAATCCAGGGCCTGACATGCACACAAGTGATGATATTTCTGATTATTAACACTGACGCCGATAAGAGGCTAAACAGAATTCTGAACAAACGAGAACCTGGATTTGCCGCAGTAAATTATTTTTTTCAACTCAAACATTTATCTTCCAAGTGTCTTCTGATGTTGATTAAGCTCAGCACATACATGCAAACAACTGAATGTTTGTAGCTCTTCAAGTGGCCTCCAACTAGGTTTCTACTGCAGTTGATTTTGAAATTGTCTTCCAAGAGGTTTCTCTGAATTTAGGCCTCAGCCTGGTGCCTCGGCATCTCCTTCTCTGATCACCAGCTTTCTCTGTCCTTTCACACAAAATCTAGACACAAAGTTATTTTATCTCCTTCAAGCTGTTCTTGTCCTGATTAAAATGGAAGCCTTATTTTAAGAAACAAATTATATCCCTTAATTCAATGTATCCAATTCCTAGATGCCAGGTAGGGAAAGAGAAGTATCCAATTTCTAGAAACATGCTTTCTACTATGATAGTCACTAGTCACATGTGGCTATTTGAATTAATTATGATTAAATAAGAATTCCGTTGCTCATTTGCACCAACCACATTTCAAATACTCAGCGGCCACAGGTGGCTGGCTAGAGGCTACTGCCTTGGACATAGGACATTTCCATCACTGCAGGAGTTCTATTGGACAGCGCCTGCCGTCTAGAAAATGCATTCATGTCAAAAGGCAGGACTGAAAATAGTACTTCATGATATGGCCCAGTTGATACAACTCTTTGGTTATAAAGAACGTATTGTAGTTTTTTTGGTCTATCCATTCATCCTACATAAAACTTCATAAAAATATCATCTTTTATTACCAAGTAGTATGAGCAAGAGGCAGCCGCCGTCTCCCCATCTCTCTGTGTCGCCTCCTTTCAAAGCCTTATTCCAACTCTCACCCTTACGGCCGCCCTCGGTCCTTTCTGAGCTTCACGTAGGCTCAGGAAGGGGCGAGGCTCAGGTATGGGACACTGCCTGGTGCACCCACTACCCGCAGCGCAAACGACAGAAAGTGAACGACTGCTCTTGAAGGCCTCATGATGATAATCCTGCATTCTGATGGTGGCATCAAATGACCACATCCAAGGGAAATATAGTCAGCAATATTGTGACAGCCTTACATAGTGGCAGACGGTTACTAGACTTAGTGTGGTATCACACTGTAAGGTATGTGAATGTCAAATCACTATTTGTACACCTGAAACTAGTAAAATATTGTATGCCAACCATACTTAAATAAAAAAATTAAAAAATGACCACATCCAAGTCATGTGCCTGGTCTATATGTAAATATGTATA
This sequence comes from Miniopterus natalensis, assembly GCF_054644295.1. Lineage (NCBI taxonomy): Eukaryota > Metazoa > Chordata > Mammalia > Chiroptera > Miniopteridae > Miniopterus > Miniopterus natalensis. Next base: position 153,218,514 of record NC_142082.1, on the reverse strand, counting down.
AATATATGATTCACTAGTATTAGACCATTTTTAAACTACAAAAATGGCAACTTTATATTGTTCAACTAATATATAATGTTATCAAAGATGAAAAACGAGATATAATAATTTTTTATCAGTGTGTTTGCTACATTTTAAAATAAAACACTCAATAGATCCTTCCTTAACTCCCAGATACCTTGTCAAGGGAAATACCTCTAAACTTAAAGTAACTGGTTCACTTGTTAATCTAAAAGAGTACAATAAGTGTACTATTTTCTCTGTATTTATAGACCTTTTAGACACTCTTGAGTATATTGTTTTACTTTCTCTAATTAATAATTAAACCCATGGCTTTAAATGCAGGTGCACTCCATCTAAAAACATAGTGAGCATATTATTTGAAAATGTAACTATTTAATCTACTATTAAACATTTAAAGTTATTATGTTACTATTTTAAAAGTAAACTCATTCTGTGTTTCCCAACTGGATGTTGCTAGACAACCTCGAATATCATTCAGGTGAGAGCTCCGGTTGTGTGGCTCTGATCAATGTCAGGCTTGGATTCACCATCCGCCTCCTTCTATCAGATTAAGGCTGACAGTCACAGAGTAACTACGCCATTATCCCCTCACATCTATACAGTCGGGGATCACCTTTTTGTTTTGTTGGGTTTCTGAGAGTGACCAGTTTCCCCTTAACAGTAAATCTTATTAGGCCTTTGTTTACATTCTAATAATGATGTTCCTATTTTATCAGTGTAAAGACTGATAGAAGTCTGGAAATCAGTGAGCTAAACAAGAGTGATCCTTTAAAAACATGTCAGACCATGGTATTTCTGCTCCAAGTCACCCCAGACCCCAACTCATTTGGCATAAAAGCCAAAGGCCCTACAATCCCCTTAAGACCCTGCATGATCAGGCCCTACCATTTTCTCTCACTTGCCTCCTCAAATACAGCAAGCACGCTTGCACCTCAGGACCTTTGCACATGCTCATTCTTTATTTTTGCCACAAGGTGCTCTCTCTTCAGGTTTCTGCTCAAATATTACTTTTTAACTGAGGCCTTCCCTAACCATTATAATTTAAAATTTCAGCCCTGACACGCCTATCTTTTTTCTCTATATTACTTATCACCAGCTTATATATTTTGTGTGTGTATATATGCATGTATGTATATATGTATGTGTTTACTTACTGCCTATTTTCCCCTTCTAGAATGTTCGCTTATGAGGACAGGAATTTCTGCCTTATTTGTTCTTTACTGTATTCCTGGTGCCTGGAAGGATACTCGGCAGTAGGATACTCTATAAATGCCTTCCAAAGGAACAGATAAATGACTAAAATCTCTGATTTCATTATAGACAGTAGTCTTCCAAGGGTCATTTTCAATAATTCACAAAATAAACCACAAACAAGCAACCTGGTTTTTCACTAAAAGGTTAGGGGATAAAAGATACATTAGGTATAAGAAATGGCGAAATAATATTTAAACTAACACTTTCTCTACACAGTGAGTTAGGATGCAGGAAAATAAGCCGCAATAAACTCCAACAAGGCTTTTAGTTCACATAAGCAGATTTTATCTGCTCTATTGCGATACTTCTCTTAAGTGCATATGATATTCTTTATGATAAATAAAATCATGGAATTTGACTTTATATATAGATTTATTTTTTCAATGGCTTCATGATATTGAATGTCTAGATAACACAAAGTGAACAAAAACTGTGCTAATTTTACTTTTAAACAATTATGTTTTGGGGTATTCAAATAATTCAGAGTAAACTAGTTATAGTCTCTCAATCTTTCACAAGAGACAAGAGAGAAAACACCATGGAAGAGCCAGTTCACCTGGAAGAGGTCTGTTCTCCTACCTTGATGTGCTGGATCCCACCCATGTTCATCCAGGCCTGGGCTTGATCAGGGTTCAGGTCCACGGCGGCTTTATAGCTCTAAATGTGTAAGAAATATCGTCAGGCTGGGAAATGAGAACTCACCTTTAACACTACACAATTGTGCAAACGACTTTCTTCTATGTGGAAATTTAAATGGTTAAGAAAATGAACAGCCACTTCTTGTTCACAGGGTTACATTTATTTCTATTAATTTTTAACACTGATGTTCTAACGTAGAGGAAGCTGAAATGCGTAATTTCCTTGCAAAGTTAATGTTTAGACTTGGGACTGAAGACGCCTGCAGGGAGTCCAGGGGATTTCTATGATAGTGCCTCATTTCCCGCTGGCCTTGACCTGCAAGAAAATGGTGCTTTTTGGCCTTATACACTATAAATGGAGTTTGTAAGAATTTTTATTTTTAATAATCATAGGATCTTAGAGTCGTTTCCTAAATAGCTTAATTCTACCATAGTATCCCCCCCTTTTACCATATCACTGACTTGTATTTGGCCTATGCTTACAAATTTGTGAGGTGTATTTTTAATATTTTGCATCAAAGGCATGCTCACCACTGAGTCTTCATTTTAAGAGTCGTCATCTTAAATAAAACTAAAGGCTATGAGTGTTACCTTTGCAAAGTGTTCAATTAGAAAGCTAAGTATGTGTGTGTATAGTCTAATGCCTTGCTGTTCTCATTAGCAAGAAGCCAACCGACCAGATCCGAAAAGTAATGAGAATCTGTTAAGACACTATATGCTCTTAAAAAGCTGCTAAAATGAACTTGAAGACTATGTCTTAATTTAATCAGCAGAAGTGGGATGTAGTGTAGATGGGGTGTGGATTCAAACCCTGGCTTCATTTCTCACCTTCAGTGTGACCTTGAGCAAGTTACATAGCCTCTGATTCTCAGTTTTTCCAACTGTAAATGGAGACAGTGACCATGACTGTCTTATATGTGTGTTGTGAAGATTAAATTACTAAATACATGTGAACCACACAGAAAAGTGTTAGCACATCTTAGCTGTTAGTACGAGCTAATGGCCCTGTTTCCTCAGAGACCCAGCTACTCCATGATGATTACTTGATCCACAGGTCAAGCAACTAGACAATGCTTTCGTTTTCAGTACAATATATAAGATACAGATGGCTACAGACCCCATGTAAATATTCATAATTAAATTATTGATTAATTGATCATTACGTTGTCATGTTGGTTATAAATAACTTAAAGATGGTGGTACTGAAAATGTCCACAAGGCAGAAAAATGCAGTTTCTGCCTCAAATATGCCACCATTTCTGTTTGAAGGGTTCACAGTCCAATCAGTTTTTCCAATGACCTTCACATCTTTTTTCCAATAATATTTTAAAAACCACTCTGTTTATTTTCAAAAACGATATCATTTGAAGTTTTACTTTATTTGCCTATACTCCAGGTTTCCATTTATATTAGTGACAAGATGTCCCTGAATCACTTTACAGGGAGGTTGTGTGATCGAGTTGAAAGGAAAAAAAAAAAAAGTGTATATTTATTTATTTATTTATTTATTTATTTATTTATTTATTTATTTATTTATTTATTTATTTATTTCTGCATTACTTTCAACTTGCGGCTTTAGCAGGTACAAGGAAGCTGTATGGTATCCGTAACATTGCTACTTATACTTGGAAATGCCCTTTTGATTTCAAGTCGTGCACCTACTGTCCTCCCCAGCTGCGGGCGGAGCGCCCGTGGGAGGCCGCGCGCTACGTTAGGCCACAGAGCGAGGCAGCCCCGGCGCCAGGCAAAGCGCAGCGCAGCGAAGCGCTGAACCGCGTGCGCACACGGTGCGCGCGGGGCGGGGGCAGGAAAGGACCGCAGAGCACAGTGTCGCGCAGGACACTTTCCAACAGCAAGTGCTTTCAGGGTGCAGAGGAATCAGGTCACTGGGAGGAGGGACGGGCCAGGGAGCTGCCTGAGGGAGGAGGGCAGGGGCGTGAGCGGGGACCTGGGGGTGGAGGGGGGCGGACGGTACAAGGACCTGGGAAACGCCCAAAGCTATCCAGACGGAGTCGGGCTGGAAGGGACGCCTACCGGAGACAGAGAGAGAGAAAGGGGGAGAGGGACAGGGGAGCCGGCTTGAGGACAAAACATGGAAGGCTTCAGATACCAAGATAATTCAGAGAACAACGCAGAGGGATCGCAGAACTCTGCACAGTCAAAACCCAGAAGCTCGATTATAAAAGTTAATGTATAATGTCATGTTGATTAATCACAAAATTCACCAACATGCCAGTGATCTTAGAACTTACTGTATATGCCTCATTTAAGATTCAGGGAGTATTAATTTTAATTCATGAATTTAATAACATGGTTTTGTTAAGGGTTTGTACCTCAAAAGCTTTGTCCAGAAGGTTCTGCTCTCTTAGTTGGTTTCCTTTTGTGAAAAAAAGTTCAGAAATGACTTTCGGGTCCTTTGGTTTCAGCTGGAGAGCCTTGTCTATAGCGTCAAGTGCCTGCCCGGGTTGGAAATTAAGACAGAATAAAGGCAGATTAGATAGAGAAAAACTAATTTAAATGATAAAATTTATTATACCTTTTGTTCTTATGAACTAGTCAGTCTGGTGAGTGACAATCAATTCTTCATTCTCTCTGATGGTCTCACCGAGAAATAATGTAGCTTTGAAAAAATAATTTGCCTATGCTCCAGGTTTCCATTATATTAGTGACAACGAGATGTCCCTGAGTCACTTTACAGGGAGGTTGTGTGATCCAGTTGAAAGAAAACAAAATACAGCACCGGACATTTTGCCCTGACTGGGTGTCCATGTGGACCCTCCCACAGCCTCTGCTTAGGCGCCTGGTGCCCACTCTGCCTTCAGCACGCACTGCCCCAGCCCCTGCAGCCAGAGATCCCTTCAGAGCACACATCTGATGATACTGCTCTTCTCCTAAAACCCCAAGATTTCTCCCAGGATAGGGAACAAAACTTGTCCTGGTTCCAAGCCTTGGGGCCTAGTCCCCAACAACCTCTGCCGCCACATTTCACACTGCACCTGCTCCATCACGTCCATCCCTCAGACAGGCTACTCGTCACTGCCACAGGGCCTTTGTATGTGCTTTTCTGGTGGGAATGCCCTTCACTGCCCCCTTTTTGCCTAATAATTCCTAATCATCACTCAGCCCTCACCTTCACATCACTCTGCAGGGAATGTGACCTCCAAGACCTCTCAGGTCCCCTGATTATATCCTTGTTAGGAGCCATGTCAGTCTTCATGTCAGCACTGAGCACAGCTATAATTCTACATTGATTGTGTGATCACTTGTTTAATCTGTCTCCTGTAAATCCTGTCTACTGGAAACTCCATGAGGACAAGGGCAGTGGTCAGTGATTCTTTCTTGTCATACCACTTTATGCCTGGTGCCTACTACAGTATTTGGCATATAGCAGGCATTCAATAACGATTTTGTTGACTTAGTTCATAAATGTACTGGTTATGTGACCTTTAAACTGGAGAGAAACAGTACCAGTAGCAACACCGGGTTAATGACCTGCCTCACAGGTCTGTTGTGAAAATTCTATGAAAATACAGTTGAAGAACAGGCATCCAGGTGTCAGTCGCCACCTTGCCAGTTAGCTGGAAACAAGTGGAGACAATACTGCATCAGATCTTCACACCCAGGAGCCAAGCATGTGTTATTTCAAAGGGATATTTTAGGAGTTAAAGAGGTATCTGTGGAAATCACCCATAAGACAGGATATGCCAACTAATGGTATTCAAGACTGCTCGGCCTTGTTTCTGTGCAGCCTGGAGCCCAGCTAGGGGCACCCCGCTTGCTACCCAGGACTCCAGAAAACTCCAGTGTCCCCTCTACCTTGGCATGCTGCTCCTGCTTGCTGTGGATTGCTGACAACAGGCGGTAGCATTCGAGGCATCCGGTGTCCTCTGACACAATGTGATTGGTCATCTTTTCGGCTTCTTTCGTCTGACCCATCATGGCCAGAACCTGAGCCTGCAAAACCACACAGACCCTGGCTTAGAAGACACTTAGTTGTTACCTGGTCAAATGAAGCGGCCCTGAATGGAGGCACCGGGAGACACCCCAGACAAAAGTGCTCAGCATCTGTTTGTGATGCAGAAAGGGGGACAGATCCCCACAGCGCAGAGGCTTTAACTTTCGTTAACTGTTTCTATTTAGTTATGTGCACGTATGGCGGGAATGGCGGGGACGTTAAAGATAGCCAGTGAAATGACTTGGGCCTTTTTAAGAAGTTGACTAAATATGTCAAGAGAAAAATGATTTCCTGTGTTTGTGACAAGATAAATTTGATGTACTGCAAATCCCCCCCAAAAAGGAAAGTACCGATCCAAAATTGAAATAAAACATTATTAATTTTCCTGAATTCGAAAACCGCACTGTGGGTATGTTAGAGAATGTCCTTATTTCTTGGGAACTACATGCTGAAATATTTAGAAATAAAAGGAGTGAGACCTACAATTCTCACACGGCTCAGAAAGAAATAGCAGTAATTAATACTATGTACGTACATACACACAATACATGCCTAAATATGCTCTTATGTACACACATACACACACATACATGTGAGAGTGTGGTAAACAAATGCATCAAAATGCTGAAAACTGATTAATCTGGGTGAAAGAGAATATGAAAGTTATTTAATATTCTTGCAAATTTTTATAAGTTTGAAATTATTTCAAAACAAAAACTTAAAAAATATTTTAGCCCCATGTCTTGTGTAAACGGCTCCAACATCAGTTAGATGACTATTCATAAAATGGGCATATTGTAGCATTCCCAGTTGCAGCTTGGAGGCCTGCTGGCCGCAGCACCCTCCACCACGTGCCTGTGTAGGCTCCCAGCCGCATGTCCCTCGGTCTGTCCACTCACCAGGGCCAGGCGCAGCTCCCTGTGGGAAGGCTGAAGGGCCGCAGCTTCGCGGTAAATCTGCAAGGCCTCTTCGTATCGGCCGGTGTTGTAAAACAGGGCTCCCAAGGGCGACAGTGTCTCCGCCTTGCGTGCCACCTTCAGGGCCCTGAGTTGTAAGAAAGGTGAATTAACACTTTTCTTCTAATAGGAGTTACACTTCCTGAGGTCAAAACTTATATTTAGGGATGACTGTCCAGGTTTGAGAATTTGCTCCAATGATCTTTGCCTTTTTAATGAAGAATGTTAAAAAAAAAAAAAAAAAAAGATCATGGTGCCATCCTCTGACTATAAGAACGTCTCTAGAGACTGAACAGGGTGGAAACTGAGCCCCAAGGGTCTCTCCCAGCAATGGTGACAGACTCGTTCCGATGTAGCACAGCACTTCCTTTAGATCCACTTTCGGAACTGCTATTGGGCTTTGGGTTGCGGTCCACCCCTCAGGAAGCCGTGGGAATGAAACTCCAGCCTCGGTTCAGCACCGCGGGCAACCAGCAGCAGGAGAGTCATTCACTGGGACACCACGACACGGCCCCCTCGGAGGGAGGGTGGGTGCTGCCTGCCCTGCAGCATCGGCTAGTTTTCTAAGGTGCGGGAATGCAGGACCACTAGTTGTACACCTGAAAGTCATATAGTATGTCAACTATACTTAAAAAATAAGATTTAACAAGTTTTTAAAGATTGATGGGCAATTGCAGAGGTCTTTGGGCAGCTTATAAAGTGAAAGAAAAGGACTTTACCGTTTGTACCACTCTTCGGCCATGCTGTTGTCCCCCAGAGACCTGTAGAGTCGCCCCAGGTTCACCATGGCCACGTCGTGACTTGGGCTCAGAGTGATGGCCTGTTGGTAATGGGCCACTGCCTTCTCGGGAGAGCCTACAGCCAGAGGTGCGTGGGCGAGAGCAGAACAGGCCTTAATTACAAAATACACCAGCTCTTTCATCTCTCTTCTGATGTACCTCACTGTTGTTACAGACGCGTGCCATCACTTGTTCAGTTTGTGAATTACCCTGTGTTTTGGCTTCTTCTGCTTGCCACTGCCTAACCTTGAGCCATGTCACTGTTCTTTTCTATTTCCAAATAAATTAAAAATAAAAGAGCAATAGAAACCAAAACCGATTTATTATATATGTGTGTGTGTGTGTGTGTGTGTGTGTGTGTATAATTTTAGTCAAAATGTTTTCTGGCCATTGCCATAGCTAATATGATGTTTTGCGATTATCAGTGGTTGTTATTTGTAAAGACACATTGCTAGTCATTATACAAAAAAATAGGATTGGCTATTATAGAAAGCAAGCTGTTCTGAGGCAATTTCTAAGGCTCTGTCTCAATTACTACACTGCAGCACTATACCTGAGACACTGCTTTAAATAAGCATGGATCAGATGTAGCTAGAAAAATCTCTTTTTAATCCCATATTTTTGTTTAAAAGGTATTTTTAAAAAAAATAATAATAATGCCACCTTGCATTTGTCCAATGCATTGTACATTTTAAAACATTTTAAGTGATCTCATATGATTTTTGCAGGTATTTTTTGATGCTATTTAGATGCCTCTTGGGATTTAAGAGATATTTCAGAATAAACAAAATTATTACTTACAGATACAGACACTAAAGTGCAAAGACATTAAGAGATTTGACAAAGATCCCAGAGCAAGTGAGGGTAAAGTGGGAACTAGAGTCCAGTCTCTCAGGCTGACAAGGTTCTCCAAGAAGCCTCCTGGTGAGGTTACGCCGAAGTGGCTGAGCTGCAGAGGAGTCTAAGGTTTACTTGGGCGGGGTGCTTATTACCTGCACAAGCATCGGCTCACGGGCACCTGTTCTGAATGCAAGTTTAAGCAGGAGGTGCCGGGTTACCGGTGATGTGGAGGATTTCACCAGTATCCTAACACAACTACAAAGAAGGTGGTGGGAAGGTACACAGTGTTGTCAGAGATATTCATTAGGGGGAAGGGTTGGGCGAGATTTTTTGTTGTTGAAGTAGGAAGAAGACTAGGTCAGGCCAACAGTCTCTTCTGGTGTTACAGAATTATTATGTTGCTAACGAACCAGCAGGTGGCACCACAAAACAATTTTACATGCAAAAATGGGGTTTCTTAAATGTATCACAATGTAAATTTATGTACTGTAAAACAGAACTTCCAATATCCTCAAAAACAAAATGCTTTTAAGTATTTCATACTGACAAAATAGTTAAAATTAAATTTTACTGCAGGGCAGATCCTGTAATCATCAATGAGAACAAAGTGGTGCTTTTGCACTAAATTCAAATATCTTTTTAGTCTTCTTTTTTTTAAAAAATGTTTTTATTGATTTCAGGGAGAAGAAAGGAGAGGAAGAGGGAGATAAGATAGAAACATCGATGAGAGTCATTGATCGGCTGCCTCCTGTGCGCCCCTTACTGGGGACTGAGCCTGCAACCCGGGCCTGTGCCCTGACCGGGAACGAACCTCGACCTCCTGGTTCAGGGGGTCGATGTTCAACCGCTGAGCCACGTTGGCCGGGTCTTTTTATTCTTTATAAGTGTTCATAATATGCCAACAGTACATGGAGCACAAGTCATAAAAAACCCCAGAATCCCTTCTCCGTGAAGTTTTACATTAAATAGGATGGAGTAAATGTATTTTAAACACCACTGTCACAGAAGAATACTCTATTAATTACAATAATACATTTGTGTAACATATATCACATGAGGAACAATAAAATAATTCTGGAGGCATTTTTATCAGTTGCAGAAAAGTATTTACCATCTGCCAGTAACTAGATTCAGAGCGGGTTGTGCATCATTATAGAGGAAGATTTCATTATCATAGATTTATAAACCTATATAAATAATACTCAAAGAAGACCCATTAAATCATCAAGGCTACTTCCTGTCATCTGGAGCGTTTTCCTTAGAGATATAAGAACTGGGCAGATTTTACAGAACTGAGCCTGAAGATTTAGAGAGATGACAGCCCCACGGCACACCGTGACTGTCAGTGGTGCAAGCCTCCTGCCAAGCCCAGGGAATTTAATTCTGAGGCATTATTTGGGTGGTTGCCATTTTGCTCGAGAGTATTATCTAATCTCAACAAAACAGGTTCTCTCTAATTTCACTTACCGGTATCAACTAAGAAAACTCCATAGTTGTTGTGTAAGTCTGAGCTGTCTGGACAGTTCTTTATTCCAGCCTGGTAAATTTCCTCAGCTTCCTTAAATCTCTCCTTTAAAAGAGAATAAAGAAAAATAAACAAGGAAGTTTAAAGAATTAACAATAAACTGAATAGTAGAAGTGAGAAAAGCAGAAAATAATCTGCTGAGCACCTACTGTGCAACAGGCACCAAGATCAAACACTAGGTACTCGGTGTGAATGAAGGCCGACGCTAACTGCACGCCTGCCTGCCATCCATCTGTGCTTAGCTCCTTTACGGCAAGCAGCTGATGTTTACTAAGAAGTGATATCTGGAAAGACTGGTTCTGTAGTTGGAAAGAGCCTCAAAATGGTTGGTTGAATGGGATGCCCCCCACCCAGTCACTGTCTGGATGACAATGGGTGACTCATTATATAGGAACACCTCCTGGGTGGCCATCTGACTGGGAACAGGGAGGCCTGGGACAGTTGTCTTACAGCTGTGTTTGCAAAGCTAGCACTCTTTTCACCTACACTGTCTGGTTAATTTGGGGAGGTTTTGTGGGGGGAGGGGGAGGACAGGCGGATGCAGATTATGGGAGGCTTTGTTATACCCTTTCTGTATTCAAATATTTCTATGGCCCACCAAACTGTTTGCCACTTTCCTTTATCCAACCTGTGCTTTCCATCGCTAAGCCGTTCCCCCCAACAGGAACGCATGTCCCCTCAAAGGCACGCCTCCGATGCCTATCTCTGTGGCACGGTCCAAGCGAATCACCACATCTCCAATGCATCTTTTTTATCACCCTGGTCTACTCTATAAAGATGCACTTTACCAGACTTTAATAATTCTGAATCATCGCCCGGCCGGGTGTGGCTCAGCGGTTGAGCATTGACCTAGGATCCAGGCAATAGGGGTTCGATTTCCGGTCAGGGCACATGCCCGGGTTGCGGGCTCGATCAATGACTCTCTCATCATTGATGTTTCTGTCTCTCTCTCCCTCTCCTTTCCTCTCTCTGAAATCAATAAAGATATATTAAAAAAAAAAAAAGATTCGGAATCAGCTTTTAGGTACATCCCACCCCCCAACCATCTTAGAGTGTCATGTCACATACGCTTCACAATATAGAGGGTAACAGGTAATTAATGAATCAATACCCAGGTTCTAGCAATTACTCACAAAGTAAACCATTTCCTAGCTTCCCAGTATTGCTGGGAAGGTCGGGTGAAAAGAAACGGTTTGGCATGAAGCACATCGCAACTCTTCCTTAAATATGCTCGAAGCGTGGACATTTTCTGTAATTGTATCACACGTTACTAGTACTAAGCATTCAACCAAATGACAAGGGGAGGAACAGCATCAATCTTCTCAGACGTGACACCTTAGCTTGTGAATAAAAACGTATTGCGTGTGCTCGGCAATAAGCCAAGAGGCCCAACTCTGATTCAACCCAGAAAAGGAAATGCTCTTTTTCCTCCATAGAACGACCAAGGCCATCTCTTTGAAGCCACACGTTTAAGTACCATTATGGGAACAAAGTGTGGTTTGAACCTGGCACATTTCACTTATGTAAATTCTAGGTCCATAATCCAACAAAAATGGAGAGCCATGGTTCTGAAAATATGTTTTTCTCCTAATTGCCAAACTCAACAAATTATCAAACTCAAAAAAGTTAAAGATGAATGAAAATCTCAAAATATATCCTTTCAATCCACTGAAGGGAAGAAAGACTTTACAAGATACCATCTCCTGCAGGACTGGCACATCTGAGTGGGCTCGTGTGTTAACGGAGACAGGCAGAGCACAAGCCCCACACGCCTCCCGCCACACTGACAGCTCGAGAGGGCCACTTGGTGCTGACCGATGTGTCCGTCCACCCATCCGCACACGATCACCGCACTGGCCGCAGGAAGTACGACTCAGCGACCGAGGGCTGGGTTGCCAGCTTGGGTCCGGGCTGGAACCCTGGCCTCGCCCCCCGCCACCGCCCGGCTGTGACAGGAGGGGGCCTCTCGCGGGGTTGCTGTGAGGATCAAAGGGACAAACCGTGACGCCCTCGGAACGACGCCTAGTACACAGTAGGCATGTGTCACGTTAACCATGTACCTTAGGGTTACTATCAGGTGCGTGACTGGCGTTAAGGGCACTACTTACACCACTGAGCCACGGGTGCCAGGTACATGGAGATGAAGAAAACGAAACACCTCTTTGTAAGGAGCCCAAAGGCAAGGAGCTTCCAAAGGAGCTTCCAAAGGCAGCCCAAGAGGGATAGTGTGTTAGGGTGCAGGCGGCCTGGAGTCGTCACTGCTGTCGCCAAAGGCATCAGGACCCTGCCCCAGAGGCATTGCGGCCGACAGTTCCGAGCTCCTCTCCCATCAAACCTCTTTAAGTAACTCTATATAAGAAACAATCAACTAACTGGAATGTTTTTTCTTTTAATTTTTCTTGATCAATTTCTAACACAGAGATTGATAAACAGTATGTCAGAGGCAACCAGAGAAAGAACACCCTGGTAATCCAAACCCGGATAAGGAGTTTCTGAAAACCTTGAGTTTCCAGTGGTACCACCTGACCAGGGCTAGTTTTTGACACTAATATCAAATGTTTATTTTTATAGGATCAATTTTTTTAGTTTCCTTAACAAGTCACTTTTAAATACACTACCATAGTCACGGTGAAATAAAAATTTAAAAAGTTGCTAAAAATACAATAGATGAGATTTCTTAGCACAGGAAATGAAAGAATATTAGAGTTGGAAATAATAGTAATAGATACTACTTAACTACCATTTTTAACAAATGAGAAACTTGGGTACAAAGTGTTTGCCCAAGATCTCATAGCTCCCAGGGGACAGAGAAGACTTAGGTTTTCAGTGGACGTTCAAGAACTTGGTAATCCTTGAATAAAGCAATTTCTGGAAATAAACAAAGGTGTCTCTGGCATCAAAAGAAACAATTACACTTTTGGATATCGATCCATCCACCCATCCATCCCCTCCCTCAACAAGTATTTCATGAGTACCATCTGTGTGCGAAGTATACAGTTGAGACAGAAGAGTAAAGAGACAGAGTCGTGCCATCATGGACAATTAAGTGGGATTCAGAAAAGAAGGAGACATCTCAGTGTATGGTGACAGTGTCACAAGAGAAGCATGCACACCTGTCATGATCCACATGCCCAAGGATGCTGGTTACCAGGAACTCTAGCAGCTGTGTTACAAACACGTGCTTGAAAAAAATCTGTGATCTTAAAAACATCCTTATAACTAAATTGTGGGAGAGTTGAAAGGTGGTTTCCCTGAAAGAAATAAAGTTGATGTCTTCACATTCTAACTTGCTGAAGTCAAAAACAACAATTAATAAGTTTTCAAGTGTAATTACTGTTTTACCTGATTTAATTTTACTTTTTCCCCATTTTCTTGCTGCTCCAAAATAGGCAAAGAGATCACTTTTTCATCTAAAACTTCTCTTATGTTTGGCTTTATGTGCTGAGTTTCCATTAGAAATTTAATTTTCAAAGTCCAAAGAAGTAATGGGATTTAAAAGACTGTGCGTGTCAGAAGCAAGTAATCACATCTCTGTACCCTTGGTAGCCCCCAAGGGCAGTCTCAGGACTCTGGCTCTATGAAAATGTCTTCAATATCTGTCTTTCTTTTCCTGTCACTTGACTATAAATTTCAAGGAATGATTAACTCCATTTATTAAAAAATGAAAGAAGACAAAAATACTGCAGAAGAAAAATACCTTCTAGGTGTTTATTTAAAATAAATTCTACCTGCTCTGGAAAGAAAATACATTTATCTTTAAAAAGCAGTAGCATTCGCCCTGGCTAGTGTGGCTCAGTTGGTTGAGCACCCTTCCATGCACCAAAAGGTTGAGGGTTTGATTCCTGGTCAGGGCACGTGCCTGGGTGGTGGGCTCAATCCCCAGTAGGGGGCGTGCAGGAGGCAGCCGATCGATCAGATGATGTATCTCTCACATCGACGTTTCTCTCTTTCTCCCCCTCCCTCTCCCTTCCTCTCTCTTTAAAATCAATAAAAACATACATCTATTTTAAAAGTAGTAGTATTTAATCCCTGAAGTTCAGTTTCATGCCCTCACTTTTATTCACCCCTTCTGGCTAGATATCCTGACCTAAGCCTGACTATTCCTAGTGTCTACTGATTTGTAAGATCCAGGGGAAATGAACGTATTTATAGAACAACTTTAATTAAAAATGCCTGGGACCCAGAGAGTGCTTCTGACAAAAAATACTGTCTGCAGCACATCAGAGTCCCCAGCTAACCACTGTGCCGCCTCAGCATGAAACCGGCCTTCAAGGGCAGTGCTCAAAAATGGGCAGCATGCAGCCAGGGCTCCTCTCCAAGGCTCAGAAGCATTTCCAGGGGGTGGAAATAAAATGGGCCTTCGGGGAGAGATAAAACATACTCAACATCTCCACTTTTAACATGCTGTAATTACCCAACATGGTATTCTTTTTACCGTAAGGAGGGAAAGGTAAAAGTAGATCTTCTGAACAAGGAACCTGGACTGTAATTACTCTCTTGGACAAACTGATATGTTTGGAAAACATTTCTAATAGTTCAAGTGCAGCAACAAGGACAAACAGACATGGGCTTAATGCAGCGATCCTCAAACTTCTTGGTTTTAGGAACTTTTTGCACTCTAAAAACTACTGAGGACCCCAAAAGAGTTTTGTTCATGTGGGTTGCAAGTACTTATGACAACAGAAATAAAACTCAGAAATTTAAAAAATATTTATTAGTTTATTTAAAATGATAATAAACTCAGACATAACATATTTATGTGAAAAATAACTATATTCTCCAAAGCAAAAAAAAATTAGAATGGTGTCATTATTCTTTTTTTAAATTTTTTTTCCACTTTTTTATTGATTTCAGAGAAAGGAAGGGAGAGGGAGAGATATAGAAACATCAATGATGAGAGTCATTGATCGGCTGCCTCCTGCATGCCCCCTGCTGGGGATCGAGCCCACAACCTGGGCATGTGCCCTGACTGGGAATCGAACCTCGATCTCCTGGATCCTAGGTCGATGCTCAATCGCCGAGCCACACCAGCCGGGCATAGTGACATTACTTTCTCTCTCTCTCTCTCTTTTTTTTTTTGCAAACCTTTTTAATGCCTAGCTTAATAGAAGACAGCTGGATTCTCATATTTACTTTTATGCTCAATCTATTTTTATATATTTTTTAGTTGAAGTATATGAAGAAAACCTGGCCTCACACAGACATTTAGTTGGAAAGGGGAGAATATTTTAATAGTCTTTGCGTGACTGTGGATATCATGTAGCCTCTAAAAAGCTACTGTATACTCCTGAGAGAATGAGACTGAGAAAGGCAAACTACTTGTTAGTACCATCATGAAAACTGCACGGACCTTCTTGGCGCTCAGGGGTCCCCTGTAACGCTCTGTGAGCTGCGGGCTTAGTGAGTGGCCTGTAACAAAGTGCACTCACTGCACGGAAGCACAGGGTGTGGCTTCCGACGTGGTGGGGGCCTACAGAGAGGGGGCTGGAGAGCTGTCCTCGCGGCCTGGCATTACGGTCGCGCATCTGAACCACTTTCCAGAAGTACTTTCACTCTAGCCAATGATGCGGGCACACAGAGTAATAAGGTAGCTCTCCATCAACCAAATGACTTTATTTTGTTTTATTTTTTATTTGGTGACTCAAAGATACCTAAAATCCAGACCTCCTGATAGCAAGTCCCAGTGGGCTTACTAGCGAAACACATAGTCCTGGTTTCTCAGTAATATATGGAGGAAAAGTACTGGGCAGCACTTGTTGCAATTTTGCTATATACCCTTATCAGACATAGATAAAATCTTGGACAGAGATCTGAACTCTTGAAAAGAAGACAGAACTATACCTACAACAGTAAACATGGAAAAGAGTGCACTAGAGACCCTTCCTGCTTCAGAAAAGTCATAACTTTATTACGACTAATAAGTGACTTTATTTACTATGACAAACCTGGAACGTTTAGGACCAATGGAGGTATTTAAACTCGTATCAATGACTTCTCTGCGAAACTCAAGACACAGCAGCTCCACACATAAAGCGGAGGTGTCTGCCTTTGCTTCCCCCGCAAAACATTCCCCCACCCGTCATCCACGTGGCCACGCGTGGGAACCCGCGCGGGTGCCTGCCGCCCAGCTCCCGCTCAGCCAGGGGATGGATGCACTCATCGGCCATCCTTCGTGCCACAGAAACGCCAGGTGCTTCTGAGCCCGAACCGTCTCACCACCTTGGAGACCATGATCAACATGGTGACAGTTTCAGCGAGAGGAACACTTTAACGAGGAAATGCCAAGGATCATAAAAAGGAGCGAAAGAGAAAGTGTAACAGGAATAAGCAGCCACAGGGGGTACCGCTGCTGGGAGACCAGGAGCAGAGAGAAAACCCCCCTTTCACAGGACTGCAGCTTCCTCCGTGGGCCATTTCATCCCTGTGCTTTGCATTTTAGGCACATGACTTTCTTTCTATTAGGGGAAGGCACCTCTACGGGTCTCCACCTCAGAGCCCGCACAGGGTCTGTTCCCTCTGGCCAGATCGCTTGTCCTCATTTTTACCTAGTTACAATCTGAAAGTTCTTCAGGCATCAGATTGAATGCCACTCTTTGGTTACTGTCCCTGCTCCCCATATACCCCTTCTCCCAGGTTAGGTCCCCTTAATATTCATACCGATACATTCTCTTTGCCTGTTTGTCACAATTGCGCTAGATATTAGGGAAGGGCCAACCTAAGTATTTGCTTAGGGGTCGCCTTACTTTCTAGGCTCTAAGTTCCATGAGGATAAGGCCCCAGCCTTGCTGCTTCAACAATCTCTAATGTTTGGTGGTAGCCAGATGTTTAATAAATGTGCTAAATAATTAAATCCACAAATTCTTAAAGAAGGGTCCAGTTCAAGTTGACTTGGCCACACATGCAATGCTATCTATGGCAGGATCTACCCAAAGGAGGGCATTTTTAGAAGGAGAGAAACTGACCCTGAACCTGTTACTGTTGATCTACATGTCGAATATATATTTTATTATTCCAATTTTCATTCTTGTATCAGGCGAAGTCATATCCCAAAACACATGAAAGGAAATATTTTATTTTAAGTGTTATCAAATTAATTAAATGAGTTTTTCAATAGGCTATAAACCTGGGGATAGCCATAATTTGCAGTGGGTCAGAGTCATAAACAACGTTAATTTTATTTCCTTTACTGCTAGGGTATTGCAAGCTATATAATCTATGGCAAGAGTGAGCTGGTTACAAATGATGGTGGGTCTGTAAAATGTTTATAATCCTATCTGGGAAGCTGGAGTACAGCCAGTTCTGAATGCTAATGGGGAACCAGAAGAGAGCAGCAAGCCAGAGACCACCCTGACTTTGAATCTAAGGGTTTATTTTTTGTTCTTTGTTTCCTTCTTTGCTTGTAATTGACACATAAGGGCATCAGCTTTCTTCTGGATCCTTTTATGTATCTAATTTCCATGACAACTCACCCTCCCGGGTTTCCCCTATCACTTCTCCTCTCCCTTCTGGCCCCTGGAGCACCCAACCTCATGAACTGTGGCCCACCACCACGTGCAGTCACAGGACCCCGGCACCACACCGGGAGAGAGCCTGGGGGAGCAGTGGAGAGACCAGGCTCTAGTCCAGGTCCTGGCACTAGTTGTCTGTAAGACTTTGAACAGCGCTTAATTCTGTGCATCTCACTTTTTATCTGTAAAATGACAAAGTTAAACAATACTTAAAGGTTTCCTACCTATACTAGTCTTCATTTTCCCCTCAGAGAAATTACCTACTCATAATATGGTTTCGTTTATTTGAAGTCCTAACTCCATCTTTCCATCCCTGATCTGTCCCACTGCCATCTGTCCACACGCTATTTTCATCCACATGTTCCACTAACATTCAAGATATAAAGGTTGTACACTGCTGGTGGCGGCGCATGTCGGTGCCACGCTTTTGGAAAGCAATTCGGTGATGCATCCCAAGAGCCATTCAGTAAGGTAGCTCGATGAAACCCGCCAATCCTCTTCGATATGGGAATTCTACTTCTAGGAATCTGTCAGTAGGGAATGATTCAGCATACTGTTTTTAAAAAGCCATAAGAAAGATAAAGTTCATGCCCCTCCCCCAATGACCAACAGCTAAGATATTATTACATAAATTATAATGCATCATATTGGTAAACTAGTACCCAGTCATTAAAATGGTACTCGTGAAGGCCATTTAGCATCATGAAAATACATATCACATTATGCATAATTTAATGGCAAGTGAAAAGAACAGAATGCAAACTACATGTGAATGTTAAGCATGAAGACAAAATAAGTAAAATAAAAAGAACTGCAGGATATTAAAAAAACGAAAGTATTTGCTGTTTCCAGATATTATATTCTAGGCGAAAGGTTTATTTTATTTGCTCTAATTTTTCCACACGTTCCATTATATTCTTATAATAGCTGTGTAACTGAAAAAAATTAAAGCTGATCTAATTTCCTCCCTCCCTAAAATTCTGCCCCTCCCTGGCTTCCCTGTAGCCACCCGCGGCCACGCGTCCTCGGTCCTTTAGCCCTGGCCTTCCCGACCTTCTACTTCTCTTTCCTCTCTGCCTTCACATGCAGATAGTGTCCACGTGCAAAGGACACTTCTCCACGGCAGAGCTCACCCATCCCACGCCTTCCTGACACAAGGCTCCCGACCGCCCGCACCACCAGATGCACTTACAGCCTCCAGCATCCCCCACCCAGTTCCACAGGACTTTCTTCCTCACATTTTTAAAAACCCATTCCTCAGGCATTTAACCTTCGCTTTCTATTACATAACAGTTTCAAACATGGGCTTCATCTGGGGCCTCAGTATGTTCCAACATAGAATGTCTTTCAAGCTTATTAACCTATTTTTCAAATGTCCCCTTCTCAGACTCTGCGCTGATTTACTTACTACCTTCGGGTTCCAGCAGAGTAAGGGACACAATATTAGTCACAGAAAAACCCTAGAAGGTATCAGCACACTCATGGTTTTATCGGCAGTGAGGACGGGACATGGTGTCACTAGACAGCCCCATGCTCAGAGCAAGAGCCGGGTACGCCAAAGGGACTGTGTTTCTTTTTTTTCTTGATGGAATCACAAACTTAGATCAGGGGAAAGATTTCAGAAGGAGTCTGACGAAGTGTCTCACAACATCCTTGTGGACAAGAGTGAGAGCGGTGAGTGAGACAATAATATAATTCAACAAATTAGCCAAAAGTTGAATAACTACGTAAAGAGCGTTGGGTAAAACAGAGGTCAACCTGGAGAGAAAATCCCACAGTCACAACCTGGGGCTTCCTGCCTGTTATTGATCTAGGCAACACTGTTCTGTTAAAAATGTAAATAAATAACTAGAAGCTATTCTTACTCAATTTGCCAACTACAACAGCTGGAAAAGGTAGTTAATACAATGAATGATACAAACACGGACTAAAAAGTCCTAGAACACATGAAATTTCAGGCTGATATAGAGAAAGAGATTAAATACAGACAAAGATGAATTCTTTCATCCAGGTTATAAAAACTTGCCTGCAAAGTGGGTGAGGCCTGGATTAACAAACCTTCACATTTTGTAGGGGTTTCAGTTGACTGTATCTCCAGTCTGAGCCAAACAATGAATATTATTCCTTTTAGGGTGTGAAAAAATAGACGCACAGGATCTCAAGACAGGAAAGGATTTCTATTCCATTTGGGAGCCATGTTGTCACAGAGGAAACAGATAATCCAGAGGCAGGAAAAGCCACATGACCACAACGAAAGCATTTGGAAACCAGAGTAAATGAGAAACAAGTTGAAAGAAGTGATGTTGGCTTAGAAAGGAGCTAATTAGAGAAGTGACAAGGTAACTGCTCGTAAGCTGTGCTCAACAAGAGCAAATTATAGGACCGGTGACTTCTGCCCAGTGCGGGAAAGAGTTTTCTAACATTAGACTGGCCCCCAACCACAGTAAGATGGGCCATCCATGTGCACAGGGGGCCCTGGAAGATGACCTGTGAGGGGAGAGTCTCACAAGTGTGTCTTCGATTGACTCAGATCTGTAAACATTGCTTCCATCTACCCTGGGTGTTTGAAATTGCATAATGCTGTTAAGTAAGGTTGTGCCACACACACAAAAAGAATTCAGTCTGCTGCCAAAGAATGTGAAGGTAGGTGGATTTTCCTCCAATAGTGTCTCTGTGCCTTGCTGGTGCATCTGAAACATTCTTTTGTCACTGAAGAATTCAAAACGTGAAGATAAGATGTTGAAAGACAGAGAAGGCCATCCTGAGTTATACTCATAGGATGCTCTGTCTCTTTGACGTTAAAATCAACTGCCCAAAGGAGCAGGACCTTTATATCTTTCAATTACGTTCTGAGATCTCACAGCCTTTCACGTTTGAAGGTAGAGTAGGAGAAACCGGCAAAGACGTGGCCTCTGTATGTAGAAAAGATCATGGCCAGAGTCACAGTTTGGTTTTCTTAAAAAGTGTTTGTAACTTCAGCTATGAAACGTGCAATAACTTCACATCAACTTGCTGCTGTGGTTCACAAAACATAAATTTATCACATCGTAGATTTTAAATAAGGCACTTGACACTTTTTACACGTAAATGATGAAAAAGTATACATGGCATCCTTTTTAGTTGTCACCTTCTAAAAAATTTGTTAACAGTTAGATACTGCAAAATGAAATAAAATAAATTTCAAGGTCACTAAACATCTCTATCATTTTTAAAATGGTAATTTTTTTATGACCTTAAGAGTTCATCAATTTGGAAAAAGAAAGCAACGGAAACTTTCTGATATTTATTAAGGCAAATCACTTTTCACAATATTAACATATTAATACTTTTTTGTATCGAAACAATAGCACTAATTACTTTGGAGCCTTAAGCTATTTATTAAATATTCATTAGCATTTCATTGATGTTAACCTAGATGATTTTAGATACCTTAAAGTGTTAGAGGCATAAGATACAGTGAAGATAATTTTGAGTATATATCAATTTCCAGATTTGGAAACAGGCCCAGAGGGGTAAAGCCCTCCTCACCCGAGTCTGAGCAGTTGGCTACTGAGAAGCGAGGTCTGGAACCCGGTGTCCCAGCTCACTGTCCAATGCTTGTGATGGCAAAGCAGAGAGTAACTGAGTCCCAAAGCGCCTGCAGTAAGACATGCACATGAAGGCCTGTCTTACCCAGTGGACTGCCACGCCCCAGAGAGGGGAGAGGCATACAAAGGAGATACTGCTTTTCTTAAAGAAACTTGCAGTCTTGCAAAGAAAATAAACCTGAAACACTGTTTAAATTATAGCTCAAGATATTCATTTAAGAAATAAAGATATGTGATTAGTTGATGTGTGGTTCCTACAAAGTTGTAGGAGTTCCAAGGAAACACAACTCCCCGTGGGATGGAAGGGTGGAAGAACGTTGAGGGAAGTGGAAGCTGACTTGGATCTTGAAAAACAGGGAGGCTTCAGAGGGAGGGAAAGAAAAGATGGGATTGCAGGAAGATGGACCTGCATGAGTATCTGTAAAGAGCTTCCCCAAACAACATATTGTGTGATTACTAGCACTAGGTAAGGGATATGGTTATTTATCTTAAGGGTCATTTTCATCACGAAGAGCAATTTAATGTTTATTATCTGTCCTGGTGAATTGCAAAAAAAAAAAAAAAAAAAGATATGAATGTGAACTATTAATGCAATGCCTTATTTACTCACTTATGTCTCATTATTCCACAAAAAAACTGATGCAGCTTTCAAAAATATAACAAAACAAATTATTAAGGAAAATGATAATAAACCCAGGAGTGAAAGCAGCATGCACAGAAGAGCAGACTGTATAGTCCAGACGGGTTGTTAGCTGGAGGTGGGGGTGCAAAGGGGACAGAAACAGATTTAACCTTTCTGGCATTTGCCAGGTTTTTCATGCATTAGATTAAAAAGAAAAGAAAAATCCTGTAATTCAAAAGCCTCGCCTTTCCTAATACTGAAACATGAGAGACGTTTCTCCCTCGAGACGTCATAAAGAAGCCAGTGAATGATGCAGAAGGTGCTGGCCTCAACCCTGTCCCCGACCCAATGGTCAGAATGAGCAGCTTCACAAGGCTGTCCCTGAGTGGAAGACAAGAGCTCAGAGCGGAGGCTAATTCAGCTACAAACCAGCGTAGCCCACATGCAGAGCCCCCCTTGTCATACAAGAGTAAATTCAGAATACGAGCTGGGTTTGGAGGGGCCGCATGTTCTTCAGTTCAGATTGACTCAGGTATTTACTCAAAACCACTGATTGCATGCAAGGTGACAGAGGTGGGGACACAGCCATGAATAAAAACAGATAGGTGTTCTCATGGAGTTAAGTATTCTAGTGGTGAGATAAGAATCGCAGATAAATAAATGCATGTGAGATGGTGATAAATGCTGTGGGGAAAAGGCAGGGCGAGGTGAGAGAACGTGGTGGGCAGCGTGAGGTTAATATTTAGAAAGGGCATTCACAGACAACCTCTGCCACGGTGATGATCTGGGCTAAAACCAGCATGATCCGAGGAAGGACACTCTAAGATATCTGAGAGAGAAGTGTCACATGCCAAGGGAACAGTTCGTGCAAAGGCCCTGAGAGAAGCATGCTTGGCGGGTCTGAGTAGCTGCAAGACAGCCAGTCAAGCAGAGGCAGGGTGAGGGTCTTATAAAAATTAAGGACCCAGGATGAGGTGAGAAAAGGGTTAACTATGGAGTCAATGATTTGTTCAGAAAATACCCACTGTGTCTGCTTCAGCACAAAGGCAGCTGAGGTCCGCCAGTGTATACCACAGAACACGGCCATCGTCATTTTAGCTTAAACACTGTGCTAAAACTGGCACTAAAATCACCCTCTAAAGACACGGGCTGTTGTCTAAAACCCACCTACATTATGTGCAGACTATCAGAGTGAGACAGCTAGACTTATCACTTCTGACACTTAAATATCCACAGAATGTCCTAATTTTGTTTCCTGGTGAAACCTGCAAAGTTTTTTAAATGCAAACTGCACCCCTATGTACCTGACCAAATCATTCATTACATTTACTTCCAGCTGAGTGGCGCAGGGCATCTTTCAAAGGCACTGAGTTTGATTTTAAAAGTACTCCGGCCATTTGCATGATAGAATCTACTGTCTATCGAGGGCAGTTCCGTGTGTCAACAGAACTTATCATCAATTTAGAGAAGACAACTTACATGTTTCCCCATAGCAGGGGGCAGGCATCCAGGACACTGAAAAGTGGAATCAAATCATTTAGACCCAAGTCAAGAGAAGGAGGGGGATGACAATACCCCTTTATCTTACGCGGAGAGACATGTCGTCTCAGGAGATCACAGAGGCTTATAGGACAGGCTCCTAACAGGTATTGAGACACTGGATGTACAAGATGGTTGGTAACTGGTTCCAAATTGAGTTTAGAGATCTTGGTACATTAATGATTCCCCCAGAAACAGGTGATAAGTAAACAGTAATAAAACCAGCAAATACCGAGCATGGCTCTTGACACATTTTGCCCTGAAGTGACACAGAATATATATCAAAGCCCTATAATGAGCCTTTTTATAAGCCTCACCCGAGAATATGTTTTGGTTGATTTTAGAGAGAGAGGGAGGGAGAGAGAGAAACATCAATGTGAGAGAGAAACACTGATCGGTTGCCTCCTGTATGAGCCCCACCCGGGGATCGAACCCGCAACCTTTTGGTGTACAGGGTGATGCTCCAACTGAGTCACCCGGCCAGGGCAAAACGGATCACTTCTGTCTAAAGACCACCCGCACTATGCAGAGAATATTGGAGTGAAAACGCGACGCTTGTCATTCCCGTCAAGAAGAAACCTAACACAGAGATTAGTCGTCCAATATGAGTTTATAAACTAAACCATCAGTACCAAAAATCTGTGAAAAAGAATGATGTGGAATTAAATGAAACCATCACCTGCTCAGCCAGCAGGGAAGCTAAGCTGGAATACGCGTCGGCAAACTCCGGGCCGTGCTTGATGGAATCCTTCAGTAGGGTGACAGCCTCTTCTTTTTCCTCCTGGGACCTGCGGGTGACAAGGGGGGGGGGGGGGAGAACACATCTTTTAATAAAACTCTGTTTAAATCTTTTGGCGAGACTTTGAGATCTATTTATTTTAGCAAAAATTAACTGGTTCACTCTGGGTTTCATCGCAAATGAATGGAGCTCCAGTGTCTCAAGGTTAACAGTTTCTGTCTCTGAATTCTCGGTGGAAAGGGACATTAAGGCATAAATGGTACAATATTCGCTGGTGTTTCTACCTTCTATTTCCTGCTATGCACTTTGGGGGAGCTTTATTTCTTATCTTACAAGTTTGTTAGCCAGAAAGTTGAAGTCTCAGAGCAGCTGTCCGAGGACACTGCCTGGGGGCGCGGGGGCCAGTGCCAGGCTGCGGGAGGTGATGTGAATCCCCGCAGTGCCATCCGCTCCGCTGCAGGCGGCTCCTCAAGGGCCGAGACGCCCATCAGGACAAGGCAGAAAACGGCCCCTGTTAGTCTTTGCTTTTATAACTAAGAGATCCAGTTTACACATAATTTATGAAATTAGAAAATACTGTGACTGCTGGCTGGCAAAGAGCGGCTGGCTATTTTATCATCGTAATTTTATTAAGAATTGAGGCTGGGTCTGTGCTCTTCATTTCAATCTTCCCCCAATGGTCATGCTTCTGGCTTGAAGAGGACTCAAGGCCCCCAAGTTATCCATTACTTTGGAGGACAGTTCTCTTTCCTGTTAGTGCCTTGGGGAAACACTGGGCCACTGTCCCGATAGTAATATCTTTGAAGCCAAAAACGGACACTGATAATGACCAACTTTGCTACTAGTACAATTCCGCAAACACTGGTCACTTGCTAAAAGCTAGATATTGTAACTGGCAAAAGAAGTGGAAGGAAGGAGAGAACTCCTGGAACTACAAGCACACAGCCAAAGGGTCCCCCCAGCTCTACCCACTGCTACTATGCTGAGTGGTGTGCTTATGTTCTTACTATTTAGAATCAACAATCGCTTCGTCAGCAGTGAATATCTACCACATGCTCTGGAAAATTTCCACATAGCTTATTTACTCATTTATTTAAAAATATATCTTTATTGATTTCAGAGAGGAAGGGAGAGGGAGAGAGGGAGATAGAAACATCAACGATGACAGAGTCATTGATCGGCTGCCTCCTGCACGCCCCCAACTGGGGATCAAGCCCACAACCTGGGCATATGCCCCGATTGGGAATCGAACTGCGATCTGGATTCTAGGCTGATGCTCAACTGCTGAGCCACGCCCGGCCAGGCCCCATAACATTTTTAATTTAATTCTTACGACAATCCCTGCAGTAGGTGTGACTGTCTTATGATGCTCATTTTTTTCTGATGAGAAAATTTGGATTCGGAAGTCAAGCGACTCACCATATTCACATAACCCGACTTCTGAGTCAAGAGCCAGCGCTCCTCTATTGCATCACATATGCCATTCTCGCTACTTACAAACCCACCTCTGTGACCTTGCTGCTCAAAGTGTGATTCATGGATCAATATGATCAGCATCACCTAGGAGCTTGTTAAACATGCAGAGTCTCAGGCCCCAGCCAGACCCACTGAATCAGAGCCTGCATTTAAAAGAGATTCTCAGGTCATCTGTACACACGCTAAGATTTCAGCATAACTGCTCCGTGAATTATCAAAGGCAGCCGAGAGTAGCTCCTGCTACGAAACCCCTACGGCTTCAGTCTGTGTAGGACCAAGGTCTTTAGAAGGAAAACTAATATTGGCTCCCATGTCTGAGTTCCAAGTGCCAGAAGCAGCATATTACAATGTGACTTTACCTGGAAGATAATCTTTCATCACAGACCTTGAAAAAAGAGTCATGTTTCCAGCACAGACCTAGCATTTAGCTATTCGATTAGCACACATTTACCATCGTCAGCTATGTGTTAGCTACTTCCCGAAGGAGGTGGCTGTCCGTGCTACCCTCTCCTTATGGGGGTCTAGCTAACTCCTACTGGGCTCCTCTCGATGCACAGTCCTGCCTAGATAGCAGTGTTACACCTGTGTCCTTACGTAGATTATCCTTGGGATGTGGCTTGAAAGTTGCATGGTTATAAAAACAGTTGCATTACAGCTCTCCGGGTGCTGCTCTCTCGCTGACTCATTCATTTAGTCCACAAGCATTTAGAGTGGCCGAAAGCATGGAACAGACTGACGAGTCTCAGAGGAAAGGCGAGGGTGGGTGGGGAAGGATTAACCTAAAAATTTACATTCGTATTTGCATAACCCCTGAACAGACAATGGTGTGGGGAAGGCCTGCGGCAGGGGAGATGGGGGGTGTAGAAGCGACCAATGGGGGAAAACAGAGGACATCTGTAATACTTTCAATAAAGATAAATTTAAATAAAAACAGTGACAGTAAGACTCTATGGAAGGGCACTATGTTTACATACTCCTGGGTTTCTATTCTAAAACATATTTTGAAGTATTTCTTCCATGGGCACCTCTTTTTAAATAAAAACTTATTTTTTAATCCGGGTAATTTTACTATTGATTTTATGGTTAGCAGAACTCTTCCTCCAAGGATTTTGTACATCTTTATTAACATTAATTTGGAAATCCTCTTCAAATCCATAGGGGGATACGGACTTAGGAAATTAAGGCTAAACATTAAGTCCCTCAAGACATAATTTAGCTTGGATAGTCTTCAAAGTCAGCAGGAAGAATACCACAGCAATTTGATGATAAAATTTAATAATTTTCCATTTGTCATGGCCCACATCAGTTAGAACGGCAACTTAAACCTTTTGTAGACGAACTCGGTGAGATTAATTACCCTTAATACAGTCTATAAATCTATATCCTTGAGGTCATCCGTTAACATTCGTCTGACACAACGGAAAAGTTAGCATCGAAGTTATTTACAGGGAATGCGGATTCTTCATGAAAAACGGCATTTCTATGAATCTCTCGAGGGAGTAACTGACATACTTTTAGAAAACCACTGTATCTCACAATTTCATTTAATATATGATGGCAAGATGCAACTACTCGGGCAGACAGGCCATTTCCCCCGGGCTCTGGGCCCGTGGGTGGCTGGGCTCTTCCGTGGGGGCTGAGTCAGTCGTCAGACGCCAACGGGGACAGGCACATGCTACCTCTACTGATATTTTAAAATGCTTTTTACGAAAGCCCAGGAAATTGACATGTGGCCATTTTGTTGTTGATTTTGTATCTGGAAGGGAGAGGAATAGCAGGCATGTTAATATAGAAAGAAACAGAAGATGTATCTCTTCTGTGGTCTCCTTTTTGCTCACCCGTTGGTGGGAGTTTATGAAGTAGGTGTGGCTTTGACACAGTAACTTACGACAGATGATTCATCCAAACGGGACCTTCCTCGGTCACGTAGTCACGCAATTACCACCTGCGAACTGAACTTCATTTCAACCTGTTTCTGAATAGCATCCTTTTCATATCTACATTATGGCCCATGTTTCTCTGATAATTATTCCACATTATAAAACAGGGGCAATATTCCTACAATTCTACTAGGCTACTGCAGTCTGGAGTGCACCTCGCTCGGCTTTGCTTGCTAACACCCGAGTTCACACCCTTCGTTTGCAACCTGTTTCCAGTTCCCTCTCTCTTCTCCTTTTGCTGTAGACAACTGAGATACATCTTTTTCTAGACATTGCTTTCAACACATTTGCTTATATAAAAATGTTCATTATGTCCTACTGCCTACGGAGAGAATCTTAGTTTAAAACCCTCTACAATACGGTTCTGACCAATGTTTAAACATACCCAGGTATCCACTAGTCCAGTTAGGCTGGGTGGCCTTTGGCATCTTTTCTGCAGAACCTAAGAGATCACCTGGTCCTTCTCTATCCTTACTGTACCTTAAAACCACTCAGGGTGCTTTTCAAAAAACCTTCGTGTCCTGAGGTTGGGCCTCTTAATGGTAGCTCTTCAGGGGAATATGAAAGCCATTGAGACTGAGAATTATGGATACAATCTAACCTCCTTGGTTTACAGTAGTGGAAACTGAGATTAAGGGGGCCTTGGTGATTTGCCCTGGTCCCAAGCAAAAAGGAAGGCCGCCCGCAGGCCTGTGCCTCCCAGCCTGGCCTCTTGCCTGCCATTCCACAGGTGGCATTCCCCTCCTCTCCACCCAACGTCTGTCCCCCGTGGAGCCTTCCCCAACTTAACCAGCTCACAGCATGATCGCCTCATCAGTGCTCGTAAACATGTAACAGAATCAGAAACCACATACATGCTACCTTCTTATATTTTGGTTTTCTTTTTGTACCTCCATAACAAAGAAGGTGGTAGGGTGATCACGGTTAGGGGGAGCCCTGCTCTGGCCTCCAAAGGGCCAGCTGCTCTTTGTTCTTCAGCTCAGCATTCTAAGGAGCAACTGGGCCCAGGTCCCTTTTCTTCTCCAAGGTCCTGGCACAGCACATGAGGGGCTCCCTGCACGGCCTCCCGCAGGAGGGTACAAGCCTGTCAGTGAGCATGCCAACCGGGCAAGTTTTTCAAGCTTCATGTTTCCTAAGAGTTGTTTGCTGAACATTCAACTCTCCGCTAAGGACAGCGTGATTCCTTAGCTTTATTTATTTAATTCTCATTAAGCAGTGCGAATGAGGCATAATTATCTTCATTTTAAATACCAGCAACCACCACCCCAGCAACAATACAAAACCAGGATCTGTCCGAGGCCCACGGCTACTCTAACACCAGGGCTCTATCCCTGAAAGCTTCAGGTGTAGCCAGGCCCCTCGGCAGACCACGCTCCGCACTCCTGCATCTGCTCTCAAGTGTGACGCACTCTGTGACCAGAGCCCCGTCACAGACAGGACCACGCCTTACTCTTCTTATGTCTTTCATCCCAGTGATCTGCACATGGGAGAAAGTCAATAACTGCTAAGTTATTTTTTTTGAACCATGGTTTTACTGTTTTCTTTATTCCTACATCTTTGTAAATCTCCTGAAATAAACTTCCCAATATTCTAATAAAAATCTGACAGAGGAGGCAAATATGATCCATTTTATATCTCTGTTTCTATACCTCTTTCAATATTGTAGAAGTGATCCTAAGGAAGGCAGAAGCACCCAAAGCTTGGAATCATAACAAAATGACAAGTTTAGTTTCCATTTTCTGAGCAGTGCTAAGCAGCTGATCCACCTTAAGTCTGCATAGTAGTTAAAGCACTGACTCAAAACCCAGGACCGGGTTCGGACTCGACTTTTACCATGTACTAGCTGTGTTTCCTCAGGCAAATTATCTGATCTCCTTGTGTTTTAGCTCACAGTAGATACTATGCATGTTTTAGCTTTTATTTGCTCACTTAATGTTTCTAAAATTCACCCATTAAAATCTCTCTCTTTTTTTAAAGATTACTTTTTAAAATAAAGGAGAATGCAATGTTTTTGAAATTCCCCCAAAGTAACATACTTCCACATTTTAAACTATTCACAAAAAACTTAGGTTAGACATCAGAGTGTCTGATATCATAATAGATTTGTAACATAATCATCATCATTAAATACTGTACACAAATAGATAGTGTTGCACTAAATGTAAAATAACACCAGTAATGAACAGAGGCACTACCCCTGGAAACCTCATTCTAAGGCAAACCCCGAGGTGAGGCCCAAGTGGCAGACTGATAGTTCTGAATCCACTCAGCCGATGGTGAAGCCACCCGAAGCAGTGGTCTTCATTAAGTGTGGCTGCTAAAGGCATGAAAGAATCAGGAGCAATTTCGAGCCTCTTCTTTGGCCAAGCCAGGAAAGCTACTTAAAAGAGAAGTTTAAGCAGTCATTTCCAGCCAAGTAAAAAGGTGTAACGAGAGGCAGAAAATTTCAAACAGATACTATGAAATTCCTTAGTAATGGGAATTACCTATGTATTCTGACAGTAAGATCACCCCCAGGGCCAGCATTAGACAGTGTTAAAACGTCCTAAAATGCATTCGTTTTGGCTCTATAAGAAGCTGTTTAGGGAAATCAGAAGCCCATTGTCAATGTAAATCCCATCTACATAGAGCTACTCTGTTATCCATTTACACTGAAGCAACAGGTCCATCCAAAAGGGGGAAATATGAAAATACCATTTGTCTCTGAATTGACTAAGTGATTTAGGTAACCAAGGCCATAGGTTGTTTCTCTGAATTCAACAGAAAAAGCTTGAATGAAGTAATCCATAACCGGTGAACAAACTGGTAAAGTCACCCTCAGCACACGCCCTGTCCAACTAGGCACGGGCACGCTTTTAGCCTGGGATCACAGAAAGGGACGTGGAATCCCCCTGGAAACTCATGTCACACTAAGGATCCTGAGGACTGCCAGAGCTTCTGTTAGGGGTTCTGTTAGGGGTTCCACTGGCACTGATGGAACTGCCAGGGACCTGGATAGGTGAGAGAAGTAGATGAGCATAAAGCTGCCCCAGTGTTAAGGAATACCTCCTGCCTCTCGGCATCCTGCATTTCCTTACCTGCCAAACAAGTCACCGGCTGACGACTGATAATCCTCCAAGGCCTAAAAAATTCCATCTTCACTTTTCCCATGGGTCAATAGTTATCAAATTTTAGTGGGTAAAAATCATTATGTGTTTGTTAACATGCAGGATATCCCAGGCCTCTTAAGGTTCCGTAGATCTGGGGTAGGCCCCGGAATCAGCATTCTTACACGCCCCTCAGGGGATTCTACGGAGGGTGGTCTTCAGCCCGTGCTTTAAGAAATTCTGCCCTGATCACTATGTGGGATTTGCCTGATCATTTGGATCCCTGATGTAAGGCTAAATGTTACAGGATTAAGAAAGCATAAAAGAAAGAGAGAGAGAGGGAGGGAGGGAGGGAGAAAGAGGCCAGCTGGTGTGGCTCAGTGGTTGAGCACTGACCCATGAACCAGGAGATCACAGTTTGATTCCTGGTCAGGGCACATGCCTGGGTTGCGGGCTCGATCCCCAGGAGGGGGCGTGCAGAATCGATGATTCTCTCTCATCATTGATGTTTCTCTCTCTCTACCCCTCCCTTCCTGTCTCTGAAATCAGTAAAAACATATTTTAAAAGGAGAGAGAGACAGAGAGGGAGGGGGAGAGAGAGAGAGAGAGAGACGACTTCCTGGGACAATCTGAGCCAAAGAGAAAGGTCACAGTGGCCAGCTGATCGAAACCTCTGGATGCCATGATGTGGGGAGGTGCAGGGGTACACTGGGGAAGACTGCAATCGGAAGAGGCAGTTTTCTCTCTCATGGAAGTTCTCTCGTGAATATCCTCTATTTTGCATCCAAGTCTTAGCTCCTGTGTTATCCGTAAGGTCATCATATATAAATAAAAAGCTCCTAGCATACTGCAAGCAAAGTTTCCCTCTCTTAAATTCCCCCCAAGAACTTCCAAAAGGCTAAAATTCCTGAGAAGGGGTTCCTGGAACCAATCTTCATCATTGATTTCATAAGAGAAACATCAAGTAGAAATTAGATCTTGTTCATAATGTGCAAATCTTGCCATTAAACATTTGTAGTTTCACAGGGAATTTCCCTTTGGTTATACAGCAGCGAGACAGTTTTCCGAGTGTGTTAAGTAAAAACATTTGTATCATCTCCCTTTCCTGGCTCTATCTCAAGGGCAGATATTTAGCAAAAGCAAATAAAACTTCACCACATTTTCTTTTAGCAATTAAGGACCTGTTAAGCGTCAATTTAGGAAACTTTTCAGACTCCTGTCTAAAATCTCATGACACATTCATTTAAACTGAAAGCAGATGCCTGCTTTGAAAAAGTATTGACATTTAGGAGAATTTAGGAAATGCCAGTAACAGAAATAAATGGATCTGGCAATCCGCTTGGCAGTAGTACAATTTCCCATTAACCACAGTGCGAACTTGGAGTGCCGGGCAGCGCTTTTAATTTCTATTTCTTTGTTAGGGTGTTTGTTGTTGGATCCAAAAAATGATGCCTTTCACAAAGGAAAAGGAATATGTTTTTTTAATGTGGTGGTGGGGGGGGAGGGGGCTGATAGACTTTACCAGCTCGTTTGAAAAACTGAATCATGAAAGTCAAATAAATTGTAAATGTCTGACTGAGATAATGTTTCCAGAGTACACATTTTTCTGTGGCTCTACTATCTTTCCTATACAGTAAATTTTAAAAAATTGGATCATCCTCTGTGTATCCTCTTAAGAATATATATATGATATTTTTTAGACAGAGAGGAAGGGAGAGAAGAGAGACAGATAGAAATGTTGATCGGCTGCTGCCTCCTGCGTGCCCCCTACTGGAAATCAAGCCCACAACCTGGGCATGAGCCCTGACTGGGAATCAAACCAGCGACCTCTTGGTTCATGGGTGGACACTCAACCAACTATGCCACGTTGGCCAGGCTGTGTAGCCTCTTTTATGATCAAGTTTACTGAGCTCATCTCTGGTGATGCAATGAAAATACTGCATCTAGTTTACTGGCATTCACCCTAATTTCTCTGCTTGACTTTTTAGGGAAGCCACACAGGAAGACTGATTCACATTACGCGGGGGTAAAGAATGAATTTCTTCTTTAACTCCAAACTCACACTCAGCATGGTCGGCATTAAGCAGACCACCTGCCCTCCCTCCGAAGTGGGTCTGCAGTATCTGATTCGGTCGCTGTGGCAACAAGAGGAGGCGGAGGAGTGCGTGGTGTGAGTGGTCCAGCTTGTCCTGGACACCTGTCTCCCAGCTAAGGACCGAGGAGGCGGAGTGCAAGGAAGTTGTGACGCTGTGTAGTCACAGGGCAGTGGGGATGGAGACACAGGTCACATGAAGACGCGGCACAGAACAGATCCTGAGAACGTGCTCCTCCTGAATCCTCTCCTCCTCCGCCCCTTTGAATGGCTCTTGATGTCTTTGTCATCAGCTCAGAGCAGTCACTGTCCTGAACCCCAGCAGCAGGACGCTTGTCCTACGATGGACTTACTCCTGCAGGTACGGAGCCAGCTCTGAGCCACAAGTGCACAGAGGTGGGCTGGGAGGGGGGATGGTCCCAGGCCAGCATCACTTCCAAGTGCAGGCAAATATTTAAGCTCAGCCCTTCAGTGATTTGAAGGAAGTATGGAAACTGCTTTCAGGTTGGAACCTGGAGAAGGCAGCTGAGAGTAGCCTGACTTAGCCAGGACTTTTTTAGCCCTCAGATAAAGGGCCACTTTGAGGGTGCAGTTGAAGGCATGTCCCTGGTTTTAGGCTCAGGCTGACTGCTGTCTAAATCCCGATCCTGCCCTCATCCGCTGTGTGACTTGGCTTAGAATCTCCATCTCCATGAGCCTCGGTGGCCAAATCTGTGAAATGCGCATTTTAATCTCTACCTCTCCAGGTTCCTGTGAGGGTGAAATAAATGCACATGGGCAGTGCACTTAGCAGAGTGTCTGGCACATGCAACGATGCAGTAAATGTTAGGCCCACTGGCTCCTTCCCCACACTCCACCCAGAGTTCCACCTAGAATTTCTACCAGCAGCCTCACTGACTGATTTCTCAACAAAGGCAGATGCTGTTCGAACGCAAGTATTGCCTCTGAAGAGAAAAGGAACTCTCACGTTCCTTTCTGGTCTTCTACTTGAGATAAAAAACTTGGAGTCATAGTTAAAACCACAGATTCTTGCAGCTCAAGAGCTTTACAGCATCGCGTGGTTCCCTCCCTTACTTAGAACAGGAGCAAATGGAGTCTCAGGAGGTTGAACACTGCCTTAAGAACTGTTCAACCACAGGGGTAGAAAATGTATTACCTACTTCTCATTCATAATTAATTTTATACTAAGAAGTTGAGCTTCAAATTAGAATTGAGAAATTATGTCCCTGGGCTAGTAATAACTAATAATTGCTAAAACTTATTTCATCTTTATTGGGGGCTAGATCTTGTGTTACGTACTTCCATGCATTCTCGTGCTCAGGACTGATGGATGTAGTTACTAGTATTATTGCCAGTGTATCCATGAGGAACCGGAGGCACTGCAAAGTAAAGTCGTTTTCCTACGGTTGCAGACTACCACACGGTAGAGCTGAGATCCAAACTCACTAAGCTCCACAGCTGCTGGGCCTGAGGTCAGTGTGGCAGCCAGATGGAACGGGAGGTGCTGGCTCTCCACGTGCCACTTCACAGCTTACTGCCCGTGACCCTCCCTCCATCTGCCTGTCTGTAACGGGAGCGATGGTGCCAGCCCTCCACCATCCCTGGGTGGGCAGGCTCCTGGGCCACGAGGAAGCACTCTGTAACTTGTCATTCCAGTGTCAGTTACTACTGTTCCCTTCACTTGGAGGAGAGGCAGCAGAAAGGTTGAGGGCAGAGAGGCCTGCAATGCTGCCAGCAGGCAGGTGGCAGCAAAGCAGGATGGCACCCTGCTGGGCCTGCTAGAGGGAGGGGAACCGGGAGGGAGGCTGGCAGAACTGGTGAGGAGTCAGGAAGAAGGGAGGGAGCCTTGAAGGCAAGCCTCACCTCCCCACAGTGCTCCCTGGACAGACGGACCTTGCAGGCCACAGGCAAGTGTGGGCCAGAGGAAACACAGAGACCACACACCTCCTCACACACCCTCTTCCTGTCCTTCAAACTTCTCTTCCAGGACTTATGGAGCATTTTTAGATTTGAAAGCCTTTAAATGATCTCTAACAATTTATGTTCCAAATTCAGCCTCTGTATCCGGACAAAGCTGATATACACGATTTAAGATAAAAAGTTGAGGTGCTTGGTCCCCCATAAAGCAAGACAATATGGGCAAGAAGAAATGTCCAGTGATTAGCTTCATTTCTCTTTCAATTGAATTGTGCCTTCTTTAAGCTCCATTTCCAGTCGCGGTGCTCCAAGTCATGCCCAGCACAAGAGCTTAAGGGGACTAGGCTGCAAACGACACTGGGAAAGACGATGAGGGTTACAGAGGGGGACACGTGCTTTTCAGGACAGAGGAGACCGCTGAAAACTCCTGGACTTCACAAAGCAGTCTGGCCAGTTTAATCCCACTCTGTCAGAAGTATTTATGCAGGAAAGAAAATGACATCCCAATTTCTTTCTTTTTTAAAATATATTTTTATTGATTTCAGAGAGAGGAAGGAAGAGGGAGAGAGAAAGTAGAACCATCAATGATGAGAAAGAATCACTGATCGGCTGCCTCCTGCACGCCCCCCACTGGGGATTCAGCCCGCAACCTGGGCATGTGCCCTGACCGGGAATCGAACCCCGATCTCCTGCATCCTAGGTCAAATGCTCAACCGCTGAGCCACGCCCGGCCGGACAACATTCTAATTTCGTCAAGAAAAAGTACACAACACCGGGGGGTGCTGAGAGCATGCTGTGCCCGCAGTGCTTCCTGTGCAGCAGCGTCTACTGCAGTCGGCAGGGCGAAAGGAAGGAGTGAGCGAAGGGATGTTTCCTTGCAGACCGCACTGTGGGTTTGAAACAACTTCCTCATGCCCAGTTCATTAGCAATCACAGCATGAATGAGTCGGGCTTTGGTAGGGGAGAAATACTTACAAAAATATTTTCACAATTAGCAATCTGTTTATATACAAATAACTCCCAAATCTGGAGGAAGTAGGTAAACATTCTCCTCATTTCCCAGATAATTCAGTTTTGTAAGACACTGATTATAGGATTATAAAAATGCAAATAAAGCATATATTAGCTGAACTAGAGGAGGTCTCGCTTAAAAACCTATGTAATATTTTTCTCTACTGTAGTTCACAAGTTTGTATTTCCTGTGCACCGACAAGGGCCCAGTTGGGCTCGGCACCTGCGTTCACACAATGTGGGGGGCTGGAGTAAAAGAAGGAGCTTAAGTGGCAGGATTACGGAAAGTCCGAGTGCTAGGGCGCTTGGACTGTGTGCGTGTCTGGAATGGATAATCGATAAACTTCTCAGGTGCCCCTAAATTTAAAGGGAGGGGGAAGGGTGGATGCTGGGAACGGAAGAGAAAAATAAAGCTGAAATCAGGCACTGAAATAAAGAGCTGCCAAAGCAGTGGGAGGGCATACTCCTCGCTCAGAGAAGTCTAGGGGATGAGAGCAGAGAAGCTTCGCGATCTACAGGCACTGTTGGAGGCCGCAGCGCCACAGGAGCACTGGCCGGGCGGTGGGGGCAGGAGGAGCACCCCATGTTCAGCTTCCTCTTGTGGCCTTGGTAGGAGGAGGGCAGGGGTTAGCACAACAACTGGACAGGGTGGCTAAGCTGAGGGAAAGTCCCCAGGGGTTGGAAGAGTGTGGAATGGGAAGGGTCTGCAGGCCCAAGAGAGAGCCCACGATGACGGATGGAGAGCAGGAGGCGGGAGACAAACAGCATCGAGAACACGCGTGGGCTCCGCAATGAGCCCTGCGGGCTGACAGGGCCGAAAGTCGGGTGGGAGGCACAGGGACAGCTCAGCACTGCCCGTGAAAGGCGCACGATTACTCTGAAGAGCGTCTGGCAGCTTCTTAAACGTTACAGGTACAATTACCCGCAGCCCTACTCCTAGATATTTACCCCCCAAAAAGGAACATAAAAAGACTGGGATATGAATATTCACCACATGAATATTCATAATAACCCAAACCTGTAAATAAACCAAGTATCCACCCGCAGAAAATTACAAATTACCTCCTATTTAGACGGTGGCATACTGCTCAGCAATAAGAAAAATAGAACATGTGACAACACGGAGAAGGCTCAAAAAATTCTCTAGACAGCAAAGAAGGACATAGTAAATGATCACCTGTAAGTGAAGCTCTAAAACAGGCTAAACTAGTTTATGGTGGAAAAACGCAGAACAATGTCTACGGGAGCGGAAAATTACTCTTCAGAAGCATGAGGGGTGTTTCTGGGGCGACGGAAATATTCTGTGTGTTATTTTGGGGTAATTACAAGAGTATGTAAAACTGTCGAAACTCATTACACTGAACACTTAAGATTTGTGCTTTTTTGGGACATGTTAATTATGCCTCAATTTTAAAAAACACATAAACACAGGTGTGAGCACTGGCCTTATGAAAGAGGCAAGACAGTTCTTCCTCCCATGAAGAACAAAAGCAGGGGGAGTCTGAACATGCAGGAAATTTTGAGGTGGCAGGAGGGAAGCTGCAAAAATGCACCCTGAATGACCTGAATATTGTTAGTAAAATTAAGGAATGATGTCATCTTCTGGGTATGTGTATGGACACTGAGGAGGGGGACAAAGGATAACGTATTAGGAAGACAGAAAATACTTGGGAGATATTAAAAGATCATGAAGGATGAATCTCTAACAGCTCTATCCCATAC
This sequence comes from Miniopterus natalensis, assembly GCF_054644295.1. Taxonomy (NCBI): domain Eukaryota; kingdom Metazoa; phylum Chordata; class Mammalia; order Chiroptera; family Miniopteridae; genus Miniopterus; species Miniopterus natalensis. The sequence continues at coordinate 153,181,304 of NC_142082.1, read as the reverse complement.
CCCATCCTGGTTTCCCCCCCAATGCTGTCTTCAGAGTTTTGTAAGGGTCCCATTCAACTCAGCTTTGTGCTTTTCACCTCCAACACCTGATAAATTAGAAGAGGGTCTCGGGCATACAATCTCAAGAGGGGAAAACTGCTTCTTATACAATGAGTTGGTGCAGCAAAAATCATGATTTTTTGATGATGAATGATGATTTGTGGTTCAACCCTACCTAACAAATCTCATTCCTGAGTTTTAAATTGGGGTGGGTGGTGATTAGAAAAAAGTGCTTTAAAAGGATGGGGTGATAATGAAAGGAGCTGAGAAATACTGATGCAGGGGAAGCAAAATACAGGCAATGGGGGTACTTTAGGTGGGGAACCTGGTCAGGCAAGTAAATGTCAGTTAAGGCGTGAAGGAGTCTAAGACGGTGTCACATGCATTACTGAAATAGATCAGATAAATTGGAGATGGGATTATAAATTATGAAGGTAAGAATCACTGAGAGCAGAGACTGTAACAGTGGTAAAGAGCGGGGCCAACAGAAGGAGGACCATAACCTTGTCACGGAAGGCATGTCGGCATTGAGGTCTTAAGAGAAGGCTGCTGAGCACGGAGAAGAGCTAGGAAGCCGCAGGCGATAATCACGACCCTGTCAAAGAGCAGGAGGAGGGACAGAGAGGGGGATGGGAAGGGTGGGCAGAGGTTAGGGGTCAAGGTCGAAGAGGGACGTTTCAGAATTCAGATATTAAACAATGGGAAGGTCTGAAAGGCAGAGCAGACCCGGAGGGGCCGGGAGCGAAGGCAGCACAGAAACCGGGAAATGAACGTCATTCTTAAAATTGCTAAAAGTGGCAGCACAGGTTGGGAGTAAGAGAAAGTCACTGCTCTGGTGCTCAAGTCCCTGAGGACAATGGGAGAATGTACCAAAGGCCGTGAGATGGCAGTGACAGGACGGAGCTGGTGAGAGTGAGATGCTGGGCGGGGAGTCGAAAGAACCGGGGAAGGAGCCCTGGAGAAAGAGGGGTGCGAGCTGGATCAGGTGGAGGGGAGCGACTGTAACGGGGCCGAGACCACAGATGAGTCAAGTCGGAGGTAACCTGGACCCCAGCAGGTCACCATGGGGGTGAGGAGTGAGATTTCACTCCAAGGGCCGGCTGCAGAACTTGCCACTCAAAGGTGACATCCTAATGTGGCAGAAGAACCTCAAAACCTTTTTCTTTAGACAGCGTGCTGGCATTTTGGATGCTCTGGGCTTCGATGAAAAAGTAGAGAAGGGAAATACGACTATCTTGAGTGTACAGACTTCCTTTTTATGAAATAAAAGGCGGTGTGGGTGGTATAAAATCTGTAAGAAAATTTATCACTAACATTTAAATTTATTTCAAAGATAATGGTTACTTGCCCTTCTTTCTATGTTCTTTTATTCTTTAGATATCCAATTTCCTAAAAGGATTGGACTAAAGAAAATCAAATGTATATTCTTATCAAGTTCATCTTCTATACAGTTCAATTATTGGACATTCTATTTCTTGTCTTCTGAGTTTTGATGATAAGGTTTATTGTAACACCCATAGCCAATCATATGAATGGAGGGTACTTTTGGCAATAAGGGAGGTATGATATGATTTTTTTTAAGAGGCTCCGTTTCAAACACCAACAACTATTTTACTCAAGCAGTCACAGAAATATTTTCCCATGCCCTGAATTTAAATATTCTATTACACTCTTTTGAGCCATCAGGGACTTTCGCTCTTTTCATCCATAAAAAGTTTATGCTAATCTTGTCTATCTTCTTTTACATGTTAGGTTCCAAGCAAGGCCAACAATAATTAATATAAATTAAGAATGCTGGCATGGAAAGCTGTTCCTTATCAATTTGTCACACTGTAAATGTGCTGCACAGATTCACAATAGATTAACTTCAAAGTCCAGTAAAGTGGTCTTGAAAGAGGCCAAATATATTTGGATAACACTCAGTGACATCTACTGCTATGAACAGGTCTAAAGCTGTCTGTCCTATGCCAAGAATGCAAATGAAATTTGTCCTCAGTGTTATAAGATTTCTGAGATGCTGTAAAAGAATCACATCTTATTTAGAACTTCTGGCCTGGAAAAGACTCGCATTTCTCTCAAAGTCAAGGCCATTAATTAAGGTCCGTGCTGTCCAATATAGTTGCCACTAACCACAGATAGCTATTGATCCCTTGAAATAGGAATAGTCTCAGATGTCCTGGAAGTGTAAAATATACACTGGATTTCAAAGATTAATTATAAAAAGAAATGTATACTATCTCATTAATATTTTTACATGTTCCATTTAAAAACTAATTTTTAGGATTAATTACATGTTAAAATTATAATAGTTTGCATATACTGGGGCTGGGTAAAATATATTACTAAAATTAATTTCACCATTTTTGCGTTTTGAAATATGGCCACCTGAAAACTTTAAATTACAGATTCTGACTCATTACACTGTATTTCCGTTGGGCAGTGCTGCTTTAGGCTGTACCCCAGTTTTTAGGTAAGCCACAAGGGGGCAGTCAAGTGTGGTGATAACAGGCAAGGGTATTGGGTCAGACAGATCTAGGTTCAATTCCCAGGTCTTCTATTTTCTCGTTAAGAGACCATGGCACATGGTCTCTACTACATGGTTACTACTACAACCTAAACTGCTCATATCTAAAGAGATAACTTGGGTTGTTAGAATGAGCATTAAGTTCTATATTACAAAAAAGGCACAGCTTTTAAAAGTTAACTATCTAAATGAGATAAATGTGGTATAAATCTTAAATAGTAAAATGGATCAAATCACACCAAATTTATAATTTATAATATTCTTACCTCTTTTTGCCTTTGACTCATTGCTACTTAGGAGAAATATGCTAAGGAAAGCAAAAGTAAAACTCGGAATTGCCTAAATGTGGATTAGCTCTGCTGTTTTCTGAGTCACCTCTCTGGGCTACTGAGGGATACAGTGTAAACAGCCTTTACTGTTTGCTTAAGAAAAACAGGAAGGACCTTCCTCTCAAAAGGCAATCATACACCATTAAATAGCTAAATATTAAGTAATCTGGGGGTAGAAGAGCTATTTGAGCAGCATGGGTAACGGAAAAAGAACAGGACAGAAGTCCAAGGGCAGGAATTCAATCTTGGGCCTGCCAGGGTCAGAAGCGATCTCTAAGCCTTGGTTTTCTAACCTGTAAAATGGGGATGAGGGTAATAATACCTCTCACAATAGATTGTTGTAAATATTAAACAATGGATATAAAGCCACTTATCTGTAAAATGGAAAGTATTACATAAATGTTAGCTATTATGATGATTTTATTCCACTGGGTTCTAAGACTAATCTGCACAGATGTAGCCACTTTGCTCTCTGTTCTAATGTAAAAGAGTAGAAGATAAACAGGATGGCTTTGTACAGACATTTAACCTCCTAGGACCCTGGATCCCTCTTTTCCATCAACTTTAATCATTGGGAGGGCTTCATTAAAAAAACAACAACACACACACACAAAACCCCACTCAGGAAACCACAGTCTTATACAAATGTAAAGCATTATTGTTGGTTTGGATAATCATCAGGAGTTGATTTTACCGAAAGAGAAACAATCCTATGTTAGGTATCCCAGGAGTCCCTCCCACTGTGAAAAGTAGTCACTGCGTACTCCAAAAAACATTTCCTTGTATTTTTAACTCACATATACTAATTCAAGATAATAGTCAGTGGCAATCAGATGTGAATTGAAAAAGGAAGGTTAGAGTGTACATCTTTTGTTCAGGTCTTGACACGGTGAAATTTAAAAGCATCTCTGCCATCATTTTTAAGTAGAGGCACATTCAGCACAATATGATAATCAGAGCTGCAGGATATCATTCCTCACAGGAGCCATCACTTCATATACAGGCTTTCAGAGCTGGCTTTTTGGGAAAAAAATACTCATCTACATGATTTTTCAATTCATATAACCCAGAAGACACTGACAGGTTTGTCCCCAGACATGAAATTATTTGAGCCCTAAGTTAGGACATACATAGATGTAAAAGTGACCTTGAAAAATGAGTCCTTAGAACTTCACTAAAGAAATAACTGACAAATTTCAGAGGGAAGGCAGGGGTGGCGGAGTATGTGGGGGAGAGACTTCTCAAAGAATTTACTGGCATATATGCATAACCCAAGGACACAAACAATAGTTTAAAGAAGGCCTGGGGGGGGGGGGAGGCAGATGGGGGGGGAATAAAGCGGGGGGACACACAGTTGTAATACTTTCAACAATAAAGATAACTTTACAAACAAACAAAAAAGGAAAGTAAAAACGCCTTATAGAGCTGTAACTAGTTATCTACAATAATTAGAATTCATTTCCTCCCACACATTGTATTTGTTCTTATTTGTAAAGGGAGCTTGTTAGTACTAATATCTGTATGTATATGTAATATCCAAGGAGTAAACAGGAAGGCGAGGAGGGTGCATCATAAAAGTCACGGGGGCAATTACGACCGTCCTGTTCTGCAGAGCGTAAAAGACCAAAGCACACCATTAGCCTCTCCAGAAGCTCAGAGGATGGAAGCCAATTCGGGATGTGTGTAGATCGTCAGCATCCCAGCAAGTACAGATAAATCATCACTACAGTCTGACTCCAACCATTTTTACCTTGTAATTCCATTTCTAATGGCTTCAACCCGTGTTTTTTTCTTAAGTTCAGAAGTTAAATTCCAGAACCACCACCACCTTTGCTATCACTGCCTGCACCAGCACCAACATAATGTGCCTAGCCTTCCTATTAATAAAAACACAAGAGGCAAGAGCACCCCTTGCATTAGTGCTCAGTGATGCTAACTGCACTATTAACTATTGACCTTTGACAGCAGCAACTCTGCGTGGGAGGCCCCTGGCAGCAGGGGCTGCTCTGACTGCTGGTTCCAGGTGTGCCTCGCTGCGCTTCTTGCCTATAGCAACGCTGGGCTCGAGTTGTGGCCCTGCATTTGGTCACACCTTTAGAGCAGACTGCTTTTCCTAGACCAGCACTTTTCCCAAAGTATATTCATGAAACACTTGGGAAATGCCCTACCAAAAGACGGACTTGGAAAATGTTTATTCCATATGCCCTGCCTGAGGATTCACAGGGCAATTAGCATATTAGAAAATCTTGCCATAAAGGAACAATCTTTAACTTAACTCAGCATTTCCTAAATTTATTTGACCATGTAATCCTTCCCTAATCCCGCCTCTCTACAGACTGTTTATGAACATCTCCCAGAACTCATACTTCCAAAAAGACACTCTGGAAAATACTCTTTTTGACTGATGAGGAACAGAATTAATTGGGATGAATATTGCATCCCCCACAAAGCCTGAGATCCTCAAGTACTTCACTCTTGGAAGAGGGACAACAACATAACCAACCAAGTAAGCTGAGAAGAAAAGGATTTCTGGAAATTACATGGCCACCTGATCAAAGGTGCACAATGCACAATCTACTTACTTAAGGAGGTTCCCAAGATTGAACAGAGCCCGGTTGTGCTGGGGATTTAGCTGGAGAGCCCTCTGATAGTACATCTTTGCCTCTGCCGTGTTCCTCGTCAGTGTTCCAAGGTTGTTCAGGGCACTTGCGTGGCGTGGGTACAACCTGAAAATTTTGGAGTATTAAGCCATGATTGTTCAAAAACTTCTACATTGGGCACAGTTTGCTTGTTCCACCCTCCCCCCGCAGGTATGCCACAGGCAAAATGAAACACTGCATTCCCCCTTTATTTTAATGGTATGTCTATGTCAAACCTTTTTAAATTCAATTTTATTGAGATATAATTGGCATATGCACTGTGTACAGTATAAGAATCTGACTTACATATATTGTGAAATAACTGCCACAATAAGTTTAGTTAGCGTCCATCATCTCATATAGACACAAAAACAAAAAAGAAACAAATGTTTTCTTCCTTGTGAACTCTAAGGATCTGCTCACTTAACTTTCATCGGCACCAACAGCAGTGCCAGCTGTAGTTAACGTGTTGTATATTACATCACTAGATCTCATTTGTCTTGTAACTGGAAGCTTGTACCTTTTCATCAGCTTCATCCAAGTCCCCAGCTCCAGCAACCATAAATCTGATCTAAACTTTTTGTATTTTTTTTTAATTTTTATTATTATTTTTTAATTTTTAGATTTCACATATAGGTGAGACCATACAATACAAGTAAGCCCTCATTTAGTGTTGTCAGTAGGTTCCGTGACTTTCAGTCAATGGATTATAGTGAAACCAATTTTACCATAGGATAATTGCTATAAACAAGAGTTAAGCAACTAAGGTATCTCATTAACATTATAACTAAACCTCATTGAATGAAATGATGTTATGCAAGGACCCACTGTATTTGTTTTTCTCTGACTCATTTCACTCAGCATAGTGCCATATTGTCACAAATTGGATTTCCTTCTTTTTCATGGCTGAATAATATTCCACGGTGTATACAGACACACCACAACTTCTTTATATGTCTTCTGTTTTCATGTCTTGGCTTTGTAAACAATGTTGCTATGCACAGGGGGTTGCAGATGACTCTCTGACATAGTGTTCTCATTTCCTTCGAATATATTCCTAACAACTGGGATTGCTGAATCATGGGGTAGTTCTACTTTTAATTTTTTGAGGAACCTCCACACTATTTTCCATAGTGGCTGTACTAATTTACATTTCCTTTCTTCCACATCCTTACCAACACTTGTTATTTGTTTTTTTAATATAAGCCATTCTAGGCTTCCAGTCAAGATGGTAGTGTAGGTAAATGGGGTACTCACATCCTCCCACAACATCAAAATTACAACTAACCTACAGAACAACCCTCATTCAGAAATGCCTGAAATATAGGCGAACAGAAGTTCTACAACTAAGGCTATAAAGAAGTCACATCAAGACCAGTAGGAAGGGCAGAGACATGGAACAGGCTAGTCCCATTCCCACATGTGGCGGATAAAAATCAGGAGAGATATCTTGACTTCAGAGGTACCTCTAAGGAGTGAGGGGTCCCTGCCCTATACCAGGCCTCCCGGCTGAGGGTTCCAGTGCCAAGAAGAGAAGTTCCCATAATTTTTTGCTGTAAAATTCAGCGGGGATTGTTGCTGAGTGAGACAGAGGCTGCTGGAGTTCCAAGCAGTTCCTCTTAAAAGGCCCACACACAGAACTACTTGGACTCACTCTGAGCTCCAGCACTGGGGTGACAGCTCAAAAGGCACCAGGGACATATAAAGAGGAACTGAATTGTCTGGCATCAGGGTGAGAGATGGAGGGCAGCTTTCTCCCAGTCAGAAGTGCTGGAAGAGGCCACTGTTCCTTTTCTTTTCCTTTTATTTTTTCTTTAAATAGATCTTTATTGGTTTGAGAGGAAGGGAGAGGGAGAGAGACAGAAACATCAGTGATAAGAGAGTCATTGATCGGCTGCCTCCTGCACACCCCCAAATGGGGATCGAGCCCGCAACCCAGGCATATACCCTGACCGGGAATCAAATCGCAATCTCCCAGATCGTAGGTCGATGCTCAACCGCTGAACCACGCCAGCTGGGCTGTTCCTTTTCTGATCCCTCCCCCGAAAGAGCCGGCAGGCAGCTACCATATCTGAGTCTTGATCAACCTGGTTAACACTGCTCACCCTCTCTGGTGGTTCCCTGAGGCCCCGCCCCACCCAACTTGTGGGCCCACTCAAGTTTTTTCCAGTGGCTTTTCCATACTAATGACCTCTCCTGGCTCATGGCTCAGACTTTCCTGAAATCTCTCAAACAAGCAGCATCTGGCCTCAGTGTCCCGTATCTCTCCTAAGTAGCCCAAGGCCTGGCATTAGCAGCAGCCAGCCTAGGTTCACAGCTTGGCCTCTCCTGGGCACCTCTAAGCCCAGTACAAGTAGCAGCCAGCTGCAGATCAGTTTGTAGCTCATGCCAGGAGACCCTGGCAGAACACAGGTGGCAGCTGACCTTGGCCTGCACCTCCTGGGAGGCCCCAGAGCAGCTCACCCAGTGGGCAGCTTCAGGCCACATCAAAGTACCACCCAACAACCTGCACAAGCAACACACTCAAGTGGCAGACTCAGTAGACACCAGAGCTCCGCTAAAGTACGTCCTGCTCTGTGGGGTGGGCCCCTGCACAGTGGTTACAGCCAGTCCTTGTAGCCCATCGGTGTGGGGGTAAATCCCTCCCATTGACATGTCAACAGAAATCAAGGCTCAACTACAACAAGAGAGAGTATACAGCCCATGGGGGTGAAGGGGTGCACCTGGAGTGTCCAGCTCAAGCGCATGAGGAGGTTGTGCCACTGGACCCTACAGGCCATCTACTACATAAAAGGTTTGGTAAACAAGTGAGGAGATGTAGCAAATCTACCTGATACATAGAAACAAACACAGGGAGGCTGCCAAAATGAGGAGACAAAGAAACATGTCCAAAAATGGAAGAACAGAACAAAACTCCAGAAAAAGTACTAAACAAAATGGAGACAAGCAATCTGCTAGATGCAGAGTTCAAAACACTGGTTATAAGGATGCTCGATGAACTGAGTGAGAACTTCAACAGCACAAAAAAATGACATGGAAGCCACAGAAAACAACCAGTCAGAAATGAAGGATATACCTACTGAAATGAAGAGCACATTACAGGGAATCAACAGTGGAGTAGAGGAAGCAGAGGAGCAAATCAGAGATTTGGAAGATAAGGAGGCAAAAAGCACCCAATAAGAACAGCAAAAAGAAAAAAGAATTTTTTAAAAAGGATAGTGTAAGAAGCCTCTGGGACAATTTCAAGCATACCAACATTTGCATCATGGGGATGCTGGAAGGAGAAGAGAGAGCACAAGGAATTGAAAACCTATTTGAAAAAATGACAGAAAACTTCCCCTACCTGGTGAAGGAAGTAGACATACAAGTCCACAGAGTGCAGAATGTCCTAAACAAGATGAACCAAAGAGGCCCACACCAAGACACATCATAATTAAAATGCAAAAGGTTAAAGACAGAGAGACTCTTAAAAGAAGCAAGAGAAGAGCAGTTAGTTACCTATAAGAGAGCTCCCATAAGACTGTCAGCTGATTTCAGAAACTTTCAACAGAAACTTTGCAGACCAGAAGGGAGTGGCAAGAAATATTCAAAGTGATGAAAAGCAAGGACCTACAACCAAGACTACTTTATCCAGCAAAGCTATCATTTAGAATCAAAGGACATATAAAGAGCTTTTAGAAAAGAAAAAGCTTAAAGGAGTTCATCACCACTAAACTTGTATCCCATGAAATGTTAAAGGGTCTTCTTTAAGAAGAAGGGGGGGGAAGATAAAAAATATGAACAATAAAATGGCAATAAATACACATATAGCAATAATTGAATCAAATAAATAAGTAAACAAACAGAACAGAGACAGACTCATAGATACAGAGAACATTTTGACGGTTGCCAGATGGGAGAGGGGGTGGGGAGATGGTTATAAAAAGGTGAAGGGATTAAAAAGTACAAATTGGTAGTTACAGAATAAAAATCCTGACAAACACACAAGTAAAAAATTAATGCATAATAATGTGAAAATAACATTTCTAATGTTCAAAAGCACATGTAAAGGATTGGGTATACACAAACCAAATTTATGCTAATTATGGAAGAAAGGGAATCAATTTATTTCCTTAACTTGAAACCATAAAGAAGGAAATTCTGCCCAGCTACATCATTTAGCTATTTCTGCTACATTAGCGGACATATTTAGCGGTCTAAGAGGTGCACTCCATCTCTGTCACCCAGAGTACTTTGACTAAGCCTGTGGAGCTGGCTTTTAATGTAGAAAAGCCAAGGTAATGCCCAAGTAATAAGAATAGGATCTGTACTTGTCAAGTCTGTTGACAATCAAATGCCATGCTTGCCCCCTCCCACCCTGTTCTGTACGTTCTAAGAAGATCTGTAGCTATTTTAAAAGGCTAGGAGACAAGTTGCATCACTTTTTTTAAACGTCTTTGTTTAACCAGAGTCTCCTGAGTTGATTTGCCCATGTATTCTCCCTTCCCCACTCCCTCACCGACCAGCTATGAACATCCCTCAGAACTAGTATTTTTAAGAAGACATTCTAAGCAATGCTTCTCTTGCCTGACAAGGAAGAGAAATGATTCAAATGAATGTTAGAGCCTCTCAATGCTTAAAAGCCCTAATTATTCACTATGGCTTTGAAGGCTGTAGGGAAAGATGCATTATGAGAGGAAGTTGGGGAAAAGAAAACACATCTGTCCAGACAACCGCTGTTGTTGGCTTCTCTTTGGTGGCCTTTAATTAATTAGCAAAGGCAACTCCAGGGTCCCTGGTACAGCCCCTTAACACCCAATCTCCTAGTTCTTGAGGCATGGTGAGGTTTTGGCACTCTCTCTGAGATGTCACTACAGGATATGGTGAGACACAAAAGGAAAATGTTCTTGTACCTGTCCACCCACTCCATGCTCAAAAATCTCCTGGGAAGCTTGTGGCTAAAAATTATTTTGGAAGTGATTAAGAAGAGCACATTACAGCCAGAGCTCAAATTCTTCTAAAGGAACTTTAAAAAAAAATTTTTTTTTTTTATGTTGAGCAAAGCTCTAAGACTTCCAAATGATTTAAGAGTTGTCCAGTGAACATGGTGAGAGTAATTCTCATTGTTTCTCTGATGACAGAAAGTGATCAAATGCATCTCGGGACATCTGCCTTCTCAGAAGAAGGAATTTCAAAAAACTTGATGTTTCCCTTATTTCTTTAGGCTTTGGAGTCCTCAAAATAAATGTCTGAAGTGAAAGCACAAACTATGGAAAAGGACAGTCTAAAATCAGTAAGAGCTTCCGCAAGGGGCTCACCTCTGTGTCAGAGTTCCTGTCCGCACTGCCCAGCAGCTGGCCCTCTCCTGCTGGTTCTCAGCCCTTCTTTCTGGACTTTATTCACTCAGGATGCCACTGTCATTTAAATGTCATTTAAAGTTCACCGACTACAAAAATGGTTCTTTATTTTTTAAAATATGTTTTTATTGATTTCAGAGAGAGAGACAGAAGCATCAATGATGAGTCATTGATCGACTGCCTCCTGCATGCCCCCTACTGGGGATCAAGCCCACAACCCCGGCATGTGCCCTGACGGAGAACTGAACCATGACCTCCTGGTTTATAGGTTGACGCTCAACCACTGAGCAATGCCAGCCAGGCTACAAAAATGTTTCTGTCTTTTCTGTTTTATGTCAAATCAGAAACTGAATGTAAGTCCACACTGAACTCTCAAAGCCAGAAGTTAGTAATGAAAAGGAAAGTAAAAACCTTTAAGTATGCCTTGTGCTCCAAGGCTGCAGAACAATGAAGCTGAGGAGAGGGCTTCCTGGTCAGTTAGAGTCGGAAAAGAGGCTCCATGTTAATTAACACAGTCCCATCCCTTCCCAGAAGACTGCTGGCATGTAAGGTGATTTACTGAAGCTATTTACCATGCACAGCCCTCTACCTGGAAAATGAATAGATATCATTCATTCCTGGTAATAGCAGGGGTTTTCTGGCAATATCTTGTCTCCCTGGTTATCTGATTAGGTTCACCTCATCACAAACAAGCATTGCATTATTTATGAAACAAAGCTGAATTTCATTAAAAGGATTCTTCAACAATCAGGTCAGAAAAAAATAGCACTTTTTATTTTGATTTCTACATAGATGTAGATATTTTCTTACAATAGATACTCTTGTGTACTGAAGCCCTATACAAGAACACAACTTATTTTGTGTGTTTACTTTATAAATAAACTTATGTTTGAATGAACATGGGTCTAAGTCAATCCTGAGGTCTCCAGGGGGGGGACTTTCTATTGGAAAGATGAATAATTTAAGAGATGTCTATGGAGCTACATCAATTGTCCGAATAAATTAAGTGCATCTTGACTTTGACGTCTATAGGTATGTTTTACATAAGTTCTGTTAGTGATTATTCTTTTCCCCATCTGAAAACACCACAACAAAAGCGTGTCACTCAACTGCAGCCCAGTGGTCATTGTCAGGCCTACTCTTTAAAGGCCAATGTAACTGGGTTGTCTTTCTCACAGTTTTATTAATCATTTGCATTGTTTATGGGGGCTCTTTTGCTATTTCTTTACTTTTTTTTTTATTTCACTGAGTTAAATTTTTAAAATTTATTATAAAGACAAGGTGTTGCGCTATCAAATAGTTCTGGGGTATAAGTTTACTTTTTCTCTTTAAAAAAGAAATCTATGTACAGAGATACAGTTCCATGAGTGAAAGAGGTTTTTTTTTCAATTACTGGATGATTTACATTTGTGATAAACACATCCATTTGCGCATTTAAAGGGTTCTAGATTTTTACTGATTGGCAGAATTAGTAAAGTAGAGAGTTAAGAACATTATTACTCCCCTCCATTCCCAGTTCTCTAATCTGGGAAGAGCAAGCATCAGAGCATGTTAACAGCAACAGGAGCCTATGTGGAAAACAGAAGGCAGGAACCAAAGAAAATGGGTCCAGAAAGAGCTGGGATGTAGTCATGACACTTTCTACATTTTAGAGGACTTTTTCATATGTTATCTCATTTAGCCTTTCTAGTTCTTTAAGTAGAATTATTGTATTATTTCACAGTTGAGGAAAAGGATGCTGGGATAAATTAAGTAAATAATAGACTATTAAAAAACTTATTAAAAAACTAATAAGTATATCAGAAGTCCTTGCACTAGTTTTGTTGTTTTACTTTTTTTAAAATATGTTTTTATTGATTTTAGAGAGAGAGGAAGGGAGAGTGATAGAGAGATGGAAACATCAATGGTGAGAGAGAAACATCAATCAGCTACCTCATGCATGCCCCCTACTGGGGTTCAAGCCAGGGACCTCTTGGTTCATGAGTTGATGCTCAACCACTGAGCCACACGGGCCAGGCACTCCTTGTGTTCTTAAGTGTTAAGAAGGCAGATGATTCCTCTAAATCTACTTATTTTCCCAAACAACACATAAGTCATTCTACCATTACGCAAATAAATACAAACTAGAGCTTCCATTTTGAATAATACATTCAACTATAATCTTATAGGAAATACTGCTCAGTGACAGAAGTGAAATAAACTCAAGGAACATGGTTACTGAGATTCTTATTCCTGAAAAAATGTGTCTCCTGCCATGCAAAATAACCCTGGTGTCTCTGAGAAGCACAGTATTATGCAAAGCAATCTACAATCAACAACACTCAGTGTATACGATGTATATATGAGCTCTCTGATCTACTGTTCTTAAGCTTTAACCACAACTAAAGACACAGATATAAGATCTATATGACTAATGTTTGGTTTTACATTTTCTTTTAGTCTTTTACTTTAACTTTTGTACAATCTGTTCAAAAGTTAAGGATACTGTTAATTTTTCATCACTTGAGTACCTTATAAGGCTTTTCATTGTTTTAAGTAATATAGTATTCATGTGCTCCAATTTGCAATTTCCTTTCAGAATATACACACCCTGATTTATTTGTCTGATTCTCATTCCACACATTAATTTATTTGAGGTTAACTATGCTAAGGTCAGATGTTTATTTTCTATTTCCTTTTGAGGAAAAAAAAGAATCCAAAAAAAAACACATGACTGGGAAAAAATTCAACCATAAAACCTAAATTTCACTGGACTAAAAAACACCCAAAGTAAATTTCATTTCAGGAGTTGGCAGCGTATTTTCAAGCATAATTAGTCTCTGGCATTCCTAAGTGCCGGTTCCTTCATGTTATAAAATTTGAATCATGATGTCACTAATTGCATTTGGCGACACTGATTATTTATTGGTTTGCTTCTTTAATTGTCTGACATCACCATTAACACCCAGCAAACGGCTTCCCGGTTTCTTTTCGCAATGCACTCCTTCCTGTCCATTACAGACAGCCTTGGAAAAAAAGCCTCAAGTGCAATTTAGGGAAACAGGACACACTCTCCAATGAGGGGCAGCTAAATGATCTGACCTCTCACAGTGGATGACCTTCAGCAGGACTCAGAAGGACTCCGCCCAATTAATTTTCTAAGACAATTTAGAGTAAAACCCTGCTCTCGGAAACCCTCAGGAAATGAGTCATTTAAATGGCTGACAATTTCCCGATTCCTGAGAATTTACCTCTAGAGGTTGGGGAAAGTACTGAATTAACTACTTCTCTGCTCTTTTAAGTAGAAAATGATGAACATAATTTAACCTTTCCCAGAGGCTTGGGGTGATCCCGGTGAACTTTGGTTTTTGTGGCAGGCAGATGGATGGGAAATTCCTTTGGTGGAGTGGAAAAATAACTCTACGTGGAGGCAGAAGTCATAGGTGATTTTCTAGCTGTGTGATTTGGAATGCATGTGTGTGCTTTAGTCTGCTTTCTCTGCAACAACAAGGTTAATAACATATTGACCTTCTGGGAGAACAAATCAGCTTTTATGTGAACAATGAGAGAGCGGGTATGAAAATACCCATCATCTGCACCCACTTAATGTCTGGGGTCAGCTGCAGGGCCTCGGGGTGGTTTCGCCTGGCTCCTCCGTGGCCCTAACGAGCCCATGCCTGGCTGACGCAGCCAGCTCTCCTCTCATACGAATAACGTATCTTCCAAAAAAGCCTTCTCTCCACTGCTGTTCACGGCCTTTGACTTGCTCCCATCAGTCAAGAAAACATCCATTATTTCTTCATGGCTAACGCAGCGAACACCCCCGTCATCTTGCATCCATCTGCTTCTCCCATACCCGGGGATCTCAGATGGGAAGGACGTGTGGCCCTCGCCACTTGAGGAGCGCAGGAATGCTCTTTGTCAAACGCTCACTCCAAAGCCTGTCAGTCCTCCATCATCTGAAGCAAATGGTCCCCGCAGGCACCAGAGTAATTTCCTCCAAGCCTTTCTGACATGCTCGACACCGAATGGAATTCCAGACACGTGCAATTTTAAAAACTGCGTCCAAGGTTATAAGGGGATTCAAAGTCCCCTGTGACAGATCAGTGCGCTTGCGGAATCCTTATTGTAAGAACAGTTCATAGCACGAGTAGCACTCGGACTGTTGGGTCCACTTAGAAAAAGAGAGGTGGGCAGAAAGAGTCCATATTTCTCACCAGCAACTACCAACCAAGGAGATGAGGAGGAGTGGGGAGGAAAGGGGTTGCATTTCCCTGACAGGCACGTTAGGAATTGGGGTCACCACTGACATACAACGGGCAGGAGCCAGACGTGTTAAAAACTTCGCAGTGCGTAGGGCAGTCCTGCACAAATGAAGAGTCGTTTCACCTAAACTGTCGACCCCCTCTGCCAGTGAGAAGCACTGCTTGTCATTATGGGGTTGTCCTCTGACCCTATGGGGGCCTGTGACAGAGATTTTATGCATTATATTAATTCAGTCTTTCTTTCAACAGAAACTTATTGAGGACCTCCAGTGTGCCTGGCCTTCTGCTAATGGCCCGCGTTAGAGGGCGGTCAATGCGGTGGAGGGAAGTGACGCAAAGAAGGGGAACAGGGTGTTTTGGGGGTGGCTGCCCTTCTGTGTGTGTTTTTAAATCCTCAAGGGAGGACATGCCTAGAGAGAGGAAGGGAAAGAGAGGGAGAAAGACACATCACTGACTGATCACCCTCCCTCCACACGCACCCTGACCAGGGACCAAACCTGCAACCCAGGCATGTGCTCCAACCATCGAACCGGCCGCCGTTCAGTGCACAGGACAACCTACTGGGCCTCTCCAGCCGGCCGGCCAGCCTGGTGTGGCTGCACTTTTAAGAAGGGTAACCGGGAAGGCCCCGTGGACAAGATTACATTATGTGAGGAGTCCTGAGGGAAGGGAGGGAAAGACATTTGGAGAAGAGAAAGTGTAATAGGAGATGACAAATACAGAGTCCTGAAACAGGGATGCAATGGGACTGGTGTGCGCCTGCCTGCCTGGCGTGGGCCTGGAGCCCTACAGAGCTAGAGCTGAGCGAGCAATAGGAGTAGAAGGTGAGGTTTCAGAAGTAAGGGGCAGGGCACTGAGGGAACTAAGGCTGCTACAGGGGCTCGGGGCTTCCCTGCGACCGAGGTGGGAGCCAGCAGTGTTCTGAGCACGGGCTGCTATGAATGGAACGTCCCTGCAGCTGCTGTGCTGAGGCCAGACAAGGGGCACGGGGGAGACGTGAAATTGGAGACCAGAGAATACTGCAGTAACCTAGGTGACAGACGATGGGCACCGCATGTGGACAGAAGTGGCCAGATTTTGGATATATTAATTGTACTTGCTGAGTTTATTATTGCCGGGTATTTCGACACTGCTTTAAGCCTTCTGCATGAATTATTTTGTTATATTTTCCAACCCAGAGGTAGGTAGAACCACTATTCGAATTTTAACAGAAAATCTAAATGATATTGTGTTAAAACTCATACTGCCTTATATAAAAAAATCATAAATTAAGCCAGTGTAGTGGATGCTGTCTTGCACCACCCAGAGTCTCTATTTAAGTGTGAGGCATGCGTTCCCCTTGCTGCTGACAGTTCACAGCCGAGTTCTTCCCTGGGCGTTGCTCTCAGTCTCAGAGTTGCCAGACTCAAGGCTCCCCTCCCTGCCTGGGGACAGTGATTCTTTGAGAAAGGGGTATTAAAGGTTCCATTTCTTGTCCATTCAGGACAACTCTGAGGGGTTATCCAGAGCTCCTGTGGGATCAGCTGAAGCTTCCTAGTATCTGCACTGCACTCAACTTCTCCCTCTGGACATCTTGCTTCCCTGGCTTCCTTCCTCGGTGTTTCAGAGAGCTCTCCTTAATAAACTTCCTGCATGCAAATCTCTGCCCTCCACTGTTTTGAAGTGAAAGAGTTGTATAAAGCAGAAAAAACACAGGGAGGGCAGTATAAATTATGGAACTTTCATTTGGGAATGTGGTCCATAAGTAAGTCCACAATGTGACGAAAACACTATTTTTTCTAAATGAAATAATGTTTAATTTCTTACATTAATGAATAAAACTGAGACTTAGCACAACATATATACAGTGAGAATATAATTTCATCAAGAAGGAACGAAAATAATTTCAAGTGTCTGCCTATAATACTGGAAAGCTTACTTAGACTTTTATGAGTGAAAATACCACATGAGAAGAACCATCTCCGCTTCTCAAACCTGGCTAACAAATGGTATGGGAATTTTAATTCTTTCCAGAAATACATAGCAGCTGGTATCCAAGGCCACCTGTAGTCATAAGAGTTATTTCAAATGTTCATTCAAAATAAGCCGTGTAAAGAAGGACTTTTTACATAAATTCTGATTTTTAAAAAATGTTCAAACTCCCCCAATTTTATAGATAGCATTTTTCAAAGGAATTATAATAAAGTCATCTTATTGATATACTCAGGCCATCAGTGAACAGTGGGTTAGTTAGATGTGGTTGGGCTTCTTTAGACTCTAATGATAGGGCATTTCTTCAATACTCATTCCTTTATGACTTCCCATTTTCCACACACACTTACTGCAATCTAATGGGATCTCCTTGCGGATTCATTATCCACATAGGAGGGGATACAAAGAATGATATCCATGGGCACTACTATCATGACAAGTCTTTATTTCATGCAGTAAAAAATTCCAATCAGAAATATGTTTGGTCTATTCTTTCCCATGCATTAGCCAGTCACGTAGCAAGAGTAGATTTCTTTTGTACAAGGGAATTAAAAGTGCATTCCTTCCCTTCGGTTATGCCCACAGAAAAGAACCTGGTCAGGAACTTCAACCTTCTTTGAATAGTTTTCTCTCCCTTCAGATTTTCTGTTTAAATCATCAATAACAGATACATTAGCAGTGGCCAAGGGGGCTCTAAGGGTCCCATGGCTGCCCCAGCATACTTGAGTGCCCCCAGGGCAAGGTACTGCATCTCTTACATGATAGGATTATGGGAGGGGGGAAATCTTAGGATGATTTCTTGCGTATTTCATGTCAAAATCATATTTGTGAAAATAGTTGTCTGGGTGACTGAGGACCACAGCCCTTTGATCAGGATGGAATCCTGCACGTGGCTGATATCCGAACACCTGGGACACATCAGCAAACCTGGGTGCGGCAGGGGATTATCCTAGGAGGGGGGAAGGAAGGGGGCATCTAGGTGAACAAATGTTCCACAGAACCTAGGATGATTTGCCGCTCACAATGGAGAGCCCTTCCTGACCCACCTGCACAAAGGCAAACTCTTTTCTCATAACCAGCTGCAGGATTTCTGATGACCAGGCCATTTTAGCCAACTGGTAATTGAGTCATGTCGGGAATTTAAACATAAGGTGAGAAACTCTAGATTCCATGACTCTATCACCTACAGTGAAAACTCTTTTACACTAGTCTCTAATTATGTCATCGGATTCCTAGATGTTCTCTGTAAAACATATTTGTGTATATCCACAACTTAAACTTTCTCTGTAAGCCTGGCTCCTTTTGCTCCCATGGGTTCAGTTGCATGGCTGCTAGAGTATGTTGTGTTTATTAACAAACTTATTCTACTTGCAGCTTTTATTGCAATTACACAATCTAATAAAATCTTTTGCAAAATGATAAAATATAAATATAAAAAACAGAGCTGTTATTTCTATGGAAAGTAAGCAAACACTCTGGAAACACTTCCAAAAGAGAAGTTGCTCAGAAAATTGCTGTTGAATTAGATGTGCATGAGATCATTGTAAAAGACAAGAATAATCAGAAAAATCTCAAATAGTCTTTAAATTTTTATTCCACTTTAAAGTATCAAAACTGATCATCAGAGAAATGAATTATGGGTGTGGTTTTGCAGGTTCTAATCAGGAGACTCTTACTCAAAGAAAAGGATTTGGTTTGATATTAGAAGGTTGGTAAATAAATGTCCATGTGCAATTTTAGGGTTCGATAAAACGTTCAAGAGCATGCATGATTTGTTTTATAACTCTTCACCTGTAACGGACTTTTTAAGTTAATAGACAGAACACCGGCCAAGTACACATTCAGTGTCTTCTGCACCTTACCAGGCAGGGCCACTGTCTCCATGTGGATTTATGGGATGAGGCATTTCATGGGAGAGCTTGTGCAGGAAAAGCTGAGATATTGGGTGGTCTCTAGACTTTCTACTCTCACCACCTGAGGTGGAACGGCAGAAACCTTCCCCAGGGTAACTCAATGGTCAGAAAGCTTTGGAGGTACATGGCAGATCCACCAGGCCTCTTCTGATTCTCCAGCATACAGAATCCCATGCCTTACAGATCCCAGAACAGGTATGAACATGAGAGCTACCCCTCACAGCAAAGTGAAGCTAACATTTTGTGTTTATTGAGGATTTAAGGAAAGGGTTCTGACATTTTTTCTTTGATGATGTGAGTCTTAATCTGAATCTATAACCTCAGCTGTAGCATTTTTGGGGGGAGATTTCCCTTGTACTACAGAAATATAATAAATAAGATATTCTAAAAGGAAGGAGAAGACAGTGGGACTTCTACATGATTTAAAAAAAACAGAATAAAGCTTAAAAGAAACAGAATATCCATGTTGTATAGAATTATCAATCTAATACAGTGCTATTTTTAGAACTGTAAGCCAGGCAAAAAAGATACTGGTATTGATACAACCCTAATGATGAATTTCACTATTCCCACTGGAATCTGTATACTCGTTACAATAGGAATGAGAAATTGTTGGGACTGATTTCAGTTAATACCACCTTCAACCCTGCATCTCCCTAATCCTTCTTTCTTGCTGTGTGCAAATATGGAAAACATCAAATACACTGAAGTTGAAACAGGTGGAGCAGTTGGGAGGGGGGGAAATCCCTGTCTTAGCAACTTCCACAAAGAAATAGCAATATCAAAACAAGGGCAGTCTTCCAGTCGCCTAGGATAAGTTGGTCAATGCTGAACAGTCCTGGTATTTCCCTTTTCTCTCTAATGCAGAGTGACAATTTATTTAAATTTAAAAACACAAAACCACCCACATCTGTTGAAAATTCAGCACGGAGGTATCCACACAAAAATAATGATACTTTATTTTAAATCAGAAGTATTTTTGAGCCTGGTCTGAGAGACTGAAATGTTTCACTAATTACCCTGCAATATATTTATAGCTTTAACTGCCTTTCCCCATTTCTCAAGGGACATGTTTCTTCCAGAAGCACAGTTGTCGAAGTAAACATTTATTTTTATTGTTTCATGGGAGAGAAGCTGAAGCACCCAACTGGCTACTATAATTCAGTAAAATCACCTGCCAGAGAGTTTACTTAACTTATACCTTTGCCTCAAGCTGTGCTTTAGGGTCTGCCATATTTTTTCTGTGTGAACTTGAGAGAAAATAATCTGTTAGAATAAAACAAATTTTACAAGATACTGATAACGTCCTTCCAATCAATATTTTTCACACAAACTTACTGCTTTTTCTTTGCTTTAAGAATGCCACCTAGAAATCATGAAACATGAATTGTTAAAGCCAAAACACACTTTATGTGTATCTTTGAAGGAATATGCCTTTTTAAAAAGGACATTTCCTCACTGCCAAAGCCATACATGCCCATTGTGAACATATGGAGCACAAAAGGACGTATAAAAAAAATTAAGCCATAATCTTACCAACCAGAGATAAGCACTGTAAACATTTGGGTAAACTGCCTTTCAGTGAAAGAATATAATTCTTTAAAATCTTAAAAGCTATCTTCTAGTCTTTCATAAAAACGTATATTCCTCAATAGAAGCTTTGTTACAAGTATTCTTCCAGAACTTAATGTTTCTTGTCATCTTTGGGAAAGTATTTGATAGCGAACTTGATGTGACAGTTGAAATTTTTTGCCATACCAAACATTAAGTAACAGGTCCTAAAGTCTAACAGATGTTGACTGATGAACAGCACATTTGAGCAGAACACTGTTCAAAGGATATTTTTAAAATATCAGGCTGGTTACTTTAAGAATGACAATTTCAAACTGAGCTTTGAGGCAATCCTAGTTGGCCCTTTAGTGAAATATATCTGTTTGGTTTACATATGGGCCAATCTGTGGGGCACGGGAAACTCTTCAAAAAGCTTCGGTGAGCCTCCTGGTGTTCAATAAAAGAGAGGATTCACCCTGCTTTATTTTGCCCACATTTGGAGATTCTGGGGCTGTGTGTTATCACGTCTCCACACGTTCCAGGTTAAATATGTTCATTATCTGGGACCTTTAGGAGAAGACCATTCTGAAAGTCAGAGGTGCCATTTTCAAGAGTACATAAGAGCAGTAAAGGCTGCCGTTGGTAACACAGAACTTGAATTTTTAGTTTCCCTTAAAGTCATATTTCAAGCCATATCTGCATACTCAAATGTCTTCATATAAATCCTTTCAGACAGTCAGAAGCCTAGAGTGGGAACAATTCATTGGAGTAAATATCCTGAGAATTTACAAGTATATTTTGATAACCAACTCTTGTTTACCTGCATATATGTGTGTACACACACACACACACACGTATATATATTCAACTGAGCACCACTTCATTTTGCAGTGTGTAGCAGTGGAAACTTTTAAAAGAAAGCATCGAGTTAGAGGCTACGTAGAGTTACCACATGTATAACAGACGTGAGCACTGAGCCATAAGACTCAGAACCCAAGATCCACACCACCTCCGGGGAGATGCTCACTGTCACGAGAGAGTCACTGCCAACTCCCCCATACTGGGGGCAGGGAGAGTGAAATACAAAGGCCCGAAAGGCTCAGCAGTGACACCCTGATGGTGCATGGCGCTTACTTGAGGGCCGTCCTGTAGTGGTAGATGGCCTCCCTGTTCCGACCTTGGTCCTTCAGGAAATTGGCGTAGTTGTAGTGAACCTTGGCATTGTGGGGCAGAGTCTGAACTCCAGACCTAGAATTAATTTTTCAAAAAAAGAGCAACAAAGAGCACTGCTTAGGAATGTCATCAGTTTCCTTCACATTTATTTTCTTTTTTAATCATTACCCACCCGAGGATATGTTTTTATTGATTTTTAGAGAGAAGGGAAGGGGGAGAGGGGGGAGGGAGAGAGAGAGAAAAACATTGATGTGAGAAAGAAACATCGACAGGCTGCCTCCTTACGCTACCAGAACAAGGACTGAACCTGCGACCCAGGTGCACGCCCTGACCGGGAATCGAACCTGCGACCTCTCAGTGTCCGGGACGATGCTCCAGCCAGCCAGCCGCACGGCCAGGGCAGCT
Source organism: Miniopterus natalensis (assembly GCF_054644295.1). NCBI lineage: Eukaryota > Metazoa > Chordata > Mammalia > Chiroptera > Miniopteridae > Miniopterus > Miniopterus natalensis. Next base: position 153,159,180 of record NC_142082.1, on the reverse strand, counting down.
TCCTTCATATTTCCCCACAGTTTCATGACCCTGCATTTGAAACATCCATCGCACCCTTTTAAGTAAAGCCTTCCAAAATTTGTGAATTATATGTTACTAAACATGCTTCGATGGAAAACAGTGAAGGAAGTGCACAGCTGTGTACAATGAACAGTCACGCCACCTGCGCATGAAGCAGAGGCGGCCGGACGTGGGAATGGAGGAGTCGCCGGAGAACAACCCTGAGCGCTCGGGTTAATTCAAGTTGTTCCTTCCTTGCTTCCTTCATTCACTTATAGCCTTCTTTTAAAAAAAATTGAGATTATCTACAAAAATTAATCATCATAGGAGGAATGTTGACTGGCCTACCTACTAAGTTTCATTGAAAATTAACATTTCCCATGGACTAGGTCTGAGTTATTTTTTTAAAAGATATTTTTACTGATTTTTAGAGAGAGAGGAAGGGAGAGGGAGAGAAACATCCACATGAAAGTGAAACATCATCGGCTGCTTCCTGCACCCCCGCTACTGGGGACTGAGGCTGCAACCTGGCAGCCTGGGCATGTGCCCTGACCAGGAATTGAACTGGCCACCTTACGGCGCACAGACGACACCCAACCAACTGAGCACGACAGCCAGGGCTAAGCTATTTATTTATTTATTTATTTTTAAATAAATGTAGCCATAAGTATTTATAGGTTGCAGATAAGGAAATGAGATTTTTGTCAAAAAGGTTAAAAACCTTGCTAATACAGTCACTTATTATTCTGCTCAGGATGCCCTACCGAAATACCTGGGAACCCCTACAGGGTAACAGCAAAGCTTTGAAGATGATGCGTGGAGGGGGTGGGGAGCAGGAGAGGATCAGTTTGTCACTTGCACTGCCTCACAAAATTAGCCTGCACAAGATCACACAGCTGGGAAGTGGCACATACGGGATTCTGACCCAAGGAGTTTGGTTCTAGAGGCGCTGTCTTCTCACCTGCAAGGAGGTAGTGGCAGGGGAATGACGAAAGGACATGGGTTTGAGGGCTATGTGGAGAAAAACTCTTGAACTTACATGGATTCATGCAGGAGGAGGACAGTTAATGACAGAGAGGAAGGGGAAGGATGACAACCTAGCTTCCGGGCAATTACACTTCGATGTACCATACCTTCCAGATAACATATTTTCAATTATTTTTTAATTTAAAAGTAAGATTAATAGGAGAATTTCATATAAAGTGCTAAAACCTGTTGGGGGAATATGTTAGGGCATTGGGACCTTTGCTGAACTTTTAGTGCCATAGCCCATAGGACCAGCAAAGATTGCCCCCCTTAAAGTCCGCTGGCTGGATGCTTGAGGAACAGGGAAGCCAGAGACCAATCCAAGAGCAACAGATTATCAAAAAGCAGCAGGCTGCAGCCTGGCCAGTGTGGCTCAGTTGGCTGAACGTCCTTCCGCAGGCCAAGAGGTCTCCGGTTCAGTTTCCGCTCAGGGCACCTACTCAGGCTGCAAGCTCGATCCCCAGTGCAGGAGGCAGCCCATCGATGTTTCCCTCTCATCAATGTTTCTACCTCTCTCTCCCTCTCCCTTCCTCTCTCTAAAATCAATAAAAACGCATTTTTTTTTTTTTTATAAAAAGCAGCAGACTCCAAATTTATATATGGCTGCTTTGGCGATTTCAAAGGTACTGTGGGTAGGCAGGTTTTTATTTTTTTTTTTGTAGGATGAGTCTGCAAACAGATGGACCATAAATTTGTATCAGGAGCAGTTAGACTCCTGATTCTCTTCCCTACCCTGCACATCCAAGTGACTTTTTTCAACTCCTCTTTCCCTATCCCAGCCAGGAAAGCTGAATCCAAGATCCTGCCCTTGGGAACAGGTACAGGTGAAGTCAGGGGCAAGAGCTGTACCTCAAAGGTACATTAAGTGAAAATCTGTACTCTGAACACTGGCATTCCCCAAGTTCCTCCCCCACATAAAGCTCTCTAATGCTGACAGCCAGGATTGGACCCCCAGGGAGGAGATTGGAGGAATCCTTTCCTCTCTGGAAAGATTTACAAAGGCTGATGTTCCCGTGCGCCAGTGAAACCATCGGTTTCCTTTAATCCCCTATGGTGAGGCCCACCAGCTGCCACACACAGCTGGGATTTTAACAGAGTATTTAAAATGGACATTACCCAAAGTGAGCATGGTCACAAGGGCAGGATCTGGGTCAGTGTGATAGTAATGGCTTTAAAAAATCCTGTTTCTTTCCAGGAAACTTTCTGATTATTCTATCCAGACCTGAATAGTACATGGTAACAGGTAGGTTTAAAAGGAAACTTCGATTTCAGCATGAATATTACTGGCACATTTATTGGGAGGGATCCTCCCCTCTGTGTGATTTGCACAGTTGTCTAATTTTATGTTTCACTCAGGAATAGACAACTAGGCCTGTGGAAACACGGCCCTTGGGGAGACCGGGACATTGTTCAGAGACGGAGAGAGGAGGTAATAATATTCACAGCAGGCAAGCAGGCGAGGGTGGGGCTGCTGAAATCCTGCGAACCTGCAGCTTCTCCCATTGTTGCTTTTGACCTTTATGTTCTCTCTGCGTTTTTGTTTTGTTTTTCTGTTGTGATTTTCCGGCCTCTCATTTTACAATGAACATTTTGTAAAAAAAAAAAAGGGCAAATAAACAGCTGGCCAAAGGCAAAACTTTCCATGTCCCTGTAACTGGCCAGGTTGCTCTTCCCCACCCGGCCAGACTTCTCAGTTTGCTTTCTTGGTGCTATGATTTAGTACTCTCAACTTTTAACGGAAACATGCAGCTTTACACATATTTACTCCCCAAGGAAATGTAGCATTCATAAATTATATGGCCAGATCCCAAACCCTATTAATAATTACAATAATGACTATGAAAAAATCTCCCTTTCAACTCAGGATCTTAATTCATGCACTTTGTATTTTTCCCTCACAACCCTCATTTGCAGAAGACTTGAAAAATAACAGAAATAACAACAAAGGCCACTTCTATAGGGCGTATCTCCAAGTCATGCAGAACATCGATTTGTTTTGTTGGCATCACTGGACAATAGGTCAGGAGAACCATCTCCAAATTCCTGATTAGGTAACAATCATTTTTACAAAAAGTTGTGGTGTTCAGCCAAAGGTTAACAGGAAAGATAGCTAAGAAGAAATTGTCACTCTCCATAACTTTGACCTGAGGCTTCAGGATGCCACACTTAGGATGGCTGACCTTAAGGAGCGCTCGTTTTGAATCAAGCGCTGGGCTAGCACCCATTTCCAAAGATTATCTCATCTTATCCCTTCAACAACCTATCAGATGGGTAGTATTAATGTATCTCCCACATTATAGATGAGGAAATTGAAGCTCAGAGAGATTAAGGCCTTTTTCTAAGGTTATAGACCTAGTAAGTAGTTGAGCAGAGATTTCAACCAAGGCCAATATATAGTAAGAACTGTTTGATGCTCAACCAAAATGGTACCACAAAAGACTAGTAACTTTAGAATTTCACCTTCACAATGCTATGTCATTGGGAAGCAAACTATGGCCTTGTGGGCCACGGATATTTCAATGTGTTTACCTATTGTTTTTTTGGTCTCTTTCCTGAGACAATGGCAGAGTGTAGTAGTTGCAAAAGAGAATGCATGGCCCACAAAGCCTACAATATTTATTATCTGGCTCTTTACAAAGGAATTTGCCAGTCCCTGGTTTACATTATCTGTCCTGAGAAGTCTGCTGATCTCTCTGGCTCAGAAATTCAGAGGGGAGGAAAGGAAATGTGTTTCCTACAGAGGAGGAGGATCATCTAGGCCATAAATTGTTAATCAGTGGTCTATGATCACTTAAACAGCTCATGCATGGGGTTCAGAGAGACCCTGAGCTGGATGCAAAAGAAAATATGTTGTCTCTGTCTTTCCAGGTATTTTGAAGTTTAGGGGGTGGCAGGTATGTGTGTGTGTGTGTGTGTGTGTGTGTAGATTTTATCAAATTTTGTTATTACGGTATTATTTACTCCACAGAAATGTAAGATTCTGGGCTATTACTTGGCCCAGCTGGAGCTATGCAGTTACCCTCTTCTCAGGTTAGGATATGAGAAAGATTTCTTGGTATAAGAATTAAAGCAAATATACCTTGCCAGCTTGACTCTCAATCTCAATCTCTCTCCTCTCTCCCTGTCTCTCTCCTTCTTCCTCTCTCTCCCCTTCCCTCCCTCCCTCTGTTTATACTGGGCTTAGCTTAAGTTATAAGGCATAAAGTACAAAATAAATGTGGCAAAGTTTATTTATTCTTTGGCTTTTATACAAGATTTGGGTTCAAGTCCTGGCTCTTCCTCTTAACAGTTATTTCAGTTTGGACAAATGATTCTCTCTGGGCCTCTGATGAGACACAAGTGCTGGGTTCTTGTGCTACTGTGTGTAAGGTTTTTGTTGCCAATAGAAGTACAAAGCTGTGAGGCAACCCTCCATCTATCTGTAGCTCCTTAAACTACATCACACAGTGGGATCTTGTTTGTGAGAGGAGGCCTCAGCTAGAAAGGATAGAACTTGACTGAAAATTAGATTTTCTGATTCTTCATAGTATTGCCAAGCAAAACCACCCTACATAATTAGCGAGGCCTCAGTGAGACCATATGCCCTAATGATGGTCAATGTGTTTATTGCTTGGAACAGCAGAGAAAACTGAAACAGGGCCTCTACTAAGGACATCTGCTTAGAACCACTGCAACTTTTTCTTACTCAATTCAGCCAGCTCTTAGTTTTTTAGCCATTATGGCTAATTTGGGTGTTTCTCATCCTTCCATACTCAGCTCAGGCCTACAGCAAAGTCCTTGAAGGCCTGGGGTGGTCTTAGTCACCGGCCTGCACTTACAGTACCTTCCATCTACTTCTGCTTACTACTTGCTGCATTGTACCAAAATGCACTCACGAGTCTGACTCCCATGCACACTTCCAGCTCCTCTACAATCAAGTTTGACACCTCTCCCCCCGTTCCAAGAACAGGGTAGAAAACAAGAATCTGAAAACCCTGATGGTGTTTCCCGGTGCCAGAGACTGTCCTACGCAGGTTTCACATACCTTTTTTTTCTTCCATTACATCCAGGAAATAAACACTATTATTCTAAATTTTAAAATGAAGCAACTAAGGCATGGAATGGTTAAGTACCTTGGCCAAGGTCACACAGTTATTAAATGGGGAAACTTGGAGTGGAGCCAGGAGGCCCTATAGCCAGACCCCAAACTCAGCCACTAACCCTATCTTGCCTCATAGATTGTTGGTAAATGTTTAATTAGATGAACATTACTCAGCACAGGTGAATACATACAAACATCTGGTCTTGAAGGAAAAAGAATATTCTTAAAATCTCAGATTCTTACAAGTTTCCTTGGGACGTAGATAAATTATAACCAACAATGTTTTCTAAAAACTTTCTATAGCTTTGATTTGCACATTACACAAAATTCCATTGGATCGCCAGAGGCCTCTCTGGGCAGCAATGTTTTAGTAATCAACTGTTCACTTACTACGTGCTTCCATGGAAGGGACAGAAGCTTCGGGATGTATGGTCAATGAACTTGGCGTTTTTCTTTTTTTCAAACTGCCGGCATCAACTGTTGAGGGTCTGAACACTAACTTGCTATCCTTGAAATAAACTGTGCCTGCCAAAATCCATTCCCAAAGCTGCTCTGATTAAGTAGTAAAAATCATTAAGGGACACAACCACTGTTAGTGCCTTTATTCAATGGAAGACACTATTCAACAGGGCAGGGGCATTTTAAAGTTCCTCATTAAAGCACTTACTACTGAAAGCAAAAGAAAAAAAGGAAGTTATATTCCAGAACTTCAATGCCCTTGTGTTTACAGAGTGACCCGAGCCCTGGGTGGTAAGAGGGAACAGTCTATTATGGTGTGTGAGAACTGCACAGAAGGTGGCAGGGTATGACAGAGACTGAAAAGGATCTGAGGGCTAAAAGTAAAAAAAAAAAAAAAATTCTTTAAAAAAATCAAATCCACACAAAATCCCTTACACTACATGGCAGCAGTAGTGTAAGGTCCCTACAGTATCCATTGAAATAATCATGATGGCAATGATAACGATGACAATGAACTAACAAATAAACTAATAAGACAGACTAAGCAGATTATTTTTTTCTCTTAAAAAGTTTAATTGCCAAGTAGTAGAATCAGATATATTATTTCAAAATAGAAGAGTGCAGTGAAATTTTCTCTTATTTGTTTTTTCCTTCATTCATTTATCCGTTCATTCATTCACTCACTTTGGCAGCCCAGAGTCTCTGTCCCTCCTACAGCACTTGGATTCCTGTGGGGAATTCTCTCTTGCGTCCCCTTTGTAAAGTCTCAGTGGAGCCCAAGGTGCTGTGCCTGCCCTAGCTTGCCCCATGGAAGTCAGTGGAGCTTCTTTGGCCAGATTGGTCATCTCAGTGCCTTTGTGGGGACAAGGGGTAGGCACATGACCTAAACTCAAGTTCAGCCAGAGGACTTCATTTTCCCAGGACTTTGATGTAAAAATAGAAACAAAACTGGTGTAAGATTACCCATTCATTCCTGTGAGTACACGTGCTCAAGATAGACTATCCAGATGCCTGTTTCCTGTCTGCCACATGCCAGGTTCTTCACCTGCCCTTGAATTCTGTGCACTTTCTTATGCTCTTCCAATATTTACCCTTTTTCCCCAAGCGAACCCAATTCTGTTCTAATTGTTGGCCTCAGAGAAAAAAAGTGGTGGGAACCAGTAGAGCAGGGACCCAAGTAAAAACCGTGTTGACTAAACTGGCCAGCTGTGTCCTAAGTCAGGATAGAAGCTAGAAGGGGCGCAGGCTGGGGATCCCTGGGAGATGGGAAAATACTGTGGGATGCCAAGTGTGGTAGTGACAGGGGAGCAAAGGTGAAGGTGGCCAACATTATGGCATTAGGGAGACAGACTAAGCCCCAGGAACACAGTGTGATGAGCTACAGCCCCAAAGAATGTTTATACTCTATGACAAGTTTAGGACTGTAAGTGGACATTGTCATATTAGAAACAGCTTCCACAGCACATAAAAACCTACCAGGAAATGAAAAAGTCCTTAATTTCCTCACTCAAAATTAATGTCTGAAATAAAGCAACTAGATCACAGATCACAACTTAATATTCTAGAAAATTTAAAGAAAATGTATAGCATTTCTCTTCCTTTTTGTAGTTTGCTTACCTTTCCCATTCGCTGGTCTGAACAATGAAATTAGACTGTCATTTCCATGTATTTAGATCTGATTTTTACAGCCCCACTCATCATTAAGACCCAAAAACCTTCCCACGAGTTTTATTTTCATAAATTCACTTAGCATGAGCTTCTGTAAAACTATATAATATCACTTTTAAAAAATCAAAGTTAAAAATTCTTCCATTTAAAGCTTTACCAAAACATTTTTCTGGATTAATAAATATTGCTAGACCCATGTTAGCTCATTTGTTTGGAAACAAATAATGCAAGGAAAAGTATAAATGGGAAGGGATCACTTTGATCCATGGAATCTCACCTGAACAGGGACTCTCTTGACAGCCAGATTTCATTCTGCTTTACAGTTTTCCAAGAAAAAAGTAGCAGCAGCAGCACAGTGGACACAGTCAGGGTGGTGGCCCCACATCGATTTAGCCAAGTGCACAGCTTGCTCAGTCCATGCACAAAAAGGATGCAGTAGCCCATGCTGGAAAACAGGGCGGGGAAGCACAGTTACTTTGGGGGTGCAGTGGCATCCTCCTGAGCATTCCATCCTATATAGCTAACTTTCAAATGAAGCTAGTCCTGTGATAGAGAAACAACAAACATAAACCCCATCTTACACAGCATCGACGTGTTAGCTCTTGGACAGCTACGCTGGCACACTGGCTAGTTCTTTGGCATTAGTGTGGGGAATAGGTTCATCTTGTAGGCTCAAACTGCCTAGGGTCTCAGCAGCTCAGGCCTCATGACAAGTCCCTCATGCATGTTCGTGAGTCCTGAATGGATTCTTTGAACCTTGACCCCTGCATATTACTGGCACTGTGTGTCCAAATGTGGACTCTATGCTACAGCAAGTCACATCACAGCCCCCTCTCAGGTACTGGGAAGGATGCTGGTCACCAAAGGTCATTGGTGTCTGTCTCCAGAGATATGTCATCTAGTATGTCTCCACTGTGGCCAGTCAAGTCCTTAAGCTGAAAGAAAATCTACCCACAGGCCAAAGCCTGAGCCTTGTAGCTTGGAGCTTATCACAGACAGGCTGCATTGATAAGATTCTCTTCCTGACACCAGCTCAGCTTTCCAAACAGACACGGAGAATCCCTATGCTATCAGAGTGGAATGTTGGCAGGCTGAAATCATGTCTGTAAAAGGCTCTGGCTCGGTGGACAGAACATGGTTCCTAACATCATCTACGCCCCCATGGGGGTCCTTCTTGCCTACCTACTGGCCTCCAAAAAACACAAACATTTAGTTGTATCCATTATGGCTTTGTGTGTTTTAGTCAAAGTCCACTTCATGCTAAAGATGATAACTACAAATTATTATAGAATATTTTAAGAGTGAAGCAAGCTTGTGTAAAGAAGTCCTGTTAGACTACTAATGCTCTAAAAAGCCCAAAACTGATAAAGCCCACTTACTTGTTCAATTATTTATTCATTCGCTCTCTATTATGTGACTGGCAATATGCCAAGCACTAAAAATACAATTATGAACAAAACAGAGGCCTTGCCCTCAAACAGCTCCAGTCCAGTGAAGGAGGTCGGCTTTGTAAAAGGAAACACCTGACTGCTCTCATTTCTCACACACCTCCTTTAAAGGAAACGCCTCTCCACGTTCCTCCTGGCTGCCTTCCTAAACGTCTGTGCTTTGGTATCAAGGGCAGCACAAGACAGAGGCATTGAGGTTCCTGACTTGGAGACCTTGGAATCAATTCAAGTTGGAGCTCCAATTCCATACTTCAAATTGATTGGTCTAGCTCCCTCAAGTTTTAGGGTTCACTGCTTGGCAAAAGGGAGTGACCACCCTACTCACCACTGGGGGATGATGGTTTGAGCTAAGGAAGCCCATGGTCCTGATCCCCTTTCCCAGCCACTAAATTTGATTGCCACAAGCACCTTGCAGAGCCTTGCAAATGCCAGACACATCACTGGTGAAAAAAAAAATAAAAAAATAAAATAAATCCAAACCCTTCTTTCCACTTCCACAGCTCTCTATATTTGGTCTTTAAGGCATTACGATTTCCTAAAAATCTCCCATTTTTGTACAGCCGACCATGCTGATGTCATTACTGGTCACCATGGCAGCTTAAGCTCATGAGGCTGCTTGCCATTTACTCCCCTAGCCCCAGCCTGATCCCAAACCCTGACCGAGCAGAGTACTTCTCTGGCCACACAAAGGCCTTCTGGGCTCCATTCTTTCATTCGCCAGGTATTTCATAAACACTGATTATGTACCTGACACTGTGACAGGCACCAAGAACAGATCCGTGAATAAAAACCGGACCATAATTCTGATTCTTGTGAAACTCACACGGGTGGGGAGACACAGCTGATGAGCAAATGAAACAAAGAGTATATCACATAGAGTAGCTTGATTTGTTGGGTGGGAAAAGCCCAGCAGGAAAGAGAAAGCGGGAGTCCAAGGTGAGGAGGAAGTTGAGATTTAATACAGGTGGTAAGGGAAGGCCTCGGTGGAAAGGTGACCCGTGGACAAAGTTCTGAAACGCAAGGGGTGCGCCACGCAGACACCCACATCTGCAGGGACGGCTGTCTTCTCGCTCCTGCCTTCATAAAGAGAAGAGAAAGGGGAGCTGACTTGCAGAATTAGGTCACAGAGCTCCTACAGATCCCAGGGCCACATTCCACCTGCTGTCCCACTGCTACAGTTTTGACTTGAGGGCTGACCCCTGTGTTCCTCGCCCCTTATCACACAGCTTCACCTCCTTCCTTCCCAGCCGCTCTGCTCATGAAATCTCAGTTGTTGTTTTCTGTCTCTGCGTAGGAAACAGAGCTGCCATCTGGCAGAGCGGTGGGGAAGGAACACAAGAAGATTTCAACAGCTCTGGAGCAGTGGCTGCCGCAAAGTGGCAGAAGACAAGCAAAAATAATTAGCTGTCTTATATGCTTATATGTTTGTTGAGTGCCTCCTATGTGCCAGGCACTGTGCTAAATACTTTACATGGGACTGTCTATAACATATATAGGACAAGGGCAGTACTGGCTTTAAATATATTATCTAATTAAAAAATGTAATCCTCAGTATTTTCCATTTCATAAATGAGGAAACTAAAGCTTGTAGAAGTTAATTTGCCCACAGACCCAAAAGCTAGTAATAATCAGATCAGAAGGTCTATGGCCCTAACACTGCTATAATCCAGGAGTCGGCATACTTTTTCTGTAAGGGGCCAGGGAATACATATATCAGGCATTTCAGCCCTAAGGCCCCCGTCTTTTCTACTCAATTCTATTTTTGTAGCAGGAAATCAGCCATCGACACTACAGCATTGAAATGTTTCTTTACTGTGGCATTTCATCTTTAAACAACTCAAGCAGCAGGGGTGAGAATTGCCCTCCATCGCTAGGGGCAGGGCAAGTCCTTTTAAAGGGGAGTATCAAGCAAATGAGAAACTACATGCTTTTCTGGCCTCTAGAAAGATGAAACCAGACACGAGTTTGCTCTGGTTTATCTAGCTGAGGAGACTCTGGACTCTGACCAGAGACCTCTACGCAGAGCACAGAGGAACTCAGGGAAAATCATACCCTGGAGAACCCAGAGCCAAACTCTGGCTGCTAAATGTTTGGGTCAGCTCAGCAACAAGATGCATTTTCAAACACGCTTGAGTGCTTACCACTGCTGTCCCAGAGAATGGAGCTAATCACTCGGACACAGAGATGACCTCTCACTCACAGGCTGATGCTGCCTCCAATTTTGAACGTGATTTATTGACAAGTTCCTCAGCACGCAGTGCACACAATAACCAGAGACACTCTCATCTCTTCTTTATACTTTTATGATGCACACCCAAAGGAAACTGAACAGGAAATGCAAATAAACAATGGTTTTCCATTCACAATAGAATAAAAAATGTTTTAAACCTGTTTGAGAACTTTGTGAGCCATTAGGCATCCTGTAAATAGCACAAATGTGCTTTCTTAAACCTTGCCCAGAAGCTCTTAAGTGATCACAGAACAACACTTTCCATTTCCATTTCCATCAACCTGAAAGGATGACAATTTTCCACCTCTGGGCCAAGGATTTCATAATATTTGCTATGGCTTCCCTTTTTGTTTAATTACATGCAGCAAAGAGAATCTCTTTGTTATTAAGCGGAACAGAAATTCTACCTTTTAACTTAACAAGTTCAAACAACCCGCTGAGAGTGTCCATAAATTTATCTATCACATCACCGATATGAGACAGATCCAATCTTCCCATCTTATTACTCTAAAAAATTCCTAACTTTAGAGAGTTTAATGAAACACATCCCTAGTTAACTTCATTCGGATCTGCTGAATCCTTCCCACATGGCAAATTATTCAATGGTAAGATCTCATTCCAGTCTCATGGGTGTTGACCCCACGTGGAAAGACAGTAACACCCCGGATGGCTGAGCTCAGAGCAGGTGCTTCACTCTGTAGTTGGGGGCACAGGGAAGTCCATAGACTCCTCAGGTCAAATTTAACCTGGAAGCTGCCAGCTTCTGTAAGCCAAGACTCACTACTGTCCCTGTTCCTGCCTTGTTCTTCTACCTTAAATATTTCACAGACAGGGAAATTTCTCAGAAGACTGAACATACTTAGATTTGAGAGTGTATGAACTTTCTAAGAAAATGACCCCTAAGGCATCTCTTGTGCATTCATTCACCTAACACCCCATCCTGAGGATACAAGGCAGGTATGAAAGTTTCTTTATATTTATTTCCCCATGAAAAAGATTCCTTTTTTTTCTTTTTTCAGCATATCTATGGAACAACTGGGAGGAAAATGCCACTGCTTTCCCCTTCTGAGAGCTACCTAATTCTCTTTTACTTCTTTCACAATGTGATGCTTCCTCAACCTCACAGTTCACCTACCGGCTCTATAACAGATGAGAGCTCTAGTGGTAAAGAAGGCAAGGCTCTGGAGTCAGAACAAAACCCTGTTTGAACCTCAGTTCTGACACTGGTGTTTGATCTCGGATAAATTAAGGTCTCTAGTTCATTTTTTTACTTTGTAAAAGGAAATAATATTATATCGTGGACAATGCCTGATACACACTAAACAGTAAATGATAACATTAATTTATGTTAATAATAATATTATTATTTGGAAATTATTTTCTGTGACATAGAGTATAAGGCAGGAAATGTATAAAGTTTGTATTCCAGGTAGAAACAGATGTCTCTATACCAGCCTCCTCTAAATGTAGTAACATCCTAAGGCCTCCGGGATATTATTAGCTGCAGTGGAACAAGAGTGTTCTGGTACAGGCTTGAAGTTTGGGGGTTCGCAGTGAAGAAAAGGAATTTACTGGAGAATAAAGGGTCTGAAACTGGATCTTCTGTGCCATTCATGAGTTCTGTGGCCACAAGAGACTTGCTCAAGCTCATGAAGCCTTATTTATTTATGTTACTAGGGCTTAACATCGCCTGCCTTAAAGGCAGCTTTAAATACATTTACCTTAAAGGGCTGCTACTTGGAGTAAATGAAATAATACATGTGGATGTGTTCTGTGAACTGAACACAGGTATCAGTGTCTTCAAGTATTTAGTATGCTGTACTCTATTACATCAATAAAACATACTGCATATGTCATTAAATTATGTGGTTAGATTTGTAAATACACATTAAGAAATCCACTTTATCAAAGTCCAAACTGACCAAACTATATAATTTATAGAGCAATTATAAGCTTTTTAAAGGCATTCACCAAAATGCCTTTACAACTACAAAATCCCTTGTACAATATTGTTTGATTCAGAAGGTTTGATCCACACATCACTTTTACAGAACAAAATACTGCAGGGAATAAGATTCATTTGTAGAATGTGAAAAATATAGCCATGGATTTTTGTTAATGTGAATTCCCAGATCTCGGACACCACGAGCACTAAGCAAATCTCCTACGCGTTTCAAACCTTCCTCTGCTCTGTCTCTATGAAGGGAAAGAAAATGCAGTCTAAAGTCTAACCTTTTTGGCGAGTTCACGCACAAGGAGGAAGCTTTTGTATTCAACGTTGATAAGCAATAAAACATTACCTGTTGGAAAGTTCAAGCCTACCGCTTAAGGACAGAGAACATTTCATTCATTTTTGCACCATGAGCACTGGGCATACGACAAGGGCGGCTCCGCCAGTGTGGCCGGACCCTGCAGCTCAGGGATCAGAGGCTAACATGGAAACAAAGGCGGAGCTGGCAAAGAGCCAATCCAGGACGAGCATGGAGATGACAATGCCCACGGTGACTCGGTGCCCAGAGAGCTGTCCCCGCCCAGGATGCGGGGCTCTCCCACGGTTGGAGCCTTCACTCCACACCCAGCCCCTTTCCCTCCAGCCTGGAGAGAGTCCTCACAGCCACATTTCCCATCAGGGCCTCGGAGGCCTTCTGGCCAAAGCCAGACCCTTCCCAACTAACTCCAACTCCAGAGCTATTTCTGAGAAGTCAGAAAGGCCACCTTCTCCGCTGTCCTAGGGCACACTCATCTCCACCACCTGCGTTCTGTCGCTCCTTCCTCCGCACACCACCCTGTTCTAGAGGCAGCTTCTCCACACTTGGAACAAAGGTGTACGGGACCATGCTCTAGTTGTTGCTGCCCCTCCACTATTCCCCGTGTTAACACACACATGATCACATAGGCAGGTGCTGTGTCCCGTGCCCGGTGTTCTTTAATTCTCTACAGTGATCTCTTATGAAGCATCTACTGTGCCTGGAACTGTGACAAAACACGGACATGCGAGATGGTGGTCCCAACTCACACGAGAGCAAGATAAGCCAGGCCTCTAAAGGAGTGTAAAGGACATTTTCAGATTGCTGAAAACTGCATAAGGAGCCACGGGTTTGTGACCTCTGTCCCTGTGCCGAGTCCAAGAGAAAAGGGAAAGATTCACTAATAACAACAAGGGGTCCTGATGGGAAGGAAGCTGAAATGGCAACATTTGAGTCCATCCATGCCCTCCAGGTAAAGCCACAGCCAGCTGTGCGGGATGCTGAGTGCGTGACATCTACTCTTTGGTCTCCTCCACTCACAGGCGCATCCCATAACCTTCGGGATCGTGTCTTACGAGGCTGACATGCTGAGCTAGGGAATGAAGATGAGCTCTGCAGAATCGAGGGTGGGAAGAAGAGGGCTGAGGAAGGGGGAGCCTACACCTATGTTGTGTGGATTTCCTTTGACTTGGGTTCACCCCATCTCCTCATCTGCACAGGGTAGATTAAAATAATGACTTGCAATTACCTGGCATAGCTTACAACGTTTTTCACATATATTATTCTGGTCTCATCTGAATCCAAATTATACCCTCCAAATTTTACTTTTTAATTCCTGTTTTTTAAGACACTTGCTATCCACCATTTAGGCCTTAACAGACATAAGCATTCATCTTTTACAGCTAACGGGGTGCTGTAACATAAAGGCGGTGATTGCAGGCTAGTAAGTAACTGTTCAAACTTGTCCTCACCTTGCGCCCTGGGCTGAGCACAACTAATTCAGCACCACAGATTGGCCAATTATCTTCAGCCCGTGAGCACCGCCTCTCAGCTCCTTTCATTCTCACCATCACTCTGTTCTATTTGTCTGCGATTAACCACCTCTGGTTTCAGAACACATTCAGTTCAGTCCCTCAGCAGAGTCCTCCTGCTTCCCTTCCTGGTCATGACCTTCACACAGAGCTCACCCCCATGATGTCTTGGTGACTGGCCACCAGTCTGGTGCAGCTCTAGTACCGCCCCTACCTGGGCACTGCCCTGGACAGTAACCCTCACTGGATGGAACAGTTCATGCTGGCACAGCCAGAGCAAAGAGACAAACAGACTGAAGTCAAATATCCCCATCCTGACCCTATGGTATTCCAAAGAATAACATGAATCGACTTTTGTAAGCCCAGTATAGGTGAAAGACCAGCAGGAAGCCTCTGACTGTGTGACACTGGAGGTTTGCACCACCCAGAAAGGATTGGAGATGTGGGACAACTTGACAGATTCAGCTTTCTTTTTTAAAAAATATATCTTTATTGATTTCAGAGAGACGAAGGGAGAGGGAGAGAAAAACATCAATGATGAGAGAGAGTCATTGATTTGCTGCCTCCTGCACCCCCCCCCCACTAGGATCGAGCCCACAACCCAGGCACGTGCCCTCACCGAGAATCAAACCACAATCTCCTGGATCCTAGGACAGTGCTTAACCGCAGAGCCAAGCTGGCTGGGCCAGACTCAGCTTTCTTATAAAATATGGTGAATAACATGGAAGAGACTATACTTCAAAGCATTAGAATACTTCTCAACATAAAAAGACTTTTTTTCATTACCCAAATCCTAAATTTCCCCTCCAACAGTATCACTGATCTTTACTTTGCTTTCTCGTCAGGCCGTGTGGCAACTTCACCCTCTTGCTCCCTAGGGTAACAGCATTTCTCCTTCCCTTTGCCACTCTCATACCACAAAAGAACTTGTTATTGTTTTAAGATGACAGTGACAGAAACGTATATAAATGAATTCAGAGCTTAAAACTAAATAATAATTGAGTGATTTGGTTAATTTAGCCAACACATATACACACACTTATACACACATATTCTCACAGGGCGGGTACACTTGACGGTGCAACTATGAAAACTTCCTATCAATCTATCTCTTAGATTGTACTTGAGTGGCTCTATGACAAGCCCAAGTTGCTTTTCCTATCCCTCTAATGTACTATACGATGGGAATTTCAAACAAAGTATAAAACTAAGAAGCAAAGAGACTTAATATCTGGCTTAACCTTGCTTTGAGCCCTATTTAGATATTAGGCTTCCGCCCAATTCCTGAGTATCTCCCCACTGAGGTTTGATCTTTGGTACGGACAGGCAAACCTCTGACCTGCTCTCGTGGCCTGCAGCCTCTCTTAATAAGCTCCCTGTACTACTGCTCCTTGAAGAGGGAAGTCTGGCATTGCCCTTGCTGCCAGGGCCCCATTTCCTCCTGACACACATTCCTTGTTGCTGCTTGCCTACAGGAACTTCTGATTTTCAACCTGTCCCTGCTGCTCATGAGGACACCCTTTCATGTCACAGAGGGAGCCTGTGCTCGTGGAGATGTTCTCCTTCTTTTCCTGCCTTTCCCCAGGGAAACACGTCTCCCTTTCCCTACTGGGCCCATCCTGCGGAAACTGAGCAGACATAGGTGGCCCCACTCCAATGCATGACAAAGTTTTTGTTTAAGATCTTAAGGGAAAAAACTCATGCTTTCTACAAGGTTATCTGGAATCACAGAACAGTTGAACTTTGGAACAGAAAGACATCTCAGAGACCATGTAGCAGAGATTACTGGAAGTTTAGATTTCCCAAACTAGTAAAATATCCAAAAGGGGGGAGCTGCGTGGGGGAGGGGAAACTGACAGAGGGTTGTGTGCCCCTCATGCTCTCAGTTTTGGGGAACCACTGAGCAAGCTCAACCCTCTGGTTTTACAGTTAGGAACATCGTGTCCCCAAGATGGCCATGCAGTGGGGGACCAGGCTGAGCTGTGCTGATTCCCAGTTGAGTCTCTTCCTACTGGATGGCTAAAGTCAGTTTTTGTTGTTACCAAAAAAATTTCTCTGCTTCTTCTAGTATCTGGTAAAACTCTGATTCACTCTTGTTTTGTTTTGTTAATCGTCACCCCCAGGATATTTTTCCCGTTGATTTTCAGAGAGAGCGGAAGGGAAGGAGGGAGAGAGAGAGGAGAGAAACATCGATGTCAGAGAGGCACATCGATCCGTTGCCTCCCACATGCTCCCCGATAGGGGCTGGGGATCGAATCTGCAACCCAGGTGCGTGCCCTTGACAGGGAACTGAACCCGTGACCCTTCAGTGCGAGGGCTGACACTCTACGCACTGGGCTACACCAGACAGGTCTTGATTCCCTCTTAAATAATCATCTCTCTCCTCCAGCAACTCTGAAGATGCACATGCATAGATGGTTCATCAGAAGGGGTCCCCAGTGTCAGGTAACAGAGGTAGTGTTCCTTCGGAGTTAACATTTCTCATTTTTCCAGCTAAAAATAAATACTGCAGTATTGTTTCAATAGCAACCTATGTAAGATTTTTAAAATTCCAATTCAAATTGATAGGTATGATTTGAAAATATTTTGCAAAATTGAAAATGAACAAGAGTGCTTTTTTCCCTCAATTTTCCATGTCTAGTCTGCCTATACATTTAGGGATTACACAATTCAGAATGGCATCTCTTTCTAAGAGTAGGGCAAGTTTTAATTTTTCTTTCTTCCCTCAACTACATGCTATCTTCTGTGGTTTCAATTATTCGTGATCAGTTCTACCCATAATATTGTTGCTGCCTTCCCTTATTTCTGCCTACTCTTTTCCCACCTCCACTCATTCATGTTTTCTTAAAGAAGCTTAGGAATTTGCTCTTTGGCACTGAAGTGAATAAATCATCCTTAATCTGGCAGGTGAATGGATAGCTGAACACAGACTATGACTTTATTTGACCGCGCTCAACAACAATTTCTGCTTCACTGGTTCTGATTTTAGTCCTTCTAAACATTCTAATGTGCTTTTTATAAAATACAAAAGAGGTAACCGTAAAAGTATATGCCGCTCTTGAGACAAGAATAAGAGATAAAAATTCCTGTGAAAGAATGATTTAAGCCCCGAACTCTCCTGCCTGTTCAACAAAGGCATGGACAAAATTGGCATTTATCATCAGAAGAAAGGACTATTCCAATTTTTTTTGGTGGTAAAGCTCTGACCCTAAAGCCATGCAGTGCTATATAGATAGCCCACTTCTGTGCCTTTTATCTGCAGATTGCAAGCGAAAGGAGGTGCAGGTGAGAGGAGGCGGTATTTTCAGTCTTTCCCAGCTTAGGATGGAGGGAGTGAGGATGTTTATATGGCCCGGTCATTATTAGGAATAAAGGTGGAAGATGCAAGAGCTTTGCTGGCCTGGCTCATTCTGGGCTCATCTTGTAACGTGGCCAAAAGAGCCCCTGGGGCTGACGGGACTCACCCAGTCACCGTAGAACACTTCCATGGTGTTCAGGAGTGACACTCGAAGGCCAGGAGTTGGCTCCATAATAACTTGAAATAGTTGATGAGCACGAAGCCCCCTTCCTCAGAAGGATTACCAATTTACTCCATTTTCCTATTGGCTGCTCAAGTTTTTGAGACAACACAGAATTTCTGCATAAAGATAATGACCTGTATTTCCCAGAATGCCATTGAGTACACTGTGTGTATCTTTTCCTTAAAGTACTGGGTACTGATGCTGTGGAAAACGGCTTATCAAGGTCAATAATGGAAACAGGGTCACGCAGAGAAGATTCCTGTGTATATCAAAGGCTTGGGACATGTCCATCACCATCATCAAGTCAATGCGTAGGTTCATTAAATGCAATAGACATAATCCAGTGCTCTGACACCTTCCGAGGGATGCCGGCAGCACCTGCAAAATTCTCTGTGCCCCCTCGGCCCCCCCCCATGGAAGATTTCGGCAGCTCTTTGTCCAACTGTCTACCATCCTCCACTGAGATGGGTGGCTGATCACTGCTGGGTAAAATCTTTCCCAGAAGAAGTCCCCATTTTCACAGAAAACTGTCAGTATTTACAAACTGGCTCTGATGAAGTCATTAGAAGTCTCTAAGCCCACGGCATAGAAGTTGCCCCACCTAAGCTTTAATTTCTGACTCAGCTTGGACCACCTCTGTTGCACGATTTTAGGTAACAATGGAATCCATCATCATAAGTAGAACAGCTCCCCTGTGGTGTTAGTTACAGTGACGACTGAAGAAATACTGGGACTCATTAGAGGTGCAGTGTCTCACTCAAAAAATCCTAGGTTTCCTCAATTCCAGCCTCTCAAAATCTGCATTAAACTCTCAGGTTTGTGCTCAGAGCTGTGAACCTGGCCTAGCAATCTGACCTCTTTATCAGCCCCCAGGACCACCTCTACAGGGCAGGAGAGCACCTCCACCTCCGTCACATGGCTTTGGAGAGGGAGAGTGGCCTGGCTGGGCACAGTGATGAAATGGATATTAATACAGGAGATGGTAGGCAGTAAAGGGAAGTCCTCAGAAAATGATGGCATATCTCCAATACTGCAATGCATAGCTGCAGGAACTCGAAGGGAAGAGAACAGCCATCTTTCTAATGAAGGCCAGTTTCCTGAAATTGATTTTGGATGACTCTACACCAAGTTTGCACAATGCAGCAAAATCCAAATTGCTTCTGAGAGGCAGGCACTTGCTCTTGGTAATATTGATGTTTTCTTCGTATTCAGAACTTTTATTTTAATCCAAATCACTTTACTCCTAGCAGAAAAAGGGCGGGGGCACCACTTTGTCTTTTTTAGAGAAAATGAAATAAAGGCAGAGGAAGGTCTATTTAAGATATGGCAGCATGGGAAGAGCCAGAGCTGACATGCTTTTTCAGGTGTTAGGACACACCTACCTGGGTGAGAGGAACCCCTTGCTTTAAATAAGATATTCCACCAATGGCTGATGACAATATTATGGACTTCCACAATGTTTACCTAAGGGTCTCTTTCAGAAAAGTGAAATTTTAGCTTCTTTTTTATCACAAATTGTTCTCTTATATCTGGATTAGGAAAGTGTGTTGCACGTGCAATTCCTTGTCACCCAGACCCCAGACTCCTGAGGATTTAGATCATAGGACTCTTGGAAGTATCAAGTCCCGATTACCAAATGGAGTTGCTCTGAAAGTACTTCAACTGAGTCTACATCTTCTCTTTTTCAGTTGAGAAAAACACTATGTCTCTATTGGAGAAGTAATGTAGTCTGGCAGGTGAGAGATCTGTCAGTAGGCAAGGATCTGCATCCCAGCTCTGCGGCTCACTAGATATGCCACCTGGGGCAAGTCACTTCATGTCTCAGGCACAGGCTTTATTTTTACAAAATAGGAACAATGCTATCAGCTACCTCAACTGATTCAACAACAATACGTGATATTTATCAACCACGTACAACACAAAACACTTTCTAGGTTTTACATATGATCATCTCACTTAATGCTCACAATCTCTCATTGAGTTGGGTGTTATTATTTTCACTGTACACAGATAAGGAAACTGAGGCTTAGGACATCATGCTCACGTTTCAGCCAGAATTCCAACACCGGCACTCTGACTTCAGAGGGATGCTGTTAACCACCACCTTCAGCGTGAATTAACTGATACAACACATACAACATGTTTAGCATAGTGGCTGACATACAACACAGATTCAATAAAAGTTCTGATATAATGAATGTTAAAATAGTATTAATGAGAATAATATTTTAAAGAATATTACGGCCTGTTAAATGTTTAGAGAGAAAGATGCCTTTTTATTAATAAGCAGCTAGTACATTCTTTGAGGGAAGAAACTGAGATTCACTTGTGTTTGTAGCCTCAGCTTCTAGAATAGTACACCCAGCAACCGTGCTCGGTAAATATCTGTTCAACGAAGAATGAATATCGACTCCACTTGGAATTATCGGTATTACAAGGAACACCTGACTAGCCACTTTCAACAGCTCTAAGCAAAAACATACCTAGACCAGACACTGATGTCCCCTTTCGCCCTTCATGATTATTACTGGCCAGGCCTCACAAGCCTGTTATCTTAAGGCCATACAGAATTCGAAGAATCTGTGTTGTATTTTTGTCCTTATAGAACAGTATTTACCAAGAAATCATCTCCTTCCCAAATTGTACAGAAGACACATAAACTGAAGGGCTGCTGTCTCCTCAACCAAGTCAAAATCAGATGCTGCAAAGTCTTAGGAAAGCTGTTAGGTATTTGGATTGGGAGGAATTCAAAGGTTATGAAATTCATTTCTAATTATATGTACTTTTAAATTTCTAATTCAATATCAATAAATAAAATTAAATCTTATTCATTGATATTTAAATTAATTTTATTTAAATTATTTTGAAATCATAATCTAATATTAATAAATAAGAAATAGTTTCCTTATAATATTTTGGTTTATATTACTTCCTTTTAGAAAAGTTCATTCTTACACATCATTCATTAAATTATTTCACTTTAGGATGTTAACCAAAAATCCTTATTTTCAAAATGAGAAAGCCTGGGTTCTAAAAAGCTTCATGTCTTATTCAAAATCACACAACAGAAAAATGGCAGAACCATTTCAGGGACACATCCAGGCATCTGAAAAGAACTGTGGCCTTGGAATGATGACATTTGAATAAGACAGGAGAAAAAACAAGCTTCGGCACAGCACAAATATTCAGAATTAAGTGGCATTATGTAATCACACATGTCTAAATGCCCTTTGTAGTTGTAACCATTTTTTTTTCAAGGACAAGTTTTTTTGAAACTGTTCTTATTTTTAATTAAAAAAATCAAAGAAAAATAGAGAAAGAAGGAAGAAGATAGAATTAAATTATAATCGTGTTACTTAACATAATAATTTTAAGCACATCAAAAATATTTCTAGAAAATTACTATAATTATGTTTAATAAAACATAGAGGTATTTGGCAAGGAATGTATTGGTAAATGACTGCTGCTAAAATCCTGAGTATACTCCAGTTGCTCTTTCCCATTTAACTGTCCCGCTTCCAGCTGGCAGTGAGCCCCCGTAACCTAGAGTGAACGAGTGCAAGCGTGAGCTCATCCAACCTTCTCTGCGGCTGTTTGGAAAGCTGAGGCAATAAGCACCTTAGCTCCACAAGGATCTAATTGCGATACACTAAAGGACTGTCTCTCTGGGGCTGTTGGTGTTGGTGACAGAGGGCAGGTCTCATAAAGACGAAATCATGAGCAGTAATTACCTGGGCATGTAAAGGACTCTCTCGGCCACCACAAAACCCACCCTGAAGAAGAGATTGCTGGCTGGGATGAATGGGAAAACCAGGAACAACAAGCCCACTAAAACTTCCTTGTGCTCCAGCCTCTGAAACACACAACAGTGAAGGACAAATTAATTGCAGGTTAATTCCACTTCAGTCAGCATTTAACCATCGCTTTCATTTTCAAGTTCTCATGGAAGGAATGAATAGATTAGACCAATGAAAACCTTTTGATCATTGTGCTAAATTCATCAGAAAAAGCCCTCAGGCTAACACCTACAGCTTGTCAAAATAGTCACCAATACCCAACAAGCACTTGCCACCCAGAAACATCTGATTATTTGCACAATAGGGTCAGTGACCATCACTCCCTGTTTCGGGCTGGCCCTACAGCAAGCCTGTTTCTTGGTACTGTCCCCTTTAAGAATTTCTGTCGCTGACAGGAAACTCATTCCTAGGGAGCAAAACAAACTGATATAGTCAAGCTCACTGAGGCATCATGGAGAATTATTGTTCCCTCAGAAACAGAATGCAGTAAACACACACACACACACACACACACACACACACACACACACACACACACACACACACACACACACACACACACCCCACACCCCCCCCCCCCCCCCGGAGCTGAGCTTAGCATAAAGGAAGTTAAATGCAAATGGTAAAATTTGGTACACACACACACACACACACACACACACACACACCCCGGAGCTGAGCTTAGCATAAAGGAAGTTAAATGCAAATGGTAAAATTTGGTACCAATGGGGGAGATCATTTGACCTAAGGAGTTTTTAGCACCTCTCAAATTAAGCCATTAAGAAAGTATTTATTCCATGAAATTTTTGGGAATAAAAATTCATTATAATAATAATTCATGAAATTGACAAAGAACCATTCTGCAGTGTTGTACCTCTTAGCATGTAAAGATTTTTCTGTCACTCATAGTTCACAGAAAAAAAATTCTGTTTATTACTAAAAATGTGTTGTAATGGACACTATAAAGAGTAGTTTGTATTTCCATGAGCGAATATGGTATGATCACATTTGAAGAGAGGCCTATTTAAAACAAATCTTAACGTAGTGGATGGTAGGTTTTTTCATTTTAAAAAACGTTTAAGAAAACCAAATAGAACTTTCCATATTACAGTTCTAGACGTTTCTTACTAACATTTTAAATATTCTATTACTTTTAATAATTGTAGAAGACTAAATAAAAGAATTTCACAAATATAAACAAGACTCCCTAATACAAACTACAAACACTTTTAAAAGTCTTTAAAAATCTTGAGATATTTGACATCTGGATTTTATTAAAATCTTTGTGTGTTTTTTTACAACATATTGAGTAATAAAATTTCTGACAGCAAGTCCATATGAACAAATGTGATTTGGACAATTTCTCTTAATAGTTAACAATCTGTATTTAAGTAATGATCTCATTGTTCTACCTAAAGAATTACACTCTAGACCAGCCGAGTGAGGCTAAGCAGTTAAGCGTCAACCTAGGATCCAGGAGATCGAGGTTTGATTCCGGGTCAGGGAACATGCCCGAGTTTCGGGCTCGATCCCCAGCAGAGGGCGGGCAGGAGGCAACTGATCAACAACTTTCTCATCATTGATGTTCTCTCTCTCTCTCCTTCTTCCTTCCTCTCTCTAACATGAAAGAAAAAGAAGGAAAAAACTGCATAAAAAGCCTTCAACTCAAACAGATGAAATAATGTTGTATTTTCTATGACCCACTAAAATTGATTTTAAAAAAATGGGTAAGAAAAGTAGAAAGTTCACTATATTTAAAAGCTGCATTCTATCTTTGTAATTTAGATTATAGTTTGGGTTGACAACGTACATTTTAGTTCAAGAACTTGAAGTTTACATAATTTAAAAAGAATAAACACCTTCATAAAAATCCTGTGACATCAAGAGCAAGTACTTCTTGCTAAAATTAAAAATAAATCCCAGAGAGACAACAACATGGTGGAGTAGGTATCTGTGGTACCTGCCGCCTCCCTTGACCACATCAAAATTACAACTAAACTACAGAACAACCATCACTCAGAACATCCTGAGATCTAGCTGAACAGAAGCCCTACAACCAGGGAACTGAAGGAGCATCGAGACTGGTAGGAAGGGCGGAGACGCAGGTAGATCGGGGCTGAATTGCGGAGATGCGGCTGCAGGCCCACACCCGGTGCCACGGTTTAAACCCGGGAAGGGTATCTCAGCGGTGGAGGTTTCCTGGAGGAGCAAGGGGTCCCAGCCCCACATCAGGCCCCCCCAGACCATGGTTCCAGTGATGGGAAAAGAAGTCCCCACAGCTTCGGGCTATAAAGACAGCAGGGATTGGGGCTGAGTGGAATGGAGGCTGTGGGAGCCCCCGGCATCCCTCTTAAAGGGCCCACACACAGACTTACTCATACGCGCTCCCTCTGAGCCCAGTGCTAGGCAGCAGCTTGAAAGGAACCTGGGACATTCGAGGAGTAATTAACTTGCTTGGAATCAGGGCGAGAGCTGAAGGGGCAGCTTTCTCTCAGATAAAAGAGCTGGCAGAGGCCATTGCTCCTTTGATGAGCCCTTCCCTCACAAAGCCTGCAGGTAGGCACCTTCTCTAAATCTCCATCAACCTGACTCACACCTTTGGTCCCACCCTGGTGATTCCTGCAGACCCTGCCCCTCACAACTTGTAAGCTCATCCAAGCCATTTCCAGTGGCTTTTCTATGCAAGTGGCCTCTCTAGCTTCATTCTTAAGACTTCCCTAAAATCTCTCAAACAAGCAGCAGCTGGTCTCAGCATGCCCCATACCTCTCCATAAGTGGTCCCAGGAGTGGCACTAGTGGCAGCCTGTACTGGTTCATAGCTTGGGCTCTCCTGGACACCTCCAAGCCCAGCACAAGCAGCAGCCATCTATGGATTGCTGTGTAGCTCATGCTGGGTGGCCCTGGGCAAGGCACAGCAGAGGCTGACTTTGCACCTCCTGAGAGGCCCCACTGAAGCAAATCCTGCTTCACAGGGGTGTCCCCAGCACAGCAGATCTTTGGCTGTAGCTGAAGCTGATCCTCAAAGCCAGTTGGCCTGGGGATCAATTCCTCCCAGTGATTCCAATAGCAACCAAGGCTCAACTACAACAGGACAGTGCACACAGCACACACAGGGGAGCACCTAGAAGGCCCAGCTCAGGTGACTGGGGAGGCTGAGCCACTGGGCCCTACAGGACACCTACTACACAAAGCCACTCTACAAGTTCCAGGAGACATAGCAGCTCTACCTAATACATAGAAACAAACACTTGGAAGCAGCCAAAATGCAGAGGCAAAGAAACACATCACAAATGAAAGAACAGAAGAAATCTCCAGGAAAAGAACTAAATGAAGATCCAAGCAAGCTAACAGATACAGAGTTCAGAATTATGGTTATAAGGATGCTCAAGGATATTAGCAACTCTATTAAGGAAACTAGTGAGACATCAATGACATAATAAAGTACCAATTTGAAATGAAGGCTACACGAACTGAAAAGAAGAATAATTTACATGGAATCAACAGTAGAGTAGAGGACGCTGAGAATCAAATCAGCAATTTGGAACATGAGGAAACAAAAAACACCCAACCAGAAGAGCAAAAAGAAAAAGAATCCAGAAATATGAAGATAGTGTAAGGAGTCTCTGGGACAACTTCAAGCAGACCAACATTTGCATTATGAGGATACCAGAAGGGGAAGAAAGAAAGCAAGGAATTGAAAACCTATTTGAAAAAATAATGACAGAAAACTTCCCCTACCTGGAGAAAGAAATAGACTTACAAGTCCAGGAAGCACAGAGGGTCCCAAACAAGAGGAACCCAAAGAGGCCCACAGCAAGACACATCATAATTAAAATGCCAAAGGTTAAAGACAAAGAGAGAATCTTCAAAGCAGCAAGAGAAAAGCAGTTAGTTATTTACAAGGGAGCACCCATAAGGCTGGTGTCTGATTTCTCAACAGAAACTTTGCAGGCCAGAAGGGAGTTGCAAGAAATATTCAAAGTGATGAAAAGCAAGAACCTACAACCAAGACCACTGTACCCAGAAAAGCTATCATTTAAAATTGAAGGTCAGATAAAAAGCTTCACAGAGAAGAAAAAGCTAAAGGAGTTCATCACCACCAATTCAGTATTACATGAAATGTTGAAGGGTCTTCTTTAAGAAGCAGCTAATGAACAAAATAATCTGACAAAATAGACCCAGAGTAACCAAAGGTGTTATATGCATAACCCATGGACACAGACAATTACAGGGTGAAGGCCTGAGGACGGGGTGGGAGCAAGGTGAAGGGGGTCAATAGGGGAAATAAATGGGACACCTGTAATCCTTTCAACAATAAAGAGAAATTAAAATAAAATAAATTAATTAATTAAATAAAAATAAATCCCAGATAAAGAAGTACAAATTGGTAGTTACAAAATATCCACAGGGATATAAAGTAAAGCATAGGAAATATAGTCAATAATGTCATAACTATGTATGGTGCCAGGTGGGTACTGGAAATATAGGGGGGACCATTTTGTAAAGTATAAGATTGTTTAACCACTATGCTGTGCACCTAAAACTAATACAAAATAACACTGAATGTAAACTGTGACTAAAAAATAAAAAATATATATTAAAAATAAATAGATAAGTAAGTCCTAGAGAATAAGTGTTTTATTGAGTGTTCCTCATGAACTCTGTGCCGATTATTAAGTACGGGTTTGACGTGCTATTTTCACAGGTGTACTTTATGTTTTAAAGCTAGTTGAGCCCTAGACGGTTTCGCTCAGTGGTTAGAGCGTCAGCCCGAGGACTGAAGGGTCTCAGGCTTGATTCTGGCCAAGGGCACGTCCCTTGGTTGCAGGCTTGGCCTGGTCAGAGCGTGAGCAGGAGGCAACCACTGTATGTGTCTCACACTGATGTTGATGTCTCTCTCTCCCTCCAACTCTCTGTGCAAAAGCAATGGAAAAAATATCTTTGGGGGAGGAAAAAACCCACAAAACTAGTTGAATACTTCTTTCAACTCTTTCAAAAGCTGAAATACTTTTTATAAAAGTATTCATCTATCTTCCTGCAGAAGTTTCTAAAGAGAATTTAATACTCCCTCTTTGTTAATACTATAGAATTAAGAAGAGTAAGTGTATAAACAGAACTCCAACTGGGCTATTATCCATGTCTCTAGCCAGTGTTTTATCCAAAGTGGTGCCTCCTTGTCCCTCATCAAGGTTATTAGAGAACAGCCTTCACTGGGGATATGAAAGAGGCATCACCTTCATATCCCCAACATCACACCTTCCTGCCTGACCACAGGCCACCGTCCTCACTATGTTTTGCATATGTTTATGTCCTTTACTCAGCAGAACACTCAGTGCTTCCGCAGCCACTAGGTTTGGAGGAGGTGGGTGTCAGGTGTTAGCAGAAGCCCAACTCCATGCTGCCTCCCCCCTCATTCACTGAGCCCCTGTAGTGGGCAGGATCCCCAAGTGCTCACTGCTGCTTGGGGACATGGAGAAGGATCCTTCAGGCTCCAAACACAGTTTTTACTTCCTTCATGGCAATCATTCTAGTTATAATTACATATTTATCTGTGTGTTTACTAACTTTAATATCTCCACTAGACTGTAAGCTCTATGAGGGCAGGGAGCTGGTCAGTTGTGTTCTCTGGTGCATAATTTGTGTTTAACTCAGTGCCTGGCACTTAGTAGGTCCTCATAAATATCTGTTGAATAAATCAATAAGTGAATAAATGTACCAGGCAAGAGAGAAAACTGGAGAAGGCAGAGAGGACTTCCTGGTGGAGGTGACAACCTGGGTTTGAAAAATGAATGAATGCCTACAAGACAAATTTGCAGGTACTTCTGGGGAGGCGTCACAGCTAATCTAATTCCAGGGAGCAGATACAGAGTGTACAAAGCAGGGAATAAAACTATACATGTTGGCAGTTGGCAAATCATGAGAATCTTGTAGGCCTTATGTGGAGCTGACCTTTATTTAGAGCCAATGGGGAGATACTAAAGGGTCTGACATGTATAGAAAGAAGAGCCAGTGTCCAGGAGATGATGTCGATTCAAGTTGTGCTCCTGCCATCAACACACCATTAGTCACTTTGAGCAGGCACCGCATGACCTCTCCCATGCCTCAACTATAAAATGAGACGAGTAAGGCTCAGGGCTCAGTGCGGCTACAGCCCCATAAGGGTTTCTCGATCAGCAGAAGTCCCTGTTATTGGACTTGTGAGTTGTGGGCTTAGAGGCCAACACTCCATACTGCTCCTGGAGGGGCTGGTCTTCCAATGTGTTTTCCTTCATTTTCAAAATATTCAACTGAAGACAGTGGCACTATGCCTAAATTCAATGAAGTTTTATTTTGAAAAAAATAATATTCGTGAAAAAAATTATTCTCAAATTAAATTGATGATTATATTTTTTGTCTTCCCTCCTCCCAATTAGGTCAAGAAGTATAGAAAATTTAAGAACATATTTCTTTAAGCTGTGAGTCAATCAGCCAAGCATAAAGTCAGGAAAAAATATGTCATGGATGTGGCTGAATTTCCTAGAATGAAAAAGGCTGGGAGGAAATCCAAGTTTGTATCCTGTGGATCACAGATGTGACAAAATTGCCTAAATAATTTATAGCTCATTTCAGCCTAATAGAATCAGATGGAATGCAAACAAAATATGACTGGGGGCGCGGGGAAAGAAAATCTGTGGCATTTTCCAAAGTACAAAAAAGTATGTTTATTTCTAGAAAAAGAGGCAAATGGAAATTTACTTATTCCAAATTACACTAAGGGGTGAAAAGACATGAGAATTCAAAGAGCTAATATATGGCCATTAACAATACATGTTATCTGCTGATTAACTGTGCAAAGTCAGACAAATTAATTTACTTCTCTGAGGTTTAATTTGATGATCGGTTAAAAAAGAGCAAGGGTATTGATACCTATTGTATTTGTAGAGAAAGTGTGTACAGACTCACTAGGATTTTCTGTTCTGGCTTAGTAGGATACAAAGCAGCAGCCTCCCGAGCTGTAAAGAGGTGAAAATCTCTCAACGCCCCTCCTTAGGGTGCCCAGAGCGTCGCTCAGCCACTACAGGCCCCACTACGTATCTGAACAAGCAGCTCACGGTTTTCTCGGAACCAGCAATTACCTCTAAGAAAATCCAGCTGCAGAATCCAAGTCTAGGCTGGTAGCTGCGGTTTATCTTCTCCCATTCTTACTCCCAGTTCACCTTTCAAAGCACTGGCCACAGACAAGGACACATACACAAACATGCGCATGCATAAACACACACACACACACACACACACGCGCACACGCACACGCGCACCGCAGCCAGCAGCATGTGGGTGTGTGCTCACGAGAACAGGACTCCTCCCTGTCCCATTCAACAAAGACAACATCTACTGCAGGCTGTTTCCTTCCACAGAGCCAGAGAAAGGCCCCATTACAGTAATTATCATCATCATTACTATTATCACATTTTCTCTCACCTCTAAACACGTTCAGATAAATGGCAGTGCATTTAGGGTGTGAGCATGTTCTCAGTTTTACATGGAGCAGAGCTACACTTCAATTCTAAGGATTTATTTGGCAGCTTTACGCCCTCGCTGTCTGCATCCTATTTATCAGTCTTCAGGGAAGGTGATGACTGTAAAGCTCTTCAGCCCTGGGAGAAGGCATTTGCCAGGCTGACAACTGGCACAGCTGAACACTTCCTAGGCCCACCTTTTCGTATCTGTTTACGGGTCTACTTCCTCCATTGCACTGGATTCCTCTGCGACAGTCACCATCTCATGTGAACTTTCTTTTTTTAGTTATAAAGTGATTTAATTAAATTTGTTTTAATGTTCATAAATTGGATATATAAAGAGTTTGCAGCAATATACCAGTCCCTTATACCTTATTTTATTTATCTAAATTTAATTTATTGGGGTAACACTGGTTGGCAAAATCATATGTACAACTCAACAAAACACCATCTACACACTGCATCATGTCCCACTGCCCCAAGCAAAGTCTTTTTCCATCCCTACTTTCTCTCCCTTTGCCCATCTCTACCTGCCCCCCACTCCCTTTCCCTCTGGCTATCACCACACTGTTGTCTGTGTCTGTGTGTTATATATATAACACAAACTCTCTATATATTTTATTAATCCCTTCACCTTCTTTCACCTAGTCCCCCAACTCTCCTTCCCTCTGACAGCTTCAGTCTGTTCCATGTATCCATGCCTCTACCTGGCACATAGATAATCGACATTCAACAAGCATGTGTTGTGGTAGTCAAGGTCAGTGATGAAAGCTGCATATACAGAGTGTCCCCCCAAAAATATATATACACTTTAACAGCTGATAGCTCAATTTTGAAAGTGAACTACTGACTTTATAATTATTCAAAGTGTATGTATACATTTTTTGGGACATCCTATATATTACTGGGGTTCTCAAGCACCCCAACAGTTATTTCAGGGACTTGCTAAGGAAATCTTTTCCTTTTGGTACCCCTCGGAAACACAGTATTTGCAATGTTAATTTGGGGTGGAAAGCCCTCAGTCCTTGAGCATCCAAGAGTATCCTATAAGGGTCCAGCACAGTTGGCCACAATACTGAGGTTTTTAATCAGGACATATGCATACCTTCTGCCCTTCTCTAATTCCACTCATTGCTACTTTCTACTTCTAGGTCTTCTATGATCGTTTGATTTTTGTGCTCAAGGAAACGGAGTATCTTTTATTTTATGGAAATTCTATTTTAATTTTTTTAAGTATTTCAATTCATTAAAATATTTCATAATTTGTTACTATTATTATTATGTAATAGTAATTGTTATTATGGAAGTTATTTTTAATTGAGAAAGACAAATTATTTATTTAATCAATTGGAATCCCCTGTTGCTTTATTTAACTGCATAGTACTGTCTTCTTTCTTTTTTTTCTTATGAGAGATTTGATCCGAATTCTAGTTATTGAGCTGGGCAGTGAGCTAGGCTCATTCGCTGGCTAAGTGATTCCCAAGTTGCAACCCTGCAATTTGTGCAAGTTTAAATGAATTCCAATTTAATCTTCACTGCAACTCAGTGGAGATATTATCCCCTTTTTAACTCTGCTATGTCTTAGACCTTTGGGTCCTTCACAAATAGCTGTAATTGCAATCAGCAAAAATGCCAGAGGGTTATTTTATTATTTCCATGAGAAATAGTCCTCAAGGCTGCATAGGCCTTGGGGTGTCTTTCTTGTAAAACTTGGGGACCTGGACTCTCATTGTGCCGCTTTGTACAGTTTTAAGAATTTTTTGTGGCCCAATACCCTTATTGCTGTCCACAGGAAATGCATCAGTGAGTCTCCACTTGAACAAATCAGAGGCTCAGGTTCATTTAAACAGCATGAACTTTGACTCTGCAAAAGCCCCTGAGAGGCTCTCAAGGATGATGCTAATACAGACTGCATCAAATAGATGAAGAATTTGTCTCAAAATACTAGCTCAGAAGCCTAGGAGGACGCTTTCAAGACCAGAATGGGAAGTGCCCAGGCTAGAGGAGGAAGGACAGAAAGAGCTGGCTGTTTGGGGTCACAGACTTCTGTCTGAGCTGTGCACAAAGGTACCTGAAACTTACTTCCCCTGGGCTGCCCTCCTGTCTTCTTCACTCATCTGTTTTCCTTTGACTTTTATAGCCCCTCCCTCCTCCACCTCTGTCTGGCACTGGTTCCCTCTGCCTGTCTACAGACACAGCTCCTATCTTAGACTCCTCTCCATGGTGATGGCTCTCACCTGGTGCTGGTGACAATCCCCTCCTTTGCCTCAATAGGCCATCTGGTAAGTGCCACTTTGCATGTTGGCTCCACTAACCGTGCCCGTGTCACTGTGCATGGTCCTTTCATAAACTCTTCAATCGCCCCATTGTCTGTGCCAGGTGTTTCCTGCCAGGACTCTGGCTGACAGGTCAGCTCAGAGTGAAAGAGCATGGGGATGGAAGCAGAGATGTGAACTCCAAAGGAGGACCAGAACTCTGGCTCTCGTGAGCCCACTCCTGACCTGGTCCCATCCTTATACTGTGGTATTTCCATTCCATTTCAGCCCCTGGGTGAACCACCCATTTTAAGGCCATTGCGGTTATAGAAAATTTTAAGTGTTGTATAAAAACAGTAAAGTCAAATTCCAATCTGAGAGAGCTTTTTATCTGGCAAATAAAATGGAGATTAATATCTCAATAACTGGAAAAGAGAAAGTCTTGAAATTTTACTGCTACTGTGATATCAAAGGCAACAGACTGCTTGATTCAAACAACATCTAGAATCTAAACGCCATAACAGGATTGAGGAGGCAAGAGGAATTTCGGGGCAGTCTTGAGGGTAGCGAGAGTAAGAAAAATTGAAAGCTGATTCTCTGAGTCTCAGTCACTGCTGCCAAATCCCTCAGTGACTATATATCCAACTGGGGCCCCGCGTTAGTCCCACTGGACACAATGCCTCACTGCAAGAGGTTTAAGAACATTCCTCCTAGGACACACACACAATTTCCATCTCAAGGGGGCGCATGGAAAGGTGCCACCTGCAATTTTTTTCTCCCTAGTCTGAAAGCAATGGCACAGGCTGAGCTGGGACAGAAAATGGCTTAGGTTCAAGTTCTCAGCCGCATAGCTGCCAACCCACACTCCACTTGGCTCAAGCTGGTGATATCACTTCCTTACTTTCATGTGCTTTAAAATTTACTCATAAATGCATGGGGAGAAAAGTTTTAAAAGGGGAAATGAATGAAGAAATTATACCCCCTCAGAGACAAAAGTAGATTTGTACACTCTGCGTCTCCTCTGAGCCAATCTAAACACGGCTCCTTCCCACGCCAGACTTTCTCCACCAAGAAGCAATGCCAGATGCACTAACGACCAGAGAGCCGAAGGCAGATTAAAATCAGAGCGTTCCTAAACAGCTTCGATTTCTGGTCTTTGGTTTTTTTGCATAGGGTTTTTTGTTTGATGTGCTTTTAATCAGCAGTCTGAATCTTCTTGCCAACACCAGTTCCTGAGATTGAAACTTCTTATCTCGCAAGAGCACACAGTTATGTTTCAGGGTTAAATCTGGTAGAAGAGTGAAGCTCTTGGATTGCTTTCCTCTAATTGAGAATAAACGAACTCCTAGCTTTATTTGGAAATGTATGTGACACTCTGCTGCATAAGTGTGTTTTAAATGTTTAAAGAAAAATCAAAGCAAAAATCTTTTAAAAGGCTCCTAAAAGTATCATGGTTCCAAAATATCAACCTAGAGCAACAATGCTATTCACTTAATCAAACACTGGTAAGGAGTTATGAAAATTAAGTACATTAGAAAAATGTTGTTCAAGAAATAATTTTCTGATTAGAAATGAAACTATCAAAGGAATTTCTGAAGAAATGAGAGAAGTCAGAGAAATGAGCTTTCTTCACCTCTATCTGTGGTTCTGAACAAAAATGGAAAAGGTACGAAAAGCTATGCGTTGAAAAAAATAGGGAGGAAGACCAGAGAGATGGAGGGAAGGAAGGGGAATGACAAGATCTCCTCTAGAGTCAGATTCAACTTATAAATTATTTTATATGTGCTGTGGGAGGGAGACATGCAGAGGAGGCAATAAAAGCCACCTGGTAAGTGGCAATCGTAGAACATGAAGGAAAAACAAATCTCTCCTATGCTCACACCATATGCCACACACACTTAACTTAAATTGTCCCACTACAACCTCATGATAATATTACAATGTAGGCAATTATCCTCAATTTTATAGATTAGGAAATCGAGGATCAGAGGGCTTAAGATACTAAGTTGATCCAATTAGTGAGAAATAAGGGTTTCAAACTGAGATCTGGATTATTCCTAAACCTGTCCTTTTCTCACAGTCCACATGCCTTTGGAATCCAAAGCTAATATTAAGTGTGTGTGTGTGTGTGTATGCATGTGTGCACGTAGGTGGATATTTCAGCCCTTCGCTGCTTTCTGGTTTTGTCACAGAAACACACTGAGAGCAGATAAGACCCAGTAATTTGGAGGGTGCCAAGCAAGGCACTGCTGTGATCGTCTAGAAAATCTGAGCCCCGAGGCCTGTGACAGAGGGCAGGCACCGTTGATTCACTTTGCCAGATAAATGCAGGCACAAGTAGTCTACAGTGCACAGGAATCAGCAGGGTGTGTGGCACAGAACATGCGTTCCTTGTCAAGCGTTCTGTTTGCACGAGTGGTTTCAGATGGTCCACTCACTCTGACAACCAGCCTCTGGAAGAACAGGCATATATCCATGTCTACCACCCAGAACAGGGTAAGGCATAGCAATTTATTTGACTGATCTTATTGAACTGTTAATCAAAATTACATTTGAGAAGCCTTGAGAGGAGGACAATGATTATTCTTAATACAAGAAATTAAACACTGTGATGAAACTGCCCATTTTAGTCAGAAGGATAAGAGCACATTCCCATTCTAGTGACCACAGGGGCACAGTGAGTAAGCTAAGTGGGTGGCTAAATGGGGCAGAGGCTTTCCAAATTTTAACCTACACTCGCTCTGTAACTTGGTATTGCTCTAAGCTTTCATTTATAATAGTCAACTATTTATCTATGAACTTTTTTTAAATCATTTTTATTTTTCAATTACAGTTGACATACAAATTATATTAGTCTCAGATATACATCCCAGTAATATTAGACATTATATAACTTATGATCATTCCAATACATCTCATACCCATATATAGTTATTAGAATATTATTGACTACATCCTCTATGCTGCACTTTACATCTCTATGACTGTTGTGTAACAACCAATTTGTACTTCTTAATCCCATCACCTTTTTCACTGTCCCCCCAAATCCCTTCCCATCTGACAACTGTCAAAAGGGTCTCCGTATCTATGAGTCTGTTTCTGTTCTGCTAGTTTATTTTGTTTTTTAGATTCAAGTGTTGATAAATATGTATTTATTGTCATTTTATTGTTCATATTTTTTATCTTTTTCCCCACTTCTTAAAGAAGACCCTTTAACATTTCCTGTAGTGCTGCTCCAGTGGTGATGAACTCCGTTAACTTTTTGTCTGAGAAGCTCTTTATCTGACCTTCAGTTCTAAATGATAGCTTTGCTGGGTAGAGCAATCTTGGTTGTAGGTTCTTGTTTTTCATCACTTTGAATATTTCTTGCCACTCCCTTCTGGCCTGCAAGGTTTCTGTTGAGGAATCAGCTGACAGTCATATGGGTGCTCCCTTGTAGGTAACTAACTGCTTTTCTCTTGCTGCTTTGAAGATTCTCTCTTTGTCTTCAACCTTTGGCATTTTAATTATGATGTGTCTTGCTGTGGGCCTCCTTGGGTTCCTCTTGTTTGGGACCCTCTGTGCTTCCTGGACTTGTAAGTCTATTTCTTTCCCAGGTAGGGGAAGTTTTCTGTCACTATTTTTTCAAAAAGGTTTTCAATTTCTTGCTCTCTCTCTTCTCCTTCCAGCACCACTATGATGTAAATGCTGATATGCTTAAAATTGTCCCAGAGGCTCCTTACACTATGCTCATTTATTTTTGGATTCTTTTTGCTGTTCTGATTGGGTGTTTTTCGCCTCCTTATTTTCCAAATCTCTGATTTGCTCCTCTGATTTGTCTACTCCACTGTTGATTCCCTGTAAATTATTTTTCATTTCAGTTAGTGTATCTTTCATTTCTGACTGGTTCTTTTTTATAGTTTCTATGTCCTTTTTTATGCTGCTGAAGTTCTCCCTCAGTTCATTGAGCATCCTTCTAACAAGTGTTATAAACTCTGTGTCTAGTAGATGGCTTGTCTCCATTTTGTTTAGTACTTTTTTCTGGAGTTTTGTTCTGCTCTTTCATATTGGACATGTTTTTTTGTCTCCTCATTTTGGCAGCCTCCCTGTCTTTGTTACTATGTAATAAGTAGAGCTGCTATGTCTCCCAGACTTGGTAGGGTGGCCTAATGTAGTAGATGTCCTGTAGGGCCCAGTGGCACCGCCTCCCTGCTCACCTGAGCTGGGCACTCTAGGTGCCCACCCCCTTGTGGGTTGTGTACACCATCCTATTGTAGCTGAGCCTTGATTACTGTTGGCACATCAATGGGAGGGATTTACCTCCAGGCCAATTGGCTGCAAGGATTGGCTGTGACCACTGTGGAGGATCAGCTGTGCTGGCCTCCCCCACCCCCATGGAGCAGGGCTTACTTCAGCAGGGCCAGGGACCAAGTCTGCAACCAAGGTACGTGCCCCTTGGCCAGAACTGAACCTGGGACCCTTCAGTCTGCGGGCCAATGATCTGACCACTAAGCCAAACTGGCTAGGGTTAGATTTTTTGTTAAAAGAAAAGATGTTATGTTTTTTCATACAGTGAATCACACTCACTAAACAGTATGATTCACACAGTATTGTCACACAAAAGACAGTCCTCCCCTCTGCAATCTAAAATGAATGAAGAGAAGAAAGCACAAAAATCCCACAGTTCTGCACAGTAAAGATCCAAATATTTTAAAGTAGCATTTTAAAAAGACTATACTTCACCATACTTTATCAAATAAATTACAGAGAAATGTTTGGCTTGCTTCAAGGTTATGATATATGAAAGTAATAAATTTAGTATGCTTTGCTACAGCTAAGAAAAAAGTGAGATTTACTGGTACACTTGAGCTTCTAGAGAAACTACTATTAATAGTGGATTTGATTCCTG
This sequence comes from Miniopterus natalensis, assembly GCF_054644295.1. Classification (NCBI taxonomy): domain Eukaryota; kingdom Metazoa; phylum Chordata; class Mammalia; order Chiroptera; family Miniopteridae; genus Miniopterus; species Miniopterus natalensis. The sequence continues at coordinate 153,122,533 of NC_142082.1, read as the reverse complement.
TTATCTGTTAATGTGCCCATCCAAAATCAAAGTGTCTTCCACAATCAAGACACCTTGCATGTCCTTGAATAAGACCCACTTTCTTGCTTCTGAAACACGTGGTGTTAAAAGTTGGATGGATCATTATGTTTCATCAGAAGTTGTTAAAAGCTCTTTTTCCAAATGACTGACTTGATTAAATAATGCTCTTCCTTTGCCATTAAATGTGCATTCAAACAGCCTACTTAAAAGGGCAAATTTAATGGACTAATGAATGTAGCCAAGGATGGAAACAAAGGCCGTGTATTTTAAAATAGTATCAAATACTTGTAATTTTCTGAGTTCAGACATTCAAATACCCATTGTTTCATTAGGGCTGTTTTGCACCAAATAGCAACATAAATCTTTGAAATGTATAAAAGAGAGAAGCAGTTTTAAATGATCTGTATAAGGCTTGACATAAAGATACAAGTAAGAATTTGACCATATAATCCCTAATTGGGAGCCATTTTCCCTTGGAAAATTCTTACAAGGTAACGGGGGAGGGAGGGGAATGCTTTAGACAGAAAAACAAAGGGTAAAAGTATTTCTCCAACAAGCCTTGGCACTGAGTTATTCCCAAGAGAAGGCACCGTCATCATGAGCAGAAAACTAGAGTTCACTAGCCAGTCACCCAAATCAAAAGGAACTGTGCTCGCCCAGAATGGGGAGAATTTACTATACACCCCATGTGAGAACTCACAAGGCTGCTTAGAACACAGTAAACACTTTGTGAAGTCCTCTAGTTAAAAAAAAAGTTTAACTAGTGCTTCTGAAATGCAGATCTTTATTTAGGGTAACCTTACTTAATGGCCTGTATGATGCTAGAATGTGTTTTGAAAAGTGCTGGTATATGGTATGAGCTGCTCAAGCAGAAAGAAGTCAAACTTCCCACCTTAGGAGTTTCTGTTACTCGTCCCCAAAACTCATCTCGCTCTCCAGAAACAAAGTTCCCTGCATCTCAGCTAGAGCCTTCATGCTACAGTTGAAACACATTTTCTGTTGTTCATCCCTGGTAGATATAAGAGTTGGTCACCATTTTCCAGTTAAAAAAAAAATCACTACACAATTAGAGAACTTTAGTAAGCCATCCATCAGCATAGTCTTGGCTCCAGCCAGAAGTCCTGCGAGCAAGGAGGTTCCCTGGCAGGTCAGAGGCATGTTTAGATTGCATCTGTGTTCAGAAGGATAATCCTCCCAGAGGTGGGAAGGATAGGGTGCAGAGAATGGAAGTAGAGAAAGCCAGCCTCTTCCAGGCAGCGACTGGGCTTTATTTATTTTTATTCTCTGTAGTCAGTATATTGCTTGGAACCAGTGAGTGGTCAATAAATTAAATATCTAACTTTTTATCTTACTGTTTCCTCTCCGAGTACACCATCCTGCACCTACAAATTCCCTACAAAGTTCTTTTGCTTATCTCTAAATACTCTACCAGCTTTTCAGACCAGTTTCCTTTTCCATCACAGCTCTAGAGGTGGCTGCTACGACTGGTCAGCCTACTCAGTCCCCTCTTGTCTGTGGGAGGCACAGAAAGTACAGGCGCATGGAGGGGACTGCGGGACACGCCGCCCAATTCATTTGCCTTGTCAAAGTACTCTTGAAAATTTTCCCATCCTAAGCAATGGTTGTCCTGGTAGAACATGGTCACTGATTACTCATTCATTCAACAAATACATATTGTTGCTGTCTCTTTATAGTTTCTCTGGGCATTGTGCTTATAGGCAATCACTTAAGGAATCTAGCCATCAATCACTTTCTGTCTCCCTTTTATTATCCAGACAGTATTCTACATTCTTTGGACTACATCAGTCAGTAAAACAGACACACACACACAAAATCTCTACCCTTTGAGAGGAGAGAGAGAGAGAGAGAGAGAGAGAGAGAGAGAGAGAGAGAGAGAGAGAATGCCTAGGATGGGGTATCTGCAATATAAAGTGGATTGCAACTGTAAACATGGTGGTCAGTGTAGGCCACATTGGGAAGGTGGTAATTAAGCAAAGGAAATGAGGGAGTCAGCCACAGAACTCGTTTCATAGTAGGCAATGAGTTCAGGCAGGAACAGGAGAGATAATGGACTGGGGGTGGGTTGGGGCCAGATCATATAAAACCTTTCTAGGCCATTATAAAGACTAGGAGTGATTTTTACTTTGAGGGAAACAAGGAGCCATGAGGGACAAGCTCTGACTTTCATTTTTAAAGACGCATTCTGGCCACTGTGTTGAGAATAGATGGGACCACTGGCACAAAGGAGAAGCAGGGAGATCTGGTAGGCAGCTATGGCAATAGTCCAGGGGAGAGAGGATGGTGGCTTGGACCAGAGTAATAATAGTGAAGTTGGAGAAAAATTGCCTGATTCTAGATACATTTTGAAAGTATAGTTGACAGGACTTATTGATGGATTGGATATGATATTAGAGAGAAAGAGAGGAAACAAGGAAACCACAAGAATTTTGGTTTGGGTAACTAGTAGAATGCACTGAGATTAAAAAAACAAAAACGCCCCCACTATCTCAGAGACAGTGAATGGGTAAGTTCAGGAGTTAAATTTCAGAATGTTGAGTCTGAAACCTCCATGTAGAAATTCATACCTTCCTTTCAGAACAACCCTAGGTACCATATATATTATTTCATTTATTCTTATTATATTTCAGCTTGGAAACAAGTTTTAAGACCTTATAGTCAACACGTTAATGTGTAACAGTGTAGACATAGAAACATTAAAGCTCTTATTACAAACTTTCTACTACTCTATGCTGCCTCTTTAGGCAAAGCATGTGTAAAAATAAGGAATTTTAGGGTTTTTTATGGGGGGGGGTGGTTCTCTCCAGTTGTATTTATCACAATTGTCATCCCTTTATAAGGTCATTGGGCCTTATACAAATAGCAAATCACCTAAAGAATTTGGCAATCAATCACTTCAGTCTCCTTTGTATTTTCCAATACAATAATTAATTTCAAATGAGCTTTCTGTTTAGAGGAACTTATTCTAGCTGTTTTTATTTCTGGGAGTCCCAATTACATATTTCATGGTTTTCATAGAACAAGATGGAAAAAGATGTGCTCCTTTAAACAGAAATTTTATGATCTGAATGTAAATAGTAAGGACAAATGGTTCCAGGAGTAACTAAAATGTCTTTTACCTTTTTAAGAGTTTAATAACAATGAGAAGCATTGTATGGCTAAGTGGTATAATAAATTGCTTTTAAGAGAGTATGAATAATTCAGTTAAAAGAAATCAAAAGTTAAAAGTGAAGATTATCACTCAAGAGGTGGCAATTATTGTGAGTAAAGCAAATAATAATATAGGCTATACAACCTTGCTGAGAATCATAAAGCATGCTATCAAGAAAAAGAAATAAAGCTGTTACTGATGTCGGAAAACTCCTTTTTTTTCCAGTACACAACTAATTCTTCCATTAATAAATTCAGCAAGTCTGCCAACTAAGGTATAAATATCAGAGGGATAGGTAAATCATTTTCTTATTAAAAAGTGTGACTTGTGGAAATGTAACTGCCCTGTGAAGGCAAAGAATAAAACAATCTATTTAATGATGTGGAAAACTCCAGCCAGGCCTAGATCCAAAACCAAGCAGAGAACCTCAGGCCCAGCTGAACTGCGCATTACATGGAACCTGAGGAAGAAACATTTGCATAAGGTTCAGATCCAGCACAAAGGGATCAACTCCACAGGTGACATATTAATAACGGACACAAAGGAATGCCTTGGGAGGACTTGGTTCAAGGGCCTCTGATTTTCAGGTAGCCACTGAATTAGAAGTTGCATTTCTAGAGTCTCTCGTTCCAACACTCATCACCGAGTGGAACACAGAAATCCAGCAATGACAGTGGGTTTTAAGAACAAAAGAAAAGAAGATGATTATTTCTTATATCCCTGCCTATTTTTGCTAAACTTTCAAATACCTTTAAAGACATCTATAATATTTCTATTGTTTGGTGTTTTAGGTGACAACTCCAATATTCATTTGTAAATAAGTCAGAAACCTTACCCAAGAATATTTCTTTCCATTGCTGTTCAGAGAGAGTGGATGGGAGAAAAAGAGAGAGAGAGAAACACTGATGTGAGAGAGACACATTGACTGGCTGCCTCCAGTACACTCTGGGACCGGAGCCAAGGATCGAGCCTGCAACCAAGGTATGTGCCCTTAGTCAGAACCGAACCCAGCACCCTTCGGTCTGAAGCCCAATGCGCTAACCAACCACTGAACCAGCCAGCTAACAGAGTAGTTTATGTTAGGATTCTACCCTTCTGTTACATTTGAACATACCTACTTCCAAATTCCAAAAGTAGCCAAAGCATTAAAAACTTGAAAACATTTTACTACCATTAGCTCATAGATCAAGAATTTAACCTATTACTTAGAATGGGAACTAAAAGGAGGTTGGTGGGGGAGGTGGGGTGGGCAGGAGTCATCTTCAGTAGCATTACAAGTATTTTTGATCATGTAAAGCATGACTGTACATTGACTACACACATACACACACACACACACACACACATATATATATATGTAGAATCAAAAAAGGCAGTCAACTGGATTATGTTTTTTCCCTACAAAATAGAGACTGGAGCCTTATTGTGCTCCTGACATTAATCTGTGACAATTTTATGATGACAACAAAGACTATAAAGACACTTGTCAGGTTCTCAATGCTTTGCATGAGCCCATCACTGTGCCAAGTGTCCTAAGTGGCTTACCCTGGTTCAACCTCTGGTGACCCTACACTATCGTGCAGGAACAAGGCTGAATGAGGTGACTCACAGCCGGTCAGTGGCAGAGCCTGGCCTCAGCCTCAGCTCACTGCCAATAACCCCACTCCACAGCCTCCCCTCCTCCAGCCTCAGGACTCTTGATCTGGAACCTTGGGCAGTGCCCCTCCACGTGTACACCTGGGCTGCTTCCAACACAGAGGGGTCTGGCTCCTACCTGAGGTTTGTGGTGATGAATTTAAAGTAGACTACCAAGTAAAATTAGGGTGACAGACATAAGTCACAATTTGCATCACACAGAGCAAAGCAAGGGTGATAAAAGTATGTAGGAAAAAGCTGTCACAATGCCTCTTTAAATATGTTCCATTTTACAATGTGTTACAAATGTACCTTCTCTCTTTTCCAACACTGCATCCGGTGAAGCAGTAAGCTCATTTTCAAACTCTCAGCAGAAAAATGATAAAAACAATAATCTCAGCTTTGGAGCATGGCCTAAGGGCTAAAGTTATCTACAGCTACTGACCTGGAAAATCAAGACCCAAATAGCAGGGCATTATCACCATAGGTAAAAGGTGGCAGGGGGAGAAGCCAGCTGAGCAGTGACAAGAGGCTGGATCAGCCGGGCCGGCCAAACCGGAAACAGAGAGGCACCCAGACAGTGGCTACTCCCATGGCACCGGTGCTCATGCACAGATGAACCCTGTCAAGGTATGGTCAAGATCTCTTCCGTCAGTGATTACAATGGTCCCAAAGCAGGACAGACTGGATGGGCTGTAAATGGGCTCAAAAAAAATGAACCTTTAATAGTATGAGGAGGATTTTCATGAATTGAGGACAGAAAAATGATGGAGAACATACAGCTTGCAGAGAACAGAAACTGAAAAGAGAGTGTAGTCCAGAAATTCCAAGGGGGAAAAAAATCAACTTTGGCTCAGAGCTATTCACCATTAAAGACAACCTTCATTCCTCAAGATCAATTTTATTTTACCACCTGGTGTATTAAAACAACATGCTTATTTTACCAGGTTTCATCATGGCCGTTCTGGAATTTAAAAACCACAGTAATCTATGTGCCACAATAACTTAATCTATTATTTGGCTGAACAAACTGCCAAATAATTTTTAGAAATCTGAAAGCCTGTTCCATTCAGTTGTGTGGATCTGTGACAATACAATGTTCTGTACCAGGGGTCAGCTAATTTATGATACAATGGCAGAACTGAATGATTGTGACAGACCGTGCGAACAGCAAAGCCTCAAATATTTACAATCTGGTTCTTTGCAAAAAAAAAAAAAAAGTTTTTCCATTTCCTGGTCTATCCCATTATATTGTACTTTTTCTCTTAAGTTGCTCCAAGTCCTTTTTGAAATGAGCTAGAAATGTCAATGAGCAAATACTCTCTCTCCAGTAGTAGCTCTCATTCTATTACCTCCTTGTTGAGATATGTGGGGGTTTAACGACAGAGAGATCTAAGGCTGGCAGTGGCTGTCTGCCCACTGGATCTGTGTGTTCTTTTATCCAGTATGTTGATGGGGGCTGTGACTTGGATTAGCATGGAGACTAATTGAGCCAAGGCTGGGAACAGACATGAAGGGAGATCCTGAGATGACTGCATCTCCCCTAAGTGAGCAGATACATTAGTTCCACCCCATCCTATCCCTCCACTTTCACCAAGATGTCACCCATGGTCACCTCCATTGGTCAGTCTACAGATTTGTCCCCCTGTAGACGTGAAAATTTGACTCTTTTTCCAGGGCCCAGAGATATGGCCTGGATTTGTGCTGGTTTCAAGGGAATGATGTGGAAGACAGTGAACAGAGTGGGATAAAACTGTGACCACCCCCTCCACTAAAATTAAAAACAAAACGAAGCACTTGAAAGCCCCATACTTGGGGGAGGGGACCTCCACTGACTAATGTCCATTCTCATAAGACATCTCACCCTTGAGATCATTATTAGAAAGTGGGGTGTTATTAACCTCCCTCTTTTTCCCTCAGGTATTACTTTTATAAGTATGCCACAAGATTATAAAAAGTACAAAAATACCTTAAAATCTTAAGACACTCTGTGAGAATGTAACAAAGACTCAACAACAAATAGATTACTCTTAAATGTGACTTGGTGGTATTTCCTCTGTAATGCAGGACAATCACATTAGAGGACATGGGAAAAGGGCAACTATAAAGAGTGGGACCAATGGTACTAACTCCTCTAAACAATCCAAATCAGACTGGCTGCCTTCCTGATATACATCACTATTTACTGCAAGTCAACAGTCTGATGTACAGTCTGAGTGAGTCATAAAGAAAAACCCAAGTGCATTCTCAGCCTATGGCTGTCCTGGTGCATAAACAGTCACTGCCCATAGAAGAAAACGGAATAACCAGACTTCATGATTTTAATATTCTTTATCTCTACTGGACATGCCTTTCAAGAGAGTGATTATATCATCACAAACACTAGGAGCAAATTAGTTCACTTTCAAATTCACTGTTATAAAGAATTCAGTCTAGCCCTAGCCAGTTTGGCTCAGTGGTTAGAGTGCTGGCCTACAGACTGAAGGGTCCTGAGTTCGATTCCAGCCAAGGGCATGTACCTTGGTTGCAGGCTCGGCCCTGGTCAGGGTGCATGCGGGAGGCAACCAATTGACGTGTCTCTTTCACATCAATGTTTCTCTCTCTCCGTCTCTCTCTCTCTCTCTCTCTCTGTCCCCTCCACTCTCTCTGAAAAGCAATGGAAAAAATATCCTTAGGTGAGAATTGAAAAAAAAGAATTCAATCTAATAATGAATTTCTAGATTGTTCTCTACGTTATGCTATATAAACTCAAATGAATTCCTAGTGAGTGAAGGGTGAGGAGTGCAGGAGGAGATGAAAACGAGGCACAAAGTAAGACAAAGTCTACATTTAAATTCTTCAAGGTGCCAGGTGATAAACAATAAACTACTTGAGGTCTGAAATTTCTTATGCCATGGAACTAGGAAAAATGAGAAACCTCTAAATTAACCCTGCAGTTCCCTCGAGAGAGAGCAAACTCTGAGATTCTGTGGCCTGGCTCCTCGACCCGATCCCGGCCGAGCGCGTGTCCAGAGCCGAGCACCTGCTCCTGAGCTGCCCGCTTACAGGGACACTCCAGCGGAGTGTGGGAGGGGCCCGGGAGGGCATGCCCTCTCTAATGGTACCGAACTTAACTGACTTGTATAAAGACAGAATTTGTTTTTGTCTTTAGTGAGTGTAAAAATGTATAAGAACAAATGTTCAAAGGAAGCCTACAGAGGGGTGATCGGGAAAGAACAAACCTGCTGTGTGTGTTTTATTACATGTGTTAATTACATATGTTAATTTGTAGCTTTGTAAAGTCCATTGTTAAAAATATTAATTAAAAAGTGAAATAAGTATAAGTACAGTTGTAACCAGTAGATTACGTCACCTTCCTCTAGAGCCCTAGTTGATAACAAAGATAACAAATATTCTATTATTTCAATACCTTTTATTTAAAAGACTGTCCTTTCTCCACTGAATAACCTAAGTAACTTAGGCAAAAGCCAACTGATCATGTAAATGTGAGTTTAAATATAGAATCTCAATTCTCTTCCATTTTCTGTTGACTATTTTTTTCTATTCAGTATTATTTTCCCTGAGTTTGGGTCACACCCTCCTGGGTTACATGTCCAGTAATCTTATTAAAAACTAGCCATTATATGCCATACCTGGTAGTGACTCTATTCTAGTTTGTTCTTCTGAAATATGCTGGCTTTCCTGTTTTATTATCTGATGAACTTGCCTGGGCTCAAATTGAAAAACTTGTTTTTCTGCAGAGAGCTGAATTTTTTGCTCAGGTTTTTTTGTTTGTTTTCTTTTGCCTGCATCTCTGGGGGATTTCTCTTGTGCCTGCATAGTCTGTGATCAGCCAATGATTTCAACAGAGGTTATACATGGACAACTTAAGCCAGTGAAGTGTTGTCTACCCTCTGCCACCCAAACTATGTATGGGTTGAAGAACTCATTCAAATTCGCAGCAAATAAGTCTCCCCAGGCTTTCAATTTTGCTTGTGCTCCCTCAGGAATTCCATATACACATGCTGTTTAGCAGTCAGCCATGAATGTGAAGAGAGCACATTATCTCAGCCCTTATATAGCTCTTGCTTTTAAAATCACCCCCTTAAATTTCTAGCTGCTCTGATACTCTCCGAAACCACATCAGCCACCCCTAGCCAGTACATCTGTTTTTAACACGGGGGGGGGGGGGGGGCATGAGAATATCCTTAGGCATCTTACGCAATTCAGTAGCAGTTTTTCATAAGTTACCATTTTCAAGTTCTTCGCGGTCCTTGATCATTTTTGAAATGATTGTATTCCGTAATTTTTCTAGTTTTATACTATTTCTTATGAAGTGAAGATCACCCAACCGAGGCAGGCAGCCTTCAGTGGAAGTAGAGTCTTAACCATAATTTAAGCACTTATGAATATATTATCATTATCTCATTTAACATTACATGAAATAAAAAAGATTATTCAAAAAATTAGCCAACCACAGTAGCAGGAGAAACATTTCTTGTATGCAAACATTAAATTTCAGATCTAATTCTACAGGGTTGGTAGAAATAGTAAAAGAAATATAATTAAGGTGACCATGGTCTGTTAACCCCACTAAGGTCTTTAAAATATACATTACCTACCAGGGAAAATTTAAATACATGAGGTTTTTTAGACAAAAGGGTAGATTCAGTTTAGACCCAGACCTTCTGGTGAGGGGGAAAAAAGCATTATTGAGTATAGAGTAGCCTTTTGAAATGCAGAGTCCCTTTACATTTTAGAAAATTACCTTGAAGGCTGCTAAACAATGCAGGCCCAGTAAGGCCATCACAACTGCCAGAAGGATGGTGGCTAAGTTCCGTGTGTCCCAGATGGTCTCTACCAGAGGGATGCTGCCCACCTGCCAGTCATAGCACAGGGTGACAGGTGCAAGCAGAAGCCACATGTTGAAGGCCAAGAGGTAGGAATAGGTGAGGAATCTACAAAGAGAAGAAGAATCACTGAAACATAACTCAAGATGCATGACATTTTGTAAACATTCATTCACTGTTTCTATTAAATTGCCAACATTATCCTACAGGAAAAGACAAGGTAGTATGGAATTTCTTTAGTCATTATATTGAACATTTTGGAAAATACCTAATAGTTTCTAGTCACTGTGGTAGACGCTGGCCTTTCAGTGGTGAGCAAGTAAAGACCTAGATTCCATGACATATACTTTAGAAGTATCATGCAGATAAATACATAATGACCTGAGATAAATGTTAAGAAGGGAAAGTTTGACGAAAGCATTTGACAGGAATGCTGCCCTGTTGCCTATGATTCCCTGGGTAAGAGACGTCTGAACTGTCCATTTTTAATAGTCCCCAGAACCCTGGAATAGATATAAAAATATTTACTTATTTTAATAACAGATTATCATCTTATAGCAAGTTGATTCTTATTGAATTATTTCCAAAAAATCAAAACATCTGTGGTAGAAAAATAATGCTTCTTATTCACAAACGGAGAGACTAGCTATCAGGAGGCAAGTACGAGTGTCCTTGCAAACAGGAGTAGCCAGGAGGACCCCGGGAAGGAAATAATGAATGGGGGTGTTACTAGCATTTCCTGGCTGTGCCTAAGCACTGCGAGCAAGTGGAAAACATCCTAACTGATCTCCTTCCTACTGGGGTAGAGAAAATTGAATTTATTTAAATTTATTAAGTCAACACAAATTCACTAACTAGTGTTCTAGGCCCTGGAGAACTGTAGAATTCTCAGCACATAACAAACTCCATCTAAGCCTCTGTACTAGGGGATGACCAAACCCAGCACTGTTCCTAGGAGCCTAAGGCCACATTCCTAGGATAACCGACCCCAGCCTCCCATGAAAGTGCTTGCCTGAGAAAGCTCATCACAGCCAGAAGAATTACTGCATGTTCTAGCTAACACCTCAGGAGACACCCCTTTTTAGGGTGTTTTCTGCAAAGGGCTTACAGTTGTGAATATGTATCGCTTACAACTCAAAAGTGTCCTTCTCTAAGACTGGAGAGCCACTGCATTAAAATGTCATCATCAGGAAGGACAGGGCCTGTTTCCCAGTCTCTGCGGAGGCCGGAACCCTGATTTTGAACACTGCCAGCCAGCAGACTGGGCAAGCCAAATCGCAGTGGCACTGCCCAACCCTTGGCCACTTGCACTTCTCTAGCTCTGCTGAGCCCCAGCTTGGCCCCCTCTCTCGTTCTCCCTTTGAAGCATCTAGTCATCTTTGCACAAATCATAATGGCACTCAGTTCTTAGCCCTATTGTCAGTAGTTACTAAATAAAATGTTTTCACTGCTTTAGCTAATGTCCAGCTGTGTTTATCTTTGAATCCTAGATGGGATTAAACAGAATAAGTCAATACGTACAATCCAATAGTGAAAACAGGATGTACAGAACTAACGAAGCAGGATGAGATGAGCACCAGGAGAGTGCAGAATGTGAAGAACAGTCGTCGGCTATTGCTCAGATTCTTTTGGAGAAATTTTTTTGATTGGCAAAGTGGTTAGATCAGAGAGCTTCTAAGTTACCTTGCAGTGCCATGAGTCAAGTCACCTTGAATTCCCCTAAACATGTACCTGCTAATTTGGGACATACTTCCCAAATCTTCACAACTGATCTCCTTCCCTTTCTGTATATTCCATATATTCCAGGTTGACAGTCAAAAATCATTAACAATGATCAGGTGAGGCTCAGTGACAGGGATTTTACTCATTGGCCCAACTCTCAAATCAGAACACAGAAATGGGTTTCCCAACACTCCTCTTTGGTGTTTTTTTTATTTTTTTATTTTTATTATTATTATTATTTAATATATCTTTACTGATTTCAGAGAGAGGAAAGGAGAGGGAGAGAGAGAGAGATAGAAACATCAATGATGAGAGAGTCATTGATCGAGCCCGCAACCCAGGCATGTGCCCTGACCAGGAATCGAACCCCGATTGCCTGGATCCCAGGTCAACGCTCAACTGCTAAGCCACTCCCAGCTGGGCCTCTTTGTTATTTCTTTAAAAGTTTGTTTTTATTGATTTCAAAAAGAGGGAGGGAGAGGGAGATAGAAACATCAATGATGAGAGTCATTGATCAGCTTCCTCCTGCAGGCTCCCCACTGGGGATCAAGCCCATTACCCGGGCATGTGCCCTGACCTCTCAGGAATCAAACCGTGACCTCCTAGGTCGACGCCCAACCAGTGAGCAACACCAGCCAGGCTCCTCTCTGTTATTTTTAATAAAATGTTAAAGTGCCAAAAGTGTAGCATATATTGAAGTCTTGAAGAAGTCCAAGCTTTGTTTTTTAATAAAAATGAAAACAAAAACTGCTGTATCCCTTTTAGGCTTGGGCCTGAGAAACTGTCTTATGAGAATGCCAGTTCCGTAGAATGATGATTGGGTCACTTGGTGCGTCTATTTTTCACAGAGCTTCTAAACTACCTAACTCTTAGTTCAGTAAGATTCTCTGTGACAGCTTTAAAGAAGAATGCTGAGCCATCAAACTCAACAGGAAAGTCATGCAGCTTTGTGGCTCAGTTACACCCCAGATCTTAAAAATTACTTTAAGCACAGATCTCTTGGCTCTGAAGGAAAACTTCACCTCTCTTCAGCAGGAAGCAGCTACAGAAGAGACCCTGCACCCCTTTTCTCTGAAAGAACTCAGAGCCAAGATACTTGAGGGGGGAATGTGGTAAGCGGTGAGAGAGATGTGAGCAGAGCAAGGACAATGGGCGAGGTACAGGTCACCAGGGTGAAAGCCCCCAGTCCCTTGCAATGGACAACTGTAGGGTGGGACCCTGCCCCCAGGGTGACCTTTCCTCCCCTAGCAAATTGCTGGTTACTTGGTTTGGACCCCCTGACCTTTCCTCCCTAGAGATAACATCTAGGCCTCTGTGTATTTCAGCTCCAAGCCCAGAAAAGCAGCAAAACCAGACAAGGTGACCCCATGGCTGACCTCAGGACCAGCTGCATTGGATAATGAACCCCTGCCCTGGTGCAGACCAATCATTGGAGACCAGACCCTGAAAGAGCACACCTGGAAAGCTGCTGAATATTCTATTAAGATCTTCCCCTGGGACCTCCCCTAAAATCTCCACCCTTAAGACCCTTAGTAAGGAGGACCAGGCGCACTCTCCTTCCTGGGAGCTGGCCCAAGCCTTTCCCTTCCCTCTCTCCCTCCCCCTCCCTCAGGCGAGTAACCATTACTCTCCTCACTCCCAAGCTCCAAGGGCCCTTCCTTTGCCTCTATAACTTGTTTCCTCAGCCCATCTCTTCTACAAATTACTTCTTCTACCTCTGTGATTTTATAAATGTTCTCTTATAGTATGAAAAAAATATATATCTCTTTTTCTTGATATAACAGTTATAAGAAATGATTATAAATGGCTACAAAAAAACCTGTTAGGTGAAAAGCTGATGGGGTACTTTATAATGAATGGATCAGGCTAAAACAGGTGCCTACCAGCTAATTAATTTAAATGTCACAGAAAGTGAGACTAAAAGCCAGCTGTCCTGATGGATATACGTACATCCCCACCTATGAAGCAGTCTTGTCAAAAAATAAATAAAAATTAAACTTGAATCTGATCAAGCCCTTTATTACCAGTTCACATCAAATAGAGAAAACACTGAAACATGCTAAGGATACCAGGGCATGCAATATGCAAAATTCAGCATGTTGCAAATTCTAAAGAACAAAGGATGGCAGTTTCTTCAACAAATAATGGCAGTGGCTGGGGGTAGGGCAGGTGGCAGAAAGAAGAAAGACACTTATAAATTAAAAGTGTCTTAAAAGATACATCTAACAAAGTACAGGTTTTGTTTAGATGAAAATTCAGACAAACAACTATTAAAAGTAACCACTTAAGAGACAGAAAAAATTGAAACACTGATTGGATATCTGATACTAGAGAATCCCTGTTAATTTTGAAAGTATGATAATGGTGGTGTGGTTCTCTTTTATAAGGATCCTTTTCTTTTAAAAATATACATTAAGAGATATGCATGTAAAAGGAGACTGTAAGGACAGAAAAACGTCCTCCCTTTCCTTTGCTGTGGCCTTCCACAATTTATGAGACACATCTGGTAATTAAACCCCAAGATTGTTGGCTCCTCTGATTCAAATAGCTCCTCTGTTCAAACTGTGGGACAAGATAAGCTACTCTCAAAGCTACATTTTTGCATCCCCCTCCGCCCTGCTGTTTTCACAAGTCAAGGATAATGCGCACCAAGGAGTCTCTGGTTAGTAGAAAGTTCCCTCCCCCCCTTCCCTTTAAACAAGCCTCTTTCGAACTCCTCATAACTTTTGCTCTAAGCATGTTTTACAGGTTTGGGGAAAATACTGATAAGACACCTCCCTGGGACTTCTGCCGGACTGTCTCCTGGAAAGCAAACTGTAACTTTACAAGACAGCCCCTAAAATCTGCTCAACTTCAACAGAAAGCCCCTCTCTTCCTTGTCACCTAGCAACAGCAACCAACTGCTCTTTAAAGTAGAAGCCACTCTTTGTTCCCTGACCTGTATTGACTAGCAATACTTGGCCCTTTCCTCTCTTGAAAGTAAAAATAACTGTCCTCTCTACATCTCTTCTTTTAGTTGTGAATTCTTTCATAACCTGCATCACCAGCCAAACCCTAACGGAGATGATATCTGGTATTTGCTTCAAGGGGACCGGAAACAAGGAGAAAGAAGTGGGTGGGAGTGTGAATGAAATAATGGGCCATGAGCTATGATTGCTGAAACTAGAAAATGGGTATATAGAGGTTCTTTATGCCATTTTCTCTACTTTTGCAGTTTTGATATTTTCCGTAATAAAAACTATATTTTTTAAACAGGTGGACAAGGCAACAACAGAATTGCAACAGAAATACTTCCTTACATTATAGCTGCAAAGGATATGCAGAAATTTTTATTTGAATGTTTTATGTTCACATCTGCCCTTGCCCTGAAAGTTGTCTCAATTTCTTATATTTTCGAGACTTGCAATACCATACAGACCAAAAAAGCAAATAAGGGATATTATTTTTTAAATGTTAGAATTTCTACACCGTTATTTAGATTTTTTTTAAATGCTGTGACTGTTGAGACAGACTATAACCCAAATAGGTTAAAAAAGTATAGTAAATCACAGACTAAAAGCAACTTCCCTTATAACACTAGGTCAAGACTATTAATTTACCACAAAACTAACAACTTTCTGCTTTTAATATATATGTATTGTTTCCAGAAACTTAAGAGACATCATCTACATTTCATTGCATATGAATTCAGATCAGTGTTGATAGTAAACTATTTAAATCTTAATTGAAATACTAAAACAACATGAGAAACTTTTTGTAAATTTAAGCATAGTCACTTGAGATCACACCAAAAGCTAACTGCATTTTAGGAGCTAGTCGAGCTAGCTGTAATCAGCAAACTGAAGTATTTCTTTTTAACTCATTGACTATGAATTACATTTCAAACTAATCATCTTGTTCATTTCTGCGCAAATTTCAGAAATGAAATAATGTGTTGACTTTCTCTGCCCTGCTGGCTTCTCATTTTTAAAGCAGGAGCAAGAACAAAATGGATTATTTACCAATTTTCTACCATGAATTCTGCTAACAGGAGGGAAGCCACTAGTCAATCTTGCCATACAGCACAGAAAGCTAGGAATTATAGCACAGAATAAAAGCTAGAATTAAAGCTAGAATATACAGCACAGAAAGCTAGGAATTCGGTTTAAGCAATTTAGTTATGTATTTTCATTGATAAGCTAGGGACTACATGAACAGGAAACGAAGAGGAGACTGTGGGGAATTGCCATGCATCGCTGGCACCTAATGAAACTACAGCTTTAATCTAAATCTTCACTTTTGTCAAGAAAAAAATTAGAGTCCTTTAAGTGCAAAAATACACATAGATTCTGTTCTTTGCCTTTGAAAACACCTTTCAATTTTTTGCTAAGCCTAAAATATTTCCTTATCCTAGAAAGATGCCTATGATAGGTACATATGAAAAAATCAGGCACTGCAAGCAGAAATAAACAGCACTTGCTTGTTTTATATAAAAAAATCTTACTCCCAAAGAATCCTTCTTTTTCATTCACCCCCCAAGTCCTTCATTGTTTCATAAATAGAGGACATTGGCTAGACTGTCAATATACCAGCCTGGGTGTAAAAGACCTTTACAGCCATAGCGGATGACCACACGCTGCCCTGACTCCGCCTGTACCTACCAGCTTGAATGGTCTGTCCTGCTCTTCCCTATTTTCAACTCCTGAATTACCACCAATGTTTCAAAGGGTCTCCACAGCCTCACTGTGCCCAGCAATGATAGGCCTTTTCCAGGCATGACCTGCTTATATCATCATCAGCATCTTCTGCCTATCGCTTTCCCCAGGACCAGCCAAAGATGCCACTTCCTACACTACCCCTCTCTAGAGGCAGGAGATCTTCACTGGAATTCAATGAAAGTTGAGTAATTACTCTGCACTTTTCTAAGTGCTGAAGGGTAATAAAACCTAGTCCCTTATCCTCTCTCATCGAGCTCAGGTTTAGCTTCCATTGAGCAAACTTATTGTGCACTGGGCACAGGTTTTCAGATTTCCACACAAGAATCCTGCTGCTATACTAACGAACTACACCCAGCATTAAAAACCCCTTAAACATGTCCAGCATTTTCTAGCTCATAAAGTATTTGCATATAAGGGTTATCTAATCCCAACACAGCCTTTATGCAGCAGGCTTACTCATTTTTGCGGTAAGGGAAATAGCCTTAAGGAGGCTGTGACTTGTTGAATGTCCCACCACAAGCCCATAGCACACAGGACACAGTTTTCTGGCTCCACATACAGGTCTCCACTGTATTATATAGTCTTCCGTTAGCATTTTTTATTAAGGTAGAGAATTAAAGGTCATATGATGGATTAAATATTGATATTTCATGGTGAAGTACCTGCTGGAGACCCTGATTTAGTCCTTGAACAGTGCACCCCAGATGAACTTGAGCTTTCATATATACACACACATACATATAACTTCAACTTTTAGTTAAAGCAAGGCTGACATCCATTTGAAACCAGAGAGTAATGTCACCTACAACACAAGAAACGAGCACTGCACAACAAAAGTAGAATCCTTAAAATAAAAGCTTAGGCCTGGCAACTGATTCATTAGGAAAGCAATGTTTTTGCCTTTATGTTCCAATGTTAGCAAATAATTAAAGAACTTCTTTAATTTTTATCAGCTTCTCGGGGATTTAAGATTGTAATGGAAAAACACAATAGGTAGATTTAAAGGATTATATAGTTTTCTTCAAGAAGTTTTCCAACAACTAATCCCTAGTCCAGAGGTAAAATTTGCTACCTCCACAGGCTCCCTCTTCCAATTCCCTCCCCCTCTCTTCTTTCTTGTATTTCTACCCCTCATTCCCAGGGTCCAAAGTACATTAGGTAAATTACTGTTACAGTGCCTTTTCAGTTGGCAAAACTACACTAAATGACCTTTATCATCTCTTTTATCCCCAAGAAGCTACTTTTTAATGAACAATAACACAAAATACATAATGGGGACAACAGCCCCCTTACAGAGAGATCTTCAGCGACAGAGGACACCGCTTATACCTGATACCTGAGAGTTTCAAAAAGAGTGACACACACCACCCTCCAGACACACTTAGGGTGCTGGTCAGATAAAGATTCTCTTACACAATCTTGTGACCTATTTATTCAATCAGAATTTCTGTGACACTAACCAGGAAATCTTTATTTTTAAACTGCTTCCCTGGGTGATGTTGATATTCACTCTGGTTTGGTCATCTTTGCTTTAATAATCAGAGTAACTTCAGTTTCATTTCAAAAAACACACGTATGGAGGACCTCCTAAGACAAGGGCCCTGCTAGTTGCTAAAGCAAGAACAGAGCAATTCATTTTGCATAGATCTCTTTAAATACACAATGTATTTTTTTAAAGAATACATTTTAATTTAATTTGTTATTTTAATTTTTAATTAAATTTGCTCAGAGTTTATTATGAGATAGCCCCCGTTATTAGGAGCTTCTAGAGCTATAAATATTAGGAAAACATAGTGTCCTACAGCTGTAAAGGTCAAAACCTAAGCTTGTGTGCCTGGTTGAAGCTATCAACTGAAAATGTAAAGGCAAAGAAAATTTTAAAAACTTCTTTAGAAAGAAGATGTTGAGTTATAACTTAATATTATTTCATGTCTTGATGTTTTCCTACAAAGTAATACAAGCCTTTGCCTACATTTTTGAACATTAGAAACATATCTACCCATGTGAGCCAATATATTCTACCTGCCTATCCAAGACTACATCTCATGATCAAAACATGATGCAGATGGAAGAACTCTACAATCATTCACTGTAAATCCTATTTTATCTATTTCCTAGATTTGAAGGACAACCATTCACAATATTATAAAAGCAATACTTCTTCCATTAAGTATCTACTGCTATACATCTTGTCCCCTTCAAATCTGGTTAGACAGAAAACCAATTACCAGGCAGCTAAGAGGGGTCTTAATAGTAGAGACATTGTATTATCTCTTCTGCAGGCTCCAGCCCTATGCAGAGGCCACACTTAATTTTGGCTTTTGTTTTTACTTAAGATTTGCAAGACTGAATGTCAAAGTATCACATTTATAAAGAGATACATAAACAGATGAGTAAATCCTGAGCTAAATGACAATAACTCTGGCAGGACAAGTTGCACATAAAATCTATTCTATCACTTCTCAAATGCAAGTCCACTGAAACCACGGAAGCAGAATCTATGGGAATTGGAATCCAGAACTGTGTTTGGTTTAGACAATTGCATCTGGGGAACTTGCTTGTCAAGGAAAGTTGTGCAATTAAAATACAATATCACTTCTGTTCTTTAACTTTTAATTACACTTTTCTTCTCTAGTCAAAAGAAGAAACACTTACAATTCAATGTCATGTCATTCAGTTGGCCCATACACTCTTAATTACAGGTTGGAAAAGTTATTGATCAGTCACATAGAATTACTGATAGCAAATACAAAATGTTCAGATTAAAATGAAAAGGTGAAAGATTAACAGACTTGTTACCAACATATACTGAAGAATGCTCACCCCCCAAATTCTACACTGACCATGATGTGATTTGACATACCCAAAAGTCAAGAAGAAGACATCAAATTCTAAATGGCTTCCAAACTGCTGTTAACATAATTATATTAAAACAAAGTTGAAAAGTATTAAAAACATAACCCTCATACAAATACACAGTGAAAACTAAAGGTTTTATATAACTTCTTAATAAGGGAACCAAAAATTTGACAAAGTCAGTTAAACTGCAAGAGAATTTGAATTAGGCAAAGCCTTCTTAGATACACCACCAAATCATCACAAGCAACATTTAAAAAAAATAGATAAATTGGACTTGACCAAAATGAAAAAAAAAAAAAAATTGTGCTTCAAAAGACACAGTTAAGACAGTGAACTCACAGAAAGGTAGAAATGTTTATAGAGCATATATCTAATAAGGGACTTGTATCTAGAACATGTAAAGAATTGTTACAACCCAATAATAAAATGACAAACAGCCCAATTGAAAACTGGACAAAGGATATGAATAGACATCTCTCCAAAGATGCAGAAATGGCCAATATGTACATGAAAAGATGCTCACGATCATTAGCCATTAAGGAAATGCAAATCAAAACCACAATGAGATACCACTTCACACCCACTTGTGTGGCTGTAATGAAAACAAACAAGCAAAAAGGGGTCAAAGACTAGTGTTGGCGAGATGTAGAGAAACTGGAACCCTCAGACACAGCTGTCAGAAATGTGAAATGGTGCAGCTGCTCTGGTAGACAGTCTGGCAGGTCCTCAGAAAGTTAAAGACACAGTTAGTACGTATGATCTGACAATTTCAGTCCTAGGTGCATCTGAAGAGAGATGCAAACATATATGCAAACAAAAACTTGTACATGAATGTTCATAGCAGCATTATTGTTAGTAAACAAAAAGTGGAAACAACCCCAATGTCCATCAACGGATGAATGGAAAAATGAAAACTGGCATAGCCGTGCACTGGCATGTTACTGGGGAATAAAAGTACTGACATGTGCTACAACATGGATATATATCTTGAACACATTATTCTATGGGAAAGATGGCAGTCACCAAAAGACCACGTTATTATGAGTCCATTTATATGACATGTCCAGAATAGGTAACTTCATGGAGATGAAAAAGTAGATCAATAGTTGCCTAGGGCTGGGGGACTGGGGTAAAATGGGGAGTGACTGCTAATGGATACATTAGCTTTTTGGTGTGATGAAATGTTCTAAAATTGATTGTGGTAATTATTGCACAACTCCATGAGTGAAGTAAAAACATTGAGTTGTATATTCTAAGTAGGTGAACTGCATGGTATGCATATTATATCTCAATAAATCTGCTATTAAATATGTAAACTTTGAACATACTTAACAAATAAATATAAAATTAAACTGAAAAACTGAGGTTTTCATAGTTATTTTTTTAAAAAAGAATGAGATTGGCAAATTAGAGATAAATTTGTTCAATGTCCTGCCAGGTAATAAAGCTGCAACATTTGAAGTTTTATTTTTTATTAGAGAGGAGGGAAAAAAATCACACTTATCTAATTTCTATATGTTAAATTCTAAGTTGACATGATTTGTAAAATATAGCAAATGTATATTGTAAGTCAACCGAATTTGCACTCTTCTAGGTTTGTTAGACATCACCCTATGATATAGTGAATGCCCCGATCATCTTTTGTCCTAGTCCCATGTCTTAGATAATTTTTCTTATCAAGGATTTCTCGTGAGCATGCCACAGTGATTTTGTCCCTCAGTTTTATTAAGCAGAAAATGACCAGTTATTTCATCCTAGCTAAATACCTGGAAACAGATCATCTAAAAGAGAAGGAATTTCAGAACTACAGTCACAAGAAATCATAAAAAACAAAGGAAAACTTGACTAACCTACTTTTAAAAGTTACTAAGATTTTTTAAACTACATTAATTAGCAACCACATTATTAATAATTTACCATATTACTATAAAAGAAGATATAGTACTTGCAAGACAGAAGCAAAGATGCTATAAGAGTTGTTTAGATTTACACATTCAGTAAAAGAGATAGAGCATTAATGAGAGAGTGACGTAGCTGAATGACAAACCTGTGACTAGTGAAGACAGACTCATAGAGCTGCCAAATCATAACAGCTAAATCGCACAATTGATGAGAAAGAAAGAAAAACCAACAGAAACAGGAAACAGGCCAAGGTAACCCAATTTAAGAATCATCAGCATACTAGAGGTCAAACAAATATGCATGTGGAGTAGAAACTTTATTTGGGAAAGGAAGTAAAGACAATCTTCTGGGCGCTAAAAAGAGTAAACTACAATGCAGCTAGCAGAGAGTCGTGAAAAGCTGTATATAACAAGTGACAAGCCATATGTCACTGAAATGTCCCTGGGAATCTATGTATTTTAAGTACAAAATATAGGAAGAAAAGTTTTGTTGCTTTTTTTTAAAGCAAGGAGAGGAAGAATATAAAGGCATAATAGGATATTCTATCCTATATCTTTATATTGATGGAATTGCCTGAGAATAGTCACTTAGATGGATTTATAAACAGAAAGTCCTGGATGAAATGTGTGTCAGACCCCTCTGAAAATAGTACATGTATGTCTTGGAAGTGAAAGGCAGAACTTGGCAAATGTTCTAATTTTGCCAGAGGTTCCACCAAGGAATTTTCCTTGGCCAACAAGCAGGAGTAAAAATGCAACCTACCTCCCCTCTCCACCTGCCAGCAACTAGGACGGTACAGAGAGAAGGGCACTGAGACCAAAGGCCCTTGTCCTGCCACCACAGACCTTGGGCCAGGCACTTGTTTACTGCTAAGAGAAGATATAAATGAAATAACTGGTGGCTGAGTTGAAAGTAGTCTGCCCATCTGTTCCTTTTGACTGCGCATCTCGGCTTTGGGAGCCTGGCAAGCGGGGGCCAGGCTGCATCTAACTGTAGAGATTCGGGTGGATGCTCAAGTCCAGGAGACAGGGAAGCTTGGAAGGCGACCAGCCCGAAGCTAAAGGAAACGGAGCCATTAGCAAGAATGCGATCTGGCAGAGCTGTTTTTCTCTTAAAAGCAGAAAAGTAGCTATTTAAGGAGCTACAGAAACTGAAACAATTTATCAATGAGCTAAAAATGTCCAGACAAGGAGCCTTGGAGATTTTGAAAGCCCTTGAGAGATACCTGAAAAGGACACGTAGATTGCAACATTAACAAAATGCTGAGTTAGAGATGTCAATCTTAAAGATTTAATTAAACAATATTTTGAAAAATATAAGCTATAAACAGTAATTTTTAAGACTCTAAACTGCCTCAAAGAGATAAGCTGACACTAGGAGGTTGAATACCAGATGATTCCTGAAGGTATAGTCAAGATTTTTTAAATATGCTATAAGTAATGAAAACAACTGTGACATAATATCTATTTAAAAATGGTTTAATCAAATGTGAAGGTATCCTTTTTGAGTGGAAAACAGTCTTTAAAGAAAGGTACGAAAGACTAGGAAAAATAATAGAAAACGTGCCAGGCAAAGAAAGTTAGAAATTTACCAATTAAAACATATAAGGTAAATAAGTGAAATAAAGCAAAGATCACTGCTGGCATAAAAACCAAATCCAACAACCTGTTGTCCCTAAGAGATACAAGTAACCAAAATATAAAAGGCCCTTAAGTGTTTTTTTTCGTTTTTGTTTTTTGGTTAATCCTCGCCTGAGGGTATTTTTCCCACTGATTTTCAGAGAGTAGAAGCGAGGGAGGGAGGAGAAGAGAAACATCCATGTGAGAGACACAGTGACTGGTTGCCTCCCTCATGCACCCAGATCAGGGGCAGGGAGCGAACCCCAAACCCAGGTACGTGCATTTGACCTAGAATCGAACCTGAGACCCTTCAGTGCGTGGGCCAATGTTCCAATCACTGAGCCACACCAGCCAGCACTACATGTTGTTTTAATTTAAGATTTATATATCATGATAAACTTCCCCAAATTGAAGGGTTACTCTTATGAAAATGATACTAGACGTTAAATATATGAAACTATAAAGATTTAAGAATAGGGCACATCAATGTTTAAGCATTATAGCAACAATATATCCTGAAGAAAAGATATTTAAATTCTCAAATATAATCATATCTGAAAGCCTCAGAACAACATCACAGCAGACTGAAAAGATAAAGAATTAAAAATCTTCTCAATGAACCAGACCCACTGATCAGCATCCCCTCTTGATCCAATACCGCTAAATCTCTTAGGAACAAATGCTAAGACATAACTAGCTATATCTTAGCAAAAATTGCTGTTCATTTCTGTTTGTCACTTTCAACCTCCCCACTCATTTTAACCTTACAAATAGTTATGTTCAATCGACCTCTATACAACTCTGTGCATTGTTCTGTAACATTTGCCACTTAAGAGATATTTATAATTGATGATAAGTGCTCAATAAAATGCTTGTTGAATAAATATATATATGCCACTATGAGAACATTAGCAGTAATATGGCAAAATAGCACCATTTGTTGAAAAGAACTCCAAATGAATAGCAATTTCTTTTCTCCCCATAACCTGAGTAGAACACAACCCGCCTTTCTTCAAAATCCAACTTATTTAAGATTACAAATCTACTGGACAAATACCAAGTGAAGTTTTTGTGGTTTTTTTTAAAGGTATTTTTACTGACCTTGTGAGAATGTAAGGGGAGAATGAAGCTGGATTATCTTGCTCTGAAAAGAGGGGCATGGACCCTCCCATTATCCACAGGCGGAAGTACAAGACAACAGTCACCTTCAGGGGAAAGAAGATCTGGTAAGAAAATCATCCCTTGTCAGGGTAAGGCCCATCTTTCTAGAGGATACTTCCAGGTGCTTTACAAATATTTTGCTTTGCAAACACTTTCTCTAGTAAACACTTCTATAAAATTTTAACATTTAAAATGAGTAGGAAAGAGGGAAATAGCTGGGGAGTTGAAGAGCAAATAATGAAGGTGAAGAGGGAGCAGCCAGCCGGTTGTCTCTCAGCGTCAGCATCACGCACTGGCGCATACGCTGGTTAGTAAACTTACCAGTGAGCTGTGAGGCCCAGGAGTTGAACCTGTCATTGCTCTGCCTGCCCAATTTCATAACCATTCCACTCACATAAGCCCATACAAATTTAAAATATGATAGATAATACTGAGTCTTTTCAAAATGAATTTATTGGGGTGACACTGGTTCACAAAACCATACAGATTTCATGTGTACAACTCATCAAAACATCACCTGCACACTAGTCGTGCGCGGTGCCCTTTGTCCCAAGCAAAGTCTCTTTCGGTCCACATTTTCCCACCCATTGCCCATCCTCACCGTCCCTTTCCCTCCAGCTAACACCACACTGTAGTCTGTGTCTATGTTTATATATATAAAATTTTTTTTAATACCTTCACCTTTCGTCCAGTCCCCCGACCTCTCTCCCCCCGACAGCTGTCAGTCTGTTCTATGTACCCATGCTTCTGCTACTATTTTGTTTGTTAGTTAATTTTGTTCATTAGATTCGTCATATAAGTGAGACCATACGGTACTTGTCTTTCTCTGCCTGGCTTATTTTACTTAGCATAATACTCTCCAGGCCCATCCATGCTGTCACAAAAAGTAAGATTTCCTTCTTTTTTACGACCGAATACAATTCCATTGTGTAAATGTACCATGGCTTTTTAATCCACTCATCGACAGGTGGACGCTTGGGCTGCTTCCAAATCTTGGCTATTGTAAATAACGGTGCATATATTCTTTTGAAGGTTTTTTTGGATATATTCCCAGGAGTTAAAAGGCAGCTCCATTTTTAATTTTTTGAGGAACCTCCACACTGCTTACCACAGTGGCTGCCCCAGTCTGCATTCCCACCAGCAGTGCACTAGGGCTCCCCTTCTCCACACCCTCGCCAGTGCTTGTTATTTGCTGATTTATTGATGGAGCCATTCTGACAGGTGTGAGGTGCTAACTCATTGTGGTTCTGATTTGCATCTCTTTGAGCATTTTTTCATATGTGTATTGGCCATCTGTATGTTCTCTTTGGAGAAGTGTCTATTCCGGTGTTTTAGCCATTTTTCAATTCGGTTGTTTGTCTCCTTAGCGCTGAGTTGTATAAGTTCTTTGTAAATTTTGGAAATTAACCCCTCATCCGATATATCCTTGGCAAATATGTTCTCCCATTCAGTGGGTTCCCTTTCCACTTTGTTGATGGTTTCTTTTGCTGTGCAGAAGCTTTTTAGTTTGATGTAGTCCCATTTGTTTACTTTTTCCTTTTTTTGCCTTGCCTGAGGAGATATATTGGCAAAAATATTGCTACAAGAAATGTATGAAATTTTACTGCCTATGTTTTCTTCTAGGATTTTTATGGTTTCAAGACTTACATTTAAGTATTTTATCCATTTTGAGTTTATTCTTGTGTATGGTGTAAGGTGGCCTAGTTTCATTTTTTTACATGTACCTGTCCAATTTTCCCAACACCATTTACTGAAGAGACTGTTCTTACCCCACTGTATGTTCTTACTTCCTTTGTCAAATACTAATTGACCATAAAGGTGTGGGTTTATTTCTGGGTCCTCTATTCTGTTCCACTGATCTATATGCCTGTTCCTGTGCCAATACGATGCTGTTTTGATTATTATGGTTTTGCAGTATAGCTTGATATCAGGTAGTGTGATACCTCCATCTTTGTTTTTCTTTCTCAAGATTACTGAGGCTCTTCAGGGCTTTTTGTGGTTCCATACACATTTCTGGAATCTCTGTTCTAGGTCTGTAAGATATGCCATTGTATTTTAATAGGATCACATTGAATCTGTAGATTGCTTCAGGCAGTATGGATATTTTAATGATGTTAATTTTTCCTATTCATGAACATGGTATTTGTATCTTCCGCTTATTTGTATCTTCCTCAGTTTCAATACTGCTCAGTCTTAATGAATACATTTGGAAATGTTGCAACCCTTGAATGCCCTGAAGCAGAACACTCATGAAGGGTTATTTCTAACAGCCCCAGGGAACCTGTTTTGTGTCACCCGGTGGAATTTTATCACTAACTGGTGCTATCCTGTTGCAAAGATACTGGGCAATTCTTCACAGAAATGTTTTGCCTCTTCTGCTGAAATTGTCCTGTCAAAACTCTGTGCTTCATTCAGCTTTTTCATACTCCTCTTCTTCCATAAACATGTTGTAGCGTTGAGAAAAAACCCTCACAGTAATTGTTAACATTAAATTCAAAGACATTTTCATATGTTTTCTATCAAAACTTATTATAAATTTTGACAGAGAATTTATGAGAAACAGCAACAGCATAAGGAGATTGGTCTCCTAACCTCCTTTAATAGAAACATCCAGCAACATAAAAAGATGATTAATGTGATGGTACCAAAGAGGGCCCCCAACAATTCCTACCCTCCTTGTATAAGCATTCTTCTTTTCCTATCAAGAAGTGAAGTCAAGTGTTCCACCCCTTAAATCTGGGTTGGTCTCAGCAGACTGGAGACAGACTCACAGATAGAGAGCAGGCAGACAGCTCTGGTGGGAGGGGGTATTGGGGGGGGGCAGGTGGAGGGACTGAGTGACAAAGAGAAAACTCATGGACACGAACAGCAGTGTGGTGAATACAGGGGTGGGGGTGGGGAGAGGGCACAGAGGGATAAATAGTAATGGAAAAAATAAAATGAATTTTTTAAAAATCTGTGTTGGTCTTATGACTTGCATCAACCAACAGAATGTGGTGGAAGGTATACATGTCAGTTCCAGGCCTATCCCTACAGAGGTCCTGCACCTTTTTTTCTATTCTTTTAGAGCCCAGCTTCCATACTGTAAAGAAGTCCTGGCTACCCTGCTAGTGAGAGTGGCCACAGGGAGGGGCCCTAGAGGATGAGACAACACAGAGAGACCACCTAGCCCAGCTGATAGCAGCATGAGTTTGCTTGAGTAACCCCAGCCAAAAATCACGAGCAGAAGAGTCATCTAGCTGGATGCTGCCCAAACTAAAGCACTGAGGGCAGATGCATGGTAGTGGTTGTTTTAAGCCACTACATTGTGGGGTAGTTTGTTTGCAGCAATAGATAACTGATGCAGTCAGGTGTGACAGCTCTGCTAAGACAACTCAGCATCAGCACTTTGAAAGAAGCTTGTAAAATACTGTAGTTCACATATGAGTGTCATGGAGTTCACATCCCTAGAATTCCTTCACACATACCTTCTAATGCTTTGTAACATTTATAGCATGTTAACTCTTTGATCCTAAGACCAAGGTATTCGAATCTACTGCTGGTTCTATTAAATAATATGGATCTCCCTCTGAGCCAAGTTAAAGTGAAACATCCCTAATCAGATATTTCAAAAGTATATATGTACTTACATAACTTATGACCAAAATGGCCCTTTTTAAGAATGGCCTCATGGTTAGCAGGAAATGTCTATTACTGCTTGCTGTCAGATACCTGAAACAGGAAAGAAAAAAAAAATCTTAAAGATGTGTCAGAGTCCACCACTCATGAACATTCTCCTTTCAGTGTGAATATGCTGTAGATCTGAAAAGGCTTGGAAAGACCGAAGCTAGGAGTGTGGCTTTCGGAGCCAGACCACCTGGGCTTCAGTCCCCCAGCTCTGCTGCTTCCTGTCTGGACAACGTCAGGCAAGTTCCTTAACCTCTTTGCACATCAACTTTTCTCACTTATAAAAGGGGGGATAATAACATTATCTACTTCACAGAAAAGTTGTGAGGAATAAATGAGATAACAACTGGAACAGGACCTACTAGCACTGTTAGCTATAAATAGTACTGTCCCATCTAATCCCAATATCCCAGGCATTCTGGAAACCATAAACAGGAGCTTATTTACCTACTTCATGTAGTTTAAGAAGTGCAAGGTCTTCTTCTAGCCACAAAATATTTCACAAATGTCTTATCCCTGAAAACAGGATGCCAAGGCTGTGCGAGGTTAAGTCATTTATCCAAAGTAACAAGGTTACTAAGCACCGGTGGGGGAACCAGAGCTCACCCATATGCAATGGGTCATTTTCTCACCCATATGCAATGGGTCATTTTCTCACCTGCCTATGGCCTTTGGAACCAAAGTAGGTTACAAGAATGTCAACTTCTAGTGGAGCAGGAACTTGCATGGAGCCTGCATCTGCCACAGAGCACTCACTCGAACAAAGTGGGAGCACCCTGTACCCACATATGCAACGTGTGGTTGGTGGCTTTAATAAAGACTACGAAAGGGAAGCAGGAGGGGGCTGGTAACAAACCCCGAGCAAAAACAAAAACCTGACGCAAGGTATTTTCACCTACATGCAGATTTCTATATTTTAAAGTACAGGATGGAGGGAAAAATGTCAAATGGAGTAGCATCATCCAGCAGGCATTTTCTAACTCATCCTTATTTCCCCTACCCTTTTTTCCTCTTTTTCTATTATTATTTTAAATCCAATTTCTCTTCAAAGAACTTATCCCCAGAATCTCTTAAAAATCTGCATTTGAATGAGGTCTCTTTACACAATGGGACTATTCTGTAAAACAGAGACCCTTTTATAAAACCTGAGTGGGTTAGTATCACAAAGAAATGTCCACCTTGGCAATTGCTTACAAAATATATGTGGTTCTTCTGCTTTGATTGGACACATAAAAAAACTGTCCAAATGGCACTGTAAGGAGGTGACAGTGTCACTCAGAGGCAGGTCTCTTCCCTTTTCCTCTCCTGGTTCATACATAGCTGAGAATCTGACCTTGCACGTATTTAATGAGTGGAGAAAAGGTGAGCCCAAAAAACTACACAGTCGGCTTTTAGCAAGCTCTGGATAGGATCCACCAAGCACGACATTTAAATCCTTTCTTCTCATTTAGCTCTCAAAAGAGAGCTTGGCAAGGAGGAAGGCCAGGGATCCTGTCAAGTCTCACAACACAGGTGCATCACTAATGTCCCAAAATAGGCTTACGGAGCCCACACATCCTGAACTGCACATGAGATTTTGTGTGTGTTTGCGTCTGTGTATTTCTCGAGGCAAATTCCTTGGCTTTGATCTTCAATGTTAACTTGGTCTGTGACTCCAAAAAGATTCCGTCACTGCTAAGCATGTCCTCTCAGCTCTGCCTTTACTTTGTCATTTTCGGGATAACTGAACAAAGACCAACCCTAGGTATTTCTGCTGTTCCCTTCTGTAAGATGAATGGCTGCAGGGAGGGGAATGGCAGTGTGGGAAGGAAAGGTGCTGGGGAAGGCTGGAGTTGCAATGCATCTGAATGAAAAAGTGCTTCTCAGGTTGGTTTGCTTTTGGAAGCTTCATTTCTCAGGTTCCCTGTTGCTGGTTTAGTTTAACACAGTGTAAAACTAAAAAGTGGTTTCCTTTCTATCAAACAACAAACCATAGGGTTTAGGGTTTTTTCAATGGTAAACTTCGGTAAATTCATACTTTGTTTCACTGCAAGCTCACTATGATGGTTATTTCAGTGAGTTATATTTATAAGATACCCCTTTGTTTATAATTTCTACCTCCATGAGAAATTCCATTTCCTTGAAAAGCTAAGTTCTTTTAGGCACCAAATATTTACTCTTAAAATGCAGCATCCCAAAGCAATGAAAGCCTAGAATGATGCAGAGAGCAGTGGTTGAAAAAATGACTTTTCAAGTCTTCTATTTTTAGTGGTTTCCCAATATTAAATAAGGAAATAAGCCAAAATGGCACAGCCCCCTATTTTGATAAACACAAGATCAGAGGCTGAGATCCCTGGTTATGCGGTTCGGACCCTGTATTGTGTGTTCACCACCTCCCTGGTCATGCCATTTAGACCCTATGACCTTTCATATCCCTGGTCATATCCCCTGACCTTTCCCCCGGCACATGGTTCTTCCCCTTAGAGGAAGAACAAGGGGGTCAAGAATAGCCTTATATGACTCCCATATAAGACCTTGCACGACCACTCCCTTGAGCATTAAGACCTAGAGACAGCATCCAGGCCTCAATTGTGTTTCAGCTCCAGGCCCAGCAAAGCAGCAAGGCCAGGTGGGGCTGACATCAGGACCAGGAGCGATGACTAAGTGCCAACCCTTCGGTGGAGACCAGGACTCTGAGGAGACACACCTGGAAACCTGATGAATATTCTACTGAGATCCTCCCCACCACACCGCACCCCAGAGCTCCAGACAAAAGCCCTCAAGACAAAGGACCCAGGGCACTAGAACCCTCTCCCAGAGCATACCTGTGCCTTTCCCCTCCCACTTCTTGCTCTTTCTGGGGCACCCCAGTGCCTTTCTCCCCTCCTTCCACCAGGCGCATTCCCTTTGCCTTTCTTTCTGCTATGCTCTGATGCCCTTCTTTTGCCTCTGTAACATTTCCAGAGTCCACTTGGCCCAGCTGGCTCATTTCTTCCACAGCTCCCTTTTCTACCCATGTGACTTTCTGAATAAACTTCCCCTTGCATTTGAGTTCCCCGGCTCTGAATTCTTTTCTTAGCCAAACTCAAGGACCAAGGCCTAACATTCTGGTGCCAGTCTGCCTTTAACAAATCAACCCCCTTTCTTCTTCTGTGTCTTCCTTACCCTCCAGTACTACAGCAGAGTCCAAAATAAGAATGCCACTTCAATGCCACTGTTTCCCTTACCTTAAATCTTGGTGGTTTAAATGAAGATATGCTATACTTTCCAGCTCTTCTCAGAATCTCTCAAAACTTGATAATTTTGCCTTAATACCAGCTCCAGTGGCAAACATCTCAGATACAAAGAGTTGTTACTATTTAACATTGTACTGATAAATTATAAAAAGCTATATACCAAATTACTTCTAGAACATCGATCATACTAATTTAATTTCTCCTGCTCTGTCAAGGTAATAAAGGAGGTTAATAAAGAGTCACATACTTTAACCAAAAAATTGAATTCAAAGCTTTTTAGAAAAGGAGTTCAGAAATCTGCTTCTCTTGAAAACACAAGAAAAAGACTTTGCAGTTAACTAAAGTAACAAAAATAAAGCTTATATTAGAAAAAGACTATAAGCTTAACAAAAGCAACAAAGGAAATTTAAGTGGGGTTGGGTACTATCTTTAATGCACTCTCCTTGAACCTATAAAGTGCTTCATCTAAATCTTAATAACCAAAGGCATTCCACAGAGGAGCAGAGCAACCTTTGATGTCTCCTTTGATATTTAAATGAAGATTCTGAAGGGAAAGAGCTAACCATTCCAAGGAGACTGGATGCCTTTCTCAGTTCAATCTACTCAGAAACTCAAATTGACTCTCAATACCCCATTCTGTGGCTGTCATAGAACTTCTGCCCAGAAATTTTAAACTCTTAACTTATTATGTTACCTACAAAGAAATATTTACATAGATTATCACACAGAATGGCGGAAATAAAGTCAGAGAAGACATAGGGGAATATAATTTCTTTCTGAAAATCAAAGTTAGAATCGGAAGGACTCAGAACAGCTCAGGTAGATTTACAAGTGAGAAAAAAATAAAGTACAGAAATGTTAACTGACTTGCAAAAGGTCATAGTCCTTCAGTGGCAAAGGTCAATAAGTTTAAGCTTCATCAATTTAGTCAGATGGTCAAATTTATATTCCTTCTACAATGAATTTAGAAGGAATTTTTATTCCTTCTACATGTAATAGCAAAAATTTAGTTTTGGTAATATCACCCTTTCTGTCATTAACATCCCCAGCTAAGTTTCAATTCATTAATAATAGGGAATACTTAATACATTTAATATGTGCCAGTCACTGTGCTAAGTGCACTTTTTAATGCCATTTAATCCCCACACCAGCTCTGGGAGTCCATTCTTGCTTGTCCCCACCTTGTGAATGAGGTTGAAGGAGGTACTTACTCAGGATCTGCTGGCGGCAGAGGTGAGACCCAAATCCAAAACTAAAGCAATCACACTACTCCACATAGCATAAAAGTAAAATGGAGCTGGTTTATTCAGCCCAGTTTCAACACAGATTATTTATTAAATGGCATTTCTGTAGGTTAGCAACACAGTGGCTTCTATGCAATTAAAATAATAAAGTTCATCTTCAATATCTTCATCAGTTCATACAGGTCTACAATAAGACTTATAATAAACTTTCTTTATACAAATGGATGAACTGAACCAGTGCACAATTCTTAGAGTCTTTTAAGAAATATCCATTTACAGGTTAATGTGTGTGGTGGTTGCTGCAGGTTAAAATGCAAGCTCCATGTACAGTGGGCTGATTCAGAAATTCTCAGTAAGAAAAGATGCCGAAAAGGAGAGTGTGAACAGAGCTGACAGGGTGTCACTACACTGTGACATGATCAGCCAGCCCACCACACAGAGAGCTCCAGCAAGCTGAATCATAAAGAGGGACAGCTAAGGATGCCCCAGTGTGACAATGAAGCTGACACCTGAGGAAGATGAAAGTGAATTAGGTGAGCAGCGAAGGAATAAGACACACACAGAGGCCTAGGGCTGAGCAAGGGCAAAGCCGTATTAAGGAAGTGACAGTTCATTCTAGCTACAGCATCTAATACTGACAGAGCTGTGAGCAGGGAGGCTGAAGAAGCAGGCAGGAGCCACTTCACCATAAGCCTTCACATCCTATTGTGGAGTCTGGACGTTATTCTTCTGATGACAATAGGCAGCTGGTGAAGGGCTTAATGTAGAGATGACCCAATCCAATTTCCAGCACAGCAGTGTCAGCACTGTATGACATTGGTACAGTGCCCACTCTGAGGTCCAAAACAGAGCAAAGGGCCCAGCAGCCCCAATGGGGAAATGGTGAACAACAGTTATTCTGGAAGTTTCTGAGATTATCAGATTCAGAAATAGATGAAAGGCTCAAGCCCAAATCAGGGGAGAGACCTTACCATAAGTATAAATAAGAAAAGCATGTGTTGTTAGATGTATTTAGCAGCATGATTTAGGTGTTATTCATAATGTACTTTAATATTGTGTTAGTTGGTCCTTAATTTCATGTACATATAGAAACTTTCTACTATCCAGAATATTTCATTTACCAAAATAGGAACCCATTACAAGATGATGCTTATTATATTTATGTGGCATTTTCTATGTCAAAGGGCCTTTCAATCCAGGCTAAAATTTAATCTTTGAAAGATCCATATAAAGTGGGCATAACAGAGAGGACTGGCCCCATATTACCAACCCAGACCTAGCAGTGAATCCTGAACCAGAACAGAGTTTTCTGATGGCCGGTTCCATGCTTTCTAGCTGCATCATGTGGCCTCTTCTCCCACCATGCTGCCATGCTGTAAGACAGCATTTAGTGTGGAATTCCCCCCACCCCACCCTTTTATTTTCACCAATCTAAACTTGTTACACACTAGAGACTCTAAGGAACCCATGCAAATGAAATCACTGCCACTTGCAATACACATTTGTGCAGGAACACAAACTTTTACACTAAGAAAAAGGTTGAAAATAGCCGATGATAATATAATTATATTTTATGAATCTCTTATTGGAGTATATGTGAGGCAGCATAGTAAGAAGCTAGGAAAATTCCTTGACAAGTGGAATGGGGAAACTGAGACAGATAGTTAAACAGATAACCAAGCAATTTAAAGCCAGATAATGAATGCCAAGGTCTTACTTTCCCTAACCAAGGACTATTAGGAGCAAATGGTTTACACATTCCAGACCGTGCTGGGACCTGCCTTGGTCCCAGTCCCTCTTCAGTGACCTGCTTTGAAGGTGAAACTGACCAGGGAATGACCCTGACCCCTCTATATGTTCATTTTGATAAATAAGCATATTAAAGGACACACCTGGGAAGCTGATGAATATTCAATTGAGATCCTCCTCTTCATGCCCCCTAAAATTCCTGCCTTTAGAAAACTGATAAAATCCTTAAGACAAAGGACCCAGGGCATGCTCTCCCTTGAGCATGCCCACACCTGTCCTCCCCCTTCATTCTTCAGGTATGTATCTTTGCTTCCTTTCTCCTAAGCTCTAAAGATTCCCAGGACACTTGCAGCCAGGGGAGCAGTGGGCAGCAACAGCTCATCCTGGGCTAACCCCCTGAACCTGTCTCCAAGGGCCCTTCTTTTGCCTCTGTAACTTGTTTCCTGAGTCCATGCGGCCCAGCTGGCTCACTTCTTCTGCCTCTGTGACTTTCTTTCTAAAAAGCCAAGGCAGCCTCACCTAGACTTGACTCTTCCTCACGTTTCCAAAGGGCTAAGGCAGCCCAATCTGGGCTTACTCCTGTTGCTGTGATCTTGCCTTTCATCTTAAGCCCTTCCCTTGTTTCACTGTTCCCAGCTTTAATAAACATACTTTCAAAATCACCTGGACTTGTGTCATGAAATCTTTCCTGCACAAAGTCAAGAACCCACACATTCCAGACCGTATCAGGACATACCCACCTCAGTCCTGGTCCCTTTCCAGTAACAAATGGGCTAATAAATTCAATTACAATTAAGCTAGTGAAAAGAAGTATTTAATATTGATACTCTCCTGGTGTCAATTTAATATTGACACTGGGGAAACACACTTTCTGTTAACAATAAAAGCCATAATAATAATAGCTACTGTTTAGTGAATGCCTATTATATGCCCCAGGCATGGTTCTTATGTGTATAATCCTTAGCACCTTTCTATAAGATGCACACTACTAATATCTTCATTTCATAAAAGGGGAAACTGAGGCATTAGTGGTCCAGTAACTTGTCCCAAGGTCCCACAGGTAGTGAGGGAAGTCAGAATATATATCTAGACTGTGCTTTTAACCACCAATGCTCTGCTACCTCTCACATCATTGCCAGCTCATTTCTGTCTTCACCTTCTCAAGGGAGTGTCTGCATTTCAAATACTATGCTTATGATTACAAACACATCAATAACATATGTTTAGAATGATGGTAATTCAGGAACCAGTACAAACCTGATCAATTTAGGAAATTACCAAAAAGGCCACTACAACTTTATCACTTTGAAAAATGACAAGGTATTCTAACAGCAATATTCAATTTAACAAGCAAAGTATCGGGCACTGAGTTAAGCCCTAGGAGCAATATATAAAAGGGATAAATGCAAACATTTAACATTTAAATATCAGCTAACATTTATTGAGTGTAAAGGGGTTCAGAACATGCCCCCCCCCAATATGTGCCACTTAGGCATGTGAATTATTTTGAGCTGAAGGAAATCAAGACCCTGAGGCCTCAAGAAAAACTTTTATCTTTCCCTTAAAAAATTCATATTTGGGGCCTTGCCTAAATTAAGAATTATCACTAGAAATAAGTTTTTATGACCTATCTATAGAGCAGGGCAAACATCTCGTTATTGAACATCTGCTCTTTTCCTGTGAATGACTTCCTCCCACTGAAACCTCAAAGCACTTTCCCTCTTAGCTCAGAATGGCATATAAACCCGATTGTGCCTGTCTCTGAACCTCTCATGTAAGTGGGGTTCCCATACGTACATATGTCATCAGATTTGCTCACTTTCTCTTGTAAATCTCTCATGTTGATTTATTAGACCAGCTGGAAGAACTTAAAAAGGTAGAGGAAAACTTGCTCCTCCAGGGAGCACATGTACTAATTTTTTAAACACACACACAAAACAACAACAAAGAACAACTATGAAGCAAGTGTTACTTCGATACTCATTTTATAGATGGGAAACTGAGGTATAAAGAAGTGAATAAACTTGCCTGGATCATCAAGCCAGTAATTAGCAGAAATGGGACTTAAGCCTATGTATCTGTTCTCAAGCCAAAATTCTCAACATTATACCACATGGCTTTTCTCTACTTTCTGCACATCCTCCAAAAGGGCACATCATAAAGGACTAAAGCAGTTCAGCAAAAGAAGAAACCAACATGGGCTGGAAAATGAGGGGAAGTTGCAGGGAAGAGGTGAGACTTGACCTGGGCCTGGAGGAAGAGATGATGGGGGAGCAGCGAAGTCAAGAGGGGCCAAGAGGAGAGGGGCCCAGGCAGCTGCACAGGGACTGGAGTGAGCACAGCCCACCTGGACGAGAGCTCCCTGCAAACACCACAGGTGGCCCCCATTCCCGTACCTGGTCCACTTCTCACAGTCAAGTGTCTGAAATCTAAATAAAGGAATTAACCTTAAACCAGTTTCAAAACCCTGAAAACTTGAACAGCAGTAGAATATCCCTAAATATGGTTGACACTGATTCTATCTCCTGTTTACTCAAGTCACACATGGGCAAAATGACCTCCTTCAGACACGTCCTCCGTCCTTACCTGGTGTCACCCGTTACTAGGGCCCTTTTGATACTGTGGAGGAGACAGAAATTCCCCCCCTTCGGCCCCTCTTGCGTTCTTATGACTGAACTGATAATAAAATTGACACAAGACTATGTTAACAGGAGAAAAATCCAACTTAATATGTGCACACAGGAAATCAAAAATGATGCTCAGAGAAATAATCAAAGCAGGCAGCTTTTTATACTATTTAGACAAAGAAACAGTAAATTTATGAGGACTTGACAAAACAAAGAAACAGTTTTGAGAACTCTTTAGTAAGAAATTCAAGCAAAGTTTGTGTTTGGACAGTAAGTTAGTAAAAAAGTAACAAGGTTTGGTTATAATATAAGCTTTTCAGCCTTGAATTCCATAGCTCTGGCTCTAAGGCTGTATGTCTCAGCCCCACCCACCCCAAAGCAAGGAGGGCACCTTTCACAGGACAGATTTATTTCCTGCATTCAAGGAGATAAAGGAGGCTCAATGTACCCTTTTCTTTCTTGAATTTACTGGGATGGCATCGGTTAATAAAATTATATAGGTTTCCGGTGTACAATTCTGTAAGACACCATCTCCATATTGTATCGTGTGTTCGCCACCCCAAGTCAAGCCTCCTTCCATCACCTTGCACTGCTTGCTCTTCAAGTGACATTAATCTGAAATAATCAGCATGCCATTGTGGGGTATTTTGGGGCTGCTTGCCCTATTCCCCAATAGTGCCTGAAGCAGGGCAGCCTCTCCCCGAAGTCCCATCTCTGACGTAATTTTCAGGATTTTCAAACCTTATGGTCAGTACCCAGGACACAGATTAGGCCACCACTGCTAGTGGGAGAGGTCACCTGTGGTACAGGCCAGCACCCTCTCTCTTCTGCTTGCAGCATCCATGTAGGACGCAGGCCGGGCTGGCCCAGCTGAGTCTCTCTCTCCCACATTCATCCTTGTTACTGGGTGAGTAACTTAGACTGGAGTCTGTGCCACAGATCCGGGCAGCTTAGGCTTAGGGCTCGGAGAGGAGGCGTCTTACTTAAATTTTTGCAAAGCCACTTTCTCCAGTCTAGGGCCCTGCCTAGCCCTCTTCCCACGTCCTCATGTACATGCTCTGCAGCAACTCACAACAATAGACAGTCAATCCAGAAGCTCTCAAACACACATGGCTTCATGCACTGAGTTCATGCAGAGGCCAAGGAGGACATTTGGTGGCCTGGGCTTCCTGCAGACATAGGCTCCTCCTGAAATAAATCACCTCCCTGCAGCACTGGCCACACTCTGGTCAAAGGCCTAAAGCAGAGTAGGTGGCCTTAAAAACCTCAAGACCATTCAAAGGGATGTAAGTGATGTCAATGCTCACGAAGAGAAACCTTTTCTTGGTCCAGAAAGCAGCTCATTTCCTGGGCACCCACCCTTAATACCCTTAATTTTAATGTGTGTGGGGGTATTGCCTATCAAATCTGCAAGGACCAGAAAGTGGGGATGGGTCATTCCTGCATAATCTTGGCAAACACCTTTAAAATTCACTTTTCCTACAAGAATCTTACTTTGGGGAGGTTCAAGTTTTATTTCACTTGAAACTCCATGTTTTACATTAAAGACAAATATGTTCTGTTGTTTTAAAAAGGTGAAATCTTTAAGGCTTCAAGTCTGGGCAATTTGGTTTCACTTTAAATTCCAACGTTCATACACATCGAAAGCTGCTGAGGAGGAAATGATTACTAATATTTCTGTGTAGAAATAAGAATAACACTTGGGTCTTAGTACAGAGTATACATAACATATAAACAATCATTATTCAGATAGTTGTCAGGGTTTTAATTTTTGTGCAAATGTCAATCAGTACTGCAGAAGTCAGAAATCCATAATAATTAAGTCTATATAATTTTTTTAAATGTTTCTTTGGTTATATAATTTTTAAAACTTCCTCCTAATTTCCTTCTAGACCTAGCAGTCTCATTTTGAAACATAACATAAAAAGCCTAAGTAGGGAAGCTGCCAAAGGAAGGAGACATTCCAATTCCAGTTATAATTCCTATGTATTCACATATTTAATGTTTTCAAAGTCACACTCATAAAATAATGTTACAATATCACAGCTTGCTCAGTTTTAATTATCTCTGTATATGATGCCTTGGTTGCCAGATGGATCTCTAAAGGTCCCTCCTGCTAAACTCTTAAAAGATGGCACCCTTGATGTTACAGGGGCAGCCAGCTATGGTGAAATCACCACATGCTATGGAGTCTCATAGAAGCCTGCCTCATTCAGGTACAAACTGGTAGGCTAGGCAAGCCCTTTAATCCCTGTGGGTCTCAGATGCCTCAAGTGTAAACTGGTCATCCTAAAGTTTACAAGGTTGTTGAAAGGATTTCAATGAGATTGGATGTGTAAGTGGCTCAACACAGTGCCCAGCCTATTAAGGCATCAAAAGCACCCATTACTAGAACAGTGACCACAACTCCACGACACCACTAAAACCCTATGGCTTAGAGCCTTTATGGTGCAAGGGCGCACACATACACACAGACAAGTGAGGAAAGGACTTCAACTAGGATAAGGGCAGAAAAAGGACTTGATCTCTCTCAGGTCACCAGCTCCCTCCCTCCTGGAAGGAGAAGGGAAAGACAGCAAAATATCTTCCTAGAAGGCAAAGCTTTAATTTGGCTTTCGTATTCTTCTATCTTACTGGACTCCTTCAATTCAGCTCAAATACTCAAGTCAGATACTCAAATGTGTTGTGCAGGTTGCACCTGCACATGGGACCAACTGAGGAGGTGGAATTGATGTGACCCGTAAGGGACGAACCAGCCCCTGCTCTGTTCAACAACCCCAGCCCTGGAGCCGCTGCATCTGCCCTGAGGAAGGGGCAGGGGGGCTTTCCCTAATTCATCCCAAAGAGCAAAAGATGCCCTGACTCAAATGTCGTGCACCCACCATGCCCCACGCCCGCACTTGATTCTACTTCCTCTAATGAAATGTCCGTGATTGGCCAGCAGCAGCCCTGATCCATTATTACCAGTCACGCACGGCATAACACTTCTGTCATCGATGAACCGCATGTACAACATAAGATTATGTTGGTCCCATAAGATTATAATGGAGCTAAAAAATTCCTATAGCCTACTGCATCATAGTCATTATAATGTTGTAGTGCAACACCCGTTTGTGGGGGTGCTGGTGTAAACAAACCTAATTCCTTACCAGTGCTATAAAAGTATAGAACATACAATCATATACAGTACATAATACTTGATAATAAACAACCATATTAGCAGTTTATGTGTTTACAATACTGTATTTCTTTTTATTATTTAAAGTAGACTCTTTCTTTACAGCAAAAAAATGTTTTCTGTAAAACAGGATGCCATGTTATGCTGCAGTAGCCTCACACATCCCGTGTTTAACCAGATTTCTGATTGCATAATTTTCTCTTGTGCTTGATTTAACCTCATGGTTTGGTTTTTGTGTTTTTTTTACAGAAAATATGCTGTACAGGCTTGTAGCTTCAAAGCAGTAGGCTATCCATGTAACCTAGGTGTGTAGTAGGCTAGACCACCTAGGTTTGTGTAAGGACGCTCTATGATGTTCGTACAATGAAGAAATCGCCTAATGATGCATTTTTTGGAATGTATCCCTGTGATTAAGCAGCACATGACTGTATTTAATACCCACTAGTCAGCTTCATTGTCCTAATGGCTTTCACAGCAACTTGTTTAACATTTCCATTTTCTTTGCAGCCCATTTCATCCGCTCACTGGCATACTAATACAGTGCTGCTGCATTTCCAGTCAGCAAACCATGTGCAAAGTAACTTAATGGTCAACTGAAGAATAGCTTTTATTTCTGTTTTAACTCAGCTGAGTTTTCCTTGCTGACTCAACACAACGTTTTGCACAGTAGGCATTTAATTCATCAAACTAAATTTTAAAAAAACCTAATCATGTAAGTCTTTACACTACCTTTACAAACCCCACCGGCATCAGGGCCCAATTTGAGGTTGTTATTTTAAGAAACGCATTTTCCTGTTCTCAACTAAACTCAAGGCCAGCTAAAAGTCCTTTGAAATTTTTCCACTCTAACGTTTCCAGATCCTAGAGATTTTCATACATAAGACTGGATTTTCATCAAGGGGGACCAGCCAGTCCAGCCGGCCTCGTACAGAGGAGCTTCCTGGGACATGGGCCGTTCAGTGGGAAAGCCAGGAGATGGTCCCCTGTACGCCACCCTCTACAAAACCCAAAGAAAAAGATCATTTCTTTTTCTTGTCCTGGACACGCGCACACACACACACACCCCTCCTGATCTGTGCCTTGCTACTCCTCACACATTAGAATTTAATAAAAAACAAGTGTTTCTCTGGTGGAAGATCTCTACTAATTGGTTGAGCTTATTAATTCTGAAAACATGAGAGCTAGAATTCTCTCACCCACACTTTCCAGCTGTCTACCAAATCTTTCCCATTTGAATAAGCCAATATAAGGTATTCTTTATAGTATCACATTATTAAAGTAACAAGAAGGAAAGGGCAGGAAGAAACAGGAGGTTAATAACCACTTAATACCGTACAGAGTGCCCTTTTTAGCGCAGGTAGCTAGTCAGTTGCTAACAAAGGAGGGAAGCGAAT
Organism: Miniopterus natalensis; assembly: GCF_054644295.1. Taxonomy (NCBI): domain Eukaryota; kingdom Metazoa; phylum Chordata; class Mammalia; order Chiroptera; family Miniopteridae; genus Miniopterus; species Miniopterus natalensis. Next base: position 153,081,846 of record NC_142082.1, on the reverse strand, counting down.
GGAATCAGACACCAAGTCTGATTAACTAGGAAGCTGTAGCATTCAGACTCCCTACCGGACAGTCGCTTCCTCCCCCAAATGGATACTAATTCCCAAGTGCGCAGGAAGAATCGGCTTTCCAGTGTCCCCCGGGGACGACCGGCCCCCTGGCTGGGATGACGGGGCGCGGGATAGAACAGTGCGGGAAGCGCCTCTGCCGAGCGCGCTCGGTAAGAGCCACGGGGGCAAGGGGAGACGTAAGCGCGCGGAAAAAGCCAAGTGAGGCATGCGCAGTAGGAGCCAAAATGGCAACATAAAGGGGAGCAGCCTAGCCTGGGAAAATCTGGGGGAAAGGCCGGATAGGATGAGGGCATGAACCCCGGCAGATCCAGGAAAGGGATTGGATGGGGGGGGCCCAGCACGAGCCTGAGAAGAACTAGGAAGGCGATTGGTTCGTTGGAAAGCAAGCTTACCCTTCCCCCAACCCGAGAGCCAATCAAAGGCTAACAGGCCGGGGCTTGTTCGTTTGTTCACGCGCACTCTCCGTTGGAGCCGCACGAGCCTGGGCGAAGCCGGAAGCAAGGCGCGGGTCAGGTCACGGCGCTGGGTCCTCCCCCTCCGGGCCAGCGCTTGTGGTCACCAGGCCCAGGACGTGTTCCGCTGTGAGACGGGGCTGAGCCACCGGGCCCTGGGTGAGACGCGGGCTCCTGAGCGCAGTGTTTTGTTCTCACGCCCACAAATCTTGCCCCTGTGCCGCAAGCCCTCCTGTGTGTGGGTCTCCAAAATGCGCTTCCCGGGACTCCGTGAGGGAATCTGTTTCCACCAGCAACGCTTCGACTAACCAAAGATAAACACTGAAGCATCCGCAAAAATAAAACTGGCCAATAAAGCGAAAGAACCAAGCATTTGCCCTGTGTTGCCTATTTAAACTGTACCCCCAGGGTAACCAAGTATTTCATGAACAGATGTTTCTTTTTATGTATTTTCTACCGAATAAATGAAGAGAGAATGATAGAAATAGACTAGCACAATCTTTCAGTCCCTACTGAAATAATGAATCTTAGGCATATGGCAATGCGGCTGTACAGAAAGAAAAGCCACCAGAATTACTTACTTTCCCCTGGACGTACACACCACCAGCTATGAAGTATTCTTATCAAGAATCCGAAGCCTGACTACAATCAGATCTCTCGATCTAGCCCGTCTATCCATTCACAGGCAGCACCGCAGAGAGAACGTATCAGTTGACATCACGGCGATGAAGTCACCAAAATACAGACTGTGGGAGGCATCCAAGGACAAAAGAAGAAAAAAAGGAAAACCCACGACAAAAGGAGACCTGCAAAAAACCAGCATTCCCACTAAGAGACCTGACCCAACTTGAGCGCGGCTTCCAGCAGCCTGCAGCCCAGGTCCTGGATGGCCCAGCCCCGTCCTGAGTTCTCCAGAAAAGCTCAGGGAGGGTTGTCAGAAGGATTTACTGTTTAGTTCCAGTTAACACCTGAAGATAGGCCCCTGGTTCCCTTTCTTAGAGCATTTACTATAAATGGTTTCTAATTTTAAGTCCTTCCTCAGTCCTTTGGAGATGCATATGTCTTCTACAACCCAGGGGTGTCTTCCTCAGGGATCTGAAAGCCATTCCTCAGAAAGTAACTGTCAGAAAGGACAGGGCCTCTTGTCTCCCAGTCTGGGGAAGGTCACAAGCCACACTCCAGGAATTGTCAGCTTGCAGACCCACTGGCCTCATCACATTTACACTGAGCTGCCCCCCACCCCCATTTTCCACCTGAGTCTCCACTCTGGCTCCCTCCCTCCCTCCCTCTCCTTTAAAACGCCCAGTCACCTCTGCAAACTGTAATGGAACGCCCAACCATCAGTAGTTGCCCAATAAAATCTGTTTTCACTGCTTTAATGTTTGGCTGTTTATCTTTGACAAAAGAAAAAAAAAAAAAAGGAGCATAAAAAGGGAGTACCTATAAAGTACAGGACTTTAACAGTTTCTCAAACAATTGCAATGTGTAGACATTTGCATTCTGTCTAGAACAAACAGCTGAAAAAATATGAAAAGAGAGAAATGTAATGACTAATTAGCTACTTGATAATATTAAGAATAGGTTCTTTTAGATATGACAGTGCTATTAGAGTTATATTTAAAAGAGTCCTTTTATTTTAATGTCTTATTCACATATGTATATCTGAAATGATATAATGTAAGTGATTTGCTTCTAAATAATTTGAGGGTGAAAGGGGCTGATAATTACTGAAGGTGAAAGGTGAGTACCTAAGGGTTCATTATACTCTTTTATCTAACTTTGTACATGTTTGGAAATTTCTATAACATATATAGTTTTTAAAAAAATTAGGATAGTTATCTGACAAAGAACTAGAAACTATATCACATTAAAAAGCTCTCCAAACTCAACAAAGAAAAAATTAAATAAAACAAGCATAAAACAAGCAATTCAATTAGAAAATAAGCAAAGAACAGGAAATGACATTACACTATAGAATATATATGGATAGTCAATAAACACATCGCTAGCCATTGGGGAATGAAAATAAGACTACAATGAGATAACACTGCATATCTTTTAGGTCACTACATATTTTTCAGAACAGCTAACATAAAAAGCAGTGACAATACCAAATGCTGGGGAGGATCCAGAAAAACTGGGTCTTTCTCCAATGCTGGAAAGAATATAAAGTGGTACAGCCAGTCTAGAAAACTGTTTGGCAGTTTCTTAAAAATCTAAACATACACTTAACTTGTGACCCAGTAATCACACTCTTGGGCATTTATCCCAGAGAAATGAAAATTCATGTCCACGCAAAACCTGTGCAGGAATGTTCATAGCAGCTTATTTATTATGGCCCTCCCCCTCTCCCCAAACATCACGCTGCAATAAAAGAAACAAATGTGATACGTACACTAACCTGGATGAATCTGAAACACATTATGCTAAAAAGAAAAAAGGGGGAAAAAAGGCCAGGCCAGTGTTGCTCAGTGGTTGAGTGTTGACCTAGTAACCAAGAGGTCACAGTTCAATTCCCACTCAGGGCACACGCCTGGGACACTGGCTCGACTCCCAGTGGGGGACATTCGGGAGGCAGTTGATCGATAATGTACCTCTCTCATCAATGTCTCTATTTCTCTATCCCTCACCCTTCATCTCTAAAAATCAATAAAAACACATTAAAAATTAAAAATAAAAATAAAAGCCAATCTCAGAAGGCCACATATGGTATGATTTCATTAATGTAATGTTCCCAAAGTAGCAAAATTATAGAGATGGAAAAAGATTAGTGGTTGTCAGGGTTTAGGGTTTGTGACAGAGTAAAGAGTAGGTATAACTACAAGGAGACAGCATAAGGGACATGATGTTTGTAGTCACAGAATAATCCGGTATCTTGACTTTGATTTGCTATATGCATCTCCAGATACGATATAATGACTTAGAAGTAGACACACCCATTGTACCCATGTCAGTTTCCTGCATTTGATATTGCACTATAGCTGTGAAGCTTTAAAGGTAACTGGGTGAAGGTGAAGGGCACTTCTCTGTACTGTCTTTGCATCTTCCTGTAAATCTCTTAAGTATTTTAAAATGAAGAGTTTTGTGTGTGTTTTTAATTAAGCTAATCTACTTCTTAAGTCCATGTCTTTCTCCCTGTTCCATGCTTCCTCATCAATGAAGAACATTAAGCTAAAAGTATGAACAGGTGTTAAAAACTCATATATTCAGCATCTGCAGTTACCTTATTTTGAAAAGAAGCTTCCTATAAGCTTAATTTGGTTACTTTTGTCAGCAACTGAATCATCAGAACTCCTGGCTTCCTTCCTTTAATATGCCAAGTTTGGGATTCAATTGCCCAGAGGGTTTCAAACTGCAGAGGGTTTACAACTGAAATCAGTGGAAACTCTGACTTTTAAAAAGCGAAGTCAAACTTACATCATTCTTCCAAAAAAGCATCCAGGGACTCAATACAAGATTCCAAAAAAACAAAAGAGCGATGTGTAAAATTGAGATAAACATTGTTATTCTAAATCAGAGAGAAGTAATTTAAAGAAAACCCTCAAACATCTAAACCTAAACAATACTCATCAAAACTCCACATAAACCTCAATGGCTAAAAGTGTCTATATATATAAAATCTGTAGTAAATTGTGTGTAACAAATAAACACTAAATTATGATCTCTCTTGCCAGGTTGTTTCTGAAAAGTGCTGCTAAATGTAACTGTACAATTTTCTGTTTTAAACAATTCAAAAGTTCATAGAAAGTAGAAAGTACAATGGAAGAAAGGAAATAAAAAGAATTTAATATACCTAAAGGAAGCAAAGTTTGCAAACAGCCTCTCCTAATTATTAAAGAGCTTAAGTGTTTTCACTAACAGGGTAGTTTACAACTAAACTGAAAATAATTTATTTCTTATCACTTTCATATGGGAAAATCCGTATTAGCAGTACTGGCAAGACAGAGTGGTTAAAAAATAAACACTAATTTTCCATGGGATTCCCAGAGAAGTTTTATTAATATTGTCTAGAGAAAAAGAAGGCTAAAAAAGAAAATTTGAATCTCAAATGTTTGTGAACTCCTACAGCTTGAGCTAATATAAATAATTTCAGACAGATTTTCTCCTATCAGGGGAAATACATGTAGTTTATCTCATTTGACTACAGCATTACATCCAAAGATGACAATTGTAACAACAAGATGGCTTTCTCTTTCTTTACTAAATTGCTTTGAACAAATTTATATCTGATTCATTTCCTAATGTTAAGAAATACCAAAACTAGGGTCATTGAGAAAGGTTTCTTTTGTTTATTGTTTTGATGCTCTTGCTCACTCTGATGGCGATACACTGATCAAACATTGGTGTGAATGTATGATCTCTGGTTCTAGAGACAGATGGACCTGGATTCAAAGACTGAATCTGCTAGGTCCTAGCTATGAGCTGTAACTAGTAGTGAGGGTTAAGGAAGAAAGTACAGTGAAAGCACTTAGCACAAGGCCTGGGACAGACACACACGCACACACACACACACACACACACACGATTACCATCATTATTTTCTAACACTGTCATTGCAAATGACTGGTTATAGTGAACACACAGAATTTTTCCAACTCAATAGTTACATAGAAAATGTGTTAACAAGTCCCTTGTTCAGATATGCCATTCTATTTTTAATAAAACGCCAAGAATTTTTTTCCCTTTCTATTACAAACGGTGCTTTCTATTGCCAATCAAAGAAACAACTTTTTAAAGAGTAATGGAACAGGATGATATGATCATATCTTCCCAAGAGACATTTTCATTTTTTCAACTAAAATGCTTTCACAGACATTGTAAATTAAACTTAGTTCAACTGTAAGAAAACATTTTCCTAGCTAGATAGCAAGTATATCATTCAGCAGCAGCAAAATAAATCAATTAGTACTTCTAGATTGTTGGCACAAAGATTCAGAAAACAAATTCCCAGACATAGTACAAAACAGTTGACATTCTAGAATTTAAAAGAGCCCTGTTTATTTTTACATATTTTTTTAATGTCTTTCTCTGTTCAAATGCAGTGGTATAGTATTTCCAAATTTATTTCAAAAAGAAAAAAAAAAACTTTCCAGGAAGTCATATAATTATGAACAAACTAATATTAAATGCAATAGATGAAGTTTTTGTTCCTAAAGATTCATTTTTGCTTTACTACCTAAATCAACATGTTTAAAAAAAAAAAAAAAAAAAAAGACAAAAAGTAAAGAAATAAATCCCATTCTATATACTTATGGTTCTAAAAAAGTTTTCACAAACCTGCCCACTGGTTTTAAAAGAGCAAATTACTGTTTTAAGAAGCATTATTTCCTATTGAAAATGGAACTGTCAACCAGAAAAGACAAAGAGGCCTAGTATGCAATATAGCAAGTAATATTACTAACAAGCTTAGTAAAGGAGACAGCCATTTATTGAAACTTGTTTTCAGTGTTATACTATATATTCTGACAAAATTGATAGGGGGCCACAATACTAAGATTCAATCAAGCAAATTTAAACTTTCTAAATGGGTTCCCTCCTTTATAAGCAAAGTAGGCCAGGGCACCTACAGAAGATAAACTACTCACTGACCTCACGTTTGCTACGGTCTAAAACTGCAGACTATTATATAGCAGGATTGTTCAACAAAAAAGGTGAGCCTGGGATGTTCGCTCTTCTTGGCTCTAAGTTCTGCCTTACTATCCATTCACCATTCATTAGCTATTGAATTTTTACGCAACTCAATTCAGCATCTGCTCAAGTCACTAAACTAACACTTCCAGTAAAGTCACCAAGCAATCTAATACCCTAACCCACACTGAGTCCTTGTCTTACTGGACATCTTGGCTACATGTGACTCTGTTTATCAAACCTTCTTCCTTGGGAATCTCCGCTCTCTTGGATTCTTTGAAAACCGTCGTTCCTCCATCCTTTCTGAAGCTCTTCTGTGGTTTTTCATCTTCCATCGACCCTTAATGCGGCATTGTTTCCATTACCATGTTTTATTTTCACATTAAACACTACCATAAGTGATCTCACATTCGCTTTTGGGGGGGAAAGATGCGATTCGTATCATTGCTCACGTCTGCCTTTGGTGGCTGATTTCGGGTCACCCATGAGATGGCACTGGGGACGAAGCTGGGAAGAGATGCTCGGACCCGGCGGGAGCTGGCCCAGCGGAGCTGCGCTCCAGCCCTATCTGCCGCCAGACACCGTCCCTGAGCTTGTTTCACTCATCAAACCCTCTCTCCCTGAAATGGGCTGCTTGCAGTTTCAACTCAACACTTCCATCTCTAAATCCCCTCCTCTTATGTTTTCTGTTCCTCCCGACTTCGAAGGCAGACAAGGGTACTTGCTCCCTCCTTGTTGATTGGCCGGGAATCCACTCCAGCTCTGGAAATCTCATCCCGATATAAATTAATGGAAGTTATTTTTGTCGTAATGCCGTATCTCATTAAATAAATGGATATATTTTCACCAAACTTAGAGTTTATGTGGTATGACTGGAATTGAAATATGGATTATAGCATATTTTAATATTTATTAGTCTATTTGTTGTAAGTAAATAAATGAATAAATGGGGAAGGAGGGAAAGCTCATGCTAACTGTTGAAAGCAAACAAATAATGTACAAAGAATGATGGAATTAGAAAATCAGCACTTAGCAACCATAACAGGAGTAAGTGAACCAAGCAAGAAAACATTAGTGGGTTTAAAAACTGATGGGAGGAAGCATATTTACAGTTTCAAAATTGATCCCCCAAATCTATTTATTAATTACAAAAGGGAAAAGATAGCTTCGGAGCGGGGAAACTTGGTGCACACCCCCTTCGTTAAATGTTCAAAGTTAACACCATCAGTAATGTGACAAATTGACACCATGTGCCTCTTGATATAATACACTGAGGAGGACACAACATCAGTTCTCTTGTATTTTTGCCAAAAATACACAGCTTAAATCTAATCTTGACAAAATATCAGACAAACCCCAACTAAAGAACATTTTACAGAATAATTGGTCTTGTACTTATAAGTCTCGGTGTCATAAGAGAAAGAACAAATGATGAAATGTTCTAGGTTAAAGGAGGCTAAGGGACATGGCAAGTGAACACAACACGTGATCTAGGACTCCTTTCGCAATAAGAGACATTATGAGGACAACTGATAACACTTGAATCAGGTCCAGAGACAGAGAATAATACTGCTTTAACCCTAATTTACTGGTGTTTGATGATTTGGTTATGGGAAAGAGTAGCTTTATGTATTAGTCAGCTATGGCCGCTGTAACAAAATACCACAGATAGGATGTCTTAAATAATAGACATTTATTTTCTCACAGTTCTGGTGGCTAGAAATCCAAGATCAAAGTGCCAACAAGGTTGCTGTCTGGTGAGGCCACTCCTCCTGGATTGTAGGCGGCTGCCTTCTTTTCCTCTTCTTATAAAAATACCAGTCCCATTAGATTAAGATCCTATCCTTATGACCTCATTCGGCCTTAATTATCCCCTTAAAGGCCTTATCTCTAAATACTAACACACTGGGGATTTTAGGGCTTCAACATATGTATGGGGGCCCCCCGATTCGATCCATAATACCTTGCTTTCAGGAAAGCAGGGGGAAAACAGCTAGCAGGAAAAGGGCATCATGTGCTCAATACACTTTCCAATGGCTCAGAAAAAAGACAGATAGACAGATGTAAAATGTTAACACAAATGTGGTAAAATGTTAACATTTGTTTCAGGAATATGAATGAGGTATATAGGAAGCATACTATTCTTGAATATTTGAAGTTTGTCAAAATAAAACATTTAAAAATCTGGAGTTACAACACAATGCACTTTGGTAGCCCTGGGATTTTTTTTTTTTTTTTTTTCAGAGTGACTGGTATAAAAGGGGAAATTTTCCAACTAAGAAAACATGCCAGGAACAAAGAAGATAAACAGTGTCAAATATGAGCCTGTTGTCAAACATTACCAGGCAGGTTACTCCGGGCTGCAGTGCTTATTTGAGACAGTGCTGCTTGTCGCTTGCACGACTCCATGTGATGTGCTCCAGAGTGCACAGCAACAGGAGCTAGATTATTTAAGGATGGTTAACAGATTTTCTAAGCAACTCAGGATTGACCAACAAATTCATAAAGTTCTCAAATTCCTTCCCTCCTCTCTGCATAAACACCTCAAAAACTAAGTAATGACCCATAGCTTATTTCTCAAATTAAATTAGAATACTGGTACAAAGTCCCATATCACACGTTTGGAACTCCCTCTGCCTTTCTGATTCCACCAAGAAAGTTGGATCTTAAGCAACAACAGTAAAGGGGGTTGCCAGATATCTGCTCCATGCTAGGGAAGAATCCCAAAATGCCAGTCCTTAGTGCTATCTCTGCCACTATGGGGACAGCCAGGGGAGGTGCAAGTCCTCTATCAGATCATCCAGGTTTCAGGTATTCATGTCTCTGCCCAGGTAGTGTGGTCCCTTAGAGTCAGGAAGCTCCAAATCTGGGCGTTCCCAAAACCTAATGCTCCAATTATGGAATATAGCTACCTGTGAGTACCTTACATGTTTTATATCTTTTATTATTTACTCATAACAGCTCTCTGAGGTTAGCATTGTCCCCACTTCACAGATGAGAAAAGTAAGACTCAACAACTTGACTAAACTGCTAAGTAAAAACACAAGTAGTAATAGTTATATTTTATGACAGTCTGCCCTTCCCTCCATACCCACTCTCCCCATTTTCTTAGTAATAGACACACAATTTTTAGCTGGACTCATTGCTGACCATCCTCTTTTATAACTATGTGTGACATGTGACGAATAAGAAACAAGCAAAAATGTGAAATGTGCCTACTAAGAAGAGCAGAGAAGAACCCTATTTATATCCTACCTCAATCCTATCTCCTCAAACTTGACCATAATGGCCAGAGTGCTAGCAACTATTTTAGACTATAAAGGTAAGGGCCATAACCTAGGGGTGGAAGAACAGAGAACTTGAAAAATTCTGGCAAAACAAAGGCAATGAGACAAGTTTGAGGAGCCATCACACCAACCTTAGGCTGTCTACCTCTAGAATTCATTTAAATGGAAAAAAAGAAGCTACCATCTTGCTTAATCTACGGTGTGTGTTTTAGTACCTGAACTTGTACCAAATATACCTTTTTTCCCCTAATAAAATATATACAATGTGGCTGGCTCTAGACACTGAACTTTCTCTCTATTCTCTGAAGTTTTACAAGCTTTACAAGGTATGTAAATGAAAAGACTGAGGCACAGAGATTTTTAATATTTAAATTTACAATGCAAGCCTGGGTATTTTTAAATTAATAGGAATTACCTTCCAGGCTTGTTAGATGAATGAGCAAATAAATGTGCCCCCTTTTGTGTTCCTATAATTTGCGTTCTCTTGTCCTCATGTCCCTTTCCTCCAGAAGCCACCCATCCGACGGCCTGCTCAGTGGTCCTGGTAAGAGAGGTGACCCTGCTTGGATCTTCACATCTCCATTGCATGTAACAACTGTGTGTTTTTGAAAGTGATGTTGAGTATACAGAACAGATCATTGCATATTCAACCAAGTCCTTTACCTGAGCAAGGCTGCATCCACCAACTGCCCTATCCACACTTACATATATCACTGCTGGCCCTGTTTGATAATCCGATAGATAATGGAATGAATGGCTATCTTTTGAAAGCAATTCTTCCCATAAGACAATTTGCCAAAGTGACGTTCATCAGAATGCAAACTGTGTCATCTCACAGCCTCTTAGAGAATTTTTTTTTTTTTGGTAATAGGTGGTAAAGGGCTTGGTACTAAATTCTAGTGAAGACAGTAATGAACTGCTGCAATCAGTGCCTTCTTTGTTCTAAACATATTGCTTTTCTTATGAGATGAAAGAAAAACATGCTCGCATTTCAAAACAGGCTAAATAAACCAAGCACTAGGCAATATATGAGATAGGAATCTCAATTTATTTATAATCTCAATTACTAAGGCATATTGCTTTTCCATCTTATATATGAGATGTGACAATAAAGTAATGAGATCAGTTTTTTATTTGGTTCATAAACTGGCACTGATGGAAGTTCCAAAATACATTTGAGGAATTGCAAAATGAATGGGGATAATTTTATAGCCAAGATCATTCATTTCAAAATATATAACATTCATTTATATATGTAAGTTCTGGTCTATTTATTAAAACTATAGTCACAGTACTTGATCTTCATAGCTCATATATACACACATTTTAATTTGGTGACAAACAGATTTAAACCCTGAAGAGTACATGTGTGTTTTCCTATTCTTTGAGTTTTCCAAGAAAGTCTTTCAAACGTGAACACACATTCTATTTTACTACATTTTGAAAAAATCTTTATGGTCCTGCCCTTTGAGAACAGGATTAAATAACTGGTTTAAGAAATCCCTGGATTCTTTACCATGACTGTTTAGTTGACTATCACCTAAAGACAAAACTAAGGGAACAACTGTCAATCATTCAGGTATTAGCATTCACAAAGGAAATATTTCAGGAGTTTTCATAAGACATTATGATTATGTGTTATGTGACTCATGAGCTCCAAAGTAAAAAAAAGAAACCTACTCCCCCAAAATGCTGTACTTGGGTCTATGATGAAGGCAGAGGCAGAAAAAGCAAAAGAGTGAGTGGGAGGCAGACATGAACGTGTGTTAGTACAAAGAAAATACAGGAAACTTGGGATTATTCAGAGTCAAAATCTGATGGATACCAGTGACCACAGAAGGCCTGACACTGTGACCAGGGGGTGGCAGATCACTAAAGGAAAGGCCACAACTCACGATCTTAATAAATCAGAGAAAGAAGCTATGAATAGATGAGAATTTTTTTTGTACAGACTAGACAATTGTAATGGATAACTCAAAAGCACTCTCAACTCACGAGCACATTTTGACCTAAATGCATGACCTCAATGTACACTGTCATTACCCTTGATGGAGAATCTTCCAATTGTTACCAATGGTCTTCAAGTACTCACGTCTTCTGTACTGTCAGTGATATCATTGTAATAGGATTTGGCTTTCCAAACAACACATTTTTTTTCTTTTTAACAAGCTCTTCTCTTTTTTTCCATAATCAGTCATCCACTTTATTATCATATCTTTCCCTCGCCAACCTCTTTATTTCATTTTTCTCATTAATCCCTCTGGTGAGCTTTTCCTCCTCGACCGTGTGTGCTATGTCATTATTGGTTAGGAACAAAAAATACACCATCAGGTCTTGAGGACCAATGACAGCCGTTAGGAGCCGAAGTTTCCCTGAATTTCCACAAAGGACACGTCAGTATCATTAGTCATGAGTCAAAATGAAATGCCACTTCATGCCCACTAGGATGGCCATAATCAAAGGACAGACAGTGTGAAATACTGGTGAAGACGTGGACTCACTGGAACCTGCTCACATTACTAGTGGGAAACGTAAACTGGCACAGTCAATGTGGAAAACAGTTTTGCAAAACTAACAACATGAACTTACTCTGTAATCCAGCAATTTCCCTTCTAGGTGTTATCCATTCTTCTAAAAAGATTAAAACATATGTCCATACAAACATTTATATGCAAATGTATATAACAGGATTATTCATCATAATAGCCCAAAATGAAACCATCCAAATGTGCTAACTGGTAAATGGATAAACAAAATAGAACTGAATACTATTTGGCAATAAAAAGAAATGAAATGGTGCAGTATATGGATAAACCTCAAAAACATCAAGTTATAGAAGTCCAAAACAAAAGAATACTTATTTTATTATTACATTTTGAAGAAATGTCTAGAAAGAGTAAATTTACAGAGAGAAAGCTGATGAGTGGTAGCCTGGGGCTGGAACTGGGCACAAAGATTGACTGCAAATAAGAATGAGGGGTATTTTGGGGTGGGAGAAATGTTCTAAAAGTGGACTGTAGTAATGTTTGAACAACTCTATGAAGTTATTTAAAAGCATTCCACTGTATGCTTAAAATGGGTAAATTTTATAGTATGTAGATTATAGTTCAATAAAGCGTCAAAAACTCTGAGTGTATCATTTTCTACACAGCAGTGGTAACGATCAGCATGATGAGAATCCACTCCGTGATATTTTTCCATGAAAGAAAAATCTGACAGCCTGGGTCGAAAAGGTGTTAAAATGCCCAGGCAAATTCATAGCATGTTATACAGGGTGGAACTAAAGGAGGTTTACAGCCCTGACCAGTCTGGCTCAGTGCTTAGAGCGTCGGCCCACTCAACAGAGTCGCAGGTTCGATTCCTCGCCAAGGGCACGTGCCTGAGCTGCAGGTTCAATTCTCTGTGTGGGAAGCAACCGCTTGATGCCTCTCTCTCCCTCTCTCTCTCCCTCTCTCCCTCTCCCTCTCCCTCTCTCTCCTTCTCTGTCTCTCTCTCTTCACCCCCTCCCTTCCACTCTCTCTAAAAAAAAAAAAAAAAAAAAAAAAAAATCAATGGAAAAAAATATCCTTGCATGAGGATTAACAACAACAAAAAGTAGGTTTACAGTTGTCCATATGGAAAATAATAAATAATTACTAAAGCATAATACAAGAATAAACTGTTTCCTGTACTCACAACTATAAACCTACTTTTGTCCCACACTGCATGGTACACTTTAGTTTACTTAGTATTTACAGAACAGACTGAAATATCACCTTATGTATACTCCAGCTTACAAATTCATTAAATTCAAGCCTATAGGTTATTGATTGAATCCCTTTTTATATTACAGTCATAACCACATCATATCTCAGTCAACGACGGACTGCATACATGATGACGGTCACTGTCACAATGTCGCAGCAAAAGACATTACTCATCTATTTCAGGTGATGCTGGTGTAAGCAAACCTCCTGTGCTGCCGGTCATATAAAAGTACAGCACATAACACTTGATAATGATAAAAAATGTCTATGTTACTGCTCTAAGTATTTACTATATTAAACTTTTAACATTATTTTAGTGTTATCTAAACTCTTTTTGCTTATTTTTACTTATTTTTTACTTATTTTTTTTTTAAGTCTGCTTTAAAACAGTATTCTGGGTTACACCAGCAACAGCTTCATACGTCCCTGTAGACCGAGGCTCCTGACGGCATCATTTTCTCTTATGCCGGATTTACTCTCGTGCTCCTGTGTACAGCACCACGCTGTACAAGCTGGCAGCCTGCGAGCAACAGCTCCCCCATTCAGCCTCGGCGTGTAGTAGGCTAGACCATCTGGGTTTGTGCAAGCAGACCCTGCGATCACCTAACGGTGAATTACTCAGGATGTATCCCCATTGTTAAGTGGCATGTGGCTGTATTAATAGGTATATTAAACAGGTGTGCTAAAATGGGTATACTAAAAATATCCTATTTTACAAAAATTCTTTCATTTATAAACCAAGCATTGCTTACAGCTCACCTAACTTTGGCATTTTTCAGAAAAGTGTTGTATTCTTTCCATGTTCCCACTGTTTATATATGTCTATACACCTTTGTAATAAGTCTTTCTACATTGTACTCTAATGGCCCACCCCATATCTGACTCGCTATACCAGTGCAAGCTTCTTCTAGACAGAAGCGACATCCTCATTGCATCACAACTAACCCATCATTGCTACTCAATGGATTTTGGTTGAACCTTACATGTATTAGCTTACAGAGCAGCTATAACAAATTACCATAAATTTGCTGGCTTAAAACCACAGAAATTTATTCTCTCGCATTTCTGGAGGCCAGAAACCTAAAATCAAGATTGTGGCAACACCACACTCTCTCTGGAGGCTCTCAGGGAGAATCCTTCCTGCATGGCTTCTGGGTGCTGTGAACATTCCTGGTCTTCCTTAGCTTGTGCCCACATCACTCCAAGCTCTGTCACCTCACTCTCATATCACCTTTTCCTCTTCTGCCTCTTTATAAGAACACTCATCACTGGATTTGGAGCCTTTACCTTAGTTAGATCTGCAAAGAGCCTTTTTCCAAGTAAAGTCATATTCCCAGGTTCTTGGGATTTGAACAAGAACATACCTTTTAGGGGGCTACCATCAAACTCATTACACTACATAATCTAAAGATTAATTTTAAAGTATTTTAAAGAGCTTGACGATACCGACATTAAAATAAGGAAGCTTTGCCACCCCACTAATTTACTTTTGCCAGGGAAAATTGTTTCTTTCTTTTTTTTTAAAAATAATTTATTTGGTCTCCTTCTGTAAGGAGGGACCATACAGATTTTTTTTTTTTTTTAATATATCTTTATTGATTTCAGAGAGAGGAAAGGAGAGGGAGAAAGAGAGGTGAAACATCAGTGATGAAAGAGTCATTGATTGAGCCCACAACCTGGGCATGTGCCCTGACCGGGAACCGAACTCCGATCGCCTGGATCCTAGGTCGACGCTTAACCTCTGAGCCACGCACGGCCAGGAAAATTGTTTCTTTTTTTTACCTATGTCCTCAAACTAAATTCTCGTAGTAGACTTTGTGATGGAGTGGACTATAGCCTAACAGGAAAATAGGAAGCAACCATTCCATGCCTGAATAAACATAAGTCACTGAAGCGTGAGCCGGCTGCATATTAAGCCCCCATGCTTTTCAATTTTTCCAAATTTTCCTTTTAATTGATAGCAGCTATTTTCCATAGTTCCTATAACTTTCCAATGGTGGTTTTCCAAAGGAGATATATTTGAATCCATCTAAACTGGAATAAACAATATTAATTAACTATGAAACAACCAAAAAAGAAATTTTGCTCTTTACCTAGACACTTTACCCCAGTCCTCAGTATTAGAAGCAATCTCTTACATATGTGTCAGTTTGTGTTTGTGGGAAGGATGTGACCAGTCACACAAATCTGGACCTGAGTCACTGGTGAGTTCTACAGCTTTAATGGGGTAGAAGGGAGAGAACAAAAGAATAAATGTATCACTAAATGTGTTACAAATGAGAACAAATGGAAATGGCCAACAGCTTCCTAAGCTTCCCTTCTGGATGCAAGGAGAACTCAAGAACAGTCAACCCTAACAACACCTTCGAACTAGGAAATCTTACCAATATCGTAACACACTGCTGTATATTTCATCTAAACTTTGAGATAAACTGAGAAACTCAAAAGAAAATTAAAAGAAATCTTTTGGTCTGCAAGAATCTGAGGCCACCTCATCACCCCCAATTCCATTCCCTTCTCCCCAGTCATCCCACACTATGTCACTGCCGGCAGATGATCCTGAATCTTCCCACAATGCACATTTTTTTTTTCCCAACGAAATTAAAAGAAGAGGCAGTAGATATTCAAATTCTTTTAGAGCTTGTCTCGTTTTTTTCAAAGGTGAGCTTCTGCCTCATTTTTTCAAAGTATTTGCATGATCCAAATACTATAACATACATTAAGATGGGAGATTTAAAGAAACCTAAGAATTAACAACCATCTGTGTTAAAGCCTACCATTTTTAATATATGGAGAATTTTGTGCAAATTAACATTAATTTTATATATTTCATTTTTCTCATTTCTAATTTGCATTAGAATAAACTTGAAGAGCTTGAACAACCTATTAAAAAACTGACATAGAAGAAATATTATTCTTATTTAAAGAAAAATGAAGAGGGTATAAAAGGGTTTTTGACAACCACGAATGTCTACAGATGTATAATTTTTCTTAGAAATCACCCTCTTTCACTATGAAAACTAGAAGTATAAGTCGCACTAGAGCACGAGGCTTTATTAGCTTTGCTTAACAATTTATTCCCCAAACCCTGAGCAGTGCCTAGCATGTGGCAGGTTCTCACCGCCTATTTGTCAAATAAATGACAGAAGATATGAAAGGAACCAAGAGCACAGCCACGTAGCCCTAAGTCTGAATACAGGTTCCACTGCCTGCTACACACTATCCGAGCTCCATCTCTCCCCCGGTCACTTAGCACTTGGCAGAGCATCTCCTGGACATGTCTTTTCCCTTCCCAAGCGCATGTGTGTCTTGTTTCCCTGGGCTCTATTACAAGAAGAGAATCTCCACTTATAATTGCATTCCCTCTCTGCATTCCCAGGTCCACCATGGCACACTCACAACTCAGCAAGTGTCTGAGGACGATGACAACAATGGGACTCCCTCTGATATTTAAGGGGCACAGTGTCTAAAGTAACCACCTTTACCAGTAATCTAGCATATGTGTCCCACCACATCTCCTTGTGTCCTCTTGGTGCTCACGTTTCTAAGCTGTAG
Organism: Miniopterus natalensis; assembly: GCF_054644295.1. Taxonomy (NCBI): domain Eukaryota; kingdom Metazoa; phylum Chordata; class Mammalia; order Chiroptera; family Miniopteridae; genus Miniopterus; species Miniopterus natalensis. Next base: position 153,065,118 of record NC_142082.1, on the reverse strand, counting down.
AAAATTTCAAGGAACACCAGGAAGAAACCTTTGTTCTTCAGCTGCTCCAGAGTCTCACTTGTTTAGCCACAAAAAAAACCCTCACACTCTTGCCTGAAACATAGACCTGAGGTCTTCACCTTCAGCAAATCATCAAATCCAAATCAATATCCCATAGTCTTGCCAAAGTAGGAACAAATCTTCGCTGTCCTGAAAATCTATCTGTTACCAATCCTTGGAGTCCATCTCTTATCTGTAAAGTCAAGAGGGAAATGGGGAAGGAGAGGGTTAAAAACCTCATTATTGGAACCACCCCTACACTCTCCAGCTGTGAACAATTAGGCTTGTCAAGCAGTCTCTCTAGGAACTCCTGCTGCTTTATTAGGATGAATGGGAAACAGAATTCTGACTTCTTGATAGGTGGGGTTATAAATCTGCTATCAAGACTGGGAGGGGATCAGCTGGGTTTGCGTGCACAAGTTCAATCTTTAATTATGGGCCCCACAAGATGTTCAAATTAGGAATGCCCTATTGTATTTAAAACAGAAGTGAGAGGAAATGAATCTAGGCTGTAACTAAGGAAACTCTTTTCGTGGAATTATACAGAAGGGCAGGTAGCAGCTGTGCGGAGCAAGGTCTTGGAATACCCACGGTGCACCACTTGGAAGTAGCTGCTCATTACACAATTCTTTTTTCATGGTTAGTCATAATTTTATTACTTTCTCTGAATTTCAAATCTAGTTTTTAAATTTTTGACATAAAAATGAGTAATCCAGCTCTGAGAAAATAGAGAAGATGCAAAGCAAGTTAATTTGAGTATTTTGAAGGAGGAAGACGTGCCAAAAACCAAGATAAAACTATAGATTAACTTTTCCAATCTCCACTTCCATGAGACAGCATCTTTCTCATGAAAATTTTACTTCATCTTCTCTTTTTCTAAGATGAAGTAAAATTTTTCTAATATGAGAACTGTCTCTGCAACATTTTTGTGGCTTCTAAGACTTGGTCATCTGATGACAGCCATATCCAGAACATGGGAATACACTGTCCACTTAACAATTTGTATTTATTATCTCTTTGTGTGTAGGAAATTACTTCCAAACCTAGCAGTATACAATCAATATTTATCATCTCAGTTCCTGTGGGTCAGAAATCTGGGTAAGGCACAGCTGGTGCCTGGGGCTCAAGCTCTCAGGAGGCTGCAGGCAGGGTGTCGGCCAGGGGTGCAGTCTATCAGGGGGGAGGATTGCTTCCACGCCCACCCAGGTGGTTGTTTACCAAATTTAGTTCCCTGTGGGCTGTTAGACTTGAACCTCACATCTTCCCTGGCTGTTTCCCTGCCACCTGGGCTTCTCTGTAAGGCTGTTGGCATCCTTCAGAGCAAGCAAGCAAGACAGTGGGAGAGAACCCCCGGAGATGGAAGTTGCAGTTTTTGTAACCTAAGCTCCGAAGTGACATCCCATCACCTCAGTTCCATAGAAGTGAGTCACTCGATCCAGCCCACACTCAAGGAGGAGGGACTACACAAGCCCACAAATACTAAGAAGCATGTAGCATCAGGGCAACCTTTGAGTGCGCCTCCCACATCCTTCCTGTAACTCATTTAAGGGTACTTTCCTCCAGGGCTTAAAGACGGGTTCGTTGAAATCAGCACCAACGCCACAAAAACCATACCAAACAGCTAAGGATTGTGGCCCTTTTTTCATTAAACAATAAACAAAGAAGTGGACAAACTGAACAAATAGCCAGTCCTTCAGATGCACAAGATGAATATGTGGGAAGGGAAAACACAATAAGGAAAACTGCCTCTGAAAGCAAGAAAGAGTCATGCAAGGTGCCTGGAAAGAGTGTTCTAGTCTAAGGTATCGACCTAGAAACCCCTCTTTCAAAAGGGAAGAATTTTCTCTTAATTAAGCCCAGAAAAGGCTTGAGGGTTGTCATTACCCAGCGAATGGTTTTATTTTTTATTTTTTCAGAGTTCGTTTTTTATTGAATGTGTTACAAGAGAGTTTGGTCTTTTTGTGTCAAAAAGACCAAAGCCCGTGCCATCATCAGACTCCTCTGACTCTTCTTTCTTTGCTTCTACTGCGTCCTCAGCTAGGGCAGCTGTGGTGAAGGGACAGGACCTCCTGCTGGTGCCACAGCGGCTGTTGGGCAGGTCCACCAGCCCCCACATCGCAGATGAAGCTCCCAGTGTTGACATTGGCCAGAGCCTTTGCGAACTTATTTCACTGCCAATTTCCATGACTGGTTTAAAGATTCTTATAGCAGTTTATTGTTAGCAGCATCTAATTTAGACTGCAAAATACAGTAAACTTTTTTCTTTATGGGCTTAAAATAGTTTTATGGAAAATCTGATTGGTTTTTCAAAGGTGTCACTAACATGCATTAGATTTTGGTCAATTCTAAGCTTCATTTTTTCCATAATAAAAACCATAATGAGGCAATGAGAGATGTAAAATGATAGGAACTTATTCTGCTAAGAAGGACTTAAAATCCTATGGTCTGCCCTCCTTGTTTTATACTCCTATCTGTCAATCTTAACAGTTACCTTCAGCAGAGCTTCTCTTTAAACTTTCAGGGCTCAATCATTCATAAATTTGTACAAACTCTTTTAAATTTCCTGCTACTACTACCTCTTGGGAAACATTAAACTTGAAGTTGCAATTACTTTTTCCAAGACTTATGGCTTTACTAAGGTTGAGTTATTAATATAATTGGTACCTGATATTAGCTAAAAATGATAATTTCATAGACTTTACCGATCTCAGTTAAAACCAATTTTACATTTGTAAATTCATTCTTGATTTTCATAATATAACACCATGACATTTCGGTGAGAAAATATTGATAGGCTTTATTAAAATACAACAGAAAGTTATTCCAAGTTCAATTTTGTAGCATCAGAAACTAAAGTGGCTAGATTTGAAACCATGCACCTAGAAGGACTAATAAGTAAATGAATAAATTAATTGCTGACAGAAAGTCAGAATGAAAAGGAATGAATCTCAGTGGCATGAGTAGATGAAGTCATTTCACAAGGAAGAGCCTACCTGGTATCTTTTTTGTTTTTTAATCCCCACCCAAGGATATTTTTTCCATTGCTTTTCAGAGAGAGTGGGGGGGGGGGTGAGAGAGAAACATCGATGTGAGAGAGACACATTGATCGGTTGCCTCTTGTGCGAGCCCCGACCAGGGCCAAGATCGAGCCTGCAACCAAGGTGCGTGCCCTTGGCCAGAATCAAACCTGGGACTCTTCAGTCCAGGGGCCGACGCTCTTACCACTGAGCCAAAGTGACTAAGCACCTACCTGGTATCTTCAGCATCTCCAGCTCTTAGAGATGGTGCAACTTTGGGAATTGGGGGAAAAGTGCAGGAGTAACCACTATAATGAGTGACAGAATCAAAGCCCAAATATATCTCAAACAGGTAACAATAAGAGGCTAAATCTAATATACTGAAATTTTATTGGGCAGTTATTTTTCAGTATCCAAATATAAGACTGTCTAACTTCATAGATAAAAAGCAGACGTGGAGAAAGATTACGTTTAACAGGAATATAAGATCTTGGGGGAGCAGCCGATGCTGACAGTGCATTTACTATCATCTAAGAGTGATCTGTCTGCCATACGACTTCACACTAGGCTGTGAAGACTAGCAGAACATGCCACCCCAAAATATGCCACTTTGGCACGGGCTTATTTTGAGCTGAACACAACTGAGAAGGAGATGCCAGAAAAGCTCCCTGACCTCCCCCTATTTGCCTAAACTCAGACATACATTTTCAAAGGTGTGCTCCTTCCCCTCTCTACCAGGAAGGACTAAAGTAATCACTGGAGAAAACTTTAGACCCTACCGGCCAGGAGAAGGCACCAGAAGGATCTACATAACAAACTACTAACTGGCCTTTGCCTACCATTAGTTTCCTCCCATATATTTACCTTCCCATAGTTTGTCACCCGTGAAAGCCTGTTTTCCTCTGTCCTATAATTTCTCCATAAATGTACTGTTCTTTGTTGAAGATGCTACATAACCCAGAGTTCTAAGCAGCCACTTTAAGTTACTCAGTTTTCCCTGAGTACCTCCCACAAATACCCGAGGTACACATGTTAATAAACTTCCATCTGTTTTTCTCTTGTTAATCAGTCTTTTATTATACGGGTCTCAGCCAAGAGCTCAGAGTGGCAGAGGGAAAATTATTTTTCCTCCCCTACAGCTGCACGAACAGGCGCCCGTCCAGGAGGGAAGTGCAAGTTGCACCCCTCCTGAGTAGAAGCCAACGCTGGGCATCTCACTTTCCAGGTACGCGGATTAACTCTAGATGATCTAAAGAGGAGCAACCAGAGTAACAAGGAAACTTAAAACTGTGGTGTGTGAAGAAAAGGTAAAGAACGTGAAGGTCTTTGTCCTAGAAGGGAAATGACTTAGGAGAGGAAAATGCTGCCTGCGAGTATCTGCAGGACCATCGATGGAAAAGGGTCAGGCGAGCCCTCCTTACCCCGGAGGAGCCGGCAGCCTCAGGCAGCAGTGAGCACACCGTGGCTCAGAGTTCAGAGGAGAGGCCACACACAGATGACAGTGCTATGCTGGAGAGGGTGCTGTGGGAGGGGACGGCTACTACCACCAAGGTGTCTTCAAGTCCCAAGAGTCTACAACTGCTCCCCTGGTCAAGACTGGGGAACTATTCTCCAGTCACCGGTTGCTAGGTCCAGCCTGCTCTAGAGAAACCTCAGGATGTGCAGGTTGATCTCAAAGTACCATGTGTTCAGCTTCTTACATTACTGAAGTTCTAATCGCCAAGATGCCTCTGCTTTGGGCCAGAAGAAAAGCACCAGATAAGCTATAAAATGCTGCATAAAGGAAAGCTGTAATTCCCCTTATAAGTTATCTCTTAAGTTATCCGTTGGCTCATCTTCACTGGTTCCACTGAGGCCCAGGATATGTCTCCTATAATTCCCCTTGTGCTCCCTTAGAAATTAAATCAATCTACCAGGGATGTTGGCTCAAAGGGAGGTACCAAATATTATCACACTCCACATTTGGTGCCCAAACAACAATGCCACCACCATTCAGAGAAAGATGCAATGGGGTACACAGAAGATCTTCACAGAAGTGAAATCTGACCTGGGCCTGCAGGAAAAGAGAGGTTTAGATGGAGAGGGAGGTATGCATTTCCCAAAGGGCAAGAGCTCAAACCGACAGGAACATTAAAGGCAGAGACGAGAGCAATAGCAATACAATCCTTTCACTACTCCCTGTGTATTGAGACATAAAGTAATTAATTGTATTTTCCTTCTGCCCAACCATTGCACACTCATTTATCTCTGCTCTAAAGTAATGAAAAGTAGATCCTGAATGAGCTACTGTGCTGATGAGGTAGCACTCTTAGCATTAGGATTTAGTCTGAAGTAATTACTTCTCATTTACATTGTGGCTTCCTCGTTGAAATGTGGGGATGTGAAGACATGATCCTGGAAGTCCTTCAACAGAGTGTGGAGCAGATGCTTTCATCTGGAACACTGACTCCAGGAACCTTAAACCACTTGGGACAGACATCCATAAAAATAATTCTTTCACAATGTATGGCTAGAATCAGTTCCCTGGAGATTACTATTAATTCTGTTGATGACATTCTATGTAGGTTTTGGTTTTTTTTAAACAGATGCTATAAATTTTTTTTAAGTTTTTTTTTTTTTTTAATGTCTTTATTGATTTCAGAGAGAGGAAGGGAGAGAGAGAGATAGAAACATCAATGATGAGAGTCATTGATCGGCTGCCTCCTGCGCATCCCCAACTGAGGATTGAGCCTGAAACTTGGGCATGTGCCCTGACAGAGAATCAAACTGTGATCTACTAGATCATAGGTTGATGCTCAACTGCTGAGCCACACCGGCTTGGACCATGTAGGTATTTTTTATAAATTTAACTTTCTGTGCTGAGATTTCTTTCTACACCATGATTTTGTTGATAATACCATATGTGTCTATTCGTGTCCAAAAAAAAAGCTGGTATGAGGCAGGCAACAGTGGGGAGAGAGAACTCAAAAGCCAGTGAAAAAGTATATTTTATTGTATGTGGAAAACAGGGGAGTTAGGGTGATGCCAGAAGAAGGCAACAGTATTTAAACCCTAAAGAAGAGAAGTGGTTCAGCCTGGAGGCCTTGGGTCCTATGCGGAACAAGAGACCTGATGGCAAATAATGACTTGTCAGAGGATCAACTTCCCACAGAATCACTGCTCTTTTTGCTCTTTGCTTTGTGAATATTGAGAGGTGGCTTAGGAGTATGTTGAGGTTTGTCTTGGTTTTAGAACTACACTGCTGGACCCTCCACATCTGCAGCCCACCCAAACCCCTGTGTGCGGTAATGCCCCTTCCTTGGACATGCTTCTGAGCCAGCAGTCATCACTGTGGTCCTCATGAAGTGCCCGAGTCATGGATACAGCTTGGCTGACATATATTCCGCATTTCCTCTAGATAAGGGCTTTCTTAGCTACTATGTGCAATTTCTTTCAGAATCTTGCCTTGTGCAATCTTCACTCCCTCTTCCCCCAGCCCCCCACCCACACACATAAACAACAGCATCTCTTTCCCCTCTGCTGCTCAGCCCCAGCTATCCTGTGCTACAAGACCTGGGTTCAGAGGGCTACCATTACTCCATTTCCATTTCTCTTTTTCAAAAACCCCCTCCCCAACACAAGTCACCAAGAGACACTAGCCCTTCTGCACATAAGCCCCGATTTTAAGAGATGATGGAAGGAAGACAATACTGCAACTAGGAAAACTCTGCAGACTCTTGTTTTATCCCTGGGTTGGTCTCTGCACCAAGTGGCCATCCCACCTTCTTGCTGATTCTTTTCTTCAGCTGGCCCCAAAGTGTTCTCCCTGCAATTCTCCTGTCCCTTAAGTCCTTCCCCCAGTCTCATCTCCACTGACAAACCTGTCTGCTGCCCACTCCCTCTCCCTATTTCCACCTCCCGCAGCACTTAGGCACTGAAAGGCTTCAGACATGCTCTTCTCCCATCCTCTACTGAACCGCATGCTTGTTGGAGGTTGCGGATCACGCCCTACTTTCTGTTTCTATATCCACAGCATCTAGACTGAGTCAAGCATTCAAATTCCTGGTGATATTTATTCACAACAGATATGAAATGAAGCTCTGTTAAGATATGGACACTCCGAAGACACACAAAGATGTTTGCATTCAACAAAGATTGCCCCAGATCCTGTCACCTCGCAGCGTGCCCGGCACGGTGGGCTACATCAGACAGGGAAACAGACAGCCCTGACCTCCTGCAGCTTTCAGTCTCCTAAGGAAGACATTACAAAAATTAATAGCTGCAAAATGTGATAGCATTTAAAATGGAAATGTACAGGACAGCACAGACTGTGTAATGAGGCGACCTGATTTACTCTGAGTGGATGTGGCCTTTGCTTTTGTAGAGTGTGTACACATTAAGGATTTCGTAAATAAATGACTGAATTATTAAATATGCTAAGTAGTGAGAACTTAAAGTGAAGAAAGCTACCAAAAACTATATGTAATTTATTTACTAAATAAATGAATATGAAAGGCACAGAGAAAATCCAGTTATAATAGACAACGAAAAATCACAGCAACAAACAATTTGATTGGAAGTCAATTCAGAGCGGTTCCTAACCAATGAGCCCCTCTGGAAATCTGAAAACAAACCAATGCTTCAGACAGTTGCAATGGGACCCTCTAAAGCCATGGACCCAGGTTAAGAAATAATTTAAAGGTACTTTACCCAGAAGGCCCACTTCAGAACAGAACCACTGTGCACACTCCCAGAGCTCCAGTTCACCCAAACTGGCAGGACCTTTGGAAAACTTGTGTTTGTGCAATACATTCTGGAGATAAGATAGTTTCCGTATTAGAAACACACACAACGCAAGCCCAGACAAAAGTCTAGAATCCATGTAAAAGAGCTTACCTGGCACGTGAAAAAATAAAATAACATAGGCTAGAGAGTGAAAAGGGAAAAAAGAAGACAGGAAAATACTTCCACGTCAGACACAGATAAGAAGGAACAGAACAAAACATTTCCATTCCCCCTTTTGAAAATACAAGTGCATTCACAAGGAAAACTTACGAATGAAATGTCAGATTTTCAAAAGAAAGTGTTAAGACGGGCAAATAAATTAGAGAAAACCCCCACCTCCCTGAGCCCGCCCATTCTTTCTCTGCCCTCCTTTCCTTTGAAGGAATTAATCGCCAGATGGTCAGAGCGCCAATCACAACTGGTCAACACTTTTTGCCAGATATACATCTGCCTTCCACAGCGTGTTTAAAATGTTCACAATGCCTTTATAGCCACGTTTTAAAAGTGCTTTTAGAATTTAAGTCTTATTCTTTGTTGGACGCTAACCTGTGAGATGGGTTTGCAGAGGCTGCTGCAGTAACCTAATGAGAGTGGAGAGAAAACACGGGGAGGAGCCCGAAGTGCTCTCGGCCTGCAGAACACGAGGCTCCCGCCCTTACCGACAACAGCCGAGCAGCAGCAGGGGGCGCACCGCCTTGGCCGCTGCCCGGAGAGCCGACAAAGGGAGCTGATCAGGCAAAGGCAGGCTGCTGAGACCCTGCGGCCTCACACCCTCACTGCTGTAGGGTGTGTCTCCAGCTCTGCTCGCACAAACAGGAGTGAGGGCCTGTTCTGCTTTCCCACTCGTTTCCCTCACTTCTGCTGAGCGATGTTCCCTCTGAATCAAGCAGCTGCCACCCTGCCGACCGGCTCCCAGACGGGCCGCTCCGGGCACAGCCGCCCCCCCTCGCCGGCCGGACAGTCCTCAGGCCCCGCAGGGCGCAGCGGGTCCCTTGGGCGCCCCTTGGCTGCCCCGCTCGGCCGCCTGCCGGCCGGTCCGCAGCCGCGGGAACCCCCTCTGGTTCCAGGGGTGTCTCAGGAGCCCCTGACGGAGACACCCAATGACGCCGATGTCCAGGGTCTGCCGTGAACCTGGACTTCAAACGTCCTGGGCAAAGCCTCCCTGGTTCCTTCCCGGGCCCCTTTTAGAGACGAAACCCGAACAGGTGAGGCCTGCACAAGGCAGGAGGGGAGGTGTTTACGCGGGAACCGGTCTCACTGCGGGTCTGGAAGGGAGGACACGGGCCGTTGGAATAAGATCGTTTCCAGGTTCGGGGGCGCGTGGGCGCCGCGCTCCTCCCCGACACACCCGCGGGGCTGCGCCGCCGGGTCCCGCAGAGCCGCAGGGCGCCGCCCGGATCCTGGGCCCTTTGCCTATTTACATAATTTATTTTAATATCTATATTTTTCTAAAACCAAGACTAGTGAGGTGAGCAGAGAATTTTTAAAAATATTTTGCAAGTTTCTTTAAATATCTGCCTCAGTAAAAGAACAGAAACGATATTCCGGTATTTCCTTCTACATCTCATCTGTTGCTGTGTGTGCATTTGGTGGAAATACAGGAACAAAATGTGCCCTTGCTCAGATGTAGTTGGGAAAGGGGGGGGGGGGTATCTGAATCGTTTTCCAGAGAATTGTGGGTATCCGACCTTGATAATACATCGCTGGACAAGTGGTAGTTTCTTAAAGCTTAGTTGCAGTGTAGAATCCACAGGTCTATCTTAAACTTTGAATAAATTTTACCCATTTTGATGATCATTTTTATATGTCAACTTGGCTAGGCCACAATTTCCAGTTATTTGGTCAAACTCCAGTCTAACTGTTGCTGTGAAGGTATTTTTTAGGTAGGATTAATATTTAAATCAGTAGATGTTAGGTAAAACAGATTATCCTACATGAGGTGGGTGGGGCTTATCCAATCAGGGGAAGGCCTTGAGTCACTGAATTACAATTATTTTCATAATGTCCACACATTTCATTACATAATATTTTTAAAATTATATTTGCTAATACCATCACCGATCTCATCAAAAGTCTCCCCGTATTGGGTAGTTGTCAAGCTCACAATGGCAATTAGAAGTTTTCCAAAATTCTAATTTCTGCTGGAAAATCTGAATTTTAGCACTAGTAATAATTACTGTCAGTTGGTTGCCTTGAAGTACCAAGCTCATTGCTCATTCTGGAGAAAACACCTATGTGAATCTCAGAGGGAAGGCGAGGGTGGGGGAGTGGGTGGGGAGAGATTAATCAGAGAATTTATATGCACAAATGCATAAACCATGGACACAGACAATAGTGTGGTGAAGGCCTGGGCATGGTGTGGCTGTGGGGTGGAGGGGCATCAATGGGGGGAAACAAAGGGGATGTCTGTAATATTTTCAACAATAAAGATAAATTTTTTAAAAATCCAAGTCTGAATAAATCTTTGTCAGTAAAGATTTCTACTAGAAACAATGTTTCATTTAAAAAAAAGTGGCTACTAGGACTTGCCACTCAATCATATGCACGCTTCTCCTCAAGGCATTGTTCTTTGGTGTGCAGAAGAAAGTGCTCTGCACTCTGCCAATTTCATCACACAGAATATACTCAAGTGCTGAAGTTTAACACAAAAATAATTTTTACTAATTCATGAAGGAATTCTTAAGTGAAAATGGGATTTTTAAAAAATTGTAAGTATGTGGCAGTCACTAGTACACTGTGGTGTCACCGCCTTGATCTGTTTTAATGGGACATCTGATTTATGCACCAGTGCCTCTGCATTGTCAGTGCAAATACAAACACGGGGGGAGGGGGAGGCAAATAATGTCTTTGGATTATTATGAGAAGAGTTCTGACCTCACGGACCCCTTAAAAGGTCAGGGGCCTCCCATGGATCTGTGGAGCAGAGTTTAAGAAACACAGAACTGACCTGCTCTCTCTCACATACCAGTAAGGGCCAGAAGAAAAAATTCAAGCTGGCAGATGCTGGGCATTATATGCCCCTGGTTCAGACGGCCAAGGGAAAAGGGGTGGCCCCAAGAGGCATGACCTTTAAACTGGGGTATGTGCGCCAGGTTACACAAAGACTTGCCAAAGCTGACTTGCTTCAGAAGTGCGCCTGCATGCCCCTTCTGGATGTGTTTCTACCTCCCCTTTTACATCAGTCCTGACCCTCTCTTTGTAAAAGGAGTGGCATTTCCACCCATCCCATTTACAATAGTGCACTGTCTGAATGTAATATCCTCTCAGGGCACCCAACAAAAATATAACTGGAAATGTTGGTATTGGCGTTGCAAAATAAAAACTATGAAGACTGGAGAAAAAGCATTTTGCAAGTGAGAGAGTTTCTAATTGAATGCTTTCAATAAAATTGAAGCCGGATCTAATTCACTGAAAGATCATTTCAAGTGATATTTGATGAAAAATCAGTAAGTGATTTTTTGGCACATACCCCAAAATGGGTTCAAAGAATTGAGAAACTTTGTTCAAACAAGACTATTTGTATTTCCATCTGTTCATCGATATAAAATGTTTTCCCATTCTTAGCATATAAGGGAAAAATTGGGATGCTTGATGCTCAACCCAGATTGATTCCAGCAATAAATAATATTCATAGTTTAATACATGAACTAATTATAAAAAAAAATTAAACAGATACCTCCATCTCATTAAGAGGTGCACGGCCAATAACACTTTATTTTCCATTTTCAATAATTATAAGAATAACAAGCATTTATTATATGGTATTTATTATGGGCTGGAAACTATTCTAGAAACTTAACTATTCTAACTCATAACATTCATATTAGATTAATATTATTCTTAATCCCAATTTGACATATAAGACAACTGAAACTACAGAGCAACAAGAGTTAGAGCTAGGATTTGAACACAGGCATTAAGGCTCCTGGTTCTATGCTGCTTCAATACATTATTTAAAATATTAATATTATTTTGATAAACTAAACGATAATAATTATATTCATAACTAATCCAGAAGAAATTGAATACTTAGAGCCTAAGGAAATGGGAAATTTAAAAATCATATTAATTTATCTGCAGTTTTACTGCAAAGAAAAGATAGTGATTAATGAAAACATAAAGACGTATTATGATAGAATGAGACTGTATAAGCCAAGTGGGGGAGAAACAGGAGTTCAAAGTGGAAAAGAACCCTGTGCAACTCCAAGTGGTAAGAGAGCAGCTTAAAGATATATTTAAAAAATGTACCATGGTAGGTAACAAATCACTTTTAGTTTTTATATCCCATTGCACATATGTAAAACAGGGCTATCACAATTTTGTTTTAAACTGTCAACATATATAATACCATATTGGAGGATAGGGGTATTTGTAAGTACTAAAAACGTATGATGGAAATTTGAGCTGCCAACCTAAATGAGGAGAGGGGTCCTTGGTTTTCTAAAATTAACTTAGAGGGTATGTTGGTTAAAATGCTTAAAGAGTCCTATCCTAGATGAGGGGAAAGTTTCAAGAACCACCTCCTTGGTCTAAAGAATGTTCAGAGAATGGCTTGATATCACCAGGTCTGAACCCAATAGGGCCTGCGGAACTCACCTAGAATGGAGAGGTAGCTGCCATCCCCCAGCAGTTTGTTTACCAATGGTCATTCCACTGACAAGGTATCTTTTCTCCATGCTTACTAAGAGAAAGAGCTTTTCCTGAATAAAAATTAAGTAAATTTTACAATTTCTAAGGGTTTGAAGAGAGTTAGTAATTATATTCTTTACTCAAAATGTTTCATATTAGATATAAATAGTAATATCCTACAAGATTAGCTTCCAACTTCACAGCAGCATAGTCAGTAATTATGGGATTCTTTAAGTTTTGTCATGCTGGGCTTTATAATTTCTCCCACAAACAAAAAGGTGTGCACTTCATTATAAACTAATGGTCCAATAATTACCCTTCAGTCAGGCAACTTGTATGTTGAACTTGCAAGTGATTTATGATTAAGTAATTACAGGCACTTACCAAAAAGAAATACTCTATAATACAATGCAGATCAACTTGCAATAAATTAAACCCCTCAAAATAAACACTGTTTTCCTAGTTATTATGCCTGCCATAAGTTAAAATGTCAAAACAAGTACAGGAAGGTTCTATTTCCAATAATGGTGGAGTATCTTGTATTGGATAAACCCTCCCACAAAAAACACCTTGTATAAAAATACCAAAGGTAACTACCTGAAGGAACTAGAGAGAAATCAAAAGCAGGCAGAAACCAGAGGGGGAATCAGTACTCTGAAGAAGGTTACAGTGCTGTTTTTTATGTTTTATGCTCCCCCCCCCCCCCCCATTTTTTTCTCTGCATCTGACAGGAGGGCAAAGTCAGCTCCACTCTGGAGGACAGCTAAAACTCTGATCAAAACTCCTAGTCCTACTAGCCTGAGGACCTGAATAATAGAATCCAGGGCAACCATGGTAGTTGTAAAATGAGAGAGAATCCCATAAAGATGAGACCCACAGAAGACTGTCCCAAATTCTGCATTTAAACTCTCTCCAAATCCCTGGCTGACTTCCAGTTCCCATGTGCAAAGCAGAGCTCCAAACAGTCCCGTTAAGGCTATAAGATCTGAACAGAGATTTCAACTGCCACCCTATTACAGAATAGGTACTTTGGAAGTTTAAATTCAGCCAAGTTAACTAAACTGAAAAAATCAACACTCTTCAGAAAAATATAAAAGAAGCAGGCTGTCTATAACATATCATTAACAATGTCCAAGATACCATCCAAAATCACTAGATATATGAACAGGAAAATGTGATCCACACTGAAGACAAAAGGCAATATATGGACACCTAGGAGTTATTAGGAGATAAGAATTTTAAAGCAATTACTATAACTATGCTAGAAAAATATGGTCATAATAAATAAATAAGAAATACCAGCATTAAACAGAAATTATATGGAAAAGTACTAAATGGAAATTCTACAACTAAAAAATATATCTAATCTAAAAATTAAATGGATGGGTTTAATAGCCTATTCGAGAGAGTTGGTAAATTTAAAGATAGGTCAAAAACTGATCTAATCTGAATTTTAAAAATATTTTTAAAAATGAACAGTATCTCAATGACAATATGGAAAACATCAAACCTTCTAACATAAATTGAAATCCCAGAGGAAGAGGAGAGAGAACAGAACTGAAAAAAGATATACACTTGAAGAAATTATAACCAAATTAGTCTAAAATTTTGTAAAAGGCATAAATTTAGGATGAAAGAAATTTAGCAAATCCAATGCAGTATAAATGCAAAAAACACCACACCTGGAAGAAAAGAACACATGAAATAGAGGGCAGCAATGACACAGTATCTGATGGCCTGATATTGAACACAAAGGACAACATATGGCAGTGGGCCATTCCATTAAAACGCTGGAACAAAGTAAGTAGGGCCAATCATTTAAAAGCAACTAGGCCTAAGAAACTGATTATGACAAAATTATTTCATGGAGATATAAATCTCTCTCCTACAACCCAATAACATGGTAACGGTCGTCACTTCTATCGAGGGAAATTGGGTACAAGACTCGTTTTTCACTGAACATCCTGCTGTAACCTCTGAATAGCATTTAGCTATTTAAAAACCCTAAGTATGTTTAAAGCCTAATAGTAAAAAAAAAAAAAATTATACCTTCTATCTGTTATAAAACTTATGTTCCTTATTAATTTGGCTACTTTGTTCCTAATGATATGGTCTAAAGTTATTAAATACATACTAATAAATCTGGAAGAAATGAAAATGAGCACACAGGAGAGAAATAACTAAAATCAGAAAAAAATTCTATGAGACAAAACAAGACTGAGCTTCAGCATAAGGAGAGAACTGCTTCCATCTGTTAAAAAAAAAAACGATGTTCCTGATGAATTGGCATTTTCCTTCCTAATGAAATGGTCCCAAATTAATAAATGCTTTAATAAATCTAGAAGTCATGAACAGAACTAGTCCACAGATAAGTAGAGTCAGCAAAATTAAGGGAAAAAACCAGTATGAGAAAAAAACCCTAAGCTTCATGATAGTGAAAGGTGGTCTGGAATTTGGAAGAAAAGCTGGATTTTCATTTAATCTTTACAGTAACTTCCATTTATAAGATGTATGACAGACAGACTCAGATTTCACATTTAAAAGCCACAATTTAATGCCCTACTACTTTACAAGAGAAGCAGCTTAGCACAATGGTTGATAGCACAGTGTTCACCTGGACTAAACTGCTCCAAACCATGGTTACATCACTTATTAGCTATGCAACCTTGAATAAGTGCCTCAGTTTCCTCATCTGGAAAATGGAAATAATAAAATAGTACCCGCTGATATAGTTATTGTAAGAATCAAATGAGGTAGCACAGTATTAAATTGCTTAGAACAGTATCATATACATTATAAACATTAAATGTTTATATATGTTTATACATGTTACATAGTATTTCAATTAAGCATTACTAGCGTTGATATAAACTGTTGCTTAAAAACCAATCTGTCTTTGCCTGGCCAGGCATGGCTCAGCAGTTGAGCATCGACCTAGGGTCCAGGAGATCGGGGTTCGATTCCAGGTCAGGGTACGTGCCCGGGTTGTGGGCTCCATCCCCAGTCGGGGGCGTGCAGGAGGCAGCCGGTCAATGACTCTCTCATCATTGGTGTTTCTATCTCTCTCTCCTTCCTTTCCTCTCTGAAATCAATAAAGATATGTTTTTTAAAAAGCCAATCTGTCTTTGTGTAGAGTATCTTCAGTGATTCTACATTATTTTATTATTCCTTTGTATTTGATTAAATGTGATAAATATAAACTATTAGAATAAGGTTACAGAAGTTTTTTAGTTTTAAAATGGTTTCAGTTTGCTGCTCGAAAAAAAGGAAGCTACCCTGCCACTCAGTACCATGTATACACTTCATGAGGACCTTTCTCAAACATAAAAACACAAAGTGTTTAAAGAAAGGAAAATTAAAAATGGAATTGCATAATATGTGAATTGCAGTATGTCCCAATAAAGCTGTTTTAAAAGTACCCAAACAAACTCTTCTTTAACAGTGGGAAGTTTTGCAATTCATTTTTCTTTTTGCACACATGTTCATTCTGCCTTCCCCACAGAACTCTATCTTGGTATTGTATACTTTATTGGTCAAGCTGTCATTCTTATTTTAAACAAAAGTACTTACGTAACCTGAAATTATTATTTTTTAGATAACATTTCTTAGAGGTGGTGTGGACTAGGGATAATGGCTTGGACAAGTTACCTTTTTCTAAAAATAAAGTTTCGCTGACAGAGATGATTCCTCTGTGTGGCCTCGCCACCTTCTCGCCACCACGATCGCTGAGCAATGTGCAGGAAGGTGGGCACAGAAATAAGGAATGTGTTAAGTGGCAACAGGACAGACGTAACCCTGAAACTCCTGTGACCAACCAGGGCATGTGGTGCAGATTCATTTCTAGATTGCTGATGGGATTTCCAAAGTGAGATTGTTCCTTAAGACATGCAACTGTGGTTGAAAAGCCACTAAGCTGTCAAATGGAGCAGCACAGGGCTCAGCCCACACTATGCCTGCGGTTAGGAGCAAACAGAAGTGAATTTCTTGTTCTGTAGTGTGGCAGCTAGATCCTCCCATGAAAAGATAAAATTGCTAGATAGAATATTTTTAAAATCTACTTTGCAAATATATTGATGAGCTAATTAAAACCTTCTCAGAGACCAAATCTCAGGTGAAACTGGGACACCAAAGAGATAAGAGAAGTACAAAATCATTTGCTAGGCAAGGTTGCAGTAGAGCTTTCAGTCCTTGGCCTGACAGGCACTAGAGAAAAAAGGAAAAGTCCAGTGACCACCCAAGATGGGGAGTCAGTAAGAGACTCTCCCCCAGCATAAAGATGGGATTCTTAACGGTTATGCTTCACTGTAACAGAACTGCTAGGAAACTTCACTGACCTAAACTTTGGTAGTGGAAAAATTCTCCCTTATAATTTGTAATAACAAACTGGCCAGCATAAGGTTTTACAGCTTAAATTCATACCACTGTATCCCCCCCAAAAAAATTCAAGTTGAAATTTAAAGTACTCTTGGGTTTTACACTGTCCCCAGGCAAATGAAGCCAATGCAGATTATGCCTCCCAGGCATTCAAGCATCCCAGAGAAAGGTCCAAGAAGCATGAGCACAGAGGCAATCATCCAAAAATACACAGGTAAACAAAGCGCCATGAGACAGGCTGCAGACAAAAAAGTAAAGATGCCAAATCAGACACACAGAGATTTCATGAATAGGAATTACCTGAAAGAGAATATAAACTCCTGGATTTTATCGAATATAAAAAGCCATTGATTTTGAAATGCACCGTTATTTTATTTAACACAGAAAGGAAAAAAACAACACTGACAATTAGAATTATAAACTGCATCCCAATTTCAGAGATGTCAATGTAGGGGGGGTGTTTATCTTAGGAAGAATGATACACAGTGTGTTAAAATGACCAATGACTGAGTAATAAGAATTATCTTGCCCAGGACTGACTCCCCGAAGGCCGGCTCCCGGGAAGCTCCAGGGACTCCTCCCGCTGCTGAGCGCTTTTCATAGTCAGTCCTGGGGGGCAGAGGCAACAAATCAAGGCAGAGGGCTGCTCCTCAGCTGCAGCCGCAGGTCCCAGACATCGGGATCCTGACCATGCTCCCCGACTACGAACACTGGGGTGCAGCCAAGGCTTTAGGACGTCATAACGCTACAGCCCGAAGTCTGAGCTCTGTTCACTTACCACACTGGGGGGAGTGGGATAGCCTCAATCTTGCAGCGCAAACATTCACAGCCCTGGAGCCATACTCTTCCTCCTGGTGTCTTGCAACCCTCCGTGCTTGACCCCGAGCATATCTCATAATACAATGGGCAAGAAGGGGGGTGAGCACACCTATGTGGACTCTCGCTTCTGTGAGCTCCCCCCAATAAGTATGGTGGCAGATGGCCCAAGGTGTGTGCTTTTAGGTATTTTACATTTTCTTGCTTTGTAATGTCTAAAGAATCTGTAAATAAGTTATAAGAAGGAAAATAATATTAAAAACTAAGATTTGAGTAGAAACCAGAGAGAATTTCTAGAAATAAAAAGTATAACAGAATACTGCATTGCATACTTAAAATTTGCAAAGAGGGTAGATCTTATCTTGACTCACACACAATTATAATAAAGGGGCAGAGAAAACTTTGGGATGCGATAGGTGATATGTTTGTGGCCTTGATGGTGGTGGACATTTCATGGGTATATATTTATCCCCAAACTTATCAAGTTGTATACATTAAACATATACCACTTTTTACATGCCAACCATACCTCAATCAAATAGCGGTGTTGTGTTTTTTAAGTATAAGCAAAATGTAAAACTCCATGTACAGGTTTATGAGCACAACAAATCAAAATGACGAAAGAATTGGTGAAGTAGAATTAAACCTAATTAGATTACCAGGGATACAATATAAAGAGACAAAAATAAATATGAAAGCAAGGTAAATAGAAATGGAGGGACAAGCTTATCAACACACTTTAACAAGAGATGCAGAAGAAAAAATCAAGTGAAGGCACCTTTAAACATATAACGGCTACAAATATTCTAGATTGGCGAGCAGGCCCATCCCCAGATTCAGGACTCCTAACATATCCGAAGCAGGAGAAATAAAAAGAAATCTACATCTCAGCTACCAAGATGAAAACGCAGATGACCAAAGAAAAGATCTTAAAAGCAGTCAAAAAGAAAACCCAGATTATATTACAAAGGAATGGTAGACTGACAGAGAGCCTCTTCAAAATAATAACAGAAGCTAGAAGTCAGAACATTATTTTCAATATGCTGAGAAAAAAATAACTGTCGATTGAGAAATATAGATGTACTCATAAATATAGATTAAAAATATCTTTCAAAAATTAAAGTGAAATAAAGATATTTAAACATAAAAAACTAAAGGGGTATGCCACCATCACAGACTTACTTCAGAAAATCCTAAGGAATATTTTTCAGGTGAAAAAGTGATAATAGAGAGGAGGACTGAGGTCAATGAGAGACGAAGAACTGACATTAAATACTAAAGATGCGGGCTATGTGTGTGTGTGTAGACCGAGAAAGGTTTACAAAAACAAGGAACGATGGAAATAAGATACATGATAATAGTAGAATATGTTGTGAGAAGGTGACTATATTTTTGACATTAAATAACTTTTAAATTTGTTTACAAGTATCATTTCTGAGATATAAGAACAAAACATTTAAAACAAGAAAAAAATATATCAAGCAAACACTAACAAAAAAAAAAGCCAGTGTACCTATACCAATTTTATACATAATATATTTTAAGATGAAAACCAATGTTATATAATAAAGGATTCAAATCACTGAGATATTGTATTTCTAAACTTGTTTATTCCCAATAGCACAGCTTGAAAATATAAAGAGCAAAAATATAAAGAGAAAGCCAAGGAGAAGCAAACAAACCCACATTAATGGGAGAAATTCTAACACATTTCTTTCAGTAATTGATAAATCGAAAAGACCAAAAGAAAGACCAATCATAACATAAAAGATATGAATAACACAGTAAGAAGCCTGATCCTATAAACCAGTGTTTCTCAAAAATTTTTATCTCAGGCCTCCTTTAAATTCTGAAGTATTGAGAATCCTAGAAAGCTTCTGTTTAGATGGGTTATTTCTGTTGATATTCACTGTTTAATAAACTGAAAAATTTTTAAATATATTGATTGAACATTTTAAAATTACAATAAACCCATTACATGTTATAAAATAACATAGCTTTTATGAAAAGTAACTCTATTTCCTAAAATCAAAAAGAAATTAACGATAAAGGGACTTTGTTTTTTCATTTTCACAAATCTCTTAAACATTTCACTTACTAGACGACTGTTGTTTCTCCTATCTGCTATAACATTCAATTGATGTCATATAGCCTCTGGAAAACTCCACTGTACGCTCATGAGAGAATGAGAAATAAGAAGGCAAATAATGTCTTATAATAAGACCAAGAATAGTTCTGACCCCATGAAATTCTGGAAAGGGTGTTGGGAAACACCCCTCCCCAGAGTCCCCAGACAATACTTTGACAGTTGATAGAATATAATATGTAGTAATTTGCACCCACAAATGAAGAAGATACATAAAACTCTTATGAATGTTGATTACATATTGAGCCATTAAATAAGTCTAAATAAATTTTAAAGGATTTGTACGTTAAAGACTATATTCTATGATCACAATACAATTAAGTGGATAATCAATAGCACAATTGCTTAAAGATCAGGAAATGCATCAGATGCATAAATATCCACAAAAGCACCACGTAATAGAAAAATAATGGAAACCCAAATTTATTTCCATTGTATTCTAGATAAATAGTGATAGAGCCATTATACAGCTTATATGGTATTTACAGAATATTACACAGCTGTGGAAGTGAATGTAATAAAGCTACTAGCAACAGGAAAGATAAATCTCAGGAATATAATGTTGAGTGAAAAAAGCAGTCACCAAATA
This sequence comes from Miniopterus natalensis, assembly GCF_054644295.1. Taxonomy (NCBI): domain Eukaryota; kingdom Metazoa; phylum Chordata; class Mammalia; order Chiroptera; family Miniopteridae; genus Miniopterus; species Miniopterus natalensis. The sequence continues at coordinate 153,044,744 of NC_142082.1, read as the reverse complement.
ATATCCATTTTATGATTCAATTTACACAAATTTATTGTTTACAGATACAAATATATTTTGTGGTAAAACCATAAAGAATATAGAAGGAAACATAGTCACAAAATTCAGATAATTTACCTCTGAGGAGGCTAGGGGAGAATGGGTTGAGGGAAAGAAATTACTGTATTATTAATTCTCTAAACTTTAAGTAAATTTAATAACTTCTTTATCTAGTCAGCATTTAATTTTTAAAAGTAAAACAAACAAAAAGATTCTATAAAAGTGAATCAACCAACAGAAGCTAATGTGCCATATAGTTTACATTTTTTATCACAAATGAAAACCTAAAATTCATCATAAAACTTGGCTGCATCTCTGCCAAGTTCTCAGTGCAGTAATCTCTCATTTTGAATTATTAGATCATGTAATAAAGGCAGAATTGAAAGACTACCAAGTGAATAATGGAGTTTATAAAACACAGAACCAAGATAAATGGCAAAAGTACTATAAAATGTAATATTTATGCCTGGTTCATAATTAATTATATGCCCTAAAGAGAAAAGATGTTCCAGTAATAAAGTTTTTGTCATTTCTGGAGACATATTTATTTGATCTGCTATTTCACGATAGCCTATCATTTGCTGCAGAGTTCAATCTTCCATAAATAGCATTTCGAAATCATCACTGGAGCTGACTTCCGGGGGGAGCACGACATTTAGGACGCCCAATTGTTAAAATCCAATCTTCAAATTCATAACTTTATTTTTTCCTTCTGCTAACAATATTTCAAGGAGGCGCGTCCGAATCCAAACAACAGGCTGCCTGCTGGAAGAATTCCATTCTGGCCTCTGAGCTTTCTAAAGACCTAAGTATTTATAAACAGACCCACCTAGGTCCAAGATTCTGCAGCCTGGCTGAGCTGGCTGCCAAGTATTCGGCCTGAGCAGAATTAAAAAACATACACGGTGTTCCAGTTTGTCTAACGCTGCTTGGGAAACAACAGTGCTGCCTCAGAGGACACCACCCAGCCCCACAGGCCGGGAGAGCTCCGGCCCCCGCTGCGGGCGACAGCCGAGACGCGGGGTTGCGGAGCAGGGACAGCAAGCCGCCTGTGTCATGAAGACATCCCGGATTTGTGGCCTCATCTCTGCCTGTTCAACCAGCTCAAACCAGCTCACTAGCTGTACTTTATAACTTTCCTGTAAGATACAAGCAATTAACATGAAAACTGTTCTCTATAGAAGCCAGGGACATTTGAACACAGTGTTTACTCTCTTAGTAACAGAATCCATGCCATCTCCCAACCTTAATATAACCCCTGAGAAATTCTCCCTAGATTTTTAATAAAGCCCTCTTCCACCTACATCTGATTCTGTGAGTTCAAGTGGAAATAAGGCATATAGCCAACAAGCATATAAACAGAGGTACAGACCAACTCTGTTCCCCTAGCAGGCCAGCCAGCCCTAGCCTCTCTTCAAAAGTTCTTGGAAGCCTACCTTTTCTGTCCACACTCATCGCAAGCTTTATAACAATGTCTGACACCACTGCACCTCTTAGCCTTTAACCAGCCAAAAATTCCATCCCTGATTAAGTACTGGCCATACCAACACGATGCTATCAAACCACAACAGGAATAATCACTGGGTATCTGCAGCACATAATGAAAACATTCCTGAGAACACACCAGAAAAAATCAGAAAGCCAGGTAAGGCGATACTGTCAACAGAGATTCTTCTACAGCTATAAAGATTTGTTTATATTGAGAAATAAAATGGAAAAATAAAAGATTATCCCTTCCAAATACCTACGACTTACAGGTAGCACTAGATGTAGTTCCGAGACCATGAATCATGTAAACATGGTGACAGGACAGCAAACATCTTCTCCACAACCTTTCAGAAGGCACTGCTGAGCACAGTAGGGGGATGACACTGCTGCTCCGGCTGGATTAGGCTGAGAGCATCATCAAATGCAATTAAATCGCCCCTTATGTCAAAATAGGGCAAGGAAACCACGCACATCATGTTGCAGGAGCTCTGCATCTGGAAAAATTTGATGCGATTTATGGAGCGTGTGCTATAGCATTGCATGACGAAAGAAAAAGGAACTCAAAGAAAAAGAAAGGCTCGGTGTTGTGGTCCCAGACTGATTTTTGGAAACATGACGTTGGAGATTTCACATACTGTGTATACAGCTGTGGACTGTAGTGAAACAGGAGCCCTCCACCCCCAAATCAAGGTGGAAAGCTTGGGAACCTAGGGGAGCAAAATATTTATATTTGTTTTGAATGCTTACTAGTAAGAGGGTTTATCACTTTCCATTTGCAGGTGCTCCTGGCAACAACGGCATTCTCCAGTTATTGCACAAGGAAAGTGAATTTGAACATTAAGAATTTTATGCAGAGCACTAATCCTGTTTAAAACTTATGCCACACAGTGTTAAGTACCTTTTACGTGTCTAAGAGTTGGGAACCTTTTAAAAGAGGAGCTTGCTCTGGCGGGCGTGGTTCAGTGGTTGGAGATTTGGCCTGCACACCAAAGGATCTCGGGTTCGATTCCCAGTAAAGGGACACATACTTTGGTTGCGGGTTCGATCCCCAGCCCCAGTTGGGGCACATGTGAGAGGCAACCAAAGGATGTCTGTCTGTTTCTGTTTCTGTTTCTGTTTCTTTCTCTCTCTCTCTCTTCCCCTCACCCCCTTCCACTCTCTCTAAAAAAAAAAAATCAATGGAAAAATACCCCTAGGTGAGGATTACCAAAAAAAAAAGAGGAAGAAGGAGCTTTAAGATGCTCGAGGTTTCTTCACAGGAATATTACAGTCTGGGGCTGAAATGACAGGGTGCAACCAAAATGACACACTGGTGACTTGAGTCTCAGGCTCCATTTTTAGACCCAGCCCTCTCATCAGCCATGACAGGGAATGAGACTCCCCGAGGCAACAGGGAGCAGCACCAGGTGCCAGGAGACCTCTCGGATTCGGATTCGGATTCGGATGCGGATCTGGATTCCGAAGAAAGCAGCTGAGAACAGAGCAGCCCTGGCCACCCAGAGGCTCAGCTTCGTCGGCCAAACTCGGCCCCTGGGGCGGGGAAGCTGCAGCGCCGGCTCCCTCGCTAGAACCTTCCGACAGCCCTGGCCCAGAGAACTGCGCCAGCGACAGTGAGAGGAGCCTCTGACACCTGAAGTCGGGGTGCACAGCTTCACAGGCTTGGCTGGGCCTCGGAAATCACCCGGCCTGCTCATTTCACACATCAGGAAAAAGAACCCCAGAGACTGACTGAGCTCTCGGAGCCCTATCCTGGGACTTGGCCTCCACTTTTCTACCTCCAGGTCCTCGGTCCCTTGCTACACAAAGCAGAGCAACAGCATTTGGTGGAAATGCAGATTCCCAGGCCCCGTCTCAGGCCAACTGAACCAGGAACGACTTTTTAAACAAGATGCCCAGAAGATTCTCACGCACATTAAGGTCTGAAAAGCAAAACTCTGCACCACACAGTTTAACTCTCCCAGCCCAGCAAAGCAGGGCTACACACAACCTTCCAGGTTCCAATTTTAACTCCTTCACGTCCTAGCTGTATGACCCTAGGTAACTTCCTTAAACTCTATTTCTCTGTTTTCATCTGTAAAAATCATCACAATAGCTATCTCATAGGAGTCCTATAAGGGCATTCAGTAATTTTTCCATATGATTCTAACTATGTGAAAATGTCTTCCTATTTTTCTGTCTCCCTGAGGGACTGGGAGCCTTCAGTGGCAGGGAGTCTCATCTGTGAATTCCAGATCTCTCCCGTTTCTCCTCCAGCCTTCTTTAGCAGAATGCTGGCCCATGTGGTCTACACCAGCGAGCTGCCCTACCCTCTAGTTCACAATGGGGAGCCCTGGACTAAGAGGAACGGAGGATGAGGGTATTTATTGCCCAGACTTCCTCTCTGCTGAGAACAGTCCCTTTGCAAGTAATCCTCATCTTATTATACTAAATTGAATGTGTCATCTCTTTGCTGGTATGACTCTGACCAATACATCATGCCTCCCTCCATTCACCCAATAAATATCCCTGCACGTCAACGATGCCAAATACTAGGCCAGTTGTTAAGATACAGAAGTGAAAGAAAAAAACAAAATGCCTGCCCTTGTGGAACTGATATTCTGGGCCTGACACTGCATCTGGCACAGAGCAGACACCCATCTAAATGGATAAATGCAATTTCCTCTTGTCATCAAAACTTTTCCTCGATCCTGTATTGAAAGTGCACTCCAAGGGCCCGTTGGTTGCACAGAGCAGATGTGCAAACAGGACTACAAGAGGCTGGGGGACAAGTCACACAAGTGAATTGGAGCCTCGTGGAAGGGCCCAGCTGAAATCAGCACTCTATGGATTTGAATCCAAATCTACTTGTTTTCATTTAATAAAAACAAAGACTCTGAAAATACTTTACCTGAGAAAGTGAGATTTTAAAATGAGCACAGGAAGGTGAGTTGTGCAGCTTCTCCATCAGGTCAAACCACGGTATGCAGCGTACATAAATCCCATTGTCTGTCACAGAATGGTCCCACACAAATATCCTGGCTGGTGCTTTCCTTAAAATACCCAGATTTCATGGAAAACAGCCACATTTCTTAGGAGGCAGATGGATTACGCTAAATGCCTTATTAGTAATATGTGTCATTTGAAATTCTGAGCTTGAGGCTTCCCAAAATCATCTTTCCACATCTGCTTGAAAGTTTCATCAAATTAATACTCATGCCTTAGAGACCAGAAATGCTCTCAATTCTTTTCTCTCACTCTGCCTTCCCCAAAACATCAGACTTACTGCAAACCAGCAGACTCCCCCTTTGCATTGGAGGGTGGTGGCATCAGCACCGAGATGGTATAATTACTTCCTGACGCTAACAAGGTTTTCACCTGCTCTTCCTTCAGCTGTCCCCAACCTGAATAAAGATTGGGACACCTGCGATTATGGTTCTTAGGTTTCAAATTCTTAAAGGTCAACATAGTACTGATTCATCTGGCATAGAGAAAGGAGGAGGGCCTGGCTGGCATGGCTCAGCGGTTGAGCATCGACCTGTGATCCAGGAGATCGCAATTCAATTCCCAGTCAGGGCACATGCCAATCAATGACTCTCATCATTGATGTTTCTCTCTCTCTCTCTCTTTCTCCCTCTCCTTTCCTCTCTCTGAAATCACTAAAAACATATTTTTAAAAAAGAAAAGGAGGAGGGTCACAATTAGAAATGCCACTTAGTGCTTGTCCAAAAAAAAAGGGGAAGGATCTCGCTTTGTTGGTATTTTTGTTAGAATCTGTTAGCATTAAACATGAGTTTTTAAATCCTAGTTTATGAGACTTATGAAATAAGAACAGGTCCTCTTGCAAGGACCATCTCTCTGTCACACTCAGTGAAACAGTGGTGGGTTCTACATATTCTTGAGGAAGGTCATAAATGACAATTTGGAGACAGAAGTAACTACGGAGCAGCAGAGTCAAATTAATGAAAATCCATTTTCTGCTGTTTTCTGACAAGGAACTCAAGTTCTTACCAAAAGACAATTCCATCCATCAAAGAAATGGGCTAAAGAAGAGTCTAAAAGTCCAACAAAGTAGATTTTTTTAACCACATGATAGCAATGCAGTAGAGAATAAAATTTGTGTTCTTAGAACAAAAATAATAAGAAAAAGAAAAAAAATCTACTCCTTTTAAAAGAAGTACTGCAAGAAAATAGAGAAAAATTTCTGCATCTAATATTAATTTTATTTTCTCCTCTCATTTACTTGAACGAAAATAAGCAAATAACATCAATATAAAAAATGTTCATGCTTTGAATCCATAAAGTACAAAAGAAAGAAAATGGAATGCTGCTATATGGCTATACGAATGCACACATTTTTTCAATCACTTCAGTTACTGCTTTTTCTTACTTTTAAAGATTTCTGGCCCACAGTTGACCTAATTCTTCTAAACCGAATATCAATTCCCACGTGGTTCCAGTATATTCCTTCCATTACTATATAGTTTTTCTTGGCTACTATTTTCTTTTGCTCATTCCTTTTTCCAGAATATTCTTTTCCTGGAATTAATCAATCGAAGACTATATGTAAGATATGGTATTAAAAGCTGCTGGCATTAAAAAAAAAACAAAAAAACTCACACCACAAAGGCTTTAAAAATCTTTTTGAAAAGGTCACACACAGTAAAGGTTACACAGACATGGTAGCAAGTGATAATTGCAAAATCAGTAGAGCAATAGCAAGGGCAAAGGGCCTTGGGATAAGAGACAACCAGACTGGCTGCATGCTCAGGAAAGTATATTAAGGGAGGAAAAAATAATTACTAAGTGAGTGGAAAAAGTAGGTTATGAAGGTGAAGGACAGAAACAAAACAATGATGGAAAGCAGAAACAAGGTGTATTTTAATGTAAGTGGGGAAAGTCGTTTGACTGGAGTAAGCCCGTCCAGTGGGAAAGCATTGGGAGGGGAAGATACGCAGATGGGCCTGAAGCCAATGAAGCCATGAACGCCAAGAGCAAGGCACTATGGGAGGGCTGCAAGTTGCCTACGAGGCCAGACAAATCCTGTTCTCTAAACCCGGTTCTGCTACCTACCAGCTGGGTTCCCACAGCCATAAAATGTTGATAGTAAGTACAGATCTCAAAGAGATTCCCTAAGCAGTAAGTAATGAATCTCTATTACAGTGCCTAGCATATATCAAGGGATTAAAAATTATTTTAAGTTTATTCCTAGTATTAGTCTCACTGAGGAGTCTGGGTTTTGCTGTGTCACCATTTAAGGGGCCTTGGTGTAGGAGTGACGTGATGACCCATTCATCTGGCAAATGATGCCTGTCATCCTGACCAGAGTGGGAAGCCACTCTTCCCAGGTGCCCGTTACTCAGCTTTCTCAATGCAATTTAAAGTCAATCTAACAACACGAATCTGGACTGACTTCTTGCCCAACCGCATCATTCCATTACACCCAAAGGCCTCTAAAACCAAGCGCCTACCTCTGTGCTCAGCCGTAGCTTCCCAATAATGCGCCGGACCTGCTCTTACAGATGCTAAGCTTCACAGTCAGCGAACATGGATGTGGTCCAGAAAGGCCCAAATTCAACAGCAGGCGACATGTGCCACTGTCCACAAGCTATTTTCGCTGAGCTCAATTTTCTCACATGTAAAACATGGAAATAATAAAACTAATCTGGGTATGTTTTTATGAGGCTTAAATGAGATACGTAAAGAAAAAGCAAGGAGCACGTCATTTAAAACATAATACTGCCTCGCCGGGTGTGGCTCAACGGTTGGGCATTGACCTGGGATCCAGGAGATGGCAGTTCGATTCCCGGTCAGGGCACATGCCCGGGTTGCGGGCTCGATCCCCAGTGCCACCTCGCTCCTCCAGAACCACCTCACTCTCTCCACCTTCTCAGAACCCCAAGAGGGTAACTTCATTGACCAGTGTCAGCTTCCCCAGGCCCAGGGCCGAACTGACCTCATTGAGTCACTTGTGAGAATCTTTGTTTGACATAAAAGCCATCATCGAAGGGAAATCCTTAGTATCCTTTCGGAATTTGTTTACTTATGATATTTCTTTATTCCTAATGCAGCCACTTTGATGGTATAGAGAGGTCTCAAGAGTTAGGCTATGCCCAGCTGTTACCACACTCATGTCTCTTTTTCTTCCCGAATTAACATACTTTGGTAAAAATTTCCATCTTCTGAACATTCCTCCTTCTGCCTCTCCTAGCCGCACCCTGACAAGGTCTGCACTCGGGGCTTCATGCCTCAGTGGGAGCTTGGGTTTCTTAGGAGCCACTCCTCGCCTCACTCCTTAGCAGCCTTCTCCCTCCGCTCCTGTGCTTTCAGTAATTTTCATTACTCAACACGTCATGTTCTTTTCCTCACCTGTTTCAATATTGCTCTGCTCACTCTATTATTTTTCTTGGGAGGCTTCCCATTTCCCTGTTTGGATAACCCAAGGCCATTTTTCTCATTGCAGTTTCCACAGAATATTAATGTATGTGAAGCTGTTTACTTGTTTTTCTTTGAAGACGAGTAGCCAACACTTTATGGGGGGGGGGGATAACTTGCTTCTGCTATTACTGCTGGAGTCTTTGTACCTCTTCATAATGCAATAATCCCCTGTTCTCTTTCACTCAACCCAGGAACTCAACATGCCCTAAAGTATATGTTGGTGCATCTGCTTTCTCACTGAGCAGACAAAAGATACCTATTTAAACTATGATTCATTCTTTCCTAATCCAATACTGCCCTTTGTCTTCTTACATTTTTATATATCTCTTAAACTTCAGGAAAGTTCAAGTGTGACATCCACAGGGATGATTTATTTGTTCTGGGCACCCCACTGCGTTTTCCTGAATATAATAAAGGCCACATGCCTTTTCTAATCTAAGAGTAACTGTCATGCTCTGATTTTGTCAGGTGGGTTCTAGGAGACACAAGACTTTTTCATCTGAATGAACCTCCGACCCCTTCGTGGGGTATCAGTACTTCTCCTTGCATTTTCTCCCACTTGACATGCCCTTTCTTTTGGCTGCCTGAGTAAGAGATAGGTGCCTGGGCCAATAAGTCAGGAGATTGTAAGTTATCTTGACAGTTCTACAAACCAAACGGGAAATATATAATCATATTATGGAAATATCTGGGCAAAAGATTTTAAGCATATACAGTATTTCCCATGCTTTTCATATCAAACTGCCACTAGCAATTTTTCACAAAGCTCATTTTTTCAATAATATAACTTAATTTTACATTAATTTCAAGAATTAGTTATTTGGAGTCTTTATTTTCTTCTTTTGCTTTTTACAACAGACACCATTATGGTAGCTTATCTGCAGGAGGGATGAATCCTTCTGCCTCAAGACATCTGTCTCCACTTCTAACTGTATTATGACTGGGGGTGTTACCTGGGACCTCCAGGGTATTCTAACTCTGTGTGAGCATAGTGAGACCATAATCTGGTATATCTGTTTTTATGAGCTCTGCTTTCTTGACAATATTTCACTTCTGTCATAAGAATTATCCTACCCCATACTAGTTAAAAGTACCTACTAGTTGAACAATTAATCATACCCCTACCATGTTCTCATTAAACCCCAGAACTCAGCTAAGAGTGGATTAGGTGAGCAGAGGGAAAGGCCATGACAAAGTAGACACCAATACTCACTCAGAAGGCTGGACCTTCATGAAGGCACATAACCCTCACTATTCTGCAAGGAGGAGCCATCCTGAAACTGACAACCTGATTACGTTTTCAAGTTAGATTTTTCACAAAAACCAGCTTTCCCTTTGTAGAAGAAATATATAGTGAGCTGGGTGTAAAAGCAAAGACTCAGGAGCCAGGTGCAGGGGTGTGACTGCCAGGTTCTCCACGTACTAGCTGCCTTATGGGGAGGAGCAAGTTACTTGTGCTCCCTGGGTCTCCATTATTGCATCAGTAACATGTGAATAATGATGGTATGGAACCGTGGAGTTCTCACGAGGATTAACTGAGATAATATATGTAAAACTGTGTTTTAAATACTCAATAAATATTAGCTATTACTATTAATTACACTCAATATACTCTGGGGGATCAGTTATTGGAATTCAGTATTCTATCCAATAAAAGAATGATTAGCTCATCATTTGATAGTTGTTTAATAAACATTTGTGAAATTACACTCATTGAATTGACGACATCTCATGAACACTCTAGCATAAAAGTCAATGGGCATGAGAGCAAGTTGATTGCACTTGTAACTCAGGTGCAAAGCCTGAAAAGGTGGGGCAAGTATTGTTAAGGGTCACTGTTGGCCCAGACGGGCCAGGGGATCAGGAGGGTCTCAGGCTCAGGAGAGCAGAAGAGCCATGTCCACCGATGCCAGCTGAGCAGATGTTGTACAGTAGATGTTGTTCCAGGTGACAAGTAAGCAGGAGTAAAGAAGACAAATCCTAAATCAGCCTCACGTACTTCAGGCCTTTCCCAGATTAGATCTCTCTGGGTTATTTCAGATCTGAAGATATTCCTCAGGTCTATTATAGACTCTAGGTTAAGGGGACTAAGGTAAGGTGAAACCTGAAGATTCCTATGGGAACATTTTCTGCCACATTCATCTTCCAATCCATTTTGTATGAGGAAATTAATGGTAGAATGAGTTTAACCAGAAGATGAAGCACAATTAGGTGGGATAAATATGGTAACAAAAAAATAGCCAACAAAATATTGAAGAAGAAATAAAATTAGAGGACTAACACTATTTATCTTCAAGACTTACTGCTGTTCTTTGACAGAAGAGCAAAGGTAATAGAGTGAAGTCAAGATAGCCTTTCAGCAAATGCTGTTGGATCAACTGGACATCCTTGTGCAAAAAACAATTATTCTAGACACAGATCTTATACCCTTCAAAAAAGTTAACTCAAAATGGATCACAGGCTTAAATATAAAACACAAACCTAAAGCAATCCTGGAAGGTAACATAAAGAAATCACCTAGCCGACCCTGGTTATAGCTATGAACTCTTGGATAAAACATCAAAAGCATGATCCCTCACAGAAATAATTGATAAATTGGACTTAATTAAAATTAAAAACTTTGCCCTCTGAAAAATAATATCAAGAGAAAGAGAAGACAAGCCACAGACTGGGAGAAAATATTTGCAAAGACACGTATGATATAGAAATGTTACTGAAAATATACAAAGAACTCTTAAAACTCAACAATAAGAAAAGAAACAATCTGATTTAAAAATGGGCCAGCTTGGCTGGGCATGGCTCAGCGGTTGAGCATCGACCTAGGATCCAGGAGACTGAGGTTCGATTCCCTGTCAGGGCACATGCCCGGGTTGCGGGCTCCATCCCCAGTTGGGGACACACAGGAGGCAGCAGATCAATGATGACTCTCTCATCATTGATGCTTCTATCTCTCTCCCCCCTTTCTAGCTCTGAAATCAATAAAGATATATTTAAAAAACAAAAAATAGGCCAAAGACCTTAATAGATACCTCACCAAAGAAAATATACAGATGGCAAATAAGCATCCAAAAAGATGTCCCACATCATATGTCATGAGGGAAATGAAAATTAACACAACAAGGAGATACTACTACATACAAATTAGAATGGCCATAAGCAAAAACACTGACATTACCAAATGCTGCGGTGATGTGGAGCAACAGCAACTCTCATTCATTGCTGGTAGGGATGCAAAATGGTACAACCACTTTGGAAGATAGTTGGCTATTTTTTATAAAACTAAACATACTCAACATATGAAGAGCAACTGCACTCCTGGGCATTTATCCAAAGGAGTTAAAAACCTATGTCCACACAAAATGTGCACACAGATATTTCCAGCAGCTTTACTCATAATTGCAAAACTTAGAAGCAAGCAAGATGTCCTTCAGTATGCAAATGGATAAATAATCTGTAAAACAGTCAGACAATGAAATATTATTCAGCACTAAAGAAATGAGCTTTCAAGCCATGAAAAGTCATAGAGTAAACTAAGTGAAAGAAGCCAATCTAAAAAGGCTACATACTGTATGATTCCAACTATATGAGATTCTATGCAAAACTATATGAAAAAGTAAAACTATAAAAAAATTAAAAGATGATTAACTGCCAGGGGTTGAGGAAGGGGGTGATAAATAAGCAGAGCACAGAGGATTTTTAGGGCAGTGAAAATACTGATATTACAATGATGAATATGTGTCATTATACATTATTGGTCCAAACCCTTAGAATGTACAACACCAAGAAAGAACCTGATGTAAACTATGAACTGTGGAAGATATGTGTCAATGTAGGCTCATTCTTGGTATCAAATGTACCACTCTGGTGAGTGATGTTGATAATGAGGGAAGCTATGCATGTGTTGCGGTAAAGGGTATATGGGAAATCTCTGTACCTTCCTCTCAACTTTGCTGTGAACCTAAAATTTCTCTACAAAAATAAGTTTTTTAAAAAATTAATGACTTACCACTGTACCACCACGACCACAAGGAAACACTGGTTTGGCACACCCACAGTGAATGCTTTCCCAGATATGTATCAACTTTAAAAAGTCTCAATCAAAAGTCCACAAGGCACACACACTCCATCTTTCAGAAATATCACATAAAGAAGTTTCACTGCAGAGCAACATCACCATCCAACATAAAATTCAGCGACACGATAATCTAGGAATTCATCTATCACTGAACAGCTAACTCACTGACATTTTAGAGAACTTTTGAAAAAAGTTGACAGATGAAATGTGACACATCCCACCCAGCATTTCACTTTAAGGTAAAGAATGTCCTTCTAAAAAGTGCTGAGCTGGGTGCTCTAAATAGAGAAATCTCTGTTAGCATGACGATGACATGGTCAACAGTCAGGCAGAGCATCTGCACTGTAAATGGGGTAAAGTCACCCAGGCTCCGTAAGATACAGAGAAAAGAACAGATCAGTGCTCTCGGGATGCTTCTGCTTTTGCCATGATAGTCCTTTCTAGAAGTTTCTAGTAATTCTTTCCAGGAAACATTGTAAAGGGCTTGACCCTCTACAGCTGGAGAAGCCTACATAGGAAAGTCAAAAGGATGTGGGTTCAAATCCTAGATCTTCCACTTTCTAGCTGTATAATGCGATGCAAATTATGCAGCCTCCCCGAGCCTTGCCTTTCACATGTGAAAATGTGGTGGTGGGAAGACTTAATCCTAAAGGACATGGTAACAGTTAAATAAGCTGATCCATGTTTATCTCCTGGCTTGTAATAGGCATTTCATATTGGCTCCCCTTTACTTCCCAATGGGAAAGAGGTAATAAATAATTAAGACAAAACTCTCAAGACATTGAAAAGTACCACCACAAATGTATTAGGCAGGCAGCTTATTTCCCCCATGGCCAACTACAGAAAGATTGGACATCTTCAGATTAGTGGGCAATGATAAATGCAGTTAGGTATTTGTACTGTACTGCCCCCAGTGCTAAATTCTCCATACTTCATGCCATTTATAGTAATTATTACTAACTATCCTATTGTATAAATGTGATAATCACTTAATCCAAATTTACATTGCTACTAAATGAGAAATCTGGGACTTAAATCCACTTTGTGTGACTCCAGGATCCATGCACCCACCACTGGGTAAGCCATTGCTCCATCATTATTAAAGTTAAACAAGGAAAAATTCTAAAATCACTTTCAGGGAAAATTGCATCAATAGAGGCCTCAAGTCAACATACTGTTTTCCTTCTGTGAAAACTAAACTCTGCTTCTTATATTCAAGTTCTAAAATTATGAGTCTGATATACAGGCTTGGTCAGGATTTATCTTGGCCCAAGTGAATTCTTGGCAGTTGATAGCTGCACCACTTATAAAAACTCAGGTTGCAGAGCCCCGAATCGATCATGCCAGAAAAAGATATTTATTTTACATCTGCTCATTTTCTTTGCCAAGTAGAAAAGCAATTATCTGCCCCAATACAAAATATAATAGCTGCCTGGACACAAAACACATAAGAATACACATATTATGTCTTAGCATACTGAATGCATAATAGGAAGGGATTATCACTTTCATGAAGTTTCCATTAATTTCTGTTCTTTGGAAAAAAATAATAAATTGAAAAGGCTTAAATCCATTAACAGGTATGGATAAATAGCATAGTTTTTTCCTATTACGAGGAAGTGCATTCTAAAGGCTCCTGCTAACGTTTTTAAAATATGAGAATTCTTCTAAAATGACCAAAAAAAATGTGTAAAGAAAATTTTATATAAGGCATGATCTTAAAAAACAAAGAGGAAATGCTGAGCATTCACACATATGGAATAATTATGGTAACAATCTCGTAACTACTGCTTTTTCATTCCCCAAAACATAATAATTAATATCAAATGGTTTGAATTTTTTAGTCTTCACACTTAAATAATATGTTCCATCTGGGTTTACGCTCAGATTCTCCTAAAACCAAGATGAGCATGACACCACACTAGCTGCTCTTAATCTATAGGAATCAAAGTCCTGTGGCATCTCTCCCAAGTTCCTCTGCGAGAGGGCTCCTGCCTATCTTCCCAGCCTTGTCTCCCACTACTCACATGCTGAGTCACTTGTAGCTACACAAACACACACACACACACAGACACACACACACACACACACTTTGCAAGTGCATTCCTCTGTGTCTTCCCTCATGCTGTGCTCTCTGCCTGGGAAGACAGACAGCCCTACCTTTTTTCAGCTCATTGTCTCATCTATTAAGACTCAGCTCGAGCCAAACTTCCCAGGCTGGCTAAAATATCCTATCCTGTGCATCCCATAATTCAGTGCACACACACCTATCACTGTATGACCTCCCCACTGGGATGTAAGCTCATCCATGCTGGGTCAATCAGAATCTCTTTTTCTGAGAATCTGGAGTCAGGATATATTCCATCTCTTACAGAGATTTAAAATGACAATGCAGGTAACCCTGTACTCACAAAATTAAGAAAAGTCACTCTAAAAAGAGAATAAAATGAAAACAACATATTTTAAGGGGGAAAAAAGAGAGATCATGAAGTTCCAAAGAGGCAAAAAAAATAAATGTTCTGACTTTGCCAGTTTCTGTGTCCAGAAATCAGGCTCAATATCCATGACGGGGTGCTGTTAAGAGTCTAGTGTATCCTTTTAATAAGTATCCCAATTTGTTTAAACAAGTTTTTAAAAAGTTTTGTTCTTTGCAAGAAATGACCCCTAAGGTATCTGTATTCGGTAAGTGTTTAATAAATGTTTATTAATCAACTGAATCAACAAACTGTCTCTGAAGAGCCAACAGGAGTCAGTTTGCAATGTACGGTGTTACTTACATCTATGATGGTGGTTGAAGGCAAAATATGTAAAAGGCAAAATTCAATCTTTTTTTAATATTGACATTTTCTATCAATACATTTGGCTTACGTACCAAAGACTTAGGTAGTCAAGAATCAAGGTTGGAAAAGGAAAAGAGAAAATAACAAAATGCACATTAGCAAAATTTCCTGTGTGGTCTGTTTATGCACCATGAGAGCCTCTCATTTTGGTAGCTCATTTTAGGGTCAACCTCCAACTCCCGCACAACTTCCAACAACATACATGCCGATGGAATACAGTAATCCAAAGGCGACAGGAAAAGCGATAGCACAGTTTCATAAGAATCTGACCAAAATGGACCTTAGAAAGAGTAACAAATGATAGGAGACCACTCCATCCTGTCTCCCTTAAGAAAAACAGATCCAGGTGAGTAAAGTAACTGGCCCAAGGACCAGAGCAAATCCGAATCAAAGCAGAATCCAGTTTTCCCACCAACTGGACCGTGACTCCTTCCACTACCCCACGCTGCCTCTTGCTTCTTTACATCCAGCACAACCGGGGAAATAGCTCTTCACTTTCAAAAAAATGATCGGCAACACGACATGGCACAGATTTTTCATAAACAGCAAAGGGCAATGACGGGAGTTGTAATTTTCAAGACATCATGTTCTCTTAGTCATTAACGATTATCACACCTGTATTTTCTGCTTAAAAATATCTGGAGATTGACAGTCGATCTCAACTTAACATGAAAGATTTACTTGTCCATTGTAGCTGTAAATTATATGCTGTAAAGAAGAGGAAAACAAACTGTATGGAGGAAAACAAACTTTACACACGGTCTCTCACTGACCGCATGACAACCAGAAGTGCAGTTTTATAATTAAATAGACAACCTTTTTAAATAAAAACTATTTTTATCCTAAATGCAGGATGGATCATAAATCCTTTCACCAAGTCCCATTCCTTTCACAGTCACCAAAAAAAATTACTTAAAGGAGCCAAATACAAGCAAACAAAAAAAATCTAAGATGAAGACTTAACTGTCAGGAACTACAAGCTCTACCACTCAAAAGCTGAAACATCTTGATTACTCATTACGTGCTGAGGCCGTTCTAGCTCTCAACATGAGACACAAACATCATCCTTCCCTCCGTCCAACTGTGGCTGGTTGTTTGAGTTTTGTGGGGTTTTTTAACATTTTTCAGAATTATGATATATGAATTGCCTTCATCCCCTAAAAATCCGTACTTATGTTCCTTTTAAAGATTTTACCAAGACTTTTAGAGGTTAAGTCGTTAAGAGCAAATCTTTAATGGTAGGCTTCTCATGGAGACTGCTGCCTAGGGTGATTTCAAAATCAATGTGCATTTTCTACATTATATATAAAGTAATAAAGATCATGGTTTGGATAATATGGATAGCATTAAAAATTCATAAATCTACAACATGAAACACATCTTCCCTATATAAGTATAAGGTCATTTATCTATAAAACTAGTCAGTTAAGTTTTTATTTGATTTTCAAGGTAATGGTTTGTTTATTAAAGTGATGTTTTATTCAATAGTAATTCTAAATACATCAAAAAATTTTAATTAAAAATCAACCATTACTCTCAGAAACTAAGCATATCTTCTGCAACAACTTATAATGAGGATAGCATTCATCACTTAGGAATAAGTGTGAACACAGGCATTCTATTAGTGTCTAAACCCCACTGAACTTTCCATCATTGCTACAAGAAAGTTTTTCTTTCACAATCATTTCCCTCTAAAATATTGTAAGCTTGTGAAAAGAGAGAAAATAACTAAATCATTACAAGTCCAATCAAGACTATACTACTTTCTTTCATAAATACAGCAAAGAAAAGGTGAATGCTATAAAAAGATTTCTAGACAATAATTCCTCCACAGTGACTTTGGCATAAATAAGCATGGTGGTGAGGGAACTTAAATCATAGCACTACCCTTTATAAAAGGCCACAATTAAAAGCTATATTAAGCTCTTTCCATGTGTTAACTCATTTGTTCCTGAGAATACCTGATGGAGTAGGTACTAGTATTACTGCCATTTACATATGAGGAAACTGAGACATAGAAAATTGAAGTAATTTGCCAAGGAGCATATATACCTGGCAAGCAGTAGAGCAGAATTAGAAGCCAGGTAATCTGTATGTATGCACTTTACTGCTATGCAAACGTCTACCGCATAGGTTTTCGTAAGAATTAAAATTGTAAGCTGTATATAAAACCTAGAACATGATTCCTGGCCGCTGATAAATGCCCACTCCACGGGAACTACAGAAGTACCCAAAATGTTGATTATTGGTGAAAATCATGATCATGATGCTTGCTTCTGAATTATAAGAGAATTGTCAAATCATTTATATTTCCACAATTCTTTTTTTCCTTCTGCTGAACAAAAGGTGCCTCCAAACTCTTCCTGAATTTAAAAAAAAAAAAAATTTTTCAGGCATGTGTATTTTTAAAATTTAATCTACAGAACTTAGTACCAGATCAAAACATGTGTCAGACAATTTTCAGAGCAACAAACTGGAAATCCCATCAATATACATGAAACTACCATGATCTAATGCCTGGCGTAAAATAATGTTCTCGTGAAAGAATTATTTATATATACCCTGAGTGCTTACATCTTATAAGATGAACTAATACTGCTTTTATTACAATCACTCCATAACCTCTCTGCAGGCTATATTAAAAAAGAAAAAGACAAAAAAATATTAATCAGGATGATGGTAACATTAACTAAAAGAGCAAAAAAATCAGCAGCAAACTCCCTACACCACCCGAAGAGCCCTAGCTGTGTTCTGCAAAAGAAAGGAGAAATGCTTGGTGGCCTGGAGGTCCCCCAGCCTCTTGACTACACAGGACAGAGGCTGAGTACTCCATAAGGTGACTTGTTGAGCTGGCAAAGGAACATGGGCCTGGGATCTTCTTCTAAGGAGCTACTGTAGCAGTGACAAAATTGCATGCCAACCAGAAATGCCTACATCCTGATAGTTTTCTCTTTCAACATATGTGCATCCGGTTGGAAAGCAGATGCCTAAGCCTGATTGCTCTACACCAAGAAAGGAAAGAACTTATCATCCACTGACTAAAATTCACAGGGGATCGAAGATTGCCAAGAACTGGTACCCAATCAAGATTAAGCACAATGAACCAAGGGCTGTCAGCAGTTAAGAACTCGACCAACTGCTATCCATAAATTAAAAGAAATTTTGCCTCCTTAGCATGTGATTTATTTGGAAGCTTGTAGTGCTAAATTCTGAGAGAAGCCAAGGAACACTTTATGGGAATGATCCATTTTAGTGCTGAGTTCAGTTCAAGAACCAAAGCAGATTTCAATGAGCTTTCAGGTGAACTCATCAAGGTAAACTCCTGCTTTAGCACATACGCCAGGGTCAGTGAAGGTCAAAATGTTTACATGCCTTTCTAAGTCCTCTGACTTTAATTCTGGGCCAAAACTGGTTCAGGAGGAATAACATCACTCTCAACTAATGGTTAGCAAATACTGTAGTAAGAGGGGGGAAAAAACTTTTCAAATTCTCCATCCACAAAAGGGAATACTTTCCTGGTAAACTCTATATTTGAGAAAAGCTACTATAAGGGAAGTTGGAGCCCAGCTTGGGTAAATCAACCCACAAAGAACATTAACAGCACATTAATGACACTATCCCAATAAACACAGTTCATTAAGAAGCCTGGTAACTAACTGACATAGTTTCTTTTTGAAAATAACTTTTTAATTTCATCTATGGTGATTTGTGTTCTCAAAGTGGATTCATCATAGAGGTTTATACTTGCATTAAATTTTAGGTAGGGGAGGGAATTTATGAATATAAGCTCACAAATTTCACCTTTAACTGCAGGACACATTTCCCTTATAGACTTACGTTAACTCTACACCTCTTGAAAGCAGCAGCCAGGTGAGGCTGCAAATGGCACATGTGTGATCGGTCAGTGGAAAAGGTGTGAAATGGTGGCGGGAGGGGAGGTGCAAGGGAAACTAGCTATTCATCTGCAATACGGGCTTTCAACACATATTTTTTTCTGTCACCTACAAATCTCACTTCTCTAGCTCACCAAGTTTCTCTCAAAGCTGATATGAGGATATTAACAATGATCTGAAACACATTTGCCCTACTCAGAGGATACTACGTGTGCAATAATGGTTCAAAACCCCATCCCAGGAGTTTAATCCACACAGCACTGCTTACTTTGGGGGAAAGGAGTGGAACTCATGGTCTACAGAAATAAAGCATTAAAATGACGCTTAAGAGATCTGTTACCCATTCCATCAGCGAAGGTCAAAATATTTAAATGCCTCCCTTAAGTCTAATTACCTCACACGCTCACTTTCGTGCCAAATTGTTCTCTAGCCCTAAACCTGTCTTAGTCTCTTGATTTGCATGCCTGTGTACAAGGCACTTATACAAAAAATGTTTAAGACCCACTAAAGTGAAAAATCTAACCACTGTCTCACCCACAAAAATGAGTCTATTTTAAGTAAAAAGGCCATGATCATCACCTAGCTAAATTCCATGAAGACAGGACTTTGTTTACTTTACTGCTCAAAATGATGTCTGGAACATAGTAGGTGCTCACTAAATATTGTCAAATGAATGATTCATGATGGACCCTACAAGGTAGAAGTAAATGGAGGAAATGAGCAACACTTTAGACAAGAAGTGTCTTCAATGCCTAGTGTTATCACTGTTATCTAAATATTAAATCTATCAAGTATATATGAAATGACTCTATAGATACACAGGCATACCCATCTATATGAGTTCTGAAGATAAGATTTAATGCAGAACTTACTGAGCTTTCTACTGTAAAAGGGCAAGTGTCTAGGTGTGAATGAATTTGATGTAGTGAAGAGGGTAGGGAGAAGGAATGCTATATACTAAACATTCTTCTTCTCACATGGAGTAACTGAGTACAAGGTAGTATCAACTGAAACACCATCGAAGTCCAGAGCATATACCCTAAGCCCTAGGTTTTTCATTGCACTTTCTACCTATATGCCAAATCACTAAGTCACACAGAGAAAAAAGGCAACTAAATGACTTGCAGTAGGATTTGTCCCTGGGTTGGGATTTTTTTCCTGTATATAGTAACTTCTGAAAACATTTTACCTGATGGTATTTAGCCAACTTTTAGTCAGTCTAATGCCATGCATGCAATGCAAATACATACTAGCAAACAGCCTTGAAGTTCAGTAAGAAACTCACTCCCTGCTTGCATACTGCAGATTTACCATTTTCAGGATGCATCCTGGTGTTCAGAAAGCCACACAGTCATAACACTAAGCTACTAATAATGATGCTGCTGGCTGCCACACACTGACTGGCCGCTCTGTGCAGGCACCTGTTCACAAGCTTATTACATGTGCTACAGCTTGCAGTCCTGACAGGTAGAATGAGAGTGAGGTACTGCTATTACCTCCCCTTTGGGAGGTGAGAAAACTGAGGCCCACAGAGACAGAACAACTTGTCCAGGATCAAGTAAGTGAAGGAGCGATGATTTCGCCCCTGTCTGCAGAGATCTTAAGAATTAAGATAACATTGCCTCTTTGCACTTTTACTTGTTTTACCTGATCACCTTCTGACAAAAGGATAAGCACAGCTTTCATAACTGATTTTAATACTAATTAAATGTATACTACAATATATGACATGTTTCCTTTGCAAAAAGGGAAATGTACCAGAGTTTTCCCTCCCAGGGAGGGATAATGGTCCTTCCTGCCCACAAACGGGTTAACCTGATGAGACTCTGACCCAGGTCCAGCTATGCGGTGTATTGGTCTCCAGGCATCATCCTCTCTAAAACAGCCTGGTGCTCAGGGTTAAAAAACAAAACAGAACCTACAAAAGCATGCCATCTAATTATGTATATTAGCACCAGTACCATATATCAAAACAAGTTGAGAGGTGCCTCGTTTGTGAACCCAAGGACGGCTACAAGAATCTGTCTACCCCGGAGAGTTCAACAGGGAAGCCAGCTCCGCAGAGGATGACACCATGTCCTCCTGCCTCATCCCCAAGGCTAAGCGCTCACCTAGGACTAAGGACTTTAGAGCCCAGCAAGTGGGCAAAGCACAGGTTTAGGGTGTCACACAGCTTGAGTTCCAATCCTGACCTCCCCACTTAGTATGCAAATGTGGACAAGGTGTTTTAACCTCTAAGATCTTCCATTTCCTCCTGTTAATGAGAACTATTACATCTACCTTAAATGGTTACTGTGATGGTTGCATGGGATAATGTATGGGAACTGCTAGCCCTCATCCTGCTACATAGATCAATAACATAAAATTTTCTTCCTTCGGGTCAAGGACCTTCTCCAGTGTGTGGCAGCTGACTCACAGCAGCATGCAAGACAGGACTATTAAATTTTTAGGTCTTTTGCAAGTCAGTTATTAAACACCACCATTACTGAATATTAAATTATATTAACTTAAAATTAATCTTATTAAAAACAAAGGTGATAAGCACTGAAAACTCACCACTTCCTAATTATTTTACTGGTAGCTATGCTCTTGAGGTTATTTATGTCTATTGTCCGTTAGGCAGTGGAACTACTGCACCATGGTCGGCTCCAGCGCTTCTCCCCCCACTCCGCCTTCGGTGAGGTCACATTTGTAGCTTGAAATAAGCCATGGTAGGAGTTACTGACGTGGAAATTGGCACAGACCCGAAGGTCAGGATTCCTTGCTTTGGAAGCCAGGTATTAAACATTTACCAGCACACCACTGGTACTCATATTTCACCTGTCCCTTTCTGCGCCAGCATCTTTCATCTGTGCTCTCTACAAATTATCTAGGTGCAGACACATGTTCATCAAATTTAAAATAAAAATGAAAAGCAAAAAAACCTAACTGCCCTCCAGTTATCGTCCTTTCCCCCACTCCTTCATTGCCACATTTACTGAGTATGTTCTAAGTATGCTAAATTCCAACACTTTTTACCAGCTTCTCATTAACGTATTCACTTAGCAAATACTTGTGCAGCTTCTATTAGCCAGACACTGAAAGAAATAGGAGATGCAGATAGGAGCAAAATGCGCAGCCACCCCTGCCCTCGGGGAATTCATTGCCAGGCTGCAGTCTGACTTCTGTCCCACCTCAGAAATCCACAAATCTCTAGGAATTCCTGTTTTACCCTCCTTTGCCTCCTTAAAAAAATTTATAATTTCCCCAAATGTTTTACCTTCTTTTCCTCCATGGCCCTCCACTTAAAAGTCAAGATTTCCTCAATGTTCTGACAGTTTCTCTCTTTCTTTCTCAGGAATTTCAAGAATTACCATGGCTTTACCCTCTCTCCCCCCACCCTCAGAAAACTTCTCCCCCCTTGACCTTCCATTTCAGTAACTGACGCCACAGTCCACCCAGCTGTTTAAGCCAAAAGCCCAAAACTCCTTGCTTCCTTCCTTCCCCTCCCCCTGACATGGGCAAGTCCTGTTGGATGGGTTTCCAACAGAAATCCCAACCCCCCCCACCCCCCGCTGCCATCACCCTCAGCCAACACCCTTTCTTTCTCCCTCAGTCTGTATAAAAGCCTCTCAGCTCTTCTCCCTGCTCTATTCCTGTCCCCAACATCATGTGCCAAGGTGAAGCCGGATATTTAATGTAATCATTTATTACCAGATAAAACAAAATATAACAGCAAAAACCAAACAAACAAAGAAACAGCTCCAAAGTCTCCTTATTCCACTCAGAATCAAACTGAAGCTTGCTTCCGTGGCTAACACGACCCTTCATTTCCTGGACCCTGCCCCCCGACCTTGACTTTCCGATCCCCACTTGCTGATCACCCTGCGCCCAGAACCCTCTGCCCAGACCTTCCAGGGCAAGCCCCTCCGCTCCCGCAGCAGGATGCGGGAGGCCTTCTCCACCCACCAGTGCAGGTTTGTTCCGGCCGGGCCCCCACCACTCTCCATCACACCCTTCATTCCCTGTTGGTCAGCCAGGGTCTGTCTTCTACTGGAAAGAAAGTGACACGAGAGCAAAGACCCTGTCCTCCTTACCCACCAGGACGTTCCTGGTGCCTAGAACAGTGCCTGGCACGTGGTAGACACCCAATAGGTATTTTATTTAAAATAGTTATTTAATAAATGAATAAAACAAGATGGAAAAACACAACAGGAAAGGGTAGGAATGGGAAACATAGGCCCTGAGACAGAGGAAGTTTTCTCGAACTACAGAGAAAAAGAAGAACAGCAATCTGAAGTGGTAAATTGCTTAACAGTATGAATTGAATTTCCATCTTTATTAAATTCTGACTTGCCCATGGCTTGAGCTATTTTAGAGTCAACCTAATTTAGTGAGTCCTCGTTGTGATAAATTGATGTTAATTTTCATGGCTAGGTTTGGAATATTTTTAAAAAGAAGGAAAATCCCATACTTTAAAGATTTTCCTGCATCCTCAAGAACATTTCTGAGAGGCAGAGTCCCCTGGGCTTTCTCCCATACCTGTGCCATAATAAATTCCTATCACACACAAAGAGCAAGGAGAGACTGCAGGTGGAAGGTAGAGTGCTCTCCTCCCTGAGAAAACAAGGGCTGGGATCTCCATGCAAGGTTCTTCCAACAGAAAATCAAAACGTTTGCTCTTGAGTCTTCGCAGGACCACACCTCACCCCCTGCGTCTAAACAACAGCAGATAGCAGGGCTTTTTCTAGCTACTCCTTTCTTATCTGATCTAATACAGGGAAGGAAAGTGGGAGGCAGAGAAACGAGGGGGGGGTAACAAAAATCCACTCAGGGCCTCAGTTCTCCTATCGGCCCACAAAGGTGATGCTGGACGGTGAAAACACACAGTTAAGGAGCCCAGCCCAGTACCTCATCATGGACCACACAGCTCGAGGAGACACCGGGAACCCGCCGCTCTTGGGTTCTGCTGGCAGTGGGGAGTGGCAGCCACTCCAAGCGGCTTTGTGAGGGAACCGCTGCTGCTTGCCATTCCGCCGGAGGGGGGGCGCTGGCACAGAGGAGGGCTGGGGGCTCCCAGGCTGCTGGGCGCTGCGCTGATGGATGGCCCCGTTGCTCCTAAATGAAGTCAAACAGAATGACAAGGCTTGCAACAAGGAAGAGCAGTCCTCTGTCCCACTCCAAAGTCCTGCTCCTGGAAGCAACTATTCTCAAGGGTTTTAGCTCTTTTGTTTCTGGTATGGACCACAGTATTTTAAAAATAGCATAACTATATTATTTTCTCTCTCTTTTTTAAAATTGTAGGACATATTATTATATTGATTTCCTAATACAGAAAACTAAGACTCAGTCCCTCCTATATAGTCACCAGCACACGCGCACACACACGCACACACTTCTTCACCCCTCATCCTCCATATAAATTCCTCTCGTAATATTTGATGGGTGTGGTATTCGGGGTTTACATAATTATGATCTTGTAAAACACTGTTCACAGCTGATCCATCCAAAGTACTGTGAGTACACGTTTCTTTCATGAATCTTCTGAGATACAATTTATAAGGACTGGATGGGCAAAAACTGGGAAAGTGTGATCCCACCAAGTGATGAGGAGAATGTGGAGCTAAGGGATCCTGAGACAGTGCTATGATCACTTCAAGAGCTTGTCTCAACACATGACACAGTGACCATGCACCGATCTGTGGTCCCAGCAACGCCACTCCTATGGTCAGCCCCAGAGGAGCCCATGTGTATTTGCACATGAAAATCCACTGCAGCATAGTTTACAATAGCAAAAATTGTGAAAATAATCTAAATTCCCAAACCAGAAAACTGGGTAAATAAATTGGGATAAGTAAGTACCATACAACAGTTAAAACGAAGGGAACTAGAGCTACTTGTATCAACAATGATGTATCTTAAAGCCTAATGTTAGATGAAAAGAAAAGCCAGTGATACCATTTATATAAAGTTTGAAAATATGTTAAATAATACTCTTTGGTATTCACTGGTATATACATACGAAGTAATGGCATAAAAATAATCATAGAAATGAAAAGCGTCAGATGCAGGGTTGTGGTTACTTTCAGAGAGAGTGGTTAGGGACTGGGGTCAGGGAATGTTATTCTCTGCATGTCGGAAATTATATCCTAATTTTTAAAAAATAAATAAACTTAACTTTCAGGAGCTCATCTTTCACTAAAAACATTTCTTCCTGAAGGTGATGTGAAATAAAAGAAACCCCACTCCATCTGTGTGGTCCCCTTAAAATTTAGGAGTAAACTGCTCTTCATGCAGGAAAGCGCTTCCAACATTTGTTTCTGTTACTGTTTCCTTCCTGCTGCCTGAATCATACAAGAAGAGACCTTGAGAACCACCTAGTGCCAAAATATTTATTCTAAGTTAGCAAATAAAGTGGGGTGTAGATCCCTAAGAGTTTGTGAAAACTGTGTGTATACTATTCTGGGAAATGGGGATACAATTTTGTGAGATTCTCAAAGGGTCAAAACCCCCAATAAATACATTCAAAACGTCAGGGCTGGTTTCATGATACAAATGTGAGCTCAATTCCTGAGCAGCGGATGCCCTGGGAGGTCTCCAGGTCCTTGTTTTCTGTTCCTCCCAGGGAGGCGGGGATGGCTCAGAGGTAAACCTGTGACTGGAGTCACAAAGACAGGGGTCCTCACCCTGGCTCCACTCAGGATTGGGTGACTGCAGAGGTTATTTTCTGTGCCTCTATCTTCTCCTCTGCAAGATGAGGGCAATGGTTGTGAGCGTTGTGTGACTTCATGCCTGTAAATGGCCTGGCACACGCAATGCCTGGTACATGGCCAGACCTGGGCCATCGTGGCCCAGGTCTCCCTGTCACACGCCCTGGGTTCCTTCTCACCACGTTCAGAGCTGTAATCAGTTACTCACGTAATTACTTATGTAATGTCTCCCCCAGTACTGTATATGCTCTTTGAGGGAAGGAATCTTATCTTTTATTCTTGGCCAGGTACATAATGAGTCGGACAGAAGGATGCAGGAAAAAATGAACGTCTCCGCTTATGCAGAGCTGCGGGTTTTGAGAGCTGCAAGTTACTTAAAAAAAAAAAAAAAATCACAGATTGTGAGCTGTGCAACTTCTAAGCGACATACTGGCATACCATTCCTTCCACAGACCTTCTAGCAGCTCATGACGGAGGCCAAGAGAGGTTATTAAAGGAATAAAAGAAATAATTATCCCTCTTGGAAAAAGCCCGGCTCAACAGAAACCAGACGAAGAATGAAGGAGTACAGGCAACACTGGGCTGGCAGTCCCAAGACCAGAGGAGACGTGACGTCGATGATGAGGCTAAGTGGCTCTGGACAGGACTGGGGGGGGGGGTGCAGTCAGTTATCCCGCCCTGCCCGCCGTCAGTGAGGCGAAGCAGAAAGACGCTAGGAGGCGGAGGCAGGAAGGGTGTGGGGAGGAAGTAAAGAAAGTGGGGAGCAACAGTCTGACAGGTTGTTCTCCCAAAAAGGGGGGGAGGGTGCAATGACTTCCATCAGCTGCGAGGATACAGAGGAAAGATATTCTGACGTAAGCCAAGGGGAGGTCCTCTGGCTCACAGCTTTCCTGGCATGAGCTTGAGTCAAAATGATAACTGGGTTCCTTCCTTTTACGCCTCTGAGATTTCCAGGGAGTCGACAGAGCACTAAACTCTACTTAAATGATGTCCAAGTACACCTAGGCCGGAAGGTGGTCAGAATTTAATGATTCGTCTCAGCTTGTTGCCGCTCGATAACCCTGCTCTTATCTTCATGTCAAGAAGTATAAAGAGGCAGGGAGTAGAAGGAAAAGGCAGCGTTCTTCAAAAGATAAAATTCTTCTTTGGACATGGCAGGAAAATAAGTGAACCCCATTTTTAAAAGTTCAAAAGTAAAAACCTTATAATTACTGAAAAATGGGGTCTCCATGTCAAATTGTTAGTAATTATGTATTTAATAGAGGAAGAAAATTATAGGATGTGTCTGAACTTTTAATATGCCTTAGTCATTCTTATCAGCTGCAGTCCACGGGGTAAAATGAATGTACCTTAAATTTTTAAAATAAAAACAGGCTACTAAATAAATTTGTTCTTTGATTTGCATACGATGTGTGAGTATGTATTCCTGTATGGTTTAGACTGGCCCGTTGTGAAGCTCCAAAACCAGGCTCTCAAAACTCTTAGGTAACAACATCAACTCTAGAGCAGACTCCAACTCGGCAGCGCCCTTTGATGGATAACACGCATGTGAAAGCAGATTCAAGGCAAGATCTTAACAAACGTTCCCACTCGCAATTGCTGCTCTGTATGGATCAGGATTTCTCAGTGGCTTACTACCAGAAAAGATCATTAATATAAATTTGCAAGTAGCATAGATACTTTTCAGTTCCTAAGTTTTATAATCCCCATGATTTTTATAAAAATGTGAAGAGTTTGAACATATAATAGATTTATCTTACATTTAACAACAATGTTATACTTTTTAAAATAAAGTTTGAAAATTATTGATTTAAGTGCTGCTTCTCTAC
Organism: Miniopterus natalensis; assembly: GCF_054644295.1. Taxonomy (NCBI): domain Eukaryota; kingdom Metazoa; phylum Chordata; class Mammalia; order Chiroptera; family Miniopteridae; genus Miniopterus; species Miniopterus natalensis. Next base: position 153,017,477 of record NC_142082.1, on the reverse strand, counting down.
ACATGCACTGCTTGATATCAAAACACTGAAATGACTTACGATTTCTCTTGCTTGTGGGAGAGGGAAAAGAGATCATAAACCAAGCACACTCCAAACACCGTGATGCCCGTCTCTTTCACCAGCATTGCGCAGGTCCCCAGAAACAAACCGAGCAGCAAGAAGAAGGGAGAGGCCGTGGAAGGGAAGCACTCCCCAACACCGCACTGGCCCACACTCCTGAAAAACAAGGTCAAGATTCTTCTAATCTAAGGAGAAATGCGGATTGCTAAGAAACGCCACCTTTCAACGATAAGATCTAACATCAGTTTCATTGTATTCTTAATAGGTAGGTGAACAAAGATGTCTTCAAGAGTAGAATTATTTAAAATTGCAAAGATGGAAAGAAGTAAATGACTAATACTGATTTTGATACTTAAATTAAGGTATATAAAATTATGATAAAACCTGGCATATAATAAATGAACACTAAAAAGCCATTTAAAATGCTACCATCGAGATATATTTAGTGACATGGAAAGATGTTAAGTGACTATATTTTAAGTGAGTAGCACAGGCTACTAAGCCATATGCATGAACTCTGGAGCCAGGTCTCCTGCGTTCAAATCATAGCTCTGCAGTTAAGGGGAAGGTTACTTTGCCTGTCTGCCTCAGTTCCCTTACCTGTGAAATGGGACCACAGTGTTAGAGGGAGAATTCAATAAGTGACTAATTACATGTTAAGTGTTTATCATCATTATTATCTTAGTGAAGGTGTTTGATATGCTTCTGTACACAAAACAAAGGAATCAGTGGAGATCTATACACCCACACTAAAATATAACCATCATTTTTCTCTGTGATGAAAACACAGATGTTTTAGTTTTTTTCTTTTCTTCTGCCTAATCTGTATTTTAAAATCTATTTCTCATGAGGACATATTAGATAAAGTTTTTTTCTCAGTATAATTTCCAGTAGGGATTTTCAAGAGCCTTCCAGAACTGTAAAGTCTTTTTTCATCTTACAGAATGGAATCAGCCCCACAGGAAGAAACATCACTGTTCCTGCGGCAGGTGCCACGCCCACTGGCTCCTACTCCTTTGAAGTAAAGGCCAATATTTCTGTCCTTGTGATGTCTTACCCTTACTCTTATGTCTTGAAGCAACTGCATAAAACTATATGCCAGATTTTCAGTAGATATGCATTCTCCTTCAATGCTGGTCTACAGCTTAAATTGCTAAAAGTGAGAATGGCACACACAGTAGAAACCTGTACTTGTATAGCTCATTACCATAGATATGGAAACACCGCAGGCCTAATCATGTTCCCAAATAGATCAACCACACAGAGAAAGCTGGGAAGAACATGTTTAAACTAAAAGCCATTATTAATCTTGTTCTAACACCAAAGTAAACAGGAAACAACTGTTGAATTTGGATTTATATTTTTAAGATTTTCACAACACCCTTATGCATGGCTAGCAATGCAGTGGGAGGTCACAAAGCCAGGACTAGAAGGTTGGTGCCATCCTAAAGGCTCTGCTCTTTACTAAAACTTCCTAAGACTTAATTCATTCCATTCTCGATCCAAAATCTAAACTGATTTACAACAGGGTTTCTCAATTCCAGCACTATTGGTGTTCTGGGGAAGATGATTCTTTACTGTAAGGGCTGCCTTGTACATTGTAGGATCCTTGGTCTATCAAGTTGTGACAAGCAAAAATGCCTCCAGATATTATCAAATGTCCCCTGGGGGAAGTAGGGGCAAATTTGCCGCATATTGATGCCCACTGGTTTGGAACACTGTTCCTTACAGCCCCTGGGCTTTGTAATAGTACAGATAGGTGAACTGATCCAAAGAAAGGTTCACAAATCCTTAGCCAGGCTGTCCTCCACAAAGGAGGGCAACCCGGTTCACTGGGCCTTTTTCTGAGCCATGCTCTGAGCTCTCTACCCCCGTTTCCATTTTCTCTTCAACCTGACCCTTTTCCTATGGGGATGTGTCACAACTCCGGTGAAAACCTCACACTGGGGGGAAAGAGGCAATATAATGGAAAATTGTTTCACTGCTTTTCAATATCCCAAAGCAAGGAGCTTCTGTATATTGATGAAAGAATATATAAATTGGAAAACCACAGTTGAGAAACACTACTTTCAATTCAGCTTTGTTTCAAGCTCTGAGCTACTTTAATGAGGATAAGAGGAAAGAAAACAAGAGAGAGGACTACACCCAATATACTTTGGCTCAGAGCTAAGATTCCAAATTCCATTCTCAGTAAGAAACTGCAAGTACGGGGAATCAAGAACAAGAGCTTGTCCTGGTACTGGGAGGGCAGTTCCTACAAAAGGCTGTGACAAGGTTCAGCATGTGGCTGGAAGAGAGAACACCCCAGCACTTGGTGAGGAGAGGATCCCCTAGGCCAGGTCCTTGGGAAGCTCTCTGAGCATTTCACTGCCAAGAAGCCTCCCTCCTTTCTCAGGCAGATGCTCCGAGTCCCCCCCACGCAGCAGAAATTCCCAAGGAACAGCATGACTGTAATCACAGAGAAGGACATTCTTAGCTCTACATACCTAGTGTAGGAGAGAAAGGCCAACAGAAACAGCAGGCATGCTAACACATCGGCTCTGCCAACAATTCCAGCCACCTAGGATGTTTGAAAAAAATTAAAAATGAAAACTTCAGAAAATTACTTTCAGAAGACCATTACAGAAATGTATTTGTTTTTTGATGAATGTAAAGTATAATAACAAAAAAAACACACGGTTCTTCAAATTCTGATATATGACTAACCACCTCCGGTGATCACATATATTTAACAATATGTATATAGAAAGAGAAAAAGAGGAAGGTAGAAGCAAGATTTTAATGCTTCACTTCATCTTTAGCCTTCCTTCCATAGAAGGTTAATCCACAGCATCAAAGTTTATTCATGTATTGGTTTATTCAGAAATATTTTTTAAGCAGTGACTGAGTGCCAGACTGCGTGCTAGTGTTTGGGCCCTGGGTGCTGACGGAGCAGAGGTATTTACACAGCACTATGAAAAGTACATTGAGGAATCAGTAATTCTGACAAGAATGGGAATAAATATGAACTCATCATTGCTCTATGTGAGTGTGTGCACATGTGTGTGCTTCTTAGCTCTGTCACTGAAAGGGCCTAAAAGCAAATACCCCAGTGGCAAAGGGCCATCCTGGCACTAACTGCAAGCCATTCCTCCACTAAAGAGAGCACGGACCGCAGGGCTGAGGCTGGGGAGACACGAGAGAAGCTTGGATCACCTTCTCATGTGAGAAAGGCACATGTATGTCAAAAGGACACAGAAGCCAGTGACAAGCCACTGACCAAATATGAGACAATCTGAACATTAAAATAAATTAGGACATTAAAAATTATAAACCATTGAAAAGACATTCATGAGTGTCTGATAATACTGATAATAAATATATGGATGGATAGATGGACGGAGGGATGAACGCACATATAGTACCTACATACACACTGTAAGCAAGTGAGTGGAAAAGAATGGAGAGCTCTTCCTTACATTAAAAATCCAGTTAATGAATATAGAGGGAGAAGTGCAGTTAGAAAATAGCCACTTTGCTTCTCCATATGAGTAAAGATTGGAGCAGTCAAGAAACATCACAAAGTATCAAGGCAGGCTAAATCTAAGGTATGAAAGTTTAATGAGGCACAAAATAGTTGCAGGGCTTCAAACCATCTCCTCACCGATTACTTATTAGCTGGAAAAATAAAAAGAATAACTATACTATGGAGAAAATGCATTACATTGTATTACGCCTTGACTGGGGAATAAAACTCAACCTCATCAATAAAGGGCAAGTGGGCCCAGCCAGCGTGGCTCAGCGGTTGAGCATCGACCTAGGATCCAGGAGATCGCGGTTCAATTCCTGGTCAGGGCACATGCCCAGGTTGAGGGCTTGATCCCCACCCAGTAGGGTACACGCAGGAGGCAGCCAATCAATGACTCTTTCATCACTGATGTTTCTCTCTCTCTCTCCCTCTCCCATCCTCTCTCTGAAATCAATAAAAATATATTAAAAAATAATAATAAAATAAAATAAAGGGCAAGTGGATATGGCATGCCTCTGCAAGTGTTACCCTAAAGGACACATCACTTGTGTAGTATGCCAGCCAGGAATGCATAACCTGGATATAATCATGAGAAATCACAGGACAAACCCAGAATAAGAACATTCTATTAAAACACACAAGTTAATATATATTTCTATTAATAAAAGATAAAACATAGTAATTCTATATTATCATTTTATAACATTAAATATTATCATATCTTAGTATCTTCTAATTGATATTATATCTTGATTTACTAATTATATTACAATTCACATAACCTAATATATGATAAAATAATATTGCATAAATATATTATTACATATTACAGGTATAGTTGTACCTAAATAATAAATTATATATGCATATGTTATATATCTTTATTTTTGTTTTATATTCATATTTTATTTTTACATATTTCTATATTATGTATTTACATAAAATATATATTATTTATATATTATAAATTTTATATATTATACATTTAAATTAAATATTATAAATTACATAATATGTAGTATGTCTTATATATTTATATTTCAATTGTGTATACAGCATATATTATATGACATTATGGATTTCAAAGTTATAATAAATATCTTAACATTTTGTTATATACATTCTAACACAAAGTTTAAATTATATTTAAAGCTATATATTATATTACAGAATGATATGACAACTAGTAGCTATGCCAAATTTAAGGAGACTAAAGAGAAGCGATGATGGATGGCCTTAGTTTTAGAATATACAACTAAATTATTAATGTATAAAGGGGTGTGAATGCTACCTGCTTTCAAACCCTCCAGAAAACTATTATATAGTGAGGGAGAAAGAGAGGAAGAAATAAATGTGATAAAATAAATGTGGCAACATTTGAAAAATTGGTGAATCTGGACAAAGAGTATATGGTCATTACATTTTTTTAAGTTTGATATTATGTTTTTAATGTGTTATTCAGAAAGGGGCAGAAATGGAATAGAGGTAGGAGATAGAGTACTATTTATAAATCTCTATTATTGCACTACTTAAAATGTGTGTTAATTTCTCTTAATTTTTTTAAATCCAAGAAAGAAAACTGTAAAAGAAAAAATGGGGTATGGTTCAAAGACAGCTTCAAAGAGAAGGTCACGTATGAGCTGGATCTCAAAAATGAGGAGCCGTTCACAAGGGAAGGGAACTGGGCTAACATTTCAGGCACAGAAAATAGCATCGCCCAAATCACATAGGACCTGAAGTCCACAGTGTGTTAGGGACTCAATCAATAATTAACAGCAGAAAATAGCTTTCTGGGAAATATGCCTAAAAATATCCTCATTAAATGAGCACACTTTGCAGTCATAAAAGAGAGGCCATGACACAGGCAGGGAGCTAGACCATCCCAGGCTTGAACATAGACTCCTTTGCCACCTAAATGAGAGTCAATTTTGTTATCTTTAATTTCGTTTTTTTCTTTTTAAATATATCTTTATTGGTTTCAGAGAGAGGAAGGGAGAGAGACAGAAACATCAATGATGAGAGAGTCGTCACTGGTTGGCTGCCTCCTGCACGCCCCTGACCGGAGATCAAGCCCACAACCTGGGCACATGCCCTGACCGGGAATCGAACTGCGATATCCTGGATCCTAGGTTGATACTCAACCGCTGAGCCACACCCGGCGGGGCCGTTATCTTTAATTTCTGAGATTCGGTTTTCTTATCTTTAAAATGAGTACAACAGCCCCACCTCATGTTACTATTGTAATTAATGAGATGATATAGATCAAGTGCACGCTCGACACTGGCGCCCTTCTTTCTTCCTGTTCCCTGCAGAGAAAGGGAGTCAAACTCAGCACTGAGACAGGATGTTTTGAGTGGCTTATGGAAATCATCTTTTTACTTTAAGGATTGCATCTATGATATATTAATTTAGTTTTATTGGATAATCTATTATATCTATTTAGTTAAAATATAAGTAAGAATAATTCAATTATATGCCTGCATATAGATTGATAGCAAGTCATATATTGAGGAAAATTCTAGTTCAATTTACCAAGAGAAACTAGACATGGTCAAATATCATTGGCAGTGCAGAGTTGAAAGCTATTACCTAAAGTGGCTGCTTAGACCACACACACTCTTGTTCAATGATTCGTTAATCTATGAAGAACCTGAGTTCCAAATCATTCAGACTGCATGACCCAAGGGAGGTGGGCAGTGACAATGTGGTGTCACCTCAGTGTCAAGGCCCAGCTCACACTCACCATCTGTAAAGCAACAATTAATTGCATATGGTCCACCTGTGAAGCCCAAATCTGCTCAGTGCACACCACTGCCTCTGACCACTGAGCTCAGCATCAACTATAAGGCCTCCCTCCTGAGGGTTAAACAGACAGCCAAGCTCGCCAGCAACAAAGTCCTGGGATAAGGCCAGGCATCTGGGCCCAGAGGGACGCCCATCATAGCACAACTGATGTGGCCAACTTGGACAACAGCAAGACTTGCAAGCTGATAGTGAGTGTAGCAAGCTGGAATGAGGCAATAATAAGCTAGGCAAGCATAACTAATGCACTAAAGGAGCCTGAAGCCCTGCTTCTCGAATTGCAGCCAGTTAGTGCTGCAGCAGCAGCAGAATATGCCAGCTGGACGTGCCCAGATATAAAGAAAGCAGTGCCCCTTGGAGCAGAGGTCAGCGTTGAGTGTTAAAATGTTAGTGTTAACACGGATAGACTCTGTTGCCAATTTCAAACCACCAAGCATTCATTGAACACCTATATTCTGTATTCGTGTTGAGTTAGGGTCTCTGGGGCAAGGGGGTTAGATGTCTAAAAACAGGGTGCTTGCCAGCAAGTATTAGACCAGCAGTTCACTGTGATTCAATTAGTCAATAGCATCATGTTCAGTTACTGCATGTTTTATTCCAGTCAACAAACAGTTTCCAAGTGCCTCCTATATGCCAGGTATTATGTCAGCTGGAGGGACACAACCTGCCTCAAGGAGTTTAACATCTGGTAAGGAGTCAAAAGAGTGTATTAATATGATAGAGGAAAACTGCATGTCTCATAAAGAGGAGAAATCATTGCCATGGGAAGACTGAAGAGATTAATTCTGACTGTGGGATCTGGGAAGTCTTCCTGGAAAGGCTGGCCTTCTACACTAAAACAAGGGACAGGCAAGGAAGACTTCAGGAAGCTCAGGATAGGGGAATGTGAATCCTGGGCCAGGGAGGGCAGGCAGGTTTCTGGAAGAGAAGGCATAAAGGAATGAGAGCATGGAGTAAATGAACAGGAGGCAGGAGTGGGAGATGGCAGCAAAGACAGAATGTTAAATTGAAGCCCCTTGGGCTTGATTCTGTGACAATGTCAGCTGAACTGTAGGGTACCGGGAAGTACAGAAAGACTCGCTCAAAAATACAAGCAGATGGGCAGCATGTATTTCTGCCACACGTTGCAGGTTTCCATCTCCAAATGGGTAGTTACAACCTGAGATCTGTATCCTTTAAATATTCAAACAGTGGAAAAACATCAGTGAATTGGGTAGAATTTAAATAATGTAACATTCAGATCTCTGAGCAAGTTTAAGAGACTCACACGTGGAAACTGCCAATTAAGGACTTAATTTGCTCCCGAAACGTATTACTTCTTGGAATACCACTCAGGATTTGTATAAAGTTATTAATCATTTTATCTACAAGGACGAGTTCCATTAGCTTCAGACAGAGCCAGGAACACACACTTAATACCTGGCAACAGCTAAAGGCCGGACAGACTGACTGGATCATGACAATTCTCTCCTATGTGCTCCTGTCCCTGTACTAGAAACGTTGGCCTTAACTTTCAACTCCATGTGTCAGCATTTACACCTCATGCTTTTGAGTAAAGTGCATTCCTTCAAACCCGTGATGTCTCTATGATGATTGAGTTTTAATTCTCCTAGGAGAATTACAATGATTTTCCCCATTACTGATTTTTCTCACAATTTCCCAAGAAACGTACTGTCAGGAAACCCTTCCAAGAATCCCAAAGCCTTAAATAAAGAAAGGTCTGGGTCTATCTCATTTATCACTGTATCCCTGCATGAGGACTACACTACAGTCTCCCAAATATTTGCTGAAAAACTGAGGAAGTAAATGAATTTGTTCCTGTCTACTTAAATTGCAAATAACTTGTCCCTCTGCTGGGATTCTTAGTTTTATTACAACACATTGTTGGGTCTTCTATGTATTTACATGTATATTCACAGTCTCCTAGAAAAGCCAAAGCACAAAGTGTGGGTAGGGACCCTGGTATGTACCCACATATCCCCTTGGCACCCAGCAGAGTGCCTGCACCAAGCATGTACTCATTAACTATTTGTTGATTACATAATTAATGAAGCAAATCCTTAATCACAGCAATATGTTTAAATATAATCATATCAACATGTTTAAACTAAACCTCTTCCCCCACAAAAGTTAAATCTTCAGTCCTTCCTGAGATAATTTATGACCTCATTTTTGTTTTTGTTTTAACGGAGGAGAGATGTATCTCCCACTAACTGCTCTCCCACCCACTATGTTCTATTTTTCTTTTTTATAATAATTTATCACTATGTCTTCTACAAGTATCTTTCTCTTCTAATTCTCTGCCCTTCTCCTTAGAAACCTGAACTCATATATATAATTAAATAACAGTCTGTTGATTTTACCTCCTAGTAAACATTCTTATGTAGGTCAAATGTCTCTGCCTTCTTCTTACACCTCCCTCATCTCCTGTGAATGCAAGTCGTTTTTCTAACACTTCGCCCTAAATAAATGTCCAACCCTTGGACTCTTCTGCCCTTATAATTCCGTTACCATGGATTTTTTTTTTTCCGATTAGTACAAAAGCTTGTTGAAACCTTTTCTTAAAGGTCATTCTGCTAACAGGATTTTTCTTTTTTATTTAGAATTCAACCTAATGTCATCAGCTCATGATCACACTGCCAAAGGCCACCGAAGTTTTATGTTCTCCTACTCAGCAAGAACAGAATTAGGACTGCTATTGTCCCAGGCATTTGTTCTTTCCTGCAAACAATTTCCCCAAGACATTCTAAGCACAGATTTTCAACTGTACTTTTAAAATTATCTGTCAGAAATGTAATATTGTCTGTGATTGAAAAATTGCCTTTGACCAGCATCGTATACAGGGTGGGGCAAAAGTGGGTATACAGATGTGAGTATGCAAAACACAGAGTTAATTCTTGTATTATTATTTATTAATTATTGTATTATTGTCCATATGAAAACTGTAAACCTACTTTTGCCTCACCCTGTATTCTACATGGCTAGTAGCCCTTGATTTTAGTATTTCACATTACAGCCAAAAAGAATATTAAAAAATTATATATATCTCTCTCATCATTTAAAATTCATATCTGATAAGGGGTTAATATCCAAAATTCATAAAGAACTTATAAAACAACACCAAACTAACCATCCAATTTAAAAATGGGCAAAGGACCTGAACAGACACTTCCCCAAAGAGGACATACAGATGGCCAAGAGACATGTGAAAAGATCTTCAGTCACTAATCGTCAGAGATGCAAATTAAAACCACAATGAGGTATCACCTCACACCTGTCAGAATGGCTCCATCAACAAATCAACAAGCAACAAGCCCTGGTGAGGGTGTGGAGAAAGGGGAGCCCTAGGGCACTGCTAGTGGGAATGCAGACTGGGGCAGCCACTGCGGAAAGCAGTGTGGAGGTTCCTCAAAAAATTTAAAATGGAACTGCCTCACCCTGGCTGGTGTGGCTCAATGGTTGGAGCGTCAGCTGCACACACCGAAGGGTCATGGGTTCAATTCCCAGTCAACGGCATGTACCTGGGTTGCGGGCTTGATCACCAGCCCCACTCAGGGTGCATGTGGAAGGCAACCAATCGATGTGTCTCTCTCACATCAATGTTCCCCCCACCTTTTTCTCTCTCCCCCCACCCACCCTTCTACTCTCTCTAAAAACCAGTGGAAAAAATATCCTCAGGCGAGGATTAACCACAAACAAACAAACAAAAAATGGAACTGCCTTATGATCCAGAGATTCCACTTCTGGGAGGTTACTCAAAGAAACCCAAACCATTAATTCCAAAGAATATATGCACCCCTACAGTCCTTGCAGCCCTATTTACAACAGCCAGCATTTGGAAGCAGCTCAACTGCCCGTCAGTAGATGAGTGGATAAAAAAGCTGTGGGACATTCACACAATGAAACACTACAAGGCTGTGAAAAAGAAGGAAATCTTACCCTGTGAGACAGCATGGACGAGCCTGGAGAGCGTTATGCTAAGTGAAATAAGCCAGGCAGAGAAAGACAAGTAGCATATGATTTCACTCATATGTGGAATCTAATGAACAAAATAAACTAACAGGCAAAATACAGACAGATGCACAGATAGAGAGCAAACTAACAGCTGCTGGGGGTGGGGTGGGGACTGGGAGGCTGGGTAGGGGGTTGAAGGGATTGAGGGGGAAAAAGAGAGAGAGAACTCACGGACGTGAACAACAGTGTGGTGATGGCGGGGGCAGGAGGTGGAGGACTGTACAGGAGATAAATGGTGATGGATAGAGACTTGACTTGGGGAGGCCAGCATCGACCTGGGATCCAGGAGATCGCAGTTCGATTCCCGTTCGGGGCACATGCCCGAGTTGTGGGCTCGAGCCCCAGTCAGGGGCGTGCAGAAGGCGGCCGGTCAATGACTCTCTCATCATTGATGTTTCTCTCTCTCCCCCTCTTCCTCTCTCTGAAATCAATAAAGACATATTTTTTTTAAAAAAAGGAAATTTGACTTGGGGTAGTGAATACATAATACAGTGTACAGATGATGTGTGTGGAATTGTGCACCTAAAACCCGTATAACTTTGTTAACCGGTGTCACCACAATAAAGTCAATGAAAAGGAAAAAATGCAAAAAATAAAATAAAATTCATGTCAAAATTTTTCATAATTTTAGATACTTGAAAGAATCTAATGTCCTATGCATTATAAATATTGACATTTTAAAATAAAGCTATAATGTTACTGTTTTAAATGATGTACCAAAAGGAATCTGAAATGCATTATAGCATTTTCAAGCTCATCATTTTCCATTTAAACAACATGAACAGGCTCTTTAAATCATAGACATTCACACCCTTCCCCTTGAACTCATATTTCCATTTTATTTCCCCTTCAGCATTTTTTTCTCAATGTAGTATATAGCTATGCTTAAAAATATTTTATCATTTCTCCCTGTAATAAAATGCACATATAGTTAAATTTGTTTTTAAGATTTCCTTTGACCATAAGCTTCTGTGTTAATTTTTTAATTTTGTATTATTTTTCTAATTAGTATTAATATGCAATTGTCCAACACATCATAAATAAATTAGAAAAAATAATAAATAATTGTCAAATATAAAAATATGTCTCTAAGTAACAGATGTAGCAGCTTTCTTCTCAATAAACTCAGCGGTCTATGGCTGAATATCACCTTCTGTTTGAATAAGAAAGCATGCAGCATCCATTCAATTCCTAGCTTTCATCTTTATGGACAGTTTGCAGCAATGGGAACAGAACTAGCCATGTTAAAACAGTGACTTAATTCTTTGAACACCAAAGTTATCTGGAAAATCATAGTGACCTATCATCTTACATATCGTTTAATGATCTGCCAGCTGACAACTCAATCAGCTCCTCCTTCAATTTGGTTGAAAGCACATTATTGAAGCCTACTCATCACTGGAGTTACCTGTCATTAGTCATTCGCTTTCAGAGTTTTCCAAAAGTACAACAAAAGGACTTTACTAAGACTTGTCAGAGGACCATTACTTATACTGCAAATTCTTCCACTTAGAGGCACCTTGTTTACTCTAAGATTCAGAAAGGACTGGGGAAATTAACTTTAATAATGTGATTTTTAATAAAGTACTTTTTTTTCTTAATCACTCTAAATACATTTTTGTCAAAATCTTCGGCTTGCAGCTTTAGAATTTTGTTTGTAGAAAATGCCTATCTTATGGCCTACCTGGCAAAACCAGTCCTCATTATCAAACCAATTGGCCAAATCAAACTTCTTGTGTCAGTTCAAATGAGCATATTATGCATCCCCATGACAACCATCTCACTCCTGAATTCAGAGCTTCAACACAGACCACCACGCCCTACTCCCAGTGACATGCTATCTTTACAATCTTCACATAATCTGCATAAAACAGAAAGATTAGAAGCCCTACTTTGGGTTTATGATGCCTTGATTGAAGGAGGCTTTGCTCACACCAATATATCAAATTGTATCTTTGTAGGTGCCTCCGATGCTGGCGCACCTGGTGCATAGTAAGTTTCTGATGTCTGCTATGGAGACCTCTCTCTCTCTCTCTCTCTCTTAATTAGAGAAAAGCAATTGAAATGGGAAGAAGGAGAAGAGACTCAACTTGACACTTTTACCCCAGGTGTGTTCTCAGGCAGCTCAACTTTAGAAAAGTGTCCAGACGCAAGCTGAAGCTCTGGAAACAATCCATTCTGTTTCCAAACTGTGGTGCCCATGCCGCCCTGGGAAAGTCTTCATCTACCCCTAACAATACACATAAAATAAACCACCTGTGGTTACTGAGATGTGAAACAAGGTAACTTGCTAATGCCATCTCAGGGCAAGATTAAGTCGATATTTTATTATTATTATTTTTCAATCCTTACCCAAGGATGTTTTTTTATTGATTTTAGAGAGAAAGGAAGGGGGAGAGAGAAAGAGAGGGAGAAACATCAACGTGAGAGAGAAACATCGATCAGTCGCCTCCCTTACATGCCACAACTGGGGATCAAACCTGCAACGTAGGTATGTGCCCTGACTGGGAATCGAACCCACAACATTCCGGTGCACGGGAAGATGCTCCAACTAACTGAGCCACCCGGCCAGGGCTAAATCATATTTTAAAGAAGGCCAGAGATCTAAACTATCTAACTTTATAAATAAAGTCCTTATCTTCCACAAAATAGCTACACCTGATATTAGGTAACTGAAAAACTATGTTAGTCTCCTAAGTCTGTCTTTCTAACTTGAATGTCAGTCTAACTTTTTATAGACCTCCTCCCAGCACTTACAGTTCTGCATCATAAATATTACAAAATAAAGCAGAGCGAGAAAAGAAATATAAATGCAGAGCAGGAACAATGAGCCAGCATGATAAGTATCTCAGAATTCCTCTTGCTGTTAAAAACCCATTAGGACTTAAATTTCCTGCAAATAAAGAACGGTGGCCATTTATTACTACCTGTAATAATAACAGCGGTTATTTAGAAAAGCAATTAAATCCTGGAGGTACAATAAAGACCATTTGAACATTCAAAAAGAAAAGTTGTCAAGCAGAATGATTTATATATAAACACTTTAGTAGAGCTTTATATTAACATGGTCTTGAAAGGGGGAAAAACATCAGGTTAGCTTTTTTTTTTTTTGGTTTTTATTTCATTGAGTTGCAATGACACTCACCGCCTCAGTGTGAACAGGATGCACAGCAAAAAGCAATGCCGTAACAAAGGCAAGTCCACGATTCTTGAAGACAGTTTTGTCACAGGTGTACATCAGCACAAGAGTCACCAGGCAGTGCAAAATCACATTTACTGCATGAAAGTAAAATGGGTTCATGCCAGTCAAAAATATGTTTAGCCTGTAACAAAAAGACAAAACAGAAATGATTAGCTACAAACAGAACATAAGCACAAGAAAATCAGGGAATCCATCATTTTAAAGAGTTTGCTATTCAAGTAATTATTTTTAAATGAGTCCCAACATCAGGCTACTCCACATTATTTGAGTATCACTTTTTCCCTCTCTTAGAATTTTCCTATCTGCAGAAATCACTGCAAAATGCAATACAATATTATTTCAGGAAACTTTATGGTCTCAGTGGGAAGGTAGGCAGATAGGCCAGAACCTATTTGCCCCTCTCCATGGCTACTGCAAACACCCCAACAATACCCTTGTTTCACTACTGTTCTTCCTCAGCAGCTGAGTGTTCACAGGCAAGTCCACAGTTGCTGTGGGTCAGAGCACAGCCAGTGGAGATGCGAAAGAAACCACAAGACTGTGAATGTGGTCACCATTGGGACAAACCAGGCATAAAGGTGTTCTCTCACCCATGGTGCCACCAGGAACCAAATTTCCAGATTATGGACTAGAAATCATTGTTAATTACCACCCCACAAGCAAGCTCCAGGGCGACTACATCCGAGTACCAGCTGCAGCTAATTTCAAAGGATGAGCAAAAGCAGAGCATTTCAGAATTTGTATTAAATGTTTCCTAACATAAATTCACCCAGATCTCAGAATCTGAATTCTAAGATTATGACAAAAAAAAACTCAAAAGGGAACCACAAACAGAGGGGAAATCTATTGTTCGACATCTTTAAAAAATGCTTTCCTGAGATAGAAATGCAGAACAGAGACAAACTTTGAAAGGTCGCCTTGAATTTAATAACAGGGCATAATGACTCCAATTGGGTCTGTGGGGTTACAGAGAAAGCGCAGTCGTATGAGGTATGGTTGTTTGGGGCGAGGATATACACTCTGAGTGGTATTGCCCATAGCTGTGTACACTCCAGGCAATTCCTCCAAAACAGCAATCCCACATCTTTATTTCTGTGTCCTTTATGTGCTTCTTATAGAAACACCTCCCCTTTGACAGAACAATTGAGAATGTAAAAGTCATTTTATGTGCATATTCTAAATATCCGACTTGATTCACGCACAGCCTTAACCTACAGAATTTTAAACATCTCAAGCTTCATTTGGACACATGAATCTAAATGTTGTAGTTACTCATCGACTCCATTTTCATTCCCACTGAAGTAATTACGGTCCTCACTGCGCTTAGAAAAAGGAATTGCTGTGTGGGATCCAACTCCAGGGCTCTGACCCAGTTGTGTTGGCAGGCCCATGAGTCTGCACACGCCTCAGCATCCTCGAGGTGGGAGCCAGGTGCGACATAGGTGACCGGTGTCCCATTCCAGTACGAGAGCCCACATGGGTGAGCGCTGCTGGAAATCAGAGAGCTGGGGACGGCGGAGCTGTGACAAGGGCAAGACCTAGGCCCCATCCTCGGACAACTTGGGTGCAGTTCCCTGAGTCCACGCCCCTGAGGATGATTTTACATGGTTTCCGCTTCATCAGGCTGAGCCTTCCAGGCCAACTAAGCCATTAATGTAAAGTTCACTCAGACCTGTGATTCTGAGAGAAATAAGTTATCTCCTATCTGGTTAGTGGATGTCCAAATCGGAAGGTCTTGAGGTTTTTACTATGTATCAAAGGCTTTAAAAAATACATACTCTTGGACCAAAAATTCCACTTCTAGAAAGTTTCCATAAGAAAATAACCAACAAAAAGTTTAAATATATATGTATGTAATATTGTGATATAATAAGAAATATATATTTTGGTCTTCATCCTGACTCCTGGTCAGAGATTCTAAAACCTTTAAAATTTCCTAAACAATGAAGATCCTAGGAGCATCTTTTGTTCTAATATTTGGTCTCTATCCCCAGTTCCTGGCACAGAGCTCCTAAAATCCTTGTAACTTCCTAAGTGATAGGGGCACTAGGAGCATCTTTTGTTCTAATGTTCGGTCTGTCCCTGGTTCCTGATACAAAGCTCCTATTTGTTCTAATGAGGTGACTTGTCTTTTGTTCTAATGAGGTGACTCTTGGTGGGTTCCCGGAGAGCTTCAAGATGGGGGCCGGTCACCAGAAAGACAAAGGCATGATTAGAAAATTGGAAATTTCAGCCCTGCCCTCCCATCCTCCAGGGTAGGAAGAGGGGTTGGAGATTGAGTTAACATCTGTCGTGTCTACATGATGAAGCCTCCATAAAAATCCCCAAATTACAGGGTTCAGAGAGCTTCCAGGTTGGTGAACAAATCCAAGTGACAAGGGGGTCCAGCAGCCAACTCGAAGGAGACAAAGGCCTTGTGCTCAGGCCCCTCCAGACCTTGCCCAGTGTCTCCTGTCATCTGGATGTTCATCCTTTATCTTACCCTTTATTATATAATTAACAATAAACATAAGCATTTCCCTGCGTTCTGTGAGCCACTATAGTGAATTATTTATTGAACCTGAGGAGTAGTCATGGGAACTTCCAATTTGTGCAACTCCCAAGCTGGACAGAATGTAGGCAACCTAGGGGCCCACTCCTT
Organism: Miniopterus natalensis; assembly: GCF_054644295.1. NCBI lineage: Eukaryota > Metazoa > Chordata > Mammalia > Chiroptera > Miniopteridae > Miniopterus > Miniopterus natalensis. The sequence continues at coordinate 153,001,250 of NC_142082.1, read as the reverse complement.
ATGACTGACACCTGAAGTGGGGTAGTCTTATGGAACCGAGTTAACCTGGGGAATCTGGTGCTGACTCCAGGGAGACAGCGTCAGAGTTCAACTGAAACGCCAGACACCCAGCTGGGGTCAGAGAATTGGTGAGTTTATTGAAGTAAACCCACACATCTGGTGTCCTAAGTATTGTGAGTGTGAGTAGAGGAGGAAACAGGAGTATTCTTTTCAATGTACAAGGTTGCGTCCCACCATTAGTTATAAAAATGGCAATAAAGAGAAAGCAAGACATCTAATAAGCCAAATCGCTGATGCGAATGACTATTCCAACGGGTATGATACTGCAGATTATAATTTGGGATTACAAATAACAGCACCAGTTTTAAAAAGGGGACAAAAGACTTGTTACTTTTCTAAAGTATTTATTATTCAACCATTTGAAAAGTTTAAAAGCATCATTAAATGTAGTGTTGTTATTACTACATCACTACTCTTTTATGAGGTACATACATTCCTTTCCCCTTCTAAAAATGACATAAAATGGTAGGCATGAGTCACCTTAGTGGTCCATATGTATCATATCTGAAAACACACAGGTGGCATCCATCTAGATTATTATTTCTGGAAATGGGTTAGGACAGAGTACCTGGTATTTTTAAGTAAATTCGATTAGATCCCAAAATATAAAAACAAGTTGCTGACTGGGGGACCACTGCAGCCATAAGGTCACGGTATGAAAGCCTCTCACACCATACCTAACATTGGAGAATCTAAAGTTTGAGAAACCACCTAGAATCTCGAGTTTGGAGAGTTTCCTCATTGTCTAAAAAGATGGAGAGTGAACTCTCCAAACGATAGACAAGTGACTATGAAACAAAATTATAACAAAATTTTAGAACTTATCCTATTTGTGAGCCCTAGGGAAAAAAGTCTCTGATTTTGGGAGCCAATATGGGTTTACATAAGAGAGGTTTAACTGATCAACCTAATATTTTAACAGGACAGGGGATGTGAAAGACACAGCACATCTTTATTTTAACAAAGGCACTTACAAAATCAGAAGCTTCTTGTGTGCAAGATCGACTAAGACAGATTTGTTGCTCACACGAAGAGTCTCAGAATAATAAATCAATGTCTCCTTCGATGGAGACCTCCAGTGTATGTCGTAGGATTCTGATATTATCTCTGGACTGTCCAATATTTTTATCAAAGACTGAAATGAATCTATAGTGTATGCTAGCTAAACTTGCAGGGGGTCTGTAACTGGGAAGGAGAATTACTGTCCTGAGAGACTGCCTGATGGAGACTCACAGAGAGTTTAAATGCCTGAAATTGCTAATTAATTCTAACATAGAATATGGGTAAGAATAAAGACCCACATTTAGATCTAAAAGACAACAAAATACTAACCCATTTCCAGAAACAAATAGTATTGTCCAAGGGCTGCTAGTTTGCCCTAAACTCAAAGAGTTATTGTGTATTGGATATCAAAGCAGACCAAAGCACTAACAGAGAGGGAACCAGGTAAGTCAAACTATTATTTTTCATTTTGATTCACTCCAACAGATATTTATTGAGTACTTACTACATGTCAGGTATGATGTAGGGCCCAGAAATACAAAGAGAAGACATGGCATCTGCTACCAAAGAGTTAACAGCATAGTAAAAGAAAGAGAGGCACTTAAATAGGTAATTAATGGTTAGTTAAAAAAAAATTCTAGTAAGTTGAGAACCTACCAGGTGCAGAGATAGGGAAGAGGGAGGTATTCTACCTGTGGACAGGAATGGGGATGTGAGTGGTATGCAATGTGGGACAACAGCCCCTTTGAGTGTTATTTAAATGCTGAAGGACCTGTACAGGAGAGCTCCAGGATACTAGGGGAGTGGGAAGGTCTCAAGGTGATATCTCAGGAAGGGAAATTAGAGGAAATCCGGGATGCTCAGCCTAAAGAAAGATGACAGAAATGATACCAAGCGCTCCAGGGGAGTGGATCTTTGCCATATTTATGGTTATATGCACAGTGCCTAGCGCAATGCATGGTTCATGGTTGTCACACAATAAATAAATGAATGGATGGAAGTATGAATGAATGAAAGAAATACTGAAGCAGCCCGGCCAGGTGCCTCAGCAGTTGAGCATCGACCTATGGACCACGAGATCGCAGTTCAATTCCCGGTCAAGGCACAGGCCCTGGTTTCGGGCTCGATCCCCAGCAGGGGCCGTGCAGGAGGCAGCTGATCAGTGACTCTCATCATTGATGTTTCTATCTCCCTCTCCCTCTCTCCTCCTCTCTCTGAAATCAATAAAAATATATTTTAAAAAAGAAGGAAATAGTGAAGCAATGCACTTATCCTAAGTAGCTCCCAAAGGGGAAATTATGATCCAATAATAATGTTACAAACACACTGCCCAAGAGCTAAGTGTAGCCTACAAACTGTTTTGTTTCACCTGTATACATTTTCTTTTTTTAATACCAACATTTTTAAAACAGGTGATTTCATATAAAAATTTCCAGCTTCTTTTCAAATATCAGAAAACCTGGCAACTCTGGGCTGCATGGCTGCATGGAAATATTTGGGTGCCCACTGAGATGGCACAAGTACTCACAATTTGCCACAGTGCCTGCCAACTACTAAGAGGCAGACTTCAGCTCAAATAAAGAATATTTAAAACTAGAATAGGTATTGGATGACCATAAATGTCCATGCAGAAGCATGATAACAGCCTACTTTAAACACCATCTAAAAAGAATGGTCTCTCAAGTTCCACATTACCCTGAATATACCTCCATTACAGCATTTACTTAATTTTATTTATTTATTTTGAAATATGTTTTATTGATTTTTTTTTTTTTTACAAAGAGAGGAAGGGAGAGAGAAACATTGATTTGAGAGAGAAACATCGATTGGTTGCCTCCTGTGGAAATGAACCTGAAACCTGGGAATTGAACTGACGACCTTTTGGTGCACAGGACAACACTCAACCAACTGAGCCACACCAGCCAGGGTATCAATTGTCTTAAACTCTTTTACTATATTCTTCAAATATTATAAGCATTTTACATACATTGTAAGAAGCTGATTTCTTTTCATCATTGTATCCATCACACTTAGCCCACAGTAGATTGCAAATGAAGGTTTACTGAATGAACAAATAAAACTTACGATGACTTGAAAGTTGGAAAAGATCACCTTTCCCTTCCAGTGCTACAATCTCTCAATTCTATTTGATTTAGCCTTCATTTCTCATTGAAAGCTAGGCCAAGCAATAGGAAATAAAATATTTTCTTCTGAAATAATCTTAATAATCATGTTTGAATGGTTGAAAGCCATCCAGGTTTTGGCAAATATGAACGCAAAAAGTCCCTCCTCTGCCTGAACTCCTCTGCCTCCTTGTAAAACGGCCCAGAAAGGCAAAGCCATAATGAGCTCACAGCAATCAGAGGGTACCAATCCCCAGGACAGGTCACAGGGTCACACAGTTTGGCACCAAGAAGTCTCAGAAGGAGGGTGGGGAGGGGAGAAGAAAGCGCCTTTGGCTGCCCCTGAGTCTCCTCACACTCTCACAGCCCAGACCTCTAGATAAAGCCAATTCCTCTCTTTTAATTTTCTTCTTTGAAAAATAGCTCTGGTTTAGAAAAACAAAAACAAGCTGTATCTCAGGAAGAGACTTCTACTAGGGACTACACTAGGGTCCTTCCTCAAGGGGACCCCCACCCCACCTTAGTCAGACAGCTCTACCTTTAAGAAACCGTCCGAGGTCTGGAAAACCTAGGAGGCCATGACTCTCCATTGTAGTGACTCAAGTCTGTTTTTTGGCCCTGAACCTGAAGTTTGCCTCGTATATAGATCAAGCAACATAATTAATAAGCCACCACCAATGATCCTTGTGGGTCAAACATTCTGATTACCACTGTGTCCCTGCTGCCTTCATGGTAAATGCACTCGCTTTGGCTTTGGCAGCTAAGCTCTGCAACTTGGCCTCTGGCACTCCAGGAGCCCATCACCCCCACTGAAACCAGAAAGCCCACCTCAATGGCAGCATCTCCCACATCACACTTTGCCTTCAGAAAAGAGCCAACGCAGAGCTTCTCCAAGCTGCAGGTGCTCCCTCACCAATGCATCTCTCAATGTCTCAGTGAAGGGAAATCACTTGGCCCCCTCAGGGAATAAAGTAGAAAGACGGGTGGAATGTATTTGCAGGCAGCATGTCATAAATGCACCCTAACATTCCTATCCCAATGAGCTTTTGGATTTCTTTCGCTACATTATGTCAGGGAGACTTTGGCATCTCGACTCCATTCAATATAGGTTCCCGTTGAGTCCCAGTGGTTCCCAGGATTCTAAATCACCTGGTATGGTAGCTGATTCCCTGATCCCATCCCAAAATATTCTTAGTCAGTAGATCTAAAATGGGGCCCACAGCTCGGCCACAAGCAACTCAGTGATTCAAGACAGGTGATACTCAGAACAGAGACAGGGGTCTCAAAGCTAACGGGAAGGCTACAGATGGTTGCCACGCTTACCGGAAAACACCAGTTTTCTCAGTAGTAACACAACATACATTCTTTTCCAATAAGAACTACAACCAGGGAAAAGAAAAAAATTAAAGGTTCCCCTTATCATCTGTTTCTGCTGGTGGGTTCCAAATGATGGGTTCTCCAACACTTCCCTGGTGCGTTTCCCCAGCTCAGCACTAAACACACAGCACATTCTCCCGTCTTCCTCTATCACCGTTTGTTTCCTTCCTCCCATCTCTTGCCATCATCACTGCTCTCAAATGCTTGCAGGTGGTTTCCATAGTCCTCTTAGATCATTCAACCAATAAATAACAACATCTGGTTCTTCTCATTTTTCCCCCACGACAATCCCTTTGGCCCTTAATCATTTTGGTTGCCCTTCTTCTGCATCCCCTTCAGTACCAGGAGCAAACCAGCAAATCATCATCACTTACTATATCTAAAGAACCAAAGATGTGATTCACAGGCACCAGTGCAAACAACAGGGCAGAGGAGAGACTGGAGCTCTGAGGCAAAGGCAAAATTCATGGTTTGGGTTTGAGATCAAGACATCACATCTTCACCTGGCTATGAGGAAGTTATAGGGAGGGAACAGAGGAAGGGGAGCTAATCAGGAGACCACACCCCAGGCAATGGGCAGTTACTGTCACTATCATCACATAAGTACTCAGGGTAACAGCTGCGTTGAAGAAAGAGTGAGAAAACTGAGGACAGGATGACCACTAACCATATCTAGAAGATTACAAGTCTCAGGAGAAAATCTTCAAAGAGAAGCAAGTAATGAAAATTAACAGAACAACACCAAGTATGATATAGTTATAACTGCAACTGAGTTGTCAATTTTTAGCAAACTTTTTTCTTTAAAAGGTCCATGTTTGGTGGAGTTCCAAGATGCAGTAAAATTCTGATACTGACTACCCAGATTTTGTGGTAGGCAGTGAGACAGACATGAGCACAGCAATGATAACGGGCCAGGTACAGAAGGTCACCAGGGTGGAAAGCCCCAGGTGCCTAGCAAAAGACAACTGTAGGGTGGGACCTTGTCCCCAGGGTGACCTTTCCCCCCCTAGCATATGGGTGGTCTTTCGGTTTGTACCCCCTGACCTCTCCTCCCTAGAGATTACATCTAGGCCTCAGTGTATTTCAGCTCCAGGCCCAGAAAAGCAACAAAACCAGCCACAGCTGACCTCAGGACCAGCTGCATTGGATAATGACCCCCGCCCTGGTGCCCACCAATCAATCAATGGAGACCACAACCCTGGAAGGACACACCTGGAAAGCTGCTGAATATTCTATGGAGACCTTCCCTGAGACCTCTCCTAAAATCTCCATCCTTAAGACCCTTAGGAGGAGGACCCAGAGAGTTCTCCCTTCAGGAAACACACCCCTGCCTTTCCCTTCCCTTCCGTCCCCTTCCTCCAAGAACCTTACCATTACCTTCCTCACTCTCAAGCTCCAAGGGCCCTTCCTTTGTCTTTATAATTGTTTCCTAAGCCCGTTTCTTCTACAATTACTTCTTCCACTGCTGTGATCTTATAAATAAAATAAATGTTCTCTTATAGCCTGAGTCTAGGTTCTGAATTCTTTCCTAGCCAGAACTCAAGTACCGAGGTTGCTGAACCCAGGTCTAATCTGGTCCCACCGGTCTAACACCTCAGTGCCATTCCCGCCTCCTATGACAATTTCACACTTGAAGACAAAGTCCTGTACAAGACTCCCCCCACCACTTCAGAACCAGCTGCAACTTCAATGGTTCCCAGGCCACCTGCATGTCTGACAAACTGGCCAGAAATTCAGGGGTTCCCACAACTCCCTCAGAAACAATGATTTGCAAGAACAACTCACAGAATTAAGGAAAGCGCTATACTTATAATTACAGTTTTACTATAAAAAATACAAATTAAAAAAAAAAAAAAGTCCAAAGAAAAGACTCATGAGGTAAGGTCTGGGAGAGTCCTAAAGACATGTGTCCATGTTTTCAGGACACATCACTCTCTCTGTGTACTGATGTAAGATTACCAACTAGGGAAGCTCAATCAAGTTTCGGTGTTGAGTTTTTAATTGCGGTTTCATTATGTAGGCTGGTTGACCCATTGGCCATGTGAGTGAACTCAGTCTCCAGCACCCCTTTCTCTTCCAGGAGGTTAGAAAGGATGGCTGATATCATGTGACTCTAAGTTCCAACTCTCTAAACACATGGTTGGTCTTTCCAGCATGGCCAGTCCCCTTCTGAAACTATCTGGAAGCCCACCAAGAGTTACCTTCGCTTTAGCATAAACTCAGGTGTAGCCCCAGGGGCCCACCATGAACAATAGATGCAAGCCTATCACTCCGGAAATTCTAAGGTTTAGAGTCTCCTTCCGAGGCCCCTGGGACAAAGACCAGACACATTCTTTATTGTACATAACTCAGGGAGAGGAAGTCACTGTCATCATAGTTCCTTTGAGAAAGTTTTTTTGGGTCCTTAGACTCCATTTGATACAACCAGAAATGATCATTCATGTCTACCTCATTGACTGGGGAAAAAACAACCACTCCTTATAGACAACAGGTCACTGGCATGGATGACCTTTAGTCCCCTGAGAGCAGGGTGTGGAAAAAACTCCATGTGATTCTGGGATTTGCTTCAGAAGATACAGCTGCTGCATCTAGCCTTAAACTTTAGAGCAAGCACCCAACAACCATTATACTTCAGTATGCCAGGGAAGAGGAGCTTGATTCAAAAGTGCTAAAGATCTTCATTCTCTGCAGTCCCAGTCCCAGCAGGTTACAATAAAGAGCCACACTGCCCCTTTCAGAATCAAAGCTGCCTCCTAACTGCCCAGTAAGCAGAATCCACTAGAACCATCTGTGTGTGTCTCGGAAATTCCTTGCCTGCCTCCACTTTTCTCTTTGACAGAGGAAGATTAAAAAGGTAAATAAGCCAAGAAATAAGTCAAGCAGGTTTTTTTAAGTCCTACCTAAATATTTACCTGAAGAGGTCAAGTATTCACAAAAATGATGAATTCATTCTTTTAACAGTAATTTATTGAGCTCCTACTTTGCATGCCAGGAACTGTTCTGGGTGCTAAAGATACTTTGTGGAGCTCACATGGTGGTGAAAGGAGATAAAAACCAACACTATATGATGCCAGGTAACAGTGAGGGCTACTGAGGCAAAGGGGTAAGAGAGTAAGGACGAGACATGGAAGAAGGAATGTCTGCTGTTTTAGATCGGGTAGCCAGGGAAGGGCTCTGCGATGAAGTGACATTTTAGAAGAAACCGAAGGTGGTGTGAGAGCAAGAATGCACAGATCTGGGGGAGAGCATTCCAGGAGGAAGGAACCAGTGCACAGGCCTGGTAGCAGCAGGTTTGGCCCTATAAGGAACAGGAATGCTGTTCACAGAGGTGGCCACAGGTTAGATCAAACAGGGCCTCGTAGAACAGATACCATTTCTTATCATTTGGAAAAGGAACACTGCCATTATATTGGCATGATTGAGCATTTGAATGACTACATAGTCAAAGTTAGGGAAAATATGAATGTAGCTCCAAAGGAAGATTGAAAAAACATCTGTTGATTGGGAAAAGAAAAACAAAAAAGGACTGTTTCAGAAGATGTTCTCCAAGCCTTCATTCAGAAATTCACCTATAGAAACCCTCAGGAAACAAAAATATATTCCTCTCATTCCCCCTCTTCCTATACTACCAGACTATAGCTAAAGCCTATCTTACATCGAAAGCATATCCTAGTAGGCAACAATTCACCTCCTCCTCCTCCTGGGGTTTCTACAATAATCTTAGTTCAGCATGAAATTTTCAGAAGTTTTTTTTTTTTTTAATTTTTCTCTAGAAAACCTTTTTGGCCACCAATCATATTTTTCCTTGGCTGTATCCATCACTAAACATTCTAGACAATCTAGTCAAACATCCTAAACAATCTTTGTCTCCTATCACAGACTGAGACAACCACCTTATCAGTCTTGTAGCAGTAACCTATCTCTCAAAATGAATTCCCATACAAGTCAAATTAAAAGGAACAGAGCCCAAAGGAACATGCCACCATTTCTTTTAGGTTTTGAGCATAGAGGCTAAAGCTCATTTTCATAGTTAGCATATCATTTGTGACTAAAAGATGCAAACTGCTGGGGGGGAAAAAACACACACATGAAAAAAAACCTCTCCAGATCCAAACATTAAAATGCTGCAAATCCTTACAGCTGTACATATTAAGATAGTCTATTTTTTAACTCTGACATTTTAAACCACCCACTTTCACTCTTATGGTTTACATTTCCATCAGAAGCCTTCATTAAAATAAAACTTTATAGCAAACTAATAGAATACTATGACCGAATAGCCTAAATATGGAGAGAGAATGAGTTTAAGGTCCTTTAATTTGCCTTAATTTCCCCATCTTTAAAATGGAAAAGTCATTGGTTCTTTCTTGTTGAGGGAAGCTTTGGTTGCTTCCTGATATGCACTGGCTCTGCTAACCAGCCAGCAGGAGCATCTTCACAAGGAAGGGGCTAGGGAGGAAATAAAAAGAAAAAACTAAGCACCTTTTAAATCAATCAAAGCCATTTTTCAAGGCAGGGGTCCCAAGCATCACAGGGTTTGGCTTTGGGTCAATGCAGCGTCTACACAGTGTCCACTGTGTTTCTCCTGATTCCGGAGTTAAAACCAGGTCATGGCTAGTGAAGGGTAAAGAAGCAAAATAAAAAAGGTTACTGCTGCAGATTAACTTTTCACAGATGTTTTGATTTTGCTCTACAATGGTCCAAAAATATTCCTATGTGCCCTTGGAAATGATCTTATCAAAAGACTAAAGGTAAAAATTTGACCAGAAACAGAAATTCATCAGAATTCTAAATTCACTTCAAGGAGCACAACAAGATGACCATTTGCAAGAAAGAAAAAAAGAGAGAAATCATGAACGTGGACAACAGTGGGGTGGTTTGGGGGGGAGGAGAGGCGGGGAGAGGTAGAAGAGGGCATAGAGGGGATAAGTGGTGATGGGAAAAGAGAAAATAAAATGTTATTTTTTTTTAAATGACCATTTGTATCAGTTAAGGTTTGACCAGAGAAGTGGAACTACCGGAAACGATACAGCAGGACGGATTTATTATAGAGACTTGACCTTTCATAATTGTGGGAACTGGTTAAATAGTCTCTGGAAGGCGCCTGTTTTGGTGTCTGCAACAGCAGAGGAAAGCCAGCGGCGCTCGGAGGAAGGACGGATGCGCCTGAAGCCAGGGGAAGGAAGGATGGGCCGGAGCGCACGGAGATGAGCTAGAATATGCCTCAACTCCACGTGCCTCAGCTCCACGTGCCTCAGCTCCACGTGCCTCAGCTCCATACGCCCCAGCTCCATGTGCCCCAGCTCCATGTGCGCCAGCTCCATGTGCGCCAGCTCCATGTGCCCCAGCTCCATGTGCCCCAGCTCCATGTGCCCCAGCTCCATACGCCCCAGCTCCATGTGCCCCAGCTCCATACGCCCCAGCTCCATACGCCCCAGCTCCATGTGCCCCAGCTCCATGTGCCCCAGCTCCATGTGCCCCAGCTCCATACGCCCCAGCTCCATGTGCCCCAGCTCCATGTGCCCCAGCTCCATGTGCCCCAGCTCCATACGCCCCAGCTCCATGTGCCCCAGCTCCATGTGCCCCAGCTCCATGTGCCCCAGCTCCCTATGCGCCAGCTCCCTATGCCCCAGCTCCATATGCCCCAGCTCCATGTGCCCCAGCTCCATACGCCCCAGCTCCATGTGCCCCAGCTCCATGTGCCCCAGCTCCATGTGCCTCAGCTCCATACGCCCCAGCTCCATGTGCCCCAGCTCCATATGCCCCAGCTCCATACGCCCCAGCTCCATGTGCCCCAGCTCCATGTGCCCCAGCTCCATGTGCCCCAGCTCCCTATGCGCCAGCTCCATATGCCTCAACTCCTCAGGGCCTCTCAGGCTCCAGCCTTCAGGATGCGAATGGCTTGCAAAGGGGCCGGCGCCCTTCCCCACAGAGCTGCGCACTCGCGGGCGCCCCGATTCCAGGTGGCTGAAGGAGGCCCGGGGAGCTGGGCCCCGGCTCTACCCCGCGCCGGCGGCAGGTGAGCCGGCGTCGGAGGCCGCGCCAGCCTCCCGAGTGGAAACGCGGCCCCTTCGCTTTCACTTTCCAAATCTCTAACCCAGTACAATCCAGGAAAGGAATTTCCAGGAAACACAGTTCCGGTTTAGCTAAAACAAAGCCACCACATCTTGATAAGCTGCCTTCATTTCCCATTGTGCCCCACCCTCCAAACTGATCAAAAGCAGACACTCTGACAATCCATTTCTTCATTTCAAATTCAGCCCATTTCTTACTTGAGAAAAACCATGAATAGTATTTTTCTATACAAGCAAGCACCTTTATAATAATAAGCACCATGCATATTTATTTATTTATTTTTTATTCTTATGGGAATTTCTAGCTCTCCATATGTGTAACATTCATTCATTGGATCAAAGATAATATAGTACTTTTAATAAAATAGAGGTTTGAGTTTTGCACTGGGAAAGACCCTGTGAAGGGGATGAAAAGACAAGCTACAGAGTAGGAGAAAATATTTGCCAAGAACATATCTGCAGAAGGACTTGTACCTACACTGTATTAAGAAGTACACCATGAACATGTGGATCTTGTTACTAGGATGCGAAGATGGTTCAACATACACCAATCAATTAAGGTGATACACCACATTAACAAATGATACAAATAACATGCTCATCATAAATAGATATGGGGGAAAAAAAAATTCAACATCCTTTAATGGCAAAAACTAGGTTTTGAGAGAATTTACCTCAACATAATAAAGGACATTTATGCAAAGCTCACAGCTTACATCATACTCAACAGTGTAAAACTGAAAGCATTTCTTCTATGATCAGGAACAAGGCAAGAACGCCCACCTGGGTCACTTCTATCCACTTCTATTCATCGTAATAGAAGTCCTAACTAGAACAACGGACAAGAAAAAGAAATAAAAGGGATCTAAATCAGAAAAGAAGTAAAATACGTCTGTTTACAGATGACATGATCTTATATGTAGAAAACCCTAAAGACTCCACCAAAAAGCAATTAAAAATAATACATGAATTCATAAAGTTGCAGGATAAAAATCCAGTATTTAAAAATCAGCTGCATTTCAATACACTAATACTATCCCAAATTAAGAAAACAATTCCATTTACTATATCAAAAAGAATAAAATATACTTAAGAGTAAACTTAACCAAAGAGGTGAAAAACTTGTACACTTAAAACCACAAATCACTGATGAAAGAAATTAAAGATATAAATAAATGGAAAGACATCACATGTTCATAGATGGGAAGCCTTAATATTGTTAAAATGTCCATACTGCACAAGGCCATCTATAGATTCAATGTAATCCCTATCAAAATCCCAATAGCATTTTTTAGAAAAATTGAGAAAAAAAAATCATGAATTTCACACTGAACCACAAAGACACTAAATATACAAAGAACAATGCTGGAAGCATCACACTTCCTGACTTCAAAATATATTCCAAAGCTTGAGTAATTAAAACAGTATGGTGCTGGCATAAAAACAGACATGTAGACCAAAGGAAAAGAACAGAGAGCCCAGAAATCAACCCATGCATATAGGATCAAGCGATCTTCAACAAGGGTGCCAAGAATACACAATGGAGAAAGAATAGTCTCTTCAATAAACAGAACTGGGAAAACTGATGTCCACATGCAAAAGATTAAAATTGGACCCATATCTTACACCAGAGGTGGGGAACATCTGGCCCGCAAGCCATATAAGAAGAAATCATTTGGCCTGGCTCTGTCCAGGCAACCGCAGGCGGGACTCAAAATTCAATAAATCTAGGAGCTTTTTTCATAGCTAATTTTTAAGTTGATAATTTTATATGGTCCATGAATGACATTATAAATATCCAAATGGCCCTTGGCAGAAAAAAGGTTCCCCACCCCCATCTTACACCATACACAAAAACCAATTCAAAATGTGTTAAAAATTTAAATGTAAGACCTGGAACTATAAAACTCCTAAAAGAAAAACATAGGGGGAAACCTTCATGATATTGGGTTTGGCAAATGGTTTTTTAGATATGCCATCAAAAACACAAGCAATAAAAGCAAAGTTAGACAAGTGAGACTACATAAACTAAAAACCTCTGCACAGCAAAGGAAACAATCAACAGAGCAAAAAGGAAACCTACAGAATAGGAGAAAATACTTGCAAGCCATATATCCGATATGTTATTAATATCTCCAGTATATAAGAAACTCTTACAACTCAAAGCAACACAAAAACAAATAACCAGATTTAAAAATGGGTGAACCACATAAATAGACATTTCTCCAAAGAACACATATAAATGGCCAACAGCTATATGAAAAAATGCTAAACATCACTAATTATCAAAAACCTAATCATGCAAATCAAAACCACAATGAGATATCACCTCATGGCAAGTGAAGGGTAAAGAAGCAGAAAAAAAAAAGACGTTGCCAACGATGTGGAAAAATTGGAACTCTCATAAGCTCTTGCGAGGTATGTAACATGGTGCAGCCACTAAGGGAAACAGGATAGAAGTTCCTCAAAAAATTAAAAATATAATTACGATACGATCCAGCAATCCTACTTCTGGATATATATCCAAAGGAATTGAAATCAGTATCCTGAGGAGATATATGCACTTCCATGTTCATTACAGCATTCACAACAACAAAGATATGGAAGCAACTGAAATGTCCAACGTCAGATGAATGTATAAAGAAAAGTGGTATATGAGTACAATGGATTATTCAGCCTTTAGAAAGCAGAAGGAAATCCTGCCATATGTGACAACACAGATGAACATGGAGGACATTATGCTAAGTAAAATCTACCATTCACAGAAGTCCACTTATGAGGGATCTAAAATTGTCTAACTTATAGAAACAGATGGGAAGATGGTAGTTAGCAAGAACGGGGTTGGGAGAGAGAGCAGTTGCTGTTCAACAGATACATAGTTTCAATTATTCAAGAGAAATTAGTGTTAGAGATCTACTTAGGTACAACATTGTGCCTATAGTTAACCATGCTGTGTTGTACACTTAAAAACTTGAAGTGGTAGATCTCATATTAAGTGTTCTTACTGCAAAATAAATAAATTAATAAATAAAATTTTTTAAATGGTTTTAAATTCTCAAAGATTTTTGCTGAAATTGGCCTAACTTAAGATATAGTTAAAACAGTCTGCACATATTTAAAAGGCCACTTGGTGTTTTACCAACTACCTAAAATAAAAATTATAAAGACATAATCTATGTATAGCACCTAGGCCAATGCTTAGGTCACACTGAATAGTTAATAAGTGTGATTTTCTGTCCTTCTTTGCAACAATCTTTAGAGTTGTGTGGGTCTAGCATGGTTTATGTCATCCCTTATACAGGCCCTGCATTACGCTATTGCATGTCTGGTATAATTTCACCTCAGTTGACTATGTAAAGGAAACTTCCAGGTCTTATTTAAGTCAACACCTGTGAGCATAGAAAGATCAGTTCACTTTGTGTTTCTGAAGAGGCACCCATCCCTTTCCAATTAGTGCTCTGTTGCACCCTAGATGTGGAACTCGATCTTCTCAAAATATGTTTTCTTTAAAAAGTATACATTACATAGCCAGTAAGATACACTGTACAAAGAGCAATGCATCTTAGACACCAAGCTGCTTTTTATAACCAGTGGTCACAAGAGTTGCCCCCTGCCCCCCAACTCTCCTTCCCCTTTGCCCCTGGTTCCTCTGCCTACCCCTCTACCATACCCCTGCTAACTTTCCTATTCATCAGCAGTCGCGCCCCATTGTCTACTTCCTTAGAGCACTCCTCTCTTCTGCCCCTACCATCTCCTGCATGAATTAAAAAAAAAAAAAAAAAAAAAAAAAAAGAACTTTTTAGAAAGTCAAGAAGTGAAAACATTCTTCACCATTGAGCAGAAGCATTTGACACTGATCTTTTTAAATGGAAAATCTCAGACCAGGGACCTAGATGGTCTCCATGGCTGTTGTAAGTCCAGCACACCTCATGCTGTGGGCTTCCACCCCTTAAATTAACCAACAACTCTCACTGTAATAGATTAAAAAGCAGGTCACTTTAGAAGTTAAACATTTATATTTGTACCATCTAAGGAGATTTTAATGAAACATTCGGAAAACTAGAAAGTAACTGAGCAACTAACTCTAGCTGGAGGCCAGGGAGAGGTCTCCTGACAGGTGGCTGGGATGACTTACAAAAGGAAACCACAGCAATTGGCAACAATTCATGGGCTTTTGACTTTCAGCTGAAAACCAAAACCACTTTCCAAGAGGACAAATGTTTATAAAATATTCTCTTCAGAGTCAAATGTGCAATTTCCTCACCCTCCTTAAAACATTAAACTTTCAATGGAAAGAATTAAGTCAAACGCCCATGAATTGTTGCCAATTGCTACGGTTTCCTTTTCTAAGTCATCAGAGCCACCTGTCAAGGGACCGGCCTCCAGGCCAGGGCAGGCTTCTCAGACGGCCTTCCCGGGCTCAGATAACCATTACCATAAAGGCGGGCTCGGGTTGCACCCGCTGAAAGGGCTTAGGACGCTGAACATACTGAACCAACATCATTTCAACAGCTCCATCCGACACATCATAAGCTTAAATGCTGAGCCAAATTATAAGGGGTTGCGTCAAGCTCATGATGTACGAGAGAGCACTTCCCTCAATTCAGCCCTCTCCCCTTCCGTCAGAAGCGAGCTCCCTTTTAAATCCAAGGAAATTCTCCACCTACAAAAGCCTGGCGTTCCCTCGGGTCCCTGCACACTTGATTCACACCAGAAATGCTGAATCATGACTCCGAGGTTGTAAAATAAAAACTATTTCGACTGGGACGCCAGGACGCTCGGAGGAGCCCACATTCCTGCATTCCTTTGCTTTCCACCTTCTTAAAAGTCTAAACCGGGGCCCTTTCCGCAGACTGGAGAGGTGTCCGGGAGCGGCCGAGGCTGCGGGTCGGGAAAGATCCTCCGCGCGCTCTCCTGCTGCTCCCCAAAACTCACGCAGCCCCCGCAGTTCCCGCCTCCCGCCGCGTCTCCTCCTCAGGGGACTGATCCACGCCCCGCCTGCAAGGCTGCCCTACAGCCTCCGAGGAAATCCCAACTTGGGAGCATCACCGCCACAGCCACCCGTTCGGAGCTTCTGCGGCCCAAACCGGTCTCGCTAGACCCGGTTCCCGCAGGGGTGGGGGTGCGGGACAGGTCCTCCAGCCCCCCTCGCAGCCCCGGTCCGACGGACGAGCCCGCCGAGCGCGCAGACGCTGAGAAACTCGATCCCAACTCCCCAGCCCGCGCCTCCCGAACCGCGCGGGAGCCCAGAGGCGCGGAGCCGAGGTCCCCGCAGGGGGATGGCGCGCACAGCCCGGGGAGGAGCGAGGCGCGGAGGGGAGAGGGGGGCAAGAAAAGAAACGCCCCCCAAGCCCGTCCCGCAACTTCTCCCAGCCCGGGCTGGGGAAGTGAGGAGGCGCCGCGGCGGCTGCGCGCGCGGGGCGAGGACTCACTTGAAGGTGAGGACGCAGAGCGGCCGGTAGGACTTGTGGCTGGTGTTCTCGGCCATGCCCTTGCCCCAGAAGTCGTTGGCGAAGACGCTCCAGCGCAGCGGGGCGCCGGGCCGCAGGTCGGGGTTGTTCACGATCGCCCACACGTCGTCGTGCACGAACTCGCCCTGCAGGGAGCGGCCGTAGCACAGGCAGCTCGCCCCGGCCAGCAGCGCCGCGGCACCGGCCGGCGCGAGCCCGCAGTCCCGCCACCGGGAGGGCGCGCGGTCCCCGCCGCCGCCGCCTCGGGCACAGCTTGTCACCACCATTGCGCCGCCACCGCTGCCCTGGCGTCTCCCGGGCGTCTGGCATCCTCCCCGGCCGGGGCCCCGGCGGCGCGCGGCGGCTGCCTGGAGGTGGGCTCGGGCATGACGCGGCGGGCACTGGACCTGCCGCCGGCGCCCTGCGCTCCGCCGCCGCCTGCGCCTCGGAGTTGGCCCAGCTGCAAATAAACAGCAGTCCCCCCGCCTCCCTCGGCCATCGCCACCTCCTCCGCACCACTGCGCATGCCCCGCTCGCTCTAGCCTCCACCGCCGCCCCCCCATCCCGGGACCGGAGCCGCTCACCCACACCCCCCACCCCCGCCGCCCGCGCCAGGCTGGCCGCCGCGGTCCGTCCCCAGGCGCCGCGTCCCCGGGGCGGGGAGGGGTCGCGCGCAGGTGGAGCGGGGGTCGCCGCGCTGGGCTGCTCCGAGAGGCGCGGTCCCGCCCGCTAAGCTCACCCCATCCCCTTTCTTTCACGCCCCTGACGGGGCTGGGGAGACCTCATCTGGCGGGCACCTCGGGCCGGGGCCAGGGCGGGCTTCGCTGGGGCGCGGCCCGACCCCCCCCCGTACCCCTCCCTCAGCGGGAAAAGTGGCCGCCGCCTCCCGGGAAGTTGCCGGCTTTTCAGCACCCCGGACAACAGCAGCGGCGCGCCCCGCACGCGCTCCCCGCCCGCACCCGCGCTCGGTCCCGGCGCCCTCTCCGCAGCCCCTCCCCGGCCTTTCTGTCCCCCGCCCGGCGCTGCGTCCCGCGGTCGCAGCCTCGGGTGGAGGGGACCGCGGGGAAGTGCAGCTTCCCAAGCCCCTTTCCGAAAACCACGGGAAAGGGTCGCCCCGGCCGTGGGCTTTCTGCCCGCCCGGCCCCGGTGTCCAGAGGCGGCGCTGGCCGTGTTCCCGTCCCCGCCGTTGGTCTGCTCGCACTTATAAAAAGTCCCAGGTTCGATTTTTGGTTTGGGTCGGGAGGCTGAATTGGCTTCTGAAACATTTCTCTTCGTTTTTTGTGTTTTTTTTTTAACTCAAACTCGAGGTAATACGGGAGATTCGGAGCAAATAACTTTTTCTTCCCTTCTAAGCTTATCACTTGGGTCTGATTATTAGATCCTGGGCTGTGGGCGTGCTTGTACTGTTCCTGCTAAATCAACAGATTTAAAACACACACACACACAAAACTGTCTTAAGACCTCTGGCCTTGGCTCCCAATCTTCCCATTTTTATGAAAGGTTGTTTCCTTTTTAAACATACTAATTCTAATATGCAAATAAGGTAGGTGATGATTACCAGAAGTTCACCAGGTTTGAAAAATCTGTTAACTCTTTGAGGCCCCTTATAAATATTCATTGCTGTGTGTTATTGAAGTTACCTGGAACTTGACATATACAGACAGAAAAACTTAAAAGACAAAATTCACCATTTTATTCCCCTCCCGCCGAAATCCTTAAAAGTTTCATCCATCTAAAAAAAAATAGTAAAATAAAAGACATTAATTTTTATACTGACTGAGCATTTGTGTGACTCTTTACTACACTAATTTATTTATGTTTTTAATTTAAAGATATATCTAAACAGTTGAAAACTCAATGCATTAAGACAAATATATTCCAAGACAGGATGCATTTCATCCATTACACTTTATGGTTTTTTTGGTGACTTGGAAATTTGTGACTGAGCAATGTTTCCATCCCTGCATCAAAACTTTTCTCAACCCTCAGTAGCTTTAACATCCAAACTCCAGCACACCAGAACACACTACAGAACACACTACAGCCTTTCCTCTTCCCCTGCCATTAATTTAATAAAAATATGTGAAGGGCAGCAGGGCAGGAGTGGCTCAGTTGGTTGACTGTATCCTGGTGCACCACTTGAAAAGCTGCAGGTTCCATTCCCTGTCAGGGCACACACCTGGGTTGTGGTTTGGTCCCCAGTCAGGGAGATTAGGGAAGGCAACTGATTGATGTTTCTCTCTCTCTCTCTCTCTCTCTCAGCATGTCCTCAGGTGAGAATATTTATATATATATATATATATATATATATAAAATATACAGTTTACCTTATGCTACAACGTGCTAATGTGCTGGGTGACCAAAGCTGCTGTTTCTCAAATTGTGTGTATGTATGTGTGTGTAAGGTTAATACCATAAGAGCCTTAACTTTCTAAGTTAACAGCTGAGTAGGATAGTGAAATTGTCCTTGCTGAAATGATAGCAGTTATAATAGGCCAATGTATCAATCCTTACCTATAATTAATAAAGCCTCTCTAGAAACGTCTTACTCCCAAAGAGTGACTCCAATAGTAGATTTTTATAGACAGCAGAACTTCTCTCCCTCAAATCCCCCTTAACTCACTCTTGTAGGAGGCATAGCCCTGCCCACCCCCTTATCTGAGGTTTTTGTTTTTGTTTTGTTTTTAGATGAAAACAGTATTAGAGTTCCCTATGACAATGGACAGAAGAGAGAAAGGGCCACAGCTGGGACTCCAAAAATAAATAGAAAGGGGAAGACATAAGGGAAACCTCTAAGTGGGATTCCAGATTTCTGAGCATAGAGAGTTCATTAAACTTCTTCTAAGTTCAGTGGCATCTCAATTCTAGTTAGTACAGATGATGAATTTTCGATTAATTTACTTGAAAATAGTGAGATCCTTCAAGTTCTTTCAAGGACAAACCAATATGTAAACACGTTTTTTGAAATTCAACACTTCCTTTGCAGCTCCATCATTTCTAATTCAATACTGCTCTGAGTTACAGGAAAATACTGCAAAAGTGTTAATGTCAGGTTTACACTGCTCTCAGCCCATCACCCCTTCTACTTCTCTCTTAAGGTGTAAAGCACTCACCTTAACTAATCAAGGGGCTCAAAAGGAAATTAGATTTAATTCTTGTTACTTAGTCTCTGGTTATTTTTAAATGGTTTATAATTAGAGCAATACTACCTTCTAGGACACCTTTTGTCCACTCAGAGCAATTTAAAACATAAGTTATCACCGAAGTCCCTCTCTGGGGCTCATACAGATTAGGTCACTTTTGCAAATTTAAATGGGCCAGATTCCTGAAAGAAATGAGGACACAACTAAAAATAAATCAAGGGCAAGTAGGTATTTTAATAAAACAAATTTCCAATTACTGCATAATGCGTTTTCAGCATTATACACTTGTTCAGATATACCCTATATAAAGGAACAAATGAAATATTACAAAGGCAGAAATTCAGGAAAAGAGCTGATAACATAATTTACATTAAAAATATTTTTTTTGTTTAATTATTTAACTATTACCTGCTGTTGAATAAAATACAGAAAACTAGAAAAAACAAGAAAATTAAAATACACATACCTCCACAACCCCATGGGATCTATCGTAGGACAGGCAACATGCACTCTAAGAAGCTGGCCCAGCACCTATTAGGGCAACCAAGGGACAGTCTGGGATGCCATGTGGTCTAAGGGATGCCTGTGCCAAGATCTGGACCCCGACTGGTGGCAGCAGCCACAGGAGAGAGGAGGGGTCCCTCATGAAGATAAATTGGCTTTTCCTTCCTTCCCCAGAGCCAGTCTTGTGGCATCTGCAAAGAATTAAAAGGCTGTCAAAAACTGATTGTGATCTTGCAATTTCTGGCTTGCAGGCAATAAACCTGGTCAGTAAATTACTACAAGATAAAAGCATACACGTGTACATTGCAGTAAAGCAGACCAAGAACTTACTAGATTTCGTCAGAGTTTAGAATCTCTTGTTTAGAAACTGTGGCTACATTGCAAAGCAAATGTCTACAGTCTTAGAAACAGAAATTAAATATTAAGATTATTGTATATAACAGAAAAATAGTATTTTCATGTAAATGAAAATTTAATCACATACATCTTTGTTTTACATTTTAATTATATACAAATCAAAATGCTACTACTGTGGTAGGCAGTTAGACAGACATGAGCATTAGACAGGCATGAGCAGAGCAAGGACAATGGGACAGACAGGTACAGAGGGTCACCAGGGTGAAAAGCCCCAGCTGCCTAGCAAAAGACATTGTAGGGTGGGGCCTTGCCCCCAGGGTGACCTTTCCTCCCCTAGCATATAGCTGGTCAAGGGATTTGGACCCCCTGACCTTTCCTCCCTAGAGATAACATCTAGGCCTCAGTTGTATTTCAGCTCCAGGCCCAGAAAAGCAACAAAACCAAACAAGGCGACCCCATGGCTGACCTCAGGAAGAACTACACTGGACAATGACCCCCCTGCCTTGGTGCCCACCTAGACCCTGAAAGGACATACCTAGTAACTTGCCGAATATTCTATTAGGACCTTCCCCTAAAATCTCCACCCTTAAAAGCCTTAGGACAGAGGACCCAGCATGCTCGCCCTGGTGGAAGCAAGCCCTTGCCTTTCCCTTCCCCCATTTCCTCCCCCTCCCCCAGGTGCCTTACCTCTCTGCCTTCCTCACTCCCAACTCCAAGGGCCCTTCCTTTACCTCTATAACTTGTTTCCTAAGCCTTTTTCTTCTATGAATTACTTCTTCCACCTCTGTGATTTTACAAACAAATGTTCTCATATAGTTTGAATTCTTTTCCAGACAGAACTCAAGTAGCGAGGTTGCTGAACCCAGGTCTGGTCCAGCCTACCTGTCAGACACCTGCTGCTGTTCCTGCTGCCTACAACACTTCTAGTGTTTGTACAGCCTCCACAACTTATAGAAAATGTCAGAGGGAACACTAAAATGCCATTGTATAAATTTACAATTATAATTAAGTTCAGACTTACACCAAACTGATTTGTATAAAGTTAATTTTTTAAGAAAATTATTCCATCAGAACCATCAGCTCTAGAAGTGCTATGATTTGTATTTTGAAATAATTTATTAGAAATTTACTCCAATGTTGTCACAGCCTACTCTTAACAGCTCCAGTATCAGATAAGCAGAAAGATGCTTCTGAAAATTAAAGAGTATTAAAAAAAAGCCCTGGCTCTGGGCAGTGTGGCCCAGTGGTTAGAGTGTTGGCCTAAGGACCAAAGAGTCTGGGGTTTGATTATGGGTCAAGGGCACAGAAGGCTCCGGTTGGGGTTTGTGCAGGAGGCAACCAATGGATGTTTCTCTCTCACATAGATGTCTCTCTCTCTCTCTCTCTCTCTCTCTCTCTCTCTCTCTCTCTCTTCCTCTCTCCCTGTCCCTCCCTCCCTTCCACTCTCTCTACAAATCAACGGAAAAAAGTTTCCTTGGGTGAGGATTCGTATCACTTCCTGAACTTCACTGTGTAAATATTCTTACCATGGCCAATTTCATGCTACCGCTGTAGTGCCAGTTAACACAGACATGGGAATAACAGCATTATCGCTCTACGGTATTTTCATCATACAAACGAAGTAGCTGTAAATTAGATTAAGAGCATATTAATAGTAAAATACAGCAAATAATTAGAAAATGATGAGTTTTGAGCATTTATTATCTTTGTTTAATCTAATTTATATAATTATAAGTTTATATAACTTATTTTTAAATAATTGCTGTGTTTAACACCAGCTTACCAATTTCCTAAAAATGTTTAGGAAATCAGGTTATGTGAACTAGTGACAAGTTGATGCTATAGCACAGTACCAGATGAAATAAGATTGAGCATTACTGGTACTATAATTTTTAATTTGAGTGATAAGGAGGGGCGGGGTGGGGTGGTTATTATGCTCATGTAATGAAGGATTAGCCTTATCTTAGGAGAGGTCTGGCCATTGCCCTTGGCTACTGGGAGATAATATCTACGCCCCTGGAATGTCCTGCCAGACAGAAGTGTCTTTGTTTGCTGGGGACTCTGGGCACTGGACAGTCTAACAGTGTGGTTTTTATGATGGGATCTCTTGGCCACACAGTATCAGTTCTGACCTCTAGGGGAACTGGAGACTGAAGATATTAGCCTGACCTATGGGAGGGGCTAATGACCGAAGGTCAGCCATGCGGGCAGTCTGAGACGAGCCCCAGTAAAACCTCTGGGCACCAAAGGCTCCTGTGAGCGTCCCTGGTTGGCAATACCCTGTGCATGTTCACACACATTAATGCCAGGAAAGGGGCATGCCCTGACTTCATGCAGAAAAGACAACGGAGCTCTGTGCTTAGTACTTCTGGACTCTGCCCCGTGTGCTTCTTTCTTTGGCTGTTTCAGGAACCCCCCCAAATTTGCAATTGGTGTCAAAAGTGAGCGCACTCTTGTGGAGATTGTGCTCAAAATCCCCTTAATACAATTTTTCTACTTTTAAAATTTAAACAAAAAAACTGGATAGCTACCTCCTCCAAGAAGAATGGGAGAAACTATAGACATCCCCAAAGTTATAATGTTAAATTCTCTTCATTTTGCCCATTTAAAATCTTTGAAAAAGACTACAATAGTAAAATAAAACAAGAAAGAAAAGGAAGGAAGCAGGGAAGGGGGGGACCATGAAAACCTGGAGCCACTGCATGGGAACTGCTGGAAAGTTACATTACGTGACTGTCAGTTTGCAGATGATGAGGCTCGAAACCAATGACCGTTTTAGAAAAGAGAGAACAAATAAGGAGAAAACCCAAAAAGTTGGATTGGTCCATATAAAATATGTATTATAGTCAAGAATACTCAGTGTTTGATGTTCTATGTCATACAGTAACATTTTGTTTTAATGTGTTTAATTTAACATGTCACAGTTATTTTTGTTTAATGAGATTATAAAATGATTTTGTTAATCACCTGAGCCTTAGGCGATCCTCAGGTCCACTTCCCCCCTCTCTTTAGAAGGTCCAGCTACACAATTTTGTGGGCCCAACAGAAAATGAGAACTATAAAATGAAGGGACCCCTTGTTCAAAAATTATTAAGAGCTTCACAACAGTGGCCCTAGAGAATTAAACTAGGAGTGGGGTCCTTCCAAGGGCTGGGGCCTTCTAGGAGCAGGCCTCGTGTGATTGTACAGGTTGCACATCCATGAAACGAGACCCACTTCTGAGAGACAGTCCTGTCCATAGAATTCTTCAGGCTAAAGTCTGAGTGCTCTTTGCAAACAATAGTCTGAAGACAGCTAAAATTAGTGCACTCAGTTCACAAGAGACCCAATAAAATACCTGCCGTCAGCCAACGACGTCACTTGCATCCTACATTATATAGAGAAGTCGGAGAACCTACCATGCCAGTTTTTCTCTGCCAGGTAAAGACTACATCTGGAGATAAATAATTTCCCTTCAGAAATAACTATCTCCCACCTTTTCTCACTGTGCTGCTGTCTTATTTCTTGGATTATTTTTCCATATGGGAAGGATATAAGTGAAGCTTTTCAGGCCCTACTGTGGCTTACCAAATAAAAAAAAAGTGAGCCCGGCTGGGAGTGGCTCAGCGGTTGAGCATCGACCTAGGATCCAGGAGATCAGGGTTCGATTCCCGGTCAGGGCACATGCCCGGGTTGCGGGCTGCAGCCGATCAATGACTCTCTCGTCATTGATGTTTCTGCCTCTCTCTCTTCCTCTCCCTGAAATCAATAAAGATATATTTTTTTAAAAAAGTGAAAACTGGCTTTTGGATTTTATTTTTGGCCACATTTCTGTGAATGAGATGGGAGGGGGTTTGTTGGGGTGGTGGAGTTGTTTACAAATAATTTATGTCTTCTTTGCACATCTTGGATTAAGTGCTGAATGCCGTGGCCTTTCCAGTTAGACAGAAGACAAAGTAGAAGCAGACTCTGGCTTCACAGTCTGCTTCACACACTCCGTCTTGTTCAGTCCCCACTTGTTCAGTGATTTCAACCTTTCCTCTTACAGAGAGTGAGAGACTAGGGCAGCATTTTATTCATCTGCCAACTTTTTTTAAGAGAAGGAGCAGTACACCTCCCTTCTGACAAAGAGTCTCCTGTAACACGTCACTGCCGACCTATTTGTGTTCATGGACATGCCCCAATGTTATTTTCTTTTTTCCTTCCTACTTGGCCCAAAATTGAACAGTATGAAGAGGTGTGATCATAGGTTTCCATAAGAATTTTCACGATTCTGCAAATATATTGCCAGATACATGAAAATTACCACACAAGGGTTACTGCCATATTAGAGTATTTATATGAATATTTATATGCCTAGAAAATATAAAAATCCATTTAAAATGTGATAAGAGCCATTTGTAAAGAAAGTCAATAATTTAGGCACAAATAAGTGCCCTGATGACTGAAACGGTTTCAGCTATAATTCATCATCACTATATCTAATCCTGAGTTTTTAATCTTGTCCAAAATTGAAAATTACTTGTTGATGAATAAAGGAAGATTCTATTTCATCTGTGATCCTTAGAAGTAGCGGAATTTTGACACTCCAACTACTCATTAGTTCCTGGACTAATTGCTCTATGTTGCTTCGAGTGGTTTATAGTTCAGATGTTCACAAAGAATTGGGCCTTTCTCCACCAGATCACATGAGACTGGGTTCCAGTTTCCTCAACTGTGAAAGTATCTCAGAAAGCAATTGTGAGGATTAAATGAGCAAAGTCAATTTAAGTGTGCTCAGTAAATGTTAGCTATGATAAAGATGATGATGATTGTTTTTCTTTCTTCGCTCTCAGTAATTTTTTTGCTACTCTTATTTCTCTCCATTATTGAAAAATAGAAAATTGGCTATCAATATCATATTAGGTATTCACTTTCCAATCCCTGATTGATTATTCACTCGCTTATCTGTTTATAATGAGAATTGTGGCTATCAGCCTAACCTGGACTTACCCTGGACAACCATAGTCAGCTTTGCTTACTGTTGCTTTACTGGGACCAAGGTCATCAACCTTCCCCATTCCTGGCACCAGAGAACGCGCCTCCATCACCAGCAAGTCACCAGCTGTTCCGTTGCCTCTACCTTGACTGCCAGGATCAAATTGCTTCTCAAAGAAAGTTTAATATATTTTCTTTTCAAAACTTGAACTCTTAACATTACATGACATAAGTTTTTGAAAATCACTTCATAGGAAAATTTTCATATTTCCCCATGGTTACGGAAGAAATTGCTAGCAAAGTCATTAGGCTATTTTATCACTGTTAATCCCTTTCCTCACTCAGCTTAAAAAAATTTTATATTTCCTTGTGAAGCAGAGTTTATGGTGAAAATAAACTAAGAAAAATAAAGAAAGGTAATGAAAGGACATTTTTCTAAAGTTTTCTTTTCCAAGGAATTTCAAAGAAATCTTGGGTTTCTTTTCTTTAAAGTTGCATGATTGGAGCTGAAGCTCCTAGACTACTTGTTGTGACTCTAAAGTAGAAGACAGTGAACTAATGTCCTTGTAATACTAACTAACCCTGGAGAAAATAGGAATGTCATGGGTCTGAAAAGAGTGAGAGGGACTTTCCCATTCTATAATGGGGCATTAAGTGATTCCAATAAATACTGTCTCTTTGTCTCTCTCTTTGTCTCTCTGTCCCTGTCTCTCTCTCTCTCTAACATAGAAAACCAGATTAAACAACATCTGCCTCATAACATCAGATGATTAACAGTAGAGAAGTACCAGGGCAGGAAAAGATAAAGGGTTAGCCCAGCGTTTGGGGCCCTTTTTGCCCTCAGAACGAGTGAGAGGCTGAGCAGAGCATTGACACGGTCCAGGGAACAGGAAGAATAAAACTGGGAATCAGGGTACCCGGGTAACCCACCTGGCATAGCAAGGCGACCCTGAAGAAGGCATCCTAGAAATAAAGAACTGGAAGTCGCCACTGCTTCTTGACGCCAGCCCCATTCCCAGGGATCTTGTTCATCTCAGTAAAGCTGAAAGACTTAGAAACAGAAACTAAAAGAGCTTATCACCAGAAGACCAGTATAAGGAAATGCTAATGGATGTGCTTCCAACAGAATGAAAGGAGTTCAGATGAAAGCATAGAGACAGAGGCAGAAAAGAAGAACTCAATTTTAATGGTAAATATGGTAATATATGATTAAATCTAGTTGAAAAATACCTGCTTTCTAAATACAAAGAGAGACAGAAAGTAGACTACTGGTTGCCAAGGGCTGGGGAGAAGGGTAATGGCCAGTGACTGCTAATGAGTACAGGGTTTCTTTTTAGAGTCATTTAAACGTTCTAAAATTAGATTGTGGTGATGGTTGCATGATTCTGAGAGTACCCGAAAATCTATTGAATTGTACATTTTAAAGGAGTGACTTCTATGGTGTGTAAATGATCTCTTAATGAAGCTTTTTAAAAAATAAAAGAGAGAAGAGAAAAATGTCTGGCCTCAATAGCATGTAAATGCAGAAGAGCTAGTGGACTAGAAGCGCTCTGGGTCCTGGCATTGCCTGGGAGGAGCACAAATCAGGAATGAGTCATTAGGCTTTACAGTCCTGTCTGCTGCACCTTCTATAGGTGTACCATTTTATGTCACACCCACTCACACTCACACACACACACACACACACACACACACACACACACACACACTCATTCACACTCACACATTTTTGAAAAATAAAGGCAAATAAGCCACCTAGCTGGCCGTGGCTCAGCTGTTAAGCATCTACCTAGGATCCAGGAGATCACAGTTCGATTCCCGGTCAGGGCAAGTGCCCGGGTTACAGGCTCGATCCCCAGCAGGGGGCGTGCAGGAGGCAGCCGATCAATGACTCTCTCATCATTGATGTTTCTATCTCTCTCTTCCTCTCCTTTCCTCTCTCTGAAATCAATGAAGATATATATATATATATATATGTTAAAAAAAGGCAACTAAGCCAAAGGGGTTAATACTAACAAACGCTCCATTTCCCCAGCCAGTTCCTTCTTAAGGAAGCCCCAAGCAAACAGTGATGCGTTTTCCAAGCAGAGAGAGTGGCAAGAGAAAACTTGTCTCTGAAGTTTTCTTCCTAACATGGTATCTGTAAGGCAGCAGAGGAGCAAAGAATATGAATGAACTTAGTGGCCACAATAGATACAAATCACCTCAGACAATGGAAAGTTTTCAGCAATACAGCTGACTTGCAATAGGAAGGCTTCAGCTTTATAAATATTTTTCTGTAAGCCATGTTCGCTGGGCTTTAAATGACCCAAAGCAGGACCAGTGTTGCCCTGTCTGCCCCTGGGGCTTAGCAGATTGCCCGAACACTGCAACAGATCAGATACTGGTTAATCAATGGAATGAATAAATGTTTCTTTGCACTCATAAATGGAAAAAAGACAGGATTTCTAAAAACTGGATGTTAGGATTTCCTGGAGTCAGGAGGCAAATTCACTTTTTCCTTTGCCGATGACAATGTATATTTTAAGTATGTTCAAAGCTTCAAAATGGAAAGTAACACATTTATAAGATTTTATAAACCTCTGAAATTGAATAAATTCACACTCTGGCGGCATGCAACGGTTATCACTAGCTACAGGATTTGTTTTCTACATTGTTACTTCTACTGAGTGATGTTAATCCTGATTTCTGATTCAGAGCCATTTTCCTCCAGCTTTCTTTCTGGAAGGCACCTCCCACAGTCAGAGCTCTTCCTCCAGACAGCTTTGTCTAAAACTACAGCAAATCTTCTGTAACCCCCAGAGAAGGAAAATTCACAATCTCTTACCCTAAAGGTTCTCCTCCCCCAGTTTTTCTTCTATCTCACATTATTCAATAGCTACAATTTAAGGTCATTTCCCTTCACTCTTTCAGTGTGAACAGACAACATTTTTAAATACAAATTGTTTATTGTTTTACTAACTACTGTTAAATGGTTTTCTTTTTATAGGACAATATTGCTTGAATGTCATAACGAACTTGGTCTTTTTAAAATTCAATTCACCATACGGTCTGCCCAGCTTCAGCTTGAGGAGTTTGAATTCAATGGAAACTTTACAGTATTTAAATTACATCTCAGAAGAAACTAGCACAGAAAATGCCAGGTCTGCCCCACAGGGCTTGGCAACAGTAGAGTTCGGGCCTGGTTGGGTCAGTGATGGGAGCTATCACGAGGCAGGGTCTGTAGCAGAAAGAGGGATGGACAAATTGAGACAAAGAACGGATCTGCAGCCAGAGTCCTAAGAGGAAATGCCAGTGGTTATTTCAACACCAGAGCCAGAAAATCTGAGCCCTGGAATGAAGCAGAGTTTGGGAACATGAGGGGAGCTGGGAGTTTGTGCAGACAGACAAAGCAGAGGGGGCTCCAGTACCCACGCCCAGGACAAGCCTCGCCTGCCTTCCTTGGGCTGTGGAGGGACCAGCCCTCGCTGGTTGCCAGCTCTGTGCAAGGAGTCTGGTCTGGGGCATCTCAAAGATGCCCCGTAGCCTCTGATAGTCAATAAGACACAGCTCAGGGATGGATGGGGAAACTGTTCTAAACAGGAAAGTCTGAACAGACACAAGAGTTATAAAAGTGAAATTTCATTCCATTGAGGAACTTGGAATCAGATGGTTGGTATTAAAAAAAATTAATGAGAAATACCCAATTTTAGTATTCATGAGAAGTGATTAAGAAAGCAACATTGGCACGATATCATCGATGGAAAATTAGCTTTGGCTAGCAATGGTAAAGGGGGTTAGAAAAACATAATAAGAGTTCATTAAAAAAGAGTAATGTCAGGTGTTTACTTTTTAAAAATATTTTTCTATATTTTGATACTGGTTCATTTATTATAGTACAAAATGTGAATTAGAGTTATTTAAAATAACAATTTATTTAAATAATATTGATATTGTACATTTCAATATCAAAAAAGGGCCAAGATCAAAAAGGGTCACATCCAGAGATGGTATTTAAAGTTCCATATTTATCGACTTGTGAGACCTGGGCATTGAATGGCCAATCACAACAGAGCCCAGCTTTGCTTCTTGAGCTGGCTTCTGGAAATGTGCCTCTGTTGCTATCAACTCTTCATTGTTAGGGAGTTAGGAGAGGCAGTCCCAAGGGAGGGGCCAGGCTAAGGCAGCAGAGGGACCCAACTTTACCAGCACCTTACAAAGTATTTCAGGATTTCAACAGCCTGCTCTGGTTACAGTTCCTGTGCTAACTCTGACCAGGGACCTGGAAGCACAGCAGTGAAACACCTGGCTTTGTAGCCAGACTGCTGTGTGATCTTGGGCAGAGTTCTATAACCAGCAAAAACATTGATATGAGGATGATAGGAGTTAATTTCTTTTTTTTTCCAGTTCTTTTTTTTTAATTAAATTTATTGGGGTGACAATGGACGATGGTTAATATGAACATATAGGTTTCAGGTATGAGTTTCTATGTTACAAGATCTGTATATTGCTCTGTGCGCCCACCTCCCAAATCATATCATCTCCCGTCACCACATACTATGGAGTTAATTTCTATGAAGTACTTAGAAGAGTGTTTGGCACATAGGTAAATGCTCAAAAACCAATATTATCTATTATAGTGGCTACCTGGAATAAAGCATTAAAAAACAGGGCTTAAAAATGATTGTGATTGATAACAATGCATTCCAGGGGCTAGGGAAAGGGTAGTGTCAATAATAAGTGCCATAGGTTTGCCAGCTCTGCTCTAGTCCCTCCCTAAAACCCAACCTTACATAGGTATGCTGACAATACTGCTTATCATCAGCATTGGGATATCAGTGATAAAAAGGGGGGGAGGGGGACTTTTACAGGTCCCTTTGATTAAGCCTCAATCTAAAAATCACTCATATGAACACCAGTCACTACATTTCAATGCTACATTTCAGTGGCCCTGATCACTGACAATTATAAAATCTTGTCTGGCCAATGTCCCTCAAAAAAATCTGTGTTTTGGATCACCATCTGGAAACCTCACAAATTCTGTTTTTTCCTCTGACCCATGCCTGTGTTCCTAAGAGTTGATTTGGGAGGTAAAATTTCCAAAATGTCTAACTGCTGCAGGCTGACAGGTCTGAAGTCAGAGTTGGCTGAATTCCGAGTAGGGGCCTCAGAAAAGAGGTGTAGAAGCCACACCTGTGACTTCTCCTGTCAGCTCTGATGGGACTGTCTCATACCACATTCACAGCCCCAGGCCAAGTATCTTCATCTGACGTGTGTTCTCATTGTAACCTAAATTCTTGTGCGTATCTTACAAAATGGCATGATTTCACTAAAGATAATTTGGAATGTAAGTGGCCAGTTTGATGAACTCTTAATATGATTAAAATTATTCATTTTAGAGATAACTTAGAGCAAAAGGGCAAGACAATCTGTAATATTCAATGCTTTGCATTTATTCGTGGAAAGAAGCATTTAACCAAAAATCTGACTTCTGAAAAGATTCACTAAAGGATTTTTGGGGATCTGAAGCTAATGAAAAATTTGAGAAAACTTAAGATCTTTTGGTTCCACTAAAATCCTGTCATTTCCTACATCCTACCTTAACCCGTCTTCCATTGACTATCGCCCCCAGCTGCCAACTCCTTCTATTTGTCACTCTTGTTAGGATCCTTTCCCCCAAAGTCCCCTATCCTGACATCCTCCTGCTCTGTTCCCATCACCAAGTCCAAGTTCTTCTAAAAATAAGTCCACTAAAGTGAATGAGGAGCAGATAAACTTTAAGCAAAAGGATTCCCCTAAGTCCCCAGAGAATAGATGAAAATTTACCAAGAATTTAAAATACTATTAGGAGCTAGGAATCCCAGCCTCCCTGAACTAAATCAACTTGAACACAGTAGGTTCTTTAGATGCTAAAGCCTGGCTCTAAAATATTGAGTGGAGCTCAGCCAGCGTGGCTCAGCAGTTGAGCATCGACCTAGGATCTAGGAGATGGCCCCTTGGATTCCTGGTCAGGACACATGCCCCGGTTTCCAGGCTGGATCCCAAGCAGGGGGCGTGCAGGAGGCAGCCGATCAATGACTCTCTCATCATTGATGCTCCTATCTCTCTCCCTTCCTCTCTCTGAAATTAATAAAAAATAAAAAATAAAAATAAAATATTGAGTGGAATGTTCAAAAAAGGATCTTGCTATTCCTGATTCCTTCAAACAGAACAGGGACAATAGAAAACGTAAGATGTGGGGACAAGGCTTATTTACTGAGGCCATCCTTGTTGCATTTCCAGTAAAGACTGAATTGATATTAATCTAATTTAGAAGCAAAAAAAAAAAAGGTACATCCACAGGAGACTTTGGAAATCATCTCATTTCCTTCTGACAACATTCTGGGTAGGTCCTCAGGCAGTTGCTTCTGCTGCATTACCCTCATTTTTTGTGCATGGCTTTAAGCTGGAGATAGAAGGTTTGCTTTATAAGCAAGGGCTACAATTGGCAATGGCTTCCTTAATGCACCACTGGATTTGGCCAAACATTCTGTGACATTCTTAGAACAAAAGACAAATGAGGTGATGGCTTGCAAATTAAGTAAGGTAGCGCCTAACTTTTATTTTTTCTCTTAAACTTAAAAGAATCATCTTTAACTATTAAAGTGCAACTTCTGTTTCCTTATAGCAGTGAGCACTACCATGCTGATAATAAACCCTCCTACTCTGTTTCCTCATCACTCTCAAAATCAGTCAAAGACCCCAGTGGTAGGTATCTTTAACACCCTCAGACGTCCCGGTCTTCCATATTTTTACCCCTGTCCTCCAGTCATATAAACACTGGACCTTTACCCCAAATAGAAAAATACAGTACTGCCCTGGGCTACGGACAACACAGGAGTAGGAATCAATATTGGGGCCATCTTTTCTACACTGGTTATCTTCTGAGAGTTTCTCAACATTACTGTGAATTCTGCACAACTCTGCCAGGGAGACAACTGGCACACTTCTGTCATATTGAGCAATCCTGTATCCCTAAGGGTAGTGTCTCTACCCTTCTCAAGTACTATTTTTTATGTGGACACTAGCTTTTACTTGTTTACCGCACACAAACCTGATTTATGACTCGGGGAATTTTTGGAGACTTTCATATATTTCAGATCCTCCCACCTTCTATGGGCCATATTTCATTGAAATGTGTGTCCAGTAACTTATAAAATGAAGAATGAACTCTCCTCTGGAGATTTACCCACTTTTTATGCATATCACCCTATAGTGGAGATGATACAATTGGGGAAGTTGTCAGAAACATATTATTTCACTTGGCCGAAGTTATAAAAGATAGTTGCACTGCAAAACAGATAGGATCGGACAGTGTCACCCTTTCAGTTTCCTCACAGTTAGCCTAGGTAGCATCTGTGCCATTGCTAGCGACCTGTAACACACGGGGCAGGTAGACCAGCCCGTCTCTAAACTAAAGGAGGTGGAGCCTGGGCCTCCGAGGCGAGACCCAAAGGGACACTGGGAGAACTGTCCTTGGGTTGGGTCCACTCGTTTGGGGTTATGCCTTCAAAGCGTTCTCCAAAGGCTAACCATCCTCCCGCCCTTACCCTCCGCGGGTATTGCGATTGCGTGGCCTGGACCCCCAGAACCCTAAGTGCTGCCAGGCAGCCACTGCCATTTGATTAAAGAAGCAACAAAGCCAGATTCTGTTCCAGCTCCCAACTGTCAATTTGAGATGACAGAATCATCTAGAGATTATGACAGCCACGTAGATCTGCAGCAAGATTGCTTTCGTGGCCAACCTCGGGACTAGTCAGAGGACAGATAGCAAGGCAGCTCCCGGAGCCGTGACACCGTCCCTACGAGTTATATTTGCAGTCTCAGGTGGTCTGTGGCTCACACAGCACCTCCTTCCTCACCTGGGACCTCACCCTGCTGCATTAATTCCTGCCACAGAAAGATTTTTTTATATTTTTAAAAAATATTTTTTGTGTTCTTCATAGTAAAAATTAGAAATACTAATTTCTGAGGATGAAAACAAATATCAGAAAACTTCTTAACAAGAGTTATGACAAGCATTTAAATGTCAAATTCAAGATGCTTCCCTTGATACTGAACGTCCCTTGCCTAATCTAGAAATCTCACATTTTTATAGTTGACACTATTACAGAGCTCCCCCATTTCTCCCCAGAAATCTTATAAAAACATTTTCAGACACAATTATGATAATTTCAAATATGAGCATGAATTCTTTTTTTCTCACACTGTTTGACCTACATACATGTTCATGTTTATCCTTCCGAGCAATTAAGAAATTTACTGTAGTCCAGAAGTCCTTCTGAGAAAAAAAAACCCCTGTCAGTGTGCATAATTTAAAAAATAGGATAAAGATTAAAGAGCAGCGAATTGACTGTGACAGCCTGGAAGAGGAATGACAGCCCGGTCAGCCTTCTCCCTTTTTCAGTTCCCTCCTAATGCCTTCCTGCTGACACCAAGTGGCTGGATCAATTGTCAGGCAGTGGTTACTTCCTGAAGGGCAAGCCGGGGTGTGCGGGACATATTACTGTCAACCACACTCCAGGAGCGTTTCAGGGAAACTTCGTTGGTAGGGTTTCTGGACAAGATACATACGGTATGGCCATTTACATTCGTATTTGATAAAAGTTTTACTGCAAGTATGTCCCATGCAACATTTGTTGATTATACTGCAAATTATTTGTTCTTTCCTGAAAATCAAAATTAACTGGGTATGCTGTGTTTTTATTTGCTGTATCTGTCCACCCTGTTCCTTGCTGTTGGAATGATTAATACAACTCAGTGAAACAATGGTCCATAACCCGTCAGGGGCTTTGTAAAATACACGTAATAAAGACCTAAATTGAAAGGGCTTTGAGCAAACTAAGAGTTCCTTTCTTATCTTTCAGTTAAGTTGTTGATAACAAATGTTACTGAGTTGTTGTATGGAATAAAAAGGAAGTAATTAAGTAATAAAAAACATATCTGCCTACGGAGAAGTATCCCATACTCCATCACTTCAGTGAAGACTGTCATGATTCTGGATTGCGTACCGTCAGAAACATATTTCCAAAGATGAAAGAATAGCTTCTCTGAGAAAGGTTGACAGGAACTACATTTTAATTTCCTTTGGAAAATTCCCCATGCACTTGGCTCTGACACTATCCTCTCTGTGTTTGCACACACACACACACACACACACACACACACACACACACACAGGCACACACACACTCTCTCTGTTTCTGTTGCAGTCGAGTTCTATGTTACTTTTATGTGAAATAAGAAATTGGAAGGTAACATCCATGCATGAAGAGTTGGTGTTTACTTGGACCATGTCATTAACATTTTCAACCTGTTGAGTGGTTTCCACGATTCTCAGAGGTCTTCACCCCGTAAAAGCTGATGGATGGGCTGACAGAGCCTTCCAGGTTTCTGTTGGTATAATGTGAGCTCAGCGCCTGGAAACAATAAAACAGCAATTTTCTAAGAGATTTGCCTGTAGGAAAAGCCAGGAACATAAAAGCATTTTTTTACTTTCCCACCCTAAGCCTCTTCTTTCCTCTCAGTCCCAGGAGGGGTTTGGGAGGACTGTATCCTGTCAGGTTAATTGAGGGTGACAGTCAGTGTAATCTCAGCAGCAGTGGCTGTATTGGCTCCAAAGGAAAGGCCACTGGAGCAGGAATCAGAAGAGCTGGGCTTTGGTCTGGCCACAGTGGAGGCTTTCTGTCAGGAGCAGTGGAAGCCAAGGCTGTAGAAGTTAGAATACGTCAGGTGTTTTCTCATGAAAGCTTGGATGGGGGCATCTAGTCATGATTTGACAAGGAACAGTTCTGGCTCCTTCCCAGTTAAGTCCATGAGACTCTAAACTTCATCTTGGGCATTGTCCACACACTGCATCCTCAGAAACTGGGTCTTTTAGTGTTACAAGAACAAAAGGGATGTGTGTCCTGGACCCAGTGCCCTAGAGAGACATTTGGCATAAGGGGGTCTGGACTAAAGTGAAGTGTGGGCTTCCACGGGGTATTTGTCTAAGAAGTCAGTTTTGTTACAGTAACCACTTAACCTTCACCCTGAAGAAGCCCATATTCTGGGTCCCCCATCCCAACACACAGTCCATTGGATACTTTCTGATCTAAAATGGATTAAATTATGACCATTGCTGTTTCTTATATGGTAATTTAACAATCATGTAATAGTTTACTTCCCGGTTCACCCAGCAATCCAAAACTATTCCAAATGTCAAATAACTATAAACTTAAAATAAGGTCTCTGGATGGCCTAAAAAATAATGTTGGAAAATTCTCTTTTAATGGACTTTTTGGCCCTCACTAGGAAACAATCTATATTTTCAGGGTTTAAAATCCTCATGTGAGGTTAAGTTACATGATGTTGTGTTATTGCCTGGCAGGGGATAGGACCATCATTGAAGATGGAGAAAAGGTTATTAATCCAGGAGGACTGAGCTCCCTTGACTTCAGGGTAAAGATAGGAACCTGTGTTAAGCTGTAGAAGGGGAGGGGATGAGAAGGAGAAGTGGAGCCAGACCTTGAGGAGAGAGTTGGGTTCTTCAGAGATTGGAGGAATCAGGTGATTGAAACCAGGCCTTTTTTAAAAAATCATGTTTTATCCGGGCCGGCGTGGCTTAGTGTTTGAGCATTGACCTAAGAACCAGGAGGTCACAATTTAATTCCCGGTCAGGGCACATGCCTGGATTGCAGAGTCCCCAGTAGGGGGCGTGCAGGAGGCAGCCGATCAGTGATTCTCTCTCATCATTGATGTTTCTCTCTCTCTCTCCCTCTCCCTTCCTCTCTCTGAAATCAATAATAAATTTAAAAATTTAAAATAAATAAATAAATTAATTAATTAATTAAAAAATCATAGGTTTTCATCGGTGGACACTAAACATTATGCAATCCTGCACAGTACCTCAGGAGGTCACAGGACAGTGAAAGGTACACATGAAAGCCAAGAAAGTGAACTCACAGTGCTGCAACCTTGAAAACCCCAGCAGGTCCAGCGGCTAAGGCATGAGGTGACAGATGCAGCAGATTCCACAGGCAGCGGGACTGTGACTAGAACACACACATACCTTAGAAGGGAGGTATGGACCAGAGGTGAAGACATTTCATAATTCAAATTGCAGCACTATCCAATTTCCATGTTGATGCTGGACCCACACCTCTGGCTTTGGTTCAGTCATTGCCCTCAAAGGAACAGTGTTGGACACCATCAACTTCTCATTGTGCGGGGCAATAATAGGAAACCCAGCTGGCACCATCTTTCCCAGCCAGAGCTAGAAGTCAGAGGCCAGGCCGGCCACCAGGCAGAAGCGGAGTGGATGTCAGAGGCTCTGGCTTGGGGCAGGAGCTGTGAGAGGCATGTGAGTGGACACTGGCCAGCTGTCAGGAGGTCTTTCCAGAGAGAAGTTCAGATTGTACTGTCTCAGCCTCCCATCTCCTGTCCAATCTTCCCAGCTTCACCTCCAGCCCTTGCTGTCAGCACGCTTTTCAGACGGATCGGTCCCATTAAATGAGTCAGATGGTGCTTTTCTGTTTAAAGGGTGAGTGGGCATTTCCATCAGATGCATCTCATTTTACTAACATCACTGATTTCTCTACTTTCTCGCATGCAATCAATCATTCCACTTCATCTGTGGATTTCATTAATGAGCCATTGACTCCCTCTTCCAGATCATTAGTGAAGACATCACATCCTGACTGGACCTAATACCTATTCCCACGAGTCAACGCTGGCTTCCCTGAGAGCTCCCGGGGGAGGCATTCATCACTCTCTCACATGTGCCTTCATTATCCCAAACCAATTTTAATCTATTTTTCAAAAAACACTTAGGATGTTATAAAAATTAATGCTTTCCCAAGGAACTCCTAATTTTCATAGGATCAGACAGATGGCCACATGTCACACTCATGAAACCCCGGCACCCCACCAACCACATGGCGCAGGCTCATTTATCCATTCACTTATGTCTCTAGAAAAATAGAAGGATTACATTTTTCTGCTATATGCGCCTTATGCCTTTCCAGCATTACTTTATTGATTTGCCTTTTCTATTTGACAGAAGCTTCTGATTTCAGTCCATCTTTGTGGTTACTTGGTTTCTCTTGGGTGTTTAATGCAAATCAGAATGTTTCTGGATGGCTTGTAGCTTACACAGGTGGCTAAAATTTACATTTAGAGAAGATGCTGTTCTCAACGGCTTGAAAGCAGGTATTGCTTCCTGGGTTTTTCTGACTTTCTTTACTCTCTTCCAGTTAAATCTGGTTCAAATATGTGAACTAAATTTTTTTAAAAAGATTTAGTAGATGAGGTTAAATTGCTTTTATTTTTATTCCTACATGCCTGGTTATACAGAGTATTCAAGTTTTAACACCAACTTTTTTTGTCTTGAAATTTCATTCTGAAATTCAAGAAAAGAAGAGCATTTTTCTTCTTTCCATTAAAATACTTTTTTGATGAAAGAATATCAAATTTTATCTCTACTGTCACTAAAAATTGCAAAAACAATGCTTATGGAGGTACATGAAAACTATAAAAAGAAATATTTGTTGGAGTGGCAAAATTAAAGGTAAGTTCTCTTTATTTTATTATAATTTTGTTTAGTAGGATTAGTATAATATAATCTGTAATATTCTCTTATTTAGTCAGATAATAAGTGTTTTTTTAAAGCTGTGAAAAGGAGCAATGTTTAAAACCTTTGGGGAAATAGTTTCTTTCTGCTTGGAGTCCAAGCTGTAAATGGAGCTCTCAATAGCCAAGTGATGTGGCATTTCCTGAGTAACACCACTGAACATTTTCCAGGAAACAGGATCTCTGATATTGCTCTTTAATCAGTTTATGCCAAATAGCATGTAGGTTGTATCATGTAACTCAAAAATTATTCTAGAAGGTGCAATGCCACTGAATCTTTGGAAATACTTCCAAGTTTTAATGAGGATTCTTTGATTATGTACAGTACTATAGTATAACAAAGCACTGTAGAACAAATATATAGCATAATATTAGAGCATTGGCTTTGGAAACAGCATAAGTTCAAACTCCCTTCCTGCCACATATTAGCTGTATGATCTTGGGAATATTATTTAATCTCTTTGAACCCTAGTTTCATCTTATGCAAATGTGATAATGAACATACCAATTGTGAGGATTGAGTGAGTGTATATATTAGGATTCCCCAAAGAAACAAATTATAGATATAGATACAGATAAGTGTATAGACATATGTATATATATATGAGAGACAGAGAGATTTAGCTGAAGGAATTGGCTCACGTCATTGCGGAGGCTTGCAGAGTCCCAAATTTGATAGGGCAGGCTTGCAGGCTGGAGACTCAGGGAAGGGATGCAGTTTAAATCCAAAGACAGTCTGGGAGAGGTCAATCATTTTCCTATTAAGGCCTCCAATGGACTCCATGAGGCCCACCTACATTATGGAGGGTGATTTGCTTTACTCAGAGTCTACAGATGTAAATATTAGTTTCATCCAGAAAAGACAATCACAGAAACATTCAGAAGACTGAACAAATATCGAAGTACCGTGGCCCAGCCAAGTTGACATATTAAAATGAACCTGCACAGTGAGGTAACGTTTGTGAAAAGGGAGAAACAGCCAGTAGTAAGCATTCAATAAAAACTTATTCTATGTATCCCAGTGACCTAAGATCAGGGAGAAGTGGCTGGTTTTAAGAGAAGGTCTTTGCTGAAAGTTTCTGATAAGGATTAGCTGATCTATGGCGAAGGAGAGGTAGAGTGATTGCCAATTCACTGTTTAGGACTAGAGTTGTTTGTGACCCTGCATATTGTCTACTGTATTTCACACAAAAAGGAGAAGACGCTGAAAGGATGTCCACATCCTTTCAACTCTCATCCTACAAACTCTCACACCACTAATGTAAAACTAAAGAGAAGATCTTTAGGATGATTCATCAGTAATAAATAGTGGCACTCTCCTAGCCGTGGGGTAATGCAAGGCCAACACTATAGGAAAAATAAGTGCATATTCTTCATTTTGTATTTTTTTCTTCAAACCATACACAGAGTGAAGAACCAGATGTTCACCCAAAATAGTGCAAGTAGAGAATAGATAGTGCTAGAATAAAAATGTAAATGCACTGACTAATACTGTGGGGGAACACACTTATAAAATATTAAAGTTTTATGTTGGTAAATTCAACACAAATTTCATTTTGATTTGACTACTGATCTTTACCTTGCTTGGATCTGATATGTTTCAGACTTAGAAAAGCTTAACAAAGATATTTGCATCCTACACGAGCCCACCACCACCAGCAGGAAATAAAACCATCCATAAAAGTACAAACAGTGGTCAATAGTACAAAGCAATGAAAGTCAAAGAGACTACAGGTGTTATCAACACAGTATTAATTTTTTTAAAATTATAATTGAGCGCTTGCCGGTGTGGCTCAGTTGGTTGTGTGTCGTCCTGTGTACCGAAGGGTTGCCGGTTCAACTCCAGGTCAGGGCACTTGCCCAGGTTTCAGGCTCGATCCCCTATAGAGGGAGTGCAGGAGGCAACTCATAGATATTTTGCTCTCACATCGATGTTTCTCTCTCTCTCTCCCCCTCTCCCTTCCTCTCTCTGTAAAAATCAATTTAAAAATCCTTTAAAAAATTATAATTGAGTTTTAACGAAAAGTGCATTGACAGTGGAGACAGAATAAACAACTGGGTGTATGTTTCCTTTTAGAAACATTTTTCTCTTTCCGTTGGGAAATGTTTTAAGCCAAGCTTCCTCCTTTGCAACATAGGGAAAATAATATGACCTGTCCTACTTTCCAGAGGAGTTGTGCTTGCCACAGACAGCAAGATATGTGAATTCACATTGCAAAACAAAACAGTATAAGTGGAGTTATTATTTTTAGTATTAAAAAGAGAAGAGAGAAAATGCGGGGAAATGGAAAGGGTAAGAGCTAGAATCAGCCAATCTGGAGGTTGAATATCAATTCTGCTTCTCTCTACTGTGTGACTGAGAATTTCTCTTAACCTCTTTGAGCCAAATAATGCCAGGCTTTCTATTTTGAAGTTTCCAGGTGTGTGTATACTTAGGACTATGTGTGTGAATCTGCATGCATGAATATGTAAGAAGAAAGAGGTGAAATTGCTGCACTAATGCTATATGGAACAGAAGCATGCTACTTAACACAGGAGACTCTAAAACACAAGAGACTGTCAGGGCCAAGAATACAATTCTTTTGTGGAAGAGAGTTACAATGAGTAGGGGAAAGTGGGGAAAAGAATAAAGGAGACAAGCTGGGATGGGCTGAGTTTAGACTAGAGGTGAACCTGCAAAGAGGTTTCAGGTAGGCAGCTTGGATCCACAGCCTGGAGCTCCCAGCATCTCAGTGGGAGGAAGATCTCAGGGCAGAGTGAAACCCCATCAGACAGAAGCATGATAGTCTTTTTTAAATAAATCTCAGACTTAGGGAAACAAAATAAAACTGAGGTAAAGTTCTAATGACTCTTGGGACTCACCCTGGGATTGAAGAGAAGACATGCTTGAGTCTAAACAACCCAGAGAGTACTTCCTGGGTGCCTGTTAATAAGCTATTATCTCTTGGCTCACCCATCTATAGTCAGCCAGCCAGCCTTGTGATGTTAGGTCTGGTACTCTACAAGCCGCATCTGTTGTGTTTTTGTTTTTTAAAACATATCTTTATTGATTTCAGAGAAAGGAAGGGAGAGGGAGAGAGAGAGATGGAAACATCAATGATGAGAGAGTCACTGATTGGCTGCTCCCTGCACACCCCCCACTGGGGATCAAGCCTGAAAGCTGGGCATGTGCCCTGACGGGGAATCGAACCAGGATCTTCTGGATCCTAGGTCAACACTCAACAGCTGAGCCACACCCACCGGGCTCCCACATCTGTTTTGCCAACTGATTCTACTTTAGGTTGTTTGCCAAAAGGGGGCCCTCGAGGGAGATGGAAAGTTAAGGAGGAAGACAGGATTGCTCCTTTCTTTTGCTGCCTGTGGGCTTCCTGCCTATTCTCTTGTTCCTGTGAGTATCACCCTTCAAATGCTCCTTCACATTTGCAGGGCAGTTTCTTCTTATAATTCCTGTAACACTTTCAGATCCAGACTCATGATACCCACTCAGAGACACCAGCATCAGCCGTCAGCACCCACTCCTTACAGTGCTGGGCGCCGGACCCCTTCTCTGAGCCCAGAGATACTAGGTCCAGCTCAGCAGTGTAGAGTGCACCCTCCTCAGAGGATGCTCACTCTCACCTCTGCTCTCCAACACTGTGCTGGAGGCCTTGGCCATTGCATTAAGGCCAAAAGACAAAAGAAAGAAAAGAAATACAGAAGAAAAATGATCAGGAAGGGAGAAGCAAAACTCTCCCTCTTTGCAGGTAACATGATTATTTCTACAGAAATTCCTAAGAACCTATAAAACAACTATGGACTAGAATAAATGAAATTGTCAAAGTCATAGGATAAAGGCTACTATTATTAAAATCAATAGTATTTTATATACTACAGCAAACAACATGAAAATTAAATTTTAAAGTTTCCATATGCAACAGCATCAAAAACCACAAAACAGATATGATTCTGTCATCCAGGATTTGTTATATACTTTTGATCAGCGAACAACAGGTGATGTTGTCTGTCCTGTAGTTTGAATACATAGATTGTCTAGGAATCAGTGGCTTGAAGTGGGAATGGCTCCTCTTATTATTATATAAAATAACCCACCTGTAGAGTTTTTATATCCGTATCTACAACTGTAAGTCCTGCTGTTTGGAGGTCTTGGTTTCTAAGACAGGAATCCTTAGAACAATGGTTTCATGGAACTGGAGCTTGAGACCACAACTGGATCATTTTGAGTCCCTCACGCCACTAACTCAGGCAAAGAAAGAGGTTGCTCTGCTGGGCGATTGATCCTGATCACGCAGAGAAAACTGAACTGCTTTTCAATCAGACAACGTGAACAGGGAGGGCTGCTCCTGGAACCTCGGGGATTCTCTGTGATGTCTCTTATTACATCATTTCCGGTAGAAAAAGTGAACTGAAAACCACATCAACCCATAAAAGAAAGAGCCACTGAAGAGTCAGGCTTTGAGGGAGGCCCTGAGCCACTGAGGTCCTGGCTGACGGGACAGGAACCCGGGGAGGCGTGACGAAGGAGGGGGCGCGGGGAGCGGCCCCAGCCTGGCCCACTTTCAG
Organism: Miniopterus natalensis; assembly: GCF_054644295.1. Lineage (NCBI taxonomy): Eukaryota > Metazoa > Chordata > Mammalia > Chiroptera > Miniopteridae > Miniopterus > Miniopterus natalensis. The sequence goes on along the minus strand of NC_142082.1, from coordinate 152,959,017 downwards.
GGACGAGTCCCGCAGCAGCTTCACGTCGCTCCCTCTGTTTACTGCTGTGTGTCTGTGCATATTAACTGTTTTGTTCGTCTCTCTTTCTGTTTCTTATAATTTATCATGTTTTATTGAAGGCTAAATCTATGATTTAATACTCAGGAGATGATACTTAAAATGAAGTACTCCAGAGATGACTAGAAGTTATTTACAGTATGGGTTTTACCCACCCCATGTGTGCGGGGATAAGCCATTAGATATCTATTTATATTTATATTATCCTTTCAAATTTTTATGTTAACACATATTATATATTAGTAAAATAATACACATATAACTTATAAATAAATATATTTACACATACATCAGGGGTGCATGCTAAAAAAAGCATGATAAAGGTACACGATTCAAAAAAGTGTAGAGATCTTGAAGTTAGAGTATAGTGGTTTAGAAATCAAGACTCTAGTTCTGCTCCCTAAGGGCTACTTAATTCTGCAAATAAGGACGTCGTATTCCAAAGTCACGGACCCTGCTCACTCATCCACTCATGCCATCCTACCCATGGCACCAGGTCAGACGTTGAACGTGCCTTTAGTAGAACACACTTTTCCTGCTTAAACAATGATCCACACCACTGGCATATGATCTGAAGGCCGTGCTTACACACCCTGAATAAACGGGTCTACTGAGGTTACCAGCTTAGCTGGTAAGCTCCTAAAGGGCAGGGATCTAGTATGTTGATAGTTAACTTTTACCCCCACATTCTATCTAGCAGAAATATCTACAAATGATACTTCAGAGCTCCACCAGTACAGTGATGACTGGTGTTCACTAACGTCCTGAAGGATTACACACATATTCTGCCTCCAGATCAAACCAGGAGACTTCAAATTATTTACATTGCTTGGTTTCATGTTTTCTTGGAACCGTGTAGTACTCTCTTAGAATCCTTAACTTCAGTACTCGCTCTGGCCAGGCCTGACAAATTTTCTGTATTTCTTTTGTTCCATCAACCATCCAATTTCTCCTTCCATGTCCTCACTCACTGCACATATATTTACCGAGGAGGCAAAGCTTATAGACGAAGAAAATGTCAAAGTCCTCACGTTATCTATAAAATGAGGAATTTGAACTACAGGGACTTCTAAAATTCTCTAACAAAGATCTGCATAAAATATTCATCCGAGGCCTCCTAGGTTGCCTTCAACTTGATCAGGTTAGCTAAACTCCAAAATAAACAAATAAAAATTTAAACTCAGTTTTTACTCAACCCATTTCCGTCTTCCTGCCCAAGTGTCCTTTTTTAAATGTTACTGGATCCAAATCCTGAAATATTCTAATGATCATTGCCTATTAACAACCGGGACACCAAGACAATGAGAAACTGCTTTCTCCATAGCTGACTAGCAGCTGCCTTCAGCATATCTGAAGATGAAGGGCCCCCTTTGTTTCTATAGACAAAATTTTTCTCTCTTACAAATAATTGATATTGTTGACAGACTGCAACTTGTAAAGGCACTGCTCAGTAGGAAAGCTATTAGGGGAAAGAGCACTTCATTTATGGATCATTTAGATAATAGAGACCAGACATTTTTAGGTGAACCAAAAAATGTTCCAGATGATCCTAAATGATAGAGCTTTCCTTGTTGATAAGAAGAGGCATATTCACCTAAGTGGCTGCCAGGACACAAACACATCCACACATCTATCTTACTAACTAGACAGCAATCTTACATCCAAGAAGCCACTCAGAAGTGGGACACATCCCAAGTCTTTTCAATAAATCTCACTTGCAAAATCTCCTTCTGTTTCCAATTTCTGAAATAAAGAATGTTACTATGTGTTTTTTTGTCAAAGATCCATTACTTTAATTAGTTTTCAGTCTCCTAGTTCAATAGGCTTCCTGATCTCCAACCTCTTAAATCCATTCATCTAATATCAGCACTGATACTGGTGAGTACTCACTGAAACGTACTCGTGGATTAACTAGTACTTCCTTAACCCTTGACTTGTTGAAACACTGCACTTGCCCACATGAAGTTCTCTTGTAAATATCTATAGAAAGGATATGGAGTTTTTTCACCTGATCTAACAATCAAGGAAGAGAGACTGAGGAGAAAGGGCCAGGAATTGTAGGGCAAAGCCATTTCAACTGCTAAATTTATGGTGGATTAGCTTTCACAGTAATTTTTCCCCCTATATAGGGTTGTTTCCTTCTACATTTGAAAAAAAAGAGAGAGAAAGTATAGGTGGGATAAGATTTTAATAGGTATTTATGTTTCATTGTTAAAATGGATTATGTCACATCGAGACCCCTCCTGACCTCTGAACCTGCAGTGGGAGAGCATTCTTTTAAACATGATGGGAAACAAACAGTTATGTGAGCATTGCCATCTGGGCAGGCTTTGGTGATAACTTTCAAACTCTTCTTAGCATCCTCTAAAAGATACTTTAAATGCATTCAGATGGTTCTGAGTAAGTGCTGTGGGAGTTCACAGGATTTCAGCAGTTCTTCCTTTCTCAGTCAGCAAGAATTTTCTGCTAAAGATCTCCAGTTAATTTAGCACTTCGCAAACACTGGTGAGCAAAGCACTACCCACAAGCAAGCTGCTTTCGGCAAACTTCCTCAGCTAGCACTGAGCTATTTAAATGTCTCTCTATGAGCACAATCTTGACGGGTCAGGGATGGCCTTGATGGGGGTTCCTAGAGTTGGCAGGAAAACTGGAACAGAGGGATTCTGGCTTCAGTCACTGACCCAAAGAGTTCAAAGGTTGGTTATGGAGATTTCACCTAAACAGGAAAGCAGCCAGTTGGCTTAATAGAAAGTTTTAGTGATTAAATATCTCTAAAAGCAACAGTAAATCCAGTTCAGTTCACAAGACAAACCAATGAAATCCACTGGTTTAAATCAGAATGCCCTGATTTAAAATGCCAAGGAAGTCCTGGAGAAACAGGTCCTTCCATGCGCAGTTGGTAGGAGAGTAAATTGAAACAACCATTCTAATAAAATCAGAAATTTAATTGTGCCCATCATTTGACTAAATAATCACTTTCCTGGGAATTTATCTTAAGAATATAATGAGAAAAGCATGTGAATATATATGTAGAGAATTATTTATTGTGGTATTGTCATTGGAAGCAACCTCAATGCTCACATGTGGTCCTTTAGTAAATAAGTTATGGTATGTATTTACAAGGGGTTATCTGACCATTAAAAATGGATGAGGTACATAAGACAAGATGTTCATAACACATTTTTAGGTGATAAAGGTAGGTTATGTAATTATATGTCTAGCATGAGTCCATTTTTTAGTAGATGGATAAATAATTAAATGAGCTCTTCTTGGCTTCCCCACTCCCAGTACCAAATTTTCATGGGTCACAGTTCAACAAGAGAAATAGAACAGTAGGATATATCTATACCAATATTATTATCTAATCTGTCTACCTACCTATCTGTACACAAAGGGATTTATTACAGGGGATTGGTTATTTAGTACGGGGGCTGCTTTAACAGTCTCTGAGGCTGTGCCTGTGTCTGCTGCTGGAGCTTGAAGTTTGCAGGACAGACAGGGAGAGAAGCCCACAAGCAGGCCAGAGCTCCACAAGGATGAACTGAAGCCCGTGTCTGTTCTCATTGCTCCTGTCCTTGGTGACAAGGCTATCCTACAGAAGCTGGGCCTTTGGTTATGAAACTGAACACACACACCTTCAGAAAAGCTAAAGGAGTTTTCAGGGGAAGACAGAGCCTCTACAGGCCCAGTAGCTGCCTCGCTCAAATGAGGTGAGGCAGCCGATCAGCAATAATGTGTGTCAACTATAGAATGGCTATTACTCCCTTCTGCCTGTAACAACCTTGCAGGAATCTCACTTGTGACCTTCCCTATCCAGAAATTATAAGAACAATTCTTGGATATGCAGTTCAGATTAGCCAAGTTGACACATTGCAAAACCACTGCAGAGGCCAAGATGCCATGGAGCTCAGAGTGGGAACCCAAGCGCTGCCTGCTCGCTGAACCCCTGATTCAGGCACACCTGTACCCAGCCCGGGGTAGGAAAGAATTGCCCACATCGTTTTGGGTAAATGGTTTTTCTCTCCGCCCACAGCAGGGCTGAGCCTGCAGATGCTAAAGACATCTACGATGCTTGATAAGACTCTACTCTGTTTGAGAATGACTTCATGCAAATCACGATAAGATAGTGTGTGATTTACATACATTTATTTATTTAAATATCACATCAAACTTATATCAAAAATGAAGGAATTGAAACACAAAGGAGCTAAGTACCTGGCCAGAAAGCAGCTGTTAAAGGATTTCAGCCTGAGCACTCTGGCTCTGAACCCCATGTTTTTAATCATTAGGCTGCACTGTTTCTCTTAGACACTTATGTAACTGAAATTGGTGTCTCTCATCAAAATCCTGAAACAACGCAAAATCCTCAAAAATCGAATAGACTATATTTACTAAAGGTAGAAAAACAGTCAATAGATTCTAAACAGCTTATCCAGAACAAAGTTGTGTTGAAGTATAATTTTCAAAATGGCCAAATCATAATTCTCATGCAAATACAAATGAACACCTGTTAAATACTTTATTTAATCCATTGATTAGTCAGGAAACCAGTACGATATTAAAATCGAGTCAAATGAGAAACTAACTTAGAGATATTTATAGTCACTATTGGACAAAATTCACTTGCATCACTATGAACAAGAATCTTTTGCTATGGACAAGAAATATTTGCATTGTCATGGACTTTCTACATGAGAAAGTCCATCACTATGGATTTGTGAATAGCCTTGTCAAAGACAATCAAATTCCCACACCCTGGAAATTCTGCTGGACATCCGGCGTTCACTTCATTGACACCCTGGTAATCTCTCCTGCCCATTTCCAAGGCTTGGATAACTTTTCCTGACAAAGGAAAATTTCTTTACTAAATTAAAATGAGCCATTCACAAAACATTCACAAAACAGTTACTCCTATTGTATTTTCACTTTGTCAAATTTCCTAAGGCTCCTTTCCATTCTAAAATCCTATGATTCTAACAGAATGGCGATCCCCTGAGTTAATAAGAATAAGATGACAGTCATTTTATTTTCCTATACTTATTAGTACTATAACTTCAGGAGGTGTGGGGAATATTTTAACAACCAAGTTTTATCAGGGGAAATTATTTAAAAATAGGTAAGAAAAAGAAATAAAAGAAGAATTAAGTTAAAAACTGAGTACAAGGCAGACAGATGGGTCAGGGGGTAAAAACAGACAGATGGATAATATAAAGAAAGGCATGTAGTGGACTATGTTCCAAGAAAACTCTGTGATTATATTTATTTCCTCACTGAGAGTCTCAAAACCATCAATTCAATGTCGCTGAGAGCTAAGTCACAGAGCCAGCGAAGTTCACCTCCTTGCCTAGGGTCAGTGGGAAAGTAAACATTCTAAGATTCCAATTAGGCCACTTAAGAAGAGTGCTTAGTCTTGTGTGATTTTAAAAAAGCAAAAAAGGACACATTATTATTATTATTATTATTACTACCTTAAGTTTCAGAAGAAAGACTCCCTCCACCAGGTTCCTTCTGAAATGACACTCCTGCCAGGTTGGGGGAAGATAAACAGGTCAACGTTGGAAGCAGCTCTCCGCCAGTGTGATGTGTGCAGCTGTGTTTCTGGTGCTGCTGATCTCGCAGGGGCTGTGCCAACGAAGGAGACCAGAAACCTGATTCTCCCTTGGAGCCCCAGTGAGCTGGAAGACCCATTTAGAAGCGTTTGTCTGAGTACACTCAGCGGTGCCCTAACCATATGACCATAGCCTTAGAATTGCCCAGGGAAGAGCTCAGTACTGAAACTGTTAGAAGATTCTTTTCAAAAGACTTTGAACTGTAGGTAAGATGGTCATTAGATAAAATATTAATCGTTTAGATTGCTGAATTTCTGTCTCATATGATGAGTAAGAACTGAAAGTGGTTTAGCCCGTAAGCCTATTTATCCTGATTTGTAGCAAATAGCATCAGAATTTATTTCCACATTATTATGTGGCAGTAGATAGGTGCAGGGCTTCAGGCTGAGCACTGGGCCAGTCACTAGAAGAGGGGATACATCCTCAAGTTGCTTACATTTTAGTTAAGCAGATACAACAAGCACATGCAACAAAAGGCCTGTCATTCAGGGAGGGAGCCAGGGACCAGGGCTCTGGCTTTGAATCCAGCCCTGAGGAATTCTGTGGGCCAGACCAAGTCACCTCCCCAGGTGGTGCCCACATTTCTAAATCTGTAAGTAAGGGGATTAGACAAGATGATTCCTGAAGCCTCTTCCAGCTCCCAAATTACTTAATTCTATTTTATGAGTAGGAATCAAAGAGTCCATGATGTTGTGGATCAATCAAGAAAGACTCAGTTGTAGATTTAGTCACAGCAGCGATACAGTGACTGACAGTGATACGGTCTTACTATGGGGCAAGCATTGAGCCTAATGCTTTGAAGCGTCTCTCATTTAAGCCTTACAGCAACTCTATGAAGCAGATTATGTTGGTAGGCTCGCTTTACAGATAAAGAAACTGAGGCATGGAGGGTTAAAGTCCCCTCCACAGATTACACAGAATGATGGATCATCTATCTAGTAGTGATTTTGTAAAGTGGAACTTAGAGGTAGAAGTTTTGGGAGACAATTACTGAACATCTGGAAAGTCACATTCAGTAAGAACAGGGAATTTGCAGCTGCTAAACAGATAGCAACAGTTATTTCACCCCATCTCTAGCCCTGAGATCTGCTTTAAGGCATCGCCATCTCCTGCCAGGGCTCCTGCACTAGCTCCCATCAGACAACCCCAAAGGGATCTTCCGTCACACCCACCCTGAGGCAATTTCACACTGGAGCCAGAGTCGTTTTTCCAAAAGATGAGTCTGATGTTGTCAGTTCTTCAATAATTATTTGCTAAATGAATACATGAAAAGCTACTACGAGTCCATCCAGGTCTGAGGACTGATGGCTGGTGAAAGGGGGATGGGAGAGAGAGAATGAGATTGGATTGAACAGTGGAGGCTGGGCCAGGAATGGGTGATAAACACTGCCTGTGGATGAAGTACTTCCAGAAGCTGTGTGTAAAGCACCCTGGTAGAGTGAGAACAGGCCAGGGCTGAGCTCTGCAGCTCGACAGAAGGACTCAAGCCGGAAACCTCCTCAGGGAAACAATCCAGGGATTTGGGGAAGGGCTGAACGAAAGGAAAAGGGAAATAGAAAGATTAGCCATGATTTCATGAGTCTTAGGGACCATCATCAGTGGAGGAACAAATAGGTCTTGGTGTATTAGTTCTTTAGCGCCTTAATTATCAGGAATTTCAAAGGAAATCTACTTGTGGCAAGCCCCAATTTTATCAAGCTCTTCTACATTTATCATGTTTCTAATATAACCCAAACTTTTACCTAGAAATCCTTTCTAGCAAACAAAAGAAATTTTAAGAGTGAAATTTCTAGAGCTCATTAATGATGAAAAGCTTTAAAGAATCCATTTATCGTATGTTTAATTATTTTAGTAAGCTCAGGTTGTATCCTATTACTTTATATTTATATTATACATACCCTAAGGGTATAATCTGTGCTTTTATTTAATCCTCATGATATATTTAACCATGCCAATGAGAATCCCCATTTCAATGTAACTTTAAACTGCTGAATTATATAAGAGTTTTGGAGAAGTGCTTCTAATATATGGAGCATATTATTTTAATTTCCAACTTACTGGGCCCAGAAAGGAAATGTATAATATTTGCTCACTATGGCTATCTATTTTAGGGCAGAAAAACAAATATCACTGGAACCTCATATCTGACTAGGCAAATCTACATTTTCCAATATGGATTATTTTTGGTCCAGTGAGTTTTGTTTCAATTCTTTTTCTGCTATGTCCGTTTTCACAAGATGATTAATGACTGCACTTTCCTTGTCTTCCCCACTGTTGCCTTGAGAATTTACAGTACTGATTTATTAATTTACTATAAGCGGAAAATGATGATGAAATCTTCGATGCAAATGTTGCTGTTAAAAATGCACAGATATTCATCACCGTTTTAATTATTTTATTAATAATACATAGAACACTTCTATGTGGCACACACACTTCTTTCCTATACTGTTGAGACTAAAATATTGCTCGTGAAGAGTAACAGATCTACATCACAAATTAAACTCTCTCTCTAGGTTAAAGACACTAGAATGGCAGAATATGATTCTCTTTCTGACATGGAGTCTCAGTTCTCAGAGGGGCCACTCTCAACATGAGAATAATTTTCATGGAGAAAAAAAAATATTAACTAGAACTTCAACCTTAAAATAGTCATCCGTACAGTGAATATTGACAGCAAATTGTTTGACGTTTCCAACCTGAGAAAACATCAGATTTCTTCTCTGAATTCCCACAACCCACTGGAATTTCCTCTGAACCCTGACGCATAGTTGCCTGTGGGAAGCCCTGACTTAACAGAGTCGGTATTATTCCAAACCCATTCTTGCCATTCACAACTAGAGACCTGCACAATGGGACTACCCTTGCACCCTGAAATGAGAAATCCGTTTCTTTCTGGCTTTGCGGACATCTGGAAATGGCACTTTAATCCAGATGTTTTACAAGCTTCGAAGGGCTTTGGGGAGAGAAGTCAAGAGCAGGCTTTGTTGGCCAACAGACCTAAATTCTAATCCTGGCTCAGTGGCTTGTTGGCTCAGCTGTGCCTACTTTCTCCCTCGGATACTATGATCAAATACACAGAGCCTTTTTCATTTCCTTCAATCAGCCAGGTCCTCTCTCACTTCCAGCTTGCAGACATGTTTTTCAACATATTTGCCTAGAATACTCTTTCTGTCCCTTTTTAGCTGAGCTAATACCACTTGTCCTTTGCTTGTATCAGCTTAAAGGTCACTATTTCTTCAGCAAGGCTTTCTCTGCCTCCTTAAATATAGAGTGTCCCCCCAAAAATGTATACACCCTCAACAGCTGATAGCTCAATTGATGTTTCTTTCTTTTCAGATTTAATCTATTGGAATTAATAATTACTCAAAGTGTGTATACAGTTTTTGGGAAAACTTGTATATATTTCCATAGCTCCCTGGAACACATATGTTCCCAGTACGGTACTATAACTCATTTCTTTTCCTTTCCCTTGAGATTGTAAACACTGCAAGGGCAGGGACTGTGTAACCCTAGGGCTTGGGTGGGAGTGCGTGCTTAATAAATTCCTTTTGAGTGAATGGATGAATAAAAGGTTGTGTAATCTAAACCTAGTTACTCACCACTTTGAGTCTTCATGTGAGCTATTCGAAGAATTAAGAGATAATGTACATAGAGTGCATAGGTTCAAAAATTATGAGCTTAATAAATGGGAGCTTTCTTTATCAGAGTAGTTTACATCTCTGGGGCCATGGTGTGAACCATAAGAGCAAGTCTCAGAAGCTGTTGTAGCTAAATAGAGGCCACCTCAGAATGTTCTAGCTCAGTCTTAAGCACACATTTTTCCACGAAATGTCAAGCTCAATTGCCATGGCAACCGATGAAAACAAATGTACCATTTTAAAGCAACACTTTTTAATGTTGTCTTTAGTGTAGAATCCCATTTTTTAGTTAAAACAAAACAAAACATGAAGAAACACAAACCTAAGCCTAAGGTCATATGCTTACTAGCACTGTGTTGCCGTGTTTTCTTGTCACATTCCCCAGCTGAAGGCAAGTGGCTAAAAGGCAGAGCTTGTACCTTTTCGTATTGACAGAACACCTAGTCCAGACCTTTGCTTTAGTAAAGACTGAACACATTTTTGTTAAATAAAATTATCCAAAAAATTTTGGCTTCCTGAAATAATCCTTCAGCTTTTACTTGAATTTCAGGATGTTATTTCCAGCTGTCTACTGATCCAGATGCTCTGTCTTCTCCTAGAATTCAGCATGTCAAAAACACAGTTTGTTATTTCCATCGACGCAAACGAGGCTGGCTCTCTTCCCTACCATCCAATATATTCCAGCGGTATTGCTATTCTTACAGAAACCTTGAAATTATTTCTGAATTTCCCTTTGGTGAAATAATAGCATTTCTATATAAAGTCTGTCACAAAATCAGTCATTTCTATCTATTGTTTCAGGGCCTCAGCTCAGGGCTAAATTGCTAACTTCCCAAATGAGCGCTTCCTCGATCAATTTCCTCCCCATTGCAACTCTTGCTCTTCCTCAAGTCCTTTTTGTACTTCCCTGAATCAGGAATCTAGTCTCTACTAATACATTCAGAACAGACCCCTCAGCCTGTTTCTTGGGCTGCCCGTAGTCTGCCTCCAAGAATTTGTTCACCTTCACCCACATCATTGCTGCTCCAGTGAGGCCCGTTGGCACCCTGATTGCTTCCCCCGCCCCTCACATAAACGCATAGCTCTGCTCATTTCTGTAATGCCTTCCCCCTTCCTCCCCACTTAACCAATCCTTAAATCATTCTTGGACGCCCAATTAAAGTCCTAGCCCTTCCATAATCTCTCTAAATTCCACACAGTTCTTCCTTTCTCTGAACTTGCAGTTATAGCCATCGCCCCATAATTCAGCAATTAAATATTCTCTGGATTTTCTATATTCTTCCATCTCACCTACCCTTACAAGTCCACATACACATGTGCCACTGGGCAGGACACTAGATGAATGCAGATGCATAAATCTGGTAAGACAAAGGTCCCACTCTTAAGAAATACTAACTTAGACACATGCTGTATTACCTGCCTAGAATAGCATCTTCTTCTGGGAAATGCCCCATTACCTACTGAGTAAATCAAATGCAGGCACTGTTTCCTAATGGAATCTGCTTTTTCATAGCCGCTGCTGATTGTCACTGGGGTACATTATGGACGGAAGTTGGGACAGTCACAATAAAGGAGCTAAAAGCTCTGCTGCAGATAATTGGAACCCGGTGGAAACCTTATTTGAAGTTTGATCAATTGGAGTAACTTCTTGGGGGTTTTGAATCTCACCATAGAGAATAATCTTTAGTCTATTCTGACCCTGATGCTGAGTGACATAATGCCATGTGCCACAAGCCATTAGCAGCCGTGTTTCCCAATGATGGAGAATTCAGGCTGATGGAAGGCTGCTATCTTCATGGTTGTGTCCCCAGGATAAACTGCAGTTCTTAGTAACAATGTTCAATAAATGAATGATGCCTGATATTTACTTGCATGCAGAACACAACATCAGGCATTGTGACAAAGAAAGAGAAGAAATGGGATGGAGATTAATATACAGTAACCTATTTGATAATCAGGTAGTAACTGTTTTCTCCATTTTCTGATGAAAAAACAGAGCTCAGGTGGTTAAGTAACTCACACATAAAGGTGGTAAATGGCAGAGCATGGAGGACAGACTCACACTCAGATCTGTCTGGCTCCCAAGTCTATGCTTTTCCCACTACACCATGGTTCCTGTCTTCTCAAAGCTTACAAATTTGTGGGGAAGATAAAACATACAAACATTAATTAACTTGGGAGTTGGGTTTGCCCTCCAGATGTTTACTGATTAAACAGATGCCATTTAAGTTTAGGGGAACTTGGATGGAAAATCAACATGTCCCAGGATCTATCAAAATTGCAGATTGTAACTCGATCAGATTTGGGCTAGATGATTGGTTTTGTAAAAAAATGTAATTGTATGCAGAAACAACGTCTGCCTATATCACACACAAAAAAGTAATGCAATCCATCCCAGCTTCCATTGAGTCTGGCTGTTTCTGTGATGGCCAGAAAAGTGAAAATGAAGAGGCATTCATTATAGCTGAGGTTTCTGGCAAGACTGTTACCACATTCCTCTCTGGAACACATCATATTGTTTTCGTCTCATGTGTTCAATTCTTACTGCATTGCCAACCTTTGTAGGTAGCCTGTGTGTATGTCCAACTTTGTCTCATTTACAAATTTAGTTCAATTTACATTCAAATCATTTTCAGGCTTTCCCTTTTCTGCTGTGGCTTAAGTCACACCACCTGGGAAAAGAGGGTGAGGAGTGGCTTGGAGAGCATCGGTGTGAGAGGAGGAGCAATTGCTTTAATCCCAATGTCAGAGGGAAAGGGGGGATGTGCTCAGGCTTCCATAAAAGATGTATGGGTTGGGAGGGGAGCTGGTCCACTTCTTGCCATGGTGCTTGTATCAGTCAGGGTTCTTTTGTTGCAAGCAACAGAACCAACTCTGCTGGAAAGAGAGTAGGATAACCAGAGAGGGTAGAGAGGGAACTTCATGAAGGGGCAGGAGACAGGACAATGCCAGGAGTCTAGCATAGCAATGATTGAATATCAACTGGTTTTCTTTTTTCTACCTTTCTTTTGGAGCTGCAGTTCCCAGAAGCATCTCCCAGAGACCAGAGCTTATCGTGGCCTACCATTATCCTGTTCTACCATTTTCACTGTGCATAGATCTGAAAAGTCCTGAAGACCCTGTATATTTCTCATAACCTCATGACTGTCCTAGTTCTATGGAATAAGGGTAAGAGTCTGACTCGTTTTTCTGTCTACTGCAAGCAATGGAATGTACTCATCCTATCAGCTGTAGGTGGTGAGTATAAACAGCAATTTTGAGTTTTATATTTCACTCTCCTGCTGTAGAAAACCTGCATGTGATGGCTTAGGATGGGGCATTGTAGCTGTGTACCAAAGACTGATACACACAATCCAACAAAGATGATAACTTGGAATTGGAACTCAAGATGTGCAATGATTGTGCTGTAATGGACTGAAGACAGTTATAAAAGCTTCTCTTTGCAGATATCAGAGACACTCTACCAAGCAGTCATGCTTTCTTGGTGCTCAAATTCTTTGATCCCTCTGCAACATTAGGCATTGATGGCAATTCTCTCTTTGAAACTGTTTTCTCTGGAGGTCCTAGTCTATCTATCTTTTACCTTTCTGACTGGGTCTTTCCCACTTATTCATGCACTTAATATGTTCTAAATAAAAGAGAAATAATTTTAATTATGGCTTGAGTGCAGTTCTCAGTAGAAATAGTATTTCAATAGGAAGGCAGATACTGTTGTGGGGCCTAGGGGTTGGCTAATGTTCAGAGGTCTTGGCAAGCAGTGCTGGCACCTTACAGATTACCACTGGGTATTAGATCTTCTTTCACCAGGAGGATCAGCAAGAAGGTGCCAACACCCCAGAAAGATCATAGCAAGGCACAGAGGCAGGAAAAGACAGGCTCTAGGTAAATTCTTGGAACAGGAAATGGAATCTAGGCAGGAAAACAAGTATCTGGTGCATGGAGGACCCTGGGTCTTGGGCATGAGACGGGAGCCCAGGACGGGTAAGAGCGACCTGTGTCCCAACTCCAGAACGTGAGGTTGGAACAGCTTAGTGCCTCTGCCTCAGAACCATCGGGTGAAAGAAAGGTGATCAGAATAAGGAAGATGGAGAAATTTGGATGAAGGTAACACAGGAATTCTATAAAATGTGAAGCCAACAGAAAGCCACAAAGGACAGAGGCTGACATAAGGCTCAAGCACCGGGTGCAGGCGGTTTGGGTTCCGCACGTCAGCTGCCCAGTTATATAAGGCAGCGCAGCTTCACCGCAGCCCTCGCGATGCAGACTTTGGAGCTGAATTCACAGTAAACTTCACTAAATCACTGTTATGTTTTGACTTTCCAAAAATGTTAATTCGACCAAAAATTGCATTAATGAATATAGGATATCATAAAGATAATGTGAATATCTTAAAGATAAGGTAATAATTCTGCTCTACTCTATACTGGTAGAATCTCACAGAGTATTGCATTCAATCCGATTCGAAGGAGCATAAAAATACCCTGAGACATTCAAAGAGAGCCAACAAGCAGAGTGAGGTTTCTTAAAACAACATTGTAAGAGAAACAGTTGAAGAAATTGGGAGCTTTTAATTCAAAAAGAGTAGATACAAAGGTAATAATAGCTGTCTTCAAATATTTGAGGGATTTTATGGTGAAAAAATTAAATTTCTTTTGTGTTGTCTAATGCATAAGTTAGAAATGTGTGGAATTTTCAGGGAGATAGATTGCACTACAGTATCAGAAAGAATTTTTAAGGAAGCATAAATATCCAAACATAAAATGAGTTATTCAGGAGAACAGCAATTTATGTCACCACTGCCGTTCTACATAAATATTTGAGCATTTCATGGGCATATTAGGACTCTCCTGGTTGTGACAAAACCAATTCAGGTTAGCTCAAGTGAAAAAGAAAACTTATAAACATAATTGTTGCAGAAAACATCTCTTGAACTCCTACCGTATATGAGGCACTGTTCTAAATATTGAGGATACGATAGTTAACAACACACACACACGAAATAAAATGATCTCATAAAGTGTACATTCTAGAGGGGAAACAGACATTAAAGACGCAGGCTGCCATATTATACATTGCACAGTTTAGTCAACACCCAAGAGCACCCAGGTGAGAGGGCAAGTGGAGTTCAAATCAGATCAGAGCTCCAAGCCTTGAATCTCAGTGGGCCGCACTGTTAGCCTGCAGGAGAGGTCACTGTTTTGTAGCTTGTAGCAAGGCACCAAATGTGTCTTTTAAGACAAAAGAATAAAATATAGTGCTGTGAATAAAGCTAAAGTATGAGGCATCATGGATAAATCTGAGCAAAGGCCTGAAGGATGTGAAGTCAGAAAGGCAAGAGAAGGGGGAGAACCCGTGATATAGGGTCCTGTGGACCAGGGCAGGGACTGTGACTTTTACCCTGAGTAAAACGGGGAGACAGTGGAGGAGTGACGTGATCCAAGTTACATTTTGAGGATATCTGAGAATGGAGTGGAGAGGCCATGGAGGAAGCAGGAAATCCAGGTCATTGGCTGCTGCAGTAACTCAGGGAGATGACTGTGGATGGGACTGTAATAGCACAGTGATGACAAATGGTTAGATTTTGGATATATTTTGAAAATAAGCTAACAGGATGTGTTGAGGGATTAAATGTGGAGCTCATTTAATTAGAAAGACCGGGAAAAAGGCAAACATCGGGCATAGCTCACTCCAGGAGCTGAAACAATAAAGTCAGGACTCCATCACTCTTTGTTTCTCAGATTTATTACACACAGAAGACATGATGCTAACATAAGGCCCTACACTCATCAGCCACCAGCAGATGTTGTGTTTATGTTCTATATTTAACCCTGGGTCAACAACTGTGGCCAAGTTTGGGATATATGTCCACTCCCTGCAAAAGCAGGAGGATGGGTGGGGATGGGCAGCATCAGTCCCAATAAAACTTCAAGTGACACCCAAGTTTCCCGACTAGTTAAGAGCCAAGCCAATAGTGAGAGTAGATATGGAAAAGTCTGTTTGGATAGGCAGGAACGTAGCACGTAAGTTATGCCCAGTATGGAATGAAGATGAATTAATCTATAATTCCTTCTGAAGCTGTTTTTTATAAACAGGAGGGTTTTTTTAAAATAGAAAAAATATGTTTTGAGGGCCCCTGTATTAGTTTCTTATTGCTTTAGCAACAAATTACCAAAATCATAATGGCTAGAATAACACAACTATATCATCTTTTAGTTCTGGAGATCAGAAGTCTGACAGGTTTCACTGGGATAAACTCAAGGTGCCAGCAAGGCTGTGCTCCTTCTAGAGGCCCTTGGAGAGAATCCATTACCTTGTCTTATCCAGCTTCTAGAAGTTGTTTGTATTCCTTGTCTCATGGCCCCTTCCTCCAAGCCAACAGGGTAGCATTTAAAAACCTCTCTCTCTCTGTCTCTCTTACTGGGCTCACTCAGATAATCCAGTGTCATCTCCCCATCTCAAGATCGTAACCTAATCAAATTCACAAGGTCCTCTTGGCCATATAAGGTAACATGTTCATAAATTCTGGGAATTAGGACATGTACATCTTTGGGGGACATTATTCTGCCCACCACAGCCTGTCACAGCCCAATCTTGAAAATTGTTGCCACATTTATAACTTTTTGTTGGGATTATAAAAGTATTCACAGATGGTTTTAATCATGATAAATATAGACTCACTCACTCACTCACTCACTCACTCACTCACTCACTCACTCAGGAATGGGCCACCTGACCCAATGGTTGTCCATCCAAAGGACCCCTTTTAGAGTTCTTCCCACTAGAGATATTGTACTCTAGAGGGGGAAAAGTCAAATCAATCAGATACTGTCCTTTGGGGTGCTTAAACTGCAGACATACAAAGATGATGGCCTATTAATAGAGTGATGAAGATGCAGAGATACAAGGAGTGAAGGCAGTAAATAGAAGCCATGACTTGCAGAGAAGATTGGAGAGCCAAATACTAGTAGTCCAGAAGAAGGGTGAAGCAAGAGAGGGAGGGCCAGAGACCCAGGAACTAATCAGAAATACCATGGATTCTATACCTTGGGTTAGCTCCTCTCCACCCCAACCCCTGCCCCAAAGTGGCTGTTGGACCATTAGCTCTACCACTGCAAATAAATAAATAAATAAATAAATAAATACAAATAAATACACAACTACAATTACAAATTATGCTCCTATGTATTCAGCAGGTTAGATTTTTGTTCTTGTTCTTCCCATCAATTCCCACAATGAATCCCCATAACTGACAGCTTGACCACATCTCTCTTCCCGGCAATCTGGAAGAACCTCACATAAGAGTAAGACATGAAATCTATCCAGTTAAGACATTAGATGAAAGGCATTGCATCAGACCACAAACAGCACAGACCACTCCCTTAAAAGTTCGTTATTACTTTCCCCAAAACTCCATCTCTGGTGGCCTGACTCTGTGACCTAAAGAGAATTCTTATATGACCACATAGTAGCCCCAAGACTGCTTACAACACTTGGTTTTTAGGGTAAAAACTCTGCCACACTGTGATCAGGATTAGAACAGAGGGGAAGCCAATAAAATAAAAGAAGGCAGGGGATTTGCATGTGAAGAAAACAAAAGAAGGAAAGGAGCACTTAGGACCAAAGGAACTTCTGCTTTGTGTAGGCATGTGTGTCCTTATGGAGACTTTAACAGATAGAATCTAAAGCCTCTGGGATCCCGTATGGCCATGGAAGTAAAATGATGGGTCTGGAACCAGGCCAGCAGAATTTTTAATCCCACCCTCTTAAGCCAAAACAATACTGACAGGCACGAAATTGCTATTTATGAGGTTATAGGTCCTAAAAGCATACATTGTATATACAAAGAAAAATACCACCCACAGAGCTAATGCTTTTCCATGTTTGAATTTAGGCTGAGAAGCTCTGGGCTAAGACAGTCAATCTTTTTTGCTTTCAAGCTGTGTTTAACATTTGGCCAGTGTTCAATCACCACAATTTTATACAATGCTTATACTTTTTTTTTTTTGAGTCATGGACCCTTTTGAATATTTAATGAAAACTACTGACCCTTTCCTCTGAAAAATGAACATACACACACTATTTTGCACACAATTTCAAGGAACTTAACGTGTACCTGAATCACCACGGACTCAAATGAACAAAACACAATAAAAACTCTAGGACAGGAAAGGTTAAGTGTATGCTGTGGGCTAGTCAATGGGCCAGTGATTCCACAGGTATCACTTTCTCTGACCCTTTAAATTTTTTTTTTCATTTTCTAAAGCTGCTTATGCGCAATTATGGATCTTCGTGTAATTTGTGCATTTTAGAGAGGTTTTCTAAAAACAGAGCACTAGAAGTGCCTGGCTGTAAAGGATTTACAGAATGCTTCTTTTTGCCAGTTTTCTTTTTTTTCTCTCTCTTTTTTTAAACATCAAAAGCAGAGAACTGCAACTGAAGACGAGCTGGAGGGTACCCTCGTAGTCAAGGATGAAACGTGGAGACCGCATAGAGAACGGACACAACTGGAAATTGGTTTTATTACTAAGGCTTTGACTGGAATGTCATGTTTGACAAACATGCATAGACTCAGATATGACCAGAACGCTTTAAGAAATTAAGATTGACTTTGGAAGCCAACAAAAGCCCTTTGGGAAAAGAGCCTGGTACCTTGATTACGTGGTTCACAGCAGCCCTTTCAGGTAAGGAATGACGAGTGCTTCTTGGAAGATGCCAAGAACGAATCTCAGGATACATTGGAGACCTCAAGAAGAGAGGAATTAACCCCAAATCTGTAGGTATTGCAGGAGAAATCTGATGGCAACTGCATGGCTTGGCCTCTTATCCTAGAGAGGCCTTTTACAATTCAATCTGAAGATTTCATATGAAATATGAAATATTCCAGCAAAGCAGATTACTATTCTTGCTGGACTTACACAAATAATGAGACACATAATAACTAGACTTAAAATAACTAGACATATTTTACAATAAATTACTCTTAATTTGGCTATCTTTGGTAAAAAATGGGGGTGATTTTAGAGAGAAAAATTGTTTCAATAGAACTATAATATGCCTTTGTGACTATTAGATTCTAGTGCTGTTCATTGTCTTTTGAGTTTTATTGTTTCCTTCTCATGAATTGGACTGGAGACTGAATTTTTCTAGTTTTTCTAAATATGATGGCTATAACCCTTTGAACTAATATTTTCATTTGACTCTGAATCACTGAGAACTAAAACTGCCTTTTTCCCAAAGCCGTGCAAGCTAAGGTTGGACAACTTGATTTAGACTTCAGAGAAATCACAACAGCTCATCTATGGACAATCTTTGTGCCTGTTTCAGAAAGATCGCCAGAGACATTCAGACTGCAGACCAGGAGAATCTATCTGACTGTCGCTGCCTGCCTTCACTCCATATGAAGATGATTTAGAGACAGACAACTAGAAATCTCAACTGCCTGCCTTCAGAACTCAGAAACTGAGATTATAGTCATCTCTGATCATTAATTTTTGTTTTCAGAGAGGCATTACTTATTAAATACCTGATTGCTTGCTCCATAGGCTTAAATTTGGGAGTCCACCAGCATCAAATGAGACAACTTTCACTGAACTGAACTTTCCTCAAGACTGAGACTGGTTTACTGATAGGATGGTTTATCAGCACAGCTTCTGGAATGTGAAACTTTCAGGAAAGTTTCAGAGGAGGGAACTGTGGGGGTTCAGAGCTAGTCACCCCAAAATGTATTTTGGTGGCATATGGATTGTTTTGAGCTAAAGGCAATTTTAGCTTCAGGCTCAAGAGAATCCTCTGCCCCTTTGTGTGCCCGCCGGGTGGGGTAGCAGGCACTTTACCTCTGCTATCTCTGCGCTAACTTGATGCCCTCCCAGAGCTCTAGGTTAGCGGGGAATATAAACAACCTGCATAAGTAATAGCAAGGAGTCTCCAAAAGGACCCCTGAGCACGCAGGTAAAGCACCACTGGCTTCGTGAAGCAGAGCGGGTCACTGCTGATAGGGGCTCCATCAAATCTTCATGGACTGGCCAACACTGAGCAAAAGTGCTGAGTGGTGGGTCTTGGTACCAGCAGGTGATCCAGAAACAGAACAGAGGCAAATGTGGGGGCACAGGGACGTAGGAGGAGGAAGGGACAACAGGAAGCCAGGGGAATTGCCTGGATCTAGATGCTGACAGGGTCTTGTGGCTAGAAGTGGGCAGGAGGAGCCACTGAAGATGTCCAAGAAGGGACAGCTCTGCAAGGCCACAGCTCTGCAAAGCCACAGATGCCTGCCAGGGTTGGGGGTGCTGGGCAGGGGAGGGGGTGTGGATGAAGATCCTAGTTGGGGAGAGCAGAAGAAGAAAGGCTGGAGATGCTGTTTATGGGGAACTCTAGTCTGAAATGAACTTATGTTGGGACAAAGCATTTCAGGCTAAATTCTAAGCGTAAGCTAACTTTTCAGTTTCATCTGCCCCAAGTGGGATTTTTTACATTGGCATGAAGGCTGTGATTAGGGGAAAATTCCTCAGGGCAGACAATTACATCAGCATATTTTTCTGATTTATATTTGAAATAGTACAAGTGTTCCCAGAGGCCCGGTGACAGAGACAACTTCTATAAATATATTAAAGTCAAACAATCTGCACACAACTGCCAGCCAGCAGAAGACTCCCACCCCTTTCCAGATTTATTCAATTTTCAAAGGCAATTACGTTTGGAAATTTTAAACTTGCAGCTAATCAGTCTAAGGAAAAAGAGTTTATTCTCATAACATTGCCAAGGAGCATTTCCCCCACCCCTCGTTCCTTCAGCATTGAGTCTGGGAGACTCACATCACCAAGGATGTGCAGAGAACACAAAGAGGGGGGGCCCAGGCAGAGAGGGCGGCGCCGGGGATGGACGGGGTGCTGGGTCTGCAGCCAGAGACCCAGGTTCAAACCCCAGACCGACCCTGCCCCTTCCCAGAGGCGCTCACACACACACACACACACACACACACACACACACACCAGCATATATATATTTATTCCTATGTCTACCTATGTGTATTAAAAACCATGAGCTCCTCTGTTATCTGGAATCTTAATCCTACTCCACAGGGTCTCGCTTTTTTAAGTTGTCACTTCTTTCTCTGACTGTGCAAAGCCTGGCTGCTCTTCTCCAGGACATCTTTACGGTTCTTCCAGTTCCCACGCGCGCATAAGTAGCTTCTGAGCTGCTAGCCCACCCGCCTTTAGGAAACCCATTTACAAACTCGAGCACATTTGTGTATACTTCCAGTTCTTTCTGTTTTTAGCTTTATGGTTAGACAGTCAAAATACTATTTTCCAAAGCTGCTTAAGTTGGCTATGCCATTCATTTGTAGCACAGTGAAGTTTGACCTTTTACCGTTTGTACTCCATTTCCATTGCTTTGGTCCTTGATTTTTGATTACTTATGTATTCTTTGACTATGTGAAACACTGCCATGGTTCTAAGAGTCAGAGCTAAGGAGAAAGTTAGAGTCAGAAAGTTGTCTCCCTCCCCAATTCCTACTCCCCTGCTCCCACTCCTCCAATCTTTCCACTGCATTCTTTCTTGGTCCCTGTAGTAATATTAGTTTTAGGCTTATCCTTCCCGAATGTCTGTTGTAGAAGTGAGCAACTGCACGGATAAGTTTCTTATATCCACTTTTTTTCTTACTTCTGACATAAAGGGTACCATACTAGACTACTCTTTGTACTTTGGTCAATTGCTTTTTAACAAGTTACCAGGGTAATCAATAGGAAAGGGCTAGTGTTTTGTTATGTTTTTTTAACAAACGGTGCTAGGACAACTAGCTACCCATTTGGAAAATAAAAATGACCCTTGCCCTTTACCACACCACACCATTACCTCATCCCATACAGAAAATCAATTAAAATGGATCATGGATCTAAATATAAAAAATGCAAACTATAAAACTTCTAGAAGAAAGTATATGAGAAAGCATTTGTGACTTCAGAGTAGACAAACTGTTCTTAGGTAGGCCACACAATTTTTGTACTTTTAAGCTGTTAAGGTTGAATTCATTAGTTAAAACAGCATTAGAAAACTAAGACAGAGGACATATCAAACAAACAAGTAAAAAGTCACCCCCTAAATCCTAAAGAAGCTAGGGTTATGTTCATGTTTTATTGTGTTGGGATTTGAGAGAAGCCAATAAACAACAATCCTTTCCTCATTGGAGTTCAGAACCAAATGGAAGTTAAATATAGGAGTCAGGCAGATGGAAGCTATAAAGAGATGAAAATATTGCTGTAACATATTACTTGTAAAGTTGATGTTGGAGAACGTGGCTTGGATCTGCTCGTCACATGGACTTGCTAATACTCCCTGCTCTCATTGTGAAGCTTTGGAACAGCCCCCCAGTGAAACTATCTGCTCTCAAGAGTAGAGAAGAATCTTGTGCTGGAAGAAGAGGAAGTCAGAAAAGATGGGCAGAAAGGGGGTCAGAGAGACTGGAAGCATGGGAAAGATCCAGCATGCTGGCTGTGAACCGTACGGGCCACACGCAAGGCCCAGGGAGAAGTCTCCAGAAACGGAGGGTGGCCCAGCTCAGTTGGCTGGTGGAAAACTCAGTGAAACCTCCAGTGAGTGATCACAGCTTAGACGTTTATGTGGCTGAAACCCAATGCAATTAAATCAAACACAACTTGGAAAGGATTTTATTTTTAAGACTCACTTAAGTGAGGCTTATTAGTGAGTGTAAATCAAATAATGAAAAAAATACTACATTGGGTGAAAATAGAAGTGGCTTCAGGATGAAAAATAGTGGGTGATCTTTCCAACTTTGCTACTTGCTCTGGCTGCGAGAACATGAGGAAGTCCTCTCTCTGAGTCCACATCTTAAAACAGGAATTACATTATATGCCTAAACACAAGATTGCTGCAACGGTCTAATGCAATAACACATGCGAAAATGCTTGGGAAAATGGCAAATGTTATTTAAAGTTATCATTTTCATTATTACTATTAAAGATACTACCCTATCATTATTAAGCTCCTGTGGCATGATGTTTTTAGACATATCTCAGCTTTTCATTGATTCTTGGGTATCACTTATCCTATCTGGAGAGCAATTTTCTAAATGACACATATTTTCTCTTCTTCCTGGTCACTGACAATGGCATATCCACAGAGAACCATATTTCAAATAACAGCTGACGTGACTGGTGCCTAAAAAAAATAAATGTATCTTAAGGAGAAAAGTACTGTCACATCCAAGGCCAAAATGAAATGCAGAAAACAATCAGAAGAGCTCTCTTAACTCCTACCTGTGAATCTTTTGTAAACACATTAATAAGCTTGTAAAGTTCATTTGCGAGTCTTGTTTCTCAAGTTTAGAACTAGAATTTCAAATTACATACGTCAGTTCAAGAAAATGCAGAGATAAAATCTGCTTCCTTTTCAACAAGTTGACTTTGAGTCTGGGAAGTTGGAGGCAGAAGACGTAAAAGGGAACAAAAACTTGAGGCGCATGGGCGCTGAGGCTCCAGAAACCAGCAGCTGACTAAGAGAGCACCGAGTTCAAGGACAGAACATCGAGTAGAGACTCGACTACAGAGTCTTCCATGCCCCCGGTCATGATGGGCATTTTCTAGAGCACTCTTGTGATTCTTGACTTCACAAATAAGGAGATAGCTTGGAAAGGTCATAACAGTGTTGAGAATTGAAATGATGACAGGAAGACTAAAAGGAGTACTGGGACTCAGTCTAACATGGAGAGAGATGGAAGGTAATGGAAAGTTAATATTATTCATGTGACTAAAGAGCTGTCATCCTGCAAGGTGTGTCTGTGGGTCTTCATGGGAAAATCCAGAAAGAGCCTTTGAAGGTTTTCTTCAAGGTGCTCACCCTTTGTCCAGGGAGGGTGGTTAGTGCTAGGGGGAGACTGAACATTCTGCTATGGAAAGAAAAGGGGAACACATCTAGCCCAGGGAAGGCACTACCTTAGCCAAGTTTTGAAGGATGCATGAGCCAAGGAAGGGCATTCCAGGCAGAGGGAGCAGCATGAAGTCTTGATATGATATGATGTGTTTGTAGAAATAAAATAGCTCTAAAGTATGACAAGGACAAAGTTAAATTGGCATGACTTATTGAGTGTTGATTTGTATGACCTGTGCTATTTGTTTTTGTAAGTTATCTTGGATAATCCTATAATAACCCTTGAGGAGTAGTTTTCTAATCAAGGTTAATATGCAGACCCCGAACTCTCAATGGCTTAGCACAATAAAAGTCTATTTTCTATCTCATAAGGCCCAATGTAGACCAGGCAGCCTACTTATATCTAGTAGCCATGACATTTAAAACCTGCAGCCTCTCAGGACACCAGAGCAGAGGAAAAGAAATACAGGGGATAGTCTGGTTCCTAACTGTTTACAGTCACTTCTGTTCACAGGTTATGGGCCAGAACTTGTCACATAACCCCAACTTCATTGCAAGGGTGGCTGGGAAATGCAGAGACGTACATAACTATTGGGTGAGCACTAGCTGTCCCTGCTCTGGGAAAGTACTTGTCTGAGTTATTTATCACTGCATCACAGTGACCACAAGCCTAGTGGCTTAAAGCAACACACATTGATCATCTCACTTGCAGTGGGTCAGGAGTTCGGGCACAGCTTAGCCGGATACTCTGTTCCAGAGTCTCAGGAGGCTGCAATCAAGGTGCTGGCTGGGGTTGAGATCTCATCTGAGGCTTGACTAAGGGAAGGTCTCTTTCCAAACCCACATGGTTGTTGGCAGCATTCAGTTTCTTGTGGGCTGTCGGACTGAGGCTCTCGGTGTCTTGCTGGCTGTCAACTGGAATCCCCCTTAGTTCCTTGCCACATGGGCCTTCCTAACATGTCAGCTTCTCTCCTCAACGTGAGCAAGGGATCAAGTCTTAGCAAAGCTAATGCTGCAATCTTAGGTAATGCAATCATGGAGGTGACATCCTGTCATCTTTGCCATATTCTGTTGGTTTGAATCATTGTGAGTGGGATGGTAATTGCTGCAAACGGGCAGGGGATTTTTTATGATGGCAGACATTCCAAATGCCTTTAACAATAAGCTTACAAACAGTCTCTGTGGTTATCACTATTTATAGGAAAGTGAAGGAGAAAGGAGTAGAGTCACTTGCCCAGGTCATAGAGCTGACAAGGGGTGGGTCCTCATGGGTTACTCTGGTTGCCCCTAGCCCATCATTGGTGACCAGAGCAGCAGGGTCTGTTTCATTACCCAAACTGGGCTCAAGCTCTAGTAACTTAGTGTACAAAGAACTCTGGGAGCTGTTTTCTTCAGAAGAAACTTGGAGCTTGCCACACAGATGGCCTAATGGACCTTTCTCTAGGGGCCCCAACAATGAGGTACAGAGAAGGAAAGACTGTGACTCAGGCTGGTGGGCACCCAGGAGCCCTACCACAGTGCTACACTTTATGAAAAAATAAATGTGTTATCCTCAGTGCTTACCTAAGCACAGTAGCAACTCACTAGCTCTGTTCTCTGATATTTTTGTCTTCTAAGCAGCATTATTTTCAGTCTTTATTTCCATTTCTCTCTCCCTCTGTTTTGTGACTTACAATGTATTGATACAGATTCCATCTAATAAGGAAGAGAGATGTTTATGTTATTTAATTTTAAATGATTGCAGCTGCAATTGAAAAGCAGCGCATGTCAATGTATCACTTATCATTAAGGATGACAAATGTCCCTGAACACAAAAGGTTTAGGAACTTCCTACATTCACCTCACCAGTGTGTTATTTTATTGACTATGTTTTAGGGTTACATGAGAGAACATGAAGCAATCTGGTCTGCACTAAAAAAAATTTTTTTAAATTAATACAGTACAAACAAAAGAACAGTCATTAGTAGATTCAGGGTAATTTAATATAATTCAGTTCAATTAAATGTCATTGCAGTAAAGAGGGATTAAAGGCTCGACAGCTGCACTCTAAGTAGAGCAATTAATGTGGTTGAAATTCAGGAATCTAAAAACTACTCCATTACATTTCGCTAAATCAAAGGATCTAAAGAGCAGTTGTTGAATCATTGTTGGATTAACAGAGGATTGTTGATGTTACATAACTGAAATCATAGGTCTTAATCCCTGTAATAAAGTCAAGCATTACTTCGTTTGCAGAGCCAAACAAGATCCCAGGGCTGGGAGATTTTCAACCACTTCCCAGATGTCACACTGACACCACTCACAGCAGTCCAAGGAATGTGTGAATAGTGCATCTTGCCAGGGATGTCACAGTTATTAGAGGTCACACCTAGAGGCAGAAAGTGAGTGGACAGCCACCTAACTGTGATTTGAGGGATTCTGGAAAGAGTCTCTTGACCAAAATAATATCTTCTGCCCTCTGTCAAGATGTCAGAAGTCCAGCCACAGGGGTTATAGTTTTCTGGCTCTTAAGGTTTTTTCAAACATTCTCACATTTCTACTGCTAAAGAGACTGGTTAGTTCTTTCTTTAAGGCATAAGACTTGCAGCTCTGATGGCCTTTTTTAAAATACAGTTGTAGAATACAGTTCTAGTAAGGATGTGGTGCCAGTTTAATTCTAAATCTTGCCTCAACTCTCAGAAACCACACAGAGAAAAAGAGATTTTTTTTTAAGTCACAAAATTTGTTTACAGTGAAGCCAGGAGACAGAGAAAACCTTCTAACTGTATTTACACTTGTTGAGGCCAGTAAAACTCTACAGAAAGCCAGAGGAAAGCACCACCAGGCAGAATGGGGCACACAGAGGGGTTAGCAGTAGTGCATCTGAGGGATCTCCAGAGATTTAGCCCCTCAGAAGGTGAACGTCCCGCCCTACAAGGGAACTGCTGCAGGTAGGGATTAGATCAAAGAGATTAGAGGTTAGAAGTTCTGGAAAAGGAAGAGATGCAAAGTATGGAGGCTGCTCAGGTGATCCAGAGTGGACACATCTCAGAAAGCATCAGCAAAACACACTGGAAAAGTAGGGATCGCCTTGGAAGGCAGGTCCTGTCTCCTGATGGCAGTGACTGGTGAAGGAACTAGGGGAGTATAGGGCTGGCTAAAGAAGCCACCTTGAACCAGGGG
This sequence comes from Miniopterus natalensis, assembly GCF_054644295.1. Taxonomy (NCBI): domain Eukaryota; kingdom Metazoa; phylum Chordata; class Mammalia; order Chiroptera; family Miniopteridae; genus Miniopterus; species Miniopterus natalensis. The sequence goes on along the minus strand of NC_142082.1, from coordinate 152,932,668 downwards.
AAGTTCAGGAGGTACAGGAGATGTGACTTCACAATAGTGTCATATTTATATGCCAACAGAAGAGGTAGAGCTCTTGAGTTTCTAAGCCAGGAAAGCTACCCTGGCCCTTACTCTCCCTCTTCTATCTCTCTGCTTCTAACTCTTGCAAAAGCTTTTTAGGACACTAGAGCAATACAAATTTTTTTAAAAGAAATGTGTAATAGTCATCCAAGAAAATATGAGGGAAAGAACAACAAGACATTTCTACATACGAAGAAAGTTTTCATAGAAAGTTGTTACAGAGCAGATAGAACTTATAACTAAACAACCTATCATTAATGTGAAAAAATTTACATGAGTCCCAAATATGAAAGCCGAAATGGATAAACTCAGGGAAGAGAGGAACAGAAAACAGAAGGTGATGGTAGAACTGAGGGAAAAAAGCAAGAAGAAAAGTTACAAAAATTTAAAAAGTTAGTTAGAAAGGGCACTAGAGACATTTGACAGAAGCAAGATCATAGAAAAAGATACAAAGGACAGAAATGGAGCAAAGAAACAAAATAAAAGAGAAATAAAGAGATAGGATTAACAAACAAATCACACTATAGCAGTGAAGAATTGAGCAAAGCATGGCCTTGTGTGCTTAACTGGAACATGAGAAACCTGAAAGAAAGCAAGGATCAAATATTTTAACAAATAATTACAGGAAGTTCAGGGCACAGACCATCAACACTGAGTCACATTTGAGTGAAATTGTTGTCTTTAAAGATAGAGAACAAGTCTTTTTGGCAATCCTTTAAAGACGTATGTAGAAAGAACCCTTGCCTTTCGGGAAGCCGGGCAATAGGAAAAACTCACTTCTAAGGAAGATAAAAGCAGGATGGCATCAGACTTCTGTCCAGAAACACTCTGTACCAAAGGCAGGGGAGAAAGCCTACAGACACTAAAGGAAAGAGAGTCAAGAATCTCATTTCAGCCAAGCTCTGCTCTAAGTAGAAAGGAGACCAATTTTGTGTTACTTTGATGTTACCTTTAGAGAACTGGATTGATCAGAGTTCCTTTTATAATCTCATCAAAGTTCAACACATTGTCTTATTTTGTGTATGTATGAATGCATGCATGTATATATGTGTATATATGGGTTATGACTGTATTACACATGTATGTGTAGGTAGGTAGGTTATCTGTGTAATAAAATATAAACTCAATGAACCAACTATAAGAACTATAACATTATAGTACCTTATGTATACTTATGGCTTCCTCCACTGTGCCATATCTCTGCCTCTCTGTATCAGGGGTAAGAACTATTCTAAATTGTGTGTGTGTGTGTGTGTACATGTGTGTGTTTCTCTATTCCTAAAAAATATAGTTTTATTTGCTTTTAACTTTGTGCAAAAGGTATTTTGCTGTATATGTTCATGTAAGACTTCAAATCTAATACCCCATGGATTATAAGGAGTACAATTATTTCATGTATCATTGTACTGGTCAGACAGAACCCACACCAGTCATTTGACCAGAGGAATTTGACATAAAGCACTGTGACCAGGTATAAAGCTGTTTTCCACTGAAAGGGTACAAAGAGGACTCTAAGGTGTCCTGGAGGTAGGAACTGTGGAAAGAATCTACCATCTCCTATGCCTGAGAAAACAGGAAATGAAGGAACAAACCAGAAAAGGAGCCATGCGGTGCTAGAACCCAGACCTCTGAGGAGGAAACATGGCTCAGCTGATGACGCTGTGGCCCAGGCCTCTGAGGAGGAAACATGGCTCAGCTGATGACGCTGTGGCCCAGGCCTCTGAGGAGGAAACATGGCTCAGCTGATGACGCTGTGGCCCAGGCCTCTGAGGAGGGGGCGGCTGCCTCTGTGAGGCGATGCTGCCCAACTGGCTCTGCAAGTGCTGCTACAGGAATGCATGGCCACTGCTGCCATGAAGAAAGGTTGCTGGCGGAGGGGGGAAGAGGGGTGGTCACAGGACAGAAAACAGGAACCCAGCAGGAAGAGCAAGTCCCTTCTTTCTCCTCTAATGCCCCGTATTAACGTAGCCAAAGGGAAAAACACAAGTGTGAGTTACCTATATCACTAAGCAGATTATAGAAAAGTAAATTTCCAACCAAGGGTCAACATCTTAATAGCTGGCACAACCATTAATAAAAAAAGTATGCCAAGTAAGCTAAGATTTTGAAAATGTTTAAGAAAAATTACACATTAGAATAGATGAAATATGGTACATTGCTGATTGGTTCATATTGTTGGATTTGGCTGTAGATCATTATTTTGAAGGCTATATAATATTGAATTGTGGAAATACACACAATTTATCTATTATGGTGTTGAAATGCTTTGGGATCATTTCCAGGTTTTGCTACTGCAAATAGTATTATGAATATTTTTGTGCATGTCCTCTGACATATTTGTCAAGCTTTTCTCTTGGATATAAATGTTGGCATGGAATTGCTGGCTTGGAATAGAGTTTGTAAATGTTAAACTTTAAAATATGTTACCAAACTATTTTTTTACAGTAGTTGTACCAGTTTATACTGCGACCTGGAATTGACAGAGCCTGTTAGACATTCTCTCCAGGACTTGGTATTATCCAATAGGTTTGGACATGGGAATATTGTTCATATGAACATGTGACCCAATGGAAAAATTACACTTTTCAAGGAAATTACAGGAGGACACACTCCAGCCAAGAAAGAGATAACTGGTGAAATTTTGGCAAAGGACTGTTGGTAAAAATCCAGTTTTATGTATCTGATTGTCTATATGACATCTTCCTTTGGATGTCCGTCTTCCCCATCTTAGTTAATGCCAACTTCATCTTTATAATTGTTAAGTCATAAAAACCTTGGACCCACTTGAATATTTTTTTTCTCACAATTCTTATTCAAATTATCAACAAAACCTTTTGGGTCTACATTCAAAATGTGTCACAAATCCAAATCCAATGGTCGCTGCTACCCTACCACACTGGTGCAAGTCACCATGACTTCCCACTTGATTTATGGGGATAGTCTAACCATTCTCTCTGATTCTGTCTTTGTCTCCCTTCAGTCTCTTTTTCCACCAATTTCAGTGATCCTTGAAATATGTAAACCAGATCATATTACTCCTCTAACACAACCCTGTGACGGATCCCTATCTAACAGAGAGTAAAAGTGAAAATTCTTATAATGTCAAAGTACACTTTCGCAGTCTCTTACAGGGTCCTGTGTGAGCTGGTCCCTCATTAACTTTCAAACTCACCTGCTCCTTCACCCCTTGTTCATCCTGCGCCTACTACATGGCCTCCCTGCTATTTCTCAAAGAATCTAAGTGTTCTGTTGCCTAGGGCCTTTGCGCTGGTTGTTCACTGTGCCTGGAATACTCTTTTCTCAGCTGTCTGAATAACTTGGTTTCTCTTCCAGTCTTTTTTTTTTTTAATTTAATTTAATTTTTAAAAATATTACAGATGTCCCTTTTTAAGTCTTATTTAAATGTCACTTTCTTGATGGGCTTCCATGACTGCCCTGATTAAAACTGCAAACTGCCCAACTCAATGGTATTTCCTATTTACTTTTATTTGTTTTAGTGTTCTCTCAAGCACTTATTACCATCTAATATACAAATATTATATTTCCTCACATATAAGAAAACATCAATTACAAGAAACAATATAATTTTATATACTAATAAGAAATTAATTAAATGAAAATTTGCTGCCAATAAGACTGACCCATTGCTTTCTTACTACTTCAAAAGTATTTTACATTCACGGAAAAAGCAATTTTAGACTTCTCTAGAGATTGGTTTTTATTATATGTCACTATTGTGCAAACCCAAGAGGAAAACTCTAGCAAAATAAATTGCTTAAGATAGTCCTAAAACTCTGTCATATTCAGAGGTCATCTGTCTTGGGTCATGTGACTCAGCACTCGTGACACCATCCACACGGTGCTCTCCACTCACCGTATCTTGTGCCATCGGGAACTTTGGGATCCAGCATTTCTCAAGAGTGCTCTGCTGTCTCCAGGAATTTGTCCCAAACTGCTGACTTCACATGTCTGGCTGCGTGTGAACAGGTGATAACAGCCACATCTTGATTGACACCAGACCAACAGCAACTGCGACAGACAAATCTCTGAAGTGACACACAGACAAATCTCTGAAGTGTAAAAATGTGCAAAATGTGTATGTTTAAGTAAATTCATTATAGTATGTCAGTTACTTGTTTATTGCCCGTCTCCTTGCATGAGAAGGAAAGCTTGAAAGGGGCAGGGTCTTTGTTTTGTTTCCTGTCGCAGTCCCGGGGACTACAGCCCCTGGCGCCGGCTGGTGACTCCTCCTGCCGTCCGAGAGCCTCTGCATGAGAGGAGCGGGTCCCGCGTCCTAGGCTCCGCATGGCTCTGAGACTATGCTGAGTGAATGAATTCTCCCTGCCTCGAGCCACTCTTCCTTTTTAAAACTGTCAACAAATTAGGACTCTGTTCTTTAGCCCTCCGTGGGGTTCCGATCCTGCAGGAGACGCCGTCCGTCCACGCATCCCATAATTTCTAACAAGGGTAGGAAGCAGTGGGTGAGCGTGCCACGCTCTGAAACTGCGCCTTCGGTGGCATTCTACCAGGGAGCGCGCCGTTGCTCACATGAGGGGACCAAAACCTTTCGAAACAGACACTGTCATTTATCAGGCCTGGGAAAGAGGAGACTATTGCTCGGATGGATCATTGGAGATTGTCTGGTATCAGAATAAACCAAACCGAACCGACCTGGAGTGCTGTCCCCTGATTTCATTTGACTGCCGTGCTACCACCTTCTCAAACGGCACCTACTCTACAAAGACGACAGGGAGGCCATTTCTACCCGGATTCCCGCACTTGCTGCCTTTCGCATCTTGATACATTCAGTCAGCATTTATGGAGAGCCCATGGGTGCTTGGTGAGTAAGAAATTATGGAGCAAAGGAAACACAGCACAGATAAGCCAGCGTGCCTAGAGGGAAGATCATTCCAGACGCGTTATCTCAGTGCCCACGTATTGAGGCCAGCTCTTTCTGCAAATGGTACATGGGACCCAACCTAGTACATTAAATAAAGCTTAATTTTTAACTTAAAATGCAAAAACTTCCCTGTTTTAGTGTAATTACACAGTAATTATGCTAACTTAATTTTTATTTTTAACCTGATCAAGCATCTAAAAGATTTATATTTGGGGCAATTGTATTATTGCTTTTAAATTGCTTTGCAGAGTCCCCCTGACATTTAACCGATACATATTCTGTTGATTTCTGTTGTATCAGCAAGCAGTTAGGAGGAGAGGGGGCATCCAAAGGAATAAAAGCAGCTTGCTTGTTGCCCCCTAAGATGTTACCCTCAGCACTTCTTAATAAACAAGAAACCCCGTGGCAGCCCGGCTGCTCATCATGTACGGAGCTCCTTCATACTTTTACCCTCCAGTTCTTTCATCTTCAAGAAGACTGAGGTGCATAAGGAATGGATGATGAAGTCAATGACATGTTCCTGCCCTTCAGGGAAATAGAAATGATCACTTTCTTGAATGTATTCTGTAGCTACTGAGAAAAGGAAACAGGGGACCCAGAAATCAGCAGGTGCTGACCAAATACTTAGAGGGTATGCCCAGCCCAATGCCGAACACTGGAGTGGAGCGTGAAGTGGGGGAGGGAAGAAGGTTTATCTGTCTATCATCTATCTATCTATCTATCTCTATCTATCTATCTATCTATCTATCTATCTATCTATCTATCTATCTATCTATCTATCTATCTATCTATCATCTATCTATCTATCTATCTATCTATCATCATCTATCTATCTCTATCATCTACCTAGTCAGTCTATATCTTGAAGATATATACAAATATATCTTTGTATATACTTTGGTACTCTACCATTGAATTCCAGGCCTCAGTAACATTTTCCAATCCCTACATATCCAATGTGATAAGGATTATATAGCATAGCACACACAATCACATATGTTATGTCTGATTTTAGAGCCAAAACATACAGAACTTTGGAAACTTTTTTTTTTAAAGATTTTGACACTGTTCCTGGTCTCCTAATGGTGTGTTTATAATTTTCACCATTTTAATGTCTTTGTTCCACACTTACTTTTCTTTCTTGATCTTTTCTTTGTTTTAACATCTGAAGAGCAAATATTTAGAATGTATCAGATTACAAAATTTTCTGCCTCCGAAGGTCAAAGTAAGTGTTTAATAAGTTTGACACAGACAGCTGGTCTGTTGTTAATACAAACGAAGTTTTCAAACAGTGGAGTAAGTTGAAGAAAAGAGGTACCAAAGATACGTGAGAAGTAAGAGGGGCAATTGCTGATGGTGAACTCTGAAACTTTGCCCAAAATAGTATGAATAGCCTTTGTCATGGCATGGTGTCTCCTAGATACACCTGTTTTCAAAGACAAGAGTAAATGAAACAGGAATTAGAGGCCCATTTAAAGTTTTGCAGAGTAACAAGAAATGCAGGGTGGAGCAAAAGTAAGTTTATGGTTGTAAGTATGCAAAATAGTTTATTCTTCTGTTATTATTTATTGCATTATTTTCCATACAAACAACTGCAAACCTACTTTTGCTCCACCCTGTATGTGCCAGTAAAAATACTTCATTAAGATTCTGGGGACAAAAAAGCTGCCTTCCTCTGCCCTGGGTTGGTGACAGAATGTGAAAGTAGCCCCTGAAGGTTGTTGTGAAGACGGTCCCTTTGCTACTTGACCACAGTGTGCGCGGTCACAGGGTAGAATCCGGCCATGGCCAACTCATATTCTTATTTAGTAACTTCTGCACATTCTTTCTTAATAAATGAAGCTCTGTGTCTGGTAATGTTTTATCATTTGTACATACAACAAAAAAGAGAAAATTAAGTAAAAGTACATTCACTCCAACATTTTCCCTCGTGATTCGATTTTTTTGTTGTTGCTTAATAAGCAAATATTTGAAACCTAGCATTTAAAATTTGCTGGGAGAGTGTCACTGAGTTACATACTTTTTCTTGGGATCACACTTACACTCCTATGAAGACGTGCAGTAGGAAAACAGAACCATTATAAAGAACTGCCCTTTTCTAGTATTTTCTCATTTACTCAGCTATTAAGATATACAAGGTTGTATGGAGTCTAATTGAAAACACAATCCATTATTCTAATTTATTGGTTCTCTGCAAGGCAGAATATAATTAATGGTGTCACCAAATAACTATCACAAAATGAGAGCTCAATAAAAGACTTAGGGAGTCAAAAGCCTGGTTATTATTTTATATGGCCAGTCCTGTTCTTATATTTAAACCTATAGCCTATTTTAAACCCAGACATTTATGAAAATTAGATTTCAAGTTGAACATAAACATTTGATGCTGAAAATAGAACCCAAGGGCAGAACACATGTCCAGACTTACAAATACTCTTGGGTGATTTTGAGGTTCAGCTTTGCAGTAGTAAAAGTCCTCCAAGCACATTAAACTATCTACAGAGGCACTGTCTTGCTCTGCCTTTATAAACATTTGCAGTCATCAAATCCATCACCTGTGATCATAGAGCTGACCCACTTAGCAAAGAACAAACACATCTATTACTACAAATGAGCACATTAACAAGTATTAATCGAGCTAATGTCTACATATGTTTTTAAAAAAATCACCATAGTTCCAAACAGGGCTCTAAGGCCATATAAATAGAACCTATTAATTCAATCCTTGCCCTCTCACTTGTGGAAAGTGTTTTTTTAAAATATATTTTTATTGACTTTAGAGGGAGGGAGAGGGAGGGAGAGAGAGGGATAGAAACATCAGTGATGAGAGTCATTGATCAACTGCCCCCTGCATGCCCCCGACTTGGGATTGAGCCCAAACCCAGGCATGTGCCCTGACTGGGAATCGAACCTCCATCTCCTGGATCCTAGGTCGATGCTCAACTACTGAGCCACACCGCACAGGCTGTAGAAAGTTTTGTATGTTGAAAATGGAGGTAACGTAATAAAAAAAAAAAAAAGCAGCAGGAGTGGGGGAGAAGGATAGTCCCTGAGATCGAACGCCTAATAGATATAAAGCTGAGTCTAAGCTATTGAGTTCATGCCACAGCCAATTTTAAGCACAATAGTTTAAAAATATACAAGTTACACCATTCTAGGAAAATTCAGTTCTCATCTGCTCTTCATAGCCAGCCTCTCCCAGAGTCTTAGGAAGAGGAGGAACCTTGAAGATGATCTATTTCTTTCTCAAATCTGATGCTGACTTGTCGTCTCCCACGCTCCTGTGCCGACAATACCTATCCCTTTATTAACAGCTCAGGGTCTGCATGTCTATTTTTGTTTCAAAGTGTAGGAGAGGTTACCTGACCCTAATTAAGAAGAAGCTGACAACTTCAAGCAATGTCAGCTATCATTCAGCCTTTCTCAAATAAGTACAATGAAAGATAACACCCCTATCTCACTTATCAAAATGAAAATCACGGCGGTCATACAGAGAATGTACAACTGGTTATTTGTTTTCTGTTCAATTTCTTTTTCTAAGGATCTATACCACACATCCTTCTTTCCAAAGAAAATAACTTGACCTATTATAGTTGTAATATGGATGCCTCTGTATTTCTCACAGATTTTCATATCTCCACGAATTACTGAAGAACATGTTGAAACTTTCAGAATTTCATAAGGTGTCCTAAACAACGCCACAGCCCCTTAACACTGAATAGGAGACCTTAAAGGAGGTGATTTCTGCCCGGCCGGGCGTGGCTCAGTGGTTGAGCATTAACCTAGGATCCAGGAGATCGCAGTTAGATTCCTGGTCAGGGCACATGCCCGGGTTGCAGGCTCGATCCCCAGTCGGGGGGCGTGCAGGAGGCAGCCGATCAACGACTCTCTCGTCATTGATGTTTCTCTCTCTCTCTTCTTCTCCTTTCCTCTCTCTGAAATCAATAAAGATATATTTTTAAAAAAAATAGATGATTTCTAAAAGAAAATAACCAGCAACGATAGAGGCAGAAGCATACCAGAAAGCATGTGGACTTCAGCTTGCAACAGACTTACCTCCCAGGAAGTGGAGGGCTCAGAACAACAAGGCTGTTTGCCTGAGATTTGCTTCTAGGAAGCAGAGTCTCCCAGGCTGACTGAAGCACCAGCCCCTGGGACGATTCCTGCACCCCGGGGATTGTGACGTTTGCAGATTGTGGGACCTGTCTCCTCAGTCCCCACCCCCACTTCTCCCTCCCTGAGTCGGAGCATTAACCTTGGAGCCCCCGCTCCAATGCGCCGGAGCAGGCCCATCCTGAACTCTGCGAGCCTGGTTTCCTGTGAATACACTGAGATGCAGCAGCGGCGGATGAACCGTGGATTCATTCTTCACCACACACGAGTTGCGTGGTTTGTATAAATTCCATAACTTCCCTGAGCTTCTATAAAGGGGAATAATAATGCTTAGTTTACAAATGGATGTAAGAGATTAAGTAGCTATGAGACAACATCTAACAAAGCTCTTGTTTTATGGTTGGTCTTCAATAAATTCCAGGTGCCCTTAAGTTGTCAGAGAGACCAGTCTCTGCCATCAGTCATTTACCCCAGGCACAAGAGAATGGTTCTGCCCTGGTCTCTAAGCTTGGCGTGCATAACAAATTGCTCCTCCGAACTCCGCAAAGGAGAAAATGCTCCTGCCTTGTCTCATCTCAAATTGGATTTCGGAACAGGCCATAATAATTCATCTGCGTCCACCCGCCTGGGAGCAGAGTGCCAGTTTGTTTCCTGTATCAGTTAGCATTGTTGATTGCAAGCAGAAGAAGCCATCTTTGGCTAATTTAAGTAGAAAAGGAATTTACTAGAAAGACCTGAGATTTATTCAAGGAATTAAAAGGCAGGTGGGAAACTAAGCTTGGGAAATGTCAGGGAGTAAGAGAACTGGGCAGCAGGCGCCAGCGTTGAAATCGCACCAAGTACGCGCCTGGCGGCACCCCTGCCCCCGCTGCCATCGGGCATCATTGCCACAGGGAGCTTGCTGCTGCCCAGCACACCATATGCCCGTCTAGAGTCTGCTGCTTGATCCCTGCTGCTGCTGCCAAGAATAATTTCTCATGAGTCTTGGATTTTGGAGACATTCCCTTGAGATTCAGATTTCTTGGTTGTCAAAATGGCAAATGTCAACTCCATCCCCTCAGTGGCTTTCACAGTAAAAATCAGCCAAGTTTTGAAATACCTCCTTGAAAAGAAGCCTCCTTGGAGAATGAGAAAACTGCAGTCACTGCTGTCCCCTCTAGAGAGGAAAGTCGCCTATTTAAACAATCAGTTCCATCAGATTTCTCCAACTACCACTTCCACTCCCATGCACGACCCCAAGTTCAGACAGGCTGGACTTGAACGAGTCACCATTTTACCTGAATACACTGCTTCTCAAATTTGGAGAGGTGGCAGAGCACGTGAAGGTCAAATCTCCGAATAGATAAAGTGCTTCAGGGTCGGCACACTGCACACTTGGCTCAGAACCACACTTCAGGGTCTCAATAGTGCTTAGTGAAGAGACTCGGTAAGTATTTCTTGAATGACATACTGAATTTAAAATACAACACTTCATTTTGCATAAGGGGCTATTGTACAATCACACACCACAGACCAACATTTCCATTAATGACGGAGCACATATAAGACGGGGGTGCCATATGATGATAACGGAGCTGAGCCATCATAACGATATTACTCACGTGTTTGCGGGGATACTGGTGTAAATAAAGCTACTGCGCTGTCAGTTGTATAAAAGTGTGGCACTTTTATACGATTATGTACAGTGCATAATACTTAATAATGATAATGACTATGTTAGTGGTTTATGTAGTTACTATGCTATATCATTTATCATTATTTCAGAGTGCACTCTTTCTACTTATAGAAAAAGTTTGCTGTAAAGCAGTATGTCACTTGATGTCGGCAGCAGCCTTAGACTTCTCGTGTTCACTATGTCTCTTGATTGCATCGTTTCTCTTGTGCTTGATTTAATCTCATGTTGTTCGTACGGTAACACAATGCACAAGCTTGTAGCCCAGGAGCAATAGGCTAGACATTTGCCCAGGTGTGTAGCGGGCTAGGCCATGTCGGTTTGTGTAAGTGCACTCTGTGATGTTAGCACAATGATAAAATCACCTTTAACAATGCATTTCTCAGAATGTATCTCTGTTGTTAAATGAGGCATGACTTTACAATTATAAAAGGTACTTTAAACAAGTACAATTCAGAGTAGATATTCAAAATTCAATTTTAATTTTATCTTCCAATGTCCCTTTAGACAAGTATTTATCACTTTTCATTGGATAAAATCTCTGGCAGGCTCATTGACTATCCTGGTCACTCTTAAGTAGCAGTAAATCACTTTAAACTTTAAGTTGCAAAGAATGATCTTGATTCAGAAATTAGAACTTCTGCTCCAAAATATTAATCAGTACTTCAGACTTAATTTAAAGGCAAGACATCCCATCCCACCTTGGCCTGCCACGCAGCAGCCAAACAAAGGATACCCACTGGTGAGGAGAAAGGCCTGGATGAATCATGAAAGAGTGGCAGGGAAAGAGTGCCACTTTGCTTGCGGCTGGGTGAGGATACTCAGTATTCTGGGTAGAAAGCCTGGGTAGAAAAATGAAGCTCATACTCTTTTCAGGAATGGGCACACCTGAGAATGTGTGAGTGCTCTGTTCACTGAATTGCTTCTGCTTTCAGAAATGATGTACTGCCTCTTAATGATGACGGGTTTTAAGGTTAACCACAGCCCAATTAAAAGGCTGGCCAACTGGGGAGTGGCCTGGGGCACCAACCAATAAGCAGTCTAAAACCTGCTTCTTTCTTCACTTTGAAAATATGCTGCTAATTAACTCTGATTTTCAAACACAACTCCTTATTTAGCTACTGAAATAAAAGTTGTCCCTGCTCCTACCGGCGCAGACAATGCCCTCAAGTAGAAATAAACACATCTTGCTGGCATATGTCAATATTAAAAATACAGGGGGAAAAATGACTAAAAATAAGCAAAAGGAAAACAATTTCCTAAGTTGGTTTCCACTAGCTTTCTGGTCTCTATTGCAGAGAGTCTTGAATTTCTCATATGATTCCAGGAAGGTTGGTACAAAAACTCCAGACATAACTAAGTCTATAGAAATAACAGAGGAACACTGGTACTGAATTAGATGCTTATTCCATCATGTTTCCTGAAAATGTATTTTTGTAAATACGAAATATTTCTACTGATCTATTAGCTGTGATGATTGATAATTGCTGTTAAAAACAAAACAAAACAAAACAAAACAAAACAAAACAAAACAAAAAAACTTCTCCAGTTCAAAGACTAAGAGTCAACAATAAGAATCACTACAACATAAAATCCAACAGAGAGAAATGGAGAGTATTTTCTCATCCGCTCCCAGGAAAACAAGCTCCTTGCAAGAACTCCTAAAGTGCCCTGGGCCATGTGTGGTTCAGAGGCTGAGGTGGGTGATCCCGCTGATCAATCTTCCTCAGCAAGACTCATCCTGACTCATATTTTTTACCTTTGCTACCAAAACAGAATAATGTTGTGAATAAGTATCTGGTCTGTAACTGTATGAAAGATGTACAGATGATACACAGTTAATACAGCAAACAATTAAAATGATGAACCATCAAAATAATGCCAATTCCTTATTTTTTGATAGGTTGATACCTAGTAAGTTTAAAACAGTAGTTAGGCACCAACCAGTTCATAAACTCGACCACACTACTGCAGATCTGATACATGCACTACAGTCTCCAAGTTTCTCTGGCAGCCCCGCCACTGCGCTTCAATGTCAGTCACCATGTAAAAGCCTCCTGCTGTCCCCCTCTGGTCCTCAGTGAGTGGGCCATTAGCGGCTGATGGCAATGAGCATTCCAGTTCTGCACAACTGTCCTATTCTGGGGTGTCATAAAGAGAGGAGGAAAATAAAGAAAGTCAACCGACAATTCTTACATTAGAGAATAACTGGTGATGGGATCAAATTGCAGTAAAAATATCTTAGGCAGTAAGATACAAAAATACAGCCTACTGCAAACCCCAGGCAACAGTGCTCCTTCAAACGACATGTTTTTGTGTTCTGTCTTAATACTTAACTCTGAAGGTAAGCAAAGGAAATTTAAGACGTTACAAGACTCTGGTTGGTATAGCTCCTCACTCTCTCCTTTTCTTTCCACTGTTTCATTGGCTATGGGTGCTTCCTCAAATCCAGATGTTGGAAACGACTTTTACCTTTCTTATCCCCCTTCTCCTCTGGAAGTCTTGCACTACCTGCAGTTTCAGCATCGCTCCTACACTAAGAACATAAAAAATCGGTACTTTTAGGTCAAACCTTCTTCTAAGCCTACTGAATTTTCCATTCGGATAATTGGATAATTTACCTCCAGTTCAGCAGATCTAAACCCATGTTTAATATTTCACTATAAAATCTGAAAATACCAGTCAAGATGGCAGATAGGTAAATTTTCCTTCTCCCACGACCACATCAAAATTGCAACTCAACCACAGAACAGCCATCATTCAGAACCAACTGAAATCTGGCTGAATGGAAGTCCTGCAACTAGGGAATTAAAGAGGAAGGCACATCAAGACTGATAGGAGGGGTGGAGAGGCAGAACGGACTGGTCCCACACCCACGTGTGGTGGATAAAAATTGGGAGGCATATCTTGGCTGTGGAGATCCCTCCTGAGGAGAAAAGGGTCCCAGCCCCACACTTGGCCCCCTAGCTTAGGGTTCCAGTGCCAGGAAGAAAAGCCCCCATAACTCCTGACTGTCAAAATCAGAGATTAAGTGTGAGGGAGATGAAGGGCTGCTAGAGTCCCAGGCAGTTCCTCTTAAAGGGCCTGCAGCATAGACTTACTCAAACTCACTTCCTTCAAGCTCTAGCACTGGGCAGCAGCTGGAAAGGCACCAGAGACATACAGAGAGGAACTGGATTGTCTGGCATCAGGGAAAAAGCTGGGGGACAGCTCTTTCCCAGACAGAAGTGCTGGCAGACGTCATTGTTCCTTTTCTGAGACCTCTCCCCACAGAGATGGCAGGCAGGTGCCATATCTGAGACTCCATCAACTTGGCTCATACCGTTTGCCCTGCCATGGTGATTCCCTAAGGCCATGCCTGACCCAACTTTCTTGCCCACTCAAGCTGTTTCCAGAGGCTTTTCCATACAAATGACCAATCTTGGCTCATGCTTCAGATTTTCCTAAAATCTCTGAAACAAGCAGCATCTAGCCTTGGTGTCCCTTGTACTCCTCACTAAGTGGCACCAGGCCTGGTCTTGGTTCACAGATTGGACTCACTTGGGAACCACCACGCCCAGCACAAGTTGCAGCCATCTGCTGATCACTCTGTAGCTCATGCAGGCAGGCCCAGATCAGAACACAAGCAGCAGCTGTCCTTGACCTGTACATCCTGGGAGGCCCCAGAGCCAGCACGCCTAGTGGACAGCTTTAGACCACGTCGAAGCACTATCGCCCAACCACGTCCACAAGTTATACACTCAAGGGGCAAACTCAGAAGGCACCAGCACCCTGCTGAAGTAAGTACTGCTCTGTGAGCCCCTGCACAGCTGATCCTCCACAGTGGTTGGAGGTCGGTGGTTGCAGCCAGTCCTTGCAGCTGATCAGCCTGTGGGTAAATACCTCCCAATGACACGCCAAGAGCAATCAAGGCTCAACTACGATGGGAAGGAGTACACAGCCCATACTGAGGGGCTCACCTCGAGTACCCAGCTTGGGTGATTGGTGAGGCTGTGCCACTGGACCCTTCAGGACATCTACTACATTAGGCCTCTCTACCAAGCCTGGGAGACACAGCAGCTCTACCTGATACACAGAAACGAACACAGGGAGGGTGACAAAATGGGAAGGCAAAGAAGCATGTGCAAAATGGAAGAACAGAACAAAACTCCAGAAAAAGAACTCAACAAAATGGAGACAAGCCATCTACTAAATGCAGAACACTGGTTATAAGGATGCTCAATGAACTTGGTGAGAACTCCACAGCACCAGAATTACAGGCACATGTTCTAAAATATACCACCCTGAACTCAGAATGTTCTTGCCCCTATGGATGTCTGGATTAGGCTTTCTAGCCCTGTGTTCTCTCCTAGAGGGACCAGCTTTGTCCCATGGGATTGGGTACAGGTGCAGCTATGTCTGACCCTTTCCTTGAATTCCCTGCAATTGTTTTTCCCTACGCATTCCATCTTGGCAAGAATTTTCCTTCAGTAATTTGCTATCTGAAACCGGGGGTAAGATTTTCTCAGAATGATCCTTTGCAGACACCCAGGGCCCTTGGGAAAGAAAAGGAAGAGAAGAGTTACATTCTGATTCATCAGGCTGCTGTCATAATGGAATGGGGGAACTAAGAAAACACTGCCTGTACGAGTGATGCGACCCTGGCCCGTTCGTGCCTTGAAGAAGTCACTGTCAATGTTGAGCACGACTTGCTGGAGGATGTGGAAGGAAAGAGTTGTTCCACGAGGTTAAACAGCAAAGAGCCCATTTTTCCATTTTGCTTATGAAAGGTATGAGGACATCAGCTGAACCTTCTGGAAGTTAACAGCTGGGCTATCATTTTATAGTGTCTCATTAACTAGAGTCTTGGCTAGAGAGTCATATTATTGAAAGAGAGAGGGAGAGAGAAAAAAGTGAAAAAGAGGGAGGAAGGGGGAAAATAGTTTTTTGAAACTTCAAGAATGATTACAAAAAAGTTTAAGTACATCATACCCATTGAGCAGAGTTATACGAATCTTCAACTTAAAATATGTACATGTAAATACCTTTTACATAGAATAATGTAAGTGACATGTCTGTTTTTTTAAATGAAAAGAACAAATAAGAATTACAAGGGTGGGTGGGTGGAGGGGGAGAGAGTAACCAAAGAATGTATATGCATATATGCACAACCCAAGGACACGGACAATGGTGGGGAGAGGGACTGGGAAGGGGGATGGGACGGGGCGGAACAGGTTATTGGGGAGAAAAAGGGACATTTGTAATATTTTAAACAAAAATAAAATTAAAAAAAAAAAAAAGAATTACAGTGTTAGATTTGCCCAGTCCCCAGGATGTATGGCAACACATACCTACTAGACACAATGCAGGAGGGCAGGTACAATGCTCTAGCCCCAGCGGCCCCTCTCCTGACCTGCTGACTGCACTGTCCCCACCCTCTGTTGGCCCCACTTGCTTTGGTCAATACCCCTAACCAGGTCTGCCTGATCCTCGGTTATTGCCAATCAGTCTCCACTACTCATTTTCTCCAGGCTCTTTCCAGCTATAAAGCCATTTTGTTCCTTACCTAGTTCACCCTCTTTTCAGGTCCATGTCCTGCAAAGTCTCAGAGCTCATATCTTTTAGTTTTCCCTATGCCCCCAAACAGGGGTTCTCTCCACTGTATTGTCTGTTTAAAGCTCACATGTGGATGAGAAATGTTTACTCCCTACATCCCTATATTTCAATCAGAGATTAAAACAGAACCTCTTGGAGTGAAAGTACTTTGTGCACCTAAGGACTAACATGTACTGACATTTGTTGTGTCCCAGGGGAGGGACCACGTGTAAAAAGCCAGAGCAGAGCCTGGCTCACAGTGAGCACTCAAGGTTCTGCTGCCATGGCTGGTACTATTATTGCTGCCCAGACCCTGCGTGAAAGTGTCTGTTCCGTGTAGCATCACTTGTCAAGGAGTTGAAAAGGAGAGGGGGTGAATGGGCAAAGAACTGCCCCTTGTGGTTGAGTGGAATCCTCAGGCCCTCTGTGTGTCCAAGCAAATTTTTAAAATGTTTTTATTACTAATATTGACTCTGATGAGGAGGATTAACGAAATCCTAAATAAGTGAGTACTTGGGACTGCTACATTTCATTATTTTTTTCAACCCAAACATTTATCTTACAAGTACTTCTGATATTTATTAAGGTTCACACATATGTGCAGTTAGCTGAGAGTTTTCAAAATGTGTTTCTATGGCAGTTGGTCATCAAACTGTTTCCAAGAAGTTTCCCTGAATTAAAGGCTCTAGTCACAGGCCTTGGAATCTCCTCTGGACACCCCAGGATTCTCTGACTTTTCACTCAAAATCCAGGTGGAATGTGGTAAAATATCATTCCCCAAATGTCCCTTTCATTTTCTCCCTTAAAATGCCCTAACAGAAACCATTAAAAATAGATTCAGTACCTTTGATTTAGTATCTTTATTCCCTATATCCCAAGGAATTAAATCTTGTAGTTTCTAGGTAATATTATTACTCTGGTAGGACATTTTCGTAAAGAAAATACAGCATATGAAATGGCCAGATTGATGCCACCCTTTGTTCATGGAGAATGTTAGTGTTGCTTTTGTGATCTGGTATTTAACAACCCCACCCCAAACTATAAAAACACTCCCTTTTATTACCAAATATTTTGAACCAGAGACATCTATGCCCCCTGGCACCCTCACCCCACCTCTCTGCCTCTCCTCCTCTCAGGGTGGCGTTCTGTCTGACCCCTTACCCTCTGCCCACAGCCCACAGCCCAGTCTCAGGGAAGGAGCAAGGCTGAGGCCAGGGGCAAGACAGCCTGTGTACAGTGCACCCCGCAGCGAATGCAAGAGTAAGTCCCCTCCCCTGACAGCATCCACAGGGCCACATGAGTGTACCTGGCCCGCAGGTTTATTATCATTAAGGCTAGGGTTTGAGTCATCAGGCGACGAAGTTTGTGCTCAATGCACCACAGGTTCTCTATTAGATCAAGGCCTGCTAGTCACAGGGTGACAGCCACCTCACCCCACCCACCCCAGCACCATCGCTTACCCTTCTGGTCTGGGTGTTTTACTGTGTTGTATTGTTTAGAATGGTCCAGCTTTTGCACAATAAGCCCTGTGTTGACATAGCTACAGGAGGCCGACATTCTAATCTCGGCCCTGCCATTTAATGTTTACATTTTCTGGACATGAGCTGAAGATCACAGAGGCTGACAGGGACGACGCCTGAGAGTAGCTCAGTTGAATGAGAGCGGACCTGCTTAAAGTCCTCTGAAGGTCTCCAGCTCACCCAGTGTACAGCCAGAGTCTCTACAGTCACCTTCAGGGACCTGCATGATCTAGCCTCTGGGATCCGGCTGACTGGCTACCATCCGCTTCACTTGCTCTGCCTCCGCCTCGCAGCACTTTCCTGAAATGCAGGGCCTTTGCACATGCTCTTCGCTTTGTCTGGAAAGCTGTTCTCCCAGATTGCCACGTGGCCTGCTCCCTCATGGCCTTTGTGTATTTACTCAAATGTACTTTTCACTGAGGCCTTCCCTGACCACCCTAATTTATAACTGCACCTTCTGCCTCCAGCACTCCCCATTCCCTCCCCTGCTTTATGTTTCTCTGTAGCGTTCATTTTTGTATCTCTGTTTGTCTGTCTGTCTGTCTGGGTGTATATGTGTATTAATCAGTGGGGCCTCCTCTAGTAAATAAAAGCCCCGTAAAGTCAGGATTTTGTTCATTGCTGCATTCTCAGGTTACCTGACACTTAGGGTACCTTTTATAAATATTAGTTGGATAAACAGATGAATAAATGAATTATGGTGAATCTTGGCTTTTATTAGGTATCAGCAATATGGTTTCCCTATTTTTAGTTTTCCTGGACAGGGGGATTCATCAAGGATAGCTTTTACTATTAAACAAAACAAGCTTGTTTACCAGTAAGAACAAGTGTTCTATACATAAGAAATAGGAAAATAACACTTGAAGTAACATTTTAGAAAACACTGAAGTCAGGCCGTGACGGAATGGAGCCACACTGAGCTCTAACACATGGTTCCTCAACTTCGGCCATATTGATATTTGGGGGCTGGGTCAGTCTTTGCTGTCCTGTGATTTAGGATGTTTGCCAGCATCCCTGACCTCTACACACTAGACTCTAGCAGCACCCCCAAGCTGTGACAACCAAAAGTGTCCCCAAACATCGCCAAATGTTTCCTGGGGGACAAAATCCCCTTAATTGAGAACCACTGCTCTAATAGGACTTCAGTTCAATAAAACGGATTGTAACTGATGTTAAAGGATACCTCCCATAAGTGCATGCCATTCTGTTTACGGTTAGTGAAGTCATGGTACCCAATTTACGGACACATTAAACACTCAACAGGACAAGGGAGTCATGACATTCAGTATCTAGGTAACACATGGTGAAATACATAATGCACTAGCTTCACTTTTTAGAAATCTCTCTCTTTTTTTTTTGTTTTTAAATAATTCAAAGAGAAAATAACCTATAGCTTTCAATTACTTGAGAGAAGAAAGGTAAAGGAAAAACAGCAACAGGGAAACTCACTCCATATAAAAAGTATTTCTTTCTTATGCACTGATGTGCTGGAGCCCACCCATGCTCATTCGGTCTGTGCTTGCTCTTGATTTATTTCCATGACTTCTTTACGGCTCCAAATACATTTTTAAAACATAAATATCTTCATGTCACAGAACCAGATGCTTAGAGGTTTGCGGAAAGCACTCTCTTCACACCAAGGATTTAAATGATGAGTGCAATCTTCAGCATCACGGCGCCAGCCCCCACTAGCTCACGAAATGGCCCATTTTCTGTCCTATTATTCTCTAACGTCCAGGCACAGCCCAAGTTGCTGATTCCAAAGTGGAGGAAACTGAAATGTGTAATTTCCCTGCAGAGTCACCCTTGTGGATGAAAAGAGGTTGGCGACGCCTGCAGGGAATCCAGGCGATTTCTATTATAGTGCATCATTTCCCACTGGCTTTGACCTGCAAGAAAACTGTGGTTTTTCAGCTCTCTCTTCTCACTAGAAATGAAGTTCGTAATAAAAATTTCTTATTACCATAGAATCTCAGAGCATTTGCCTAGCTCAGCTCAACACTCAAGGCAGTTGTGCTTTTAACAATATCACAGGCGTGGTTATCCAGTCGATGCATAAATATCTCCATGTCCGGAGGCACCTTGCTCCTTAGGAAGCCTGTCTCACTGGCAGAGAGATTTAATTACTAGACTACCTTTAAGCCAAAATTTGCTGCTTGGTCTAGAGCAACACATAGTGTATTTCTCTCACCATGTGGAAGGTCTTCAAATGTTTGAAATGCATTATCACTTCCTCTTATTTTTCTTTTTATCTAAAAAACAAATATTATATTGAATGTAATATCTACGAGGATTTTCTTTAAATATTTTTGTTTGATTTGCAGTAAAGAATTTCTCCCTAGCAATTTTTGATTTTAATAGCATGATCACTATAAACGTGTTAACTCGGATTAAAGACAAAGGCTAATGGTTGCTGTCAATTGAACCATGGATTCTATTTACAAATTAGTAATATACTTTAATGTTCTTTATTATTTTTATTATAAAAAATACAACTGAACATGCCAGCCGGTGTGGCTCAGCGGTTGAGGATCGACCTAGGATCCAGGAGATCAAGGTTCAGTTCCCGGTCAGGGCACATGCCCGGGTTGTGGGCTCGATCCCCAGTAGGGGGCGTGCAGGAGGCAGCCGATCAATGACTCTCTCATCATTGATGTTTCTGTCTCTCTCTTTCTCTCCCTTCCTCTCTCTCAATAAAAAACATAGTTTAAAAAAATACCACTGAACAGATGCATTAGGTAAACAAATCAAGTCCATCTACTTTCACATAAAGCAAGCAAATGAGAAAATGTTCTCTTGAAAGTGACTAGCTGTTCCTCAGCGCTCCCTAATCGCTCACCGTATCCCCCCAGTTTCAGCTGCAGTGTCCCGCTCACCAGAGCCAAAGCTCCTGTGCAAGGCAGCTTCCTGGAGAATCTGCACAGCTCTCAGCGTTCCCAAAGAAAATGTCACCCTTCCACGCACCACCTGCGGTGCACTGAATTTTAAGGATCAATATTTTTCTTTCAAAAAGTGCATTTCTAAATGCTGTCAGAATTCTGCAGAGAGCTATACTCAGATTGAAATGATGCTTTAACATGATGTTTGATTTATATCAAGAAAACAAAAAAAGTGAAATAGTTCCATCACTGTTCTTCTGGATATTAGAATGCCTCCCTCTACTGAGTTACTAGTATGGAACGAAGGGTCAGTCCCATTAATGGTAATAGAATTATCTGCTAATGCACAGCCTTTCATCTACTCCTATTTTTAAAATTGATAGTTTTTGTTAGGGATGTAGAACAATGGCCTTATATGAGATGTAGAAGAACAGATTCCAATTTGAGCTTCACTGATGAAGTGTTGTAATTAGCAAGCTGGTCAGTCATTAATTAGGACAATATTTATAGGATTTTATTTTTCTTTTTGAGGAAGAGAGTCAATGCCACTTAAGTTTTGAAATTTGTTAATACTTAAAGAGCCAGTCTCTTCCAACTACCTAAAAAGGTAATGGGCATGAGATAAATACCCAGGAGTTACCATTTGAGAAGGCAGGGATAGACCTAGAGGGTATTATGCTAAGTGAAATAAGCCAATCAGAGAAAGAAGAATACCATAGGATTTCACTTACGTGTGGAATCTAAAGAACATGATAAACAAACAGAACAGAAACATACTCATAGATAACAGAGAGGAGACTGATGGCTGCCAGCAATTTGGAGACTGGGGGGCTGGGTGAAAAAGGTGAAGGGATTAAGAAGTTCAAACGAGTAGTTACATAATAGATGTGATGATATAAAGTACAGCATGGGGGATATAGTCAATAATATTGTGGTGACTGTGTACAGTGCCAGGTGGGTGCTTGGGATAATTTATAAAGGGGGAGCACTTTGTAGGGCATATGATAGTCTGACCACTAAGCTGTACACATGAAACTGGTACAAATAATATTGAATGTAAACTATGAAAAGAAGTTAATGAGCAATGATAATCTTTCCAAGCTTGCCATTTTAGAATGTAAGTTTGACTGGCAGGTGACAAGAAACAAATTTATATACACAGATATATAGTAGGTGGCAAGGGAAGAATTGAGGGAACTTCAGAAGTATATGAACACAAAGATAAGAGAAAGAATATTGTTGGCAAGATAAATAGAGCAGTGAGCAGACTGTTTTGGGGTTTGCTTGTGTGCTTGTTATTGAGGTAAAAGAAGGCTAAACCAGTCATTCTCTTGAATTCTCTTCTGGTTTTTGTTAATGTGTTAATTTTGTTAACTTTGTTAGTTTATTAATATGCCTAACTCCTAATTTATATATGTTGCTAATAGGCCAGCAAACAAAAATATACAACAATTTAAAATGCAAATTAAACAAACTTCTTGGCAGGCCAATATTAAATCCAAAATATAAGTTTATGTTCTTGAAAATGAGAGAGCTTCAAATTTACCAGAAAATAAAAACCCTTGCGTGTGTTTCAAGTTGGAAAAATAATTAAAATAGAATTTTACTTCAGGGCACGCAGTCTACTGGGCAATGAGAATGATGTTATGTCTTTGCATTAAACCTAAAATTTTTCTTTCCATTATTTATAAGTATTCATTATTTGCCAAGAGTATATGTGGTTCTGCCCAGATCATAAAAAAATAAGGTCCTTTTCCAAATAGTGTTGCTTTAAATAAACTGCAGTAAGAGCATTTTATAGAGCGTCTGCTACACAAGAGCATTTTATCAATTATAAAGTAGGGTAGATGTGGTTATATAATGCATATTGAGTAAGGAAAGAAACATCTGTAAATGTCATCTGTAGAAAGCTAGTGTCTACCCTGAGCCCATGTCTAGATTTAGATAAAGTTTCTGCATCACTGTAGAGGGTCATTTCCTCACGGTGGATTTATAAAAGCTTGTATAAATGATGCAAAGAGAAGTCCAGTACTCAATAAATCATCAATATTGCTTCCTGCAGCCTGGGGAGTTTTCCTTAGAGATGTGATTATAAGAACTGAGCAGATTTTACTAAGCTGAACTCAGAGAGCTGGAAAAATCATGCTCCCAAGGTACAGTGTGGCTGTCAACATTTTGAACTTCCTGCCAAGCTCAGTGAATTTTATTTCTGGTGCATTATTTGGGTTACTGCCATTTATTTGATAGATAGACCTGATCAGCATTATCTGATTGCAACAGAACAGGTTCTCCTCATCTCCCTTGCCAGTGTCAACTAAGAAACCCAACTGCTGTGTAAGTCTGAGCTTCCAGACAATTCTTTATTCCAGCCTAATTCATTTCTTCATCTTCCTGAAATTATTTTTTAAAAGAGAATAACAACAAAAATATATGAGATTAAAAAAAAATTAACAGTATCATCTCCACTGATGGAGAGGTAGAGAAGGAAAAGAACTAACATTTACTGAGCATCTACTATATGCCAGGCAATCAGTATAATTCACTCTTTAAATATTTGGATGCATTGATGTCAATATTAAGCATGTGAGAATACCTACAATTCATATCCATGTTTATTTACTTCAGATTTAGTTAGTAAAAGCCTTGGGTGCCTTCCAGTTTCAGTTGGAAGATGTTGAGAGCCGGAAAGAACATCACTCCTGTTCTTACAGCGGGAAAAAGCTGGACAAACTGCAAATTAATGACTTTTCTAGAACTTGGCAGATAACTGAGGTCGCAGGGCAAACAACCAAGCTCAGAGACAGATGCTTGCAGGGAGAAACAGGACCTGAGCATTTGCTTATCTGGGGCAGACACTACCAAATGCCATGTAAACCAGGAGGAAGATTAAAGCAGGAATGTTAAACTGTTCAAGGTCAAGTGCGGGCCAGCTGGGAGCGCGTGAAGTCCCTGGGACCGCAGGCCTGGGGGTAGGGGGATGTCCCATGTCCTTGCTGGATTTCCCTCCAGGAACCCCCTTAAGCTCTAGTGACCAAATGTCCTGTCCTGCTTTACCTGGAACTGAAGGGGACCCTGGGATGTAGGATTTTTAGTTTTATGGCCAGGACAAGTGGCGACCTTACTAGGATTTCACAGGGAAGACGGTGGAGAAACCTGGCAAAGCTTCCGTCTGCTGCCTGGGCAAGAATAGCAGCCACTGCCCGTGTCACCACCACCAATGAGGAGAAGGGAGCGGAGGTGCCACCAAGCTGCGTTTTTCCTGGAAAGGTTATTATCAATTTCCTCACAACAGTAACCAGCAGTGCAAGCGCTCTCTTACCCAGATGCATTTTACTTCTGTGACTTTTTTCTGCTCTCAACAGCGAAAGAGCAGAGTTTTCCATCTGAAACTTCTCTTTCCTATACTGGGTTGCTCAGCTAGATTTCAGGTAGGAACGCAAATTGTGAAGTCCAGACTAGAGTCAAGGGAATTCAAATCCTATCAGGATCCAGCGATGACACCTCTGCCTTCCTCAGCCCCAACCAGCAGCCTTACCGCTCTGGTTCAATGGCAAACATCCTCGATATTTATCTTTCCTTTCACTCATGCCTCTGAATTTCAAGGAGGAATTAAGATTCCACTCTTAAAAATATGACGAGAAATCACTGTAAGAGAAAAATATGTGACATGGAGTATATTTTAAATGAATTTATTGTTTTTATTGCTTTGTTCTCTGCACACACAGTGCATTTATCCTAAATAATAATGTTATCTATGTATTGAAGCTTAATTTCAGGTAGTTCCTCTTCCATTTAATTTACCAACTTAGAAGTTCCTGAACTAAGCCTGACCATTCTTGGTCTCTACAGATAATGTGAGTTCAGGAGGAAAAGAAGATAAAGTATTTATAAGGCATCTATAATTAAACATGCATGTGACATAAAGAGTGGTCCTGACAGTAATACTGTCTGTCTACTGATAGTGGTGTCTTGGTTCCCACGGGCACATCTCCTTCACCTTTGTGTTCAGTGGCGTCACACTGGCATCTTGGAGTCATTAGCTATGGAAGTTGTCAAATGCTACCCCCAGTAATATTAAATGTAAACGCTGCTTAATGGATGATCTCTGATAACATACGCTTCCTGCCTAGAAGGGTGGGCGTGGCATTTCAATGTCGTGAAGGAGCTATAGAGGCGGGCTTGGGGTGCCATTGCTGGAAGGTTGTTCTAGTGGGGAACCACTTTCTAGAAGTACTGTTTATCCTGGTTAATGACGTATCATAAATTATCTCCCATAAACTTTTATTCCAAAATAGAATGCCTCTAATAAACCAAGGACAGTAGTGGGTTAATTGTGGGCCCCAAAAGATAGGTCCACAGACAAATCCCTGGAATCTTTGAATGTGTCCTTATAGAAAAAGGGGTCTTTGTAATTGTAACTGATTAAGGAGTTTGGTTTGAAATAATCCTGGATTACCTGGTGAGCCTCAGTACAAGTGTCCTTGTAAGAGACAGAAGAGAAGACACGAGGAGAACTTCATGTGAGACAGAGGCAGATTGAAGCCGTGCGGCCACAAGCCAAGGAAGCCAAGGAGCGTGTGGAGTGGAGCCATCAGAAGATGGAGGAGACAAGGAGGGCTTCTCCCCCGGAGTCTCCAGCGGAGCATGGCCCTGCTGACACTTGATTTCAGACTCTGGCCTCCGGAACTGTGTGAGGAGAAATTTCAGTTGTTTTAAGCCACCTATTTGTAGTAATTTGTTGTGACAGCCACAGGAAACTAGGATAAAGACCCATGGGAATGAAGATTTATCCTGCCCGGCCGGGTGTGGCTCAGCGGTTGAGCATCGACCTGGGATCCAGGCGATCGGGGTTTGATTCCCGGTCAGGGCACATGCCTGGGTTGCGGGCTCGATCAATGACTCTCTCATCATTGATGTTTCTGTCTCTCTCTCTCCCTCTCCTTTCCTCTCCTCTCTCTGAAATCAATAAAGATATATTTTTTAAAAAGGGAGAGATTTATCCTAATTATTTCTTCAAAACACATAACATCAAGACCCATTAATTCAAAAGATACAACAGACACGCACCCTCTTTGATCCTCTGCTTGTGCACTTATTTCCTCTATGAAATAACCTGACACTCCTCTGTCAATACGGGCGTTTGGTGAGCAGCTCACTTTCGCGGTCGGCGCACTGGTTCATCTTTTACACGCGGCTGAAGTGAACCATTTAATCTGGCATTCGCCCCACCCCAACGCTCAGCAAAGGTTCGTTCTTTTCTAATTTGGGGTTTTCTCAGCAGCTAACAAGGTATGATCCATATCAAAGTGTGGCAATATAAGCAAGAGAGAAATAGCACTTTAAAGAGGAAATGCCAAACACTATCAAATAAAAGCTAAAGAAAAACTGTGATATGAGCCAGCAGCCACAGGACTACAGCACTGGCAGGAGGCTATGAAAAGGGAAAAAACGAAACAACTTTCTCTAGTTTGCATACAGTGGCAGCTCCCTACTTCTCCAGGCTTATCTCATGGCATTTTCACTCTCATTCTCTCCACTTCCAGGCACAGTAAATATTTGTCTTCCCGGATAACTCCAGCTAAGAATTATTGTTCATTGACTTGGCCATTCACATAATGGTATGAGTGGCTATGAAATACCTTTCAGCTTTTGACTCGGGAATTTTACTAGGAATCTGTTCTAAGATGATTATCCCAAATCCATTTTTAAGAAGTCACACGCATGAAGATACTCACTTCCACAAAAAAAGTGGAAAGCAATCTAAACAATCAGCAACAGAGGAATTATTAAATGATCTCTAATACATGAACTTGATAACTATGAGGCAGCCACAAAGATGGTATTTATGAGGGCTATGTAGTAACATAAAAGATACGTGCAATATTTTATATAATATAGAAAGCGAATAGAAAAGGTTATATATTCGTAAGCAATTTATAATGTGTGTATGCATATATAGAGTATTAGTTTTATATTGCACAGAAACTAACTAGCACAGGTTTAGTGATTTAAAACAGCACTCATTTATGATCTCATATTTCCATAGGTCATAAGTCTGGGGCTCAACTGGATTTTCTGCTTAGGGTCTCATGAGATCAAAGTCAATATGTTGGCTGTGCAGGTTCTTACTTGGAGGATTTGAGAATTTGCTTACAAGCTCAAACACGTTGTTGTCAGAATCCAGTTCCTTGCACTTATTTGGCTGACGTTCCCATTTCCTTGCTCTCTGCATATTGTCCACATTCCCCTTCATGTGACCCCTTCCAGCTTCAAACCAGCAGTGGTGCATGGAGTCCTTCTCATGTTTCAAATCTCTCTGACTTTGCTTCTGCCTTCCTCTTCTGCCTTTTGAAGGTCTCATGTAATTGTATCTGGCTGATCCAGCTAATCTCTGTATTTTAAGGTCAACTGACTTAGGACTTTAATTAAGTCTGCAAAGTCCTTTCATAGCAGTAGGACCTAGATTTGTGTTTGACTGAATGACCAGAGAATGGGAACCTTAGCAGGGCCATCTTTAGAACTTCTTTCTTTCTTCTTTCTTTCTTTCTTTCTTTCTTTCTTTCTTTCTTTCTTTCTTTCTTTCTTTCTTTCTTTCTTTCTTTCTTTCTTTCTTTCTTTCTTTCTTTCCCTTCCTTCCTTCCTTCCTTCCTTCCTTCCTTCCTTCCTTCCTTCCTTCCTTCCTTCCTTCCTTCCTTCCTTCCCTCTTTTCCTCCCTCCCTCCCTCCTTCCCCCCCTCCTTCCCTTCCCTTCCCTTCCCTTCCCTTCCCTTCCCTTCCCTTCCCTTCCCTTCCCTTCCCTTCCCTTCCCTTCCCTTCCCTTCCCCTTCCCCTTCCCCTTCCCCTTCCCCTTCCCCTTCCCCTTCCCCTTCCCCTTCCCCTTCCCCTTCCCTCCCTTCCTTCCGTCCGTCCGTCTGATTTTATGTGTCACTTGACAGGACAAGGGATGTCTAGAAAGCTGGTTAAACATTATTTCTGGATTGTCTATGAAGATGTTTCTGAAAGAGATTAGTATTTGAATTACTGGACTGAGTAAAGCAGATAGCTCGCCCCAGTGTGGGTTGGTATCATCCAATCCATTGAGAGCCTGAACAGAACAAAAAGACAGAGCAAGGTTGGATTTGCTCTCTCTGTCCTTGGCTGCTTGAGACAGGACATCCATCTCCTCCTGTCCACAGTGGTCCTGGTTCTCAGGCCTTTAGACCTGGACTGGAATTTACACCATTGACTCCCTGGCTCTCAGGACCTCCAACTATACCACTGACTTCTTGGGTCCCCAGTTTGTAGAGAGCAGATAGGACTTCTCAGCTTCCACAATAGTGTGAACCAATATCTTCTAATAAATCTATCTGTATACACACACACACACATACACACACATATCCTATTGGTTCTATTTCTCTGGAGAATCCTAATTATCTATATATCTTATTTTTAAAATTTCCCCATTTCAAGTTCTCTGCTTTGACCAAGCAAGCTTTGCAGGGTTCACCTCCATGCTCTGTACCCATCCATCCTTTCTTGTTCAAAGCTATCAGTTTGATGACACCTTACTCTAGGCCTTCTTGGTACTTATTTCTATGGAATTTCCAAATATATTAGTAAGAATCAATGAGAGAAGGTCTTTGAAGATGTGTAGCTACTTTGTAAGATACGGTACAAGATAGCATAATCATTAAAAATATTACATTGATGGAAAAGTTCCCAGAATGCTTAAAACTAATATTTTTATGATTTTAAAAAATGGGAAAGTCATGTTCAGGAAATAGATTAATAAACATAATATTAGTCATAGGCAAAATACTAGGAGGGATTATGACACTCATGGGAGTTTTTTTTGCCACTAAAGATGGGAAATATGATCAGTAGAAGCAATAAGAATGTCATTCTAAACTAACCATATTTTTCAGCTTTATTAGGTATAAATTGACAGAATTAACCGTATTTTCAAAAGATGTAATTAGCCTTGATCAAGGGAATGCTTTTAGCATGGTACCAGACAAAGAATCTCATGATATCATTGTAGATGAGGCTGAGAACTGTGAGCTGGATGATAATAAAGTAGGTAAATTCATAGCTTGCGGAATAACTGTGTTTACAAGCTATGAATACAATTTGAAAAGAAGGTCCTACAGACATGACACAAGGTTTAACATCAGTTCTGCTCTTGCTTAACATTTTTATCAATGATTTGACTTTAGAAGGCATTTTTACCAAATTTATCAATTAAAACAGCTGGAAAAATTTATTAAGACAATTAATAGCCAAAAAAAAAGTTCTAGGAAACTAAAATTTTAGGCTGATATCAAGAAGGTGAAACTAAATAGAGACAAATATGGACCCTTTCACTCAGGTTTAGTTCACTATGGGTGAGACAACAAATGTTCATGTTTAAAAAACAACAATATGACAGAGGTTTATGCTGAACGGATCTCCAATCTGAGCCATAAGTCATCTGATTATAAAAATATATATTATTTTAGGGTGGATTATATATATATATATGGGATCAATCCTATGCCAGGCAAGTAAATATTCTGTCTCTCACCTGAACTTGCTGAACTATAGTTCAAAACCCATTTCAGATTCTAGATGCTACATTTTAACGGGGGAAATAGGTCATCTGAGACTAGGCGAGGCAATGTTATCAGATGATAACTGTAGCTGGTGGGGTGTGGCTCAGCGGTTGAGCATCCACCCAGGATCCAGGAGATCCTGGTTCGATTCCCGGTCAGGGCACAGGCCTGGGTTGCGGGCTCGATCCCCAGTCGGGCGCATGCAGGGGGCAGCCGATCAATGACTCTCATCATTGATGCTTCTATCTCTCCCTCTTTCTTCCTCTCTTTTTTCCCTATGTTTTAGGAGAAAAAAAAAAAAAGAAGATAACTGTATGAAAAACCGCGCAAATGAAGGACACACTGAAAACAACAGGGTGCTTGGCTTAGAAAAGAGATGCTTAGAGAAGAAACACAGGAACGGTGGCCACACACTTAACGGGCCCTCAGGTGGATGTCAGGACTCGTCAGGTGCAACTTACAGGAAGGTGGATTTCAGCTCAATGTAGGGGACATTTGATTGTCCTCAAACAAAGATGTGTCTTCCTGTGTAAGAGCAAGATGCCTTTTCCTGGAAGTTTTCAGGCAGGTGCTGGATGATTCCCTTTGGCGGGGGGGCGTTATACATGGGGATCCCTGCACCTTGTAGACCTTGGATGGAGAAAAGGTAGACAACAGCTAACGTGTGCTCTCCCAGGGTCCCCCCTCCTCCCCATAACTGGACGTGCACATCCAAGCCTGGGCCGTGCCTGTGGACAGCGCCACTGACAAATGTCAGGTTCTCTGACAGAGGGTTTCCTAAGCTGTGGCCACCGACTGACAAAGGTTTGTAGACCGTGATTTCGTACAGTGCGGGTGCCTGAAATGCTGGGATGATAAACAGAGTGGTATCATCACAAAAGGCATTTGTTCGCTGCTAAAGAATGTTGATCAGGTGAGTTTTTTGTTAACAGATTCTCTGCTTTGCATGGGCACAGGAGCGTGCTCGGATTATTACAGAATTCGAAGCATGATCATGAGACATGGAGTCGGGGGGGGGGGACAACTCTGAGGAATGCCCACCAGGTACTCCGCCTTTTTGATGCTAAAATCAATTGCACAAAACGCTGAAGAAAGAAACTTTCAAATGTTCAATTTCTTTCTCAGATCCGATAGCATTTTGGAATTACATTTAATGTAAGAAAGATCTGCAAAGGACATGACCTTTGGATATAGGACAAGATCCTGGTTTTACTAACACTTTGTGTTTCTTTAAAATGGCTCACAACCTCAAATACATGAAATGCAATAACTTCACATCAATTTACCCTTGAGCTTCGCTCAGATTAAATCTATCATATTGCTCATTCTAAAATACAGCATCTGTTATTTCTTTAACAAAATGAAGACAGGTACATTTGTTATCTTTTTAAAATTTGCATCTTCTATAAAAATTGTCAAAAGAAGGGATGAATGCAAAGATCAGCAGAAAGACACTAAAATCAATTCTGAGGTCACTGAACAACTCAAACATTTAAAAGTAGTAACTTTTCATGAATTTGGAGTTGACCAACCTCGACCCTGTAATCACTGTAAGGCTGGGTGCTCAGTTAGAACTTCAGTGTTATTAAAACATAAAATCTATTTTAATATATTAACACAATTTGCATTGGGAAAATAGCACTGATTATAATGGAGACTTACGTTATTCATTATAGTATCGATTAGCCATTTATTGATATTGAAGGTAATAGAAGAGAAAAGATCATTTAGAATATTTCTTAGCCTTTGGATTTGGAAACTGAGGCCCAGAAAGGTCCAAGCCACCCCAAAACCCATGCTGCTGGTTACTCTAGGGTAAGGTCCAGCACCCAGAATTCCCAGTTCACATCCAGTGGCCTTCATGTCACACAGCAGAGTAAATGAAACCCAAAGTAAAGTAACTGAAGAGGTACTGGAACGAGCTCCTGGTTTATACAGTGAACCACACTAAGCCTCTGGGAGAAGTGCATATGCCAAAAATCTTAGCACTTTTCTTAAGACATTGACAGTCTTAGTTCAGGAGATAGGCCTGAAAACTTGCAAATTAATGCAAGGCTTAAATCATGGTTCATGATAGTAACACAGGAAATAAAAGTAAATGCCTAGTGTGCTTGTTGGTGTGTGCACAACATGTTACGGGAACACTAAGGTAAGATGGGGACCTGTAAACGTGCTCTTGGGAGGAAGCAGATGTTGAACTGGATCTTGGAGAATGGATGGGTTTTAAAGGGAGATACGGAAGGAAGATGGAACTTTATGAGTGAGTATAAATCACATTGGTATCTATAAAGTACCCCTCCCAAAATAATGAATGTGTCATCATTTGTTTTAGATGAGAGATACTGTCCCTAAGATTGATTTTCAGTTCAGGACAGCAATTACATGTTTAATATCTATCCTGGCTGAGTTCAGAGTGAACAAACAAACTAGGAACTATTAATTCAATGCTTTTACTTATTTGTTTTTGTACCCTGATGTCCTTCCTTTTCACAGTCATTGAAGAAGTGTGTGAAAATAGGTGCAAACATCATATAAAATAAATTACTGAGGACAATAATTAACCCAGGAGTAAGAGGAAGACTAGTCAACAGAGAAGCAAAGGATCCAGGGCTGAATGGCTGTTCACCAGGGGCACAGATTTAACTAGCAAAGACGTGTACCCATCAGTAAAAAACAAAATGTAATTCCAGAAAGGAATTTTGCCCTTGTGTTTGAATAACAGAGTCACCTCATGATGTACAGGTGATGGTCTTGACTCCATCTCCAAACCAATAGCTATAATAAGCATGGATGCTCTTATCATTTCCCTTAGAGTAAGACAAGAACATTATGCTGGGGCACAACCTGCTAAAAGCAATTCTATGAGGGGCCTCAAATGGTGTGCCCTGCCTGCCCCAGATCTCTGATGATCTGAACATCTTGATACAAGAGTAAAATTTCTAATGTATACAGGAATGGATGCAGTACATCTTCTTCAGTTTATACTCATTCAAGCATTCCAAAAATGTTATTGAGCACTTACTACGTAATAGTCATTTGGCAGACAGCAGTGAATATTAGCTATTAAGGAAATGCAGATGACAATACATAAATGAACAAATAAAATAAATACTATATCATGAATGCTATGGAAAAATCTGAACCAGGGGGAGGTGATAGAAAACATGAGGGGGGTGAGCATTGCTACACTAGAAGGAATCTACATGAAAGGTTTTTCTAATATGATAGACATGATTGAACTGAAGAAGAAAGCTATAGGAATATCTGGGAGAAAAGTAGGCATAAGAAACAGTGCAAAAACCATAAAATGGTAGTCTTAAAAATAATAACAGGAAGACCAAAGGTTGACCTCTTTATAAACATTATTTCTCAGGGCTGAGATCTGATGGGAATTTGGTAGAAGAGAGTTCCAAGGTTATAGTCTTTGATGAGAACTTGCAGTGGAAATATGCTCAGTTCCAGGTTGAAGAACACTTCATATACTTAATAATCAGCCAGATGGAGGGCAGAGACAGGGTCCTTTTTTGAAAATGCCAGAGTGAGGGTTAGGTGGGCCTAGAATACTGATGGATGGAGCTAGTATCTTCTTAAGAAAGAAGTTCTGTGTCTGCTTCAATAAATGAACAAGTGTGTGAGGTGGGGAAATGGGGGGTGAAGGGTAGAGGGAATGCTTGATGACATATACCATAGAGCAAGGCCAGCAGTATTTTAGTTAAAATATTAAAAACAAAAATCGCTCATGCTTTAAAATCACAGACATACACATCCATAAACAAATTTCCTAAAATAGCCAAAGACCGTCTCAGTTTTGCTTCAATGAAACTTCCAGAATTAACTGGCCACAAAATGCAGCCCCAGGGAACTGATCTGCAGGATAGAGACGTTTACTGGCCATAAGCCAACTGATTGAATACTGGGGGCCTCTGTCAAAAATGTTGAGTTTGATTTTAAAGATATGCTGTCTGGCAAAAAAATAAAATAACAGAGGACCTGTTAACTGTTTTGGACACTTCTAGGTATTAACAAAACTATGTAATTATATTATAAAAGACAATTTATATTTTTAATTTCAATAGCGGGGGCATGTATCCAGGATATTGAAAACAGTATCTAATTATTTATATAAAAGTAAAAAAAGAAAGAAAAGAACCTAGGGGGGAGCAAATTACATGTACATTTTATGTCATTAGAAATATTTGATCTAAAAAAGCCATCGTCACAACTCTCTTTGATCTACTAAAAGGTATTATTAAGACGCAGATTCTGTAAGATTATCAGTAATTGGCTCCATTTCAGTTGATATAACCAATTCCTAAGCAAAACCTGAAGAAAGATTTTAACAAGTTGCAAATAATCTTCTATTTTCATGAAATATTTTTCCCCAAAGTGAAAAAGAATATGTCAATATAATGGGTTATTTTGGCTTAAAATCTACCAGTTCTGGAGCAGTGAATCTGTACGTAAGAAACTAGGTTTGTAATTTGTAACAAAGAAAATAGTCACGAAGAGTAGACATCAATTATGAGCTTACAAGTTAAAAATGATCTATGAAAATTTGTCCAATCGTAATTTATAAATTTGACAATAAATTTAAAACATATTGTGTGAAATTAAACAGACACAATTGCTTGCTCCATCAATAAAAAAGCAAAGCTTGAATACCCATCTGCCGACCCTGGACCATGTTTAGTGGAGCCCCTAAGAATGATGAGAGCATCTTCTTGTTCTGGGATCTATAGATTATGTCAGGGAGAGAAAGAACTCCTTTTAAAAATACTTTGTCAAAATACTTTGATTAGATTTCAATATCTAATTTCTTTTAGCAAAGATTAAGTGATTTACTCTTAAGTTTAAGTTTTTACTGAAAGTTGATTAAACTAGACCTTCTCACGGTGCCGAGAGATTCTATGTCTCTAAATCCTCACTAGGAAGAGCTATTAAATTAAGTGGAGCTGCAGGCAAGTCTCTGGGTTTTCTATCTGTATTCCTGCTGTCATGTGGGAGTTTTGTTCAGTACTTTACAAGTTTTTTACAGGACTGAATTGTTTTCAATACTTTACAAGTTGCTCAGTACGTTACAAGATGTTTACAAGTTGTTCACAGACCTTCAGTC
Organism: Miniopterus natalensis; assembly: GCF_054644295.1. Taxonomy (NCBI): domain Eukaryota; kingdom Metazoa; phylum Chordata; class Mammalia; order Chiroptera; family Miniopteridae; genus Miniopterus; species Miniopterus natalensis. The sequence goes on along the minus strand of NC_142082.1, from coordinate 152,898,265 downwards.
GACTTTCAGCGGAGTATCTCCCAGGGCAATACCAGTGCTTTGGAGCCAGAGATCCAGGGATCCGGAGGATGACTTGGGCCTCTAAGGTACTAATCACACCACTGCAGGCTGAACCACCTGTCTGGGACAGGTCTGGCCATATATCAAAGGTAGGTAATTTTATACACAATATATGTTGAAGGATGTGAAAGATCAGCTATCCTAACCTTGTATTTGTATTGGAAGGAGCTGGTTCTGTCTCCCACTGCTGGCTCAGAGGAGCCTGGAAGTTACCCAAGGCCTAAAAGTTACCACTTTCTCAGTGAAGATTCTCTCTTGTTGGGGCCACAGGGGCCATCATCCAGGCATCCATGTCTTTCCGGGTATTGATTCCTCTACCACTGACCCAACTGAGCAAACCCTACCTGGGCATCTGCTCAAAGCTGGGCCTTATCCTCGTAGGGGTGTGAGGAGTGGAGCCCTCTGAACCACAGAGAGCATGTAACCTGTGCCGGCCATTCAGAGTCATCAAGCATTTACTGAGCATGGCTGTATATGCAGAAGAGTCCTACATTATAGGAAGCTTTTCATTAATTCTCACAAGGATCCCATCAGGTGGTTATTATTGTTGTTGTTATTATTATTATTATAGCCGTTTTCCTCATGAGACAATTTGGATTCAGAGAAGTTAAGTGATTCATCTGTGGTCATATAACCAGCTTTCAGACTCCAGGTTCAGTGGCTTCCATCAACCCCTTATCTGCTTATCCTGCACATCTACTAAGAAATCCCCTCTTCCTGTATGAACGTGATGTCCCAAGTGTGGCCCATGGACCGCATCTTGGCATCACCTGGGAACTTGTTAGGAATGCAGAGTCTCAGGCCCACCCAGACCTGCTGAATCAAACCTTGCACTTTAACAAGCCCGCCAGACTGTCTACAGGCTGAGATCTCAGTCAAAAGACTTGGTGGATCATCAAAGGCAGCTGAGAGCAGCTCCTGCTACAGAACCCCTCCGGCTCCAGCCTGCGGGGTCAAGTTCTGTAGAGGAGAAACTAACTTCATTCCATAAGTTTTGATTTGTAAGCACCACAGAAACTTATCACAGGGCAATTTCACCTAGAAGGCAGTTTCCTATCACTGACATTAAAAGAAAAAATTATTTCCCAACAGACCTTATATTCAATGATTCGGTTTAGAAATGTTTACTATTGTCTGTTATTTGCCAGGCAGTGTGTGGGGGGGTGCAGGTCTTAATGATTTGCCACAGGAGGTGGCTGTCTATGCTACTTCTGGCTTATTGTGATTCAGACAATTCCTGGTTTTAAAGCATATTTATACTAAAATTGAATCTGCAGCTCTCTTAATGCTGCTCCTTTGTTGCTTCACTCAGTCAACAAATATTTAGTGTGTGCAATGCACTGTACAAGTCCACTACATTTACACATACTCAGCTTTTACACTAAAGTATTCCCTGATATAACTCTTCAATGAGCATGTTTTTTACCTAAATTTTTGTTGCTGGTTTTAAAGCACTGATATGTTTATCATGAACTTTACGGCCAATAGAGTTCTTCCAATTTAAGGAGTTGAAGACTTTTTTTGTTGTTGTTAATCTTCACCAGAGGATATTTTTTCCATGGACTTCCAGGGAGAGTGAAAGGTAGGAAGGAAGGGGGGAGAGAGAGAGAAACATCGATGTGAGAGAAACACATTGATCTATTGCCTCCCGTATGTGTCCCGACCTGGGCTGGGGATCAAACATGCAACCCAGCTACATGCCCTTGACTGGGAATCAAACCCTCAACCCTTTGGTCGATGCTCTAACCACTGAACACCACCGGCCAGGGCAGGACTTAAAAACTTTTGTTAGGATAGGTAGCTAGTTAGATATGAGCCAAGGCAGGCAAAGGGAGAGAAAGGGGGTAGATTATCCATGTGCATTCCTGCACGTCTATAGGGCCTAAGGTAAAAATTTTAAGCCAAAACAGGCTTCTCCATACCTGGACTTATGGTCACCAGATCTCTGATTCAGTCCCTGGAGATTGTTCAACCACATAGGTCACCAATTCCAGTCGCCTAGCACATGCACAGGTGGTTAAGCAAGAGGGGGAAGCTGAAGGGACAGCAGCTGAGAAGTCCAGGAAGACAGAGCCCATACACAGTGAGCTCTGTAACGGACCAGGGCACTCTCACTCTCACCTTGCCCACTCGGTCCCGCCTGCCACTAAATTCTTGCTTGCTTTGCTGCACCTTGTCTCTTGATTGAAATCTTTCCTTCAAGAAGACAAGAACCGAGGTCTTGTCTCACTGGTAACACTTTTTACCTATTTTTTCCTTGGAAATGTGTCCCTAGGAGGAGTAGACTTAGGAAACAAATACTAAAAATTCCTGGGATTTATTGTCTCCATAATAATATAACTTGTATGCTTTTCAAAATCAATAGGAAAAAAAAAGAGCAATTTGATAGTAAAGATTTAATAACATTTAACTTATTTGATTTTATCCCAAGACTGACCTTTTATATAATGATTCTATTTGGGTACCTGGCACTAAATGCAGATGATGAATTTTAATATTTCTGATTTCCTTACACATTCGTTTGCCAAATCAAAAAATGTCATCATAGTCATTCTCTGTAAACTTTGCTCCTTTACGGGAAGCTGTACCTCTATAAATCCCATGAGGGACTGACCCACTCTACAGAGAAGTATCTGATCACATAATTTAATTTAGTGTATGTATTAGTCAGTGCTTTCCAGATAAACAAACCAATAGGATGTGTATATATAAATAAAGAGATTTCTTATAAGGCATCAGCTTCTGTGATTATGAGACTGATAAGTCCAAAACCAGCAACTGGAGACCCAGTAAAGCCAATGCTCTAGCTCAAGTCCGAAGGTGTCTATGGAGAGAAGTCTCTCTTGTTAGGGAGAGCCTTTTTGTTCTATTTAGGCCTTGAACTGATTGGATGAGACCCATCCACATTACCAAAGGCAATTTGCTTTACTCAGAGTTCACCAATAAAATCGTTACTCTCATCCAAAAAATATCCTCCAAGTTGACACATAAAATTAACTTTCACAATAGGGAGTATTAACAGATGCAAAGCCTTGAGTCACAGAAATATTTCCTCTTAGCTCCGCACTCTACCTTTGCTTAGGAGCTTTTAGGGAGTCAATAGGTACTGAAGACTTGGTTCATACCACTTTGAAAGATGTTTAAAATAACTTTTCTTTTTAAAAATTTTGTATTGAATTTATTGAAGTGACATTGGTTAATAAAATCATACAGGTTTCAAGTGTACAGCTCCATAATACATCATCTGTATACTGCATTGTGTATTTACCACCCAAAGTCAAGTCTTCATCTGTCACCATTTATCCCCTCTGTACCCTCTCCTACTTCTCCCCAACTCCTAAAATAACTTTTCCTAAGAGAAGATCATCAAACTCAAGAAGTTTGTAAGAGGTACTTATTGAAGTAATTTACATATAATTAAGTGCCACTAAGTATACAGTTCAAAGAGTTTTGATGAATGTATACACCCATGTGACCAACACCTGAACTATTTCTATCACTCCAAAAAGTTCCCTGTATATTGACTATTTTCTTTCTGCCGGGTATCATGCTTAGTGATGCATAATATGGTTTAATGCTCATTAAATCTTTTGAAGTAGACAATACAGGGTGTGGCAAAAGTATGTTTACAGTTGTTTGTATGGAAAATAATACAATAATTAGTAAGTAATAATACAAGAATAAACTGTCTTTATCATACTCACAGCTGTAAACCTACTTTTGCCCCACCCTGTATTATTCCTATTCTAAAATAAAATAGGAAGTGTTTCAGAGGGCAAAGCATTTTCCCAGTCACCAGCTCAGTGAGAATATTGGGATTCAAACCTGGGCGTGCCTGACTCCAGTTCCTTAATCAATGCAGGGGCCTAACTCCCCAAATACTTCAGCACCACAATTCTCATTGCAATTTCAAATCCAGCTAGTTCCATAGGCAGGTCACATTCAGCATCCCTCCTTCCTCCAATTAATCTTTTATGCACTGGTCTGTGATCCTTACTAGGTTATAAGCTCTGACAAGGGTGACATCATATATTAATTTCTTCTACCTCCTTGACCCTAGAGACTACTCCAGTGATCTGCACAGTGACAATTCAATAAGTATTTGCTAAATACATAAAACACTGTGATAATTTTTTAATATTTCTAGCTTTTTATAAATCTCCCTATGTAAGTTTTCCTGTTGTCAAATAATATGAGAAACATTTTAATTACTCTTATCAAGTATCTGGATTGGTAAAGTATTCAAATAATAGATATACTCCTAAAGAAAACAGAATAACCCCAAACTTCACTTGGAATAATAAGAAAATGACAATTAGAACCTCCAATTACTGAACATTTACTACCAAACAGGCTCCGCTAAGTAATTTATTTGCCTATCCCCATTTACAGTCAAAACACAGTCTCTAAAGTCAGACATTTTGGGTTTAAATCTTATCTCTACTTATTAGCTGTGTTTCTTGGGAAAATTATTTTATATCCATGTTTCAGTGTATTCATCTTTACAATGGGATAATAATAGTACCTATATAATTCATGAGAATTAAACAATTAAAAATGTTTAGAAAAGTGCCTGGCACATATAAGGCAATTTTTTGTTCTTATTATCTCATTCAAAACATTTTAAATCACCAATTAAAATCTAGATCTTCCCTTTCTTAATTAATTTATAAAATCAAGGAGAATATAGTGGTTCATACTCCACAGGAAATTTAAGTAAGACTTCAGTATAATTTTTCCATGAACAGACTTTTGACAGAATCACAGTATCATACCCAGGTATAAAATGTATCTCCAAACCTCAGAACTGCGCTAAATTTAAAGTAATTCCACTAACAGAATCACAAACCTGAGTCAAAATGCTAATAGAAGCATTATTCATAATAGCCAAAGGTGGAAACAACCACATCTGGTATACTCAATAGTGAAATATAATTTGGCAATAAGAAGAAATAGAGCATCAGTATACACACCGCAGCACGGAGGAACAGTAAAACACAGTGCTAAGCGAAAGAAGCCAGGCACAAAGTTCCACATAGTGTAAGAAAAGTCCAGAATAAGCAAGTCTATAAAAACAGAAAGTGGATGAGTGGTTGCCTAGGGCTAGGAAGGATAGGGGTTAATGGAGGGTGATAGCTAAAGGATATGGAGTTTCATTCAGGGGTAATGAAAATATTCTAAAATAAATTGTGGTTATAGTTGCACAACATTGTGAATATACTATAATTATTAACTTTCATACTTTAAATGAGTGAATTGCATGTCATATAAATTATATCTCAATAAAACTGTTATCTCAAAACTCCAAAAATATAAAAACATAGAAAATTTGAAAGTAAAAGAATAGAAAAATATATATCTTGTAAGCATGAACTAAAAGAAAGGTGACATAGCTACACCAAAATCAGGCAAAGTACACTTAAAAAAAAAAGTATTGATTCCAGAGAGAGAAAGGTAGAGGGAGAGAGAGGGATTGAAACATCAATGACGAGAGAGTCATTGATCAGCTGCTTCCTGCACACCCCCGACTGGGGATTGAGCCCACAACCAGGCCATGTGCCCTGACCAGGAATCGAACCGTGATCTCCTGGATCCTAGGTCAATGCACAACTGCTGACCTGGCTGGGCACAAAGTATAAGTTTTAAAGTGAGATGTGTTAGTAGATATGAAGAAGGACTTTTAAGTATGATAAAGATATCAATCTACCTGATATCATGATTTTACTCTATGCAACCAGTAACACAGCTTCAAAACACATAAAAAGTAAACTAATAAAAGCAAAAGGGGAATTAAATTCTCCACATCAAAGGAGACTTTAACATCCTTTTCTCAATAGCTGATGGAACAAGCTTACACACAATCGGGAAGAATATAAATAATCAGAATAACACATTAAATTTACCAGACCGACACTATAGAACACTGTGACCAATGTTGGTGGAAAACATTTTTTTCAAGTACACAATAGAACATTTACCCAAACTAGCCATGTGCCAGGCCATAATGTAAACATGAATACAATTTTAAAAACTAACATAGGTTACTTTTTCTTATCACAATAGAGTTAAGATAGGTATCTTGAACAGAATCATAACTGATTGGAGAGTAAGCAAGCTCATCTGAATTTCAGCAGTGGTTCAAGTAATCACACTGGGAAGTACCAAAATTTTGAAGTAACTGAAAATGAAGATATGACATATTAAAAAGGGTAAGGTTACGCTAAAGAAGGACTTAGAGGGAGTTTTAGCATAAAACCCACGTGTTAGAAAAGAAGAAAGACTAAAAATAGGTGATTTTAGTTTTCATCTCAAGAAAATGGCAAAGGCACAACAAATCAAGCCCAAAGAAAGTAGACAGAAGAAAATAATAAAAATGCCTGCATTCTAAAACTGTCATAAATGTTCAAAAAGAGTAAATGTTAAATGTTTGGCTCAGTGTCAGAAACATAGTTAAGATGCAATAAGTATTAGTTATTTATTTTTAATATTAGCACAGGGACAAGAAGAACTGGAAGATCTGTCCCATTTCTCTTTAGGGGCAATATTTGTATTTGACAGTGTCTATTTTCCTTGTAACAGCATTCTTCTTTCAGGGAGAAGTCAGCTAGTGGAACTTCTGATAGAAATTCCAGGTAGGACCCTGGGTGGAGTGTGGGGAAGGAGCCAGTGGGCCTAATATTTACTGCATTGGCCCACGTGCCAGACACTCTGCTAAGTGCACCCCCCATGTGTGTTTATTTCTCCCTCACAGGAACGTGGAGAGGTAGAGATTAACGTGTGCATTTCACAGATTCGGCCACTGAAGCTCATGGAGATGGAGATTCTAAGCCAAGTCACACAGCGGGTGAGGGCAGAGTCGGGATTTTTTATTATTTTTATTATTATTATTATTATTTTTAATCCTCACCCAGGAATATGTTTTTATTGATTTTTAAAAAATGTTTTTTTAGAGAGAGACATCAATGTGAGAGAGAAACATCGATGGGTTGCCTCCCGTAGGGTCTCGGCTGGGGACTGAACCCACAGCCTAGGTATGTGCTCTGACTGGGAATCAAACCCGCCACCTTTTGGTGTTGGGAATGATGCTCCAACTAATGGAGCTACCTGGCCAGGGCCAGAGTTGGGATTTGGACAGCAGTCAGCCTGAGCCTAAAACCAGGAACACGCCTTCAACTGCACCTTCTGTGGCCCTTTATCTGAGGGGTAAATAAATCCTGGCTAAATCAGACTACTCTCAGCTGCCTTCTCCTCTAGGCCCCAACCTGAAAGCATTGTTTCCATGCTTTCCTTCAAATCACTGAAGGGCTGAGCTTATATATTTGCCTGCACTTTGAAGTGATGCTGGTCTGGGACCATCCCCCCTCCCAGCCCACCTCTGTGCACTCGTGGCTCAGAACTGGCTCCATACACGCAGGAGCAAGACCATCGTGGGACAAGCTACAAAGAATATGATCCCTTTTCCTCTTTCTGTGTGGGAGAACATGGATCTTTAAAAATATATGTATGTCAGACTATTTAGAATTTAATTCTCAAAATTTGGTATTTTAGAAAAGTAGTGATGTCTAAGTTTATATATTACTTTGTTAGACAAAAAAATCAATAATATTTTTCAACTGAGAAAGATGTTGTTTTGCAATCCAACCAAAACAAAAAATAATTCAACCAAGGCATCATAACTAAGGGAGTTCCCAGCATGCCAGGATCCCTGTGTAAGTGGATCACTGAAGTCTTTTATTTCTGCTACCAACACTTCTTAAATTCCCCCTAAACATTAACATTTTTATAAAACAAGCATCTGCTTTCACTTTGAATAAATGCCATCAAAAAAGACAGAGAGCTAAAAGTTGATCTAAACTGATAAACTAAGCCCTTTATCACTGAAAGAAAATGTGATGGAGCTTCATTTGCTTTTGCTCAATTTCTTGTCTTTCTGACAGAGGCAGTAACCTGAGACGATGCAACTTCTTTAATTCAACACATGGGAAAGAAGTGTCACTGCTGATAACAAAAGGAACAATTCCCTCTGAACCCACAAATGCTTACTGGGACATTTTGCACCCTTTGAATATGATCTAATTTCTAGTTAACTGTTTCTCTTCTAAGCCTATGATGAAGCTGTTTTGGGTCCCAGTGTCTCTCTTTCAGAGATGTGACTTTTTAGAGGTTCCTGGGAGAAATGTAGAGAGTGGAGTGTGAGGTTGCTTAGAAAATGTTGGGATTTTTTTGTTCATGCTGTGATGGGTATTTGGAGCCAGAGGGGCAAGGGCCTGATTGCTTCTCACCTAACTCAAAGTGAACAATCAGAACAGAACTTTTATGGAAAGAAGAATTTCTCTTGTCATTGCAACATTTCCCCGGGGCAGCCTACCCAAGCCTCCTCACATCACCAGATAAGCACAGTTGTTTTCATCGTGGAAAGTGGACCAGTCACTGTGACCTTGGCTCAAATTGTCCCAAGAAGTCTTCTATTTCCTTTGATAGCTCTTACCATCTTGATACATTTAATTGGATATCAAGCATTCACTGACAAGAAAAATCCCACATACTAGCATTTGGCAAAATATAGCTAAACACCACTTCCTTCAGCATCACCTCTGATGCTGATTCTGAATGTTGATTCCTGGGTCCCGTGATATCACTGAAGGGCCAAGAGCTATGCATTGTAACAAATACTCTAGGTAATACCTACGGCACTAAAATCTGTTAACTGCTCGTCCAGGGGAAAGGCCATAGAGGATTACAGATCCTTATTTACACTATCTGATAAGAAAGTACAGGCTTCTAGAGGGAAATACTGCTTTATCCTAGAGCAGTTTTTACTTTGCTTATTTAATTCAACAGTGTCACAGTCTGTTCAGGCTGCTATAATAAAAAACCACAGTTGGGGTGGCTTCTAAGCAGCAATTTATTTATTTCTGACAGTTCTGGAGGCTGGAGTCCGAGTGTGGCCTGGTGAGGACCTCATCTGGGTGGCAGGCTTCTCATGTAGTGGAAGGGGCAGGGGAGCTCTCCTAAGCCTCTTTTATGAGGGCATTTCTCTCATTCATGAGGGCTCTGCCTAATTAGTTAACCTAATCACTTCCCAAAGGCCCCATCTACTCATAACATCATATCGGGTGTTAGGATTTCAACATATGAACTTTGAGGGGACACAAACACTCCGACCATAGAAACCAGAATTCCTTGGTCTATTCAGTACTAAGTGCACACCCTTAACAGAAGTTTGGAGAGTTATTGGTGTGTTGCCCTTGATATCACATGATTTTCAAAAGTGATTCAAGCATTCTTCTTTCTGACTTTACTGAAGTGGACCATATTCTGTACTGAAGTGTTATTTACTTCTATAGTTGATTCAATCATTTTTATTTTATCTATTTGTTCAATACATATGACCTAGAGATTTTAGGTTTTGTCATTATGAAAAAAACAACTTGTAGAGTTTGTTACAAATAAGTGTATGGCCAATTCAGAGGCTATTTTAGTTCACTAATTATTTTTCCATTCTGAATACACCTGTCAAGTGGTTAACAAGATACTCCTTTATAGATGAAGCCTAAATCAATATTTCGCTTCTGGTTTCCCTAAATTATGTAGCACACAGTCAAAATAAATGCATTAGGAAGATTTAATGTTGTCTGATGCCATCTCAGGGGTGATCCGTGCTGTCAGAGTAAGTAGGTCATTCATGTTGTTAAGAAAGTGCATGATAACAACCTGAAATTTCCTAAGTCTTTTTAGTATCCTCTCATTTTTGTATTTAAGTAACTCTTTAAAAAAAACCTAATCATCTTGAAAGTTTGCTTGTGTCCCTGAAATAGCAGTTTCAAATGGCTCCTGTTCTTTTTCTTTCTTTCTTTTAACCTGCGTGTGTGTGTGTGTGTGTGTGTGTGTGGTGAGAATATTAAGAGTTACTCTCTTAGCAAATTTCAAATATACAATCCTGTATTGTTAACTATAGCCACCATGCTGTACATTAGATTCCCCCAAACTTATTCATCTTATGACTGAAAGTTTATACCCTTTGACTGACATCTCCCCATTTCTTCCACCCCAAGTCCCAGGAACCACCAATATACCCTGCTTCTACAAGTTCAACTTTTTCAATTACACATATAAGTGAGATCATACAGTATTTGTGTTCTTCCATCTGACTTAGTTCACTTAGCACAATTTCCCTCAAGGCATTTTTTGGAAGAAATCTCTACACTGTTTTCCATAGTGGAAATTTTTGCATCTATGTTTATCAGGGATATTGGCCTGCAGTTTTCTTTTCTTATAGTGTCTTTATCTGGCTTTGGTATCGGAGCAATGGTGCAGCCTCATAAAGTAAGTTAGAGAGTGTCCCTTCCCCTTCAAATTTTGAGAATTTGTGTTAATTTTTGAATTGGTGTTAATTTTTCTTTAAATGTTAGTAAAATTCATCCGAGGAGCCATCATAGTCAAAAGATTTTCTTTTTTGGCAGTTTTTTAATTACTGTTTCAAGATTCTCGGTGGTTATTGGTATGTTCAGATTTTTTATTTCTTCATTATTTAGTCTTGGTAGGTTGTATGTTTCTAGGAATTTTCTCATTTCTTCTAGGTTATCTAGTTTGTTGGCATATAATTGTTCAGAGTAGCCTCTTTTGAGTTTTCCTATTTCTGAGGTATCATTTGGTTCTTTCTATGATTTCCATTTCCTTATTAAACTTCTCATGGGATTACCTCTAAAATTGCAATCATGCTGGGTTAGAGTGGATTAGGAGGCTGTTGCTGGGTGTGCAGGCTGTTGACAGGAATTCAGTTGGTGGGATTATCACCAGGGGCTCGGGTGGGTGTGGCTCCTGTGTGGTCCTAGGTGGATGGGACTGCCTCCAGTATCCCATTCAGTAGGGTTGCACTGGGACAACGGTCCACTTGAAGGCCCATAGTTGGTTCCTCAAGCACTGGGCCTCTAAACAGGTGTGCAACAGATGTATCTCCCACCAGGTCCCTGAGATAGCTCCTGCTGAGTCACTAGGTAGGTCCCTGGGTAGACGGGGTTGCCCTGGACCATGGCTGAGAGGTTCTGGAACTGAATCCCAGGGCTATTCCATGATCTACAGCCAAGACTGATGTCTACAGACATGGGTCCCTGGGCCAATAAGGCTGCTTGCAGATTGCAGGTGGGAGGAGTCTGGTGCTGAGAATGGGGTCCTTTCAGCAACTCCAGGGGCACAGATAGGAGTGTCTCCTGCTGGGTCCGTGTGCCAGCAGGCCCACCCCTGGACTGTGGCTGGGAGGGGCCTGAAGTTTAGGGCCTCGTTCTAGAGGTATGAATGGATGTTTCTCTCAACCAGTCCCTGGGTAGGTTGGACTGTTCCCTTATAGTGACTAGAGGGACTAGAGCCAAGTACAGGGTCAGCTCAGGTTGTTCTGAGGCACAGATAGGAATATCTGCTGTGCTGGCAGGACTGCTCGCAGACTGTAGCTGGGAGGGGTTCCAGCCGAGTTAAGGGCCCTTTCAGGATCTGCAGAAGCACAAATAGGACTTCGGCAGTCTGCAGCAGCTGGGAGGGGCTGGAGCTGATTATAGGGAACTTTCAGAATCTCTGGGTGTCTCCCCTGGGTCCCTGGACCAATAAGGCTGCTTGCAGATTGTAGATGGGAGGAGTCCGGTGCTGAGTATGGGGCCCTTTCAGGATCTCCAGAGGCACTGGCAGGAGTGTCTCCTGCTAGGTCCATGTGCCAGCTGGCCCACCATGGACTGTGGCTGGGAGGGGCCTGAAGTTTAGGGTCCCTTCAGGATGTCTGGGGGTACAGATGGGAGAGTCTTCTGCTGAGTCTCCTTGTCAGGAGGACTGCTCATAGACTGTGTTGGGAGGGGCTGGAGCCCAGTTTTAAGGCCCTTTCAGAATCTACAGTCAGATCTAATTTGGCAGGCTTACCTCAAGGGGCTTTCCACCACAGCCAACAGGGGCTTGAGCTGAGCAGGAGTTGCTTAAGGATCCAGAGCCAGACCATGGTCTCTGCCCATTACCTGAGGAATGGGTGAGTGTGACCCCTTCTGGTTCCCTTGGTGTGTGGTGCTGCTGACAGGACCAAGCCAAACAGGGCTGCAGCCAAGTCCTCTGGGATTTGGAACTATTTCTGTTTCCTTAACTGGGACCACAGTTGGCAACTCAGCCACCTGGGTGTGGTCCTTCCTTCTCAAAATAGCTTGGTCTTGGTCTCCACCGGGGTTTCACAGTGTCCTAGCTCGGTTCCAAATCTCCCACAAAGACACTTTTGTCTGAGGATGGCTGCCAAATTATTGTTGCCAAAGAAGAACATGAGTGAAAGACCTCAGAGCAAAGAGATCTAGGGTCTCTTCTCAGGTCTCCTTCCTGGAACCTCAGTGCTTAGTTTCCTCGTTTATAAAATAGGAGTAAGGACAGTCTCTACTTTGTAGAGGTGCCCAAATCTAACCCAAGTTGCTCATATCCAAAGAGCTAACTGTGGTTCTTAAAATAAACATTAAATTTAAAACTAAAAAAAGGACAATAATTTTAAAGGGCAAAATTTAAAGAAAAATATACCATGCCGTTGTAAGAAAGACAAAAGACATCTAAAACAAATACAGTCAAAATCAAATATAAAATATTGTTTTCTGCTTCCAGACTTTGACCCACTGCTATTTAGAAGTATAAATATTTTACGGAAAGTGGAAACCAAGCTCAGAGTTATCTAAATATGGATTAGTCTGCTGTTTTCTGGGTCATCACTCTGCACTCAGAGATACTGGCTGAGGGTGATGTAGACTTTATTTAATATCTCCTTCAAAAAGACAGTCAGGAGGGTACTTTTCTCCAATGAGGAAGGCAAGAATCATGAAATTTGAATATAAACTATTTTTAGATTGAAGAGCTATATGGGCAGTATGGGAAATAGAAAGTGAGCAGGACAGAAGTCCAAGGGCAGGAAGTCAACCCTGGGTCTGCCACAGCCGAGGCCAAGGTCACATGAAATCTCTGAATCTTGGTTTCCTCATGTGTAAAGTGGGGATAATGATAATAAAATATTTGTGGCTAAGTTAAACTAAAATTAAATAAGATAAAGGGCATGAAATAACTCTGTAAAGTGGAAGGTATCATACCAATGTTAACTATTACCATAATTTTTCTAAACTACTGGATTGAATGATCTACCCTAAAATACAGCCATTCTGCTTGTAGAAAACAAAACAGACTGTAAACCAGAGTGACAACTCAGGTTCTGTCATCGAATAGTTGTGTGACCTTCTACAAGTGGCTTCATCTCTCAGAGCCTCAGTTCCTCTTTGTCCCGATCTACTTTGCACACTCATTGTGAGGTTCTCATGCAATAAAAAGAAGACCACACTTTACAAACTACAACACAAATGTAAGGCACAGTCGTTAGCTGGGTTAGTCTCCAAGAACTGACTTTACTGGAGTAGAATTAGAGAAAAGAATTCCCATGTTGGTTCTTCTTGAAATGTTTTTATTGTGAAAAGGAGTCATTTCCGTGCTTCAGAATAAATTATTTTTTTCTAAATTGAACTCATTCAAGAAAACAGCATGGGCAACTTATGCAAATCCAAAAGGGAAGATTATAGTATTGATCTCTTGCTTAGGTCTTGGCAAAATGAAATTTAAAAGAACCTCTGCCATCTTTCTTGTGTGGAGCCGCATTTACACAATGTTATAGCTTAAGAATGAAAAGTCATTTTGTAGCCAGACCATTAAAGCTGGTTTCCTTGGAAAGAATTAGCCAAGAAAAAAAACCTCACATCTACATGGTATCTGAAATCAATTTTTCATTGTATTATATAAGCCAGGGACCCAAAAAAGTATAAGAAAAAACATTTTCAGCCTTCGTGCTAATTGGGCTTTAAGTAGAACATACTGACAAAGAGCAATAACTTAAAAAAAGTGAGTCCTTAGAACTACATATGAAGCAATAAATGGCCATAAAATCTAAATGTAGTAGAAAAAATAATAAGCATTCTAAATAAACAGTATAATAGCTACACTCATTTTTTCCTTCATCTTTTGATTTCCTTTTATTTCTTAAGGAGCTCATGATGCTAAAGTGGCGGCCCTGCCTCAGTATGGACACCTTCAGTCACCCTCAGTGTTCATCCTTCCCTTTTCTATCAAATAACCCCTGGTTCACAAATTAAGGGTTAAACAACTTTACTGATGTGTACTTTTCCAACCTTCCTTAATAGTATAATAACGGCATTTATTTTTTGTGTTGTGTGTCTTCTTCATCGTGTCTCCATGATGAGATCTAAGGCCATTTTGAACATACAACTTACTTCATGCTGTGATGAATGTTATCACTAAACACTCTATTACAGTTATTCCATAACCGACCAACACCAATTCTTCCACTTAATGGGACTAAGAAAAACCCTCTCTCTCTCTTGCACACACACACACACACACACACACACACACACATACACACACACACACACACACTATACTGAAGTTACCAAGGCAATTACATCAGCTCTGTTACGGAGACGCTAGGAGAACGCAAGCAGCCCAGTACGTTAAGAGCCATCTGGAGAGAGCCCTTGACACAGCGTTGATGAAAGACAGAACCAAAGGCAACCATGTCGGTCACTGTATGTTCAGCTGTGCAGCCAGGACTTTACGAGAAGTAAGGTAAAATTATGTCGGCTTAGGATACCCAGATTTTTAAAAATAATTTTTCGTTCTGATAATACAAAAAATATTTATAAACCAAAAAAACTTGTCATAGTTCCTCATTAAAATTAGTTTAGTAAATTTCATTTTCAAAAAGAAAACCCTTCAAAACATTTTTATTTCTGCGGCTTTAAACTAGAAGTATCTTTACAGAAAAGTTTATTGTTAATTTTAGTTTTTCTTCTTTGTAGATAAAGCGGGACATTCCAATAGCACAATTTATGATGACTGAATTTCTGATGAGTTATTTATTTTTTTAAAAATATGTTTTTATTGATTTTAGAGAGAGAGGGGACAGGAGAGGGAGAGAGAAATATCAATGAGAGAGAACCATCAATCAGCTGCCTCTTGCACGCCCCCTACTGGGGATCGAGCTGGCAACCTGGGCATGTGCCCTGACTGGGAATTGAACCAGCAACCTCTGGGTACATGAGACGATGCTCAACTAACTGAGCCACACCAGCCTGGGCTGAGTTATTTTAATTTAGTTAAAAGCATCATCAATTATCTAGCAAATACAAGGGACCGGGGCAAGTACTACAGGATGTACAAACATGAATATACATAGTCCTTGCCTCACAGAAGTTTAAATACTAAAACTATTTCATCATTCGTGCGACTTCTCAGTCTCTCAAAAGAGATAGACAAATATTTCATTATTTTTCTTTGATTCCAAGCATTAAAAAATATATTTCTATTTGTTTTTTGTTTGATTGTTTTCATTCTAGTTTGAAAATAAAATACCATCGCCACCACTACCATCGCTAACAGCATCACTCATATGTCTATGGTTTATATAAATAAATACACAAGATCCACCCAACTCTAATCCAGTCTTCAACAACCTAATTGCATTATCAACTCATAATATGGTAGTAAGCAAAAACCAAAGGCTAGTCATAAAAGCAAAAGTCACCACTACTGATCCCAGCTCACTTTGTTTCTTACATATAGCATAAACTGGCCATTATAACTGAGTTATAATCCTGCATGTTTTTCCCCAAATTACATTCCTTGGAATGCTGGTTTTGAGAAATGCTTGTCCCTGAACACCATATGTAGGCAATGCTCTATTCATATTTCCTTTAATCTTAAAGTTTCACAGGATGCACTAGCATATTAAAGGCTCCTGCAATAAAGAAATCTATTTAACTTTGCTTAACTCAGCATTTCCTATGTTTATCTGACCAGGGAACTCCCTGCTCCCACCTTACTCATTTAAGAACAGCAATGGCCATCCTTCAGAACTAGTATTTCCAGGAAGACACTTGGAGAAATATTACTGTTGACTGACAAGGAAAAGAATTAATTCAGATGGGCATTACTTCCTCCGAAAACTTGAAAACCCTAAATACTCTGCCCTAAGTAGAGACTTAAATTACAATGCCCTTGACCTTCCACTTCTTAAAGATAGGTCTGAGATTTAAATGGCCCAGTTATTCTGTGGAGGTAACTGGAGGGCCTCTGATAGTACATCTTTTTCTCTGCTGTGCCCATGGTTGTTCAGGGCACTTGCACGGTGGCGACATAACCTGAAAAAGTGAAAATGTTAAGCCAATTGATTGTGCAAAAAGCTCTAAATTAGCCGTAGTTTGCTTGTTCTTTTGTCCCCAGATAGTCCGCTATCAAAATCAAACACTGGCAAATTTCCCCTCCATAATAAAACCTCTGATGCAGAGTATTAAAATAAATAGCCACCCAATAATGCATAATTTGGAGCTACTAAGCAAAAGCTATCAGCATTAAATAAATTTTAGCTCACTTGGGGCTAAAATTACTTTCAAGTTCATGCACTAAAAAATTCCCCCTTGCCTCGGGTGCTGAGAGTCTGGCCGGTAGGGCTGTTGCCCACCTGCTCTTCCAGTGCTCCCTGTTTGCACAGGATGGTGAAAATTCATTGGGTAAAGGATCTACATTACAGAGAAGGGAAAGTGTACAAAGTTCCTGTCCGAATGGTTTTTCCTCTTGATTTCCTTGTCTGTTTTGGTTCATTCCCTCTTCTGCCAATAGATTCTGCCTGGCATCATATACTTTTTAGCATTGAAATACTGGCAAAATACTATTTAAAATATTTAAGTGATACACAATCATCAGGAAATAAAACAAACCAGAAACCAGGCCAACATTCCCAATGTTCAGAAGCAGATGCCAAGGAGGACTGGCTATATTTATGTACATCAGTAAGCTAATTTTGCACCAGTTAAGGAAGCAAGAGCGTTAGATTACTTACCTCCTTAACTCAAAACTATAAAGAGGCCAAATCAGCACCCCTACGTGACTTAGCTATTTTTGCCACATTTATAGTAGACATATCTGGCATAATACATTCTCTTCATCTCTGTCACCCAAGGTGCTAGAAATAAGCCTATGGGTCTGGCTTTTCATGTAGAGAAGCCGAGATAAAACCCAAGTAATAAAAACAGGATCAGTGCTTGTCCAAGGCTCTGGACAATTAAATGCCAAGCTTGCTTCCCTCTACCGCCCCACCTGTGAAGATTGATTTATATGGGGCAGAAGCAGTTTCTACTGAAAGGCCAGGGAGCAACTTGCATTAGCTTAAAACCCACACACGAGCTTAGGAGGCTGTTCTGAGAGATGCACGAGAGACGGCTGGACAAAGGAAACCCGCCGAGCCTCGGGGTGCCCACCGCTTCTCTCTGCGCGTCCTTAATCGCCTCTGAAGACAGCTCAAGGGCCTTCCTGTCCCCCGGCCACACTGCAGGCAGCAGCTAGGGGACAGCAAATCCCAGGGGCTGCCTCTGAGAGGCAGCTAGGGGGCTTCACAGCTGTGGCTGCAGCACAAACACCCTGTGCTCCCGCACGCAGGCCTTGCCCTGGACGCTTCGCTGGCCGCGGTGTCCAAGGGTGACTCTGCGGCACCTGGGAAGTGGGTACGGGAGCACATCGCAGCCAGGAAAGTAAAGCACTTTAAACGTTTCTTTTCTCTCTCTATAGGTCTGCCTATCTATCTATCTATCATCTATGTATCTATCATCATCTATCTATCTATCTATCATCTATCTATCATCTATCTATCTATCTATCTATCTATCTATCTATCTATCTATCTATCTATCTATCTATCTATCTATCTATCTATCATCCATCTATCCATCTATCCATCTATCCATCTATCCATCATCTATCATCTATCTATCATCTATCTATCTATCTATCTATCTATCTATCTATCTATCTATCTATCATCTATCTATCTATCATCATCTATCTATCTATCATCTATCTATCATCTATCTATCTATCATCCATCTATCCATCTATCCATCTATCTATCATCTATCATCTATCATCATCTATCTATCATCTATCTATCATCTATCATCTATCTATCTATCTATCTAATCTATCTATCTATCATCTATCTATCTATCTATCTATCTATCTATCTATCTATCTATCTATCATCTATCTATCTATCATCATCTATCTATCTATCATCTATCTATCATCTATCTATCTATCATCCATCTATCCATCTATCCATCTATCTATCATCTATCATCTATCATCATCTATCTATCATCTATCTATCATCTATCATCTATCTATCTATCTATCTATCTATCTATCTATCTATCTATCTATCATCTATCTATCTATCTATCTATCTATCTATCTATCTATCTATCTATCAATCATCTATCATCTATCTATCTACCTATCTCTCTATCTGGGCTCAGTTCTCTGACCACTGACGGACACAGTAAGGAAATTCTCCTGTTGCTTCTTTCCTGGGTGACGTGCAGTAATAGAAAGCCTACCTGGGACCTTTCCTTCCTTCGTCACAGAAGTAATTAAAAAAATTTTTGTTTAAAAATATATCTCTGTTTTTTTCAGAGAGGAAGGGAGAGGAAGAGAGGGAGACAGAAGCATCAGTGATGAGAGAGTCATTGATCGGCTGCCTCCTGCATGTACCCTACTGGGTGGGGATCGAGCCCGCAACCCAGGCATGTGCCCTGACCGGGAATCGAACTGCAATCTCCTGGATCCTAGGTCGATGCTCAATCGCTGAGCCACCAACCAACCAGAAGAAGTAATTTTCAAGGCCCAATCATTTCCTTAGGAGAGCGAAACAGATATAAAGCCTGCGAGCAGAGGCCTTTCGCACACCCTGTGCACAGTCTGTCCGCAGCTGCGGAATCACGAAGTCTGCGGGGGGAGAACTTCAGGGGGGCCACGAGCAGAGCAGAGACTTTGCTTTAAGGAAAGCTGCAACCTGTCAGAGCACAGGGTTCCTAGCATTATAGCAACTTACTGATTCTATTACCAAGCACAGCCCTCCAGATAAATACTGGGCAGAGATTTTTGTTGTTGTTGTTCCTAGTGATGGTCAATGTCTGGAAGCAATAGCCTCGCTTCCCAGGTATCTGATTAGGTGAAAATTCCTTTGGGGTTCACTTAATCACGTGCTAGTTATGAAACAAAGCTCGGTTTTATTAAAAGGATCCCTCATCAACCAGGTCAGGAAAACGATCACATTCTATTTTGATTTTCTAAAGCAAATGCTTCCTTAAAACATATGTATATTTTATTTACCACAGACTCATGCAGGAACAATACACACTTTGTGTATGTCCCCTTTAAACATGTGTTTGAACTAGATTGGGGCTTGATGTCCCCAATAGGTCAAGTAGTGGTGTTTCCTTTTGGAAAGATGAATAATTCGAGAGATGTCTGTCTGAATAAATTTAAGCACACCTTGACTTTGATTTCCACAGGTGTATCATACAAAAATCCTGTTGGTAATTATTCCCTGCCCATCTCAAAAAACAGAGTCCCATTAATAAAACTCCTCATTGATAAAATGACAAAACTTCCCTGAACTGGACCAGAATGGTAATGTTCATGCCCTCTTTTGAAAACCAGTATAAACAACCCCTGGATTTTCCTTCTCACAGTCGTGCTCAACATTTGCATTGTTTATGGGGACTCTCTTACTATTGCTTTTTTATTTTTTTCTGTGAATTGAATTTAAAAACTTCATTGCAAGGCACTGTGTTTGATGCTCTAAGTAGTTCTGAGGTGAAAAAATGTGTTTCTTTAAAAGACAAATAAATAAAGAAGTGTGTTTTAAGGTGTTGAAGGGAAAAGAGATTAGTTGTCATGGAAATAATCTGTAATCCACTGAAAATTTTAATTAAAACATTAGAAAACTTACATGCTTAATAATTGCTGTATGCATGTATAATTTCTGCTCTCTGTCTCCTTTTGGCGTTGCAGGGCAGTGAAAAAACACACAACTATTTGATCATTTAAGGGGCTCTTAATTTCTACCTAATAGCATTTCCTTAGACACAACTGGTAAAATTGGTGGCAAGAACATCATTACTTCTTTTCAGCTAACCAATGTGTCTGTGACACGTGAGTAGGACGTCTTTGGGAAGGAGAACATGCCTAAGGGAAAAATGGAAGGCAGGAACAAAAGAAAAAAAGAGACCCGAATAGCTATGTTAGTAAAGCTGATACTTGATATTTGCATTATACTTTATGTTTATAAAATGTTTTCCATTCATTAGATCATGTAATCTTCACAGCTCTTTACAGTAAAATTATTATTGTCCCTACTTTCCAATTGAGGAAGCCACAGTTGGGAAAAAATTAAGTAAAAATGGATATTAAAATATATATAAGTAATTATACTTCAATTACATTATTAAAAACTGATGTTCTTAAGAGAAAACACAAGGAGGCCAATGTCTCTCATCAATGTACAAGTTTTCAAAAACGACAATTTAGTTAAACTTTCAGGAAGAATAGCCCACTAAGGAAATGGTAAATATGTAGCTACTAATTAAATCTTCCACTAGGATAATTACTGCATGTTGTTTCACTGGCCAATCTAGTCAGCTTACAGAGAACAGTTTTCAAAGATAGAAGGCAAATAAACTCAAATGTCAGGAAACTTGACTACTGAATTTTTTCTTGATAAGTTTGTTTTCGACTCTATAAAATGAACATTATATTCCTGAAAAGCATGGCATTTTGGAAAGCCAATGTAGAATAGATGACATCCAGAAATTATATAAAACTGAGCTTCCTCAGTTTTACAGAAAAACACAAACTAAAATATAACATACATTCAGCTCTATTATTCTTAACTTGAGCTAACACTCTTCAGGCAAAGTCCGGCAAGCCATAAAATGGGACTCTAATCCAGATAGTAAACAAATTATATATTGATGAAATTTATATGATTAAATTTTAATATCCAATTTTAGTCATTTTCTTTAGTTTTTTATTTATTTTATTTATTTTTATTTAGTAACTAAACTTATTGGGATGACAATGGTCAATGTGAACATACAAGTTTCAGGTGTGGGTTTCTATGATACCAGATCTGTATATTGCACTGTGTGCCCACCACCCAAAGTCATATCTTCCCCTGTCACCATATATTAGGCCCCCTTCACCCTGTACCGCCTTCCCTCTGGCAACCGCCACACTGCTGTTTCTGCCAATGAGTTTCAGTTTTATATCCCACACATGAGTGAAATCATATGGCTCTTGGCTTTTTCTGCCTGATTTATTTCTCTTAGCATAATAGTCTCAGGATCCATCTATGTTGAAGCAAATGTCAGTATTTCATCTTTTCTTATGGCTGAGGAGTATTCCATAGTGCATATGTCCCACATCTTCTTTATCCAGTCCTCTATCGCAGGACACTTTGGTTGTGTCCATGTCTTGGCCACCGTGAATAATGCTGCAGTGAACATAGGATTGCATATATCTTTGTGAATACATGTTTTCAAGTATATACCCAGGAGAGGGGTTGCTGGGTTCTATGGTAGATCTATTCTTGTTTTTTTGAGGAATTGCCAGACTACTGTCGATAGCAGTCTACATTCAACCTTTAGTTTTTTAATACTCTGTTCAAAATTCAATGATTTTTTTATTGTTTCAGTCATTGTCTTCCTGTAGCATGTGCCCTTCTCTGCAATTTCCTTTCTCAACATGTGTATTATTACTCGCTTGACTGCCACTTTCACACATTAATTTACTGAAGTTAACTATGCTTAAGATATTTATTTTCAATTTCATGTTTAAAATAACCAAAAGGAAAAAAATGACTGGAAATTCATAAACCTGACTTTCACCAAACTTAAAAAGAAAACAAAGAAACTCTCTCTCACTCACGTTGGTCTCTGCCATTCATTAAGGGCCTAACCTTTCCTTATCCCTGGGTATCTTTGGTCTGTGATCTTAGCCTGAACTTAATCCCTGTCATAACATTTGTATTATCCTGTCAATAAACTGGCCCTGATAAAAGTAGCTAAGGCTACCGGCCTGCTTCTTTCACTGTTTGGAATTGGTTTAAACAACTCAAATAGTCACTTTCTGCTCTAATTGTACTGCTTCTGGCAGAATGGACTGACCTGAAAAAACTTTAAGGTGATTTAGAAAAATGTGACATTTTTTCACATAAGTGGTCTACTAAGTAACCTGGCCTCTAGGAATGACCTAGAAGGACTCTGCCCTGTTTATTCCCCAAGACAGTTTACAGTGAGACCATAGCTGTCTATTTCCTTAGGAAATGAGTCCTGGTAAATAACTAAATTGGCTGATAATGAGGGGTTAAAAGTACCAATGAGAAGAGACTTTATTGAATGAAATTCTTTCTAAATTATACTATTATACTGTTCTTTTAAAAATATGACGGACCCAGCCGGGCATGGCTCAGCCGCTGAGCATTGGCCTAGGATCCGGGAGATTGAGGTTCAATTCCCGTTTGGGGCAAATGCCCAGGTTGCGGGCTCGATCCCCTGTCGGGGCGTGCAGGAGGCAGCCGATCAATGACTCTCTCATCACTGATGTTTCTGTCTCTCTCTCCCCCTCTCCTTTCCTCTCTCTGAAATCAATAAAGATATAGTTTAAAAAAGAACACACAAAACAAATTGATGTTTCTCTATCTCTAAAAATCAATAAATAAAAAATTAAAAAAAAAAATGATGGCAGCCACTAATCATCAGAGAGATACAAGTTAAAGCCACAATGAGGTATCACCTCACACCTGTCAGAATGGCTCCATCAACAAATCAACAAACAACAAGTGTTGGCGAGGGTGTGGAGAAAGGGGAGCCCTGGTGCACTGCTGGTGGGAATGCAGACTGGGGCAGCCACTGTGGAAAGCAGTGTGGAGTTTCCTCAGAAAATTAAAAATGGAGCTGCCTCATGACCCAGTGATTACACTTCTGGGTATATATCTGAAGAAACCCAAAACTCTAATTTGAAAGGATATATGCACCCCTATGTTCATTGCAGCATTATTTACAATAGCCAGCGAAGCTGTGGAAGCAACCCAAGTGCCTATCAATAGACAAGTGGATAAAGCAGTAGTGGCACATATACAGTGGAATATTACTCGGCCACCAAAAAGAATGAAATCTTACCCTTTGCGACAGCATGGGTAGACCTGGAGGGTATCATGTTCAGTGAAATAAGCCAGTCAGACAAAGACAAATACCATATGCTTTCACTTATGCAGAATCCAAAGAACAATATAAATGAACAAACAAAACAGACAGACTTGCAGATACAGAGAACAGACTGATGGTTGCCTGGGGGAGGAGGGCTGGGGGACGGGGTGGAAAAGGCGAAGGGATTGAGAAGTACAGATTGGTAGTTACAAAATAGCCACGGGGATGTACTATTAGGGAATATAATCAATAATATTGCAATAGCTACGTATTGTGCCAGGTGGGTACTGAAAATATCAGGGGGATCACTTTATAAAGTATATGATTATCTAACCACTATGCTGTCCACCTGCAACTAATAGAAAATAATATTGAATGTAAACTGTGACTGAAAAAAAAATTTAAACCAACATGAACAAGAGATGAGAAAGATGACAGTGACCATCATTTAACCTTTTCTTTTTCTTTTAAATATATCTTTATTGATTTCAGAGAGAGGAAAGGAGAGGGAGAGAGGGAGAGAGAAACATCAATGATGAGAGTCATTGATAGACTGCCTAGCCCGCAACCCGGGCATGTGCCCTGACTGGGAATTGAACCCTGATCTCCTGGATCCTAGGTCGACGCTCAACCGCTGAGCCAGGCCCGGCTGCGCTCATTTAACCTTTTCTTGGTGGCCTGGCGTGAGGAAAATGAGCCTCAGTGTTTGTGGCAGGCTGATGGGAAACCGCTTTGGTGAAGCGGAAGGAGAACTGCATTTGGGCTCAGAAGCCCTCAGTGAGTTTTCTGGCTGTGGCACTTTCTAGCTGTGCAATTTTGGATTGGTGTCTGTGTTTTAGTCTCTTTCCCCGAAAAATAAGACCAAGCCCATCTCCTCGGGCTGCTACGCGAACAAATGGAATGACTTGTGTGGAGGCAGCCGCCACGGCGCATTTAGTGTGCGGCTGCTCCAGCCTGAGCTTGCCCCCGCTGGAGGACCCCTGGCTGTCACCTGGAGATGCGCGGGCCTGGGGACAGCGGCGCTGAGCTGGCGCCAGGGCCCAGCGAGCCCAGGCCTGGCCAAGCGCCCGGCTCGGCTTCTCTCCTGCTCTTTTCTCATCTTCCCAAAGCACTTGCTTCACTGCTGTCAACCGCACTCCACTCGCCACTGGGTATCAGTCAAGACATCATCCGTTATTTCTCCATCGCTAACCCAGTGGCACTCGAGACAACTTGAGTGCTTTTAGGTGTGAAGGATGAGGGGCTGTCTCTCTGGTTCAAGACTGTGAGAAAATGCATGTCAAGAGCTGCCTCCAAAGTTTGTCAAGGCTTCATCCACCAGAGCAATGATCTCGCGGACGCCTGAGCAGCTTTCCTCGGAGCCCCCCCGACAGGCCAGCGTCTAGTGCAGTTCCAGGCGAACCCCGTTTAGGAGGCTGCGTCTGAGGAGCAATAACCTTCGCGGCTCTGGGGGTGCCCGTGTGGCAGGTGCGTGCGCACCGAGCGCCTGTTGCTGGAATAGGCACAGCGCGGGCAGCGCTCCGGCTGCCGGGCGGCCCTGGGAAGGGGCAGTGGTGTCAGGAAAGAGCATATGAAGTAAATAACCGTCCTTTGAAGAGACCTGGCAGGGCCACTCATCCTGCATTCCCTCTCCAGGAATTTGGAAAGAACACGGCTTTCTTCCTTCCCTCCTTCCCTCCTTTCCTCCCTTCCCTCCTTCCCTCCCTCCCTCCTTCCCTCCTTCCCTCCTTCCCTCCTTCCCTCCCTCCCTCCTTCCTTCCCTCCTTCCTTCCCTCCTTCCTTCCTTCCCTCCCTCCCTCCCTCCCTCCCTTCCTTCCTTCCTTCCTTCCTTCCTTCCTTCCTTCCTTCCTTCCTTCCTCCCTCCCTCCCTCCCTCCCTCCCTAATTTTTTGGTTTATCTCACCCAAGAGGATATTTTCCCATCGCTTTTCAGAGAGAGTGGAGGGAGAGAGAAAGGGAGAAACATTGATGTGAGAGAGACACACCAATTGGTTGCCTCCTGCACGTGCCCCGACCAGGGCCTGGGGTGGAGCCTGCAACTGAGGTACGTGCCCTTGTCCGGAATTGAACCCAGGACCCTTCAATCCTCGGGCCGATGCACTAACTACTAAGCCAAACCAGCTGGGGTGGATTATGACATTTTCAATCACCAAATGTTAACTTGTATGAGACCCCAAAGTGTTAGAACAGAAGAACATGCAGCCTCTCCTTATTTTTCTTACATCTTGGAGAACTTGACTCACTGGCAGGCAGACATGGGCAAAAACGATACCAAAGTGGACTAGTTCTATCAGCAGTTAGACTCCTTTAAAAAAAAAAAGTCCTCTGGAAAACACATGGAATTTTTTGATAGTCTCACAGTCACCCTCATTTTCTTCAATGTTTTATGTGAATTTAAAATGCCCAAGCCACCCTTCCCAAAGTTAATATGCCCAAATTAACCATATAAATCATTGTCCTTTCAAGAAAAAAAAACACAAAACAGTAAAAAAATCAGGCTCTCTCTTGAGATCCACTCACAGAGAACATGGTCGGCAGTTCTCAAAGAAGAGCGCTTAAGAATTTCCTAGGCAGTTGCCGAAATGTCCAGAGGCGACATTCTCAGAGCTCATCAAGTGGTGGCTGTGGGGTGGCACCTAAGAATGTGAATTCTTTAAAAGCATTGCAACGACAGTCTGGGTTTTATTTTGCAAGCTCTGATTTTGATTCAGCAGCTTGGGTTGTATCAAACTCCAATAACCAAAATCAGCAACAATCACAGATGACTTTTCTGATGCTGGCATTATTAAGGTAATACGTGCTTATGACTAACTAATTCCACAACAGTTTAATGTGAAGATCCACCTATTTTCTTTTAGCACCAGCCTTAGCACTTGGGATTTATGCAATCGGATAGTTTTAATGAGGAACATAATTCTCTTTCATTCCCAATAGACCGATGCCCGGCCAGATTACCAATCTTAGCCCAGAGCCTCCCAGCGCCAGGCAAGCTGTATCCGTGTGAAGCAGCTACAAAGGGGGGCCGTTCCCGGTGGTTACAGTGATTGGGGGCACAGCTGGAATAGAGCAGGCAGGAGCCAGAAGTGCTAACTATCTGCAGTGCATAAGACAGGCCCACCAAGTAAGGAGGTGTTCCATCCAAAATGCCGACAAGGCTGGCACTGAGAGACCCTACTTCACATGCCTGAGCTGTCCACTGTCCTAATCCTGCAGCCCTTACGCATCCGTGTTCATTCAGCCTTTCTTTCAACAAATGATAATGAAGCACGTACAAAGTGGCAGGCCCCCTGCTAAGTGCAGAGGACACAGGGGGAAAAAGCATGCGGTCCTTGCCCTCAAGAAGAGAGACAAAAAAGCCAGCGTATTTCAATGCAGTGTGACAAGGGCGGAGACAGAGGAGCAGGGGGTGGCAGGAGCGCATGGGACGACCAGGCCCTCACCGAGGACTTTGCAGGGGAGATGAAGCTGGACTAGGGGACACAGAATGGTTGGGGTCTGGGGCGGGGTGGCACAGGCAGGAGGAGGGGGGAGGCTTTCCAAAGAGAGAAAACAGCACCCACGCAAAACTCAGGCAGCTGAAAACATTTCACGATGACGAGGCACAGGGTAGGAGTGACGACAGTCCAGGACAAGGGACAGGCCTTGGAGATACGATGGGGAGTTGAGTTTCAGATATTCCGAGGTTGAGGTGCAGAGGGCAACGTGTGGAAATGTCCTTTAGGTAACTTACCCCATTCAGGGAAAGGCCCGGGGTGAAAATATAGATTTGAAACTGTGAAACTAAAGAGATCTCTTAAGAAAAAGCAAGATCGAGAAAGGCTTTCGAGTGGAAGGGGAGGACTGTCAAAGCAACGGAGAAAGAGGGGCAGGCACGGTTGAGGAGAGGGAAAGGTACCTACCGTAAGCCAAGAAAATACACAGTTCGGAGGAGAGAGTGGTCAGCAGTGTGAAATGCTGCTGAGCGTCAGGGAGGAAAATGCATGTCACTGGATTTAGCCACCTGAAGGTAGCTGGTGACCTTGGGGAGAGCAGTGTCAGTGTGGGGTGGGAACAGGAGTGAGATGCAGGTGGCTGAGCAGCGAGAGAGACAGAGGGAAACGACACTGCACTCAGGAAAGAGGGGGGGCCACTGGGAGGTGGACAAGGCAGGAGGGGAGAGAAAGGCGGTGGAGGGGTAGCTGGAGGGCACAAAGGGGGGCGAGGAGGTGCGGTTATTTGTTCACTTGAAATGAGAGAAACTTGGGAGCATTTCAATACTAGTGGAAGGAACCATTAGAGGGGGGAGGTAAACTATTAAGTGAGGCCCCTGGAACCTGGAAGCTTGGAACCCCAAACACGAGAGGAGGGAAGGAGAGGAGCAAAGGAGGTGACTTTATGATTTGCTGTCAGGGAGCTGAGGATCTTCTCGAAAATGACTTCGATTTCCTTACACTTCAGTTACACACATTTTATTTTAGACAACTCACATGTTGTTTTTTTAAAAAAAACACTAGTAATAATAATATATTGGTGCATTTAACAAATATTATAGGCCTGCCATGTGCCTGATACTGTCCCGTGTGCTGGAACATAAAAATACCTGCTCTTCTAGTGGAGGGAGACAGTGAACAAAACAACTAGTAAAGCTGTCAGAGGGTGGCGACAGCTGTGGAGGAAAACAAATCAGGGAAGAGGGACAGGAAGTGCTGGGGGTGGGGTGTCCCGATTTAAGTAGGGTGGTCAGGGAAGGCGTCATGGAGGAGGTGACAGGAGTCCTGAAGGCAGCAGGGAGGTGAGCCCTGCAGATGGGAGGGGAAGCACGCTCTCCGGGCAGGGGGACCTGCAGGTGCAAAAGCCCAGAGGCAGGGCTGTGCCTGTGGAGCTCCAGGGGCAGCAAAGGGCCCAGTGAGGCTGGAACTGGGGGAACGACAAGCGAGCAGGAGGCGATGGGGACCGGCAGGGATGGGCCAGGCCGAGGGAGTGTGCGGGCTGATGTGAGGACTTTGACTCTGACTCTGGATGAGGGGGGCCGGTGCCAGGCTCTGAGCAGGAGAGTGACTTGAGCCAAGGACCCCAAATCCTGTGGCTGCCAGGGGAGAACTGATGGGGCAGAGACAGAAATGGAGGCAGGGAGGCCAGTGGGGGTTATGCAGCGATCCAGGCTGGAGGGGATGGTGGCACCAATGGGGACGGGGGGGGGGGGGGGGGGGGCAGCGGAATGCAGAGCCGGGGTTAGATTCTGGATATAGCCGGAACCAGCGACTCTTCTGAGAATTACACATGAATTAACTCATTTAATTCTCACAATAACACTATGAGATAGGTACCACTACTAATTCTATTTTAACAATCTAAAGGATACCCACTTCAAACTGCCATATTAGCATATGATAGACTATCAATTAAACTATTTTGAAGTGCAAGAGATGTATGAAGCAAAGAAAATCAAAATCCTTTTTTTAAATAAAAAACATTGTGCTTTGATTTTAAAATTTAGTTCACAAGTATGACCACTATAAACTGAAACTCTAGTATATTTTTTAAATAAATAGTTCTTTGATTTAATGAACATCCATTTCTTATTTTGCCAGACTTAATTAACACAGCACATGTAGTGAGAATACAATTATATCAACAAGAAGAAATAAATAATTTCAAGTTTCTAATTGTGATATCGAAAGGATATTTTGGGGACTCTATAAGAAAGCTCCAAAATGATAACCCCACTCCAGCAGAAAAACCTCTCTTCATTTGTTAAACCTGGGAAACAAATGGTGCTGATATTTTCATTCTTCCAGAAATACATGGCAGCTGGTGTCCAAGGCCATCTAGAGCCACCAGAGAACTATTTTAAAGGCTCTTACAAATAAGCAGTATAAATGGAAAATGTGTTTTCTGTAACATTCAGTGAATTCCACTTTTTAATTTTATTAGTCAATAAAATTTCATTTGGAATTATAACAAAATACTCTTATTAAAGGATATCATAAATTCTCATCAATAGCAGGTTGATTTATAACAGAGTAGATTGTTTTGGATTTCATTACAATACAAGCAAAATGGTGTTTCTTCAGTATCCACACATTTGTTACTTTTTTACTGAATCTACATTTGTCAGAATCTAATGGAATTTCAATGCAGGAGGAATGACACAGTAGTATATTAGTGGCACCATTCTCATGGCAAGACTCTATCTAATGTATTAAGTGAATTTTAATAAAAACTGTTTGACTCTTTTCCTTTCGCATGTGTTAGCAAGTTAAAAACTGAGTGTAGATTCCTTTTGTGTAGGAGCATGAAAAGCACATTCTTTCCCTTTAGCTTACCAATAGCAAGTCAAGGATTTCACACTCGCTCAGCAGTTTCTTTCAGGTTGTGTTTTCTGTTCGCTCAGTGACAGGTACATCGGCAACTGACCAGACATTCCCAAAAGTTCAATCACTGAGAGAGTACATTTGAGTTTCCTTCAGGACAATGCAACCTACCTCTTATTGGTCCAAATCAGCAGGGAGAAAATAGATCTTATTTGACTTATACATTTTTATACTGAAACCAATACTTTGGAGACAAAACTGGCCTTCAGATTTACTTGAAGATCACAGCATTTGGTCAGGTTGGAACCCAGCACGTAGTTGGCAACCAAACACTGGGGCACATCAGCAAATCTTAGACCACTGGGTGCAGCGGGGACTTAGGGGAGTGGAGTTTGAGAGATGGCATCTCAGTAAAAAATGTTCATTGGAACATGGGTAATATTCTGGAGACAGCACTGAGACCTTCCAAATCACCAGGCAATAAAGAATTTCATCCTTAGATCAGGGTTTTGATAACCAGCTCACATGAATCAACCAATAATTGAGTCATGTAGGGAGGTTGAATAATAGTAAAATTCAGAGCTGGCTCTAATTTACCGACGACAGATATATTTCACCTATAGCAGAAACTCTTTTAAACAACCTCCGCTTCATCAAGCCACCAGGTTAACAGACGCCCCCATTTCCTCCAGACAACAGACCAGCCTATGCCCTCTGCGCCCATTGTGCTAAGAGCCAGCGGAGCTGCTTCCCATATTTATCCCAGTTGTACTTTTTAATCAAAATCGCATAAATTAACGTATCTATAAACTGATCGAGTATAGGTGTAAAAAGGACTAGCTGCTATTTTTATGAAAAATATGTAAATTATTTGAAGATAATATCATGATGAGGAAGTTGCCCAAATAATTCCTAGTGAATAAGTTATGGGCGATACAACTGGAAGAAAATGTAAAAATCTCAGGTTCTCTAAGCAGATTGATATGAGACGGTATAAGCTTTCATCCCACTTCAAAGCCATCAAGATTGATAATCACCGGTTATCACCGCTGGTGAGTCCATGCAAGGAAGGTGAGCACTATTCCAATCCCTGGGCTCTTACTCGAACAAAAGCCCTTGGGCTGACATTCAAATATCGGTGAATGAAATGTTAAAATGAAATGTGTAAGACTGCACAGAATTTGTATTATGATTCCCCATTTTTAACTAACTTTCAAAATTAACCCACCAACTAAGTACCCCTTCACTTAGAGAAATCCTGTACTTTATCCAGGTAGGTTCGCTGCACTTCTGTGGCTTCATTGGACAACTACTTCGAAGTTCTCGTGTAGGAACAGTGAGCTGACTTTGGATGGTCACTGAAGGGGGGAGAGATGCATAACTTATCCTTTGCATCCAATGGAATGGAATGACAGAAACATTCCTTAGGATAACTGGGGTTTATTGTTACAAAATGGCTCCCCATGAGTCATTCCTCCCTCATCTCCTACCACTGATATTAATTTCTTGGACTGACAGAGTATGGCAAAAATGATGTACACAATTTTTGGGCCTTGACCTTAAGAAACCCCAGGCCTTTTGCTTTTGTTCTCTTGCATCACGCAAGGAAGCCCAAACTAGTCTCCTAATGGAATACAAGCCACGTAAAGAAACCCTCAAAGATGGAAGACCACTTCAAAGAAAGAGAGGCCAAACCAGCACCAATTTGTTGCAGCCTTCATAGATGAGATGCAAAATATATGAATAAATCCATCCTAGGTGCTCCAGACCCAGCCATGACTCCAGCGAACATCAAACACATGAGTTTACCTAGCTGATACCACATGGAGCAGAGACTAGCTGCCCAGCTGAACCTAAACGTTTGCAGAAATTTAGGCAAATAATTGTTATTTTAGGCCACTAATTTGAAAAACATAAGCCAGACAAAACAGATTGGTTGTTATAGAAAAATATAACCTTGGTGACAAATGTAACTATTGTCTGTGACTCAACATGTTCTTTGCAGCAGTAGCAATGCATTTTCCCTATTATCTTTCTCCCTACTGTGTGCAAATATGGAGACTATTGGAAATACAGCACTTAGAGTGTGAAGGGACAAAAACAAGAGGAGGAACCCCTCCCTCCGATACTTCTTCAAAATCAAAATAAAAGCAATCTTCCAACCATTTGTGTAAATAATCATTAAAATGATGAATCGTCCTTGCCTTTTCTCCCTTCTCTCCAGTGCCCATTAGAAAGTGACTATTTATTTCAAAAATGACCAACATCTTTTGAATATTTGCAACAGGGGGCTCCACACAAACATGATCACATTTTTAAAGAAGAATGTGTTTTCAGCCTGGCAGGAGAAGATAAAAGATTTCAGAAATCACTGTGCAGAATATTTGTAGCTTCTTTTTCTCATTTCTCAAGAGACACGTTTCTTCCAGGAGCACAGTTGATAAAACATGATTTATTTTTATAATTTCGCCAGAGAGAAGCTAAAAGTACCTAACCAGCTTCAATAATCCTGTAAAATTAACTGCCAGTGATTTTTGCTCATTTTATATCCTTACTCTGAGCTTTGCTTTAAGGAGTGCCTTATTATTATTTTTTGGTTGAACCTGACAGAAAAATAGACGTTTAGAATAAAAAGAAATTACTAAGACATTTCTTTCCATTCCATAATTTTTAGATAAACCTAGCGCTCTTTTTCGTCACTCTAGAATACCGTCTAAAATTACTAAATGTTAATTAATTGTTAAAGTCAGCATCACCTGATCTGTGTCCTTTCAGTTGAAAATGACATTTTCTAATAGCTAAAGTAATAAGACATTCATTCAGTAGAGGTTTTGGGCTTTATTTTATGAGCAGTAGAGAGTAACTGGAGAGTGTTAAGATAGATGAGTGAGCAATTGTATAGCATTTTAGAAAGACAGCACTAACTGCAGAGTGGAAATGGATTGGAAGGAGGCAAGACTGGAAGTCCTATCAGGGTTTGTTTCAGTAACCTAGGAAAGAGAATGGCAGGAACCACAACAGTGCTGTTGTAACCTTAGTGGCTTAGACCAACACACATTTATTACCTTACAATGCTGGGGGTCTGAAGTTCAAAATGGGTCTCACTGGGCTATCATCAAGGAGTTAGCAGGGTGGGGTGCCTTTCTGTTTCCTTGCCTTTTCTAGCCTGTAGAGGCTGATACATCCCCTGTCTCATGGTCCCCTTCTCCATCTTCAAAGCCGACAATGGCTGGTCAGCTCTTTCTCATAATATCATCTCTCTGGTTTGGAATCCTCTGTTTCCTTCTTCCCCATTGAAGGGCCCTTGCCATCTACCTGGATAACCCAGGCGAATCTCTTTATTTTAAGGCCAGCTGATTAGCAACCTTAATTTCACCTTTAGCCTTAATCTCCCCCTTGCCACGTAACATAACATAGTCACAGAGTGGGAGTTAGAGTGTTGACATCTTTGGGGGTCATTATCCCGCCCCCCATGGTGGGTCTGAGACAAGTGGAAGGATTCAGGAGATACTCAAGAGGCAGAAGCAACCCCACTTGGTGATATGTGACTCCTGAAAAACAACCCTGTGTGCTGTTGATTCATTTGTTCCTCTCTTCTTTCCTTCACTCATTGATAACTGTGCATTATTTGAGGGACAAAATATCAAGGAAGCTGACAAAAATAAGTCATTAAAATAGGGGACATATAGAAAAAGAGGTCAGAGCAGAAGTGGCTCAAGGGAAGTATCTGAGTAAATGGCCAAGAATTACCTTTGAATGGTTCTGAGATCTCCAACACGCCAAGAGGAGCGATTTTTATGCTTTGCTCATAGCCATGATGATTTTACTCACCTTGGATGATAGCTCTTTAGAAAAAAATCTTAGTAATGACACATTTAAAAAATCTAGTTTTAAACAATGCAGCTTCCTGATGATATTGCCAAGATAAATTACTACATTTCCTCAATTCTAAAATGCGCATTTCCCCACATTATGTCCCTGAAATCAGGATGCATGAGGATACCTAATGCAGTGTTTATTGGGGGTTTTTCCCCTCCCAAAAGCTGTTTACACTAGATGAAGTCTTAAACGTAAAGGTAGATGGTAATTGTGTAACGTCTTTTGACGTAATTGTGTAACAACCAACAAGTTGTTCTGCTCTACTGGGTTGTTGGTTATATAAGGGTTTCTACCAACACTAAATAAAATTATTTTAGAATAAATACAGTAGTCCCCCCTCACCTGCAGGGGATACTTTCCAAAACCCCCCAGTGGATGCCTGGAACAGAGAGTGCCAAACCCTATATGTTATCTTTTTCCTATAAATACATGCCTATGATAAAGTTTAATTTATAAATTAGAACACTAAGAAATTAACAATAACAATACAATAGAGTAATTATAACAACATACTGTAATAAAAGTTATATGAAGGCCTTTGGGGCCATTATTAAGTAAAATAGGGGTTATCTGAACACAGGCACTGTGATACCATGACAGGTGATCTGATAACCCAGACAGGTAGCACATACAGTGAGTGTGCTGGACAAAGGGATGATTCACCACCTGAACAGGACCAAATGGGACGGGGAGAGATTTCATCACACTACTCAGAACGATGCACAATTTAAAACATGAATTAATTATCTCTGGAATTTTCTACTTACTATTTTCAGACCATGGTTGACTGTAGTAGTTAATGAAACCCTGGAAAGCAAAACCATTAAAAAATGAGTACTGAAATTGATCTAAAGACAGTTACAACAGGCTGAAATTGATCTAAAGGCAGTTACCAATAGGCTGCACAATGGATACAACAGTCCCTAGGGCCTGTTATTATTACTTCATGGGGCAAAACCTTTGCGGGTGTGATTAAGTTACAGGTCTTGAGATAGGGAGATTATCCTGGATAATCAGGGTGGGCCCTAAATGCAATCCCATGCATCTTTATCTGAGGGAGATTTGACATACATAGAGGAGAAGGTGATGTGAAGACAGAGGAGAGAGAGTTTTGAAGGCGCTAACCTTGAAGATTGGAGTGATACAGCCACTAGCCAAGGGATGCCAGCAGCCACCAGAACTTGAAAGAGGCAAAGAACAGATTTTTCCCTTGAGCCTCCAGAGGGAGTGCAGCCCTGCTAACACCTCAATTCAGCCTGTTGATACTGATTTCAAACCTCTAGTCTATAGAACTGTGAGGGAACATATTTCTGCTGTTTTAAACCACCAAGTTTGGGGTAATTTGTTCCAGCAGCCACAGGAAAATAATACAAGTTTTTCTGACAGTAATTATGCAGCAGGACCAGTGGGTAGTTCAGGACAATCCAATATCTTTCTCACAATAGTAAAACAACTCTATGGGTGCCTAGGAGAATGATTTTCTATTCAATCTTAATTATCAAACTGTACCTTTTCTTGAATATTTCAGTGACTATGGAGAAATTTTTGGTTGCCTGTCTAGCAAATCTCTTACTACTCCCACGATGTAATAGGCATCTAATCTGGGCAGGAAAATGGACACCAGGCCCATCTCTGGGGCGAGCTCTGCTTTTTGTCTCACTAGGTTAAAAACCCATGTCTCCAACCACAGGGACTGTACTACTGAGAAAGACAATGTTCTTAAGCAAATGATATTCCTTTTGTCAGAGACATTGGTATAGACTGAAGTCAGGCCAATGAACTGTGAGATGTTTGGGAAAGATGATTTCTTACTTGAATCCGGTTACACAGCCAACAAACTCCTTTGTCACCCACAGTCATATACATTCATACTAGTAAAGTTAGATAGCTTTATCTGGAGTAGGCATGAAGGGGTCCATAGCGCCACCTTACACCACCGGATACTGACATCACACACTGAAGCAGAAAAACCTCCTGATTTTTACAGCACCAGCCTGACCAGTCCCCAACTCTGCACCAGCCCAAGTTCCTGCTTTCTCCCAGGTTGCCAAACACTGTTGGTGAAACTACATAACTGAATGGAGCAACACTCCATAAGCCGATGGTTTCCCACTCCATTTTAGACATCAGTGTTGCTCAGCTGTTCCTTTGCTTGCTACTTATCAGCTATCTTTCGAATTCTCCAATGCAATGATTCCAAATGTGTATTGCTTTCTTCTCCGGCCTTAATCCATCTTATTTTCTGCTCTCAGGTGAAGACCATGCTTATTCTGTCCTTGAGAAGAGGACATGACCTGTGAACTACTCTGCCTGTCCTCCTTTCTCACTCTGTCATGGGTTACAGCTGGAATCAACTGTAACCAAGCCCTCTGGCTCCAGATTAATTCCCATGATTGCCTATTAGTCCAACCTCCAGATATCCTGCTGGGACTGTGCACTTAACAAGGGAAAAAGCAATTTATTAATACCCTCTTTTTCTCATCAAAATCTTGCTTTCCTCCCTGTATTCCATATTATTGCTGCAATCAGAACACGAAGAAAATGGAATTGAGAGCAGATAGATATGGAAGGCAAAGCATTGATATCAGAATTTTCTCTCTTGCAAACCTCACAAAGATATGGGAATTGTTCTGATATCTCCAACTGCATCAGGAAGGTGTGGACAAGGACACTGACAGGGCCAAGTCAGCTCCCTCACTGACATCTCACACAGTGGAAAACTGTTATGGATGGACTTAGAGATCTATAATCTTGTACATGCATAGAAACACTCCTGAGCACAATGCAGGAAACCCCTTCAGCTGTGCTGAGATAAGTAAATAATAACAGGTTGGCAACAGCTTTTATTGAGAGTGTCAAGAAACAACAAGAAAGCAGGCATCACATATTTTTTACAGTCCTTTACCTTGGGAATCTCCTTTACATTCTTCCCTCTCCCTAAGCTCTCTCTAGTGGTTATTTGCCCAGAATCATCACCCAACAACGGCTCCTCCTCTGAACGCTGCTGGAGATGGTAGCCTCAACAGCATGTGGTGCCTCCCTCATCTCTAGTGGTAAATCCTGCTCCTCTCTCAAACCCCAATCCAGACATTATTTCCTCTGTGAATACTCAATGACCTCTCTTTTCCGCTTGTCCTATCAGGGATGACTGCTCGTCATGGTCTCTGGCCCAATGTCCATACTCCCAGTATATTTTTGCATAGTCACGCATTGGTAGATGACCCAACTTCGTGCTCTGTAGGGGGGCTGGGAGGGGAGGAGAACAGAGACATGACATCTTCTTCATCTTGATATTCTCTGCTCCCAGCACCGCTGTTAATGCTGTTTGGTTAAGGTGAATTTCCTAAATACAAAAATACATGAACAGTAGGTCCTCGAATAATGTCATTTCATTCATTGTTGCTTCTTTACAACATTGATGAGATGCCGTAGGAACTTAACTATTGTTTATATCAATTAGCCTATGGTAAAACTGGTTTTATTATACATTGTTATGCTAAAGGTCACAGAACCTATTGATGACATTAAGTGAGGACTTACTGTACAGATGTATTGTTACAAAGGCATAATTCCCAGGGAACACAGCACATGTAAGCTCTGGGAATTGTTGCGTTGCATAATTCCAAAATGCAGTGCACTTTAGGGTGGGGTGAAGTTGTTAATGGGGAAAGGCAGAGCTGTCACACACTCCTGCCTAAAGAAACTGCACAAGTCTTGCAACAACCTTATTGTGATCCCTTCAAGTCAGCCCTCAAATGACCTTGGAGAAGAGCACCAGACAGAGTTGTAAACTGGCTCATCTCTGCTGAGGGCCAGGAGTGCACTGACTGAGCTGAGACACACACATGAAAAGGCCATAGAGATGATTACTTTTCAAAGGGATATAAAACACCTGAAAGGTGTAATACATGAATATTTCAGTATCACAAATTCCTTACTGCATTAGTGTCTGTCATCCATACAGAAATAGATGGCTTTGAACTTATCACCTTCACATTTCCAAACTAGCAAATGTAAAAATAGTTCTGCATGCATGTTTGGACAAAACTTGGTAAGCCATGTTGTATTGTTTCTAGAGCGTTGGTAAGTTTCACTTGGAAGGTTGAATATTGCTTCCTTTTATGACCCTTTCCCATGGGCCAGACACCGTGCTGAGCACTTTTCTAAGGACAGGCATAACTACACCTTGAATTGGAGGTAAGGAAAGGGAGGCTTTGCTGAGAGAGGTTTAATGGCTTATTTGAGGTCACTGTCTAGCAAATGAGAGACCAGGTTTTGAACCTCAATCTGATGGACTTCAAAAGCTCATGCATTTAACTGCTAGGAAGAGCATGGTGCTCTCTAATCAGGCACAGGAAGTGCCGCTCCCCAAATGCCACCAGAGGTTGCTGTTAGCAGAAGAGGTGTATGAAGCTCTTTTCAAGTGAAGAGGGCACCTTTTCCAGGCCTTTCTCAACTCATAGAGAAGCAAGTGTGCCATTTTTGTCTTGTTTCCTGTAGAATTTTTCATCAGGAAAGACACCAAGAGGTGGGAACAAAAATAGCTGACCAAAGAATTTTCTCTCTGCTTCTCCATCCTGAGGCCATCTGCCTAGGGACCACAATCCTTTGAAAGCTAAACAGGGGCATCTGTTGGTCATTTATAGCTGCTTCAATTGGAGGACCTTGTTGGCCTTTTCTGAAGATTAAGTCTTAGAATTTGTACTTCCCAGGATGCTCTCCCTCACATCCCTCTCATTGTCGCCAGGTCTCCAACGTCACCTCCAAGAAGCTGTTCCCTTCGCTTCCATAGCTTCCTGTCCTTACCCCAGTCAGAGTTCCTATAAACTGTACCCAAACCTGTGGTTCGTCTCCCTCAGTAGACTAGGAACTCTGTCTTCTCCCTGCTTTTGCCTCTAGCACCAGCAAGGTGCCTGGCACTGTAATAGGAGCTCAACAAATGTCTTTGCTCAATAAATAAATGATTCTTCCATATTAATTGTGTTCAGCTATTGAGGATCTGAGAACGAAGGATCACAAGTAGGTTTCATTTTATTAGGTAGGATGAGCATGGTGATGAGGGAAAACTTGGGACTCAAATTGCTATTAAGGTGAGGATCAGGAGGGGCATCAGCGGGGGCTGGAGGAGAGGTTGGGCTGGGTTGGAGCAGGACATGTGATGTTCTCAACCATCATCATCATCATCATCGGATGCTGGGCACCTGCTGTGATGGGAGGAAGGCAACAGGGGAAGGGGTAGAGTAACAGAAAGGAAGGAGGAAATACTAGAAACACAGTTGATAAGTTCTCAGTATTGCCTTGGGCTACTCTTGGGGCCCTTCTTCAGATTTTAGAAAATGATGAGTAAAGGAAAGTGGTTTTGTTTTGTTTTTCTTTTTAACCAGGGACTCTCATTTGGGCCTAGTTATATTGTTTGGGAACTTTGCACATTTCAAGGATTTTATTTAATTTAGTAATTAGTGAAGATACCAGTAAGACGTAAACACTGTTTCAAAGGAGAATTCAATGAACACACACACACATACACACACACACACACACACAAGATCAGAAATGATGAAATATATTTGCTAACAGATGCAAAAGTGGTTGATACCATGTAGTGCAGAAAAATGCGATGTTTTGAGGTTCTCTTTTCCACAGAGCGGAAATCAATTGTTTCTCTCACAAGAAAAAAATCCCTTTGCATTTTTTAATGTCAAAGATCATTTGCATTACTCTCAGTTTTCTACTAATTCTATGCATCCAAAGTTGTAAAATAGTCTCAGCAATACAAAAACTATCAAAGGAAACTACGGTTATAGAATCAGATAATCCTGGAAGGTCCAATGGACAAGATATGGACACTCCATTGAAAAGATAGCCAGCAAATTTTTTTGCCTACATCCAAGTTTGGATAATTTCCCTGACAAAATGAGTTGAAAATGAAAATGACTCTGAGGAGGTAATTAGCATATAAGACTATAGATCTTAGACCTTTTACAATAAGCTCAGGACAGTAGCACCTGATATGTACAGTACATTATTCTAAGTACTTTTTGTATGTCACTTATCTTCTTTAGTCTCTATAGCCCTGTGAATTATGTCCTATCTTTCCCAAGTTACAGACTTAAAACTGAGCACAGAGGGGTTCAGTTATTTGACTGAGGTCACCCAGCTGGTAGGCGGCAGAGCTTGCATTCCAACTCAGAGAGTTTGGTTCTAGTCTGTTCCTTGGCCTGGACTGAGGTGATGGCAGTTGGGAAACATAAAAGTAGATGATTTTGAGTTACTTTGGAAGAAACAGCTTGGAACTTTTGTTGATTAGATTTGGGGAGGGATGTTGGAGAGGGAGGTAAAGTAAAGAGAATATCCAGGGATGAAAGATAGGTGACAAAATAGAGGAAAGAGGATGTTTTTATTTCCTGTTTATCTGGTATTTTGAAAATTGGAGAAAAAGGTTATCAGATTATATTGTTATGGTGTTATTTCACTCCAAACAGGGGTCAGGGAGTATAAACTATAACCGTCCCTGGATGGAGATGTCAATCATCACTGTTCCTAGGAGATAACACTGTTGTTAATAGAAATTAGAGTTCACACTAGCAGGCAGGCTCCAGATTCAGGTGGATGGATGCAGAAAAGAAGCCTGCAAAGGCCCCGCAAGTGGACTTGGGGACATTTGGGCAGGGATCTAGAGTTCCTGGTGCCCAGAACTTGTTCTAGAAGGGAGACCAGAGGTGGAGGGAATAAATACTTCCTTGGCAGCCCTCCACTCTCCTGGTTTGATTCCTTGCTTTGTAGGAAAGAACATTGCTCTAGGAAGGCCAGAGTGGAGTCGTCTGAAGTCCAGGGCCCAGGAAGGGAATCTTAGGTCTGGGCATGAGGTATACTAGCTTTAAATGCATCATCTAAGCAAAAATTTTAACTGCTCCTAAAATCCTGTGAAGCTACTACTCTTACTATCCTCTTTTCCAGATGAGGAAACCGAGACTTGGAGGGTTCAGTCACTGGCCCAGTCATGATGGAATGCCATCAGGCAGTCCTGCCTCCAGAGGCTGCCCCTAACACAATGCAATAACCAGAAGATATCTACAGAAAACAAAACCGAGATAACTTTTTCCAAACCACTGAAATGAAATATGGTTTAAAGAAGTCATACCTCATCTAAAATAATCTCTACTCAGGTTGGAAAGTATCTTGACAAGTGTCACATTGAGTAAAATCTTAACACAAATATTACAGAGATTAATATGCTCCTTTAATACAAAAGATCTTTCAATGTCTGGTTTAGTCTAGACCTCATCAATCCGAGGCGTTGAAAGACGCCCTCTGTCTCCGCCTCTAGGAGCAGAGCAGGGCCTTGTTTTGTAAATGAAAATTCAAGTGAGTAAGAAACAATGTGCTTTTCTGGCCTCCGGGGAGGTAGGATCAGAGTCCAGCTGGCCTGGTTGTCAGGAAGACTCTGGTTTGGGACCAGAAATCTCTACATGGAGCACAGAGGGGCCACGGCTAGCCTCTGGCACGTGAGCACCAAAACACAACCTCTAGTGGCCAAACATTTAGTTTTGCTCCATCCTAAGAATGGGTTTTAGGATGCATTTTCAAAGCATGTCTGAGAAACCCCATTGCAGCCTCGGAGACTGGAGTTTCCCCCTGGCACATAAAGGTGATCGTACATTTGCAGATTGATGGTACCGCCAATTTTGAACATGATCTTACGGACAGGCTGTTCAGAATTCAGCACTTAAGTAAAGCTACTGTGCTTCTCTCACTTACGCCTTTATGGCGCCTGTCTAAAGGGGATTTATCAACTCAGGCAAATTAGCAATATTTGACTGTTCAAGTCAGAATAAAACAAATTTTTTAGTTAAGCTTTAGAATCCAGCATTTTAGAACTTTGTAAGCATTTAGTTTCTGTGTAAATCACACAAATGCACTCCCATTAATCACCCCCAGAATAATGAAAGAACAACACTTTCCAGTCTAACTTACATAAACAACTTTCTGCTTTGGGGTCAAGCATTTTACGGATTTTATGGTTTTGCTGTGGCTTCACTTTTGATTTAATTACATGCTGCTAAAATATCCTCTTTCCTACTACAGAGTACTGAAAGTCTACCTTTTTGCATGTTAATAAGTTTATGATCTGCTGAGAGTAACTATAAATAGCATTTATAATATAAGACAGATACAGTTCTACTATCTTATTGTTTAAAAAAAATCACATTACAAACTTCTCTAGATTAAAGGAAACTAAAAAAAACAAAACCCTCTACAAATAAATACATGCAATAGTTGATGCTATACTGGATTCTGTACTAGAGGGGGGAATGCGATAAAGGACATTATTGTCCAATTGACAAAGTTGGAGTGCAGAATGCATGTTAATTCTGCGTGTGTGTTTGTGTGTGTGTGTGTGCATGGGCGTGTGTGCAGAGAGAGAGAAAGAGACAGAGACAGAGAGAGCACACAAATGATAAAGTGTTACATGTTAGCAAGAGGCAAATCTGGGTAAGGGGTATATGAGTTTTATTTTTACTATCCTGACTTTCGTAACTTTTTAGTAAGTAAGGAGATATTACCTAATTAAAAAAATTTTAATGGCATGTCACATTACATTAATTAAAAAGTCCCCTTAGAACATTTCCATGGAAAATTCTTTCATGCATTATTTATAAGTTTAGCTGCGTAACTATAAACAAATATTGAATGTTTCATTTCCTAGCCTTATTATAATCCTATTGATTCCAGCTGAGCCTGGGGAAGCCTGGCTAAGACTCAGATCTAGAGACATCAAGGAGAAGCTGTGCTGGGGAGAAAGAGGCCAGGCTATGGCTTCTCCTTCTTCCTGGAGCCACTCCTCCCAGCAAGAAACCTTGGAAGTCCTGAACCTTCCTGTACTGAGAGGTGCTAAGTACCTGGCACTCAGTGCTCCTACCTGAATGAAGGCGTAAGTACATGAGCACTGCAAGGAGAATGATGGGTCTTTTAAATAACTTCATGTAAAATGTAGGCGATTGACTTCCACTTCTGGGACCATGGAATGACTATACATACTTCTCCCTATTCTACCTGCTAAGTACAACAATAAACCCTAGATATTGCAAATAAAAAAAGTCTGCAAAGACTCTAGAAGGTGGTGAGAAGAAGGCAAACTGTCTAGAGACTTCAGGACCCAAGGAACGACATGGTGGTGGGTTCCCCGGTTCTTCTCATTGCCGTATGTATCCCAGATTTGGAACTGGGGAAGCCAGCAACTCAGAAATGTCAACAGGTGAAGACTAAAAGACAAGTGTGCTTTCTCTACAGCCAAAGGACCAGCAAGGGGCAGCCTAGCAAGACAGTAAATTATGAGACAATAATTGTTCAACTCCAGCCAGAAATCACAGACAAGCCCGGTTGAGAATTTTCCAAATTTGGCAAAAGACATAAACCTACAGATTCAGAACCTGAGCAGATGCCAAACAGGATAATTCACCAAAAAATCCATGCCAAGGTACATCATAAACTTCAGAAAACTAAAAGTAAATAAATTAAAACACACACACACACACAAAAAAAAACCTTGAAAGCAGCCAGAGAGATGCATTACCTAAAGGGAAAAACAATTTGAATGGCAATGGATTTCCCATCAGAATCCACAGAGACCAGAAGGGCAATGGCAAAACATTTTTTGCTAATGAAAAATCCTGACAGAAAGATCTGCCAATCCAATTCTATATTCAGTGAAAATATCTTTCAGGAATAAAGGGGAAATCAAGACATTCTCAGATGCAGAAAAATAAAGAGAATTTCTCACTAAGTAGACCTCCCGTAAAAAAAAAAAAAAAAAATGATTAAAGGAAGTTCCCTAAACAGAAAGGAAATGATAGAAGAAAGAAACTTGGAACATCGAGAACAAAAAAGAACCAGGTAAGCAACAGTATGGGTAAACAAATATCTTTTTCTGTTTCCTCTTGAGTTTTATAAATTGTTGGACAGTTGAAGCAAAAGTTGTAA
The DNA here is from genome assembly GCF_054644295.1 of Miniopterus natalensis. Lineage (NCBI taxonomy): Eukaryota > Metazoa > Chordata > Mammalia > Chiroptera > Miniopteridae > Miniopterus > Miniopterus natalensis. Next base: position 152,854,945 of record NC_142082.1, on the reverse strand, counting down.
CACTGTCTGACCTAGTTCTAAATATAGGCAGCCTTTAGAACTATGGTTTATATGCATCTAAGCAGAAGAAAGTAAAGGGAAGCATTGAGGAGTCTAACAAACTTGAAAACAGAAATAACATTTTAAAATAATTTCAGACATGAAGACTAACTAAAAGGAATGCATAGCAAATGGATTCAGGGCCAGGAAAGAGTGACTAAAGGACTCTTATAATTCGGCCACACACATATCTACAGGCATACACAGATACAGAGGGTGAGAAAGTAGACCTCAGAGCTATGAAAAATGCATGTGGTTATTTATAGATGCTCTCAATAGAATGGCTTTTGACAAGTCCAGGTTCCTTTTCCTGTCCCTCTAATAAAAAGCACTGTGAGATGTCAAACAAATCATCAAGCTAAAGGCATCTGCCTGATTCATGGATTCTTCTATTCTCGTGCCTGGCACCTTTAAAATCTGGAACTCCTTGAGTCAAATTGGCAGAGCCACCGAGTACGCCTTACATAGAGGGACTTAAGCTATCTAACTCCGAATACGCTGCATGGCACTAGTCATCCTTGCGGGCAGTCTTGCTCTGACCTTGAACCTCCGCTTAGATATTAGGCTTTGGCTCAGTTCCCGAGTCCCGCCTCAAGACTTCATGCGGCCAGGCAAACATCTGGCCCGCCCTCCCGGACGGCAGCCTCCCGCAGCCAGCCGCCTGCACCGTCGCCCCTTGAAGAGCAGGGCTTGGCATTGCTCCGTCATCCCCCGCTCAGTGGCCAGGGCCCATTTCCTCCTGACACACATTCCTTGTTACTGTTTGCCCACGTGAACTTCTGAGCATCGCCAGCTCCAGATGCTCCTGAGGACACCCCATTTCTTCACAATGGAGGCCCCACACCAGTGCTTCCTGAGTGTCTCCCAGTGCTTCGGAGAGCCTGTCCTCAGGGAAGATGTACTTCCATTTCTTTCTTTTTTCTTTTTCATTCTCACCTGAGGATATTTTTTTCCATTGCTTTTTCAGAGAGAGTGGAAGGGGGAGAGAGAGAGAAACATTGATGTGAGAGAGACATCAATTGGTTGCCTCCTGCACATGCTCCAATAGGGGCCGGGAATCGAGCCTGCAACCAAGGTACGTGCTCTTGGCTGGAATTGAACCCGGGACACTTTAGTCCGTAGGCGAATGCACTAACCACTGAGCAAAACTGGCTAGGGACACACTTCCTTTTCTGCCTTACCCCAGGGGATGCCTCAGATTCTAGATCTGTGCCTTTCCCTCCAGGGTCCACCCTGCTGAGTCTAAACAAACACAGGCAGACATGCCCCAGTATATGAAAGAAAAGGAAACACTGTATAAAAGTTTAAGGGGGACCCCCCCCACACACACACACACATATTCTACAGCATTACTTTGGATCACAAACACATACAAATCGAACTTTGGAGATAGAAGGGGCCAGAGAAGTTATGCAGAAGAGTGGTCATGCAGATTTCCCAATTTCCCAAGTCACTACACTATAGAAGAAAAGTGGGACAAGAGGGAGAATTTGGTTTGTCCTAAAAGGGACATCTGCTTTCACCATTATTTAATAACAGAAAGGGCATTTTAACAACAATAATATAGGATAAACAGTCGCAGAGTTTTAAAATGACATAGATTAGCTTTATAAAAAATTTACATTGTCCTTTTTTGTTGTTTACTTGGTCTCATACTCATCTAAACTATTTCATATGGCAACAATGTTACTCTTACCAGTATTTAGTTATCGTATTGTTCAGTAATGGCTCAATCACTGAGACAGAACAAGACTCTGGTTTTATAGATGAGAAAATGATTCATTTATCCAGTTACTAACTAATACCAGCTACATGCTGATTTCCAGTTCAATGTTCTTTTTACTACATTTTCTAAATTAAGTCTCTGATCAAGTTAAATGATTTCTCTGTGGGTGCTAATATTTAACATCAAGCATATTTAACATCAATTAACCATCCCTTTCCTACACTGACTAAAGAATCAGAGGTTTATATTCATAGATGTCTTACCAGAATGGATCTCATAGATCTGGTAAAAAAGTAACGTGACCTCAATGGTAACATCCGTGCTTTTGTATCCCAAGAAAGAAATACTGCAACATTGTTTTAGTAGAGATTCTTATTTGGCAAAATTTTGGTGTGTGTTTTTTAATTGATTGCTATGATTTGAAGATTTTGCTCAAAACTGAAAATAACATAAGGCACTGTTTTCAAAAATTTCCATGTCTTATATGTGCATAAGCTCAGGGACTGAGCAAACAGCATCGCGTTGTAAGCTTAGAGCTATTTCCTCTCCTTCCCTAACAACATTTCCAATTTCTATTCCCACATATACTGTGTTATTTTTTATCCCTTCTATCCCAAGATATTGCCTCAGTTTTTCTCATTCCAGTCCATTTTTCCACACTCCTCTCATTCATGTTTTCCTAAAGTAGATCGCAATTTGCTGCCTGGCACTAGAGTGAATAAATCTCCCTAAACTGGCATGTGATGGGCATCTGATCGCATTCTACAGCTGCAGGTTGAGAGCTCTCATCAACTAGTTCTGCCTCATTAATCTTAGGAAATTTTAGACATTTGACCCATTCTAATGTGGGTATATAAAAGACCCCCAAAAGTGTAGATGTGTAAGTTTCTCCTACAATAGGAACCGGAGTACAAACATTTTAGGACCGTCCAAACCACAAAGACTCCTGCATGCTCCAAAGGGCACCCATAATCCCTGCTCTTTTTTCTGCCTTTTCCCCCTTATAAACTGTTTTCCCAGTTCTAGGAACTCTAGATGAGAAAACTGAGTTTGTTCACCTGAAAGCTTTTGCCATACGAAACCAGAAATTGGGATTTTGATCAGAGAATTCTTCAAGCATCAAATTTTATTCGCTTAACAGAATTGAAAATACTGAACTATTTTACTAAGTTCTATCATTTTAACTATTAGGCAGAATTAGAGTGTAGAAGTGAAGAAATTTGGCACTGAACAAATATCCGTCTAATTCTGCTGTTTAAGAGCTTTGTGATGGGGCAAGTTACTTTCCTATTCAGAGCCACACTTTTCTTTATTACCTACCTAATAGAGCTGATAGTGACTAATAATTACAAATAGTCAAGATTTATCAAGCATTTACTATTTCACACGCTGCATTAGGTATTTTATATTATTATCTCAATCCTCAAAGATCAATGCAGTGAGGCATGAGGTCATCACAACTATTGGGTGACATGGAATTCGAATCCAGAACCTCTGACTGTGGGCACCATGCTCAAAAGACCCCTTAAAATGGGTATTGTATGAGGCAACAGATCTACAGTGCATAGCGTTATATCTGACGTAAGGACTCAATAAAAGTTTGCTATTGTTTTTGTTAATATCAAAAGAATAGTTTAATTAATACAAAAGAGAATTAATATAACAGCCTTGTAAGGGATTTTGTAGTTTATTGAGTGTCCCAAGCAAGCACGGACATGACACTCTGACAGCCACAGATCCCTTGAAGACAGGTACTGGTGCTGTCTACTTTTGTCCCTGAGATTCCAATTCTAAGCTTCTACTTTGGAGTCAGTGGCTATAGCATTGGTATTAGTTAGTAACTGGGTAAATGAATCATTTTCTCATCTGTAAACCCAGAGGCTTGTTCCATCTCAGTGACTGGGCCACTACTATGCTGGTAAGAGTAACATTGTCAGCCTATGAGTCTAGAAGAGTATGAGACCAAGTAAACAAAGAAAAAGACAATATAAATTTTTTATAAAGCTAATCTGTGTCATTTTTTAACTCTGTGATTGCTTATCCTATGTTATTGAATTAAAAGGTATTCACATTTGTTATGAATATTTAATCTATCACAATAATCAAAATTCCCAAAGAATAGAGACCTTGGCATTAGCAAATGACCTAGAATAAAGGCCCCTGCTTCCTTTTGCCTGTCTGTGATATGAGGATGGCTCTCATAATTGGCAAGGCTTCATAAGACTGTATTTCAAGACCTAAGATGCAAAGAACTTTGTCCTATTTTTGCCCTTATCAAACAGTGTCTATTAAGCAACCATCTGCTTCTCGAATTGTAATAAAGTCATATAAAGCAAGCTAAGGGCTCACTGCTCCCTTAATCAAGTCCAAACAAGACCCTGAAATGTCTCAAGAGAGGCTGAATAATTGGTTGTTGGAAAATAAAAGGCTTTTAAGTGCATATCTAGGTAAAATATATGGTTTTGATAATTTCTAATTACTAGTTCAACATCAGAATAAAAATTATTTCTTCATATTATTTTGTTTTATTGTGTTCCCAGGAAATGTCATTTATTATACATCATTCAGAAAGTAAATAATTTTAGAGAGTGTTAGTCAAATGCCTCCATCCTACAAATGAGGTCATCAAACTGATTAGTGGCAGGACCAAGACTCTGTCTCCTGATTTGGGGATTTTCCAGGCATCTGAATGGAGACATGGCCTCAGAAAAATGCAGGCTGAGTAGGACAAAGGACAAGCTTCATAACACTTCAAATATCCGAAATCTAAGTGGCATGTGTACTCAGAAACATCTCAATGCTGTTAAAATTGCTAACCTTTATTTTTCTCAAGGCAAATTCTTATGAGATTTTCTTTATCTTTCTTTTTTGAATAATAGGCTAATTAAAACTAATCTAATTACTCAAACACAATTAATTAATGGTTTTATGCAAATCAGCACATTTCTAGAGAACTGCATTTACCCTTGAACCACATGGGTTTGAACTGTGTGGGTCCACTTATATGTGGATTATATTCAACAACTATGTACAATACTATAAATGTATTTTCCTTATTATTTTCTTAATAACATTTTCTTTTCCCTAGCTGACTTTATGGTAAGAAGACAGTTTATAATACATGTACAAAGCATGCGTTACTCAACTGTGTATGTTATCGGTAAGGCTTCTGCTCAATAGTAGGCTATTAGTAGCTAAGTTTTGGGGGAGTCAAAAGTTATACATGTTGCTCGAGGGTCAACTGTACTTTAATTACATTCCAGAAAATGCAGGTGTTTGGTCAAAGCTTTGTGCTAACCTATTGCTGCTAAGAACCTACATGCATTCAAATCAACATTTCAAATTTCCTGTAAATCTTTGGATTGTATACTTTAAAGCATACAAACTAATATGGATGGGCCTGAATTTAATCTTATACACCAGTCTGTGAGGTTGTTTTTAAAGCTGTTGTAAAAAAAGCCTTAGATCCACATGGATCTAATTGTTATATGCACAAAAATTCTTCTCTCTGGACAAATAGATGTTGGTGATGAAGGGCAGGCTTCATTTAAAAAGAAACCAAATACAATAATTGCTCAGACATGTAAAAGGCTTACTTGGCCACCACAGAAGCCACCCTGAACAAGAGTTTGCTGGAATGAACAGGAAAACCAGGAACAAGAAGTCAGTTAAAATTTCTTTATGCCCCAGTGTAACAGATTGAATTTTCTAAAAATGGCCATTAGCAATATTTCTGATCCCACATGTCCCTTCTTGAGTCTGAGCAGGGCTCTGTGGCTGGGGGATGAAGGCCATGTGACAGAAGTGAGTCTGCAGACTTTCTTAGGCTAGGTCGCAAAGGAGAAAGGGCTGTTGACTCACTTGCACAGGCCGCTCAGCTTGGAAGCCAGCCACGGGCCTGAGGATGCTGGCCGCAGGAAGAAGCCTCCCGGGGGGAATTAGCCGGCGGTGCCAGCTGGGATCTCAGTGACAGCGGTCTTCATCTGCCTGACCTGTGAGGGAGGCAGCCTCTGCATAATCTGATCCCAGCCTTCGAGCTGCCCCAGCTGACAGCCAAGTGGAACAGAGATGAGCGAGCCCCCCTGAGCCAAGCCCACACTGCAGGTTCCTGAGCAAAACAAATGTCATTGTAAGCCACTGCTTTCGTGCTCTGCTACTTAGCAATAGATGCGAACATCCAGAACATATGGTTTTGTAAAGACACAATCGCAAAGGACAAATGAATTTTCATTGACTTCTATACTATTGGCTTTGACCCATCTCTCTCATTTTTGAATTCCCATGGAAGGAATGACTAGATTAGACCAGCGACAACATTTTGATCAGGGTCCTGAATTTAACAGAGAAAGCCCACAGGGAGAACCTGCCACATCGAGACACCCACACGCTGCACCTCTGCCAGCCCACTGCCCTGCAGAAACAGCTGAAATCTGCGTGGTGCAGTCACTGGGCTGGGCCTCAGCAAAACCCTATTCAGAGGAGACTGCCGCTAGCTGCCCCCGATCTTTGCTCCCTGCCCCTTTCAGCCATCCTGTCGCCCAGGCATCTAGTCCTCCCGGCAGCAAAGCAGCTGGAAAACTCAGTCACACTAAGGTGCCAATGAAATTTTAAGTTGTCTCCTCAGAAACAAATAGAACAATAGTGGGAAAAAGCACCAAGAGAAGCAATGCTGAGTATAAAAGGAATTAATGGTGGGGTTTTAGGTGCCCGTGTGAGAGACTGGTTGAGCTGGGGAGTGTTCTTGCCCCACTGGCTAGGAGCATTCTCGGCAGAAGGCACAGGAAGGACAAGGACTGGACGATGTAAGGCTGGAAGATGTAAAATGTCGCAGGGTATGTATGAGCCATTCCATGTTTTTATTTTTATTTTTTAATATTTTGTGTGTTTTTTATTATTTTTAAATATATCTTTATTGATTTCAGAGAGAGGAAAGGAGAGGGAGAGAGAGAGATAGAAACATCAATGATGAGAGAGTCATTGATCGGCTGCCTCCTGCACACCCCCTGCTGGGGATTGAGCCCGAAACCCAGGCCTGTGCCCTGACCGGGAATCGAACCTCGAGCTCCTGGATCCTAGGTCGATGCTCAACCGCTGAGCCACGCCTGGCCGTATTTCTTGAGTGTAAAGTGACAATGGAGGAATGGCAGGAATTCAGTCTAGACATGTGGACAGGAGACAAAAACTGTGGATCTCACACGCACTGTTGTGAAGTTGACCCTCGCCTTAGTGGACAGTGGGAAGCTGCTGGAGTCCCAGGTGCACAGGCGGCAAATGCCGGGATCAGGAGTCGGCAGCCCCAGAACCAAGTCCTGGCTCTCCCTGCCTTTAGGGCCTGATGAAGCTCAGGGCTCAGGGGGGCTGTGATTGCAAAGCCTCTCCAGCTCTGACAGTCCACGCTGTCTGAATTATGTGGCCCCAAGACATGAGGTCATCATGGGGTGAGGAAGGTGGAGATCCCACAGGTTGAGCTGTGAGCTGGGGAGGTGGCTACTCTACTTCTTCAAGGGTACTGGCAAGGAGTGGGTCTGAGCTTTTGTGCTTTGTTTTATTTTTAAAATATTCAATGAAAGACCTTGACAAAAATACCCACACTCCACAGGGTTAAAGAAAACAACACTATTCTCCAGTGCTTCTTTAATTTCAAATCCTACTGTTCTTAACATTATTTTCCCTGCCCAATATTTAAGATGATATTTCTTTAAATTGCATGTGCATCTGCCAAGTAGAAAGTTGGAAAATTGGGCAAAAATATGTCACTGAGCTATGTCTGATTCCAAGACAGAAAAGACTGGGAGAGGAGCCCAATTTTGAAACTGGGGATCAAAAATTGGCTAAACATTTTTATAGTTTACTTGACACAATTGTCTAAAAAAATTATAGCTTATTTCAGCCAAATACATTCAGATGAAACTCAAACACAGTATGAGGAACCAGAAAGAAGGCCCTGGCGACATTTTCCAAAGGAAATACAATACATTCGTTTCTGGGAGAATAGGCCAATGGAAAGGTACAGGTTCCTAATTACACAAGGAACGGAAGAGGCATGAGAATTAGAATAGCTAATGATACAGCCATTGGTGACACACAGTATCTCTGCCTCTGATTAACTATGTGACCTTAGACTTCTCTTTACTTTAATCTGTCACATATATGTACAAAAATGTGACAGTTGCAGACCTATCCTGCCTCATGGCAAACCTGTGAAAAAAAAATTTGTGGGATATTAATAGATTTTCTGCAGCAGATATTATTGAGCTTGAACTTCATTTTCTGGCTTGGGCAGGTCTCACTGAGCTGCAAGGAGGGAAATATCTTTTTTCAACCCTCCTGTTAGAGTCCCCGAGGTGACAGAGTGTAAGCCCAGATTGTCGCTTGGATGACATTGGCACAGCAATGCTTCTGGCTGAGCAGCTAATGAACAACAGTAGTCTCTCTCGGTGCTATCGATTACCACGGAGGAAAGCCAGCCTGGGGTTTCGTGTAAGCTAGAAGCAAGCTGGGGAAACACAGACACACAGAAACATACATATGTCTACACATGTGCATGTACAGAGACACACACAGAGATATATTCACACAATACTTCAGACATACACACAGGCAAGACAGACACAGATACACACACACACACACAGATACACCCACCCACACATGTATATGAAGGCAGGTACACGGATACATGCACATGCCCACACATGTACATTAAGATACACACACAGATACATAGACCTCCCCACATACACAGACAGGACAGACATGGACAGTCAGACAAACACACACACACATACATATGCACACAGAGACACACCCCCATGTACAGTTGCAGAAAGAGGCAGACACACAACCCCCCGCACTCGGCAGACGCGCACTGTGGCAGAGAGGAGCGGCTCCCCTGACCATTACACAGATTCCAGCCGCTGCGGGCTGTTGCTTCCCATGGAGGCAGAAAATAGGCCTCATGATATTAATTATTATGATCATTTCTAATATAACAAGGTACAACTCTAAACAGAATCACGATGCATTTGGGGTATATGTGTGTTTCTCAGCATTCTACATATAGCAGTTATATTTCAATCCTAAAGATCTGCCTGGCAGCCCTAGGCCCTAGCTGTCTGCATCCAATTTATCAATCTTTGGGGAAGCTGATGACAGTCCAGCTTCCCCTTTCAGCCCCGGATTAAGACCCTAGCCAATCTAACAATTTACACCGCTGCCTCTCTGCCTACTTAGCCTCCCTGCAGCGCTCACATCAAAGGCCGCATACTCTGAAAATTCAGTCTTTCCCACCTGCAAGCATTGGACACAGAAGACCCAGACAAGGGCCGCTCACCAGGCAGGGGCAGACCCCAGGAAACAACCGAGTCTGCAATTAGGAACCCTAAGCTTTTCCTTGGGGGTTCCTCTCCTTCCTGCCTCTCCTCCTGGGGCAGAGAATCTGTTTCTTTCCTCCTGCTTTCACTTCCTACCCAGAGAGTCAAGCGGGAGATACAGATCTAAATGTACGGTCGTTCCGGTCAGTGTGTTTGCGTTTTTACGCTGCAGCAAGACAGTTGGCGGTTTTAAGTAAATGGATCGCGGGCATTTCAGATCTCTTAGCCATCCTTTAAATGCCATGTCTCTTCTCCAAGAAACCTTCCTCGGCTACTCCACACACCTCCCTCCCTATCACCCAGGTTAGATGCCCCTCTCCTGGGTACTTCCAACACCCTGTGCAAACTTCTATCATTGCCCTTAGCTCGTTGCTTTGTATCTGTTTATGTGGCCATTTCTCCATCACACTGCGGATTCCTTAGGGGTACACACAATAGGTTTGAATTGGAACCAGGCACACACAAAATGGGCACTCAATAAAAACATGACATGTTAGGGAAAACCTGTGGTTAGGGCTGCACCTTTATCACTGGGATTTTCAGGTACCCTTGTGACTTTATGGGACCTCTCACTAGGCTCATCTGTCTCTGACACACAGCACATGTGACACCAAGGTGAGGCGGCAGTTCTCAGGCCTTGAGCACACAAGTGTGTCTCATACTAGTCGACAGAATTGACACTAGCAGGAGATGCCTTCATTCGGATGCAGTATTTACCGTCTGAACTTTTAAAATTGTACTCATTGCTCTTGGTACTATTTTTTCCTCTCATCTCCATACCAGCTGTCTTGCTTGGGAGAATCAACATGTTTCAGAGGCATTTATTGTTTTCATTATTAAAGAATTTTTAAATAGAGAAAGCTAAGTACTTTTAACAGACTAAAACCCACCAGATATCTGATTGCACAAATCTTCTTTGACTTCCCTGAGGAGTACGTTCAGAATCCCACTTACGAGACGGGGCAGGGGGAATGGGCATCAGATGAGGTAGGCACTCATTAGATGAGGCAGGCGCTCGTCAGATGAGGCAGGCACTAGTCAGATGAGGTAGGCACTAGTCAGATGAGGTAGGCACTCATTAGATGAGGCAGGCGCTCGTCAGATGAGGCAGGCACTAGTTAGATGCCTCCTGCATATGAATCTTGCGGCGTGGTCACCTAAACTTGTACCAGGTATAAACAGTCTCCTTTCATCCTCATAGCGATGGGGTGGGGGTGTTATTACCCCATTCAAAATGGGTCTATACCTCAGACCTTGGGTTTCTCACACAGAATTTGAATCAGAAATGTGAAGCCAGAACATGGGAAGACTTTGTAGGTCTAACAATGACAAAATTCAGGATCTGTTGTACGCTTTAAGAATTTTCGGTAGCTCGATGCCTTTGCTGTTGAGCACAGAATATGAAACTGGAAGTTTTTGATGGAGTAAATCAGAGGTTTATTTAAAACATCACAGAACTTTGAATCCATGAAAATTCTTGTACTTGTTAATATGACCAGTGGGGAAGCTAATTAGGATTACAATTAGCCTTTGCAATTTTACAATTTATAAATTTTAGAATTTGGCCTTTTCAAAGGCCAGATTTCTTCTTCAGGAAGCACTGACACGCAATAATGATTAGGGAGCTGAAGGCAGGGGAGGGCTCGGTGTTCCCACGCCGAGATTTTACACTCCTGGTCTGAGTTCTGAACGTGATCTTCTGTGTCACGCTTTTGTTTTTGTTTTGTTTTTAATCAGTCGTCTTAAACTCCTCACAAAGTAGGCCGTGAGTTTAAAATTTCTTAATTCTTCATGAAGGTATGATCGGTGTATTTTATTGTGTGTGAATTATGTTTCAACTAAAAAAGAATTCCTTTTCTCACAAAAATTACTTTTCTGTGTTAAGTGGAGCAGGACACTGCAGCTCCAAGATTTTCTTTCACAACAAACATGAAGAACAAATTCATAGCTCTATTTGGAAACATGAGGTACATTCTACTTACACATTTTCAAATGTTCGACGGGAAATATGTCAAAGCCCTTTTCAAAGCCACTTCTCTAGATCGGGCAAGATGGGAGGACAGGGTGCAGAGTGGGAGACCCATTTATGGCTTGAGTAAAACAATTGCTAGAGAGGAGGTGGGTTTTAGCAAATTACAAGCAATAATAAATATCTTTACAGTTGGAAAGAAGCCATTATAGGGTTTTATAGAGACCTGGGGAGTGTCCAATAGCATAAACTTTTTTATACTCTATGGTTATGACCAGAAATAATAAAGGAAGTAGGAAGCTCAGTGTGTGTGTGTGTGTGTGTGTATTTTAAGAGTAAAGTAGACAAAGGAGATGGAAGGAAGGGGTTGGCTAGATGACCTGCAAGATCGTTTCCAAATCAGAAATTCTATGTGTGCTATGAGAGGTAAACTTGTCAAAGGAAAAAGAAAGAAAGAAACAGAAACAAACTAATAAGCTGCAAATGGTGGAGAGTAGGAGAAACATTATCATCGCTCCAGTGTTTACTGTGCGCTAGATGAGACCTCAGAGTGACCCTACCAGGTAAGTACAAATATTCCTGTTAAAAACAAAGAATTACAGCTCAAAGAGATTTAATTACTTAGCCAAGTTCATCCAAACAGCGAGAGGCAAGGCCAGGTTGCAGGCTGACATTTGGCTGACTCCGAAGCCTGCTCTTTCCCGCGGCCCAGCTGGCTCGGGACCCCAAGGCCCCGCGCAGGCGTGGGAAGCAGTCCCCGCCCCGCCAGGGCCTGGCTGTTGCTCAGCCCAATGCACTGTGACAGCGCGTCAGGTGCGGCGACCTGAGGCCGCCATGTGCCACGGCGCTTGAGGAATGTTTCCACCCGGTAGGTCTCTAACACGGGGCACCACTGCTTCTCTTTGCCAGGCGAATGCAGACACTGCTAATTTATGGGCACGCAGCTCCAGAACCTGAGATCCTTAGCAGCTAGCCCGCCCCGTTGTTTTATTGGGCCACCTGCCTATGCCAGCGCCAGCATCTGGAAGAACAGACACATGATGGGCACTAGCCACAATATTTTATCTTAGGAATAAGAAGTTATGCACTAATATCCTTCTCTCCCTGTTTATTTTCTCCTAAGCACTCACATGCTGTTGAAATTGTCCTTCTCAGTAAGAAAATCCAGAGAAGGCTGGAGAACATCCACATTCCAGGGACCACAGAGGGCCCATGAACAAACAGCACAGTAGCAATCAGCCAAGCGGGACAAAGTTCTTAAACTCTAACTCCCGGCATCCTCTGTTTCTGGGCATCACAACCACAGTGTTTCTCTTTAATACACAATTACTTCATAAAATGTTATATTAACTTCCCAGTAATATAATCTTATCATGATCTCTCAGCCTCGTAACGTATTAGCTACAGTAAATTGTATTTTTCCCTAAAGTAACACAACATTTGCTATGTAGTGGTGAGTAAGTTATTCTAGGTGAAATTATCATCCCCAAATTATACCATCTCATGAATGGCCTTATACTTTTCCCTTATTTTGTTAGATGCCGTCAGAGTTTCACTCATCAGAGTAACAAAAACTAACATGCACGTCTGTAATTATATAACCTGCCTCTACTGGTAATGTCAAAACTAATATGTTTGAAAACCAAATGATTATTAAGGTTCCATGAATCTGTTTCTGGTTCTTAACACTCGTTGTCACTCCACCGTGGCTCACTGGAAAATGACTAAAACTGTAAAATTATTCCCAAGGAATCTGTATTTAGGGTGTTTTGGGGTTTTTTAAAGTGACAACTCAGTGCAGATCATTGTTGTTTTTAAAAGCAGGAATCTCGCAAGTGAAAATTTTTTTCAACATTGCACGAAAGTCCGCTTAAGTTATCTGCCACCTTCAAAGAAACACGGAGTACTAACCAAAGGCTCTCAAAATGGGTTATATGACCAAATAACTCTTAGAAATGTGTCGTCCTATACATGCCCTGCCTCTACCAGAAACTCACAAAGCACAGAGCAAAGGCCCAGGGAGCTCTTTCAGGGAAGAAGTCTGTTTAACTCTGTTAAACCTCGTGTTTCTGTAATGCATTTGATAACAGAATCTTTATTTTGAGCAACTTCCCTTAACAGTCCATAAAATGCTAGGCATACTTTGAAAAACACTGACATAAACTATTCCAGATAGAATGAGGTTAAAGAGAAAAGTTTCCACATTAGGAGATTTTTATAACTTCTCTCAAGCAGTCATCTCAGTGTCTGGCAAGCAGAAAATCTTTCTGTATCTGAGATAAATCCTTCCTGCCTCATTTTAAACAAGCCCTGCTGTCGTGTTCTCAGTGGGGAAGACCAATTGGTTGCCATCTTCCAGGTAAGAAATTATTTATTTAGAGACCTTTATTGGGACATCCATCTACCTTCTCTGCCACAACAGGAATAAGCACAATGAATAAATATTTCTTAAATATACATCTTGCATAAGTGTTAGCCATCTTTACGGCTCTACATGAAATCACCCACTTTTTCCGTTACCTTTTTAAGTTAGAAAGACCACAAATTTAATTGCTCTGGATTTAGAAGGACCCTGAAGGCTCTGCTAAGGAATAAGAACTTAATGGATGACAAAGGAACCGTGACAATTTCTTGCAGGGGAATGGCACATACAGATCATATTTGTAGTGGGATGAATGGACTGAAAGTAGGGCAAGTCCGTCTTCTCAAGGCAACTAGTCGGTCTTCTTCTCCAGCTTTATGTGCCACACTCAGCATAATATCTAGTATTCTGTTGTATGCGGCGCCACTTTTTATTCTTGCAAAGGCATTGCCCTGCATATATATTTCCCTCTCGCTCCCATAAAAGCCACTCTGCTTCACTTGATTACATTGCCATATTTATAGTAATTCTTCATTTCCATCATCAAGTTTTCCAAGTGAAGATCCCCATATGGTTCAGTACATGCAACTATATGTGTAGCCGCTGATTGCGACTAGTCCTGCCACTCAGACAGCTGGCCTCTGCCTGTGAGAGATGCAGAAAGCACACGGGGCAGATGGATGATGGAGAGAAATAACAGACAAAACCCTTCCACTTCGTTTCTTTTGTGTGACTCTTCTGGAAAACGTTCCCACTCTCAGCAATGGTGCTCCTTATACTAAAGGACATATGATCATTTTTCCAACCAAAATGCATCCAATACCAATTAAATGCCAAGTTCTGTTCTAGATTCTCTGGGCTACATCAACAAGCAGAACATGAAAAAACATGCCAACATTCTACTTTGTAAAGGATATTGTCAGGGAAACGGATAATAAATAATAAATTTAATAAGTAAATTATGTATCGTGTTAGAAGGTGATCAGTACTATAAAAATAAAGATTGAACCAAGAAAGGTTATCTGGAGTGCAGCGTGGGCAAGGACAAGTCACAAATAAACATGATGGCCAACCTGCTCAACATCATAAATTATAACGACAATTAAAATTAAAATCACAATGAAATACCACTTCATAGCTATTAGATTGGCTTAAATGAAAATGACCGATAGGCGCATGTATTGGTTAGGAAACTGGAACTCCCATACTTTGCTGTGGAAATGTAAAAGGGATCAATCATTTTAGAAAACTGTCTCTGGCATGCCTGTATGTTCGTGCACATATTTGGTGAGAGAGATGTTTGTCTGACAATTTCTGTGTGTCTATCAGATGTCTGCTCTTTTGGTGAGGAAACTGTTGGAAGGAAGTGATATGGATGAGCATGGAGAGTAATCAAGAATAAGGCTGGCCCAGCTGGTGTGGCTCAGTGTTTGAGCATCAACTTATGAACCAGGAGGTCACCGGTTCAACCAGTTCCATTCCCAGTCAGGACACATGCCTGGGTTGCAGGCTCAATCCCCAGGAGGGGGCGTGCGGGAGGCAGACAATCAATGACTCTCCTTCATCACCAATGTTTCTATCTCCCTCTCCCTCTCCCTCTCCCTCTCCCTCTCCCTCCCTCTCTCTGAAATCAATTAAAAAAACTACATATTTATTTTTTAAAAAGTAAGGCTGAAAACAGATATGAAGGGAGATCCCTGAAATAAATACAACACCTCTCTAGAGGATATATTTTAGTCCATTCTCATCTATTTCCATCAGGTTGTCACTGATAATAATCTCCATTGGTCCCCATGCAGGTTCATCTCAATATGGACCTAAAATTTGGTCTGTTTCCAGGTCTGTAACCCATGATTTGTGTTTGTTACAAGGGGAATGATATGAGAGAATTTGGATGGATGGATGGATGGATAGATGAATGGGAGGGAGGGAGGGAGGGAGGGAGGGAGGGAGGGAGGGAGGATTAGGACAGCTGGTCACCTCTCCTGGGGGGAAAAGCCTATAAATCTTCCAAAGGGGGCTCCACTGTCCCACACCATGAGCAAAGGACATACTGTTTTGGTCATCATTAGGCAAGTCACCTTTTCTCCTACCCCTAAGCCCACCCAAGGTTCTCTACTTGCAAGTAGGCCATCTGACTGAAAATATGTAATAAAAATAACCCCACACCTCACAACACCGTTTGAGAATGTAACAAAAAAACAATACCAAATAAATTACTCATAATTAAAATTCAATGTTTCTTCCTGTTATGCAGGGAAAACACATTAGAAGACCTAGGAAAAAGAGAACTACAAAAAAATTGATCCAGTGACTAATCTTGCCAATCAAAATTAGACTGGCTATCTTCCTGATTTATGGCACTATTTATTGCAAACCTACACGCTTAGTTCAGCTTAAGTCTGCAAGAGTCATAAAGGAAACCTGATTGCATTTTCAGACTATGATCCTCCTGGCGTATAACATTAACTATTCATAGAAGAAAATGGAATAATCAGCCTTCATAGTTTTAATTCCCTTTATCTCTACTGTACTTACATTCCAATGGGGTGATTATTCTAATCACAATGGCTAGCAACAAATTAGTTTATCTTAAAATTTATTGCTATCAGAGGACTCAATCCCATACTAAATTTTTCAATCATTGTTTGCATGATGTACTATATGTTCAGTTTCAGTCGTCGTGCTTATAGAAGGGGATTAGGAGACGGGTGTGATGAAAGGGCACAGAATTAGCCAAGTTCTAAACACAAGTTTTACTGTGATTCCCTTTAAGAGACATAATCCTTAGAGATGCAACCTGAGCTCTTTTGTGATAAATAAGAAGCTAACCTTGAGCTCTTAAATTTCTAGTGTTATGAAAAAAATAACAAGTTTAAAACAATCCCTATATTCAACCTGCAATTAAGAGCAGCAGTTTTCATCCTTTTTCATTTCATGGCACACATAAACTAATTACTAAAATTCTGCAGCACACCAAATATATATATATGTGTGTATATATATATATATAAAGATAGAGAGAGAGATGATCTGAGAAAAAAATATAGTTTTGATTCATTTACACAGGACAGCTATTGTTGTGTTGGCTGTTGTCATTTTTTATTTGACAATCTAAGGGAAAAGAGGTCAGTGCCCCTGACTAAACAGTCAGGTATGGCATGTTTTAAAAATTCCTGTGGCACACCGGTTGAAAATCGCTGTTCTAGAGAAAAGCTAACATATCTTAGTTCTTCTACCTAATTCCAGACAATGTCTTATAAAATTTAACTATCTACTCTTTGGGTATCCTATTTATGCTAAACCTCCAAATAATTTATGGGAAGTTAAAAAAAAAAATGAGGGGACTTAATCTGCACCTCTGTATACTCCTGTATCCCTCTGACTTCCTTTAGCACCACGCCGCTCCTGACGCTCTCCTGCAGCCCACTGTCTCCCTGAGGCTCCTGAGGCTGCCAGCCATGCTCCTACCTGAGGGCACTGGCTCCTAGCTTCCCTCTGCCTGGAATGCTCTTCCCTCAGACGTCTGGGTGGCTCCCTTCCACACTTCCTCCTGGATTTCTGCCACCTGTCATCTTGCTTGAAAGCTCTGTCTTGATGTCTACACAGCGTTTATCAACGCTTGATTCTGATACACATATACAGTTTTTTTTATTAATTATTCCCTTCTGTAGTCATCTAAGTCCACAAGGCCGTAACCTTTGCTTTGTTATTGTTCTAAACCCAGCAACTAGACAGGTACCTAGCCTGTACCAGGCACTCCACAAATACTAGGTGAATGGAGAAAGAAGAAAGACTAGCAGGAGCAGCTGCCCTCCCTCTCCTGCTCGAGGTGGATTTGGCGTGCCTAAGAATGAAAGAAATATTTTGCCTGATCCCCTGGGCTCTGTGTGTCCTTTCTCATCCAATAAAAGATGTTGGTTCTGAAAATATATTTTCCGCCCTCTCAAATTTAAGACCATAGGAGTTATACGATAAGCTGAACCCACTATTAAGGAATACAGTGAGCATGTGACTGAAAATATTTCTAGGTCAACATAGTTGTGGTTATTTTGCTGAAAATTGCATACATCTCATTTATTGTTCTTTTTTACCATAGAAGAATGTCCATAAAAGCAAGACCTCTGTTTCCCTATTAAGTTCACCACCTATTGGATGATAAACAGAATCAGAGCTCTTAAGATTATTGCCTTAATAACTAATCATTTGCATGTAAAAAATAGGTTTGTAAAATAACAATTGAGGCAGGAAATAACCTGCCTCAGGAGGTCACTAAATAGCAGGAGAATCTGACCTTTAAGACCTGATTTCCATTTCCCTTCCTGTGCACAAACAGATCGAAAAGGAGAGAGACCAGACCACAAAAACATGCAATAGAAGCCAAAGCTGTCTCCAACCTCTAAAGGAACAAAATGTAGAGCTATAAGTTGCCCCCAAGGGTTGCCTGAGGCATTAGTCAATGTTTGCAAAGCATTTTCAGGATGAAAGCCACATTAGAAAGGCTAAATCTTTCTACTATTTCAATAGCTGGAATACTATTTTTCATGTTGCATTAGACATTTTTTTTGAAGTTTTTACCAAAAGAGAAGTCTTAACAGCCTTGCAAAGGGGAAATTTCCATTCTTCATCACATTAACAAAGAGCTCTGGGGAGGACCAGAAGAACTTATCTTATGTGAGTCTACCACTATCATGAAAGTCCGTATGTCACACACCTGAATGACGATGGCCTGTGGGGACTCAGCACTCTCCTTAATTTGTTGAGAGGGAGTCAAGAAAACCAGTTACTGACGTACCAGTCCTGTGCTCTGCTACATTTGCTCCTGCAGGTTAATTACAATATAGCAGATGTACTAAGTCATGAGCTAAGGCCAGGTGCTATTAATTCATATCCATTCCCAACATTTCATAATGCTACTGAGTTTTGGTTTCTGAAATCGGTGTTTTTTGAAGTGTGTTTTTCCTCTACCACCAGCATCAGCGTGTTCTGGGAACCCATTAGAAATGCAAGTTCTCAGGCCTCATTCCAGATCTAGAGAATCCAAAATTGGGGGGGGGGGGCTAGTGTTGGAGTTCAATGTTCTATGCTGTAACAAGCCCTCTAGGTAATTCTGATGCATTGCTTTATACACTATACCTAGTTTACATTAAATAAAGATCTGGCCCAGCAGGCATGGCTCAGCAGTTGAGCATCAACCTATGATCTCACTATTAAAATAAAATTCAACAGAATAATTAACTTGTTACAAATTTTTAAATTTATTTAGCCAATGTTTATTAACTGCTGGGCATGTGATAAGCGCTGCTCTGGAGGCTGGAGATTGAGCAGTGAACAAAACAGACACAAACCCGCATCCCATGGAGCTTACATTCTAGTTGAAGGAGGCAGACAAACCAAGTAAGCAAATTATATGATATTTCTGAAAATGATAAGTACTGTGGAAGAAATAAAGCAATGAAAGGAAGAGCTGAGGGAAGAGGTATGAATGCCTTTTAGATAAGGTAGTCAGAGTCTACATTACTGAGAAGGTAAATTTTGAGCTTTGGGTCATATAACTAATTGGTATGGCTGAGTTGGTTAGAGGATTTTTTTATATCATTTTTAAAGGCCCATTTATAAATTGATCTACAGAAATGTTTGTCAGAGTCCCTTTTAAGTAAGTATACTTAAGTACTTTACAAAAATTGTCAGAAATGCACACTATGTGTTGTATTCAAATCTTATTTCTAATTTTATCCCCATTTTTACTGTTTGTATGCTTTAACTTTATTTTTAGTACTTAAAATTATGTCATTTAACCATTATATTTAATCAAATGTTTAATTTAAATATTAGATAGTCACAGAAAAAAATAATTCATATGTGCTAATTCCAGACTTTTGTTCCAATACCCCCAGAGCTGGTAGACACAGAAAAATAATGCTATAGTTAAGGTGGTCATAATCTTTTCTGTTTGTTTGTTTGTTTGTTTGTTTGTCTGTTGTCGATCCTCACCAGAGTACACTTCCTCCATTGATTTTTAGAGAAAGTGGAAGGGAGGGAGGGAGGAGGGGAGAAAGAGAAAAACATTGATTCAAGAGAGACACATCAATCTTTTAATCCCTGATAAAGCCTTTAAAAATATGAGTCACTTATCAGTGAGAATTAAAAAAGACAAAAAGTTTAATAGTTAGGAGAATTGGTTCAGTTTAGACGCAGATCTCGGGGGAACGTATTACTGAGTTGTTATGGATTGAATTGTTCTCCCTCATATGTTAAAGCCTTAACCTCCAATGTGACTGTATTTGAATTATAATTAAATGATGACATCAGAATGGGGCCCTAATCCAATAGGACTGGAGTCCTTACAAGAAGAAGAGACACCAGAGAGCTCTCTTCACTTACACAGAGGAAAGGCCACTTGAAGACCTGGTGAGGAGGCGGATGTCTACAAGCCAGGCAGAGATGTCTTACCAGACACCAACCTTCCCAGCACATTGATCTTGGACTTCCAGCCTCCAGGACTGTGAGAAAATAAATTTCTGTTGTTTAAGTCACCCAGTCTGTGGTATTATGTCATGGCAGCCCGAGCAGACTAATATACAAGTATAAGCATCATCCTTTAAACAAAGAGAGTTCATTTGCATTTTGAGAAAAATCTCCCTGAAGGCTGCTAAGCAATGCAGGTTCTCAAGGCCATCAAGACCACCAGAAGGAAAGTGACTAAATTTCACATGTACTTTATGGTCCCCGCAGAAGAATACGCATCCCCTGTGTGTAGTATCACAGGAGAGTGGGTGTGAAAAGTAGCCACAAGTGGAAGGCCAGGAGGTAGGAATAACTGAAGCACAACTTGTGATCACCTCATTTTTATGAAATAATATTTAGTAAGGTAAGGGAAGAGAGAATTCATTCAATTGATTCATTTAAGTTAGTCATTAAATTAATCATTTTCGGCACATCACTGATTATTTTTTGGTACATTTGTATGGACTAGTTGTTAAGTTAGCTGCTGACTCTTCAGTGGTGCACAAAAAGAAGACACACATTTAAAAAACATTAAATAATATTAATAAATAAAGCCATACAAACAAAGATAATTGCTATGAAGAAAAAAGTGCTATAAGAGCATATGATGGGTCCCTGCTTTGGTCAGATAAGGGTTTCCTAAGAAAGAGACATTTGAGCTGAGCAGCCAAAGACCATTCTAAGTAAAGGTGAGTGAACTCTAGGGTGGGCAGAGTGCAGAAAGCCCTGTGTGAGATGATCTTGAAGAGTTGGGAAAGTGTAGATCATGCAATGACCAGATTATTTAAGAAATAAAATGGACAGAGAAAGATGGTAAACAAAAACACGAGAATGTAATCAGCAAAACCCAGATTGTGAGAAAATCTATAGGAATAAATGACTGGTTTCTCCAACAAATGTATTGCAAGAAAAAAAAAAAGAGAGAGAGAGAGAGAGAAATGGGAGGGGGTGAACCTACAATTAAAAGGGATTTAAGTGACATTTTGACCAACTACAGTGTGTGGGTCTTGTTTAGATCCCGATGTAAATAAATATACTATAAAAAGCATAAGAGACGGAACAGGACATTTGAGTTGGATATTTAATTAAAGTAGCCCATAGTCTCACTTTTTTTAGATGTGGTAATATTAAAGTTGTTTTTTGAAGGAATAATAATTTAGAGATCATGCTAAAATGTTTACATGTGGAATGACCTGAACATCTGGAATTTGCCTCACAATAATTCAGTGTAGGGAAGGAGAAAGGAGGTAGGAGTGGAGACGAAGCAAGATTGGCCGTGAACTGATGATTCTCGAAGTTGATTGTTGAGCCTTCTGAGGTTTACTATGCTGTTCTCTCCTCTTCTGCGTATGTTTGAAATTGTCCATAGATAAAAATAAATTTGAGAAATGAAAAAAGACAGTGTGAAGATTCCTCAAAAAGTTAGAAATGGAGCTGCCTTTCGGCCCAGTGATCCCACTCCTAAGAATGTACCCTAAGAATCCTGAAACATTAATCAGGAAGAATATATGCACCCCTATGTTCATAGCAGCACAATTTACAATAGCTAAGATCTGGAAACAGCCCCAGTGCCCATCAGTAGCTGAGTGGATAAAAAAGTTGTTGGACATTCACACCATGGAATACTACGCAGCTGTAAAGAAGGTACTTGTACCCTTTGGGACAGTGTGGATGGACCTGGAGAAAATTATGCTGAGTGAAATAAGCCAGGCAGAGAAAGACAAACATATGATCTCGCTTATACGTGGAATCTAAAGAACTTAATAAACTGATGAACAGAATAGATTCAGTGACATGGAAGCATAGATGAGACTGACGAATGTCAGAGGGATAGAGGGGGGGCGGGGGGGTGGAGGGGGAGAGAGTAACCAAAGAATTTATATGCATATATGCACAACCCAAGGTCATGGACAATGGTGGGGAGAGGGACTGGGGAGGGGGAAGGGATGGGGTGGAATGGGTCATTGGAGAGAAAAAGGGACATCTGTAATATTTTAAACAAAAATAAAATTTAAAAAAAAAGAAAAAGACAGACATTTAGGGGGAAATGGCAAGATTGCTGCAAGTGCACTAGGGAAAATCAGGACTATGCATTTATCCAAACTGGGGTCTTTTTTCAATCTATGTATATTTTGCTCTGGAAATTCAAGATTCTACCTACATTCAGCGCATTTGAAGTCAGATCAATGCTGCTATTACACGTTTTCAATACTATTTGAAATATTGACACAGCATTGGGAAATTTTGCAAATTTAAGCAGAAAGAATCCATTTGGAACCACTCCAAAAGTGAATTACATTTTAGGGGGTCTATTTGAGCTAATTGTAATCAGAAACTAAAGTGTGTTTTTTTCAAACTCATTGACTATGATTACATTTCAAACCAATCATCTTGTTTAGTTCTGCTAAAATTTCAGAAACTAAGTGATTAGCTTAAAATTTCTGCCCTGCTGGGTCTCTTTTTTTTTTTTTTTAAAGCAAAAACAATTTTCTACCATTAATTCTGCCGATGGGAAGAGACACACTAAAGTAATTTGCCAAGAAAATAGAATGTACAGCAAAAATAAGCCAGGAATTAAGCTTAAACAATTTAGTCATGCATTTTAGTGGGTTAATCAGGAAAAAGTAAAGGAATTCATAACAAGAATATATGAGTAGGAAAGGGAAGATGAGACTGTGGGACAATTGGCATTCATAAACTTGCATTTAATTAAATAGTGTGGCCTTTTAAATTCAAATTATAATTTTAATCAAGAAAAAAAAATTCAGAATGCTTTAAGTCCAAAATGATAATCAGCGCTCTGTTCTTTTGTCTTTGAGAATCATTTTGAGGAAAGAAATAACAGGCTTCCAAAATATTTCCTCAGCATGGGAACATGCCTATGATAGGTACATATAAAAATTTTTTCAAAAAATACAAACAGCAATAGTTTGCCTTATATCAGAATGTTACTGCTCAGAGCCAAAGGAGCTCTCTGATTCTTTCAGTTAAAAAAAAAACCAAAACGCTTTTTTTTATAGAGATACCGTAGGTTGGTCTGTTTCATAGAACTTGCCTCCTTTTGGAAGAACATTGTCTGACCTTGTCAAGGACGCCAGTCTCAATACCAAACACTTAAGACTAGCCTGTGGCACTCATCCTGCCCAACTCCTGTCCTCCTTACCAGGTGCCAGCGGTCTAGCCTGCCCGCCAAGGCTGCCGTATTTGCCCTCAACATGCCCAAGCTAGCGCGGGTGCTTCAAGGGCCTCCAGGTCTCCCCTAGCGCCAGCGGCGATAGGTCTATGCAGCTGTCCCCTATTCTCTGTTCTTGAGCATCCCTAGCATCTCATTTCCTTGTCCAGAGCCAACCAAAGAAAGTTGCTATCAGCACTTCTTTCTCAAGTAGAACCAGAGCTCTCGCTTACATTTAAGTGTGTGCAGAGCCTGGCCTTCGCCTGGTAATAATCACACCCGTGCATTTTCACGTTACACGGTTGAATGGTTTATGTTCACCAACAACTGTCAATGGAGTTCAAGAAATGAGAGATAAATGAAGGAGGGAGGATATGGGAAGAGCTATCAACTTTCCAGGCAGAATTTAGATAGCAGGAATGGTGGGACAGGGTCAGGTCCCACAGGAGCCACTGAATAAAAAAGGCTTCATATTAAAGGAATTAAGAAGTACAAATTGGCAGTTACAAAATAGTCACGGCGATGCAAAGTCCAAGGAATACAGTCAATAATATTGTAAAAACTATGTATGGTGCCAAGTGGTTGCAAGACTTATTGGGGGGTCGCTTTATAACTTATATAAATGTCTAACCACTATGTTGTACACCTGAAACTAATATAATATTGAATATCAACTGTAATTAAAAATTTTTTTAATTAAAAGTAAATAAATAAAAAGGCTTTATACTATGAGCAAATGTGACTTTTTCTGAGAATAGTAAAACTGGAGTTCAGACTGCGTACTATATTGTAGCGATAATTATGAAATTAGGTTGAAGAGGTTGCCATTTGTAGCAAGCTGTGGAGAGCCTTAAATTCCAGGTGGGATAATTGAGTTTGTTTTTGCAGTTTTCTCTGGAGAAGATTTTGAACAGAAGAGAAGGGATCT
The DNA here is from genome assembly GCF_054644295.1 of Miniopterus natalensis. Classification (NCBI taxonomy): domain Eukaryota; kingdom Metazoa; phylum Chordata; class Mammalia; order Chiroptera; family Miniopteridae; genus Miniopterus; species Miniopterus natalensis. The sequence continues at coordinate 152,830,869 of NC_142082.1, read as the reverse complement.
AACAAAATCAATGAGACAGAAAGATCGATCTGGTGTGAAACTTATTAATGGAGCACAAGATAATGAATGTCCTGACAGGGACAGTAGTAACAAAAAGAAAGGAAGGGGGGAGAAGCTGCTTCAGAGAGACAGAACAAACCAAAGTCAGGATTCTGTTACTAACATACAGGAAAAGCAGGGGCATGGTCAAAGATCGCGCCTGCTTCTGGCTTAGGTGACTGCACCTTGGCGGTGCATGCCAGCGTAGAGCGTATGGCAAGGAAGTTCAAGCTGTGGAGGGAGAGAAGAAATTCATGTATTGGCAACCCGAGCTTGGGACTATGGAAAGCAGCTTGCTGCCTGAGGATGCTACAGTAAGAATATTGGCTTCAGATGGTATGGTGGACTAGGCCGGATGAGCCCCAGGGTCCTGCCCAACTCTTGTATTTCTAGCCAAGTAAGTGGTGTGTGTAGAGTTAGAGAAGTTGATTTCTTGATTATCTCAGGAGTTTGAGTCACTTCAAGAACCAGAAGATATGGGTTCTAGTACTGACTGATTCTTTACTACGTTCAGGCTCTAAAATCTCTCAAATGCAGACATCAAATCGCAGTTTCAGTTGGGGAGGGGTTTGGAAACAGCCTAATGAAGTTATCGTGACTCTCTTGAGGTCGCTCCAAGCACACAGCAGAGTGCCACCTGATATTAGTTTGTCTGGCTCCAAGTCCAACTCTCAGACTGCCTCACGCGGCCTTTCCTTTTCTTCATGCGGAGAATGGACAAGGGGCTCTGGTGTGCCCCGCATCGCTGTCAAACACTGCTTCTGAAGGCGCTTGCCTGGGACCCAGGCTGCTCGGCAGTGCAGCCCAGGTGAACTTGAACTTCCATGTGACGAAATCAGGGCGGGTGACAAAGGGTATATAATCTCTTCTAACGGCCCAGCCAATAGAAGATTACGCTGCTGAAAATTTTTGTTAGGGCATCACACAGCCAGAGTGAAATTGTAAATTATAAGCTTTATGCAGTGTTCACTAAAGCCTGGCACTTTTGTCATAATAGAAGCTATTTTTGCCATTATATTCCTTTTTTTTTTTTTTTTTTAAGCAAAAGGATTATTCCCTCAACTTTGATCAGTTTCTCAGCAACTGGAGATTTTAATGGAAATATGAAATGTAGGATCATGTAGCTTCCTCTAAGAAGTAAAAAGCCAATTGTTAGACTGGAGCAGTATTTTCCAACCACTGATCCTTTATCCAGAGGTAATTTTGTCACCTCTCACAGCTCCATCCTCAGACACCACCCCCAGAGACAACATAGGTTGCTCTGCTCTCTTCACCTGGCCTCATTCTCTTTATTTTCATGCCTAGGGTTCAAGATATTTGTTTAATTAAATAATTCAGCCAACCATCATGTCATTTGACTTTGAAAACTAAACTAGCAAGCTAGATGATATGTTTTAAACCCATGAATCTATTATTCTATGAATGTGGCTCTAACTATATGAGTATAAAGAAGCACTCACATCTCAGAGAATGTGGTTATACATGTGGATCCCCAAAGAAGTGACTCTTCCCCCAGAAATCCCAGAAAGTCCTGGATGCCTTCATAAATATACAGATTCCCAGGCTCAGGCCCTGACACACTGAATCAGAATTTCTGGCCCATGAAGCCTAGAAAGCTGCATTTTCAACATGCCTCCTTGGATGATTCTGATGTTCACCCTGGTTTGGGAAACATGTTTAACCAGTGTTTCTCAGAGCATGGTCCCTGGACCAGCAGCACCTCCTGGGAACATTTTAGAAATGAAAGTTCTCAGATCCTGCCCCAGACCTACTGAATCAGAGACTCTTAGGGTGGGGCCCCAGAAATCTGTCTTATCGTGTCTTCTAGGTGGTTTTGATGATCAATGATGTTTGAGAACCAATGATTTAAACAAGAGGATAGTTGCATTTCAATAAAAATAAAAATAAAAAAAACAGAAACCTCACATAAACAAATACTAAGACCCTCCTGAGGCAAGTCCCTGGGTTAGTTGCTGTATGAAAAAGGATTAGCACATTTTGCACTATATTAGTTTTTAAATGTATGTTTCTTCAAACATTCATTGAGAAATTACTATGTGCTAAGCACTCTGTTAGAGGCTTCTTAGGATATAGGCATTGAGAAGATACAGTTCCTGGACTCAAGGAGCTTCCAACTTAGTAGGACAAAATTGTTCTATAAAGGGCCAAATACAAAATATTTTAGGCTTTGTGAGCCCCATGGCCTCTGTGTGACTACTCAGCTCTGCCATTAAAAAACAGCCAGAGATTATATGTAAATGAAAGGGCTTGGCAGTGTTCCAACCAAAGTTGATTTATATACACTCACATTTGGATTTCATATAGTTTTCACCTGTCATGAAATATTATTCATCCCTAGAGTTTTTCCAATCATTTAAAAAACATAAAAACAATTTTGGGGGCCTCACAACAATAGGTAGGGGTCAGAATTGTCCTGTGTTCATTCTAAAATAAAGCCAATAAGGCAAAGGCATACAAAATCTGCAGATTTGAGTCTCTGTGATGTTATCGATAGAAATGGAAAAGTCAGGAGAAAGCTTTTTTGGAAAGAAAAATGTTAAATTCTGTCTTAAATAACCTTTTCTGTTATGTACTATCTTATTGTTTTCACAAAGCTGCACATGTCTTTTCCTACATTTCTTCATTCTGCTTCATGCAGAAGCAGATCTGTCCAATTAAGTAAATCTGTTTCATCTTCTTATCTTACATCACATCTCATTATATAACACAGTGCTCATGGGGCAGTCTTTATGTTCTTTCCCTATGGGTCCAATTTTTCCCATTTATATAGATATGAATGCCAAGATTTTCAATATTATAAAGGCATAACATCTCCAATCAAGCCTACATTGCACTACGTCTCACATTCAAGTGCTAGGAGGTAGGGATTGGCGAGAGTTTGGACAATATTTAGTCTGGCTCAGAAACTATCAGCTTGTGATGTCTACTGCAGGCTCCGTCCCTTTGGGGAATCATAATGAACTCGGGCTTTTTGTTTATTTGTTTGTTTTTAACCTCAGATTTCCACAGTTGAGTGCTAAGTACCCAGTTTCTAAAGATTGATATTCACAGAAATATAAATGACATTTATGAATATAAATGACATTAGTCTGACAGAACAAGCTACATATGACTCTATGATGTCAGTTCCCAAATTCAAGTCCATTGACTGTATTAAACCAGAATCTCTGGCCGGAGTTGGAATTTTTAACATGCCCCCGTGTCCTTGCTGCCCAGCCAAGTTTGAGACCCACTCTCTATACTACAGCAGCTAGAAAGTGAGCCAGATGCCCTGGCAGGCTAGCTCAGTAGGTTAGAGTGTCGTCTCAATATGCCAAGGTTGCAGGTTCAATCCCTGGTCAACATACATACAACAGCCAATGAATGCATAAATAAGTGGAACACGAAGGCAATGTTGATGTTCTCCCTCTCTCTCTCTCTCAAATCAATAAATTTTTTGAAAAAAATTTAAAAGAAAGTGAGCCAGCTGCCCTGTGTGGCATCCTCTGAGAATGTCATAGCACCATGCTATGGGTCATGGAGGAAACATTTCCAGATGGACTTCAAATATAAGTTATTCATCACAATGAAAGTAGAAATAAAACCCAAACCTCCTACCACTCAGAATGAGCTGAGTAAAACACAAGCTGGCAGACTGGAGAACATCCAAACCAGAGGGACACAGGGCCTACACAGCGCACTGTGTCTGCCCCACCTGTCCTTTTACCTGGCTAATCCACCCGCCCCTTCCAGCTCATAAAGGCAAGGCAAGAACCCCAGAGCTTTTTCTGGACAATAACCGCATCCCTCCAACCCCTCCCTCACCTTTGTTCATTCTCACACATCCTTGTTCGTACCATCTTAGTTCAGGATTACTGACTCTATACTCACCCCCCATAGCTGGCTTGCACCCCCTTCCACTCTCAGGCATCTCCAAATCAACATCCTGGCTCTTTGTCTCTCAGTCTTGCTGCATTGCTTTTGCCTCAACTTACATCCTTTGTTTTTGCTGGAAACTTCTGCCCTAACACTTGCTCTTAGAGAAATCCCTGCTGGGGTAGGAGGAATGGAGGACTTTGTACATAAGTGAGCTAAACTTTCTAAACTAGGGGGACTGACTTACTAGATAACTATGGAAGAACTAGCTGCAACTTATAGGGAACTCTCTGAGAGTAAAAGGACACGCTATGACACAAAAGCAGCCTCAGCTCTCAGGCTTGCAGGTGGAGGGCTGGGTAGGGCACATTGGTGAGTACCAGAGAACCAGGCTTACAAAGCTGAAGATGAGACAGACTGGGCCAGTCAGAGGGGATTCACCAACTCCCTATTGAATTTATTTCTTCTTTTATATAAAATTATGCTTAAATTAACTAGAAAGTCACCTTTCTCATTTCACCGCATAAGTGCAGGAACTCTCAAGGAAACCTATGAGTGTACAAATATCTGTAGATATCATATTTTAAGATAAAAAACTGGACAGAGGATGAAACATAAAATTTTCAATCATTATCAAAATTCAGATGCAGCATGAGTGACACTCCTTCAGAAGGTACCTGGACAAGTCCCACTCCTGTCTTGGTGCTAAGTGTATTACAGGCATCATCATTCCTTCATTTCATAATGTATAGAGGGTTCAGTTGGAGCCAAATTATTTTAATTGGCCAAAGCCAATAAGTATGTTAAGAAATTTTGGGTGCCATCAATGTTGCCACCCCCAGGAATATAAGAAAAACTAGGCAGTGTATAGGTCTGTCATTAGCACACCCTCACACCTAACTTATTATATCATTTCTGTGAATGGGTGGCCACTCCTCTTGACTCTTAGAGCTTATGCTTGCCCCAGACCTCTCACCATATCACCTCTGCCTAGACCTGCTCTCTCAGAGAGGGTTCATGCTACAAAATCACCAGGCAGAACACCCACTCACTCAGGGACCAGGACTTGCCTTATGTGAGTTAGGAAGCTATTTGCAGTAACTCAGGTGAGATAAGAGAGCCTTAACCAAGGTGGTGGCAGTGGAGATGGAGATAAATGGTCAAATTCTGGAGAAATTAAATGATCCATACCACAGGTCCTGCTGACTGCTTGACTGTGACAGGTGAAGGAGAAGCAGTAGGCAAATTGATTGCCGGGTGTTTTGACGTGGACAACTAGTGAGATGATTGAGCTCTGAGGGGCTTCTGTAGGCAGGAGGAAGTTCAGAGACTGCGCTCTTTGCAGGTTGCTAATGCATAAGCTGCTTTTCACTTTCCTTCCAATCAAAATAAAATGACTCCTTTATCTTCTTTTAATTCAGTTTTCTATACAACGTGTAAGTAGATACATTTACTATTCAATGTCATGTCATTCAATGGATCAGCACACTTTTTTCACTGGGTTGGAAACGTTATTGATCAAACACACAGAAGTGCTAATGACCTGGAATTGGCCACTTGAGATAATGGAAATGTGAAGGATTAAAGGGATCTTGTCACTAGTATATCTTCAATAATGATTCTTGATTAGTAATTGTTCCCTGTGTAACTCAACAGACCAACTAATCAAAATTAAGAAGTCAAGTTTAAAAAGACATCCCAACTTTGGGAAACATAAACTACTTCCCAGTCATGCAGTTAGCTCTTCTTAGAGCATATGCTACAGATCTTTAGAGTGTGCTACTCATAAGCAGTGTGATGTTACCAGCTCAGCATGACTTCAAGGGGGGCAGAAAGACCCTGCTGGAGTAACAGTATCTCTTCCTACACTAAGAATATTTCTCCTTAGTTGAAAATCCTAGCATTAACTTAGAAATTAGAATGTTAGAGTAGATAGAGTTCAGGTTTTACAGTTAAAATACATAAGCTCAAGGTCTAACCATGCTGGGTGACCAAGAACAAACCACTGATCCTCTCCACGACCAAGTTTACTCATTTGTAAATTTGGAAACCATTTAACCATCCTATTTACCACCCTCGGGCTTTGTAAGGTTGTAAACAGGTAACGCTTGGGAAAGCTCTCTATGGTTAAATTATATTTAATTGTTGATAAGTTTTCATAAATACTGTTGCCATCATTATTATCTCAACTCTTTCACCCAAGCAATATAATAGAGAGTATTATTCTAGAATCTACTATATAAATACATCTGAGATAAATATGAAGGAAAGATTAATTGGAAGGGGCATTATCTGTCTCCTCACATAAACATACAACAATGTGTTTTTCCCCCTTGGTTTAGTTAAGCTGAGAAAGATTGAAAAACAAGTGACAGGGTGCTTCCTCCTATCTAGATACAGAAAAAGAGATGAGCCCAAAGAGAAGAAAGCTCAGACAGAAACTCATGAGAAGATACTATTTGAAACAGGGAAACTCTGCCGAGATAGCAAACATCAACATAAGTCATACGCAGAACACAGCTAAGGTATTTGAAAAGTCAGGTTTTAGTAGTAGGACAACTAGTGAAGGGACAGAAAGCTAGAAAAAGCATCTATTATCTGACAACTGCTTTACATGATTATTGAGCAATTTATTCTCACTACTTTAAAAGAAGGGTTAATTATTACCAAAGCAAGGTGCAATGATACTATTAAAATTGTGTGAAATTTATAAATTCTATAAAAAAGTTAACCATTAAAGGAGACCATTAGGAGCAGAACTGACATCCAGAATAAAGAACTTATGATAATAAAAACAGACTAACAGAACAACTAAAACCACAGCTAAGTTATACAGACAATGACAAAGAAAGAGAAATTTACAGACCCAGAGAACCAACCAAGCATATTCAATATGAGAATAATCAGTGTACCAAAGGATGTAAAAATGCAAGCAAAGCATAAACCCTACCTAGGGAATAAATTAAAGATAATTTTATGGGCTGTCAAGATATCAAATTTTAATAAAGATATCTTGAAGGACTATGAAAAATCAATTGGGAACAATCTTCATTGAAATATACCTGGATGCCTACTTGTCACATTTAAAAAAATATGTTTTTATTGATTTTTTTATTGAAGGGAGAGACAGAAAAAGAAACATTGATGAGAGAGACATCGATCAGCTGTCTCCTGCAGGTGCCCTACTGGGGATTGAGCACGAAACCCGGGCATGTGCCCTGACCAGGAATCGAACCAGTGACCTCATGGTGTATAGGATGGTGTTCAACCAACTGAGCCCACACCAGCTAGGGCCTACTTGTAACACTTTTAAACTCTGAAACACATGAACAAAAGAATATGAGGTCCTGAGAAGAAAGAAGTGAAAGAAGACAAAGATGTGATTCATGGGATATTTCTATTGCACTCTATGAGTGTACAGCCTGAACAGACACTTGCATAGACTCATACAGAGAAGCTGTGGGTCAAATTTCCACCAGAGACCTCCACTAAGAAATAGTGTTACTTTTATGATATGTATATGTCTGGATTCTTGGGAGTTGAAGGCAATGCCTGGTATATTAATTTTGCCATGAGATCCACCCAAGAAAGGGAAGAATTTTTTCTGGGCCACCATATGGGAAGAAGCCACAGCGCAACCTCTTTGACTGCTAAAATGGCAAAGACTGGAGAGCCCTAAGTCAAAGATCAAAGGAGCGTCAGGCAGGTGCTTCCTTTCTGAGGACAGAACATGACAGAAATAATTGTTGGATGAGTTGAGAACAGTTGGTGTGGTAGTTTACGCTTGTTTTCATCCATCTGTTTCTTTGGACTATGCACCTTACTTGTCTGGAGACTAGTAGCCTTAAGAACAGGTTCCATCTTACTATAAAGGTAAGAATGTCCTGATGTTCAGATTAGAGGTACAGGGAGGGCTCCAAAAACAAAATTTTAAAAAATCCAAATTTAAGGGGAAATGAGGCATTATAAAAGAGCAGAATCCAGCAAAGATCATTTTTTCTCTTTGAAGATAAAAGGTAGCTTTTTAAAGTGATAGAAAATCTCAAAAACAAGAAAAAAGTATCAGTGAAGTTGTACAGCTAAAAATACTCCAACAAGGAGAAACGGAGATTTAAGAACTACGAAAGGTAACTATGAGGACTGATAGATTGCAAGGTTAATAAAAGGAATGGTTAGAAATACCACATAAAAGAGTTAATTAGGCCACATTTTGAAAAGCATAAAATAGAAATAATATTTTATAAAGTGTACCAGACTATGACAGCATATCACCCCTGAAAGTGTACTCAAGATGAACTTATTTAATTAAATGTGTATTGACAGTAATGATAACAACTGTATCAAAATGTGTTGTTAAAAATTTTATCATCAGATTGGCAGATAATCGTTTCAATTGGAAATGAAATAAGTTTAAACTCAGAAATGTCATAGCCCGGCCAGGCGTGGCTGAGCAGTTGAGCGTCAACCTAGGATCCAGGCGATCAGGGTTCAATTCCCGGTCAGCGCACATACCCGAGTTGTGGGCTCGATCAATGACTCTCTCATCATTGATGTTTCTCTCTCTCTCTCCCTCTCCTTTCCTCTCTCTGAAATCAATAAAGATATATTCAAAAAAAAAAAAAAAGTCATAATGAAATGGAATAAAAGGAGGCAGCAATAAAGAAAAGCTTACAGGGCAAAGGAAGTAGTAGAAAGTTATCCAGTAAAATGTATAAGGCAAATAAACTAAACTCTGATATGAAGCACAGGTCATTGACTTGTATAAAAACAAAATGCAACAATCTGAAGCCCATAAGAGACAGACTTAAAATTCAAATAGCCCTAGCCAGTTTGTTCAGTGGTTAGAACATCAGCCCAAGGACAGAAGGGTCCTGAGTTTGATTCCAGTCAAGGGAACGTACCTTGGTTGCAGGCTCTCTGCTCTGCCCCAATCAGCACACAAGTGGGAGGCGACTAATCGATGTGTCTATCTCACATCGATGTTTCTCTCTCTCTCTCTCTCCCCCTCCCCACCACTCTTTCTGAAAAGTAATGGGAAAAAATATCCTCAAGTGAGGATTTAAAAAAAATTAAATTAAATTAAAATTAAAATATAAGTGGCCAAAAGCTAAGGAATAATTTAAAGTCTGTCATGTCTGTGCAAATACAAAAAGAAAAAAATGGAGGTTTCTACTATGGCAAAAAATTAGAACAGATTAACAAGTTTACTATTATATTATCAATAAATTTACAGATAAAGTTATATTAAACAAGATCATGTCTAATAATATTGCAGGTATATGTTCCAAACAGGATAGTAACAATATATTCTGAAGCTAAATGGATTAAAAATAGCAAATATAATTGTCCCTGAAAGCCTTATCAGTTTACAATGTCAAGTTTAGTAGACAGAAAATTAAATATAAAAATGCTATTTTAAAAACTGCATCAAATAATAAATGGCATAAAAATAACTGGAATAGTAAACCTAGACAAGACAGGCTATTTTTTATTAAGTCCATGTAGATTATTTTTTAGAATTGCTTGGGTAAGAAAAACATAATTGATAAATATCATAAATGTAGAAAATTTAAGCATCCTATATTTTTACCTTATATATTCATAATGTGATAAATAACAAAAGACTCTAAAACTGCTCAACTCTGTGAAGATTTTTAAATTATCCCCCTAATGACTATTTCATGGAGAAATTTCAGATTACAATAATGTATTATTTAAAAGCTATATATAAATTTTATTTTTAAAAGTATTTATATAAAGCATAATAAACATATTAATATTAATACTATAAAATATATTATCAAAAGATAGTAAATGCTGAGGAGATATAAATGGGGTCTAATGCTCATTAAGAATTATTATTTTTTATAGAACTGCTTAAGCTTATTAAAAGTTACAAACAATTTATCCCTGTAAACTGTAAAGCAAGATCCAGACAAGGCAAATTTCTCTGCTGTGAATGTAAGGAAGTGTGTGTGTGTGTGTGTGTGTGTGTGTGTGTGTGTGTGTCATAAGGAGGAGATTTATCAAGGCCTGGAGACAAAAAATATTATCGATAAAAGAATAAGTAACAATAAAAATCTCCTTCAAATGGAACACTTACTCTAGAGCAGTTACAGTGCTCAGCACTTTTCATTTTATCTCATTAACCTCCGAGCCTCCATCAGCTGTACTGCTGCTCATTACTTTCAGCTTCCACCAAGTAACATGTGATAGAAACTGGCCTATCAAATAGAAAAAGGATTGGCAGAACTCTGCTGGAGGCTTCTGCTAAAGATGTAATTTGTGAATAATTTTGATGACAGAGTAGAAAACAGTCATTCTAAAGCAGCTAAAACAAAAATCAAAAGAAGCTATTACCACTGGCTAGTTTTAAGATAAAAGGGAAAGAATTTGAAGTGCGAACATTTTATTCAACATGACATTTTATTATTTATATTGGAAACTTTTTATAAACAGTTTCAAGGGTGCAGAAATTAAGATGTTGATATTCATTAATATTTCACTTTCTCAAATGAAATCCAACTCTGCTTTAGTCTCACTTCCAAATAACTGCCCCTAGCTCTCCATATGCTGTTCAAATTGATTTTAGAGGTTTCAAAGGAACATAAAAGAGAGTTTATTGAATGCTTCTACATTTTTCATGATTATTATTACAGTCATCATTGATACATGATGACAATCGATAAATATCCTCCAAAAAACCTTTCTTGCAAATAAAACTATTGAGTTTCTATTTTTAAAAGGTAGACCTCAAAGTGAGGTTAAATTAAAGAAACAAAAAGCACCCCATTATAAATTAATTTAGCATTATTTATACAACTTCCTATATAAATACTCTATGGTATATATACTATATAATAGAATGTTTCAATAGTCCCTTAACCAAACCAACAATGTCATCAATGTCTATGGAAGCCTATCACTGAATCAGACCCATTGATCAACATCTCCTCTTTCCTAATACTTCTAGAAGCACTGTGAACAAATGGTGGCATAATAGAATTAGACATTTCTATACTCTGTTTTAATAGTAGGGTACCTCATTAGTCCATGTTAAGTTTTTCCTCAATAAATTGACAAAAAATGAAATAAATTGACAAGAACAAAAAAAAATCGCTTTGCAAAAATAGCTGTTCATGTCTATTTGTCACTACCTTCTCCACACCTTGACTAGAATGTGACTGTTCATTCCTCAGTGCAAAACCCAAATAGAACGTTGTGGGATTATTAAAACCTGTCCAACATCTACCCAGGTGAGGTTTCAAAACTGTCATTTCTACTGACCTTGCAAAAATGTAAGGCAGAAATACAGCAGCACAGGCACAACCACCCCAGAGAACCACCGCCAAAAAAGGCGAGTCAGTAACCGCTCGGGGGAGTGACACAGCTTTCTGGACACCTTGGGACCCTTGACAAACACTTGTCATGCTGAGCATTTCATCCTAAGGATACACTGACTAGGGAAAGTGGGAGGAGCTGGGTTAGAGAGTAAGAAGGTGGTGAGGCGACGGCAAAGCTGAGCTGCTGGGCCCTGCCCGGCCCTGGGCTAACTGCTGTACAGCTGACCCTCATCACACTCTAGGCCGGAGGTGCCACTGTGCCCCTACCCCCTTGGCAGGCAGGTGGAGGCTTAGAGAGGTTAAGGAATCCATTCAGGGCACAGAGCTGGTAAACTACGAGAGCCAGGCTTTAAAAGGACAGAGCCCAAGCTCTTCACACTCCTGCTCACGCAGCCTGCTGAGAGTTATTTTTAATGTGATTCATAATATTGTCATTTCTTGCATGAAAACAGATGGAACAGTGCCAATTCTTGAACGTCCTGAGACAAAAACACCAGTGAAGGTTTATTTCAATGGACCCTAGAGAAAGATTTCTCTTTTCTTTATTTCATCTCATTGACTAGTGAGACCCTGTGGCCGCCTTGGGCAAGGAAACTGCGAGGCTGAGGTGACCATGCTGCGAGGGTGAACTTGGCTCTCGGTTGGGGTGTTCTTCTCATTTCAGTTGGGACCCATTGCATTACCCCTGTGGAAATCACTGAGCGTCCGTTGCTCGAATAAAAGATAAGAAATTAGGTTTTGAAGTAGTCAGGGCTGGATTTTTAAAAATGATTATTATGGACTTATCTGTATAGATGTATGGACTTATGTGTATATGTGGCCCAAATCTAAAAACTGGAATGAGAGTGTAGCATCAGTATAATGTATCTCATCTGTGTGATAGTAATTATACAATAATTTAACCTTTTCTCAGTTCCATACTTATAAAATATCCTCTATTCGGGTGGATCAAAGTAAACTGGCAAATTTTCAGACTAGATTTAAGTTCTTAAAGACATTAGCAATACCATCTACACAACTGGTAGGAAATGGACCTTCGAAGACTACGATTTCACTAAAAATAGTATGAAAAGAAATCTGATCATGGAAACAAAAGTAATGAATTCAAAGAAAATAGTAAATTGGACTTTTGAGAAGTAAATTATTCAAAGTACAGATGGATTGAAATTGGAAGATTTTCATCATAGTAACACACAGGCAATTCCCAGGTAGCACACACATACAAACACAAATAAGGGCTTTGAAGGCAGGCAGTGGCATCTTAATTCTATGCAAGATGCTGTAGTGTATTCCCTAGGCATGTGTTCCTGCCTCATTTTAAAAACACGATCTCCATTTCATTCCATTTTTAGGATAATTCTCTTTTCCCCAAAATATGTTTTAATGTTGCATAAATAATTACATTATATTAGAGGCTGACATTACAAACAAGCAGAAAGGCGTTTCATGTACGCTGATAGAAAATTTATAAGAACAAGCAACATCACACGAGGCTGACCTCCTAAACTGGCTGATTAGGAGACTCCATCAACACACGAGAATGATGAAGTTTGTGGCACCATTTACTGATTCAGAAGCTTGAACTGCTGAATTCAATGTCAGCAACATGAACAATACCCATCGCTATTAGAAAATGTTATTAGACCATGGTGTTAGACTCCAAAGCAGGGTTTATTAAATACCCAGGTCATGTCTCTGAGTGAAATTAAAATAAAACATTTGGTTTTCAGACAGTCCATCGGAGACTCCTCAGCCCCTCCACTGTCCTTGAAACTTATGCTCTGCCAACCATTCCCACAGTGGGAGCTGTTCCAAGGGCACAGAGAGAGCGAGGTGTTATTGAGACCATCTGCACAGAATACATGGCCAACCTGTTAAAGCCTCTATATAATCTTTTAAGATTTTAGAGGGCAAGTGGAGAGGTTTATCCATCTTGTGGTCTCCCAAGACCAGCCTTGTGTGTAAGTTCCCTTGTTTATTAAACCTGCCACCTACCAGCCTGGAGTAGTGCGTTTCTTTCTCCTCTCTCTTCTTCTTGCTCGTGTATGGGATCCAGCTGTGAACCTACAAGGACCAGAGCTAAGAGCATGGGCCCTGGAGCCAGGCCACTTTCAGTTCAGTCCCCCAGCTCTGCTGCTTACTGCCTGGGTAATCTTGAGCAAGCTCCTTAGCCTGTCTACATCTCTGTATTTTTCTATTATAAAATGGGGACAGTAACAGTATCTACTTCATGGCTCTGTTCTGAAGACTAAATAAGCTATTTTCATGTTACTGAATATCTCCCAGACAGACCTGTCTCTTACACTAAAATGGGAGGAGATACCATGGTCGGGTGAGGTTATGCAATGTCCCCAAAGTCACAAAGTTAATAAGCCTCAAGCGTGTGCTCAGACCTGCTTTATATCATGTCATCATTTTCTCTATGATCTTCAGGATAACAACTGATCCTCAAGACAACAACTTTAAGTGATCGATTACTTTCTTTCTAATGTCAAATTATGCATAAGTTATTTGGCTATATCCAGAGATAATAACTACTATTTGGCTGCCAGAATAGGACCTTACAGAAGGGGCAGAAAGCATATGGGGCCCTGAATGAGCCGCAGAGCACCTGCTTGTAGAGGGGAGCCTCAGCTCAGGACATGGGCTGCCTGCCTGAATAAGCACAGGAAGGGAGGCTTGGAGCGCCACAAGTTTAAATTATGTGCTTGTTCACTTCCTATTCAGTGTCAAATTTTGCATAAATTCTTTGGTTCTATCCAGAGGTAATTACTTTGTGCAAACTATATGCAAATTAAGTACATATTAAAGGGCAGAGAGGAGACAAAATGAGTTGCATCTAACCATAAAATCCTGTAACCAATTCCCTTACCTTCACTGTCCTCACACTTTTACTTTTCCCCCACCCATTTACTCTTTTTTTATCCATTTTTTTTCCTCGGAAAATACCTCCCCAAACTCCCTCAACATTTTGCACTGGAGTGAGATTTCTCTGGGAAAATCCTTCTGTAAAGCCTAACTGCCAGAGTGGATTAGTAATTCCAAAAGAAATTTCTATTTTAATGCTATGAAAATATATGTGGTCTCATGTATTTTATAACAGTTAAATGTACCCAAATGGAACACAGAGAAGAAATGACCAACTCACTCAGATCATGTGTCTTCTTTCCCATCCTCCCTCCCTCTCTCCTAATATCAGGTCCTCTGTTCCCATAGCTACAATTCTGGCAGAAGCAGTACATACCTAGAAAACCAACTGTCCAAGAATTTAGGGAATGGAGAAAAGAAGAAGAATCTGGAAAACACTAAACTGAGTCATTTGCAGCAAGCCCTGGACTGAATTCGCTCCCAAGCACCATATTTATTATTTGTCTCCCTCTCCTCTCTGTTAGCTCCAAACAGTGGGCTTGGCAAGGAGGAAGTCCAGAGACACTGTCAACTTTCCCCAAACAGGTGCAGTGCTTGTCCCAAGATGGGCTTAAGGGAGTCTACAACCCTTGAAATTATATGTAACATTTTGCACATATTTGCATTAGGACGTTTTTTCTGAAGGAAAAGTTTATTTTTGGTTTTCAATTTCCCCAGTGATCTGTGTCCCAAATCTCAAAAGCCCTGCAAAAAGTCCTCCTCCTATTAGCCTTCGCACCTTAATAAGTATTGTTTGCAGCTCACCACCACAAAGACCAAACTCTGGATACCCCTGCAACTTCTTTACAGACTCAAAATAAACTGTGGAGGGAAAGGAAAGGGAACAATAGTGTGGTGCAGAGGACTGGAGGTGAATGGAAAAGTGCTCCTGAAGGCTCATTGTCTCAACTTCTGTTTATTTATTTTAACATACTGGATGAAGTTAGAAGTGGTTCCCTTATCTGCAACAACAAACTTCATGTTTGGGGATTTCTTTTAAAATGTTATGTTGAGGTAAATCACTCATATTCTGGTTCCCTGGAAATGTGCTGGGGTTATTTTGAGGAATTTTATTTATGGGGTTCGCCCTTGTTTGGCAATTCTTCCTCCAGAAAAAATTCCACGTCCTCAAGAAATGACTCTAAAAGGGCCCAAATAGTTACTTCAAGGTTTCTGTTTCTCTCTGTCAACCCATAATAAAAGAGAAAATATACCAAAAATGATCTGGCTTTTCCTCCCACTCTAGATCAGAGGCTAAAATTTGTAAATTCATACAGAGAACCCTCTATGGGTTGGCTTCTCTAAATCTCTTCCCTCTCCCCCTCACCATTAGAAAATTGGGCTGGGGAATTTTCTTCATTGTATATGGTCTGCAGAACTACAACTGGATAACAACAAAACCAAAAATTATAATGGGAAATGATTTGTATGAGTCAGATACTGTTGTAAGTGATTTAAATATATTAACTCATATGATATAAATCTAGGGGCAAATCACCAATTTATAGATGAGAGGGACAAAGAACTAGAAAAAATACTTAAGCAAATATTCTCAGCTACTTAATTCAATCATGAGATAAAGATCAGAATGTGCTGCTTAAACAAAAGGCACTATTCAAATGTCATTACTTTGCAATTTCAGTCAAATTCTCCAAGAATTGCTGCTACAAAGACAACCAACAATAAAAACACCTCGTATACTCTGAGCATTAACATCCACCTTCTCAGTTGATCAAGTTCAAAACCTCAGAGCCTTGAATTGCTTCTTCTTAAAGTTGACCCTTCATAGTTAATCAGCCCTCCCATCCTTGATCCTGCCTTCACAAGGGCTCTTCAGTCTGAGCCCCCTTTCCTACTCACCCTGAAACTTCCTTAGTTCAGGTCCCTGTTATCTCTCCACTTGATTACATCAAAGGACTCCCTCACTGGTATTCCCCACTCTCATCCTCCAAAATCTGACCATGAACTACAAATCTAGACCATCTCTCACTACAGACACACCCAAATCCCCTGAATGCTCTCTGGGTTTTCACTCTCTGAACTTGTAACCTTTGAATATACAACTTCTGCCCCGAAAGCCTTTCTTTTCCATGACCCCTATCAGAAACCTGTTCATTCTTTAAGCCAAAATAAAATCTTACCTTCTCTAAGACGGTGTCCACAATCCCCCAGTAGGACTTAATCTATCCCTTCCCTGGACTTTCATATAACTTAACTACCATTTGGTGAGCTCTTGCTATATGTCTGATACAGCGTCAACACACATAACTCTCTATGCATATAATCCTCCATGCCCATATCCTCACAGTGACCCTTGTAGGTAGACGTTATTATCTCCATTTAGAAATGAAGAAGCTGGGTCTTTAGAACTGTCAATCCCTTGGCCAAAGTTAACAAAATGTAAAGAGGGGAGTCTGTCTTCTTTGAGAGCCTCTTAACTCTGTGTGTACTCATGATGGTGTCTATATAATAATCATTTCCAGAGTCAACCTGCTAGTGGTCAAAAATGCATTTATCCATCTCTCTCACAAGTTTGTGCCTCCTGGACAATGACTAAGCTCTCTTTCTTGTTCATTTGTACCACAAAATGGCTCCCTTACGTAGGGCAGGATGATCACCAAGTATTTACTGAGCTGACATGAACTCTTGCTCCTCTAGTTAGAACTTTGTCTCCCCCCCTGCATACCTCTCATTCTTTCTCACTCTCTTGCTCTCCCTTTCTCTCTTCTTACCATCCAGGGCTAACTGGGGTGAAAAGAAAGCATGCTCACTGTTTGGGACATGGGCACCAGAATAGTAAAGAAGAACCACTTGGAAAGTATTGTTTCTTATCTTAATTTCTGGTCTTTTAAATAAAGATATTCTATTAGAGTCTCAAGCCCTTCACAGAATAACTCACACATTATATATATATGAGTTATTATTTGATAAATACCTGATAATTTTTGCGTAAATACTATCTCTAGGGACCAGCATCTCATTGCAAAAAGTTGTTACTATTTTATGCTATATCCATAAATTACAAAGAGATTATATAAAATTCTTCTAAAACATTAATCATATTCATATAATTTTCATTGTTCTTTTAGGCAGTACAGAGGAAAGGCTCACCTCTTCAAAAAGGAATCTGAATTCAAAGTTTCTAGAATAAAACTTGAAAAATCCTATTTCCTTTGAACAGTAGGAAAAAGATTTCTCATCTGACCAAAGTAGCAATGGCATGGCCCACATTAGGAAAGATTACAGTTTAACAAAAACAACAAAGAGACTGTCGGTGTCCATGGGCTCTCTCTGGAATGCACTCCCTTGAACAAATGAAGTGCTTCATCTAAACCTTAATAACCAAAGGCATTCTACAGAGGCGCAGAGCAACCTTTGATGTCTCCTTTGATATTCAATGACAGATTCCAAAGGAAAGAAGCTGTCCCGCAAGTCACAGAAGGCACTCACAAATGTCTCCCATGCACGGAGGCTCAAATCAACCTTCAATATCCTGTTCCACGACTACAGTAAATTTTTCCTCCTCATACGTTCAACTCGTATCCCAGCATATTACTTACAAAGAAAGGATTGTGTTCAAGAAAATGTTTCCTGTTATCATTATTACTTTAAATATGTTTTTATTGATTTCAGAGAGAGAGGAAGGGAGAGGGAGAGAGAGATAGAAACATCAGTGATGCGAGAGCATCATCAATTGGCTGCCTCCTGCACGCCCTTTATTGGTAGATCAAGCCCACAACCTGGGCATGTGCCCTGATCAGGAATCGAACCCTCACCTCCAGGTTCATGGGTTGGCATTCAACCACTGAGCCATATCGGCAGGGTATTTTCTATCATTATTTTAGAAAATGTAGAAATAAGGAATAAAAGAGGCATGTGAGAATAGAATTTCAGTTCTTTAAACCAATTTGAAAATTAGTAAAGAGATGACAAAGTTGTAGTATATAAAGTTCTAGTATAATTAGAAGGGGCCATATGAGCTCCTGTAGTTTTACAGATAAGAAAATGAACTCAGAGCTATCAAATGACTTGCATGAAGTCAATCAGTCATTTAATGTCAAAGTGTTAAAGATCAATTGGGGTTCAGGTTCTTTATGCTTATTTCAGTGCTTTTCTCAATATAACATACCATTAATTTAGTTAAAGTTCTCAGAGTAATCATTTCTATCTCCTCTACCATTAATAGCTTTAATCATTTTTTGTTCTGTTGGTCACTTCTATCATTAACAGTCTCAGGGACGTTTCAATTTAATTTTAAAAATCTGGTATTTCATGTACTTAGTAAGTACTGGCCCCTGTGTAAAGCACATCCCATGCTTTATCTTATCTAGTTCTTATAATAGCCATCTGAGTCAGAACTCTTTCCTGTCTTGCAGATGAGGCTGAGCGAGGTTCTTATCTAGGAGCCCAGAGCCAGTAAGTGGTAGAGGTAGGACCTGAGCCCTAATCCAAAGCCATCAGTCAAGTCATCTACACCTGTAGAAGTAAAATAAAAGTCCGTTTATCCAGCATGCTTTCCCCATAATGTCTTTTATTCACTGCTATGTCTGAGATCTGTAATACAATGATTATTCGTTTTTATTAAAACAAAAAACCACCTCGTTCATTTATCTTTGATGCCTCCTTAAGTTATAACAGTCCCTGGCACATAGTGCAAAATAAGTATCTGTCAAAAATGAACTTGGGCTCTGTGCAGTCTTGAAGGGCCTTCTATAAAGTATTTTAAAAGATAAATGTACATATTGGATACCCCAAGGTAAAACAGAACCCTGCATAGGACAGGCAGATTCGGAAACCCTAAGAGAAAACAGCTGACCACAGAGAGTGTGCACAGGGCTGCGAGGGCAAACCCTAGACCAGCTGGCTGCACTGCAGTTTCTGAGGTGGCCCAGTTAACCAGCCCCATGAATGCAAATGTGCGTTCCAGGCTGCAGCTAGCGCATAAAGGAAGATGAAGAATTCATGAGGTGACTGAAGACTACTCAGAGGAAAGAACATATACAAAAGCTTAGGGTTGAATGAAAGCAAGGCATGTGAGGAGGAACACAAGGAAATTCAATATGGCAGCGGTGTCAACTACTGACCTAGTGGTGACAGGTGAGGCTGGAGAGGGAGGGAGAGGTCAGAAGAAACTGGCCTTTGGAGGTCTGTTAAGGAGTTTGACCTTTTTTCTGAGGGCAATGGAAGGGGGGGGTGGCTTTAGCAGAGAGGTGACCCAATCCGATTTTGAGCACTGTAGCATCTGTAGTATATAACATTTGTATGTTGCCACTCTGGGTCCATGGCAGAAAGAATCACCAGGGTAAAGGGTAGCAAGGTGAGGCCCAAGGACCAGAGGACAACATCAGCACTGGGGGCTGGAATAAGAGGTGGAGGGGACTTTAGGAGAACATCTGAGATATAATCAGAGGAACTCTAGAAATATTGAGGAGGCTCTAATGGTAGAAAGTGAAGACTCCCTTTATCATGAAAAAGAATGAGTGAGAAAAGCATGTTCTATGTATAAAGCAATATGATTTAGGCACCACATCTTTTCTCGATGCATTTTAACTTTCTGCTAATTGGTCATTAATTTGTATGTATGAGAATTCTCTATTATCTGAACAATTAATTTTTCGGAATATTAACCACTCACATAAACATACACATTATGTACTTATATGTCATTTCATAGGTTACATAGGGCTTTTCCATCTATTTTCTTATTTAATCCTCGAAAGACCCTTATAAGATGTGCAGGACAGCAAGCACTGTCTCTATATCACAGATGAGGCCAGTCAGTGAACAATAAACCAGGATTTGTCTTCTGAAGTTCAATGTTCTCTTAGCTACATGATCATAAGTTAAGTAATTTAGTGTCTTTTTTAGTGCCTCCATCTGTCCAAACTTGCCGCACAGTGCTGACTCCAAGGAATCCATGGAAATGAACTCACTGCTACTTGCTGCACATGCTCATGCAGGTGCATAAGTAAGCTTGGCACTAAGCAGATGACAAACATCCAATGCTCCTGTAACTGTATTTTCTGAATCCCTAATCTGGATACAGGGGCCAATAAATTTTAGTACAATTAAACTAGTGAAACAGAATATTTGACTTTAGGACTGTCTTGGACAATTGGGACTACACCATCTTACAATAACAATAATTATAGTGAATAACATTTATTGAATGTTTACATTGTGCAAGGATCTTTTCCAAGTGCTTTAGTTGTATTAATATAACAATCTTCAGTATAACTCAATGACATGGGCAGTATTATTATCTATACTTTACAGAGGGGAAACTGAGGCTCTGAATGGTCAGTAACTTGCCCAAGGTCCCATAGCTAGTAAATAAGTAGTCAGATTTAAACCTAGCCCATGCTGAGTGAGAAGCTGTGTTCCTAATCACTGATGTTCTGCTACCTCTCACATTCTCATCAGCAAAATCTCTGTTTTTACATTCCCAGGAAGATACCTGAACTTCAAATACTATTCCAAGAAATACAAATACATCAATGGTATATGCTTAAAAGAATGATAACTTAGGATAACAGGATATCATTGCTCAATTTGGGAAAACAACAAAAGAACAGCTATAACTTCATCACTATGAAAATGATAATTCAGACACCAATATTCTATTTGAAAAGCAGCTACTATCTGCCCAGCCTTGCGGTAAACCTGGAGGTCATGCAAAAGATAGAAAATGTATCTGTGCATCTCTTACCACAAGGAACATCCAGGCAAGCCTGAAAGAAATGCATATATTGAACATTTGAAAAACAATAACCAAAATTTACTGAATGCACACTGGGACCAGGCACTGTTCTAAACACACGTAGTAACCTTTTTAATCCTCACAAAAGTCCTAGAAATTATTGTTGTTGTTGTTGTTATCCCATTTTATAGAAGAGAAAACTGAGGCAGAGAGGTAAATTAACTTGCCCAGGGTCACCCGTTTAGTAATTAGCAGAACTGAGACTTGAACCTGTGCAAGGTAGTTCCTGAGCCCACACTCTCAACACTAGCTCTCTTTCTCTTGATATCAGTTTTGTGCTTGCAATTGGGTGAATAATTTAGTCTGGACAAGATCTGTAAACTCAGACATCTCAGATTTAAGACAGAGGGAAGAAGAAGCCTCACTTAAGTCTTAAGCCCAAACCAACTTCTCCAAAGTAGCTTTGAAGAAAGGGCCCTACACCGGGGACATTTAATGGTGTTCTGATGGCCAGCCTGCCCTTGTTCTTTGCGTTTACCTTCGGTTGCCAAGAACCCTACACGGAGGGGGAATAAGCGAAGGGAAAGCACCTTCCTATGATTCCTCCTTTGAATGCCTCAAACCCCAAAACAATCCAAATATTCATCAGGAGGTGAGCGAATAAATTGTAGAGTCTTTCCAAACTCAGCAATAAAAGAAAAGAACTACTAATAAAACAACATGGATAAATTTCCAAGTAATTATGCTGAACACAAAAAGCCATGTGCAGAGGAATATGCGCCATACGATTCCTCCTATTTGAAATACTTGAAAAGACAGATCTCATCTATAATGACAGAAAGCAGGTCAGTGACTGCATGTGGATGGGGGTTGGCTAGGGGCACAACCAGCTGATGGAAATGTAAGGGATTCTTTTGGAATCGGTAAAAATGTTCTACATATTAATTTTGGTAATGGTTACATGGTGCATAAATTTGTCACAACTCATTGAAATGTATACTTAAGACGGGTGCATTTTAGGTGGGATTCTGGATAGGATCTTGGACCAGAAAAAGGACATTAGTGGGAACAGTGACAAATTTTGAATAAGATCTATAGATTAATTAATAATATGTATCAATGCTACTTTCCAAGTTAGTGTGATTTGTTCCAATTTTTCCTTAAGTCTAAAATAATTTCAATATGAAGAGTTTTTTAAAAATCAAATCCCATGAGGTTTTCGAGCCAAGTTCACCCAGAGGCCAAGGAAGACATTTCGCCGCCTCAGCTTCCCGCAGACCACGGCTCTTCCTCAACGAGAGCGCTTCACGAGTGCGGTCAAAGCCCTTCAGCAGAGTAGGTGGCCCTCATAAAACACAGTGCGATTAAAGGGTGTAAATAATGTTGACACAGGAGAAAAGAAATCCTTTCGGAACTGACAAAACTCTTCCACAGAACAGGTCACGACCCTATTCCTGCTCTCAATGTGGATTTATAATTAAGGTATGAAGATTTCACTACCATTGCAGATGGGCTAGAAAGTGGGGAACAAGTCATTCTCTGCACAGTCTTGCCAGACACCTTTAAAATTTATTTTTCCTACAACAACAACAAAACACACACACACCAAAAACCACAAAAAAATCAGGCAATGAAGGCTGGGGACCCCTGAGAGACAGAAGCAATTGCCCCTGCTTATGGGCCTGAAGACAGTTTCCAGGCCACAGTGCAGGGCGGGAAGCAAGGCAAGTTCTCGTGGACTGGCCTGGAGCTGGGAGTCCCAGCAGGTCAGAGGCCAGAGATCAAAGGGCACAGAAAGGAGAGAGCTGCCTCCACAAAGGGCCCTGTAGATCTTCAGTTGGTACTTAGATTATTTTTACCCTGAGGACAAAGGTCTGTGTTATGTTAAAAACAGCCTGTAGATTTTATTTTTTTAAGGCTTCACTTCTAGAATATTTGATGTGTATTTGATTCGATTTTTTATTTTGAATTTTCCCTCACATGGAAAGCTAGCTCCTTAGGGGAAAGCCATAAATAAGGTTTTTGGAATAGAAATCAGAACCACATTGACCCTTGCACAGAGTATTCGAGGCATATGTGAGAACATTATTCATGTCAGGATTTTAAAATTTGATTAGTATGTCTATCACTATTGTAGAAGTAATGTACACATCGTAATCATGATTTACATAAAGATGAAATACATGCATCTATTGGTTATGTAATTTTTGAAACCTCAGATTTTTTTCCGTAGACCTGGGAATTTATATTTAGAACACAGAAAGGAAGTTTAAGTTGGAAAGTTGCTAAAGAAACTAAAAATTCTGGTTTGTCTTATTATGCAATATGTTTGCATTTTAATGTAATGTTTTTAATCAAATCAAACAAAGTATATGATATTTCCCATGTAAAAATCAGAAATCAATCAAAAACACTCTATTTGTAATGACCCTTATCTGTGATGTACCCTGAGAATGAGAAAGTCTGTCTGCAGAGCCGCAACCAGCCACCAGGTCCTTAGGTATTTGGGATGTGGGAATGAACAGTAATTATGCGGCCACATGGCCAGAAGGGAGACAGTCAAGTGCAACCACAAGGACAAAAATAAACAAAACAAAAGCCAAACGTATCCCCTAAACCTCTTTCTGTTCTTATCAAAAATAGGTTTTTGTTGTTCCTCTCTTTTATTATTCAGATATTGCCTTTGGGTTTCTTTATTACTCAGGCAGCAAGTAATAATAGTTATTGTATATCGATGGCCCCACAGTATTGTCCTAAAAAATAAAACTTTAATTTGGCTTTAAACATTCTCCTTAATTCAGCTTGGATACCAAGGTCAGGCCACTATAGTGTAATAGGGCAAGGGTGCCTAGCTGAGGTGACAAATATGAGCAGAAACACAACGCATGTACCCAGGCTTGGAGGCTGCACCTGTCTTGGGGAAGAAAAGCCTTCGTGTTAATGAACAAAAAGGTACCTCTTCAATGCACACACAGGTGCAATGACTCTACTATTTCATACTTAAGTATTAGACAGTTTCATAATGCTAATAACCTTCACAGAGACTTGCTTAATCTAATGTTTCTATTTTATTTGCAGCCAATTTCATTTTCTCAGTGATGTACTAGACGCTGTTGCTGTATATCCAAGCACCAAACACGTGTAAATGAATGTTCCAGTGAAGAAGCTCGTTTAATTTTCCCAGGTATGTAGGAACAGTGAGGGCCTTATTCATCTGTGTTTCCCTGCCATCTCAATGTGGGGCTTTGCACAGGAAACATTTCATTCATCTGATTCGATTTATGAAAGAAATATTCCATTCATACCCTAGCTATTAAAAATCTGACTAGTATCATGGTCATATTTAAAACTGCTGTTTTGAAAGATACACTTTTTGGCGTGAGCCTGAACTCATGCCTAAATCAAACTCCTCTAAAAATTTTCCACCATAAAGTTGTAGATTCAGAGGTTTACAGATGCATCTAAATTGCCATCTTCCAGCAAGCGTGTAAAATGTGAAAGAATAATGCAATAAAGACCAATTAAAAATGCAAATAAAAAAACACTTCCTTCATTTTGCCCTGAGCATGTCTCTGGGATCCATAACTCATCCATTGTCTATAAAAAGTGTACCAAAAACAAGTATTTCTCCAGTGGAAAATAAATGCTAATGAGTTTCAGTTCATTCATTCTAAAAATAAGAACTTGCCCTGGTCAGTGTGGCTCAGTGTGACTGTTGTCCTGTGTACTGAAGGGTTGCCAGTTAGATTCCTGGTCAGGACACATGCCCAGGTTGTGGGTTCAGTCCCCCATCGGGGTGCATGCAGGAGGCAACTGATCAATGTTTCCCTCTCATATTAATGTTTCTCTCTCTCTCTTTTCCTCTCTCTCTAAAAATATCAAAACATACAAAATAATTAAAAATAAAAATAGAAGAACTAGAATTTTCTCATCCACACTTTATGGCTGTCAGACAAATTCTTTCATCAGATTGAAATCAGCCAATATAACATATGTTACAATTTCATTTTATTAAAATAACAAGTAAAAAGAAAGATATGGGAAGAACAAGAGTTTAATGACTTCTAAGACTATTTGGAATAAACCAGTATGTACAACCTAATGAATTTTAAAGATTTTATTAAATGAATTGAAAAGCTACTTGGTTACTTGCACTGAAGGTTCATATTTTAAGAGCTGAACTCAAACATAACATATATCTTGGACTAAAAGGATTCTATTACCAATTTTTAATTACATCACATATTCTTATACTGGGCACTGTGCCACCTTTAACATTAATCCTACTTTAACAGACAAGACAAAATAAAATCATAAAATTTGCATATATTATATCACTTTTTTTACTTTTTGAATTAGCTTTATTGGGGATAATTTAAATGAAATAAAATGCACCCATTTACTGCATATACTTAGATATATTTTGACAGATGTACATCTGTCATCTCCCTCAAAAGTTCCCTTGCGCCCCTATGCAGTCGTCCCCCATCACCCCTGCATGAGGCAACCAGGGATCTGCTTTTTGTCACTACAGGTTAGGTTTGACTATTCTAGAAATTCATAAAACATGTGCTCTTTTGGGTCTGGCTTCTTTCACTCAGCATTGTTTTTAAGATGAATCCATGTTGTGGGATGTGCCACTAATTCATAGCTTCTATTGTGTGGATATGCCACAGTTTATTTATACATTCATTCGTTGATGGACATTTGGGTTGTCTCTACTTTAGGTATTATGAATAAGTCTTCCATAAATATTCATGTAGAAGTCTTTTAGTAGATATGTGTTTTCATTTCTCTTGGGTAAATACCCAAGCAGTGGCATTGCTGGGTCTTATGCTAAGTGTGTTTAACTTTATTAAAAACTACCAATTATTTTTCAAATAGTTGTACTATTTTACACTTGACCAGAAATGTATGAGAGTTCCAGTTGCCTCACATCCTCACACTTGGTATTGTGAGTCTTTAATTTTGACTGCTCTAGTAGGCGTGCTGTGTTCTCACTGTGGTTAATTACTTCCAGAATCGCTTCTGCACGTTGCTGCTTTTCAGGGAAGCAACCAACATGTACATAGAATGAACTAAATCACCAAATCCAAATCAATATCTCACAGTCTTGCCAGAGTGTAAACAGATCACCACTATAATGAAAATGTGAGTATCTGTGTTACAGATCCTTGCAGCCCAACTCTTATCTGTGAAGTCAAGAGGGAAATGGGGAAGGAGAGGGTTAAAATCTCATGGATGGAACCAACCCTACACCCTCCAGCTGTGAATAGTTAGGCTTGTCAGGATTGCCTTCAGGAAACTCCTGCTGCTTTATTAGGACTAATAGGCAACAGAATTTTGACTTTTTGATAGGTGGGGTTATAAATCTACCATCAAAACTGGAGAGGACAGGCTAAGTTTATGTACACAAGTAGAATCTTTAACTATGGACCCCACAAGATGCTCAACCTAGGAATGCCCTATTTGTTCCAAGGAAGGAATGGAAGGAGATGGAGGAACTGGGTCTGGACTAAGGAATTATTATTTTTTTAACCAAATATAACAGCAGGGCAGGTAACAGCTGTGCAGAGCAAGATCTGTGAATTCTTCTGGTGTGTTAACCAAAGAATTTTTGCTCATGTGAAATTCTTCCTTCTACATGTCTAAACAAAATTTTACTACTTTCATTTAATTTTATAAATTGTTCTTACATATTCTTTTATATGAAAATGAGTTTCAACTCTTGGAAGAGAACAAAGTAAAGATAGAGGAAATGAACTGAATTTTAGTGTCTTATTAATAAAATAAAATCCTATGTGAGAGAACAAAAAAGTTCTATTAAACCATAAAATATTTTCAACTCCATTTGAGTGCCACTTTACTTTTAATGGCTCCATGTTTAATTCAATCAATTTGAAAAATATAGCTTCTCATTGCACATAACTTTTAACAAAAATGGATATAATTATGACCAAAATTTTGTTTTCAAAAGTTATTTCTTTTCCAATGCCAAGAACTTCCTAGATGTTTTAATCATCTTAGGTGTGTATGACCAAAAAGATTTCAAACTGATACAGGTATTCAGCCAAAAATATTTCCAGCTTCCCATGTGTTGATCAAGATACCTATTAAAGTTCTGTTTGGAGAGATCTTGTATATCTGATGATCTTTTCCTGATTTCCCCCTATCTAAACTTGGTCTGCCATATCTCTAGTCTGTTATTATCACTCAAAATGCTGCTGGAAAGATCTATCTTTCTAGAACATAAAGCATTCTCATTACTTCCTTGTTTAAAATTCTCAACATTTCCTCATAGAATTCAGAATAAAATTTAAATGCCTTACCATGGCATACATAGTCCTTCATGATCTGGTTCTAACTTGAGTTCGATCTCCCTATACTTATAAGGACAGAGTCTCCATGAGGGCAGGAACTCCATCCATGACATTTTTTCTTTGCCCCCAACACCTAACACACAAATGCTTCTAAATAAGTGTGTGGATAAATTAACAGATGAATGAAAGAATGATTTTCAGGCCTTCATTCATTTATGGTGCTCTCATAGGAAAGAGTTCATATGGTGTTTATGAAGGTGATTACATACTTTTGGACAAGCTCCTGGAAAGTTTGATGTATCTGTATATTTCAATAACATTTTGGGTAAAAGCAATGGCTTCTGGTTAATCGTTTTATTTCTCACAGTGCTCTATACACAATAAGTCCTTAAAAAATGTTGAACAAAATTCAGTGCTGTCCATGTTCTCTACATTTTCTCTTCCTATGCTTTCTAGAAATAAAATCAACCTATCGAGTCTGCTTTGCATGTGACACTGCCACAGGAGGAGATAGAATTGTGGCATGAAACGCGTAACCGAGTTTTTGGTGCCCAAACACTACCACCAGCAGCTTTGAGAGAAAGATGCACTCGGTGGTCAGGAAGAGCTTCATGGACAGGCTGAAATCTGACCAGACACCTGCAGGACAGGAAAGGTTTAGATGGGAGAGGAGTGCGCATTTCCCAAAGGGCAAGATCTCAAGCAGCCGGGAACATAAAAGGCAAAGACAAGAGCGAGAAAGTAGTACAACCCCCGTCACTACTCCCTTTATGTTGAGACATTAGTATAATAGGATTACATATTCCTTCTGCCCAACATTCCATTTTAATTTTATCACCATTCTAAACTCATTAAAAATATACTCTGGCTCCTCACTGAGCCACAAAGCTAATAAGGAAGTGCCATTAGCATCAGGGCTTAGTCTGAAGTAATTACTTCTAGCTACATTTGGCTCCTTCGCTGAAATGTGGGGATGGGAAGAAGCGACTCTGGAAGTACTTTAACGGGGCTTAGAACAGATGCTTTCATCTGGAACACTGACTCCAGGATCGTCAACCACTTGGGAACGGTCATCCATAAAACTAATGGTTTCTATTCAAAATGAAGGACTAGAATCAGATTCCCAGGCCCCCGGATTTTATGGTTGACACTACTGATGACGCTCTCTAAGGGTATGTTTGGTAAACTTTTGTTTCTGGGCTGTGGTTTCTCACTCTACAAAGTTCCCCAACTCCGCCGCCCTCATTTTTTAAGTCAGTGGAGTTTTTCATTATTATTCTTGTTGCTTTGTTTTCAAATTTAGACTCTAAAAAAGAATAAGGGAAGTGAAGCCTACACACCAGCCTTTATTTATGATGTGTAATGGGGAAGGAGCAATAACGAGAGAAATCAAACTGCTAACAGTCGACTTTAGTTGTGGAGAGCATGTGATTAGGGTTGTGGTGCATGAGGGTGTCAGAATTCCTGTCCTTGAAAGGATGAAACAGCTATATCTGGGGGTCCTCTTGGGACTCATGAGGCAGACATGCAGTGGGAATTAGGGAAAAAGTTACTGGGCAGAAGGCTGGATGACTCCAAATAGGCACAAGTGGATGCTTGGGGTTATCCTGGGATATCTTGGTTTTAGAGCTACACTCTAGGACTGACCACATACGGAGGCCACCCAACCCCGAGGCCTCCTCTCCCCTGGTGAGCACAGTGGTTGCTCCTCCCTTGGCTTGGCTTCTGCCCCAGCCAGCCTCATCTTCACCCTCAAGAGGCTCATGAGACGTGGAGATGGTGCTTGGGGCTCATCCACCACAACCCCAATCACATGCTCTCCACCATGAACGCCCACTGTTAGCAGTTTGTTTTCTCTCTGCTGTCTCCTTGAGCAGGGCTTGCTTAGCTGCTGTGATGTACTCCTTTTAGCATCTCACCCTAGTCTCCCACTCAAGTCTCACTCTCTTCTGCTCTCCACCCTGGGGCACCCCATGCTCCAAGGCAACTGTTCAGAGCCTCACTGCTACTCCCAGTGCTGCCCTTGTTCCTTTTTGAAAACCCGTTTCCCAATCACCAATTTCCAATAGTCCCCTAGCATATTTCTCACAATACTTTTAGATCTATGACATAATGTACAGTCAGGGTGTATAAGAACTTTTCAATCGGAGCTACAGCATACCCAGAAGAGCAGGTCCTCTGAAAAACTTTAATTTGTTAAGTAAATCCCAAAGAAAGGATGCCTTCCAAAAAAAAGAATCCAAACAAAAATCTAGTGTATTCTCTTAAACTTCACTTTTGGGAGATGCAAAAAAAAAAAAAAGGAGGAATGTTCTATAAAAAACACAGATTCAAGATGTTTGGAATTTCTGCAAATCAAACCCATATCTTAAATAAGAACAAAGGCAAAACAAAATGTTATCATAATTTTCTTCTGAGTAAAGTGAGGTATTTTATATCTCTTATACACGTGGGAATAAAAGGAAGTGCTGCTTCTGGCAAGTACCTCTGCTTCCAGAAGAGTCCTCCCAGGAGGAGAAAAATTAGCAAGAGAGGCTACTGAAGAGTGTGGGACTGCAAAATGTTTTGTTTCTTTTTATACCATAGAACAAAAACTATGTTTCAAATTCAGAGACAGGTTTCAGAGTTTAGGGAGGCCATTTTATGGAGTGATTTTTAAAACCTAGGCTCTGGAGCCCAACTGCTGGGTACAAATGAAACTGAACCCTTTTTGAACTGAAGGACCTTGGTCTAAGCATTTGACCTTTCAGGGCCTGTCTCGCTCTGCTGTAAAACGGAGGAGATATAGTAATAAGGGTAGAAATAACGAGGCCTCATAGAGCTGTGTAGACATTAAATAAAAATATCCATGCAAAGTGTTTAGAACAACACTTGGCACATTAAAAAATGCAGGAAAGAAAATGGAAAAGAAAACGGGATAAAGAGAGAATATCTTCCCATTAAAGAGGTGAGTAAAAACAGAGTATTTTTCAATGCGCAAATATCATCTTTTAAAATATAATGTCAGAAACAAGTTTTGAAGGAGGATAAGTTCACAAATGTCCAAAAGAAAGAGGCAAAACAGAGAAAAGTAATCAGAGAACACCCCTCCACCCCCACCCCCACCCCCTCCCCCACGGCCAGGCCTGCTTGCCCGCTCTCTGCTGTTCTTTCAGAATCAAATCCCAGGTGCTAATGGAGCCGATCATAACTGGATAACATTCTTCCAGCAATATGTCTGCTCTAAGAACTTTGCTTTAAAATAAAAATATACTTTTGTCTCCATTTAAAAAAAAATCTTAATAGTGTAACTCAGCATTTATTGATGCTGACCTATAGGATTTATATTGTACATAAATGCACATAAAACACCACCCCAATGTTTCACCATCTTATGTGAAGAAAATTATGCACAGAAAGATAGGCCCTCACAGCATAAGGCAAGTTACCCAGACCAAGTATGAAATGGTTAATTTGCTAAGAGAAGGTCCAACATTAGGACAGAATCCGCCTGAAGGGTGTTTTTCTGACATCTTGTCACTAAATAAGACAGGCCCCTCTGGTCTGCTGCTCAAGAGCACGCTCCATCCCTCCTTAGCGAAGCAAGCAGAGTTTAGAGTTGATTTCCGTTGCCCTTGATTCTACTGAACACCTTTTTTTTAATCAAGCAGCTGCCACCCTGCTAACTGGCTTCCAGACGGAGCTACTCCAGGCACAGCCGCACCACCTTGCCAGGATCTGCAGAAAATCGTTAGGCCTCTTAGGACACAGCGGATCCCTTGTAAGTCATTCGGCTGCTCTGCTCCGGCTGCCTGCCAGCCAGTCTGCGGGCTGCTCTGGCTCCGCAGCCATGGGAACCACACTCCTATTTGGGAGCCGCGTGTTGAAAAACCAAATGGTGCTGCTGGCCAATATTTGTTATCATCCTGGACTTCGACTGTCCTTGGCAAAGCCTACCTGAATCCTTAGACCATTCTCAGAATAGGAAATAGGAAAATTAAATATTTTACAAGAGAAGAAGGGAGAGTATTTACATAGAAACTAGCTATTTGGGGGAAAAGAACATGAGCATTCACGATAAATGGATTTCTGCTTTTTAGTTCAAAAGGTGGCTGTTTTATTACCTTGAACCTATGGAAATGTTTTGCGTTGTCCTGTAAGTTCTAATACCAAGATATTAAATGCATTGACCTAGGATTGGTGGCCTTTTTTTGTTTTTAACCCAAGTTTTAAAAGGCAAATGACAGTATATTTCTAACACAGCTATCATGAGGGAGGTGAGTGGAGTAGTTGAGCAAACATGGGAAATAAATACTCAGGGTGTGGGGGTCCAGAGTCGGGGCATGAAAGAAAAACCAAGCTTCCCCAACTTGCATGCATTTGGGAAAATGGTCCTGCAGCCACTTTACAAAGCTGCTCTGTATCCACCGGCTCATCTCAGATGCTCTTGAAGGCCCTCCACCACTCTCAAAGGTATTAAAGCCTTCCCTGGGAAAAAAAAAACTACATGGAAGAGAGTCCTAGAAATGAATGCCACTGGCAGACCACTCATTTTACAACAGACAGAAAACACACACAGGGCAGAATGGGGCTGGGGTGGGGAGATGCTTGTCAAAGGGCATAAGCTTCCAGCTGCAAGGTGAGTAAGTGCTGGAACCTGATGTACGGCATGGTGACTACGGTTAGGGATACTGTGTTATACACTTGAAATTTGCCAAGGAGTAGACCTTAAGTGCTCACCACGAAAAAGAAAGACGGTAATTATGTGAGGTGATGGATGTGTTCATTAGCTTGATTGCGGTAACCATTTCACAACCGACATGTATGTCAAATTATCATGTTGCATATACCTTAGATAAATACAGTTTTTATTTGTCAATTATACTCCATAAAGCTGGAGGGAAAAGTGCATTAGGGAAAGGTGGTAAAAGGTATGTTGGCAGATTCTGTACTATCATTGCAACTTTTCTGTAAATCTAAATTATTCCACAATTTTAAAAAATTAAGACTGAAAAGAAAAGCAATATACTACATGATTATAACTTCGACAGAAAAATCGGAATCTTTAAGGCAATAATGGGATTGTGCTAACTTTTTTTTACTATATTTTAATTTTTTTCTGTAATACAATATTGCTTCTATCAGTAAATAAGAGCGTCCAAAGAACATGCACACACATGGGGAAAAAGGTTATTGTTTTGTGTACGAAACCACTTTTGATGTCAAAACATCCAAACTGGTTAACCCCTGAAGACAAAATTTAACCCACAATATGTGCTCAGCCATAATAATTTTTTTTTCCTTCCCAACTTCCTTTCCTCCTGTTTCCTAACAGGCCACTCTGAGGGCCCACATCCAATGGGGACAAGAACAGAGAACGCAAGTTGGCAGAAGCTGGGCATCATATGTCCCTGGCTCAAACACCTGACAGAAAAGAGGACCCCTCGTTCCAGCTCTTTAAACAGAAGCCTTTGTCCCCACGCCACACACAGTCTTTCCACGTGGATTGTTTCCTTAGTGTACCAGAGAGACCAGCAGTCCACAAATGGTGCTGTTTCCCTTTCCCAGTAGCTCCTTCCACCACTTCCCGGAGGAAGGCAAACCTTTCCCTCGGCCAGGACATCACAAAGGCCCACTGTCCTGAGGGTAAGACACCTGCTGGGGCGCCAACAGAGCTATCGAGGTTACAAAGGAATATGACTAAAAAGACGGAGAAAACGTTTGCAAGTCACTGATCTCTAAATCCTTGCTATCAACAAAGTTGAACCAGTTCATTCAGAGAAGGATCATTTAAAAAGATTTGATTTTAACAAAAGGGTAAGTGGTTGTTGTGGCATATAACTTGAATTGAGTAATTTTGGTATACACTAAGAAAAAATCCCTTCTTTAATTCCCATCTACTGATCTATGTAAAATAGTTTCTCTGTAATGTTAGAGTGGAAATCAGGGACAACACTGATGCTGAGCAATAACATGTTCATCATACATTTCCAGTAAAATTTTACCTCCTGTGGATAACCACCAACATAAAAATAACAAACACATATATGGCACTGTCAACCCTGAGTGCTTTGGATTTTTTTACTCATTTAACTCCTTTTAGATCCTTCAGAGTTAGATATTATTTCTACCCCATTTTACAATTGAGGCAATGGATGCCCAGAGAGGTTAAGAAACTGTCCCAAAGCGACACAGCTGTGCAGAGCTGGGTTTTGAATCCAGGCAGTCTGACTCTAGAGTTTGTGTTCTTAACCACACCATAGTTGTCTCAATGCATTTATAATAAATATATTTAGGTTGTTTACATTCATAACCAAATGCAGAAGCATTTTAAATATTTAGAGACATATAGGCATAGTTAATTTAAAATTTTAAATATATACAAATTTTTATTGCAGAGAAATACAATAGTTAATGAAAGCCATATAATTTTAAAAGGTATATTAGATAAAATATTGTAATGGAAGTGGACTCAAAATACAAGTTCAAGGAGCAAAAAGGAAGACATAATTTGAATTTTTAAAGGAAAAGAGTCTGTGTGTATTTTAAAAACAATTTTGTAGTGAATATCCATAAACCTACCACATAAATTCTCCATTCACATTTTATTATACTTGTTTTATCACAAATCCATCCAGCTACTCATCCATACATCTTCCCGATTTGTTTTTTAAAGCTTTATTGAGTTATTTATATACTATAAAATTTGCCTTTTTAAATAGACAGTGAGAATTTTTACTAAATTTATAATTCTGCAACCATTTTCACAAACCAGTTTTAAAAGACTTCATTACCTCTCAAAGTTCCCATGCAGAGTCTACAATCAATCTCTAGTTCCATCTCCAGCCCCAGGCCCCTACTGGCCCACTTTCTACCTCTATAGTTTTTCCTTTCCTAGAAATTTCTTAAATATTTGAATCATCTATTATGTGTCTTTCATAGCTGGTTTCTTTCACTTAGCAAAATGTTTCTGAGCCTCAGCATGTTGTTGCATGTTCGGAGTTTCATTCCTTTTCATTGCTGAGTAGTACACCATGGTGTGGATATTCCATACTTCATGCATCCATTCAACAGCTGATGGATATTTGGCTTGTTTCCAGCTTTTGACTGGGAACAATGGGTAATGCTGCTATGAACACTTACGTGCAAGTCTTATGAAGACATATGGTTTCACTTCTCTTTAGTAGGTACCTCGGAGCAGAATTGCTGGGTACAATGAGAAAAGTGTATCTAGCTTTTTAAGAAACTGTGTGCCTATTTTCCAAAGTGACCGTAGCAATTTACATAATTTACATTCCAACCAGCAATGCAGGAGAGATTCTCCACATCTTCTCAAATATTTGGTACTGACATGCTTTTTAATTTTAGCCATTCTATTAATATGTAGCAGTATCTCATTATGGTTTTAATTTCCATTTCCCTAATCATTAATTATGCTAAGCCTGTTTTTATGTGCTTATTAACCAACCATACTCTTTCCTTGGTCTATATAATCTTTGGCACATTTTAATGAACTTTTCTGACCTCTTCTTAGAGAGTTTTAGGAGTTTTTTACATATTCTGAAGTCCTTTAACAGATAAAGAATTTGCAAATACTTTCTACCAGTCTTTGGCTTGTCTTTAATTTTCTTAATTGTTAATGGTTTCATTTCTTAAATGTAAAAAGCAAAGTTTTTAATGACAATGAAGTCCAATATATCAAAATTTTCTTTGATAATGTATCATGCTTTTGATATCATATCTAAGAAACCTTTGTCTACTTAAAGTTACAACGATTTTCTCTTATGTTCCTTGTAAAGATTTATAGTTTTAGCTCTTATGTTTTGGACTATGATCAATTTTGAGTTAATTTTATACACAGGATAAGATAAGGAAGTGTCTAAATTCTTTTAGAAGGATGGGTAGAGATATGTTTATCAACTGTCTGCAACATTTGTTGAAAAAGCTCTCCTTTCC
This sequence comes from Miniopterus natalensis, assembly GCF_054644295.1. Taxonomy (NCBI): domain Eukaryota; kingdom Metazoa; phylum Chordata; class Mammalia; order Chiroptera; family Miniopteridae; genus Miniopterus; species Miniopterus natalensis. The sequence goes on along the minus strand of NC_142082.1, from coordinate 152,795,749 downwards.
CAATTGAAATCACTTGGCACCTTTGTCACAAATCAATTAATCATAAATGGACAGTTGAGTTGTTTTCTGTTCTCTATTCTGTTCCTTGATCTATACAATTGTCATTATACCAATAATACACTGTTAATTACTACAGTGTTAGTAAGTTTTTAAATCAGGTAGGCTTTGGACAGTTTGACTATATGCATCTGAATGGGGATCTCTTTCTGTTCTTTTTTTAACTGGGGGTTCATTGGGTCTGTAGATTAATGCTTTTCATAGAAGTTGAGAAGCATTCAACCACTAATTTGTACATTTTTGCCCCTTTCTCTCCTCTACTTCTGGAATTCCCATGAAATATATATTGATAGACAGGACCGTTTTTCATAGGTCCCTGAGGCTCCCTTAATTTTCTTCCATCTTTTTTTCTAATGAACTTTGGATTGAACAGTTTCTACTGATTTATCTTCAAGTTCACTGAGTCTTTCTTCTACCATCTCAGATCTGCTATTGACCATCTAGGGAGTATATCATTTTAGTTATTTTTTTATTTCAGAGAGAGTGAGAGGGAGAGGGGGAGAGAGAGAAATACCAGTGAGAGAGGAACATCTATCAGCTGCCTCCTGCACACCCCCTACTTGGGATTGAGCCTGCAACCCAGGCCTGTGCCCTCACTAGATTAACCAGCAACCTCTTGGTGCATGGGACAAGACTCAACCAACTGTGCCACACTGGTAGGGCTTAGTTACCATTTTTTAAACTCTAGAATTTCCTCTTGGTTCCTTCTAGAGCTTCTTTTTCTCTAATAATATTCCCTATTTGTTGAGCTATTTTTTTAGATATCTTTATTGATTTCCGAGAGAGGAAGGAAGAGGGAGAGAGATAGAAACATCAATGATGAGAGAGAGTCGTTGATTGGCTGCCTCCTGCACGCTCCCAACTTGGGGATCGAGCCCGCAACCCGGGAATGTGCCCTGACCAGGAATTGAACTGCGATCTTCTGGATCCTAGGGCGATGCTCAACTGCTGAGCCACACCCGGCCGGGCTGTTGAGCTATCTTATCATATTTTAATTCTTGAAACATGGTTTTCTTTAATCTTTAGAACATATTTATAAGTGCAATTTTGAAGATTTCATCTAATAAATCCACCACTGGAGCCCTCTCAGTGTTACTTACTTTTTCTTCCTGAATATGAGTCACACGTTTTTATTTTTTGAACGTCTCCTAAATCTTGGTTGAAAATTGGACATTTCAGATGATACAGTGTAAAAATCATGAGCTCTATTTTATTTTTCTGAGGGTTTTGTCATTGTTGTAACTTGCCTGGGTTCAAACTATGGAATATCTCCCCTGTGGCATGTAGCCTCTTATGTCTCTGCTCAGTTTTTATTATCTTCATTTTTTGACTTGATTTACCAGGGGTTGCTCCTGGGTCTGCATACTTTAGAAGTCAGCTAATGATCTGGGCAGACATCACCTACCCACCTTGAGCCATACACCTTCTATTTTCATTGAATTCACCTGCATGTGGTTTGGGACCCACATTCAAAATGACTCCCATTGACAGCCAGTTCTAAGGCCTGCCTTGACTTTCACTGTTTGCTTGTGTGTAGTTTCCAGCCTAACCTGGCATGAGTGCAGAGTTATCTCAACCCTCCTATGACACTATCGCTTGCAGAATCTCCCTGCTGACTTTCTGGCAGATCCAGCGCTCACCTCAAACAGGAACATGACATTGGGCTAGCAAAGTTTCTACTGAGCTTTTAAGTTTTAGTTGTCAAAACAGTGATTTTGTTCCCCACCCTGAATTGTTCGCCCCCTAACAATATAGTTAATTTGTTTGTTTTGCACCCATTTCTACTCCGGTAAGCTGGCAAAACTACATCAGGAAAGGTGGCTGGAAACAGCCCCAGGCAAGAAGGCTGCAGATATCCTGATGTTATTAACTGAAGTTTTGGAAGTATTTCAGTAATAAATGCTTCTCAATATTTTTGTCCATCTTTATTGGGTTTGCACCACCCTGAAGTGGTTGTTTTCACAATTTTGTGCAGTTTTGTACTTGGTTGTTGTGGAGATATTTCTCCAAATTCTTCGCTTTGCTATAACTGGAAATCCCTCTTACTCATGTATTTCTAAAGTGGATGCTGATAGATAACAAATCACTCTTGTATTTCAATTCTATTGGGTATTATTTAAAAGAGATGAAACAGTTTTGTTTTAAAGCATCAACATTTACAGTACATAAGAAATGATATACTTCATAAGCTCTTAATATGATTAAAAATTTAAGATACCAACTTAAAAATGTCTGAGGGCATGTGTACTTTGTAAAGATTTAGTAGGTACATAAGCCAAAAGTTTAAACTCTCAGTCCTAGCAAACAGGAAAGTTTCAAGATCCAATTCCTAGGCCTCTAACAGTTTGAAATATACCAGGTCTGATTTGCATCAAGACTGCTGGCCTTGCCTAGAATGGCTCAGTTTTAGTAAAAATGACTCTGTCCTGTACCCTATTACAAAAGTTTCACCACATACAAAATAAGTACTAAATACATTTAACAGTTTTTAAGGATTAAAATTAGGCTAGCAATTGCCTTCTTAATTTTGATGCTTCATATTAAGTATAAAACTATTCTTACAGATATCATGCAACACCCACTTATAATTAGAAAGTGACAAGTAATAGTCATTTAGCAATTACTCTGCAATTCTCAAAATTTTATGATGTTAGCTGTTTATAATTCTTTCCCCAAAATATGCATTTTATTATAGTCTAACAGACCAATAATTGTACTTCAGTTAGGCAAGTTGCCTCCTCAGCTTTCAAGAGATTTATGATAAAGCAATGACAGGCACTTACCAAAAATAAATACTCTACAAAACATTGCAGATTACTGACAATGAATTAAACCTCTCAAAATAAACATTACTGTCCTAGTTACTGTGCATGAGACATGTAAAACTATCAAAACAAGTAGAGGGCAGTAATTTAAAAGAAAGCAAAAGGAATACTAAGCATATAAGAGGGACAAATGTATTTCACAAAATAGTGAATTTCTTCTTTCTACATCCCATTATATTCCATAACCTGGTTTTAGTGGTTCCCTCTAGGGAAGGACAGGGGGCTTACTCCTTTTTTGGACATTTAGAATTTGTCTTTGAATGCCATGTACACATATTACCTACTCCAAAAAAAGAAAAAGTATAAACATTGGAAAATATCTTCTACCTTTATGTAAAACATGTTTCTTATTAACACGGCTATTACATTTGTAATGAAATTAACCAGTGCTCTTTGAATACACCTTAGTAAATCAAATGAAAGGAAACCAGAGATAAGTAATTGGAGTCAGCAAAACCAAAGGATCATGAGAAATAAAAAGAATAAGCTTTAAGGTAGAGACAGAAAGTTCAGTGGGTGTTTAAAGAATGGAGAATGTGGGATTCAGAGGAAAGCCTGGGTTCTTATTAACCACTTACATCAGTTTCTACTTTGAGAGTATATGGAAGGCTGACTAGAAAAAGTTGGTGATCTCAGAGCTAAAAAATGTCATTGCATTCTCTGCTGTACCAGTTTTTCCTAAATGATGATCTTGCAAGAGAAGCAGGGGTGGAGGATAAGAACACTGGCTCTAAAGTTCAAACTAAGTCTCTGTCTTTTATTATTAAGTGACCTTGAGCACAGAACTTAACTCTCCTCCCCACATTTCCAAATCAGGAAAATAGGGCAAGGACCCAGACTACCTAACGTGGTGGTTGCAAGAATCAATGAGGTTGCACACGTCAAATGCAAAACAGGCGTGACACACAATAGGCAGTCCAGAGATGTCAGCTACCATTGTCAAGTGCTGACAACAGTGTTGATATGAATCCCATGGCTTAATAACCAGTGATGCAATTTGTCATGGTGCAAAAGACCGTCTGTTGCTCTATTATTATGTTTATACATCTCATTATACTTGACAAATCTGAGTTAATTGATGAGATTAAAAGTGGGTAGATTTTAGAATGCTTTTGACATGCTGCTGCTTGGGGAAAAGGCAGCCATGGAGACGGATTTACATTCTTTAGATGCCGAAATAAAAAACTCAGAAAACAAAGATGCATGGTGTTTTATAAAAAGAACGTTTAGAAGTTCAAGGTGAACGAGAACTCAATGGGAAAGTGACCTTATTCCAAAAATTAAGTGTTTCACTGTGAAAAAGATACTTATTCTGCATTTCGAGGCCAACCTGATATCACAATGACTTTCTAACTGTGTGTTGCACAGTGAGTTCAAAGATACAGAACGTTTAAAAAGCAGTGGCACAAAGGGGATCCTGAAATACCTTGAGAACAGCCAGAGCACAAAATTAGAATTTATTTCCAGGCAATCAGTTTCTTGAGTCACAAAAACTGTTGCTTAAAACACGCATGCCTGATTCAAGAGCCATTGACTTCTGTCACTTAAAAAAGTACAAGTCTCAGTAGTTGTAGAAAGACTGAATATCTGAATGAAATCAAGTCTCCTGAAACTGATCTATAAGTTCAATTTGAAACAGAATCCAAGAATAGCAAAGATTCCATAGAAAAATGTGGTTCAGTTGGTTAGGCGGCATCCTGTGCACTGAAAGGTTGTGGGTTTGACTCTCAGTTGGGGCCTATGCCCCGCTTTCAGTCTCCATCCCCCAGTAGGGGAAATGGTGAGTCAGTTGATCAATGTTTCACCCTTACATTGATGTTTCTCTCTCTCTATCCATTCCTTTCTCTCTAAAATTCAATTTTTAAAATCTTTTAAAAATAGAAAAAAACTAGTTGAGAGTAGCTATTGTACCAAATCAGGAATTATTCTGAGGCTACAATATTTAAAACCATGTGGTACTAGCACAGGGAAAGTTAAAACAGACTCACAGATGTATGAAAACTTTACTGGGGAAATGCTAGACTTTTTTTTCTAAATCATATTCTGATCATTGGTTTTTCAGAACGAAGAACTGTATTCCCAAGTTACTCTATACACACTGAAAACATTGATTACAGGTTCTTTAAAGACATATAAACATAAAAACCAAAACTAAAAACAGAAACAGAACATAGGAGTAAATCTGCATGAGTTTGGAATGGAGAAGGTAGTTCTTAAATAAGACACAGTCATGCAAACCCTAGAGGAAGTTGTTAAAATTAATAACTATTACTCCGCTTGGGATGCCATAAGAAAGTACCATAGACTGAGTAATATAAACAACAAAAATGTCTTTTCCCACAGTTCTGGACAGTAGAAGTCCAAATCAAAGTGGTAGCAGGGTTGATTTCTTCTGAGGCCTCTGTCCTTGGCTTGCAGATGGCCATCTTCCCCCTTGTCTTCACATCACCTTTCCTCTGCACCTGACTGTATCCAAATTTCTCCTTATTATTGGCACACTAATTGTATTGGATTAGGGTCCACCCTAACTACCTCATGTTGACTTAACCACCTCTTTTAAATTTTTATTTCCAAATATAATCATATACTGAAGTACTAGGGGTTAGGACTTCAGCATATGAATTTTTGGGTGACACAACTCAGCTCAAAACAACAACCCAACAGAAAAATGGTCAAAGGTCTAAAATGTGTACTGCAAAGAAAAGAAAACCCTAATAGCCAATAGTATACTATGAAAACATGCTAAATCTCATTAGTATTCATAGAAAAACAAGTTGAAAACCACCATGGCATAGCATTTCTTACCAGATTGGTCAGAATTTTAAAGTCTGACAGCATCAAGTATTGACAAAGAAATGGATCAACTGGATTGCATAGGCTTGGCTGATGGGATTGAACATTTGTTGAATGACCTTAGAAAAAATTTTTGGTTCATCCAGTCATGTTAATGGTGTCAACGCCCTAAGATTCAGAGATGTGAACCCTAGGAATATTAACTAGAGAAAGTCTTGTACATTTACACCAATAAACATGTAAAAATTGTATACACTGGGACTGTTTATGGTAGCAAAATATTTGAAAACCGAATGCCTATCAATAACATTATAGATACATAATGGTACAAGCCTATAATTAAATATTCTATAGCCATTGAAAGGAATCAATTACAGATAAAACAAAAATGTAGATGAATCTCAGGAACATAAAGGTGAGTGAAAAAACAATTTCGAAAATAATTCCTGCAGCACAATGATTTGATTTATATAATTTTAAATCCATGAAAAACTAAAAATTATATATTTTGGGATACAAGCATATGTGGTAAGACTATAAAAAAAAGAAAGGAAAAACCCCCAAAATTCTAGATAATGGTATCTCTAAAGCAGTTGCAACAGAATGGGCTGGGGGAGGGGTACATAATACAGAGATATTTACTGAATTCATTCAAAACTCTAACCCTATCGTTGCTTTTTACAATTTTTATTTTTAATTTAATACTTTAAAATATTTTAAAGTTAAAAAATTAGAACACAAAAGTATATGAAAGAATGTGAGATAAAATTCTATAAATGGCTTTTTATTAGAAATAAAAAATCTAAATAAACTATATGTAATCTATATATAACAACTACATCTGTGCCAAGTTCTAAGCATTGTTATTTATCATTTTAAATTATAAGATCACCATGTAATAAAAGCAGAATTAAAGAACTATTAGCGAATAATCTCATTTGTAAAACACTCCATCTAGATAAATGTCAATAAAATTACTATTTTCCCACAAATCTTAATTGCTCTGTGAAGACAAGATGTTGCAGTTATCAATTTTTGTCATATAAAAAAAGATGTTCATTTGATTTATTTCACGATAGCCTATTATGGGAATGTATATTCCATTTCTCATGTATACCATGTCAAAGTCATAAGAACTGCACTGGAATTGATTTGGGGTGGAGGAGGAAACAAATGTAACATAGGTCCCAATTTTTTAAACCTAATATTCAAATGTAAAATGCAGGCAGGTGTATAAACATGCAAGCGCAGTTTCAAGGAAGGGAATACGAATCCAAGTAACGGGCTATCTGGCAGAGACACACGGATCCCATTTTGGCCCCAGCCTCCATATACAGAGCCACTAGCTAGACCCAGGATATCATGGCCGGACTGACTCACAGCTAAGGGCCCTAAAGGAATAGAAAAACCACCAATTGTGTTCTGATTCACCTAACACTGCTCCTGAAAACACAGCACAGCCTCAGGGACACCATCCACCCCATGAGCCTGGGAGAGCTCCTGCCTGTACTGTGGGGCTGCTAGGCTGAGAATATAGAATGGAGAATATAGAATATAGAACGTAGGATATGGAATATAGAATGTTGAATATAGAATATGAAATATAGAATGTGGAATATGGAATACAGAATGTGGAATATGGAATACAGAATGTTGAATGCGGAATATGGAATATGGAATAAAGACTGTGGAATATGGAATACAGAATATAGAATGTGGAATATGGAATACAGAATGTTGAATTTGGAATATAGAATAGAGAATGTTGAATGTAGGATGTGGAATACAGAATACAGAATATAGGAGGTGAGACCTGGGAGGGAAAAGCAGCCTGTCTTGTGAAATCACTTCCAGATTTCTGCCCTAACTTCTCCCTATTCAATAGATATTTTTAATATTTTTACTATAATTCAAAACCCAATTAACACAAAAGCTGCTTTCAGTGACATGGGATATTTAAATACAGTATTTACTAATCCTCTGTTAGTAACAAGGATTCCACCATCTTTCCAATCTTAAGAAAATCCTAAAGAAGGGCTTCCCAGGTTTGTATGGCTCTCTTCCATCATTGCCACTCAAGTGGGAATGGAGCATTTAGCCAAGACAGACATCTGGACAGAGATACAGACCAACTGCGTATTTCTTCAAGGGTTTTTGGAACCACCATTCCTCTCTGACCACACCTGTCACATGCTTTATACCAATTTATAATACTCTATGCCCTTTACCCTTTAATAATCCTAAAATTGCCATCCTTAGTTAAGTACTGGGATAATCATTATCAATGGGACGTAATAGTAATCACAGATCAGGAAAAATTAGGAAACCAAGTCCTTCAATGCTTTCAATATAGAAAGCATTCTAATGATAGACTTGTTTCTACTTGGAAATTAAATGTATGCTTAAAAGATTACCCAGTGCAAACATCTTCATGACATGTAATTAGCGCTGGATGCAGTTAAGAGATAATGAATTACATAAACATAGTAACAGGATAGCAAACACCCTTCTCCATAACTTCTAGGAGCCGCTCCTGGCTGAGCACAGCAGAGGGATAATACTGCGGCTCAGGCCTGGCTGGGCTGAGAGCATCATCAGATGTAATTAAATTTCACAAAATGTCAAAATGCAGCATGGAAACCATAACACATAATGTCACCAAAGCTCTGCATCTGGAGAAGTTCTCTGCATAATTTATGTAGCGTGTGCTATGGCGCTGCACCATCAAAGCCATGGGAAGGGAAAGAAGAAAGGCCCACTGCTGTGGGCCCAGACTGATCATCGGATACACGAATCTGTGATTTGCATCAGGAATGCGGAGCTGAAGATTACAGGGAAATGGGCCCTAAATCACAGGTACGATGCCTGGAGACTTAGGGAACCATAACAATGAAACTTTCTTTGAAGCTGTAAGAGGATTTATCGCTTTCTATTCAGAGGTCCTCACACTATTTCAAAAGCAAGAGCAGTGTGAAAATTATGAGTTTTAAGCACAGCACTGGCTGGCCACACTGAGAGTTAAGTACCTTCTGCATGTCTCCTAGTGGGGGACCTTCTAAAAGAAAAGGGAGCTTTCAGATGCTCGAGGTTTCTTCACAGGAATATTACAGTCTGGGGCTGAAATGACAGGGCACAACCAAAATGACACACTGGTGCCTTGAGTCTCAGGCTCTGTTTTTAGACCCAGCCCCTCATCAGCTGTGACAGGGAATGAGACTCCCCAAGGCAACAGGGAGCAGCACGGGGTGCCGGGAGACCTCTCGGATTTGGATTCGGATTCGGATTCGGATCCGGGAGGAAACAGCTGAGAACAGGGCAGCCCTGGTCACCCAGAAGCTCAGCTTCACCGCCCAAACTCGGCCCTTGGGGCGGGGAAGCGGCCTGAACCGGCTTCCCCATTAGGGCCTCCAAAGGCCCTGACCTGGAGACCTGCGCCAGCGACAGTGAGAGGAGCCTCTGACGCCTGAAGTCGGGGTGCACAGCTTCACAGGCTTGGCTGGGCCTCGGAAATCACCCGGCCTGCTCATTTCACACATCAGGAAAAAGAACCCCAGAGACTGACTGAGCTCTCGGAGCCCTATCATGGGAGTCGCCTCCACTTTTCTACCTCCAGGTCCTCAGTCCCTTGCTACACAAAGCAGAACAACAGCATTTGGTGGAAATGCAGATTCCCAGGCCCTGTCTCAGGCCAACTGAACCAGGAACTATTTTTTAAACAAGATGCCCAGAAGATTCTCACGCACATCAAGGTTTGAAAAGCAAGACTCTGCACCACACAGTTTAACTCTCCCAACCCAGCAAAGCAGAGTTCCTGGTTCCAATCTCAACTGTTTTACTTACAAGCTAAGCAAATTCCTTAAATTCCCTGTCTCTTGATTCTTTCTGCAAAATCATCACAATACTTACCTAATAGGGTTCTTCTGGGGAGTAAACAAATGAATATATGCAGAGTGCTTAGCGTGACGCCTGGCATAAAGAAAATTCTACATGAGTTTTAGCAATTATTATTTTAATGTGACTTTTATGATGATTTGTCAGGGAAAACATCAGAAAAGTTATCAACTATCAACTTCTGCATATAGATGCTTCTGCTTAAAAATAATGGATTTTGCAAGGCTTTTAAGGCTTAATATCATGACTCTCTGGTTTCTTCAAAGAACAAAGAAACATCCAGGCTCAATATAAAAGGGCTGCTACTCCAGTCTCATCATTGACCACAGATGCCCAGAGTTCTGGATAACTCAGTAGGTCAACCAAGCATGCTTAGGGTACTCAGAAAGCAAACCACATTTCCATCCTACCCCACAAAAAAAATCTATTTAATTTTGCAATTAAAAAATCTAGAAAGAAGCTTTTTTAATTTTTGCATACAGGTAAGTTTTGGGTTATTTCAAAATATAAAATCTTTCTCCAATCTTTATGCATGTTATTTCTTTTCCTCACCTAATTACACAAGCTAGGAAAGAGTTAAGTTTATTTTTTTATTACAGACATAGGGGCATGTTTACAGCCCTTAATGGATATAGATAGCTCCAACCATTGTGAATTACTTATAACTTTCCCAATATATCTGATCATCTCCATTGTATGCATTGTTACATGCCGCACCATTAGCCTAAATGTCCTTTCTCAATTTTAACTGGTGTTAATACCTTCCCACTAAAAACCACCAGGATCACACCTGTGGTGAAACAAGATGAGTTTGTTACTCATTGGAGAGAGAGACATTGCACAAGTTGGGGAACTATGGGATGCCAGTAAGAGAGTTTAGAAAGAACCTATATGGGATTAGGGCTAGCATTAGGTGACTATGAGTAGGAAGGAAGAGCTTTGCTCAGGATTGGCTGCTGTCTATGATTAAGTTTCTCAACAAATCTTATCAACAAGGTGGAAGAAATGAAGCAAAGCTAAATCTGTAATTTGTAAAGGAGCAGGCACTCATTTTATCCAGGACGGAGGGATAGCTGGCCATTTTTATGCTTTGGGCAACATTCAAGCTACATTCAGAAATGATTCCAGAATGCTTTTGTTTTTTATTTGATCCACCTGAGCACAGATCCATCAACATCTGATGATGATGATGGGCTATGAAATTGTCTGTGTGCAGAATACCTGGGCCCACCTGTGAGGCCCATTAGTTCCTCGCTGTCTGTGGCTAGTTTTCTCACCAGGAAAGCACTACATCATTCAAAGTCTAGGAAAGCCCCCCCCCCCCCCCCCCCCAGTTAGGTACCTGTCCTCAGTGCCCAGCTGCTTGCGTGCACACCCCTTCCAGAGCCCGTGTCAAGCCAGGCTGCCCATGACTTTACGCTTCACTCTTCCTACCGACCAGGGGCTCTTGCTGGCAGGACATTTTATCTGTATTCACCGCGTGCCTCCTGCTTCCCCCAAGATCTTTTCTCCACCCTGTTCCACTCCGCTCTGTCCAGAAGCCTGCCCTACATGGTCAACAATTGCTCCCAAGTCCTCTGTCTTCCAGTCTGATTTCAGTGGGGAGCCGAAAGAGGAGATGGGAGGACGGGAGGAAAGGAAGGTCAGGGCATAGTCCTGTGGCACCCCCCCTGCAAAGCTGCCTCGAGAGGCATGTGTCACTCCTGGCAAGTCTCAAAGGTGCATTTCTGCAGGAGCGCCTCCTCTGAGCTGGAGTAACTGTCTCTTCCCTCAGGCCTCGGGCTGATGACAGCACCCGCCCTTAGTAGCCTGGTGCCCCCACCACCCCATTCCCTGCGGGGCCCCATACCTGCCTCTGGGAACATACCCTCCCCCAGTTATCCTACCCTCAGCGTGTCTTCTTTTCCTGTGGTGTCGCTATACGCTGTGATTCTGTCTGGTTACGTATATGCCTCTGTGCCACATGTGACCTATTGCTGAGACTCGAACTCCGACCTCATGGGTTTATATCCTGGACCCAGCCCAGTGCCTGGCATTCATTTGGATGGGTGGATATATTTATACTTTGTATTAAACCTTTCTCTTTTTTCTGTATTAAGAGTGTTTTCCAGGTGGGCAGGAAAGAGACTCTTGGTTATGTCACAGAATCTCCTGAAAAGGATTCAGGGCAAGATTAGGAATAAATCACACGAAGGTAATATCCCTGGAATCAATGGCTCGAGCGAGAGGAGACGGGGGGGGGGGGGGGGGGGGCGGGGGCATGGAAAGTACTCTACGTTGAAAACAAGGTACAATTCTTTCCATCTAAATCCATTTATAATAAATCCAAAGGCACTTAAAATATTTTACCTGAGTGAGATTTAAAAACTAAAGACAGAAAGGAAGTTTTAGGTGCTTGCCTATCAGATGCAATGATCATACACAATTCAACCCACCATCTTCCCGAGAATTATCCCACACACAAAGTTCCGAGGTAGCTTTTTCAATGCATTTTGTAGACAACAACCACATTTCTTCATAGAAGAGGCAGATAGATTACACTAAACATATTATTAGTAACATATACCACTTATAACTCTGGGCTTGAGTGCCTTGCAAAACCATCTTTCACAACTGTCTACAATTTCAGCAAAATAATAATACCCATACCTCGAGACGAGGAGATGCTATCATGTCCTATCTTCCATTTAGACTTTAAAATAAAGTCAGATTTACTGCAGGCAAGCAGGGAGTCTACATTTAGAGCCATCTCCGAGAAAGATCACTGGAGGGTGACGGCATTGCCATCTGCAGCAGAGGATGGTGGGTATTAGCACAAGGATAATTTCATTATTTCTCGATGCCAACGGAGGTTTCACCTGATTCTTCTCCAGCTGTTTCACATTAAAATAAATTGCACACATTTAACAGAGCCGGTAAACAGGGTAATAATGGCTCGTATGCTCTAGCATCTTAATAGTCAACTTTGTGAGAATTATTTGGTGTAGAAATAAGGCAGGAACCACACTGAAAAATTCTACTTAATATTGATCCAAAAGGGGAAAAAGTCTCCTTGAGAATGATATTTAATTCCCTGTTCTATGGAAGGTATTATAACAATGATACAATATAGCTACATTCTGTCCTCTAAAAATATCTGAAAGGAAGGTGAGAAGATACTAAAAAAAGAGAAAAGTTATAGGATATTAGATCTCGGATTCTCTTACAAATATCATCTGTTATTATATGGAATAGGAACAGATTCTACACATTCCTAGGAAGATTTGGAGAAAGGAGTGAGAAGTAAAACTAATCATAGAAATCTGATTTTTGTAGTATTCTATCAGTAAACTGTAGTTCCTACAAAAAGATTGAATTCAGAAAGTACAGAAATGGGGTTGACTAGCAGCCCAAATGTCTAGCAAAGCAGATATATATTTAAAACACACACAGACATGTGCAACACAAAGCAACACAATGACAAAATATCAGAGAAAATTAAGTTCTCAAAAGAAAAAATTTAAAATTAGATAACTATTTAAACTAACATGAATACAGAAATTGTTTGCTCCTATATCACAAAATACTAGAAGAATACACATTGAATATTTCTAAGTGGAATACCAGTTTTACTTCTAAATCATCTTTCATTTACGTGAATGAAATCAGATAATTAAATAGTATCGTGAATATAAAAATTTTTGTTTAACACGAAGGCTATAAAAAGGACACATAAGAGAAATGAAATGCTGCTTTAATAGTTACATGTGGTGTAGATTTTTCCTGTTAGCTGCTACATTTTGTTACACATTCAAGGGTTTGGGGTACACGGTTGGTCAGTCTTCTAAACTGGTGGATAAATTCCAACATGATCCATCCAACATGAGCCAATGTATGTTCCACCTTTTCTTTTTTTTTTTGGCTTTTTATTATATTTTCTCCTTGGCTATGACTTTCTACAGTTTCATTCAGTTTCTTTTCATTGGAATAATCAATAAGCTATGATTTGCTCTATAATTTTATAATAGATTTGTTTTCTTTCATGTTTTAAAATTATCTCTCTTGGTGAGTATATTGAGTATATTATTGTCCTGAAGTTAGCGAATTAACTGATATTTATTAAGTTTGACAATGTGCAAAGTAAGGATTTCTGGGGGTTTTAAAAAAAGAAGACATGAACTCCACATGTTTGGTAACCTACTTGAAAAGAAAAGGCAGATAAATGAAAGTCTACGAATACAAGCTAGGAAATTTCTGAGTAAGTAGATCTATATAAGTGCTATAGGTTTTCAGATAAGTTACAGCTGAAGTGGGCAAGGCTTTCAAGAAAACATATCAAATGGGTTGCTTTGTGACTAAATAAATTATGGGGCAGAAGACAGGGATCTGGGTGACAATACGGAAAGCCACAGCAATCAGAAACACGAGGTAATTTCACGGCAGCCAAGAGAAGGATTTGATGAGAGCAAAGTACTTCAAACGAAAAGTGGGAGATGGGGCAGCAACGTGGACACGAGGCCAGTCAGCTGCAGCTGCGGGAAGGTGCGGGGGGGGGGGGGCGGGACACCTCAGAGCCTCTGAGACCAGGCAGGTGTCCTCTCCAATTCTGGTCCTGCCACCTACCCGGCCTATTTCCTCATCTGCAAAATGGGGATGATCCTAGTAACTGCCTCAGGGAAATCCCGTTCCTATTAAAAGGGAAAACTCCTTTCACAGTGTGTAGAACATAACAGGGATCAAAATATATGCGTGGCTACTGTCAGCCACACCGAGAGGTCTGGGTGTTGTCACCAGTAGAGGGGCCTTGGCATAGAGTGACACGATGAAGCATTCTATTATGACCAAGGGTCTCCAGAACCTCCCCTCTTGCCTCTGTACTCCGCGGTCGGTTCCCAGGAATGCCGCATGTCTGCTCCTACACGTGCAAGCATCACAGTACAGTGTACATGGACTTGGATCAAGAAAGACCTCGATGCAAATCGCGACTGCATGTGTTAGTCTTGACAAGTCATTTTCTCTGAGCTCAATTTTCTCACAGGTAAAAAATAATGTAAATAATAAAAGCAACGTGCACATATGATTATGAGGCTTAAATGAGCAAAATAAAGCAAAAGCATCTTACAAAAGATAACCGGGCAAACAGTGGACAACACTGGGAAGGTGGAGATACCAGCAAACACTTTCAGAATCCCGCTTTATGCCAGGCTCTGGGCATTATCTAATCCAATCATCCTAGCAACCCTGTGAGAGAGAGGTTGTTATTAGTCCCATTTTGCATGTGGGGAAACTGAGGTTCAGAAAGGTTAAGTAACTTGCCAACTAGAGGGGGTAGATGGCAGAGCTGTGCCTAAACCAGGTAGTCTGGCTCCGGGACACAACATCACACTCTCCATCCCACCCTCTCACCTTGAAAAAGTAATTACGTAGTCTAGTGGCCTCTCCCCCAGCCTGAGGCCTCCTCGACCTCACTGACTCACCCATGAGAATACCTTTGGTTAACAGGAAAGCCATAAGCACAGGGAAATCCTTAGTGTTCTCTAGGAAGTCGTTCCTTATTACCCTGTAGTTTGTCCTTAGAGTCAGATGCTGACGGCCATTGCTAGTGTACAGAGAAGCCACAAGAGTCACCTAAGGTCTCAGATGTTCACCCATCACGTCTCTTCTCCTCCCAGAGGAACACACTTTGGTCAAAATTACCTTCTTCTGAACACAGTTAGCCTTCTCCTTCTCCTGGCTGCAACCTGACAAAATTTATAATCAGGTTGGCTCTCTGCCTCGGCGTGGGCCCCAACACCTTCTGAGCTGCTTCTCAATCCAACCTCTCACTCCTTATCAGCCTTCTTCTCAGCTCCTTCACCAACAGTAATTTTTCTGTACTCAACACTGCCTGCTTTTCTTCACCTGTTTCTATGTTGCCCTGCTCCCTCTATTGTTTATCTTGAGAAGCTTCCCATTTCTTTGCTCTAACAACACAAGGCCTACTCCCTTTAATGTCATTTCCCACAGAACATCAGTGTACCTGAAACTGCTCACTTACATTTCTTTGAAGACCTATACCCAGCACTTTACTGCAGAAAATAAATATAACTTACTACTAAGAATAGGGCACAAGTCTTTGTACCTTTTTATAGTACAATGATAAACCTCTCTTTTACCCTCGTAAGTATATGACACATTTTAAAAATACTTGTTGAAACATCTGTTGCCTCCCAAGCAGCTGAAAGCTATCTCTTGAAGCGATGATTCACTCCTTTCTGATACGTGCTGACATTCTGCGTTTTCACTCCTCCACAGGCCTCTTGTACTTTGGGACAGAGAAGCACGGCGCACACAGGGACAATGTATTTCTTCTCAAGCACCCATCTGAGCTGGCTTCTATCTAATGAGGCCACAGGCCCTTGCTGACCTGAAGAAGAGGTGGCCTGACCTGATTTTGCACGTGGCTGCAGGGGACACACATGTTTTTCATATCGATGAATTCCTAACCTCTGCCCAGGACATCAATGCTTCTTAAGTTCCCGAATCCTTTTTCAGGGCTGTCTCCATAAGCAGATGGGCTACCTGCATCCCTAAGCTGGAAGAGCACAAATTATTTTGAGAGTTCCACAAACCAAACAGAATAAAGCCAATTTGAATCCAATTATGGAAATAGCTGAAGAATCAATCTTTTGAAATGTGTCACATTCCCCATGCTATTCAGGTTGGACCACCATTATCAATTTTTTATGATGCTCAGTTTTATTTAACTTTATTTTACTTCAGTTTCAGAAGTTAATAATTTGCATTTCTATCTTGACTCATTTTGCTTTTTACAATTGAAACAGTTCTATTTCCAGCAATCACAGATCCATCCTCTTGCCTCAAGGCAGTCAGTGGTTAACAACCACCTTAAGCTGTACTATGATTATAGAGATTACCTGGGACCTCTAGGGTTATTTCAATTCTGTGTAAACATTGTCAGGACATAATTCAGTGGATGTATTTGTGTGAACTTTGTTTCTCAACAGTATTTGGCTTCTGTTGTAAGCATTAGTCTATTCCAGGCTGGTTAAAAATGCATAATAGTTGAAATAACCAATTATATCATAACTGTGGCCTCATAAACGCAGAACCTGGCTGAGCCTGGGTTAGGTGGGCAGAGATAATAGCTCATGACAGAGAGAGAGCAACCCCCACTCAGAAGGCTGGAACCCTCTCCCCCAAATGGCCCTCGATGTTGGCCAAGGCGGCAGTACCCCGTCCACCTGTGAAGTTATGAGATTTCCTGCCATAGCTAACTTTCCCTTTACACACAGTGAGTGAGTTGGTTAAGAGCGAGACTAGGTAGCCAGGCTGCAGAGGTTTGATTTCCAGCCTCACTGCACACTTGGTGCATGGACCCTGAGTAAATTACTTCTGCGTACTTATGCCTCCATTTGTTCCTCTGTAAAATTCAGATAATAATAGTACCAACCGCATAGGATTGTTGTGAGGGTTAAATAAGTCTGAAGGCATTGTGAACAGCGCCTGCACAGTACAGACTCAACAAATGTCAGTGTGAGGGTTAGTTTTATGTATCAACTTGGCTTGTCAACTTTAAACAGTGAAATTCCCAACAAAAAGAACAAAAATATGAAAGATGTGGCACTACACAGACTGTGAAAAGACTCTTGTTTACAGTATGAGCGCTGAAACCAGATGCCAGGGTATTGCCATGCTCAGCGTCAGCTGGGAACATGCTCACAAGCTTTTCACTGCTCTGTGCATGCTCCTGAATGACCACTGAACACCACAAATATTGATGTGGGGGTTACAAAAGATTTTAACAAGTACGTGAATTCACAAATACCAAATCCAAAAATGAGGATCAATTATATATATCTATAAACTAGATTATAAAGCTATATAGATATACAGATACAGATTATATATAGATATTCTACTGGTTTTGTTTCTTGGGTAGAACCCTGACTGTTACAGCTGGTATATTAATTATTCTGGATGTGCCTGAAATCCCTGGGGCATTTTTTACTGAATTCAGAATTGCATCTGATTAGTAAGTGTTAAGCAAATATGAATAAATGTTTATACAATGAAACTGATAGAAGACATTGATAAAAACATTTTGGCACAAGATGTGATGAGAATGAAGGGAAGTTAACCCACATATAACTTGGGTGCCCGTCTCACAAGGTGAGGTGTGGCCCTAAGAGTCAAGGTTGGCTCAGGTGAGTCTCCGAGCCAGATGAACAGGAGAACAGTGTGCAGCCTCTCAGACTGAATGTCAGCTGTTCAGCATATACTGTCTCAGGTGATAAGATAGGAAAAAGAAAAACAAGCTATCTACAAGGAACAGAATCCTAGAACATCACTAATCAATATAACGTAATTGAAAAATAATGCACACAGGCTTAAATGGCAAAGCAGAGAGAAATGTATCACATATTAGAGGGGAAAGAGATTTTGAGCAGAGCGGAGTTAAAGGGAGGGGCCTTGCCCGGCTGAGGGTGGCTCAGCGGTTGAGCATCGACCTAGGATCCAGGAGATCAAGGTTTGATTCCCGGTCAGGGCACATGCCCGGGTTGCGGGCTCGATCCCCAGTCAGAGGCATGCAGGAGGCAGCCGATCAATGACTCTCTCATCATTGATGTTTCAACTCTCTCTCCCTTTCCCTTCCTCTCTCTGAAATCAATAAAGATATATTTTTTAAAAAAGAGGGAGAGAGGGGCCTCACAGAGGGCTGAATGTCAGGGTCATTCTGAAGGAAAAGCACAGTGACTTGCAACAAAGAGGAATGATCATTCTGAAGATAACAACAAAAAACAGGCTATGGGGGTTTGCCAGGAAAAGAAACATTTAAATGGTTTCTCCACAGCATAGATCCAGGTTTAACAATAAATTTGGCAATAAAAAATTGAGAGCCAGAGCTGTAGCGAATAACTCTGCAAATGAAAAAAGCGTGAGCACACGGCATAAAGGCACATGCATTTTTGTTAACACAAGATGCCTGAAACCTGTAGCACCCCAAAGGCATAATTATCTAGAACTGAAATTGCAACATTCTTACAGTGTAGGCAAATCTGCCTAAATACCAAGAGTAGTAAAAAGAATTCTCACAACAGAGCACATGAAAGGAAGGACAGATGTTTGATGTAAAGAAGTCAATATCTGTCTTACAGAGAAAGATGTCATTTGCATTGTTTTCTCTGGACTAGAACATCCCAAGAAATTATCCTCAAACTAAATATTTCCTAGATCATTTTTTCCCTTATGATAACCTAAATATTCCAGGGGCAATTCAATATAAACGATACCAAGAAGGGTACCTTAGTGAGTGACCAGTTATCAATTCTTCATGTTTTCATTCAACATTTCATTGAGCCTTTAATACGAGCCAGGCCCCATTCCAAAAGCTGGAAATGCAGAATGAGCGGGAAACTTGAGGCCTCTGCATTTACATAGCTTATAGCCTACTGAGGGGAACACACACCAAACAAATAAAGAAGCGAGAAATAGCAGGTGGCGGTGTGTTGTGCAGAAAATAAAACCAGTGATGCGACAGAGAATGACCTGGAGCTGCTTTCGATTGGATGATCAGGACTGGCCTCGCTGAGGAGGCTGGGCACGTAGCTGAGACCTGAATGACAAGGAAGTGCCAACCACACCAAGGTCCACGGGAAGAGCATTTCAGAGGGGAAGTGGGCACAAAAGGCTCTGAATTGGAATGCACTTGGCATGTTCTAAGATCAGGAGGCAAGCAAGCATGGATGGCACGTTGTAAGCAAGGGAAAGAGTGGTAGAAAACGGGGTTGGAGCGGTGTGCACATGGCACTTACAGAAGGCCTTGTAGGAGGGTGAGAAGGAGGCATCTCACTCTACGTGGAATGGGAAGCTCATAGAGGTATTTAGGCATGGTTATGACATAATATTGATCTTCTTAAAGATCATTGTGGCCCGGCCGGGCGTGGCTCAGCGGTTGAGCATCGGCCTAGGATCCAGGCGATCGGGGTTCGGTTCCCAGTCAGGGCACATGCCCGGGTTGCGGGCTCAATGAATGACTCTCATCATAGAGGTTCTGTCTCTCTCCCTCTCCTTTCCTCTCTCTGAAATCAATAAAGATATATTAAAAAAAAAAAAAGAAAAAAAAAAAGATCATTGTGACTGATGGGTGAATAATGGATTACAGAATTGGAAAGCCAATTAGGAGCTGTTGATTTAGATAAGATGAGAAATAATGATAGCTTGAATTAGGAGAGTGGCAACAGAGGTGGAACAAAGTCTGTACATTTGGGATGTGGTTTGGAGGTATTGTTAAGAGTTTCATCAGGAAATGGGAAAACTCAAGATTACTCTCAGATTTCTGGTTTGAGTGACTAGACAGATGCTGATGCCATTCATTGAGATGAAGAAGCTTGGAAAATATTTGAGAAGAAAGTTTGAAACACCTATGAGACATCTAACTGAAAATGTCCAGTGGGCATTTGAATGTATGGATCTAGTTTTTAGCGGTGGAGATAAATTTGAGTGTCAACAGCTTATAGATGATAAATAAAGCTATTAGACTGGAAGAGAGCTCTAAGGGAGAGAAAATAGACACGGAAAAAAGGAAACCTCTTTTCAGAGACCTGGGGAATGCTGACATTTAGCAATCAGCCTGATGTGCTGTGGTAACAAGCTTCTAATGATCCTTGTCTCCTGGTTGTCCATGCCCTTGTCTAGCATCCCCTCCCCCCACCCCGCAGTGAATCAGGGCTGGTGTGTGTGACCACTAGAATACAAGAGAAGTAATGCTGAATGATTTTCAAGGTTTGGTCATAAGAGGAACTGCAGCATGTGCCCAGCTCTCTTTGCTCACTCAAAGGAAAGCCAGCCCCATGCTGAGAAGACACTCAAGCAGCACCACGGAGAAGCCATATGAGTGAGTCAGTACAAGTGGAGCCTTCAGATGACTGCAGACTCAGCTGACATCTGATGGCAACCTCATGAGAACCCAAGCCACTCCCAAATTCCCGACCCATAATAACTGAGAAAAGTAATTTAAAAATATGGTTGTTGTTTTTTTGCCATTCGACAAAAATTTATTGAGCTCCAATGTACCAGGTACAGGTGCCAGGGAAACAACCAAAAATAACCCAAAGTCCCTGCCTTCAAGAAGCTTACATTTTAACTTGTGGACATTACTTTCCCTGTAAAAAAATGTAAGTAAGGGGAGTGTGTCTCTATTTTTGACAGACAACAGAATTTCCGTTAGCTTGTGAAAAAGAAAACTCAGTATAGGGATTTGGGCAACCATGGTGTGCACATGGTGATTTAAATAATAACATTCTGCTGTTGATTTTATCACATAAAACAACATGGTCAATATGGTGACAATTCTGATCAACTCAATTTTCTTTTCAACAGAGAAGGGATGGAGAAAGGGAAGAAAACAGGAATAAAATCTGGTCTAAGACTTATCCTATCTGTGACCTTCAGGAAATGAGTCACTCCCATGACTTCAAATTTATATGATTACAAACTTGGGACATATACCACATGTGTGTCAATAGCTTTGTATTTAGAAGATGACAACCAGTTTTATTTTTATTGAACATCAGTGTCGTATATGTTGTATAAATCATACAAAAACAAATGTTGCTCCCTAGGAGTTTATGTACCATCTATGAAGATAAATAATAAGGAATGAATCAGTATTCTTCATTTCTTTTAAACCTAGGTAGCTTGGAGGACAGTCATCTCTCATTTATGCCTGGTTTTTGTAGCTGCTTCTCACACACTGGGGACCTGTCTAAGAAGAAAAATAACAGCATTTTGCTGATCATTTATCACATCTCTATCACTCCAAGTGTCCTTTATTAGGTACCAGCAAACTGTCCTCCACTGTTGATTGCTTTCTTCTTCCTGGCATTTCAAATCCTTCGACCTTGCCCTTCATGATGCCAATATTGAAATTTAAAAATAGGCAACAACTGGCTTTTTTAGATAGCAATCAGTTATTTTGTCAATTAGAGATAAGCTCTCTCAAGGCAGATACTCAGTCATGCAACAGCTGCTGCTGCACTACTGGTTATCGAGGGAGGCATGCCGACAGTGAAAATACAAATGAGGGTCTGCCCCAAAACTTAGAAGACACAGAGTTGAAACTTCTAGAAATTGCTTTGCAATGAAATAATCTTCTAAACATTTTCCCTTCATATGATTTTATAATATGATTTTAGCATATTTGTAGCACTCGGGCTATCTCCTTACCTCCTTGAGAAAGAACAATTTATCTAGCAAATTATCTACCTTTCTAGCCTTATAAGTGTTTATCAAATAACTATAGTATGTGAAACATTGTCCAAAGATAGTAAGCAGTGCTCGGTAGACTTAAAAGACAAATTCAAATCAGTTAAAGCAATCTCAGATGGAAAGAGATTGTTGTGGTTTCCCTGTGTTTTATATTTGGGTTTTAAAGCCTTTTCTAACTTAGATTTAAATCGCGATTTAAATATTCTGTTCTTTGCTAATAGCAGTGTGTACTCAGTTACAAATGTTATTAAAATTAGCACCTGTATATTGAGCTTGTTATTTTCAATGTTCTTTACTAACCATAATCCAAAGAAAGTTTAAAAGGTATAAAGGAGTTAGGTTAATTGATACAGTCTTTGTAGCAGCACCTTTAGGTCTTAAAAGCCACAGTATTCTTCTTTCCTTAGGAGTGTTTTTACATAAAACACAGATTCTCTAAAAATGTCCAAATTTTGGCTGTGTAGTCTAAACTGTCAGAAGCTGTGTGCACATCCTAGCTGCCCACTGGATTTAAGGTAACAACCACACTGCTTTGCTCTCCTAACATGGCCAAAAGACATACATACTTACTGGGTAATCACATTTTGGGGGCTGAACAATGGTTCTCCCAGTTTATTATGTCACCTGCCCTAACAAGGACCACACTATGTCACAAGTCAACATGGCCAAGGGTGCTCTATGGGGTTTTGTTGCTGTGGATCTCTAAGACTGCATGTAATGACCAAAATTTTTTTTCATGTTAGTATCACAGCTCTAGCCTATGCTCCCAGGAAATGCAGATCTGTCATCAGGATTTGTTAGTTGTAAGAGCAGCAAATGGATTTATCCTTAAAATTGCCAAGACTTTCCCTAGGCAAGATACTTCCTGACAACGATTTTGGCTTTACAGCAGGCCTTCGCGGTAGGAAATGAGCACAGGAGGCACGCAGAGTGTAGGCGAATTGTCTTTACAGCAGCTCTGCTTCTCAGGAAGGGGAGAGAGGGGAGGGCCTTTGGCCAGTTCCAGTGCTTTGCCCAAGGGACCTGGTGTCCTGTCTGATTCCCTAGGTTAATATTAACCCAGCCCAAGAAGCTTCTCTGGCCAGGATGCATACACAAGCCACTCTCCACACAGCCTTCTGTTTTAAGTGTAACAATAAAAAACTGTCAGCCCTTAAGAATTGTGCGCCTCCTTGGCAGGATCTCAGCGCAGTCTCAGTTTGGAAAGCAGCGATGCGGCTGGCTCCTGGTTAATCGGGGTGTCTGGGAAAGTTGTGTCAAGTACTCAGGTCCTCACTGGGCCTCCACCCTTGGGCGGGCCCCGAGTCAGCTCCACTGGGTTACCTTCGCCCCTCCTCCTCGGGGGAGCGGTTCCCAGGCCCCAGTGAGGGGACAGAGGTCTAGGCCTACTCACTCCCCAAATATAGTTGTGTTAAGCCAGTAAGTTTGAGGTGATTTGTTAAGCAGAACTATTAAATGTATGGATAAGGGAACAAGCAAAGGAGACCAAGGGGGGAAGCCAATGTTCTTAGAAAGACAGCCAGGAAAACTGAGGCAGTAGAGGAAGAGCTGTAAGTTTGGGGAGAGAAGACGTGAAACAGTCATTTTGCAGTATGGAAAAGCGGACTAGAGAGCTCAGTAGGATTGACGGGCAGCACTGAGTCCCCATTTGAAATTTATATTCATAAATCTGCAAGTTATGTGCTTTTTCTCCTTGAATATTTAGTTGCTTGGATTCTAGCAGAATAGGTAGAAAACAAGTAGAGCTGTAGTTCTGCAGCTGAGTATGAAGAAGGGAGAGGAGAAGAGGGGAAGCAATGGTGCATGACACGGGTAAGAAAGGCAAGGAAGGCCTGGGGGAAGGGTGCAGGGGGGAGGGGATCAATGGTGGGGGAAGGGGGCATTTGTAATACTTTCAACAATAAAGATATATTAAAACGGGGGAAATAAAAGGAAGAAAAAAAAAGAAAGGCGATGACAAGGTGGAAGGTGACTGAGAGTGAAAGGCAGTGGGATCTGGAGCTTGGAGACCTGATGGGATGGAAGAGATGCTGGGGAGGAAGCTGGGAGGAAGCGAGCGGGCAAGGAGCCAGGCCGTGGTTAGACACTGGCCGGCTTGAGCCTGAAATTTTAGAAACACTAGTCATTGATGGAGATATGCATAAGGAAATGATGATGATTATTTAAAACAATATCTCATATTTATTAAGCATGTACTATGTGTCAGGCATTATTTTAAGAACCTTTCATTTATTATCATTTCCCCTCACAGCAACCTTTAGTCTACAGACAAGGAAACCGAAGCCCAGGAGTTAGACAGCATGCCCGAAGTCACGCAGCCGGCAAGTAGCAGCTCTGGAGCTCACACCCAGGCAGCCCGGCCCCAGAGCTCGAGTTTTTAACCCCCTGCCGGGACTAGATGAGTGAGGAGCCAATGACAGCAACAGAAAGTATTTTGGGTGCTTCCCCTTTCGAAGGAAGACAGAGGCGATGGCATGCAAGGCCCGGTCCACATCCACCCGCTGAGGTATGTTACGGGAGAAAGAAAAATGCGGCCTCTGCTCAAGAGGACTGAGTGTCATCGGGGAAATTTAGGTTTCGCTTAGAGTAGGTGCAGGGAACGCAGACGTACAGGAGCTTGCTAAGGACAGTTCTGGGGCGCACGGTGCAGTGTTTGGGAAGGTATGAGAGATCAGAGCAGGGGACATCTAAAACAGAATGCGACTACGAGTGCTGACACCTAACCTGGGAGTCTGGGCAGAAGGAAATGAGAGGCGCGAAATGAATGGGTCCTGTCATTCTGTGCAAACTAGAGGCCTAGTGGCCACAGGGCAACTCTTCTCACTTGCAGTTCCCAGTGGCATGGTTGCCCAGAGAGGAGTGGAGGCCATCTAGTGATCAGGTGTTAGGGACCTAGACAAAACAAAATCTATGAAACTCCCCCATGCTATCCTTTCATGAAGATGCTGAGAGGAGCTAGAAGTTTAGGGACATGTTTAAGACTTTTGAGACTCTAATAATCTCAGTGTCACCTGGGAAACCACTTCCTACTCTAAGCCAATTATTAAGAATTCAGGGCTATACAAGTAGAGATCTTTCTGAGTAATTTGAGATTCAAAAAAAACCTTGGTCACATAATACCTTAAAGATTTAGGAGACCAAGAAAGGGTAAAGCCTGGGGAGTCCTACAGTGTATTTTGTTTCACTTCCAATCCATTGTCTATGAGGGAACTGATTGTATGGCCTGATTAACCAAAGGTTGGTGTAGTTTCCTGGATAATTTTAAAAAGACAGGCAAGGTCTTAGAAAAGCAGTCTGTGAGCAGGAGTCTACACTCCGAGTTTACCATAGTTGTTGCCCCTGAGCAGAGGGGAAAGGAGTAAGATTTTTCAAAATGTAGTCCAGTGAAATATTAGCTGTGTGAACAATGTTTCATTTCCTGGAGTACCTAGAAGAATTTCAAATGTTCAAAGCTTTTTTGGAAGATGGGTGCTTGTTTTATTTTCTACTTATTTTTTTCAAATTTTTTAACTTTCCAGACAAAGGGCAAAAAGGAAGAGCAGCCTGCGAAAAAATTACTAGAAAAGATGTTTGAATAAGAACTAATGGAACCTAGATAAGGAATCAAAAAGAAGAGGATAAACACAAAAATTAAAATTATGGAACATCTCATTTCAAATAGGAAGCAAACTAGACCACATCTGATTTTTTTCTCTTATTTAATTGCCTCACTTATTTCCCCCAAGAAATTAATGACTCGCTAGCGCACGGCCATGACCAATTTACAGTGAAGCATTGCTTCAGCTCGCCTTCAGCAAATGCCTGCACAGACATGTGTTCGTTTTGAAAAGTTTTGGCCAAAAGCCCATACAAGTAATTACGACCTTGCCAAAAAAAACATATATATCCATCCCCCGGAAATGTTACACATAAAGTTGTTTCACTGAGCAACAGAACAATCCAACAAAAAACCATCAGATATGATCATCAGGGCCCAGGTTTTCATTCCATCGGCAAGCTCTCTGTTACATTACAGCTCTTCAAAAACTTTTCAGATGGAATTGTGACACATTTCATATTTTATTTCAAGGAGAATAAGGTCCTTCTGAAAAATGCAGAGCCCACGGCCATGGAGAGTGAAATCCCACTTATCTCAGTAGGATGATATGAATAACGGTAGAATCAGTCCGCAGTGCCCAACACAGGATGGAGAAAATTAGGTTAGAACCATGCCCTCCATGTCTTTGAATATTTCCAGCTGCCTAAGAGAAACCGTGAGGCCCAATTTCTAGAACTTGGGGCAGCCAGAATGGAATCAGGCAGATCCGGTCTCAGATCCTGGACCTTCCACTTTCTAGCTTTGCAACACTGTGCAAATAATATAAACTCCTGATCCTTGCCTTTCATGTGTCAGTGTGGCAAAAACAACTACTTCACAGGGACATAGTGACAGCTAAGGTATTAATTTCTTTGCTTCTATAGGCACTCCATGGTACTCCCCTTTCCTTCTCAATAGCAGAGAGGTAATGAAAAATTAATCCAAAACTCTCAAGAAGTTGAAAAATAGCAGCAGAGAGGCATTAAACAGGAAACTGACCTGATGCCCTATCCCCCATTCTCAATTTCAGAAAAACTAGTCATTTCCATGAGGATTATAATACAATAATAACAACAACCACACGAATTTCTATTGAATGCTGTAAATTATGCTGGGTCTTATGCTAAACAATTCCTGTACTTAATCCTGTCTAAATCTCACAGCTACCCCTTGAGGCTGTATTACCATTATTCCCATTTTTGCAGTGAGAAAACAACCTAAATTCATACTACTACTACTAATTGATAAAGCTGAGACTTGAACCCAGTACTTCTAACTCCAGAAGCTAGCTATATACCTAGTCACTAGGCCATGCTACTCCATTGTTGTTAAGGATAAACAAGACAGGATATTCCAGAACTATTTTTCAGAAAGTGTACCAGTACAACCATTCAAGTCATTACGCAATTTTCCTTATGTGAAAATTAGACTCTGTTTCTTACTATTCAAGCCCCAATTCTAAGAGCTCTGATACTACAGGCGTTGTCATATAATCTTGATCAAAGTGAATTCTTGATAATTAATAACTGCAGTCTGATGTTGAGCTGCACTGACTACATCCCTTAAGAAAACACAGTCAACATTAGGCTACAGAGCTTCCTAATGATCAAGCCAGAAAAATATATTTATCTTACATCTGTTTATTTTCTTTGCCAAGTAAATAAGCAACGATCTGCTCGAGTACCAAGTTTACCAGCTGCCTGGATGCAACAAGCATGAGTTAAATTCCAAGCCAAACCACATAATTAGTTGAGCTTTACACATCAAGCAGGTACACAAGGACAGTCCAGATGGAAGTGTATTTAATAAGTGACCTTTAAGTTTCACTGACAGACCACTAATGAAATACATTTGCTGTTCCTCCAACTCTTGAAGGGAATTCATTTAAATGTACCTTACTCAACATAAACTAGCTGCCATTTTATTATGATAACATTATCAAAATTAGATATAATAAACTTTAAAAATGAGGCTATGAATGCTTAATGTTTTTGTAATAACAAGAAAACAAGACATTACTGCCAATATATTCATTTTATTTCTAATTATCAATTTTTGTGGGGACATATTTCCCCTCTTCCAACCAAGGTCTCAAATATCCTTGGGCAGTAGACAGCTGTCATTTTACCCAACTATATCCAACCAAAAGCGTTCGACATTGATGAAATTAATTAGAAGCTAGAAATCAAATTATAAACTGAGCATATTGGGTAAATAATAACAAAATTCCCATTTGTTTTTGTTTTCTTTGGAGGAAAATCAAAATTTTTAGAGGGTCAAATCAATTAATAGGTACAAATAATGGCATAGTTCCTCCATCCTTTGGGATAAAATCATACCCCAAAGTCTCCTAATACCGTTGTTTAAATATTAAAATGCTTTCAAGCTACAGGTAGATACAAAGAAAGTTTTATTTAAGAGAGAATCAATACTGAGCTTTCACAAATATGCAAGATTCAATTATGGTAAAAATCAGAACTATTGTTTGGTGTTATCAACAATTAACTCTCATTGCCAGTTCATTGTTTAAAAATAGCAATATCTAGTGGCTTGAATAATTTTAATCTTCACATTTAAATAATACGTTCCATCCGGCTTTTGATCATGTTTTGTCACACAGAAATCTAAATCAAAGATGGTCATGCCACCCCATTTGTTCCCAGGGACAGGAGTCTTCTCGGTATCTCTCTCAATTTCCTCCACAACAGGGCTCCTGCTGACCTCAGTCCACTGCTCAAGGCCTGAGCCGTCGGCTGTCACTCGCACACAGTAGGCAGCTGCATTTCTCTCACGCTGCTCGTGCTTCCCTTTCGGCCCAGAGACTTGCCACCTTGCCTCAGCTCATGTCTGTCAGGAAACTCAGCTCCAGCTTAACGCAAGTTGGGTAGGATGCTCCGTCCTGTGCTTTCGTAGCACCTTTCACGTGCATCTATCATGGCACTTTGTGTTTGTATGACTTGCCCCCTAGAGTATAAGCAGGCCTCTAAATCATGCTGGAACAGTCTCTTTTATGAGAACCTGGAATCAAAATACAGTAAATCTATTTCATCTCTTTTCAAGACAAACAGAAACCATGCAAAGCTGGGAAGGAGGCAACACTGTACTCGCCAAATTAGGGAAAGCCAGTCTTTGAAGAGAGGGGGGAAGGAGGGCCACATGGACAAAAGGCAAGAGGAAAGGCACATGTCCCTGAAGAGGGAAAAAAATAAATCAGCTTGATTTGCTATTTCCTGTGTCCAGAACCCAGGATCAATCCCATATGCAGCCTTGTGTTCTGTGAGATTCTTGTGTATCCTTCCAACAAATTTGCTTAAGCAGTTTTGAAAGTGTTTCTGTTTTTAACAAGCAAATGATCCCTAAGACACTTAAATTCAGTAAGTGATGAATATTTGTCTGTTACCCAAATGAGCCAATGAGTACCTTTTGCAGCATTAGGTCAGAACAAGGATTCCCTCTCAGGCCCTGACACCCAGCAGGACCTCCAACACTGCACCCACCGCTGAAAGAATAGCCATTTTAAAAAGAAGGAAAGTGGCAGCACAGTTTCATAAGGGTTTAGATACACAAGGGCCTTAGAAGGTATTCAAAACTTTAACCTCTCCCAAATGCCACCCTCTTAAAGATGAGAAGTAGGAGACCCAGAGAGTGAAAAACTGGCCCGAGGTCATACAGGATGTGACTCGCAGCAGAGCCCAGGCTTCCACCAGACAAGCCATTTCCTCTCCCACCCAATGTGCTTTCTTACACCTTTGACTCAAGCACAGCCAGGGGAACATTATGTCCGAGCATGAGCTTTCAGGAGAGCAAAACCTAACAGTGGTTTTATATTTTGCAGATTTTTCAAAAGTAGCAATGAGGGTTAACCATGAGAGTTCAGGCATTTAAGACACTCTGTTCTCTTAGTCTTCACAATGACTGCGCCTTAGAGAAGGTTAAAGAAGGACCGGAGGGGCTCTCCATCTCTGCTGTAAATTTGGTGATTTTAATGGAGATGTAAAAGACAAGTTCTCATTTTTCTTTACAGAAAAATCAAGATTATAGTTATCAAATTAAATAAGCAACCATTTTAACCATTAAGATATGTTCCTCATGTTTGAAGTATATAATCCTTTCACAGTTGGTCACAAATAAAAATTACTTAAAGCTAAATAAAAAGCATAGAAGAGAAAAAAAAATTAAAAACCTCATAGACACCTGTATAGTGATTCCCAGAGGGAAAGGGGGTGGGGGGAGGTAGAAGAGGGCAAACGGGGGATAAATGGTGATGGAAGGAGACTTTGCTTGGGGTGGTGAACACACAATATAATATACAGATGATGTAGTAGAGAATTGTACACCTGAAACCTATATAATTTTATTAACCAATGTCACTCCAATAAATTCAATTAAAAAAGAACAAAAAGTATAAAAGTCTATGATAAAGACAACTATCTGTTACATAAAGCTCTATCAATCAATAAATAAAATTCAGTGATTACTCACTAGATGCAGAAGGACACCAGCCCTTAATTTCAACACAAGCACTATCCTTCCACCCAAATCTGGATGGTTATTTAAGTGTGTTTTCTTTCTTTTTCAGATTATGATAAATTAGTTGCTTCTATCCCTTAGAAATCAAGATTTATGTTCTCTTGAAATACTTCCCCAGTAGTCTGGAGGTCAAATCTGTAAGGGCAGATCCTCAGTGTCAGTCTCTCATAGGGACTGTTGCTTAGAATGATTTCAGAATCAATATGCCTTTTCTAGGTTATATATCAATAATGGAGACCATCATTTGCATAACACAAACTATTAATATTTTAAGTCTACATACAAAATAGCTTCCTATATGAAAATAAAGTTTACTTATCTAAAAATTGGTATACTATTTATTTCTTGCATTTCAACCTAATGATTTTTTTTAATTTAATGTTACTTTATTCAGCAGAGGCTCTAAAAATGTCAAAAGGGCATTTTTTTCTTAACTGTTAGACACAGAAAAATAAAAAATAAGCACGAGTAGTTCTCTTCAATCCATTTATAACAAGGATGGCATTCCTTAGTTAAATAAACACGCCCTTCTGTTAGGAATGAGTGTTACCCAGGCATTCTGAGAATGCTAAACACTGATGACTTTACTACATTATCCCCAAATACTTTTTATTTTCTATTTATTTACACTATGTTTTTGCTTACTTTCAAATGTTGTAAGTTCATAAAAAATAGAGAAAGAAAATAACTTATATCATTAATATGTCAAATACAGACATCTTCCCTAATGAACCTGACAGAAAACGAGGAAACACCATAGAAAGAACAGGGTTCTCAACAATAATTCCTCAGTGTTGATTTAGCATAAAATACACATGGGGAAATCCTATCATTACTAATTAGCTGCCACTATGTATCAGATTGTTCTAGACCTGTTCATGTTTTTATTCCTCATAACGATCCTATGGGTACTGGTATTTTTGCCACTGTGCACATAAGGAACCCAAAGCACAAAGAAATTTGCCCAAGCTCATATTCCTGACAAATAGTGGAGCTGAATGAGCACCCAGGCACTCTTTAATTTATGCTCTTAACCACTTGGTATACTGCATACTTCATAAGCTTTTGTAACAGTAAACATTTAAAATATATTAGCATAGCTTAAAACAATTAGCATGGCTCCCACCTTTTAGTAAGTACTCATTTGAGAGTAACTATGGCAGTCACTATAATGGTTACCGGGTTGATAATCATGATCATGAATCATGATTCTTGTTACTAAATTATATTTTTTTATATTCTCAGTTATTTTTTATCTACAATCCAAGTTTTTTCTGCTGAAACAGAATGGCCCTCTGAACTCTTCATGTTTTGTTTTTTAAAATATATTTTTATTGATTTCAGAGAGAGGAAGGGAGAGAAAGAGAAACATCAATGATGAGTCATTGATCGGCTGCCTCTTGCATGCTCCCAACTGGGGATCGAGCCCGCAACCCGGGCATGTGCCCTGCCCGAGGATCAACCTGCGATCTCCCAGATCATAGGTTGATGCTCAGCCGCTGAGCCACGCTGACTGGGCTCATGTTGGTATTTTTTAATGTTTCAAATGTGCACAAGTAGCATTCTGTCACAAGTATTCTACAAAACATAGTATCACTCAGTACTCAAAACATGTGACATGATTTTCAGGGGGGAAATGTTGGAGTTTTTTAAAGCTAAATTTATTGGGGTGACATTGGTTAATAGGGTCAAAATGTTAGAGATTTTAACCAAGTAATTTGGAATCACAAGGATATGCTGCCTTCTCATGAAATAACTATAACTATATAATTTAAATTTTTACAATATAAATATAAACTAAGGTTGCTTTTATTATAATCACAACCTTTCAGCAAGCTAGGTTAAAAGGAAGAAGAGAAATAAGGAAAACAGAAAAAGAGAGAGAGAAAAAGAGCTAGTTTGTATTTTGCAAAAGAATGGAGAGATGTTTGATGATCTTGAAATTGAGTCTCTAAACCAAAAATTCTCTGTGGTGATTGATGGAAAAGCTTGAGACCGGGGATACTCACCGAGAAGCCAGTATGACAGTGACTGAATTGCCTGTCAACCAGGAAATGCCTATATTCTGAGAGCATCTCTTTTAGTATATGATCCTGGGCATTTATTAGAAAGCATAATTTTAATTAATTTCAACTGAGAAAGGAAAGAATTTATCTTCCACTGACAAATTCATATGGGTGATCAAAAATGCCAAGCACCGCTGCCCAATTAACATTAAGCAAAATGAACCAGACAGCAGTAGCTAGAACCTCTACCAAATGCTACCGATAAATTAAAGAAATTTTGTCTCCTTAGCATGTGATTTATTTGGAAGAAGCTTTTAGTGCTCATTTCTGAATGAAGCCAAGAAGCACTTCATTGAAATGAACCATTTTAGTGTTAAGTCAGTTTAAGTACCAACAAATTTCCAATAAGCTTTTAAATGAATACATCAGTGTAATTTGTATTTTACTACATATTCTGGGGAGTCGATTTGAAGATATATATAATATAAATAATATAATGTAATATAATAAATATATTGTATTCTCTGCTTTTCACAATACAGAAATTTGAGAGCCCAGCTTGGATAAATCAACCAAACCAAAGAACAATAGAAGCAGGACTCTAGAACAAATAATCCCTAAAGAAAGATGGCTCATAATTTAGAAAACTAACACTACCCATCTAAAGAAGTTTCTTTTATAAATTTCCCAATGGTTCCCATCATTTCTGTTTCTCCTGTGATAAAATGAGGTTACTTAGACATGTTGCCAGATAAATATTTCCTTCTCTACTTAGGGACATTTGCCTGGTCATCACATCACCCCATTACCTCTTCAATGCCTTACCATGCACTAAAAATGTCTCTTCCTCAGGGTCCTCAGTATTAGCAAAATCTATGAACAGTTAATTATTTTTTTAAATAAAACTATTTTGTAAATAATGTAAAATCTTTTTTATGCAACTGGATAAGATTGGAAAAGGTCACAGAAGCATAAGAATTATTAAATTCAATTAATAGGATATGTTGTGAAGGGTTTAGTTACAAATTATGTTAAAGCAACCAGGTTATACTGAAATCTGAAGGGTGACAAGCTCCTCTGAGAAGAAATGGCACACAAACTGTTTCAATTCTGGCATAGTATGGCAGGAAGAGATCACCAGCCATTAAAGTAAGTTTAAAAAAAACAAAAACAAAAAAAACCTAGGTGAAATTTTAACAAATTCTTAAATGGTGAGTAGAAACTGACCTGCCAGTTTAGATGTCTGGGAGCCCCAGGTTTAGGGAGACGATGTGCTTATTAACCAGCTTTTATCCCAGGGCTTCTATTGGCTACTCACAGGATGGGACAGAGATGGTACCTGGCATAAGCCCCCTCAGTGGAACAGGCACTAAACCCCATCTCATATGATGCATAGGGTAGAAACCCTCTGGCCCCTACTCTCAGACAAAGGTACACTGTGGGGGAAAGAGGACTATCAGCCAAGGCGATCTGCAGCTGAGGGGATGGGACAGCTGTTTGAGCCCAGGTCACTAAACTGATCCAAAGCAGAGGCTTACAGGACACATGTCCCCACTCACCCTTCAAAAATCCCCTCACAGATATAGGTCAAACTATGGCTATTGGACAGGGTAGAAGATAGGGGAGGAGTAGAGGGGAAGGGAAGGGTGAGTTATAGTTAGAACATAGATCTGAACACTAAAAAAGCTCCACTCCCAAAATGTAGATGAGCAAGGCCCTCCCTAAGACTGAGGCTACACTGGGAGAACCAAGAAAGCCCATTAGCCCTCACCACAGCCCTTTACCAAATAGGCATCAATAGCAATCTGCAGCTTGGGAGCAACAAGGACACAGAAAAATATCCATTTGCAGCTCAGGTCTGCAGCACCTGCTGACAGCTGAGAGAACAGGAACCCTGAAAAAAGCTTCACTGTAATGCAGGTCTCATGCTAAGCACCAAGTGTCAGCAGCCCTCCATTCACAGGAATTTGAAGACAGGTGCACCGAAGGTAACTATAGCAACAACAAACGCAGTTCACTACTGATAGGGACTCGGGGCCTGACAGAAGAAGCAGTGCACCAACTTCAGGTGTAAGTATTTTTTACCTCCATCCGTTCTGCCCTTTAATAAAATAAGTCTAGTATTCAATGAAAAATTATGACACACATAAAGGAAAATGACAAAAAATGTCTGATCAAGGAATAAAGCAGTGAACAGACCCAGACCCAGAAATGACTCAGATGTTAGAACTATCAGACAGACAGAGACGTTAAAATAATTACAACTGATGTGTTAAAGGCCTTAGTGAAAAAAGTGGACAACATGCATT
This sequence comes from Miniopterus natalensis, assembly GCF_054644295.1. Classification (NCBI taxonomy): domain Eukaryota; kingdom Metazoa; phylum Chordata; class Mammalia; order Chiroptera; family Miniopteridae; genus Miniopterus; species Miniopterus natalensis. The sequence goes on along the minus strand of NC_142082.1, from coordinate 152,761,512 downwards.
CACAAATGGGAAATTTCTGCAGAGAGATGGAAACTATAAAAAGGAATCGAGTAGGTATTCTAGTATAGATAAATGCATATATATATATTCACACACACATATCTATGACAGAGAATACTTCCCACAGGTTTATCAACAGACTGGACACAATAGAGAAAAACAGAACCAGTGAATTTGAAAACAGGCCAATAGAAATTATCCAAACTGAATCACAAAGGAAAAAGAGAGTGAGGAAAATAAAGAACATATCATCCAAGAGACGTGGGATGATATCAAATAATCTAATAGACATGTACTTGCAGTACCAGAAGGATAGAAGATAGAGGACAGAAAGAGTATTTGAAGAGAGAATTTTCAAAATTAGCCAAAGACAGCAAACCACAGATCCAAGAAATTCCAAGAGTCCAAACAGTATAAATACCAAGAAAACCCCACTGAGCACATCACAGTCAAACTGCTGAAACCCAGAGATAAAGGGAAAATCTTGACAGTAGCCAGAGAAAAACATTTCTACAGACACACGAAGGTTGGAAGTAAAGCAGATTTCTTGTCAGAAGTTAGGCAAGCAGAAGACAATGGAATCACATCTTTAAACAACTAAGAGAAAAAAAATTGGTCGTCAGAATTCTGTATGCAGTGAAAATACCTTTCAAAAATGAGGGCAACATGAAGATTTTTCCTGACTGAGAAAAGCTGAGAGAATTAATCACCAGCAGACCTGCATGTCAAGAAATGTTAAAGAAAGTTTTTCAGGCAGAAGGAATCTGTTGGTTTTTTTAAATTTATCTTTATTGTTGAAAATATTACAAATGTTTCCCTTTTCCCCCGTCGATCCCTTCCCCCCAAGCCTTCACTCCACTATTGTCTTTATCCATGGGTTATGCATATATGCATATCAATTCTTATGTTAATCTGTCTCCACCCACTCACCCACCCCTACCTTCCCTCTGAGATTTGTCATTCTGTTCCTTGTTTCTTTGTCTTTGCATCTGTTTTGTTCATCAGTTTATTTTGTTCATTAGATTCCACATATGAGTAAGATCATGTGACACTTTCTCTGACTGGCTTATTTCTCTTAGCGTAATACTCTCCAGGTCCCATCATGCTGTCTCAAAGGGCAAGGGATCCTTCTTTTTTATAGCTGCATAGTATTCCATTATGCAAATGTCTGAGAAGATGCTTGATATGATTTCAATCTTCTTGAACTTGTAGAGACTTGTTTTGTGTCCGTCTTTGAGAATGCCCCATATGCACTTGAGGAGAATGTATATTCTTCAGCTTTGGGGTGAAATGTTCTGTAAATGTCAATTAAATCCATCTGATCTAAGGTGTCATTTAGAGTCACTGTTTCCTTGTTGATTTTTTTGTCTGAAAGATCTATCCAGTAAAGTCAGGTGGGTGTTAAAGTCCCCTACTATAACTATATTGCTGTCTATCTCTCCTTTAAAGTCTTCCAGAAGTTTTCTTTTTGTTTTTGTTTTTGTTTTTCCAGCCTGTGTGAGTCTTTTGTTCTGAGGTGGGTCTCTTGTAGATAGCATATATTTGGGTCTTGTTTTCTTATCCATTCAGCTACCCTATGTCTTTTGATTGTGATATTTAACCCATTTATATTGAACATTATTATTAATAGGTACTTATCTATTGCCATTTTATTTCTTTATGCCTATGTTTTTCATTCTCTCTATTTCCACTTCTTTTTATAGCACTCCCTTTAACATTTCTTGCAATGCTGGTTTGGTGGTGATAAATTCCGTTAGCCTTTTTTTGTCTGGAAATCTCTTTATTTCATCATCTATTTTGAATTATAGCCTTGCTGGATAGAGTAGTTTTAGTTTCAGATCCTTGTTAAGCATTACCTTGAATACTTCATGCCATTCCCTTCCGGCCTACAGAGTTTCTGATGAGAAATCAGCTGACAGTCTTATGGGAGTTCCTTTGTAGGTAACAGCTTGCTTTTCTCTAGCTTCCTTTAAGATTCTCTCTTTGTTTTGAATTTTTGGCATTTCAATTATGATGTGTCAGGGTGTGGGCCTCTTTGGGTCCTTCTTGCTTAGGACTCTCTGTGCCTCCTAAACTTGTGTGACATTTTCCTTCACCAAGTTAGGGAAGTTTTCTGCCATTATTTCTTCAAACAGGTTCTCTAACCCTTGCTTACTTTCTAGATCTTCTGGCACTCCTATAATGTGAATATTGTTATTTCATGTTGTCCCACAGCTCCCTTAGACCGTTCTGTGTTTAAATTGTTTTTTCTTTTTGGCTCTCTGATTGAGTGATTTTTTTTCTACTCTGTCTTCTAATTTACTGATCCAGTCCTCAGTTTCCCCTAATCCGGCAGAAGGAATCTTATACCAGATATAAAGAAATTAAGAGAATGAGAAAAGAACAAATGTGGGTAAATATGACAGACATAATTCTTAATTTTAATCTCTTCAAAATGTGTGAGAACAGTAGCATGAAGGAAAAGAAAGAGGAAATAAAAGTATACTAGGGTAAGATTCTTGCACAATACAGGAAGTACATAATATTGTTTGAAAGTGAACTGTCATAGTTAAAGATATGTATTGAAAACCATAGAACCCAAATAATTAAAAAGATATAAAACTGCCTTAGCTGGTTTGTCTCAGTGGTTAGAGCATCAGCCCTCGGACTGAAGAGTCCTGGGTTTGATTCCAGCCAAGGGCTCTTATCTCGGTTGCAGGCTTGATCCCCTGCCCCAGTCAGGGCCCGTGTGGGAAGCAACCAATCAATGTGTCTCTCTCACATTGATGTTTTTCTCTCTCTTGCTTCCACTCTGAAAAGCAATGGGAAAAAATATCCTCAAGTGAGGATATTTAAAAAAAAAGAAAGAAAAAAATCTATAACTAATAATTTAATAGGAGGCATAAATAGAATCATAAAAATACTCAAAAATAAGATGATAAAGAGAAACAAAGGAACCAGGAACAAATGGACACATAGAGAAGAACTAGATTTAGATAGAAAAGATGGCAGGTTTAAACACAAACACATCTGCAATTATATTAGTGGTATAAACACTCAATTAAAGGCAAAGATTATTCAACCGGATGAAGAAAAGCAAGACCTAATTATAATCTTTTTAAAGGAAACTGACTTTAAATATAAAAACACAGGTAGATTAAAAGGATGGGGAAAATATACCATGCAAATACTGCTTAAAAGAAAGTTGGGCCCAGCCAGGCGTGGCTTAGCAGTTGAGCACCGACCTAGGATCCAGGCGATCGGGGTTCGATTCCCGGTGAGGGCACATGCCCGGGTTGTGGGCTAGGCAGCTGATCAATGACTCTCTCATCATTGATGTTTCTATCTCTCTCTCCCCTTCTCCTTTCCTCTCTCTAAAATCAATAAAAATATGTATTAAAAAAAAAAAAGAAAGAAAGCTGGAATGGCTATATTAATATCAGACTACTGAACAAAGAATATTACTGTTGATAAAAGGGGGCATTCCATACTGATAAAGGGGTTTATTCATTAACATAACAATCCTAACTGTGTATGCAATTACTTCCAGAGTTCAAATATAGAAACAATAAATGATATTACAATAGTTTTGGTAATATGCTGCAGCAAAGTTACTGCTCCCTTCCTGCTTTGCCAAGGTAACTGAAATAGTCTTGATCATGGTCATCATACGGTCTAGGACTAACGACTGGAATATTTCTCTCCCAAGAAAATAAAAACTTTCATAGCAACATATGTCCCAATACATCTTTTAGTAAAAAATTTCATATGAAAATAAATGGAAGGGAGTAGGAAGAAACACACTGAAATTCAGGAGGGAATGAAAACTTTTCAAAAAATTTGAAATTAGATCCCCTTTCATATCATTACTTGTGCTCTGAATTCAGACCATTTACTTATTAACTAGGCTTAAACTTTTATCAAAATACTTTAAAGTGAAGAGATTAATCCATTAAGAAAACATGACTCCACAAACATCACTTTAACAGGTGGCCATAAGCTCTTTGCAAACTCATCTAACATCACACCTTTTTCACTCCCTTATTTCATTTTTGACAGAGAGCAGTTGAATAAAGTCAAGAACTACTCATCTGAATTCAGTCAACAAGAAAAGGTGTTTAAAATGCGGAAAGGAGGAATAACAGATGAACCACATTCTTGCAGAATGTAATGTTGTTTATTAACAATACGTGATTTAGTCACAACTTTTTCCCCTCACTTACAAATCTGGCTGCCCTGCCTCACCAAGTCCCTCTCAAACCAGCATAATGCTGTTAATAATGATCTGAAATGCATTTGGCATCTCATAGCATCATGTTATTGAATAAAACTTTAACATTCCACCTAAGGAAATACTAAATAATAAGAGGATAATTTATATTTAATAAATTTTCTACTTTGGGAAAAAAGAACAAAGCACCAGGCCTATAAAAATAAGATATTAAAATGACACTTGGGAGTTTAGTTACTGCAATAGACTGAATGTGTCTCCCCAAAATTTGTAATGTTGAAGCCTAAATCCCCAATGTGATGACATTTGGAGGTGGGGGGCCTTTGGGAGGTGATTAGGTCTTGAGAGTGGGTCCCTCGTCAATGGGTTTAGTGCCTTATATGGGGCTGAAGAGACAAGAATGTCCCCCTCCTGCCGTGTGAGAACACAGCCAGAAGACAGCCACCTATTAACCAGAAAGTGGGCACGCACCAGACATCAAATCTGCTAATGCATTGGTCTTGGACTTCCAGCCTCTAGAACTAAGAGAAATAAATTCCTGTTGTTTATAAGCCACCCAGTCTGTGGTATTTGGTTACAGCAACCTGAAGAGACCAAGACGGTTACTCATTCCAACAGGACCAGTTGAAATGTTTATATGCCCCCTTACAGCCCCTAATTCTACATACCTTACAATTTTACTTTAGTGCCAGATCTGAAACTGAATCCAATCCTGTCTCAGTAACTTGATGCTTTTTTGCAAGGTAATTAAAGTTAAGAGTTTTAAGATTCACTGAATAGAAATCTAACCAATGTTTCATCATCCAAAGTCAGAAAATAAGCCCATTTTAAGCAAATCATTGTGATCATCACCCACTAAGTTTCATCATGGGGGCAGGACGTTGTTTCATTGACTGACATACCCCCCCAGCACCTAGGACGGTGCCTGCTATGTAACAGGCACTTGGTAAGTACTGTGAAATTAATCAGGAAATACGAGAGACCCTGTAGCACTGAGAGGCCACTGCAGAGAAGAAAATAAACACCCATGAGTTCACTGAGCCAAGAACTGTCTCAATGTATACTGCAGAGGCTGTCATCAAAATACGAAACACACACTCAACACATGGTGAGAAATAAGGAAAACAATGATAAGACTGCATTAATTTGACAAATTGTTCAGGTGGGGAAAGAGTACTTAAATACAAAGCATTTCTCACTTCCCAAGTGGCAATTCAGGGAAAAGAGAGCAGGAAAGGAACTTCTTTGGATCCAGAGCTGTGTAAACCCACAGTCCAGGATTTCCAATATAATAAATTCTACTCTTAAGCCAAAGAAAATAAAATTAGGCAGCTAAGTAAATGAAATGAGAAGGAAAGGGCTTTCCCTGTGCTTGGTGGCATCTGTAACCCATATTTTATTTACCAGATAAAGTATTTAGTCAGATTTGTGTCAGCCTCAGAGTAATAAGCTCTATAAAATATCACCCCAAGGTTTCACTCAGAAACAGTGCTCACAAATGAGCTAAATGACAGCAACGACAACAAAAAAACCCCACACGACTTCATTTCTTCATTCCTAAACCGTGTGTCTTAGAATCTCAGACCCACCCCTTATCATGATGCATTCATGCTCTGCTATGCACTGTATTATGTCCCCCAGAAAGTCGTATGTTGACATGCTAACCCCTAATGTGATGGTATGTGGCGGTAGGACCATTTCGAGGTAATTAGACAGATGAGATCATGAGGGTGGGGCCCTCATAATGGGATTGGTGCCCTTATGACAAGAAACACCAGAAAGCTTGAGCCCTCCTCCTCTCCCCCTCCTCCTCTCCCCCTCCTCTTCTCCCTCCCCCTCTCCCTCCCCCTGTCCCTTCCTCTCTCCCTCTCTCCCTCTCCCCCTCCTCCTCCCTCTCCTTTTCCCCCTCCCCTCCCTCCCCCTCTCCCTGCCCTGGGAGGACACAGTGAGAAGGAAGCCATCTGCAAGCCAGGAATACAGCCCTCACTGGGGAGATGAATCAGCCAGCACCTTGATCTTGGACTTCCCAGTCTCCAGAACTGTGAGGAATTAATTTCTGTTTTGAAACCACCTGTCTACAGTATTCTGTTACAGCAGTGCAAGGTGACTCAGACACATGTACAGGAAAACAATAGTAATGACAATGACACAAGGAAAATGTCACAGTCCCACTAGGGAATGGTTACCTGCTGTATTAGAAGTTTAGATATAGACTGTCTCAGTCCTCAACCTCTCCTGCGGAAGGTATTGTCATTGTCATTTTACACACAAAGGAACTGAAGCTCAGAGAGATTAAATAAATGGCCCAAGAAGTGCTGGAATCATGATGGAAACCAAGGCTCTCTGCCTGCAGGGTCAGAGCATTAAGGATTAGACATATCACCTCTTCAGACTTTTTTATTAAACACAATCTACCTCCTGCTACAAAAGAACAAATAAAGATTCCAAAAATTACCATAAAACTATGACAGTTTTCAAATGCAGGAAGTTCCCCTCCTTGCTCACAAATAATGACCACCTGTAACCCTCTGTCCCCACTTCAGTGGTGCTGTGGATAGCAGGCCCCTCCTCCTCCTCATCATCCCCCACACCCAGCTGGTCCTTCCCACCCTCTCCTCTGGGCCCTGGCTCTCTCAGTTACCCTGCAGGTCCAGCACCCTTCACCAGTCCCCCAGGGGTGGTTTTCCCCTCTAACTATAACCATCCTCAGGAACCCCTCGTCCATTAAGTTTAAAATGAACACAAAACCTGCCGTTGCTCCAGCTAATATCCTTCCCCTGGATCTCCACCAGGAAATGTACTGAAAGTGCTCTACACTCAATTCCAACACTACCTTACCACCCCCGCTCATTCATTTACTCATTTCACAAATGTTCCAGCAGCTACCATTCGCCAGGCACTGTGCCAGCAACTGGGGATACGGCGGGGGCAAAACGGACAGGGTCCCTGCCCGACAGCGCCCACCAGCGCTGGCTCAGGCTGACGCCTAGCCTGCCTCCCTCTCCTGGAAGGAAAGCTACCCAGCGGCAAAGACCTCAAGGCATCCTGGTGCCTGGGGCAGTCCAGGCACATGGCAGATGCTCTAAAAATACTTGTTGAATGAATGGCTGATAGGATAAAAGAATGAACGGGTAAAACAGGCAAAGGAAGGGATAACTAGGAACAAAGACCCTGAAAAGAGGGAGCTTTCTGGAACTGCACAGAAAACATAACTCTATACTAACGCTATAAATAAAACTTCCATATTTATCAAAATTCCTGCTTGTCCACTAGAAGCAGCCTAATTGAGCGAACACCTGTGCTGGGAAATCTATGTCAATCTTCAGAGCTGGATCAAAGAAGACAACAATAAAACTACAAAGGCTTTGGAAATCTTGTGCTCTAAAAGCATTTTTTTTTACTTCTTTACAAACACTTCTTAGAAGTAGAGCCCCCTGGGCTTCCTCCCACACTTGTGCTGTAATAAAGTCTTTTCTAACACAAAGACCGGGAGGGACAGAGCAAGAGGGAGGCAGGGCCCCTCTTCTCCAACGCCCAGAGCTCGTCCACCAGGGAAGCGGCCAAGTGTTTGTTCTTCTTAATTGAGGTTCCCAGGCCCACACCTCCCCCCTGCTTCTAAAGGAGAGCAGACAGCCAGGCTTCTGCTCGCTTTTCCTCCCCTCCGCTGCCACCTTCTTCCCAATCTAAGGAAGGAAAAGACAGAAAGCTCGAGGGAGAGGGGACAGAGGGGGGGAAGGAAGTGCTGGGAGGTCACAAAGAACTGGCCCAGTGCTTCACTTCCCGTCCTCACGTGCTACACAAGTGACACTGAACATTAAAACTCAGAGATGCGGTTCCCAGCCCAGCGCCTCATCGCGGGCCCCACGGCTCAGGCACACCCAGGGAATCCACAGCTCTTGGGCTCTGGTGACAATGGGGAGTGGCAGCCTCCCCAGGCTCCTCTGTGAGGAAATTCATGCTTCTGGTTTTCTGGAGGGGGTGCGCTGGCAGTGAGGAGGGCCTGGGGGCTCCCATGCTGCTGTGGGCTGCGCTGATGGGTGACCTCAGAGCCCCTGATTGCTCATGGAATTGAGAGAAAACAATGTCAACACAATGTCGAGGCCTGCAGGAAGAAATGCAGTCCCCCGGCCACCCGGCCCTTTCTCAAGTCCTGCTCCCTAGAAATAAACATGTTTCACATCTTTTCGTTTCTCTCTTTTTTTTTAGTATTTACCTAAATGTTTTAACATAACACAAGCATACTACTAGTACCTGATTTTTCCATTTTCCGCATTATCATATTGGCTTCTTTCTATGGAAACTAGGATTTGGCCCCCTTACATCGTCTTTACCATTCCCCACATGTACACCCATACAAACACACACTCCCCTTTCCCTGCTTCCTCCCAAGACTCCTGCCCAGCAACATTCAGTTGAATCACTTTTCACATCTCCTTACTACGGCCATGAAAATATTGTTCATCCCTGATTCACGGTTTACTAGTTACATTTTCTTTCATGAACTGCACTGGGATATAATTTTGTGCCTATCAGATTGTCAAAAATTAAATATCTAATATCACAAAGTATTGGTGAGAAGGAAGCACAAAGAGAATTCTCACACAGTGTTGCTGGGAGCATGAACAGCTACGTTCCGACTATGTGACTCTCGGGAGGTTCCCTTCTGTGCCTCTGCTTCCCCCCGTGTAAAACGAGGGTAACAGGCTAATCGTGGGCATTCAATGCCTCCATAGCTGTAATGACGCTGCACAGTGCCTCATGCATGGCTAGCACTTGAGAAATATTGAATACCATTCTTGGCCAGGTCTCCCGGTTACATCCTGCTTGCTTCCTTTATAGTAATTATAACAACTATAACAACTGCAACCAAGTGTCCTTGTAGTACTTATATGATGTCTGTCTCCCCACCAGATTAGAAGCTCTTCAAGGGCGAGAACCATATGTTTTGTTCTCAGCGAAACCTTTAATGCTAAGAGGGCCATGCACAAAAATAAATATGTGCTGAATGAAGGGATGAAAGAAGAGTGGGTGAGTCCCTCCACCAATGCAGAGATGCGGGGTTAGGGCTAAAAGTTTCTTTCAAAGTACAGAGTTGGAAACTGAGCTATGAGGCTCCTAAGCTACACATCAGCGGCCTAATTCCCTCCACAGACTTGGTACTTTGTTACGATGAAGGTCAGGGATGGTTCGTAGAATGGACAGAAGAATTATCCCCTTTGGATAAAGAAGCCTGGCTCTATAGAGGTGCGATGAAAACGATTAAGAAGTGTGGGTGACAGTTGGCTGGAGACTCGCAAGACTGCAGGAGACACTATTTCACAGATCAAATTAAAACAGCTCTGGGCTGGACCAGATGAGAATGCAGTTAGTTGTCACATCCATTTGCTGCCGAGAGCAAAGCAGAACAAAGCAAGGAGAAATCTTTTGAGTGTGTTTGAGAAGACAGAAGAAAGCAAAGATCAGTAGCTCAGTCTCTGTTAAGTGAGGCAGGTCTGCCAATTTCCACGTGACGTTACCTTATAATTGTTCCATCGGTTAAGGGAAAGAAATGAAAGAAAATCCCATGTGAGCCCAAGGGAGGTCCTCGAGCTCATGGCATTTGGGTACTGGGGCATTTGGCACAAAATCCATGCTTGAGCTGAGCTTGGCTTACAATGAGAACCGGGCTCTTAGCCTTTTTCAAACGGCTGGGATTTAGAGAGAGCCAGCAGAGCAGCAGGCTCCATTAAATGGTCTCCAATTATCAACTTCACAGGCAGGAAGGTGATTAAAATTTAATGACACGTCCCAGCTTGTTGACATTCAATAGAGCTCCTGTCATCTTCCTTCCAGGGAGAATAAAGAAGTGGGAAATGTTGGGGGGAAAAAAGGAATATTTTTAAGGTGAAATTCTTCATCTGACAACTTAAGAGGATAAATCAGCCATGAAAAGAAAAAGATCAGAAGTAATTTTGCCTTATAATTACTGCTTTAGAGTCTCCAGGCCAAATGGTTGCTATTTTTGGAATTAATAAGGAAAAAATTCTCAGGATATGCTTCAACTTCTAATATGCTTAGTCAGGACATTCTTATCAATTCTCCACACATAAATGCCTATGTTTTACACTTTTTTTTTTAGTTAAATGGGCTACTAAATAAAGTTTTGCTCCAGTTTGAAAGTGATGTATGACAATGAAGTAACAATATGCCTCTAGGGTTCAAACTGAACATCTGCAAAATTATAAGAGGCAACGCCAGAGCCCGAGCTGTTTGGGGCAGCTTTCTCAGCAGCATCTCTAGAGGAAGAAACAGGCTCCGAGGTCAGCAGCACCTTTTGTTGGATGTCACCTATTTAGCGGCATGAGTCACAGGGAAGCTGTGAACCCCAGGGCTCCACAGTAGGAAGGCACAGGGGCTCTAAGAAAGCCCTAAGGACAATATACAGCCACCTCTGGGGAACAGGGATACACACACGTGCATAAAGAGCCAGAAGCAAAGGGTGTGTGCAAGTAATGACTTCTCATTAGCGATTTTAAGCCATAAATTACATCAACAAGATTATGACATGTGACAAAAACCATAGCTCTCCCTGTGTGATCAAACCATGCAGACTACAAGATAGATCTTTGAAAGTCCTGATTATACTTAATCTTCATGCCAAGTCATCACAGAGACAGGCCTCAGGTCAGCATCTGCCCACTGGGAGCCAGCACCAGCCCGTCTGGGAGTCCTGAGAGGAGCATCCTTGCCTACCCACCCCATGTGGTTGGTCCCAGATTGCTGCTCCGGTCAACAGAGTACCTCTTTTTATCTCTTCCCCACCCTCAATCTCTGTCTTCCTCTCTACTTCTGCCAAAGGGTACACGAAGAATCCCATTGATTAGCTATAACTGCTGCCTGGGCACTTCAGGTTCCTTGCGCCAAGGGACCAGCAGGCAAGGAGAAGAGTCACCATTCTACGCAGGAGTGATTGCCCCTGAGCATCGAGAAGAGGTAGGGCTGCTGCTGCACAGTAGAAAGAGAGAGGAATGTGTGTGGTGTCCAGCCAATCCCCCAGGGTGCCTTTTGGAGCTCCCTTGCTCAATTTGTATTGTAATTGGAAATGTAGCAACTGGACCTTAGAAGAACATGATGATCAGGGCTGATTCCTGGGTGATAAGGGTCCCACCACCAGGAAGCCCTCTAAGGCAGGCAGAGGTGCTGCCTGAAGGTAAGAGGAGCCTAGAATGGGTACCAAGGAAGGGAGAGGAGTAGCAATTGTGGCCCTGAGACCAGCTCCAGCAGTGAAGCTACGGTTTCATCCCACACATCTTCCCCCTCCAAGTTTCCCCCAGGAAGAGGTCCATGGGAATCCTGGAACAGCCAGTCCCAGAAAGAAGAAAAACTGGATTCAAGCATCATGAGGAGTGAATCGCCCAAATCTCCCTCCAGGAAATAACTCACCTGAGGCTGAAGGTGTGTCAGCAAAGCCCAGGGTCATGGCCCTTCACAGAGTGACCCACATCCAACGAAGGATTGATGGCCTGCTCATGTCAACCAAACTCAGGGCGAGTCTGAAGGGCCATTCTGGCTCGAGAGCTCTCCACGGGGTCAGCCTAGGCTGTCACTGGGCCTGCATCGCATGTCAGCGATTCCCCCTGCCGGATCCTGCTTCCTCCTACCCCCTTCCAGGGGTATTAATCCTAATGACACTCTTTTAATACATCCTGTCCACTGAATTCTATCCCAGAGCCTGTGTCCCAGAAACCAACCAGCAATAGTCATCTAACCTCAGTGTCTTCAGCTTTAAAATGGGGGAAATCCCTGCCCATTCATTTCCTAGGGAAAAAAGGCCAAATGGCATAATCTGTATTTTTAAAACCATAAAGAGTTATACAATTACAATGCTGCAATTACTATTGCTATGACCTAAAGAATCATGTCCCAGGTCTTCCATTCCCTATCTTTTTTTTCTAGTATAATCCAGTTTTGATAATGCTAAAACTTAAAAACTATTAGCTGGTTCTTGCTGAAGGGGGAATTTGCTCCGCTGAAAGGAAAAAGGGTTTTGACTAGAAACACAAATCTTATTTTTTTCTTCACAAATTAAAAAGCTACCTGGTACAGCATTTCTTTTCTTTTGTCAGTTATGGGCTTCTATCATGTTGCTTGTGCATTGCTATGGCAACAGAAAGAAAAACAGTCCTTTATCTACCTTTACAGATTTTAAAAATAAACAAAACAAAATGTTAACCAAAACCATTGGCCTCGATCAAACTGGTCTTCGCCATCAGTGAGAACTCAGTGAAGGAGGAGTGGTCGCCACCTGCTCTCTCCCTGGGATGAGCGAACGGTCCAGCTCCACTCTATTAATTACCTTATGGGCAGGAAATGGGTGTCAAATGGACTAGCATCTTCCCGCTGTGGCCTGTAGTCTAAAAAGGCAGCCTTCTGCTTTGCACATGGGTGCAGCTGCCTGAATCTGTTGTGGTTTCTCTGGATAGATGATGAAGCAGGAACTTTCTGGATGAGCTAGCTACTCTCAAAATACCCAGGGGCCCAATTGAACACTCGTGAAGATAGCATCACTCTAGCCTTCCCATTTGATTTAACTGTATTTGTTTCATGCCAGGGGTCAGAGGCATTCCCTAAATTTAAGCAGTTTAAAATAAGCTGAGACTAGAGAGACAAACACAATTTACCCATTTGCTGGGTCACTTGATATTGAAACTCACCAGAGAACTCTCTCATCAATACTTTCCCATCCCTGCATCACAGTCAGGCCAAGGGCACCCGTGATGGCAAACTCGAGTCACCACCTCTCTCATCACAGTACAGGGCAGCAGCCTGCCTGGAGGGCAGCAGCCAGCGGGAAGGAGTCTGGGGCCTCGGCCAGGAGAGCTCGTCTTTGCTCTATGTGGTCTCCCCTCCTCTCATCCTCCAACATGTGACCTGGGCTTGTTCACATGGTAGTGACAGGGTTCAAAGAGCAAGAGCAAGGTGTGCACAAAACCCTTGTGGCCCAAGCTCAGAACTTCCCCATGGTCATGTCCACTGCATTCGTGCTATGGGACAAAGCAGGGCACAACACCAGCGCAAACTGGATCCGCCTCTTCATGGTAAGGGAAGAATTTGTGGTCATTTTTGCTGTCACCTACTTGGTGCTCTTATCTGTACATGTAAGAAATCTCATACAATTGTGTTAACTGGTATAAATACAAAAATCACAGGCTGCATTGGAAGCGCTCCATACATATCAGTGTCTTTCTCTCCTCCATTTCCTTTCAGATTAAGAAAGCAGGGCGCACAGCAGTGAGAGAAGCGTTCTTGTATAGCTTGCAGACATCATCTTACTAATTCAAGGTTTAATTGGATGCTGGGTTTGGTTATGCTTATTAAATTAATAAATCTATTAATTATAAATCTATATGAAATTAACTTAATTGTATATGCACATATGTATTGATATCAAGTCACACGTGAAGAGAATTCCCATACCAACTTATACTATCATGAAAGCTTGTCTCCAAAGAGATCCCAGTGAGCCAGCTCTGCCCAGTATTCAGATCTGAACATGGGCTGGTCCTGGGACTCACCTATACTAACTAAATATGATGAAAGTAATGCCAGTCCCCAGGCCCAGAATTTAAGAGACCGGCAGCTTCCACTTCGTGTACCTTGGAAATTGATTCTTAGAGCCCTGGACCTTCATGTATGAAGCCCAGCTGTGCCCCCACTGCCTGTGGTTATTCCAGCCTTCAGCTATTTGCAGCAACACAGAGGAGGCCTCTAGAAAATGAGGCAGAGATAAATCATCCTTCCTGTGCTCTGAAGTCCTGACCCACAGAATCTCAGATATGGAATAATAATAAAATATTTTTCAGCCACTATGTTTTAAGTAGCTTGCAATACAGCCATAAATCATTGGAACAACCAGGAAAACTCTGTAAGTAGCTGAATATTTTCATTGGGAGCAGAGAGCTGAGAGCTATTACCATAGTGCTGCCGCTAAAACACACAGTCCATTGATCCGTGAATCTGAGAGGAAGCAGGGAATCAGGAAGGCTGAAGCGATTTGAAGGAGGCGGGCCAGGGGAGTGCGGTGTCACCATGGTGTCAACACCCAGCTCCAGCTCACAGTCTGCAAGGCCATGACTACGAGCACAGCGGCTGTGAGGCCCAGATCTGCTCCCTGAGCACAGGGCTCCTTGATCACTTAGCTCCATATCACCTGCGAGGCCTCCTGAAGGTTAAACAGAGAACCAGGCTCACCAGCAATGAGATCCTGGAGCAAAGCTAAGTGCCTGAGTCTGGATGCACACCCATCACTGCCCATGTGGACATACAAACACAGACAACACTGTGACCTGCAAGTGCTCCTTCCTGGGTGTAGCAAATTGGAATGAGACAACACAAAATGGGCAAGCATGGCTCATGTTTTAGGGACACGCTGAGGCACTTCTTGTCACTTCACAGTCCATTTAGGCACTACTGGGAAGCCACAACATCAGCACAATGTGCCAGCCCAGTGAACCTCACTAAAAAGACTTTAGCATCCCCAGAGCAGAGATTGAGAGAGGAAAATAGTGTCAGAGGTGCAAAGGCTGATGCCAGATTGGAAGCCAATTACCATATGAGTGAACACACTGAAAAGAGCTGTTAATCTGGCCTCTTCAGCCACCTCTGTACATTCAGATACAAGCACCAAGCATCAGATACTTACCTTGTGTCCCATTTTTTTCTGGGTTCTCTCAGAGGATGGGGTCAGATTTCTGAAAAACAAGATGCCAGCAATCAACCACTATAGGTCTACTTGAGGCACACACTGTGGTTCAATTAGTCAACTCCATCCGTTCAACAAGTGAGTGATTTACTCAGTTAACAAATTTTTTTTTAAGTTTCACCTATTTGTCAGGTATTATGCAAGGAGTTTAAGATCTGAGGGAGAGTCAAGACACTTGGACACTGTACATTCTTTAATAAAGAGAACTAAGTGCCATGAGAAGACACTGAAGAAAGGGAATAATTTAGACTGAAGATCTAGGAAGGCTTCATGGAAGAGCTGGCCTATGAACTGAGACTTGACGACAGGTGAGGAGGATTTCAAAAGGCAGAAGTCAAGGAAACATGTGTTCAAGAACAGAAAGAAAGAGGTGCATTCCAGGCAAAGTAAGCAAGAGGAACAAAGGGACAGAAGTCTACAACAATATGGGAAGTTTCTGGAAGGGGGAGCATAAAGTGACGAGAGAATCAAGTGAACGAAAGGAGTGAGGAAGGTTACAAGAGACAAAGCTAGAAGGGAAGTTGGGGCCACACAATGCATGCTGAGACACATGGAATTAATTGCCTTGAAAAGAAGTGCTAAGCTCAGTTGGTTGAGAGTCATCCCATGCACCGGAAGGTTGCTGGTTCAATTCCAGGTGGGGCACATAACTGGATTCCCTTCCTCTCTCTAAGCATGTCCTTGGTTGAGAATTAACAAGGCCTGGAGTGGGACAGGAACCAGGCAGAGGGGAGCAAAGGGGGGGGGGGAATACCTGTAATACTCTCAACAATAAAAATAAATTTAATTTAAAAAAAAATAAAATAAAATAAAAAGTACTAAATTGTGAGGTGCTAGGAATTACAGAAAAAACAAGTAATAGAAAAATGCATGTAATGGGGGAAAAGTACTACTTCAAACTGCAAGATACTACCACCAGGGAGACTTCACATGCCCCTCTGAGGATCAGTAGCACCAGGAGGGTGGGGACTGGGTCTGTCACAATCACTGCTGCATCTCAGCTCCTCTGGGTGCCATCTGACAGGTAGTGTGGATGTGAATACTTGCAAAGACAAGTAGTAAATGAATTTTCCCGTCTACCCAATTTGAAAATTGTTTCTTTTGTTTGTATCACAGCATACTGCTTGTTCCTGTAGCCATTTATATGCTTCTGTGTTTTTCTCTGAGAGCAACTGATGAACAGACACCAGGCTGTGGCTACTCACATACCCCCTGACACCTAGCAGAGCACTTTGCAAACAGAAGTTACTCATTATTTGTTGAGTGTATAAATAATATGGAAGATAAAATAGTCTAATTATATCACATCAACATGTTAATCTAGGCCCAAAAGAAAACTATTCAAATCTGCTGTTCACTTCTGGTATGTATCCAAAGGAAATGGAAATTACTATGTTGAAGAGATAGCTGCACCTCCATATTTACTGCGGTGTTATTTACAGTCGTCAAGACGTGGAAACAGTGGATAAACAGATAAAGAAGATGTGATATAAATACACAATGGAATATTAATCATCCATTAAAAAGTGAAACCCCGCCATTTGTGACAACATGGATGGTGTTATGTTGAGGACATTATGCTAAGTGAAATAAGCCACGTTGAGAAAGAGAAATACTATATGATCTCACATGTAGAATCTAAAAAAAACTAAACTCATAGATGCAGAAAACAGATTGGTGGTTGCCAGCAATAGGTGTGGAAAATGGGAAAAATTGGTGAAAGTGGTCAAAAGGTACAAACTTCTAGTTTTAAGATAAATAATTCCTGTGTATGTAATGTACAGCATGCTGACTATAGGTAATAATACTGTAATGTATATTTGAAAGTTGCAAGACCTTAAAAGTTCTCATCACACAAAAAAATGTGTAACTACATGAGGTGACAGATATTAACTGTGACAATCATTTCACAATATATATATATATCAAATCATTATGTTGTACAATGTGACATGCCAATATATATAAATGAAACTTGAAAATGATACATTTGCCAGTATTTCTGTTATCATTTATGATCATTGTTCTTTGTTCAGCACTTAACAAGGCAGTGATACTCCCCTTTTCCCTGTAATCTTTTTATGTGTGTGTGTGTATATATATTTTCCCACCCCTTTATCATCCTCAAAATGCATCTTTTTCCTATTTAATGTTCTCCTCCTTAGAAACCTGGGGTCTACTTACACAAGTCTCCTCTTTTTCATTTCCTAGTGTAACTTGATTCCTCAAACAAATGTTTCACCCCCTTCCTACACCCCTACCATCTATGAATGCAAATGACCTCTCCTCCAACACCTTTCCCTAAATAAATGTCCAGTTCTCCAAGTACTTTGTTCTTCTATCTTGTTTCCATGGATTCTTTTCCATTAGTGCCAAAGTGTGTTGAAACCTTTTTAAAAGGTCATTTAACTAATAGGATATTTGCTTTTCTTAGTCTCCAATCTAAATTCTATCAGCTTGTGATCATATGGCCCAAGTCTCCCACGGTTTAATGCATGCCCTCTCTGCAAGCTTTGAACCGGGGGTGTGACCTGCCCTACTCATTTGTTCTTTCTTCCAAACATTATCCTCACACCACTATTAGCACAGCTTTTTAACTACACTAAAAACAAATCATTTGCTAAAGGTATAATACTGTCTTTGGGCTCCACTTCAAAAAAAAAAAAAAGGAAGACACTTCCTACAGGGAATGTCATAGGACACTCTATAGAACTGAAAGTACAGGGGGTTGGTCTTTTTTCCTCATATATTTACTAAAATAATTTTTACTGTGTATTTAATTTCACCTTTTAAATCAATACCTAAATTATTTCATCACAATTTTAATTAGTTGAAAGGATGTTATTTCCAGTGTATCCTAAGTGCTGGCATTATAAAATAAAAGTGATAACACCTATTCGCATGTACCTCATGGTATCTAAATGCAATAGCAATTGAAGCCCATGATCTTCTATTACACAAATGTGAACAACCTCATTGTGTACCCTTTTTTTCTCCTGAAACTAATATTTCCATTCCATTTCCCTCTCAGCATTTTTCTTACTGAAACATATTTTCATGCTTGAAATTCTTTTGTTGACTGTCCTACTTCTCTCCATCAAAATGTGCACATAAATTTAAATGTTCTCTTTTGACTATAAGGCTTTATAAGTGTTAAAAATTATTCTGGATGAATTGGTCATTACTGTTATTGTTAATATACAATAAACAACATAAATATGTTACAATCTTTATAAATAAGTATTAAATATAAAATATGCAACTTTTAACAAGATGGATGTGGTTATTTTTTTTAAATATATTTTTATTGACTTCAGAGAGAGGAAGGAAGAGGGAGAGAGAGATAGAAACATCAATGATGAGAGAGTCATTGATCGGCTGCCTCATGCACGCCCTCTGCTGGGGGTTGAGCCTGCAACCCGGGCATGTGCCCTGACCGGGAATCGAACCGTGATCTTCTGTATCATAGGTCAATGCTCAACCACTGAGCCACACCGCCAGAGCCCAATGTGACTATTTGGAGTGTTTTGAGTTCAGTTTTGTTTGTTACTTCTCGTCTCTAAGATCACTATTACTAGTTTGTAGAAGGAGAGAGCATGCAGCATCTACCCTACTTCTAGTTTTTGTCTCTATCGATTGTTCACATGAACTAGTGAAAGTAGAAGGAGGGGTTGCATTACAGCAATGACTTAATTCTTTGGACTCTTCCCATGTTATATGCCAAAAATTATATAATGTCCTATGTTCAAACATATATTTGTTAAACTACCAGGTAACAACTCAATGGATCCCCATTCCATTTTGTTGAAAGTAAATCATTGGAATCTACCATACTTGCAAAATGACTTGCTACCCTGTTCTTAGAGTCATTCACTTTTCAGATTCTGAGAAGTACATAAAAAAGCTTTGCCAGCACTTAACAAAATATTATTGCTTACACATGTTATTCTTTTACATAAAAGCCCCTTATTTAACCAACATGTTCAGAAAGGGGAGGAACATCTCTAAATCTCTCCTGAGGAATCACTATCTCTAGCTTCCAAGGCGTTTGCTCTTCAAACATTTCCTTTGCTCAGAAGACTCAGATTCTGCTGGAACGTGAGCTATTCAGGGGAAAGT
Source organism: Miniopterus natalensis (assembly GCF_054644295.1). NCBI lineage: Eukaryota > Metazoa > Chordata > Mammalia > Chiroptera > Miniopteridae > Miniopterus > Miniopterus natalensis. The sequence goes on along the minus strand of NC_142082.1, from coordinate 152,742,442 downwards.
GTCTCTAAAACATGTACTTTGAATATATTTTCATCAAAGCCTTGGAGCTGTGGATTAGTTTAAGCAATTAATGGCAAATATTCACCATACCGTTTAATAGGCAAAGCTATTCTTCATTATCAAGTCAACTGGCCAAAGAAGACTTCTTCCTGTGAGAGAAAAAAAAAAAAAAGCTGACTTCATTTTAAAAATCCAAATAAACATATTTTAATAAATCCCTATAACAAACAGCTCCCTTCTGAATTCCAGTCATGCCAAACTGACATGGGACTAAGTACAAGCATACCTCCTCTTATTGTGCTTCACTTTCTTATGATTCACAGATGCTGCATTTTTTACAAACCAATGACAAGATGCTCCAGGAGCAAAATCATTATGACTCACTCTATTGCGGTGGTCTGGAATGAACCCACAATGTCTCTGAGGTATGCCTGGGTCCTGTTTCCAAAGCCAAGCTTTACCCTTTTACAGAAACAAGAATATAGCAGGGGAAAGGGAACATGGAGGTCTTATTGGGTTGTTGTTGCTTAATGAAAGGAGAGTTTGCTGAGACCAGTATTTCAAATTGCGTGCTTGTCTGGGGCCACCATCATTTTTACACTCATGGCACAATACCACTCTAGGTAGAAGCATGTCTTATATTTGTAAACTGAGAGCAAGGCAACTGTGGAAGAGAAAAGAGAAAGAATTAGTCCAGTGTCGAGATCACAGGTCCATGCTCAGGCCGCTGTAGGAAAATGGACACTGAGGCACTGGAAGTATGTTCTTTAACAACTGTACCCCATGTGTCCCTTATAAAGTCTTCGTGTCCTCTCAACAATGCACGCGCTCCAGCGGGGTTAGTGTGAACTGGCTGTGGGAACAGTGACAGAAAAAGAAAGGAATCTCATCACACATCCCGCTGCACGATCAGAGGAAGGTCACTGAGCTAGAAGAGCTGTACTTTCTAGGCAAATAGGTCCCGTAGTTCTGTCTTTCTCATTTGAGGAATGCCATGTTTACTTTCTTTGGTGATCTCAGAGAATTCACAGTTCTGCATCAAAAACACTGTGAGTACAAAGGAAGTGTGAGAAATGCATAAATTTAAGAACAGGAATAATAAGCGAACGGGATAGACAACTCAAAGGATGCTTGCTGCTTGAAACATCAAGGATCGTGAAGGTTCTGCAATAGAAACAGTGGCTCTTGTTCTAACTTATAATGATAATGGTGGTTAATCAGAAAAGCAGTTGGTCCAGAGAGTACAATAAAGGCAATTTTGAATGCTAATAAAAGGAAGCTGTCAAGGAGATCCAGCTAATGATTTATTAAAGATAAAGAAACTAGTTTAGTGGAGTTTTTGTTCCCTGCTCATCAATTCAAGTGGAACATTTGATTTTGAGAGGGGAAAGAAGATCAGTTTAGTTTTTAGTGTATTTTGGGTCTATTATTCCGTATTCCAATTATACTTACCACTTGTGGATGAATGGAGTAAATAGCAATATGCTTATGACAAAAGTCCATTTTGTCCTAGGTCTGTATCAACCCAAGAGTCACTAGCCAGTGTAAAGTGATATTTGCTGCACAAAAATACATTAGCTGAAAACAAACATGTGATTCTTGCATTCAAAGAATTCCAAACACCACCACAGGAATGCAGAAGGAATCTTATTTATAAAGACATAGCTATTCAATTAATAAGTTAAAAATTACACTCAACATCTGTTGTTCTGTATATTTGAGTAACCATCATCTTTTGTCCTAAAGCAAATTGTAGGAAATAACTGCAAATACAGTACCATACTATTTCAAGAAACTCTGATTTCAGATAAACAGCGAGTGGCAGCCGCTGACCCAGTTCTTCCCCTCACCCCACACATAACGCACCCCAGCCCTCCCACTCCCCAGCTCACACTGTCAGGCTCTTCCTAAACTGCTAAATTTTCAAAGACAAGTCCTTTAGTGCTTCTGGGTCAGTCACAGCGACCAGAAATGAGGCAAAAATCACAGAGCTTGTCCTGTGATATACCTGTAACTGGGACAAACCAGGCATGGATGTGTCCTCTCGCCCAGGGGGCCACAAGGAATCAACCTTCCAGATGACGCATCTGTCCACACCATCTAACTACCACCCCACAGGGGAACCCTCGGGCCATCAAAAGACTCACTAGTAGCTGCTGCTGCGATTTAGAAGGATAGGCAAAACCATAACTATTTGGAATTTTTATTAAAAGGCTACTAATATAAATCCCTGCTAATCTGAGTTGCTGAATTTTTTAAAATTTATCTTTATTGTTGAAAGTATTACAGATGTCCCCTTTTTCCCCCAGCGGCCCCCCTCCACCCCACCCCACCCTACCCGCAGGCCTTCCCCGCACTACCGTCTGTGTCCGTGGGCTATGCTTATAGGCATCCAGATTCTTTGGTTAATCCCTTCCTGTCCCCTCTTCCCCCTGCCCCCGGAGATCCCTCAGTCTGTTCCACGCTTCCACATCTCTGGATCTATTCTGTTCGTCGGTTTATTTTGTCTTTAGATTCCACGTATAAGTGAGATCATGTGATGCCTGTCTTTCTCTGACTGGCTTATTTCACTTATGTAATATTCTCCAGGTCCTGAAGTTTAAGATTATAAATATACTAAAGGAAACGAGAAAAAGGAGAAACCTATTGTTCACTCCCTCAAAAGAAAATCCCTGAGATAGAAATGTTGAACAGAGAAACTTCTAAAGGTTGTCTTAGATTTTTTAACCAGCTATAAATCCCCAACTAAGAAACGTGCATGCAGATGATGAGGGCAAGGGGCAGGGGCGGGGGGGAGAACAGAGACCCTCGCATCAAAGGCGTCTATAATCTGTACCGCCCACACCCCAAAGCATTCCATCTAAACAATGGTCACGTCTTTGCTCTCAAGCCTCGACATGCTTCTCTTACGCAGACACTTCCTCTGTGCCAAGTGATTTGAGAATGTGGGAGTCTAGACTTTACACATGGCATATGTTTGTGCTAAATACCCAATATGTGGATAACTTGCAATCTATAGAATTTTGAACATTCCAGATTAGAGTTTAGCAAATCAATCTAATGAGAATAAAGGAGATCTTGGTTGTCCACTTCACTTCCATTCCCACTGGAATAAACCGAAGTAATCACGCATCCACCAAGGGCCAGAGACATCAGATGTTGGGTGGGGTCTAACGCCAGTGCTCTGCAATGAGTCCTGACCTCCCTGTGTATGGGCACAGCTCCCGTGAAACTCAGCTTTCTTCAGAGCCTGTATAGAAGATGGACAAAGGTGAACTAGGTGAAAGCCCAGTGAGGTAGACTGGTAGGATTTGCAAAAACCAGTGACTTATGGTCCATGGCATCTTACATGGAAGCCTCTGGTGTGTGGGTGAAGGGATTCAGAGCCTGCCCCTCAAGATGAGCCACTTGGGCATGTGCATTATTTTGAGCTGAAGGCAACTAAGACCCTGCAGGCTCAAGAGAAACTCTTACCTCTCCCGCCAAGAATTTACATTGAGGCTTTGCCCATAAGAGTTATCACTAGAAATAACTTTTCATGACCTAGTTATAGGGCAGGATAAACTTCTAATTAATGAACACCTGCTCTTATCATCCTGCAAATGACCTCTCTCCCCTCTGAAGCCCCAACGTGCCTTACTTCCTTCATCCTGAGCTCAGAATATCATATATGCATTTTAATGTTCTGCCTCTGAACCTCTCCTGTATATTAATCTCTGACTCTCTCACATACATAGGGTTCCCATATGTACATACGTTATTAAATTTGGTTATTTTCTCTTATTAACCTGTCTCATGTAGATTTAATTACTAGACCACCTAGAAGAACCCAGAAGGGTAGAAGACAGTTTCTTCCTTCCCCTACATGGGTAAGTGCATATGTATGTGTGAGTGTGTGGATGTAAGAATGTGCACATGGGGGATAGGTGTATGTGTACATATGTATGGATGGGTGAGTGAGCTCAGTGGAAAGTAAATACGCACACACACACACACACACACACACACACTGTTACAAATTTTCCTCAATTCCTCTCGTTTCCTTACCCCCTACATTAATGTTTTGTTGAGTCCTTTTAACTTCTCCAAAGCATGTCCCCAATTTGTCTACTTCTCACCATCTCTCACACTGCCACCCGCTTGAAGCCACCACCACCCCTCACCTGGACCCAGCACACACCCCCTAGCCAGCTGTCTATGTTGATTCTCACTCCCTACAATTCATTTTCCACACGAAGCCAGAATGAACATTTAAAACAAATTAAATCACTCCATTTTTCTGCTTTAAATCCTCTAACTTCTTACAACCAAATGAAAACTCCCTGTGGGAGTCACAAAGCTCCCTGACTGGCTCCCACCTTAATGCCTTTGAACTAGCTGCACCCTTTGCCCAGATGGCCCCACACAAACACACATTTTTTGTCTTTTAGTGTAAACATTACCCCTGCAGAGGCCTTCTCTGAGGACTCAATTTTAAGTAGCCATTCCTCACATCACCCTATTTTAATTCTCTGTATGGCTGTATATTGGATGAGACCCAGTCAGGAGACAGAAGCCACACAAAGTATTTTAAGAGAGATTTTAATATTATTTTAACCAGGTATGAGGTTGTTAACTAAGTAATTAGAAATAAAAAAGAGGGAAACACCTGAAACTAATACAAAATAATATTGAACGCAAACTGCAATTGAAAAAAAAATTTTTAAGTAGGGGAAACTGAGTTGGAAAGAAAGGAATTGAAAGAGACTATCCAACTATATACCAAAAGTATAAAAACCACTCTTTTTTTACGTTTTATTTTTAAGTTATGTAGAAATATTTTGTAATAATGAATTATATAGAAAATAATAAACTTTTATGTACCCCCATAACCAACATAAGAAATAAAATATTACTGATACAAAAATAAAATAAAACACTAAGATATCAACTACTGGAAGCAGGTTCTAACCCTAGAGCTGGAGAAACAAGCGAAAGGGGTTGGAATTAGAAGAAGCTCAGAACAGGGACCTGGCAGAGCTGAAATTAAGATCTCAGAGGAAGCGGCTGTGATTCAGCTGCTGCTACAGGGAGGCGCTGTGGCTGAGCAAGAAGCCTGCTTGGGGTGAGTGATGCTCACGAAACCATCGGCGGAGAGGAAGGTGAAGAAGCAGGCAGGAAAGAACCAGTCCCTTCTCCAGCACTGCAGGCTCTGCCTCCCCCTCCACTGGCAGGTCTAACTAGGGATCCAGCTGGCAAAGCGCAAGTGTGGTTTGCACAGACCTATCCTCAGCGACACAGAGATGAGTCGAGAAAGGTAGAGAAGGGTTTGGAGGCCAAAGAAAATGGCTTGATAACTGGCAAAAGCACATATCACTTGTATTTTTCTTACTTACTCAACTATACACTTGTTTGTTGTTAGCCTCTCCCTGCTATTATGTTGAGCCATATGAAAATGTCATTTCTGAAATTCAAAAACCTCTTAAATATTAGCAATTTCATATGGTTCAACCTAATACATAGATTATTAAGTTCCTGTGGGCAGGAACTTCACCTGTCTTGCTCAATAGTTTATGCCCATCTCCAAGATCAGTGTTCGTTAAATGTTTATGAATTAATAAATTATTGAATTCCTGATGTTTTTAACATTAAAACGTAAAGAACATATTTTATCTCTTTGATTATCTAAAATATATTTCAAAATCTTGCTTCATTAATTATTACTATACTATGATACAGTGTGAAAGTTAAAAGAAGTATAGAATTACTAACAGAATGCCCAATTATATAAAGTTGAGAGTAAAAGATTCACAGTTTAAAGAATATTAAGACGGAAACACATATATAAAATGCTTCCTTGAGGTCCAGTGCGCCAGCCTTAGAGATGAGCTACTTTTTTTTTTAATATATCTTTATTAATTTCAGAGAGAGGAAGGGAGAAGGAGAGAGAGAGATAGAAACATCAATGATGAGAAAGTCATTATCGGCTGCCTCCTGCATGCCCCCCACTGGGGATCAAGCCTGAAGCCTGGGCATGTGCCCTGATCAGGAATCGAACCTTGAACCCCTGGATCCTACCTTGATGCTCAATCACTGAGCCACACTGGCCGGGTGAGATGAACTACTTTTGCAAGCAGGCAATTTCTACCTAATTTTTGGAAAAGCAATAAATGCCCTCATGAAAGCTCCTCCCTATTTCAATTGCTGATGCCACTTATCAAAATTAAAGCTCTCTTAACCTTTTACTGTCAAAATAAATGACAAATCCAGGGTTTTCCATTCAAAGTTGATTTCACTACATGCTCACACACATTTCACACAGAAGAGGGTCTTGAATCGCTCATTCGCCTACTGTTTAAAAACAAAAAGAAAAGATGAATTTACCTTTGATAAAGGGGGGTGCAAACCATTTCCCCCACTGGTCCATCCCATAAGGCCAACAGGATTTCGAAGTTAACTATCCTCAAGGAGCCCTCCTGGTGTGGTGGTTAAGCATGGAATTGGGAGCCAAACTGTCAGGTGAGGGGCAATCCTGACTCTGACCTGTCTTAGTTGTGTCAGTTGGGCAAGTCACTTAAACCCTCTGTGCCTCAGTTTCCTTGTGTGTTTACTTTAAATAATAATAGAACATAATTCATAGGGTAGCCGTGAGCATTACACTGAATTAATACAAGTAAATGACCTCCAACTCTTACGTGCTACATATACCTCACGGTTCTTAAGTTCCTAAGTATCTGAGACTCCCCAGGGCTGCATCCTGCAACTGCAGATCCCCTAAACCCAACTCCACAAATTCTAATTCATTACATCTGGAGGGCAGCCCAGACGCCTGCCTATTTACTAAGCATCTCAGTTAAATAAAGGCAGGCAGTCCCGAGACCATAAGAAACAGGTCTACAAACTTAAGAGCATGGCACAGAAGGCCAACTGCCACACTTTCCAGCCAAAACCAGCTCTCTCTGGTAACTCAACACACATTCACTACCATTTAAGCTAAACTTCCAGCAAGGAAAAAATAAATAAATATACTCTTTTCTCATCTGTTTCCAATGTCTGAAGTGAGGGGTTCTACAACACTTTCTGAGCGAGCTCCCACAGCCCGATACTAAACACCCAGCACATTCTCCTGACTTCCTCTGAAGCCGCTGGTCTTTCTCTTCCCCCTCTCTTGCCATCATCACGGCTCTTGGATGCTTTATAAGTGGTTTCCATGGTCTCCTTAGATCATTCAACCAACACAGAACAGCTGGTTCTTCTTGTTTCTCCTCTGAGGAGAGTCTCTCTGGCCCTCAATCATTTCGATGGCTCTTCTGCATTTCTCCCAGGAAGCTGTACCAGGAACAAATCAGCAAATCATCACTTCATGTATCTGAAGTACCAAAGGATGTGACTCGCAGGCACCAGTGCAAACACACAGAGCACTTGGAGGTGAAAGCGAAGTTCATGGTTGTGATCCAAGTTTAATGCACGACATCCTCACATGCCTTTAAAGAAAAGGGAGGGGGGGAGCATGGGGAAAGGGCAAGGGGAGCTGGTGGAGAGGAGCCCATGCTCAGGGCCAAGTTCAGGAGCAGTTACTGTCACTACTGTCACCTTAGTGTTTACAGTAACAACTGCACCAAAGAAGAGGTGTGGAAACCAATGACAAGAAAGATCACTAACTCTATGGAGAAGGTGGCAAGTCCCAGAAACACACACATACACACACACACACACACAAAACAACCTCAGAAAAGGGAGTCAGCAAATAATACAAATGACATCAAAAAACACTAAGAATCATCTTTTACTTTTATTTTTTTTGTTAATCCTCACCCGAGGATATTTTTTTCCATTGATTTTGAGAGAGAGTGGAAGGGATGGAGGGAGGGGAAGAGAGAGAAACATTGATGTGAGAGAGACACATCAATTGGTTGCCTCCTGCACGTGCCCCAACCAGGGCAGGGATCAAATCTGCAACTCAGGTATGTGCCCTTGACCAGGGAATTGAACCTGTGACTCTTCAGTGAGTGGGCAAACACTCTAACCACTGAGCCACACTGGCCAGGGCCAGAATCCTCTTTTAAAGTGATTGCAAGATTGATGGGTTTTAGCAAAGGTTATTTTTATAGGGGTTTTTTTCTCTCTTAAAGGTCTGTGATTGGTGGAACGCTGATGGGAGAAGGGATTCATGATAATTGCTTTGAGGAGAAGTTCTTCCCAGGTCCTTGTACTCAATTTAACCCGGGGGGGGGGGGGGGAATTCCATGGCTTCCTGCTTGTTGACTGAGAGAAAGAAGAAAAACTTGACCCCCCTCTAGAAAGCAGCTTACCCACATGGCAGGAATTTAGTTCTGACTTGGTGGGGTACAACGAGAACTCCCGGCAGTTCTAGGTTTCCTCTTAGGGTATTTACAGACTTAAACTTGAAAGCAGGACCCACCAACAGCCACGTTTCAATGTGCTGTCCAGGAGGACATGCTGAAGAGCCACAGAGAGCCACAGCCAGAGCAGTTCCAGCTGAAAGCCACAAGCGCCCTCCTGGGAATCAGAGCTGCTCCCTAACTCCCCAGGAACCAGGACCTCGGGTGTGTCCAGACACATCCTAGTTAGGAAATGGGACCAAGGAAACTATATCTGCAGTGTTTAAAAAAAAAAAAAAATTCAGGTTGAGTCAACCTTATTAATTATCTGGAAAAGTTCCTAAATATTCAGAAATGTAGTCATTCGTTCACTAACATTTATTGAGCACCAATTCTGGGTGCAAGCACCTGTTCTAGGGGCTAAGGATACACTTCACGGAGCTTACACTCTATTGGGGACAAGACTGGAGAGCATCTAGGCTAAGAGAATTCCAGCGAGCGAAAGCAGAACGTGCAGAACCCCGAAAGGGTGGTGTGCTTGAGTGTATCTGGGACGTACAAGAGCAAGGACCTAGAAGGCAACAGCGTGTGGAGTGAGGGAGTTGGAGGTACATGGAAGACTAAACCCCAGAGGTCACCGGGGGTCAGATCAAACAGGGCCTACTGAACAGAAAGCGCGTACTATCATCTGTGTGCATTGGGGAGAGGGAGATGCCATGGGCATAACTGAGCACTTATTTTTTATTTTTTAAGTGGGATAACTGAATACTCAAAGTTAGGAAAAGTATAAATTGCTCCCAAGGAAGTCAGAAAATAACTTAGTTGATAAAAAATGGATGGCTTCAGAAGATGCCTTGACCTGGAGCCTCACCAGATCACACACAAGAGTATCACAGTAGCCAGGAGTATCACACTCCCGTTTTCTCTCACATGTGAAGCTGAAACCTCAGGCATACACCTTCAGTCTCCAGTTGTTAACTCACCATCTCTGGATATCACAGGTAATATTAATTTTTCTCTGTAAAACTTCCATCACCCTCAATCATGTTTTACCTGAGCTACATTCCTGCAACCCTTACCCCAGGGGCTGGAAGAGCAACTGCACATAAATGTTATAAATATTTCTTGAATGAGCGAATGAATGAATGAATGAACAGTGTATCTGTCCATCTGTAACAGGGAGATGTGTTCCCTGGGCCCAGTGACATTTCTCTAACTGAGGACGGTCTACATGCATTTACAGCAAACAGCCTAAGGTCACCTACACATTCCAGAATTCTTTCTTGCGAGCGAAGGCTTCCACTTGCTCACTGGTACATAGTGGCACTAACAGTCCAGCGAGGACTGGTCATCAAGGCAGTGTGGGGAAAGCTGGATAGATTTTAAAACCCACGAGGCGCTTTCCGAAGAGGGAAAACGGGCGTCATGGTTCCCTTGCCGCACTTGTAAGTCTTGATGGCCGACTTTTTTGACAGATTGGTGAGGCCCGGTGAGATCCAATGGGTCGGGGTCCTCTTTTCTCTCCAGAGGCTCCACCTCACCTGCAATGTTGCCCACGAGCCAGCAGAAGGTTCCCAACTTGGAAGCAGCGCCCCCACCCAGCCCGAGGCCGCAGAGTCCACGCAGGTCCTCCCCTGCGGGCCTGGCGGGTGGAGTGGGGATGTGGCCCAGCCCGCACCTGAGGAAAGCTGCCAGGAGCGCAGGCTCTCCCGCTGCCTGGCTGGCGCCTCTGGACCCGCTCCAGGGGGGGCGCTAGATTCGGCAAGTAAAAAAATACAGGATGGCCCAGCCGGTGTGGCTCAGCGGTGGAGCATCGACCTAGGATCCGGAAGATCCCGGTTTGATTCCCGGTCAGGGCACATGCCCGGGTTGCCGGATCCATCCCCAGCACCGGGCAGGCAGGAGGCAGCTGATCAATGACTTTCTCTCATCATTGATGTTTCTCTCTCTCTCCCTCTCCCTTCCTCTCTCTGAAATCAATTTTAAAAAAATAAAAATTCAGGACGCCTGTGGTTTACCTGGCCAACCTGGCCCCAGACGCCCAGACAAGCGCCCACGAGGAACCTACAGGAGCGGGGCTGGCAGCGGGGTGGAGGGAAGCAAGGCAATAAAGGGGAAAAACAAACCCAAAGAGCCGAAAAGCCAGGCCTACAGCTTATCGGGCCCCAGGAGCCCGGCTTCAGCGCCCGGCGAGGCCTCGCGGGAAGGCGGGACGCAGAGCGGCCGGTAGGACTTGCGGCGGTGCCCCGGCCGCGCCCTGGCCCCAGGAGTCTGGGCGGCGGCGCCCGGCCGCGGGCGGGTTCAGATCGCCCACCGTCGGGGGCAGGAACTCGCCCCGCAGGGGGCGGCCGCCGCACCGCCTCCCACCCGCTGCGAAACCTACATCGAGCGCCCCCCCCCCCCCCCGCCCCTAGGCACCCCCCAAAATACCCGGGAACGCACGCAGTTCCAGCCAGTTCACAACGGCACTCAGCCCGCGGGCGCTGCGATCCCCCCCAGAGGTCCGGCGCGGGTGCGGCGGGGGTCAGAGAGGCGGGGTCCCCCCACCCTGCCGCGCTAAGCTCACCCCACCCCCTTTCTCTCACGCCCCTAACGGGGCTGGGGAGACTCATCCGGTGGGCACCTCGCCCGGCGTCAGGGCGGGCTTAGCTGGGGCACGGCCTGAACCCCACTCTGCTACCCACCTCCTGTACCCCTCCCTCAAAGAGAAATGTGGCCGCCGCCTCCAGGGAAGTCCCCAGCTTTTCAGCACCCCGGACAACAGCAGCGGCGCGCCCGGGACACGCTCCCCGCCCCCACCCGCGCCCTCTCCGCAGCCCCTCCCCGGCCTTCCTGTCCCCTGCCCCGCGCTGCGTCCCGCGGTCGCAGCCTCGGGTGGAGGAGACCGCGGGGAAATGCACCTTCCCAAGCCCCTTTCTGAAAACCCCGGGAAAGGGTCGCCCTGCCCTGGTTGTCCAGAAGCGTCCTTGGCTGTTAAAAGGTCCCAGGTTTGATTTTGGGTTTGGGTCTGGACGCCAAACTGGCTTCTGAAACATATCCCCCCATTTTATTTTCTATTTAAACCCCTTAGACAATCTGGGAGATGCTGAGCAAATTCCTCCTCCTTTCCAGATGGATCACTGGGGACTGAGTATTATTCTCTGGGCTTTGCAGGTTGAACGGTTCCTGCTAACCACACCCGAAGAGCTGTGGGGGTCATCTGGCCTTGGCTCCTAAGTGTCCCTGTCTTCTATAAAGGTCATTTTTCTTTTTAAAATATGAGTTATGATCCGTCAATAATTAGATATCCCGGAGTGCTGCACACTAGATAGGTCTCTATGTTTGAAAATCTGTTAACTGAGGTCCCTTGTAAATGACCACCGTTGCATGGGGATAGCAGTGGGCCTCTGCTGAGCCTTCCAGATCCTCCTTCAGAACTGCAGGGCTTGTTCCCCCAGTTCCTGGGAGTGCTGCAGGCAGGAGACCCTCAGGTGCCAGTTCTCTTCAGAATCTCCTTGGTTGAAAAGAATCATCTCGACCAAGGTCATCTCCCCCTTCCAGGAGTAACCTGTATCCAATAACTGATGGACATGGGGTTAGGGAGGTCAGCTTGACCTCTTGCCCTAACTAAGGTCAACTCTCATGGGCCTTCCAGTTTCACGTCTCCCCAAGTGGCCTCCAGCGAGGCCACATCATGGCCCAGCTTCTCCCTTTACCCAACCCCAATTTCTCTCCCAAGAGCACTCCCATGATAATTTGTGCACTTCTAAGGATTTGCTCCCACTTCATCTCTGGCCACTAAGTCTGGAGACCTTGGTAAGACACATGCCCTCCTGAGGGTGGGAGGAAAATCCTACAAAGATTCGGAGATCTGTCATATCAGTGAAGCATTTAGGCATCAAGTAGCAGGACAGTCCCTCCAAAGTAAAAGACAAATCACTGCATCTTGCACCTCCCACCCCTCAAAAAGGAAGCACAATGCCTGGTAGGCCTCTACTGATTCTGGAGATAGCAGATGCCACACCTAGGTGTACTAGTCCAGCCCAAACACTGGGACCCAAAGGGCTGCCAGCTTAGAGAGCTCCAAAGCAGGAAAGCACTGTACAGCAGGCCCAGGCTGTGGTACAAGCTGCCCGCCCCCTTGGGCCCTGCATCTGGACAGAGCTATGTTAGAGATATCAGTGGTGGTAAAAGACACTGTGTGGAGTGTTTGGCAAGGCCCTGGGGGAGAATCAATGCAGACCCGTAGGGTTCTGGGGCAAAGCCATGCCATCTGCAATAGTGTGTTACACTGAAAAACAGCTCCGGGTGTGCTACTGGGCCCTGGTAGAGATAGAGTGATGAACCCGTGGGGTACCAAGTGACATGAGCCATGGTGATCTGAACTCTGCCAGACCCACCAAGTCATAAAGCTGGAAAAACAAAAGCATTCTGACGTATGATGGAAGTGGTTTGACTGGTACAAGTAGGGCCAGAGGTAGCAAAGCTGGCTTGTACTATCTCATAATTAAATCTCCAGGAATTTTGCAAGCCAGTTGTTAAATACAACCATTATTAAAAATTAAATTATATAAAACACAATTAAATTGTATTTGAAAACAAAGGCAAGAAATACTCAAATGTTTTTAACTCCTAATTATTTTACTTTATTATACCATTAACTCTGCTCTTGGTATTTCCTTGCCCAAATGTAACTATAAATGACATTCACAGCAATGCTGGTCTACGAAGGAGATGGTTATCAGGGCTGAGTCACATGCCCTTTGTAAATGAAACACTCCTCTTTTTCCACACTCTACTCTCCACTTTTGGCCACCAAATGTGTGTGGGATTTTCCCACATCAAGCAATTCTTCAGCACCAGTGGGTATCCTATAATATAACTCAGTCCTGATGCGATCTACCTAGAAACAGCATCAAATCCCACAAATTAAGGGCTCAGTCCCACAAGACTGCCTCCACCTCAGAAGCCAGTGCAAGCCAAAGTTGTCACCTGTGCTTCTGACTTACTGGCTATAGATGGGAGGGTCCCACAATCCCCTCCTTGGGTTCAATACTTGCTAGCGTGGCTCAGAGGACTCAGAAAAACAGGTTACTTACTAGATTACTGAATTAACATAAAAGGATACAACTCAGAAAAGCAAGGTATGGTGGAAACAGCACGGAGTTTCTGTGCCTTCTCCAGGCATGCCAGGCCCCCAGAACCTCCAATCAAAAGCTCTCTGACCTTCAGTTAGGGTTTTTTATGAAAGTTTCACTGCATAGACATGATTGATAAAATTATTGGCCATCAATGATTAACGCAACGTCCAACCTCTCTCCCCTCGCTGGAGGTCAAGAGAGTGGAACTGAAAATTCAGGCCCTTTAATCACGTGGTTGGTTTCCTTGGCAACCAGCCTCCCATCTTTCGGGGCTTTCTAAATCTCATCATCATAAACTAAAGTGTGGTTGAAAGTCACTTATATATGGAATCTAAGAAACAAAATAAACGATCAAACAAAATAGAAAAAGAATCATAGATACAGAGAACAGGCTGATAGTTGCAAGAGAGGAGGGGCATTGGGGGGGCTGGGTGAAAAAGATGAAAAAATTAAGAACTACAAATTGGCAATTAGAAAAGAGTCACAGAGATGTAAAGTAGAGCATAGGGAGTATAGTCAATAATATTGTAATAACTCTGTTTGGTGCCAGACGGGTACTTGAAATATCAGGGGGAACACTTTGTGAAATATATGATTGTCTGACCACGGTGCTGTACACCTGAAACTAATGCAAAATAATCTTGAATGTAAACTGTAATTGAAAAATAAAATGTAAAGAGAAGAAAGGGGCTTATTTTGAATAACAAATGATTCTCTTTTCACCTTTATAGCTCTTATCACTTAGGGAATTCCAAGGGTTTTGGAAGCTCTGTTCTGGAAAAAGACCAAAGATATATTTTTTATTTTAAGTCACAATATCACACAGGTTAAATCACCATGACCTGTAGAAGAGAAAGGTGAAGGTGAGAGGACTTTGGAATGGATAATGGAGGAGTTAAGACTATGAGTACCAACTGCAGCAATAAGAAAGCCTTGAAAATGAAAGCTGTTGCTTATCCTACGCACCGTCCATTGCCTGTCTCTTATGAGAACCCATGAAATTGCATTTAGAACTCGCCCAGATAATCTAGAATTATTTCCCAATCCCTAGGTCTTTAACTTAATCACATCTGCAAAGCCCCTTTTGCCAAATAAGGTAACATTAACTATTTCCAGGGATATCTTTGGGGGCCATAATTCAACCTACTTCATGGGGCAAACTGTCTTTGCAGGCTCTTGACAACAACAATACTTAGATAGCTGTCAGTCTCTCTCACATCACTTCCAATTCTAGAATCCTATCGTTCTATAAAAATTGGTATTCTTAGCATTAGATATCATAAGAACAATATAACAGTCTTTTGCTATTATAGTTATTATTGTTTGGGGGATAACTTGGAAAGTTTTAACAACAAAGTTTATTGTTAAAAACTGAGGTGAGGAAAAGAAATAAGAAAAAAATGGAAATAAAAACGCTGACACTGAGAATGAGAAAGATAACATGGAATCAGGGGAGTAAGAAAACGGAGACACAGGTAACGCGAAAAACTGTTTATACAATAAGCTGAGAACTAATGTTTCTTAAGATGGCAACTGTGAATAAATTTCTTTCCCGGTGGAAAGTCTTAAAATCATCACCTCAGTGAATACTAAGTAGCTGGGAAATGAGATCTGCTTTATGCCGTGGGACCATAAACATTCTACAGATCCCAAGGAGGCCACTTACAAGCAAGGCTCAGTTTTCTATGATCACAAAAAGCAAATGACAAATTATGTAAACATTTTTCTTAATACAGAAATCCAGAGGAATAAATCTCTGTCTATGCATCTATCTCTATCTCTATTTCTGTCTCTATCTCTATCTCTTGTTGTTACTCCACTGACTCAGGGAGGGAACCTATACAAAAGACTGCATAGGCGTCTCCGCCTCTGCAGTGGAAACCATGTCTATTTTCTAATTGCTGGTCCTGGATTCTCCCTCAGGGCCCAGTAAACCCGAGGAGCAAATTTGCAAGTGCTCACCTGAGCAGACTCAGAGGTATCCAGCCGTATTGTCGCAGCCCTAGGAGTGCCTCACTTCCTCCCAGAGAGAAGTCCAAGCATTAGATCACTAGGGAATATTAGATCTAATAATTCAGAAAACACTCCAGGTAAGATGGTTATTAAATGTAATATTATTCATTAGGTTGCTTTAATCTCTCCCATCATGTTGCAACTAGGACCTGAAAATGGTTTAGCCCATAAATCTGTTTAATCTCATTTGTAACTTAAAGCATCAAATTTCATTCCACTTTACAGTAAGCATTCTGGTGCGAAGCTTTTGGCTGAGCACTGGGCCTATCAACAGAGGAGGGGCCACACCCTGGAGTTGCTTAAACTTTATCTGATATAAAAACACGCTGGTGTCCAAAAGAGGTCTGTGTTCCAGGGCAAAAAGGCACTGACCTTGGAAATGGAGGACCCAGGCTCTGTTTCTGGAACTTGCACTGAGGAACTCTCACCTCCCCCACCCCTGTGCCTACATTTGTAAATGTGTAAATGAGAAAAAATGTTGGGACAGTTTTTTAGATGTCTTTCAGCTCAAAGATTAAATGGTTCTGTTATATATGTAAACCAAATGCTCTAGATTAATCAGGAAAGGCATAGTAGCAATACTGGTAACTAACTTTTATTGAGTTTTTACTATGTGCCAGGCATTGAGCTAAAAATCTTTACAAGCTTTGACCATTTAAGCTTTAAAACAACTATGTAGAGCAGGTACTATTATTATATTCTGTTGTCAGTAAAAGAACGTCCTAAGAAAAAGTCTTATAAGAGTTTATTTGAGCCAAACTGATGACAATTGCCCAGAAGCAAAGTCTCAACAGATGGAGAAAATGCTCTGGAGAATGGCAGTTACACAGCTTACTTTAGACACTAGAATCAAAGGAAGAGATGCGAGGACAGTTACACGAAATTCATTGTTGGTAGATTAGGGAGGCGGGAGAAAGCGAAGCGAGGAAATCTCCGCGATCGGATAATTAGCAAAACTCCATGCTTCTTTCACACGGTGGGTGCAGGACAGTTAGCATTTACGGCACATGGAGAGGGTTTCGGGGAGCAAGGTGACAGTGAGGGGCTCTGTGGGCTGGTCTGGCAGCCCCCGATGTGCCTTCCAGGGGTCTGGGGAAAACGCTGCTCTGACATGTGGAAGATCGATCTTAGAAGCACAAAGACAACAGACGACTTCAAAGGTAAAGACTGATCTCTGACAAGGAAGCTCCGGGCCTAGAATGTGGCAACCCACCAAGACAGGGTTTAGTTGGACATCTTCATGTTTTATACCACTCTCACTCTGTGTGGTTACTTTTGGTCTCTGGGTTTGTAAGGCATCTCCTGAGCCTGCCACGTTTGATATGTGGCCCCTTTTTCATCCACATCTTTTAGAAATGGGGAAAAAACAAGTTAATAATACGCTTTTCGACATTCACAGCTAGAATAGTAGGTCACATAGCTAGAAAGGGTCATTCAAATGGGACTTAAAGGTAAAAGAACTGGTAGAGCCCGGTTAGGTGTGGCTCAGAGGTTAAACATTGGCCTAGGATCCAGGAGATCACTGTTCGATTCCCAGTCAGGGCACATGCCCGGGTTGTGGGCTTGATCCCCAGTCGGGGACACGCAGGAGGCAGCTGATCAATGACTCTCATCGTCGATGTTTCTCTTTCTCTTTCTCCCTCTCCCTCTGAAATCAATAAAGATATATTAAAAAAACAAAAACTGGTAGAACATTTAGGGACAATGCATTTCTGGTAAGTGTAGGGAATACACACCTCCTAAATTGATTGCAAAACCATTTATTTTACTCCATCTCCACAGCCAAGACCCTGCTTCAGGCCATCACCATCTCCCACCAGGACTCCTCCTGCACAGGCTCCCAGGACCACTCCACAGCTTCTCTCTGCACACCCAGAGTGATCTTCCCAAAACACTAATCTAATGTTGCCATTCCTCAGTACATACTTGCTGAATAAATCTATGAAACTTATAGATCTTTCGCTTTAAAAAAAAAAAAAAAAGGAACTGATTGTTGCTGAAAAGAAAGTAGCGGTAGTCCCAAAGGCAGGTAGGAGAATTTAGATTGATGTAGTAAAACAAAGGGAGCCTCTGCAGATTCCCCACCCAGGAAATGGCAGGAGAAAAGCCATTTGAGGATATTAGTTCCGCCAGTGGGTACAGAACACACTGAAGGAAAGAAGGAAAGACCAGTCAGGGTTCTGTGGGACAATCATCCTGGCAAAACAACCCCAATTCTTCCAAGCTCTTCGACTTTTATTTATGTTTCTAAAACCCCAAATTTGTGACCAGAAATCCTTTCTAGCAACAAAAAGAAATTTTAAAGAAATTTTTTTAATCAAATGGATAGCTCATTGGTGATGAACATCTTAAATTAATCTATTTATAATGTTTTATTATTTCAATATAAGGTCACATCCAGTATTTGGTTTTTGTATTATGCATATTCTTGGAATTAAGTCAAACACCCAATTCTCAGTCTCCACCTATATTTTCTTTTTAATATCCTCACCTCAGGATATTTTTTCCATTGCTTTTCAGAGAGAGTGGAAGGGGAGGGAGGGGGAGAGAGAAAGAGAGAGAGAGAGAAACATCGATGTGAGAGAGACACATTGACTAGTCGTCCCCCACCCCCAGCTTATGCACTGACCAGGCCTGGGGTCAAGCCTGCAACCAAGGTACATGCTCTTGGCTGGAACTGCACCTGGGACCCTTCAGTCCATGGGCAGATGCTCTAACCACTGAGCCAAACCAGCTAGGGCTCTCCACCTATATTTTAACACGAATGTGAATGCTAACTTTATCTAATTTTTAAAATAATATTAACAAATAAAACATATTCCCTTAATTCCCCACCTGTTCATTCCAAGAAGGAAGTCCTACTGTTTCCTTCGTCATTGATCTCTATTCTAGGTCAGGACAGATACACAGACATTACTTGAATCTCATATTGGACCAGGCAATCTGTACACTTTTCAGTATGTGTTATTTTGGTTCAGTGAATTTCACTTCAATTCTTCCTCTGCTGTGTCTAGTTTCACAATATGATTAATGACATGTTTGTCTTGGTCTCCTGACAATTGCCTTGAGAATCTGCAATACCGGATTTATTCACTTACTATAAATGCAAAAGCAAGATGCAATTTTCAATGTAAATGTTGCCCTTAAAATACACAGACATTTATCATTGACTGTTTTTTAATCGTTTCTTAAATTTTGCACACAGAAGTGTTCTATGTGGTAACCATTAACTTTTAAAAATAAAATATTATCTGTGAAAAGTATCAGATTGCCAACATTTGCAAATTAAATTCTCTTTAACTAAAGACAACATCTTGGTAGGAATCTGTCCACCCACTTCATATGTCCTCTGAATTCTATCTCAGAAAGACCAAGAATTATTTTCCTAGGGGGTGGAGAGTATTAATTAGAATTTCGATAATAAAGTAATTTATAAAGTGAATGTCATATATAAATTAACTCATGTTATTCCAATGATTGACATGAGAAACCACTGGACATTTTCCCCCTTTGAATTCCTTTACCAACAACCCACTGGGATTCAGTTCTCTGGATCCTCATGTATAGATGCCTGTGGATCATCACTGCCACTCCAGAGTGAGCAACGTGCAAAACCCGTCCCCAACTGCAGGCTTCCACGGTGGTTCTGGCCCCAGTCAGGCACAGCTGGGCTCAGCTGGCCCCCCTCTGCCTCCAACCCTTGATTCCAAATACACGAAAAACTACCAGTTCCTCCTACATTCCAGGGCCTTTCTCCCTTTCAGGCATACACGTCTTTCACAATGAAACACTCTAAGTCCCTTTTCTGGTTTGGCTAACTCCACTCATCCTTCAAGTCCCTGCTAAAAGGCCACTTCTTCAGCTAGGTCTCAGGTGCCCCTTACACTATATTTGGTCCCTCTGATATGTGTTCTCATAGCTCCAGTCTTAGCATCCCAGGAGCATAGTTTCATCAATGCCTGCTTTCTCCTTTGGACGCTGAGCTCCTTAAGAGCTGGTCATTAGGTGCTCCATAAGAGCTCATCTGCAGGACTCTTTTAAAGATGAAATAAGGTATAACATATACAATCACGTAGAATAGGGGTTTATGAAATAAAACCTGTTTTATTTTTATTATAGCAGTTTACATGTTTGATGACAAAGTGTTAATATGAGAGCAAATCTATAAAGCCACTGAACCAAACAAAGGTCACATCACAGTACCCAGCTTAGGAAGGATGGAGGGGCCACATCCCTAGAAAATTATCAAAGCCAAGCTCAGTTGCCATGGCGTCCATTTGATTCAACTTTTGCAGCCCCAGTTCCCCTCTAAGAACACTTTAAAAAGCATAACATTTCCACCTTTCAGTTAAGAGATAGTAAGAAATATGATCAGAACAATGTTAATGAGCTACAAGATAATTCTGAATTAATTTGTGTGTTTCACAGGATAAAACAAATACAGGGTGGGGCAAATGTAGGCTCACAGTTGTTCTTATGGAAACATAATACAACAATTGATAAAGAATAAAAGAATAAACTCTGTTTCTTGTACTCACAACTGTAAACCTACTTTTGCCCCCCCCCCCCCCCATAAGTTGAATACATCAGTGCAGACGGGAGAGAGGATTTTCAGCATGGGAAGACAGAGATTATTAACAGCAACAACACGGAACCAGCCACTAGCAAACATAACAATATGGATGAATCTCAAAAGCAAAATGAAAAAAGATACACAGTACATGATACAGAATTCTGTTTGTATGAATTTCCAGATGAGACAAAACTAATTGATGGTGACAGAAAGCTGACTGGAGGTTATATGGGACAAGGAGAGTGGGGCAGAATGTAAACAAGCATGAGGGAACATTCTGGGGTTAAGCAAATGTTCTGTATCGTCACTGGAGTGGAGTTCACATGGGATTATGCATTTGTCAACCCTTATTGCACTGTATCCTAAAAGAGGTACATTTTATCATATGTAAATTATACAAGTTAAAAATTATACTTACAAAAGAGACTTTATGGTGCTGAAAGAATTAGAAAGATGTTTTATTATTTGTGTTTCTAGAAACACAGAGGTAGTACTAACTTGTATCTTTTAAATATTTAAATTAATCGCTGTAGAGTTTCGTGTGTGTATATGTAAGTGCGTGTGTGCGCACATAAGTTTCAGTTTGCTATTATTACTGAACTGCAAAACACCCTGCATCTTATTAGTAATTAAAAATGTATCAACTCAACGAGGGCAATGTGACTGCCCCACACTCTTAGCCACTGTTTGTACTACCTCAGCTCTTGCTGTCTGAATGCCTAAACCCCTCATATTATACAAATACTGGAAACTCAGAAACATGATGTGTCAGTGGAAGCGGGCCTCCTGATGAGCCGGGTCCTGTCTTGTACGCAGATCACAGAAACTTACAGGAGCTCGAACCCTGTAGGCACAGGCGACGCCCATGCTTTCTCAAACACCACATAAAAAAATAGATCCAGTATACATGGAAAATATAGTAATACCTCCCAAAAAGCTGGGAAAGGTTTCAAAGCTTGTCAAGCCCCAAACCCTTCTTTGACACCACTCAACTATAGCTGTCCCAACACGTCCGCGCAACAAGAGCCAGCGGAGGGTGGCCCACCCTGTGCTGGATTCCAAATGGCGTTGGTTTTCCGCGTCACTTCCCCTCAAGAGCAGGTGCCACAGACAGTTAAAAAGTAGCAAGACAGTCCTAGTTCTATTGCGAGAACCACTACAAGACAGAAATTCTCCTTAGCTCCACATCATAGTAATCAGATGTGATGTTTCCCTGTTTATATAAACAAAGTTTCCACTGAAATCCATGACTGAGAGATTAAAGCAGGTGACAGTGACACAGAAGTATGGATTTGCTGGAACTGAGATGTGTCAAGAGGATGCTACACATCCAGTGCTTCACTCTAAGCCTGCCCCAGGGGTTCCTGCTGTCACCTAGAGGACCAAACAATAACAGTAATAATAACCTCAGCCGAAAGCAGATGGGTTACTTTGCTGACTTAGTTCCAGTCGCTGGAAAAGGCACAAACACTCGGGGGGCTCTTACATACATCTGGTTTGCTTAGGAAATCTAAAGCTATTCGAATCTCACTAACCCACCCCTTCGTTTTTAACACTAGAAAGCTTGATCTGAAAGAGAGAGAAGAGTGCATTTGAAGCAAAGTTGACATGTAGCTGCAAGAAAATTGTTCAACATCAGAGCAAAAGCCTCTAAAACATCCTAAACTTTCTTCTACTTTCTTAGTGTTAAATTGTAAAGTGTATTTCATTGTTTTCATGGGAGCTATAGTCATAATTTGAGGTACTTTTCAAGGTCTTAGACTCTTACATTTTCCAGAACAATTTGTTAAATAATCTGATCACCACGAGAATTTTAGCAGGAATTGTGCATCTGCTGGTATATGGCTCAATAAACCTGAGCCGGCCACTCAGCCTCTCCAAATTTAAGTGGTCCTATGATTAAGAAATAACCCACGCCTGAAACCTATATGTTCATATTAACCATTGTCACCCCAATAAATTTAATAAAGTGTTAAACAAACAAACACACAAAAACGAAGAAATGGACCTGACACATTCAGGGGCGTAAGACAAGGCTTTAAAACAGCAAACAAAAATATCTATGCATTTACATACATTGTCTCTCTTAATCCTTAAAACAACTATGAGGTAGTGCTTATTACATCCATTTTACATATGAGGAAACTGAGGCCACGAAAGCTAAGTAACTGTCCTGTGGCCACACAGCTACTAAGCGGAGGGGCAAAGTTGCTACGAAACAAGCCTGTCTGTCTCCAAAGCCCTTACTCTTCCCACTTTCTCCCTCTGCCTTTCCCCCCCTTTTCATAAGGGCGATGAGGCCAACATACAGTATTTTCACTTTTCAAAGCCGTCTCATGTACGTGGCCTCATTTGATAACCGCAGCTCCTCCAGATGACAGCGAAGGGCAATGAGCTTCTCTCTGTAACAAGGTGTGGGAACAGTGGCTCAGCAACTTCCCCAAGGTCCCAACGCTAGGAAATGTCAAAGGAGGCACTGGGTTCAGTCTCCTAATCTCATTGCAATGAGCTTTTCGTTACACCTCATTTTTTAAAATAAAATGGACCTTAAATTTATAACACCTGCACATTTCTCATCTACTCCCAGAGTCTGAGAAGTCGCAAGCTCCGTGTGTTCCTTCGGCGGTGGTTTCCTTTTCAGGGGGGCACACGAACGTCCTCGCCAAGCACTTCTAAATCTGAACACATCAGAACCAGGGCTCTGAGTAGTCGAGTCAGAAAGAAACCTGTGGCAAATGTGTCTGTATACCCCTTAATATCTTAAACCTTTGATTCCCACAGTATTTTTCACCCGGCTTTCATTTTCATTCTGGCTCTTCCCACTCCTTGCTTTCACTATTCTAGGGTGCAAATCTTTTAGCACATCTGAATCTTTTCCTTCTAGATGTTTTGGAAGCGAAAACCACAAAATAAAACGCATCGCTTGTTTATGGTGTTAGCATTGCATTTCCCAAGATGCAGAGGACTGCAGCTGCTTATCATTTACGAGCCATTCTAAAGAGCCGTCTCTCCCGGGCTCATCAGTTATGCCAAGACGCAGCAGCTCCATCTCCTTCCAGGATCATTTCCCATCTCTGTGAAATAGAGTAATTGATCGGGAGGTTCACTCAGGATGCTAGTCTTAAGAAGTAAATATGAAATACCCAGCCACTCCTGGGTCGTGTCCTCGCCAAACCTTATTAGATGCTTTTAGCAAAGCACTTTTCGGAAAGCTGGGACCTCCATCACTCACCCCCCTTTCGGAGAGACACATGAAATGAGAGTGTGTGCTGAGGGCTCTCCCCTCAGGTACATCACCTCTGTGATCCTCACGACTTAACCCTCACAGTGCATGGTAAGTATTTTTCATCGTCATTTTTCAGATGATGAAACCGGGGCTCGGAAACACTAAGTAATAGGTTCAAGATCGTACACCTAATATATGATAGGACCACAATTTGAAAACTAAGCCTATGTTCTAACTACTATGCAGCTCTGTGCTGGGCTGGACTAGAATATGCCATTCCATATTGCACCACTCTGCACCAGCCACTCTACGCTGTACTGTGTTATCCTATGCCAGGCTAAACTATGCCAATAACATACTATATCATATCACACTATGTTATGCTAAAGCATAATACACCCCCTAAAATATATAATATACCACAATATATTACCCATACAGATACTACATGGATAGACATCCATGTACACTATTTGAATACTATAATACATTACACTATGCTATACCATTTAGCGTACAGTAATTTAACAATTTAAATAAGCATCACTGTAGCTGGAACATGCATACATGTAAGAGATGACTAACATTCAGAATGGTTTACTGATCACATGATACCCAGAATAAAGCAGTAAAGCTGCAGCCTCAGAGATTCTATTACCTGGGAAATGCTTATTGGTTTTGCTCAGGAAATGCCTCAGCACTTGGCTAATGGGGGATCCATTTTCACTTTGGGCTCCAAACGGAAAGATTTGGGAGGAAAATCTTTCCCTAAAGAGATTTGTAAACAACCCTAATTTTCATAGATTTGGAAGAACGTATCTTATCCTGGAATATATGAGATTATACGGCATAAACAATTCTTTATAATGTTCAAGAAAATTTTTCTTAAAAAAAAGAATAATTTACCCAGAGTTATACAACCTTGAAAAAATCAAGCTTTTCTCTTTTTTTTCTAGCTTGTGCTCAAATGAATATTTTTACATGTTAAAATGATAGCACAGATATGATTTTCTATTCAGCTTTCATTACACCAAGCTTTATTTTTTTTAAGTATTTTAATAGAAGGAAGAAAGGTGCTTCGGGGTCATATCAGAGATGAAAGGCTAGCGAGGAAGCAGGCCTGGAGCTTGAACGTGCCTGGTTCAGTACCTACGCAACCTCAAAACTCAAAGAAAAGAAAATGCACTTCATCTAATGGTTTATTTCCTTGGATTTAAGCCACAAATGTAGAACCATATTTATACTGAGAGTGAACAAAAATGGGCAAGTTAAGCCCAGCGCATGAAACCTTTGGCTTGTCCAAAGTTAAATGTTAGCTACCTGTGTGAAATTCATGCCATTCAATAACATGCTAATATTCACAAAATATCCCGAGAACTAGCCAAGAAGGTATGTATGCTGAAGTCAGAAGCTTCTGTCCTAGAGAAGGCACATCAATAGACATGTGAGTGCTGGGATGGGACAAAAAGCAGAGAGGGTCATAGCTGAGGGGTGTGATCCTTCTGTTCTTCAGACAAAAGTGAGCGAATAAATGAGCCTGCACTATGCACTGGGTGGCGGCTATAGTGCCATGGTTATGTATGTTGTGCCATGTGTCATGTGGCCACCTGTCCCTTCAGCCCCCAAATAGGAGCTTCTTGGGTAAACGTTAATATCTATGCCCCCAAAAGTGTTTAAAAATAAGTTAACAAAAAGTGTTAAAACCAGGTTGGGGTAATGAAGGCACATGCAGGAGAGTGATGAATGCCTCCCCCGGGAGCTCTCAGGGAAGCCAGTGTTGAGTCGTGGGAATTGGTATTAGGTCCAGTCAGGATTTGACATCTTTACTAACAATCTGAAAAAGGGAGTGAATGATTCATTAATAAAATGTGCAGTTGAAGTGGAATGATTGATTGGATGCAAGAAAGCAGAGAAATTAGTGATGTTAGTAAAATGAGATGCAACTAAAGGAAATGCTCATTCATCTATGTAGACAGAAATCACCATTTGAAACTCATTTAATGGGACCAATCAGTCTGGAAAGCACGCTGACAGCAGAGCTGGAGGTGATGCAGGGAAGAAGGTTGGACAGGAGACGGGAGCCAGCATGATTGGAGCGTCTCTCTGGAAAGACCTCAGGACAGCCAGCCAGCGTTCATGTGCCTCTCACAGTCCCTGACCCCAAGCCAGAGCCTCTGACATCCACTCTGCTTCTGCCTGGTGGCCAGCCTGGCCTCAGACTCCTAGTTCTGGCTGGGAAAGAGGACTCCAGATGCGCTTTCCATCATCACTCTGCACAATAAGTTGATGGTGACCAACACTTTGCTGTTTTGGGGCCCGTATCTAGGCCAACGGCAGAGTTATGGGTCCAGACCCAGGACTAAAGGTTAAGAGTATTCCTGGGTAGACCTGGAAATTATGTCTTCATCTCTGGTCTATAGCTTATTACAAGTTTTCTAAGGTAAAATTGGAACCAACCGAGACTCAAAACACTTTTCATTCCAGCATTTGTAGCAAGTGGATCGTGGACTATCTGCTGTTTGCTACTGGGTATCACATCCACCAGCTTCTAGGCAAATCCTAATTATTCTGAATAAAATTTACATTTGGACTTACACTTGCCTTACAGCTTTATGCTGATCTTACTCCCCTTAGTTCCCCTATTAGTGGTCAATCCTGCTCAGCTCCTGCAGTGATTGCAGCTCATTAGTTAAGAAACCATCATTTTAGCCATGGGGTGGGAAAGTGTGGAATGAAACCACTAGCTTCTCATTAATATGTATAAATTTTCTCCCTAATACATGGGTGCATGAATCACTGCACTCAATTTTTCCAAATCAAGTCAAATCTTCATGCATAGGGAGGATGTCTAATATCTTAATTGACAAGAAGCTTGAGGGATGTGTTCAATGCAGGAAAATTAAAGGGGTGCCTCTGGTCTCAAGTCCATCATGGTTGCCACCCAGGGGATCACTTGATGTTCAAGTTCATGTCCTACCTCAAAGGTAGGTGTCACTGCTATTCATAGTCCTGCTATACATGGCACCCACTGCTTCTGTGGCCATGTGGCTTGGCCATTGGTCCTACTGAGAACTTTAAGGCTGAAGCACTGTGGACTCACGCCCCAAGCATCAAAGTCCTGCACCTCCTGAGATTGGGGAAGATAAGTCTCTACCAGTCAAAACCCAAGATTAGAAAAAATAACTGGTTTGCCTTCTCTCTTTCACCTTCATGAGCCTGAGCTTTAAAAAGGCTCTTAACCTTGCCCCAAGATAAGGGGACTTCATGCCTCCAGCCTGCTCACCCTCTTGAGTGGGAGGGGGAAAGCCCTCCTCTCTCACTGTTGGGTGAATGTCTTCGCCATGCCGCCCTGCCACAGGGAATTTCTTACCCTGTCCTGCCACATGCCAGATATGCTGATGCTGAGCTTAAGGCTTATGATTTTTAAACCCTAAAAAAAGGAAAAATAGGATGTTTCAGAGTAAGATCTGGTCCATTATTTAACCAAAATCCCACTGAAGGAAATTATCCTTATATTCTTAAGTCCTCCAGATAGCTTATTTTAAGTTCATGGTTATTTAACATTTGAAACAGGTAAGGATTAACTGTGTGAACATAAATATAAAATACTACATGCCAACATTTCATTTGCCAAAGAAGAAATGGCAGTGGTAGGCAGAATTGATATGGCTCTATGCATTTTAAATCAGAAAGTATCTGGCGGGCTGTGGACTTGGATGGGGCCCTTCAGGGTGAAGGTTAAGATTAATTGGTTACTGTTAGAAAACTGACTTGAGGGACCAAGACCCCATGGAGAGCCCCCACATCACTTTATCCAGACCTCCTTAGGCTGAGTCTCTCTTTAGGGCACTGAGTCCAGGACACACAACCCTTCTTTTCTTGTAACATTAACAGGCCCAGTTCCCAGGCACAGCCCTCTGAGAATGCAGCGTGTGGACGATGCCCAAGATGAATTTCACAGTCTGGGCCAGCTCTGAGGGACTTAACTGTGGAGGAGCCTTCTCTTGGTTCAGAGCGACTACTAGAGCCAGAATCATTGCTTTTCAAATCATCACTAGATGCCTCCGTCCAAGATTTCAGAAGAAAAGCCCCGACACTTCCTAACACAGCAGCCTTGGCTTCTGTTGTTCCTGACAGGAAGCCTCCACTCTGTCCGGAACAGAACCCAGCTCTTCTGATTCCTGCTCCAGTGGCCTTTCCTTTGGAGCCAATATAGCCACTGCTGCTGAGATTACACTGACTGTCACCCTCAATTAACCTGACAGGATACAGTCCTCCCAAACCCCTCCTGGGACTGAGAGGAAAGAAGAGGCTTAGGGTGGGAAAGGAAAAGAGGTTTTTATGTTCCTGGCTTTTCTTGCAGGTAAATCTCTTAGAAAATTGCTGTCTTTATTGTTTCCAGGCACTTGGCTCATATTATACCAACACAAGCCTAGAAGGCTCTGTCAGCCCATCCATCAGCTTCCACAGGAGGAGGAGCTCTGGGGAATGTGGAAACCACTCTACAAATTGGACGTGTTAATGGCAGGGTCCAAGCAAACACCAAATCTTGGACATTTCCTTCCTGTGCCCCCCCAGCTGACAATGGCATGGAACACGGTTGCGCGGGAAACTTTTTTAAAAGGGGGTGTGTGCCTGCGCATGAGTTCGTGGGCTCAGAGGGAAGACCCAGCCAAAGCCATGGGGAATCTCTAAAGGAAGTGAACCTTTCTCAGAGAACCATCCTTCCCCTCTGGCAAATGGACAGTATACCACCCAGAATTAGTACAGTCTTCACTGCAGTAAGGGCTTGTCAAAAGTTTCCCCTTAGTAACAGAGTCTTATTATTGAATCACTTACTACTTTTTCTCCACACATCTGAATAACGTAAGCTGTCCAGAAAACAATATTAAAAATCCAGCCGGCCCAGCCGGGCGTGGCTCAGCAGTTGACCGTCGACCTAGGATCCAGGCGATCAGGGTTTGATTCCCACTCGGGGCACAGGCCCGGGTTGCGGGCTCGAGGCAGCCGACCAATGACTCTCTCATCATTGATGTTTCTAGCTCCCCCTCTCCTTTCCTCTCTCTGAAATCAATAAAGATATATTTTTAAAAATAAATAAATAAACCCCAAATTAAGAAAAAAAATTTTTTTTTAATTAAAATTTAAAAAAAAAAAAAAATCGAGCCAAAAGATAAACCTTCTTCTAATTTTAGAATACATTGAGCATTTTTTACAAATATTTACAATTACTTCCCTGACTAATATGGACCATCTCAAGGTAAGTGAGTCCAACCAAACTTCACCTGAACGGCCCTGGTGTAAGCTGCGCAGCAGCAGCCATAAAACGCCCTGGCCTGCCACTTAGAAGGTAAGCGGATGGCAGACAAGTGATTCAGTGCCTTGGATTTCATGGAGGAGCATGGCAGGAAAACACTGGGAAAGACTGGATGGACTCGGTTGTGAATGTTCTTCCAGGTCGGCATAGTCACTTTTGCTGCTGTAATTCCAACAAACACAAACTTTAGTCTAATTCGGTGACAATGCGCCCAAATGTTTTGCTCCCATAAGACTGTCCACAGCAGGCACAGTGAGCCTCTATTGCTCCAGCACACAGCGAGGGCAATATCCGAAATAAGAATCCCATGCGAACACTTGGCACTGACTCCAGCTGTTGTAATTGTGACTAAACACCAGCTGTTGTTTTTAATAAGCTGTCTACATTAAATAAGTGGCATTATTGTTTCATACATTGCTAAGAACGGAACCTTGAGTTTGATTTTGAAGTATACATTCACACTGTTCTTGCAAGTTTTCAGCAGATTGTCTGTAGGTCTAAAGGAACTGGACGTTTTATTTAGATTCAGAAGGAGAGAAAGATGTATTTTTTTTTTCGTAAATTATTATTAAAATCAGGTTCTAAGGAGTTTCCAAAGATATTTTACTCAGAATGTGTGGACATATGTGGTAAAAATAAAGAACCACCAGGTGATAAAAACCTAAAAGCTGCAACAGAAATATATTCAAAGATTTTTTTTCCGGTTTCAATTACTCATCAGTAATTTTTAAGGGACTGGGTCCTGTAGGGGAATGAATATATCTGTACTTTAAAGATGTTCTTCCCATTAAGATACAAATTTTACTGAAAACGCTGGCAAACATCCTCTTTCCAAAATGAATGAAAGTGATTCTAAAAGTATATAAAATATCTCAATGATTTTTTGATATTGATTACAGGTTGAAATGATATTTTGAACATATTGACTTAATTAAAATGTATTTTAATATTAATTTTACTTCCCTCTTTTTCTTACTTTTAACACGGCTATTAAAACATTTAACATTACATAAGCGAAAACATACAATATACTTCTGTTGGACGGTGCTGGTCTAGACTTTCACTTCCAGAGGGGATTTACTAAAAGGCGGCATTTGCATAACAGAAGTAAGTGAAGGCACAGGGATAGAGACTAGACTACTGTTTTGGTGAAGTGCTTGCGTGTGTACCTGTCAGGGTATGTGGCCCTCCCTGACCATGCTCTCTACGTGTGTATGTTTTTCGTACAAAAACATTCATTCAGCTGGGAACATTATGACTTGGTAATTTTAAGGTAAACCTCAGAAATCTCTTTTTTATGGATCCCTATCTCAAGCAATGTCTAAAGACATTAAAGACTGTGCTCCTTTCTTTTTGGGGGGGGAGTAGGTGGGTAGGGCTGGTTTGACTGCTGCAATCTTATAATTCAGGGTCTCGGATGAGTGTGTATTTCAGGGCCATTAGTGAAAATTCTGAAAGTTATGTTTTCGCTCCTTCTATTTATTTCAGCCACAACGATCAGTAAGCTCTCTGATGCCCTGGAACCTCCCTTGTGAGGTGGTAACAGTGCTTCCAGATCGTCGGGGAGGCACCATGGTAACAAAATACATTTTTGCCTGTTTTTCCCCAGCTCTGGATATGATCACAAAGGAAATCATCTCCAGCGGCTGAGACTCTCACCTCCAGCTTTGCAGGGACTGTCGTTCACTGAAGAAGAGCCCAGCAGTGGGACAGTAGAAGTATTTGGGGTTTAGGTTGCACTACATGTGGAGTGAAGAGAAAAAACTGGCTCAGCACCTTTCTTCCTGTTCCTTCCATGACACCCACATTTTTTGAAATACAGTTCTACCGTGTTTACAGTGACCTCCCCACCATTGTGGAACACAGAAAAATAATACAGACCTAAATTTATAGAGTAACCGGATGTTGAGAATACTTTTCATTGATCAGTCAAACAGCTTATCTTTATAAATGACAGCGTTTTCTCTGCTCTTCTCATGGTATTTTAATGGTACTTACGGTGTCTTTTTAGCTAATGCAGATGAATTATTTTGGGTGTTTCCCCCGCTAACCATACTGACAGGCATGAACCCATGCCATCCGCGTCAGTAGGTCTGACTTCCCTCTGCCTCGTGGCTCCGAGCCGGTGTGCCGCTGTGACAGAGCGGTCGTCAGGAATCGTGACATTGCTCTTGCTGCGTGTTGCGTCTCACTGGGCACTCTGTCCACACGGAGGGACTCGGCGCCATACAAAACTGAATTGACTTTTCTCTCTACTTGAATTCAAATAATAACTGGTGAGCAGGAATAAAAAAACCACGAAAACATTTTCTTTACCTTTATAAATAACATACCAATTACCTGCTTGCAACTGACCTGTGTGATCACAGGTGCCTTTATTGAACATACAAGGCGAACAGGTTCTTTAAAATTATTAAACATCATTATCATCAGAAATATGAATGAAGGCCCACAGTCTTTTATTGCAAAAAATTGGTACCCTGAGGTGTTTTAAGCAGCAAGCATCATTTGAGGTGCCCACTAACAGGCTGACTCACTAGTCTTGGTCTAAATTTATATTTTACCTTTTCTTCACCCTGCCTTTTTGTTCATGGTATTTATGATGCAGACTTATGAATGCTCTGAGAGGACCATAAAAAGTTAGTACGGCAGAGTATAGGACCTGGAAATTATATTCTAAGTTATTTCATAAGAATCCCAGTTCTTCTGTGGGAACAAAAATAAAGTTCTTATTTATTTATTTCTAAAGTAGAAAGATTGTCTCCACCTCTCTGTTGATAATGCACTGGGTTGGAATTGTCTGGCTCCCATGTGCCCATCACAAAAACCATAGTTTCCTGTACATCTCGGGTGGGACAAAGACTTCCCCTGGGGCACAGGGACATGACACTTTCTAGGGAATCCGTTCCCAGAGCCTTAATTTCCATCTGTACACATTCTACAGTTGACCTGCCTGAGAATGTACCAAGGTCATGGCACCGTCATGATTCTCTGCTCCCTCTTCCCTGCTCACAGAGAGCTTCTCTTCTTTACAGACATAAGTCATCATCTTCACCCATCCAGTCCTAAGTCCTCACAACTCTGCTGTTAAAACCTGAGGCACAAGTGAAAGGACAATTCGAAGTGCTCAGGTCAACAAAACTTGCTTTCATCAAGGCCCCACCAAACCCAAGTATGCCTCACCTTTCTCCCAGTCCCTTTCTCAAAAGTGTAAATAAAGCATGGCATTGGAAATAGGGCTTTTTAGCCTGTATTGGGAATGTTCTGAATTCAGAAGGGAAACAGTCATCATGAAAATGGGTATCGTAGGTTTGTTAGAATTAAAAACACGAAACCAGAAAGCACATCTGATTTGCAATTGGTTTCACAATAAAAGGTGGCTTTGTCAATTAAACTGGTAGATACCTTTCAAAAATTTAATGAGTTAAATCTCCATATTTTGATGACAATATTTAAACCATAATATTTGTATTATATGCAAATTATAATAAATATATTTTAAAGTATTTTATTTAAAATATTTTCTATATTTTAAGCATTATTTTAAAGATGTAGTAAAATAACAGTATTTCCATTTTACAACCCATTCTAAGTTTGTTGGATTAATCAAGGTGTCTCTAAGTGACAGATATTAGATATAAGCAAAAATTCCTCTGATAAAAGTAAAGCCTATGGAATATCTCCCAGGAACTGGGCAAATGAATGACTCTAATAACAGCTTCAAATCATTTTGTATCAGGTGGATTCCACTTATTTGCTTTCAACAAAGGAATTGAGTTGTCAGCTGCTACAACATTAAAAACAATTTTTGATGATACACCACTATGTGAATTTTGACACTTTGAAAGGAGTTCGAAGAACTGAGTCATTGCTAGAATCCAGTCCCTCCCATTCTCATATGCATGACCGATCTGTAAAAACAAATTGGAAAAATTGTTGACGCTGCCCACTGTTTTGTTCTCTCAATAGGAAATATTCATCCACAGATATAAGAGCAACAACCCCAAAAATGCATTTCTACATTTAATATTCCATTATCAAAACTTGTTGTGTATGTGTACATGGTTTGTGCAAATCTGTATTAATAACAAAGGTAATAAGAACTCAATTAAAATTAAACACTTTTTAACACTTAAAGTCTTATAGCTACAGGAAATTAAAATTCTTAAATTTATATACATATCTATGATGAGAAATGAAGCAATAAATAAAAGATTTTCCAGCATAAATATATACTAAAGCAAACTAAAGTGGAGATGATGGGACAGAAATACTTCTTTCAAGAGAAAAAGAAGGACTTAAAATACCCCAACTGTTAAGAAAGAGCATCTTCATGTTTGTACAGATGGAAGATGGAGGAGCTTCACATCGCTGTGGCGTTTAAGATTCCCCTGGGTACACTTAACGCAGTGATATTAAGGTTTTATTTTAAAATGTCAGATATACAATGAACTGAAAATCCTTTCTGTTTACAATTATGAGGCATGCCCAGCTGGGCGTGGCTCAGCAGTTGAGCGTTGACCTAGGATCCAGGCGATCGGGGTTCGATTCCCGGTCAGGGCACATGCCCGGGTTGCGGGCTCGATCCCCAATCGGGGGCGTGCAGGGGGCAGCCGATCAATGACTCTCTCATCATTGATGTTTCTCTCTCTCTTTCTCCCTCTCCTTTCCTCTCTGAAATCAATAAAGATATATTAAAAATATATATATGAGGCACATTTAAACATTCATCTAAAAGTTGAGAGAGAATATATAGTTTTTAAAAATTCTCTTGTGAGGAAAAAGGTAAACTGCTTCTGCTGTAAATTTCTGACAGTGGGTCATGGGCAGTATGTTACGTTGCTTAAATGCCAGCATTATACTTCGGACAAGTGCTTTTATTTTTAGTCCAGTGGAAAATCATGCTTGGAGTACCTTGAGGCAGTTAGTAGAAGGAACAAATGAGTAGGGCGGGTAACCATCTTAACACAACACGTGCAGAGGGGGAGTGCATGCAACTGCGGTAACCTTGGGCAGAGAGATCTCACATTCAAAGAGTATAGGTTGGAGTCTAAGGAAAAAGGAAAATCCTATTCGTAAAATAACCTGTTTTAAAAACAGGTTTGGGTACTAAATGAAAAGAATCCATGGGCACAAGAGAAAAGAGGCAAAGGAGCCTGGGAGCAGATACTCATTTCGGGAAGGAAGCTGGAGAAGGCCATTTGCATTCACAAGGTGGAAGGGGTGTAGGAGGGAGTCAAGAAAATTATTTGGAGACAAATTACACTGGGAAATAAAAACAAGAGATTCATGTTTAAAAATTAGGTCTCAGTTCAGGTTTCTAGGAGGAAGAGGGGAAAAAAAGAAAAAAGATGCACTTTGTACAAAGCATAAGGATAAATTATATTGTTTTTAATTCATGCAGGAATAAAGAGGTAATGAGAAGTTGTTTCTCTTTGTTAAATTAGGAACAAAAACAGGTCATAACTGATAAGAGGAAGGATAAGAACTTTTTTAAAAAAAAACACAACACATTTTTTGGTATTCATATGACTTCACTTAAGTATTTTAACTGCCATATTAATTAGACTCTCAGCAATGATTCAATAAGTGCCCAATGGGTACAAGTCACTCTCTAGGTACCAGGAGGGTATGTGAACAGGCACAGACCGGTCCCTGCCCACAAATTGTTTAGGATCTCACGAAAGCAAAAGAACATAAAAATAACTACAAGAACTAGCAGATTGTTGTGATACAAACAAGAACCTCAGCAGGGAAATTGACTCCAACTTGGGCGGGCAAGGAAGAATTTCTCATGTGCTCATTCTTTCCATAAATATTCAGGCACATGTTTCATGCCAGCATAGACTGCTCCGTGCACCAGGGACCCTGTCCCCAACCACACATCAGGCCTGGTGACACGTGGAGGTGTTTCCTGAAAGTGCAGATTGCTTGGGAGGTCTGCCCAGCTCCACCCACCTCCCAGATCACGGACGGCAGCCTGCAGTTCGAAGCAGAAATATGTGTTGCCCATTTGCATGCATTTCTCTTTGACCATGATGACGAATCCCTTTTTATTCCTCAATATCCCACAACTTAGCATTTCTTTATAAAAGAATGAAGCCCACCTGTCTTAGTGTAACATTCAAGGCTTTTCATATTCTCGCCCCAATTTCTCTTCCAGCTTTGCCTCCCATCACCCTCTCTCTCTATGCCTACTTTTTTTTTTTAATTTTTAAATTTTATTTTCGTTTAAAATATTACAGATGTCCCTATGCCTACACTTTCATTTCCTCGATGCCCTTGTCACTTTGTGCCTCCCCTTCTGGAAACACTCCGTATTGCTTTAGATCCCTGTTCCTTAGCTTCTCTCGTTTCCTCTGCCTGGAACGTGTCTTTTTCTTTCTGGCCTTGAATACATGTTGCCTTTGCCTCTGCTTCCTGACATCTGTCCTTAAGTCTCAGTTCCCAGGCCAGCTCTTCCATGAAGCCTTCCCAGATCCTCCAGTCCAGCTTACTCCCACTGCTTCTTCTGCCTTCCTGTGGCAATCATTTCTTCCCTTAATGGCAGGTGCAGATCCCTGGTATCATATTTAACACCCTCTTTTGGATCCCTTCCAGAGCACAAATTCCTTGAGACAGGTTGTATCAGACACAGTACCAGACAGACAGGAGAACGTGGGAAAAGCCTGTTTACTGAAGTAAAACACAATCACTGGACACGGTGATGCTCGCTAATGTGGGTCTGGTGTAGAATTACATTCATTGATTACAAGCACCTTACTTGTCAGACTGATTTCTCCGTAATTCCAGGCACCAGCTGGGACATGGGGTGCATGCTCGTGAAAGGCCTGGCGCGTGTGTCTGAGTGTCAGGTGTGGCTGACCAGGGCTCCTTCTCAGCGCGCTCGCTGACCTGTACCCGGTGTTAGATCTGCATCGGTGCTAGAGGCCCTAACACTGTTTTCCTCGCTGAGCCTCTGCGACATGGGACATTACAGTCTATGCAGAAGACATTCGACCAGCGCGTTCTGCTGCTGCTGCAGCTTCCCAGTAGCTCCTGACTGGACTGCGGGTGAGAAACAAGTCTCCGGGGCATCATTAAAGCATTTGCCCTGTTTGCCCCGTTCGTGATGGTCTCATTCCATGTGGCTACCTGCTGTAGCACGTGCAGGTCGCCGTGTTATCTGTGTTCGCATGTGTTCATTTGTACGGAGATGGTGTCACTCTAGGTCGGGGCCCTGGCTCTGCTCCAGGACCTCTCCGCCGAGGAGCCCGGTTCTGTTTAACCTGCAGGAGGCCTTGTGCTCAGGGAGCAGATCTGGGCCTCACAGCCGCTCTGCTCATAGCCATGGCCTTGCAGACTGTGAGCCGCAGCTGGGTGTTGACACCATGGTGACACCGCACTCCCCTGGCCCGCCTCCTTCAAATCGCTCCAGCCTTCCTGATTCCCGGCTTCCTCTCAGATTCACGGATCAATGGACTGTGTGTTCTAGCGGCAGCACTATGATAATAGCTCTCAGCTCTCTGTTCCCAATGAAAATATTTGTCTGTGTTCATGGTATTTTTGCTGTAAGTCAGTAGAGAATTTCTTCTTTTCATGTGACTTATTGTCAATCTATATGTATGACATAACTAAATTCCTTTTTATTTTGATTTATGATAGATTTATTACACTATGTAATAAATTTAATTTATAACAACGCCCATGTGAGGGTTTTTCCCCTTTCTAATTTTTTTATTGATTGATTTTAGAGAGAAGAAAGGAGAGAAAGAAAAATATCGATTTGTTGTTTCACTCATCCATGCATTCACTGGTTGCCTTTTGTATGTGCCCTGACTGGGGATCAAACCCACAACCTTGACGTATCAGGATGACACTCTAACCAACTGAGCTACCTGGCCAGGGCTCATGTAAGTTTTAAATTAATAAAATAATTTCCCAAACACTCAGTGAAGCAGGTCCAATGTTTGTGGCCCCACCTCTTTCTATGAAGCGGAAAGGGGAAGAGAGAGATCCATGAAGATTTACGGAGCAGCTATGTTGTGTATGTTCTCTCACTGAATACAACAGTCGCAGGGAGTGGGAGGCTGGAGATGTTCTGCCCATTCCATGGTGACAAGCTGAGGTTGAGAAAGTTTAAGAAGCCACTTGTCCATGGATAGACAGCTAGCGGGTGAGAAAATGTGTATGCAAATCTTGGGTGGTTAGCTCTAGCACCCATGCTCATTAAACTTCCTCTCACTTATAGCTGCAAAGTGGGTTTCTTATGAGGATTATTACCAATATATTTCCCAGAAAATTATTATCAGCTATTAATTGATAATCGATGACCCATTCTGCTCTTTTCTCTCCTTTAAATGTGACCCCTGCTCCCTCCCTTAGTGAACTCTGTTTCGCCATTTAAGAGTTAGCTCAAAATGGGAACTTCATCTTCAGAATTGTTTTGTTCTTCTGCTATGTACTTCTCTGTAAATGTGACTTAATTTTAGCCGTGCACTTTGGTTAGTCATTTGTGCCTCTCTCCTCAACCACTTATTTTAATCACCCTGGTACCCCAGAATCCAGCACAGTGGCCGTACTCCTCATTTGCTCAAAAACTACTTCTGAAAAAAATAGTTGAACTTTGATCACGCAAATTGACTCTCCATAGAAGGAAGTTGAAAATTAAATTAAATATTAAAGTCCTGCACCATCCTTCCTCAACTCCTATGTAAAGTCATTATTAAATCTCTGTGACCATGAGCATCTACCCAAGACAGAGGTATAGCTCCTGTGCAAGTGAAAGCTCAGGGAGGGGACCAGGGACAGGACACGTGAACAGATGACGCTGAGTGCTTACTGGAGGGATGCCTGATTCCAGTTTGCAAACTCTGATCTTTGGCTCAGTTTATTGCCCAGAATCTGTACATAATATTGTCACAAACGATCCAGTGTCTCTGTTAAGAGAAACACTGTTCTAAACCAGTCTAGACCTTGTGAAAGCCCGTTATGTCCCTGATTATATGAAGTGGTGCTGTGGAAATCTTAAATCAAAGTAAGCTTAAAGCCTCAGACTACAGAAGCGGATCAATCCCCACTCTTTGATTTAATCTTGTTCCTTCATGCTTTCCCGGTGGATAGTTATATTCTAGGGGTACCATGCAGCCTGGGGTGTATGTTGTAGAGCATAGATACCTGCACAGTTTTACACTCACTGACATGGACACGCCTGAGTTACAAAAACATAGAGCCAGGACTCTACATGTGTTCATTTGTAGTTTACATAAAGACACAGAGGCTCATCGATTTAAATGACTTGGATTAGATAATGGCCACGTAGGAATGGATCTCTGTCATTACTCTTTGAGTCCTGGATTCGTTCCACCTCCTTTCATCTCATCCATGTTAATCCTGCCACTGGTCGGCTGGTCATTTGAGGTGGCCTACTATCAGGGCCTGTGTGGCTCCCTGTCTGAGCACCCCAAAAACTGCTAGCTGCAGAGTGAGCAGCCTCCTGGTGAGGATGCCAGTGAGCTTGCCTGGGCCCACGGTGTTGCTAACAGCTGGGATGCACAAGGAGAAAGTAGAGAGGAGAAAGGAGGAGGCGGCGGGAAAAGAGTCCTGAGCCAGGTCCACTGAGGGGCGCAATGACCTGGGGTCACGAGGGTGGGCGAGCATGGTGCCCTAGGTCTATCTAGACTGCCGATACTGCCTCCCATCAGGTGGGTGCTGGCCCCAAGACCTATTTTTGTGAGAATTCAGCATGAGAAATAGGTACAACCATATCTTTTCAAGATCCATCTCATGTCCTTGATTTGGCTTCAGACAAGTGATCCCAGAAGGCAAGCTCTTGTTTGCCTTCTGCCATAATCGCATGGAAACATTTTATAGCTGAAGATACACCAATGAGAGGGAGCCACACATCCTTGGCCCTAAACACATTTCCCGCATTCCCAGGCCTGCGCCCCATCTTACAGCCCCTGAGCCCCTCCTCCTCCTTCCCAGCGTGCAGCCCCCGGGCAAGTACTGTGGCGTGACTAGAAGGCACACTGTCGCCAATATCGAAGACATCAGTCACTAAGCCTGTTGGAACTCCTGACCCCGGTCATTAAGCTTATTAGAATTCCACAAACCACACAGGAAGATCGGCTGATGCTTTTCAGTCACATGTGATATTCAAATAAGAGCTGTATTCAGGGGGGTAGTTTCATTTTTTTAAATTAAGCATATGCATTTTTACCTGCAGGTTACTGATGATAAGAATGGCTAAGGCGTATTAGAAGTTTAAGCGCACACTGATTTTCTTCCTCTATTAAACCCATAAATAGCAGCCATTTGACATGCAGACTTTTCTTTAATAGCAGTAATTATAAGAACTTATCTCTGTTGAGCTTT
The DNA here is from genome assembly GCF_054644295.1 of Miniopterus natalensis. Taxonomy (NCBI): domain Eukaryota; kingdom Metazoa; phylum Chordata; class Mammalia; order Chiroptera; family Miniopteridae; genus Miniopterus; species Miniopterus natalensis. The sequence goes on along the minus strand of NC_142082.1, from coordinate 152,703,516 downwards.
TTTTTTTTTTTTTGCAGGTGATTTACTCTCCTGCCTTGTCAGATAAATTTCTTTATCTGAATGATCTGATTTTTTAAAAAATTTACCGTGTCTTTATTCTCCTTGCCAGGAAGATGACAGAGGTGCTGGTGAGTGGCAGCAGGCTGGGACCAGTCATTGTGTCCTGATCGCCTTCCTGCCTGAGCAGGTGATCTTTGGAGACTGTTTAATAACCTGGCGCTCTGTCCACCCCAGCCTGTGAAACAGAGGCAAGGAGCTTCGTTATCACTTTGACCCAAGCTCACACCCTGTGTGCATTTTACTGCAAAGACCCAACATGCCCTGAGAGCTGAGTCAGGGGACCTCCCCTTGGCTTTTGTGAGAATGCCTTTCCTCTCGACTGATGGGAGTAATGCACTGCCCGCCTTACTTTTGAGAGAGTGGCCCCATAAACCATCGCACTTCCCACTTTTTTCCTGCCTCCACCTTGTCTCTGCTTAACTTCTTTCTGCTCTGCCTCACTGACCACGAAAGGATGTGACAACTGACTGCAGATATGCTCTCATTTGGTCCAGTCCAGAGCTATTTGAATGTCCCCACTGAAGTCTCGTCTCCTCTGGCCTCAGGACTCTGCAGCCCACTGTTACCTACACCCCTTTCTCTTCTTTCGTCCTGTCTCTGCTGAGCCAGGTCTTTCTCAAAGGGGATAATGTTCTCTTTCATCCCACTAAAATCCCACCTGACTTTCTTCATCATAAACTAGCTGAAGTCCTATGGAAAGGTAATGCTGTTGATATGCAGCTTAGAAGGCCCATTACTCATAAATTCAAATTCTGTGCTTTTAAAAACATGTAGCACATCCAGCCACTCTGCATGCACAGAAGCAGCCATTTATTCGACATGTGCCCCGTGTGCCTGGCGCTCTGCTGGACATTAGGAATAAAGCCGAACACAAGACAGGTATGATTCCTGCCCTCGAAGAGCTTATAGTCTAGGGGGAAGGAGACACCACATGCTAACTACAGTACGATTGACTGCGATTGTGACAAGTGCTGCAAGGGGAAGGCTCAGGACACCATGAAGGTGCCTAACAGGGAGACTGGCCAATAACAGTGACTGTGTGAAACACAGACTCTCAAGATTCTCAGGCTCCACTGGGCCACAGGATTGGAGTCCAGGCCCCAGCAAGGGCTTGGCGCAATGAGTCAGCCCTTTTCCCACTTGTATGTGTGACAGGTCTCCTGTTAAACTCTCAAGGGTGGGAAGCTTCTCAGGATCACATTTGTATCCACCAAAAGCTCCATTTACTAAACAATTCTTTACAGCCTTCTAGGTGGGACATTTCTGCAAAACCATACAGATGAATGACAAACACCCATAGGTTACTTTTCCTTTTCCATCTCCAAGCACTGGGCTAATTTGGAAGGTGAGCCTGACTGGACAGCATGCCACAGCTCTGCTGAAGTGGGCCAGATGTTTACCAAGTGAGCGAGGAGGGCAGCTTTCCCTGTTTTGAAAAGGAAGCTATTAATTTTTGTAATGTAAAAATGCACTTGATATTAAAATTATTTGGGGGACCTATGCTGTACTTCCGAAGTAGGACATGGATTAGAGAAGCTTAATAAAACTTCTAAGACACAGTGATGTAGTCTATGACTTAAGAATTTAGACTCTGCAATCAGAGGGACCCAGACTTGAATCCTGGTTTGGTTTGGCCATATATTTGATATTGGGCATTGTAAATAATGGTGGAGCCATGTTTTACAAGCTGGGAAGGGGCTTAGGTGGAAATTCTGCTGTTTAACTTTTAACTTCGTGTGAATTTGTACTGGGGGCATCATTACAAGGCTGAAGCAAATCTACCAACAAATCCAAAACAAATCATAAAACGTAAGGGAAAAAATATTTTCCTACTGAATACCATTGCTTTCATTGCCTGGATTTCTATGCCACTTAGTGATTGTGTTAAAAGAGCAAACGCTTACTAAATGCACCACGGAAACACTGGACAGAGAATATACAGATCCATCCTGCAATCAGGTAAGATTTAAGTTGATTTTGCCTTTCACTGTATTACTCCACATTAAACACCCCTTCCTACCCCAAGCATCCTACCCCAAGCACCAAAGCCATGGCCACAGTTTTTCCCTTTCACATTAGAAAGCTCAGTAAATTCTATAACAAATCTCATCTTCATTTTCCATATATATTTACTTATATATAATAAATACAATATACTTATGTATAATTATAACATGGTTTATATTACATTATATGTTTATATTTTATATAATAGGTATAATGTACTATAACATGCATATCATATATGCTATTTTAGTATATATCTCTAGATAGATAATCTCTTGATTGACTCCCTGTTCATTTAATAGTAACCAAAATATGCAATGAGGATAGTTTTTGACTCAGGAAATCCAGGGACATTTTTTCTCTCCTTTGTTTCTGCAGTAGCTCAGCCTGCAGGGTTTGCCATGTTCAATAATTTATTCAATAAATACTTATTGAACACCTACTACGTGCTGAGCACTATTCTAGGCGCTGAGGGTACAGCAGACCACAAAACAAAACCCTGCCCTCATGGAACTTAGCTGCGACTATGTGTTTTTGCTCAAAATATTCTACCTTTTGTGGATATGATTTGGCTTAGATTTCCAGTGGATCTTAAAAGTCTTTCTTGTAATTGCCTTTACATAGGCAAGTAAATCAAATAAGACAGGTTTGAGAGTACAGGAAAGTTGCATGCTAGGCACTAAATTAAAACCACAAGGTATTAATTTAAGTCCCATGAGGGGATTTAAGGGAGCATATAAATATTATAACCTTCCCTGTTGGAATGGGTAAGCATTCTTTTACGTGTCACTTTCATGTTTCATTTTCACGGGCCTTGCTCTGCACTGTCATCTCACAGACTAAGGATCACTGCGACACTCTCCCAGTCCTGCACAGCCCTAAGATGGGCGTCCCAGTTTTGAGTTGTACACACGTAGTGCTCTGAGTAGACCAATGCATCGTAACCAACAGCAAGCCGGTTTTGAGAGCAGCTCGTGAGTTCCGCACACCTTCTTACCGACTGGTCTCAGGCCACTCTCAACCTCGTTCGGCTGCTGCCTTTGAAGAAGTAACCAAATGAACTGGGTGTGCAGAAAGCGGGACCATCAGTTATGGGTGAAGTTTGTGGGTTCCTATTTGTGGAATAGATGCCCACACGCCCATTTCAGTCACCTATTGCTATGGAACAAGCCATCCCAGAACCTAGTGCTGAAAAGCAACAACCATTTTATGATGATCATGGGTTCTGGGGGTTAGGAATTCAGAAAGGGCACACTGGGGAAGGCTCCTCTCTGCTCCATTATCTGTTGGAGCCTTGGCTGCAGCTACTTGTATGGCTAGAGGTGGCCCAAGAGACTGGGACCTGAGGATCCACTTCCAAGATGACTTCTGCACGTTCAGCGTCAGCCCTGGGCCTGCATCCTGAGTCATGGGCTCAACTGGACTGGAAGCTGGCATGTGGTCTCAGCATTGCATTACAGGATAGCCGGACTTCTCTGATGGTGGCTCAAGACCCCAAGAGCACATGTGCCCAGTGAACAAAGTGGAAGCTGCAGCCTCAGAAGTCCCACAGCATCACCTCGGCTGCACTGCATTGGTTGAAGCAGCCCCACATTCACTGAGGTTCAAGGGAAGGAGACCAAGACCCCACCTCTCAATGGGAGATGCACTGAAAAATGTACAGCCATGCTTTAAAACCTCCACACCCCACCATTTTAAATGTCTTCATGAAAATTTAGAACCTAAGGAATGAATGGATGTTAATTATTTGAATATTAATAGATGACCAATTATTTACGGACATTTCTTAACTCAGACCACGCTTCATGAAAATGGATATAATTTAACATTTTGTTTTAAAGATTATTTCCAATTTTTACAAGAGTTCCTCTTCTTTTCCCCACACTTCCTTCAGTTCTTTCTCACATGGATTTTCTTTGTTTAGTGCTGTGCTAGGCGGCATATTATTATGGAATTCTTCCTCTTCTTGGGTGGTAGAAATATTGTGGTGTTCCCCAAACGATGGCTATCGTAAGACCATTGCAGCTTGACTCGGTGAAACAGGAAAGTGATGACTCTGGAACACGAGGAGCAGAAACTGCCAAGCAGTATCTGGCACTAAACCAACTATTGTAATTATTGGAAAACCATTTTATTATTAAAACAATTTAATATTTGTTTACACTAATGATCATATACTGAATATACTTCCGATTTCTTCATGCTCTTTTCTGATTTTCAATTCCACATGGATCCAAAGCTTTTACATTTTTACAAAACATATATTTTTAAATATAGTGACATAAAAATAGTTTCTGCTACCGCTTAGTACTCTCTGGTGTTACTGGAGTGTAGGCACGCTCCGTGCATATGAAGGCACTGGAGACAGAGGTGAGGAAAGGAAATATTTTGCTGGGAAGAGTAGCCAGATGGCCTTACTTTGTGATAGAAGAGACAAAAATGGTGGGTATCGTTGTAAATCTTTTATAAAACTGTTTGTTTTGGTCTGGTGTTGTTAGTTTCTTTAGTTATGGTCTGTGGTCCTTGGGGGAGTGCCATCAGGAACGGGTTGTGTCCTACAGAGCTCTCCTGATTTTAATGTTCTTTGGGTTAATTGATTTTTTCCAAGCTGGATTCTCAGTTTTCTTTATAATGGCTTCATAGAAATATAGAGATTACCAGAAAATTATTCCTTTTTGAGGCCACAGGGCAGGAGAGAGGTTTTTGTTTCTTAAATCATTATTAGTATTTCCTAACCATTAGTGGAGAATGTTGTTATTCATTCTGAGCCCGACCCCCAGAGTATGTGGTGAAAGAGAAATTACGCCAATGAGTTCATCTGAAAGCTCACTGAAAACTGCCTTGGTGCTTGAACTGGGCTCAGCTTTAAAATGGATCATTACTATCAAATGCTTCTTGGCATCTTTCAGAACTCAGCTTCCTCCAAATAAACTGCATGCCAAGGAAGCAAAAATTTAATTTTCATTTTAATTTATGGATAGCAGTTGGTAGTCCCCGCTGCTGATGTCCCTGGTCATTTTGCGTACTGTTGACTGGGAGCTGTGCTCCGGGGCCTTCATTCCCCGTGTGAATTTCAGTTAGTGGATAAGCTCTTTCCAAGTGTGGTCCCTCAGACCCCTGGTTTTTCTCTTCCTTTGGGGCCCATACTTGGTAACCCAGTCAGGCCATGAAATCCTGACATCATGGGTCTAGGTAGGTCTGCCTATGAAGAAGGCTTCTTTGGTCTTGCAAAAAGTCAGAGGTCAGGAGGGAATTCATCTCCCTCCAAGGGCAACCTGCTACTCTGACTCAGATGCACTTCCTCCATCCGTCTTTTGAACTTGCTTGCACTAACAATCATTAGTATTATGAGGGAGCCAAATAACATTTTGAGTTTGAATATTAGGGTTTTTTAAGTGGGACATTATAAGGTACGGACTCTGAGTGATACTGACGTGTCAATATAGGTTCTTCATTTATAACAGATGTACTACTCTGGTGGGAGATGTTGGTAACTGTGCAGGCTACCCATGGGGGCAGGGCCTATATGGCAAATCTCTGTACCTTCTACTCAATTTTCCTGTACACTTAAAACTACTCTAAAAAAGTGCCTATAAAAATGGGGGGGGACCTTATAAGCTTTTTCACACCGCTGCCCCCATTCTGAAAGTCATTTCCTGCATACTTCTGATGACTTTGAAATGTTATGCAAGATAAATTCTGCTTGCACATAATCGGCTGTTGTGAAACAGCAGACCAAATGAGCATCTTTGGAGAAATGACAAAACCCTTTCTACCAGAGCATCTTGCCTCCACAGGGCATTCAATTAATTATGAGCAGGGAATAAACAATACTTTTTATAGTACCTTGACATTTATCTGGGTGCACTGTTTTATAAACAACACTATTTATTCAGAGTCTTTCAGTTCCGTCTTTATTACACGGTGATCTTATCCTGCTAAGTGATAAATTTCCACATGAAGAACTTGGCAGGTTTACAATTAGGTTTTATACAGATTTTTAGGTTGTCATATGATAATAATAACATTTAAAATTTTACCTCACCTTCTTTGGTTTACCCTTCTCTATTCTTTTTTGTTCACTCTTTTACCAAATTGTGTGTTAAATATTAAGTGGACAAGAGAGAATTTTAGTGGGATGTATACGAAGTTTGAAGAATGACAATGCGATGAGCACCTTTGTATTGTGTGCTCTTTCCCAATTCTATTCCCTTCTCGAGCTCCATGGTTTGGAATTGAGTTAATTATTCTTTTTTTAATTTTATCTTCATTGTTTTTGTTCTTGTTTTTATTGTATTACCAGTTGCTTGTACCTTTAAACAACATACAGCTTCGTTTCATGTGTTTTGGAAGCCTATGAAAATTGAATCACATTGTAGGTACTCTCAGCATTAAACCCCTGTGACTGCTCTGTGTTACTCATGTAGCTGAAATGCATTAAATTCCACTTCTGTATTAAATGTATTCAACAGACGTGTGGCTATACCAGTACTTATTTATAATCATATAACTAAACACTCAGGTTGCAAGGGTTTTGGCTATCACAGTGCTATCACAGATAAGATTTATAAGTCTCTGATGCACAAGGCTTTTTTCAGAAAGATTCCTATTCTAGGAGTAGCATTTCAGGGTACAAGCAATGTATTTCTTCAACACCACTAGGTAAGCCAAAATGTTTCCCCAAGTAGTTGTACCAATCCATATTGCATCAGCAGGGATGTGATCCAATGGCATCAAATACTGTCCAATATTCAAACATACCTGTGTGGTTGGTACAGAGTGGTAAGCACATCGCTGAGGTTTTAATTTTTTTTTCTTGAATCTAGTGACAATAAGCATACTTTCATATGTTTGTCATTGGCCATTTGATCTTCTTTTAAACATGAAGTGCCTATTTTTCTATCAAATTATTAAAAATTTTAACAAGAATTTTTATTGCATGAAATGCACAATTTGTACAGTTTGATCCATTTTTTACAATGCATACACCACCATAACTACAGCACTATCAATATAAAGAATATTTTAGCACTGTAAAAGTTTCCTGCCTTCTTTCTTGGTGATTTCCCCACCTCAGAGGCCACCACTGATGATCATAGATTAGCTTCACCTGTCTGAGAATTTCAAACAAGTGGAATCATTATATGGTATGCACAGCTTCACGTCTGGCACTTTTCACGCAATGAAGTGTTTTTGAGATTCATTAGTTTTGTTGCATCTCTTGGAGAATCTTTTTTATTACCAAGTAGTCTGTTTATCCATGGTTCTGTTAATGGACATTGCTCTGATTCCAGCTTTAGCTATTATGAACCGAGTTGCTAGGAACATTCTTGTACAAGCCTTTGCAAATAATCAGTGTTGTAACACCCTCCTCTGCTGATTCTAGCATGTGTGTGTGTCCTGGGCTGGTTTCCGTTGACTCAACAGTCTTATTACGTGTTTTCCTGCCTCTGCGTACTTGGTAACCTCGACTGGATGGCAGACATTATGAATGTCACCTTGTTGGGCGGTGGAAACGTTTGCATCCATTGCTTTCCTCACTTTTATTCTGCTATACAGTTAAGTTACTTGAAACAGTTTTCTCCTTTCGAGCCACCCTTTTATGATGTTAGGCAGGTCTAGGCTAATTATTTCTGTCTACCCGAGGCCCCCAGCAGTATGAGTTTTTCCAGGCTGCCTGGTGGAACCTGGCATTGCTCCCAGTCTTCCATGAGGACCAGTCACTATTCCCTGTAGCTCTTGCTGGTTCTTCCCAAAGCTCCTGAATCTTGGGTGGTGTCTGAACACCGGAGCGGGTGCTCTGGAGGCTTCCCGGGAGCTCTGTCCCGGCAGCTGTCTCCACTCTGGCACCCTGCCCTCTAAACTCCAGGTGCCGCGGTCTCTCTGGCCTCAGCTTCCAGTCCCCAGCTCTGGGAGCCCCCTGCGCGCCCTCCCTGCGCCCAGCCTAACCATTCCGTGTGTTTCCCGTCTCTGAGAGGCCACCGCCCTGGTTACCTGATGTCCAGTGTCTTCAAAACCGTTCATTTATTTTCTCTTGAGAGGGGAGAGTTGCTTCTGATGGAAGATAAATGTGGTTCCTGTTGCTCCACTTTGACCAGCCGGCACCAATATTTTGTATGTTTGCATGACCGTCGGAGAGGGTTTTGCCTCCAGGGTGGGTCCCTGTTGGGTGTGGGGAGTGTGAGGAGCGCGCCTTTCTTTACACAGCGGGAAAGGCGGGCAGCGGGAGGGCCGGGAAGGGCCGCCGCAGGGCGCCGGGCGCTGGGCCGCTCGCGGGGAGGCGCGTCCCCGGCCCTGGGCCGCCTGGCACTCAGCGGGGACAACCTGCCGGCGCAGCACCTGGGCCTCACTGAGCCTGGGGCTCGGCCAGGGACCCCTAGTTAGGAGCGAATTCGGTGGGAGAGAGAATAAGTCTCGTGAACGCCGAGCCCAGGCTGCGAGTTCAGCTTCTGCCTGATGTTAATCTGTTGGAATAACCGAATGTTTACCCGGCGTCTTGCCAGGGAAGCGGCGCGCCCCCCGCAGCACCGGCGGAGCCCCGCCCCCGGGACTGCCTGGGGAGCCCCTGCTCTGCGGGGCGTGGGGGGGGGGGCCTTCCAGGCAGAGCTGGCGCCCCGTCCGCTCTGTATGTGACCCTGGGAGCAGTGGGGAGCGCGCCCGGGACCCCCCAGCCCTGAGGTCCCGCCCGGCCCCAGCCGCGCCCCCCTCCCCGCCCCCCGCCCGCGCTGAGAAACGCGGTGCCCCTCCGCCGGCAGCTCCGCCAGGGCCCAGGATCCGGGCGGCGCCCTGCGGCTCTGCGGGACCCGGCGGCGCAGCCCCGCGGGTGTGTCGGGGAGGAGCGCGGCGCCCACGCGCCCCCGAACCTGGAAACGATCTTATTCCAACGGCCCGTGTCCTCCCTTCCAGACCCGCAGTGAGACCGGTTCCCGCGTAAACACCTCCCCTCCTGCCTTGTGCAGGCCTCACCTGTTCGGGTTTCGTCTCTAAAAGGGGCCCGGGAAGGAACCAGGGAGGCTTTGCCCAGGACGTTTGAAGTCCAGGTTCACGGCAGACCCTGGACATCGGCGTCATTGGGTGTCTCCGTCAGGGGCTCCTGAGACACCCCTGGAACCAGAGGGGGTTCCCGCGGCTGCGGACCGGCCGGCAGGCGGCCGAGCGGGGCAGCCAAGGGGCGCCCAAGGGACCCGCTGCGCCCTGGGGGCCTGAGGACTGTCCGGCCGGCGAGGGGGGGCGGCTGTGCCCGGAGCGGCCCGTCTGGGAGCCGGTCGGCAGGGTGGCAGCTGCTTGATTCAGAGGGAACATCGCTCAGCAGAAGTGAGGGAAACGAGTGGGAACAATGAAAAGCAACTGAATTCTACTCGCTTCTCTGAGGCAGGGAAAGAGCATCACTGACACTCTCCCAGCGAGAGGTCCTTCCCCGTGGCCGCACAAGTGCCAGCTCACCTCCCTTTGGCTCGTCTTAGGCTGGCATTGCCCCTTCCTGCAGCAGCTCAACCCTCACAACCCCAAAGGGGCACCTGCCCTCGCGCTGGGGATTACTTCGCTTCCTTCCCATCCTTTCTTTATACACATAATGCTGGCGAAGCGTTTTATATTTTAAATGTATCTTATGCTTACGCACATTACATCGTTAGAATATCACAGCAGCCATAATTAACCTATCTCACAGAAAGGTGTACAGTAAAGAAGTAAAGTTCAATTATTAAAAGTGTTTAGTAGTGACATTTTAATTCTGTTATAAAAAGATATAAAAAAGTTTTTACATTTTAAACACGTTTTGGAAAGCAGACAAATAGCTACGCAAGTGTCATCTACCCTGACGGGCTCCGTTACCATGTGGCATTTGAATTCCTCTAAAAAAGAGCAAAAATAAACAAGCTCAGGCCAGTGGCGAATGTCTCTGCTTTCTTTACTAGGTCTCATGTTTCTCTTTCTCTTGGAAATATGTGAAATTTTCTCCCAAAACTTTTTGTGACTCTGTCCTTTATTGTACTTGTATATGGAAACATATTGTCCTGTCCTTTCTTACCTGCCTCTCATGGGAAAATACTTTTCCTTTTTCCTTTGCGTTCTCTTGCTCAGTCTTAAGGTGCCAGATATAGTACTAAGCACTTTCCACGGATTCTCTTCTTTAACCCACACACCCCTGTCAAATAAGTGGTATTTCAGTTTTACAGAAGACAAAACTGAGGTTGCGAGAACTCCAGTGCCAAAGGCACAAGGTCACACGGTGAAATCTTCATTTGAAAAGCAGAAGTCTGACTCTAAAACCCATAGTTTTTAAATGCCACACTAAAACCTGAAACTTTTTTGCAAATGTTGAAACTTATTTTCTTCCTTTGTACCTGCAATTTGTATTTGTTATAGATGGTATAGGAAATTTTATTCTATCACATAGTAAAATAAGAAATAAATGCTAATTTTAAAACCTTCCCCTCCTGTGTTTCAATACTTGTTCTGTGTGCTTTCCAATTAATCCCTCAGTTGCAGAACTAGACTGAAAAATACTCTTTGGGCAGAAACAGCCATTTTGGACTTATTCTCATGTTTCTAACAAAAAGAATCTTAGCTCATTTACTTGGGGGATAATCGAGATAAAGTTTTGTTGGGATGTTACTACTGATTTACAATGCTGATGTGACTTGCAAATATCCAAACACCTTGGGTCTCCCTGGCTTTAGAGACAATTTCTCCTATTAAGCATCTTCTAGATAACATACTAGTCTAAGGCTCAAGAGAGTACATTCTGGTTTGTGTTTGACTTTTTAATTTTTTCACATCGAATGGATCTTGTCTTTGGAATTTATTGAACACAACTAAGTATTTCAAGGACTGCCATACTTGGTAAGCTGGAGCTCTGTTTGGAAAATTCCACTACTATCCTAACTCTAAGCAGGCATTGTGGCATTAGGGATCATTGACTTGGGCTCCATGGCCTGTAGTGTGTCCCATTTCAATTGTCTACAATTGTTCATTAGAATTTTGGAAGGGTTCCTACAAGATTATGACCTACTGCTTGGATGACTTCTATAGTCATCTCTAACAAAATTACTTGTTCTATAACTTTCGTTCCTTACTAGTTTTCTCTGTAAATTTCATATGCATCTATTCAGATAAAAAGTGCATTACATTTGTAGGCGGTCTCTTATATTTAAGTCTTCATCTTTACCAATTATTTTAAAATTCCTACTGAGCTAGATATTATACCAAACAAAGCAAGATTGTGTCCTCTCATAGTAAATCAGGTCACTTTATTGTACATCACTATAGCACCCTATAGTTTTCCGCTATAACATGCATCACACTTTGCAGTTATGAACAATTGACACCATAGATTTGAGATTTCAGCTTATTTTTAGGGAGAGAAAGAGAAAGAGAAAATAGGGATAGAAAGAGAAATACAACATGATCTCCATCCTCAGTATAAAAAGAGGAAAGATCATTCTTGAAACCACTCAATTAAATAACATGAGATAAAGAGAAGGGGAAGGGGAAGTGGGCAGCAGAAAGGAAGGCTCTCAGTGGACACTGAACTTGGCAAAAAATTTGACGGATGAAAGAAATGGAGAGAGGACATGTCAGGGTCAGTTGAAGAGCAGAATCAGCAAGAAAGTTGAGGAAAAAAGACCACATGATTCAGAGACCAATCCAAGGATAGCATAAAAGTTTGCAGAATTTTCCCGGTTGCAGTCCTGTTTCCCCTGCCTGTCTCCTAGAGAAGCAAAAACAAGTGCTTTGCCTAATGTCAGGGATTGAATGGAAGAAAGGCTAGAGCTGGGCCAGGACTGGAGGGAGGTTGGATGTGTCTTGGCTCTAGAACAAGACAGGTCCACACAGCCAAGATTTATGATGGATAGGGCTGTTTGAAAAAGAGAAAGATCAGTTCTGAGATCCATAACACCTCTGACACATAGCCTTCAAACACAAGTTGCCCAGAGGTTGAAGAGCACAGGAGGACCAGGCTTGTGTGGGGCCCAAGGGCAAGATGCTAAGAGAAATTGCATAGCAACTGCTAATCAAACATTCTACTAGATGGAGACACAGAATATCTGTCAGTCACACTTCTGAGACCTTAGGAGAACCAAAATGAGGATGATCCAGTGCAGAAGCAGAGCCAAGGGCACCAGATGAGGGTTCCTAAAGAATGTTCCTAAAACCAAGATGGGGCCCAGCATATGCCTAAGTGGTCACCTAACGTCTACATAGAAAGAGCAACAATTGTGAGGACAGGGCCAGGTTGATAGGTATCTGCCTACAGAAGGGCCTCACACTTGGGTTTTTTCCCCCGTCTTATTGAGATATAGTTGACATATAACATGGAGTTAGTTTAAGGTGATATAATAATTTGATATGTGTTTATATTGCAAAATGATTATTGTAATCAGTTTAGTTAACATCCATCACCTCACATAGTTACAATGTTTCTGTTGCAATTGTTTTCTATTTCCCCTTATTTTTTAAGTGTTTATTATAGAAAACATCCAATCTGTACAGAAGTGGAGAGAACAGCATGGTGAACCCATGTACCCAGCACCCAGCTTCAGCAATCAACACATGTACGACCTTGTTTTATCTGTATTCCACCATCCCACCTCACACCCCAGGGTTATTTTGAAGCAAATCCCAGACATCATATCGTTTTATAAATACTATACATGTTAGTATGTATTTCTAAGTCACAAGAACCCTTATAAAAAAGCATAAGATCAATTAAAATTATCACACTTTAAATTAGCAATTCCTTAATATCATATATCCAATCAGTGTTTAAATGGCTCTGATAATTATTTTATAAATGATTTTTAATAGTTGTTTGATTCAAATCAGGATCTAAACAAAATTAACACATTTAATTTGTTTGCTAAGTCTTACATCATCTTAAATCTATAGTACCTCTTCTTTTTTTCCTCGCAAAGAAAGCATCCATTGACGAAACTGAGTCATTTGTTTTTTCGTTTTCCACGTTCTGGATTTTGCTGATTGTATCCCCGGGTTATCAGTTGACTTGTGCTTTTGTTTTCCATATTTGCTGTAAACTGGTAGCTAGACCTAGAGGCTTGTTCAAATCAGCCTCTGATTGCTTTTTTGACATGAATACGTCATAGACTGTTTTTGTACTTCCATCAGGAGAATGTCTGGTTTTCTGCTCTACGGTGTTAAATTTAAGTAGTTGGTTCTGGTGTTGTCAGCCTGATCCATCCCCGTCAACGTTCAAACCTAGTATTTTTAGCAGCCATTGCTGATCATTGACCTAAATCCAATACTTCAAGAGGAAGAGACTGAAACTTTTCAAAATATGTTTTTAAGAGCCAGGAGGAGGGTGCAATGAGTGACAAAGCTGTGCCATCTTCCTGCAAAGCTTGGCCGTCACAAGGCTTGTCACTAAGTGGGTACACGCCTAGGGCCAGCCTTACTGTGGAAGGGCGCCAGGATAGCGAAGGCTCAAGCCCCGCAGAGAAACGCAACGGTCAAGCCTTCAGCATTTGTAATTCACATTTTACAGACCACCTTTGAAGAGGAAAGACTAGAGAAACACCACAGAAATATGCCCATCCTCGCTTTCACTTCTTTCAGCCCATTTATCCATCAGGGTTTGAGAGTAGGAGGCGTGAATAATCCTCATTTACCCTCAACCTGATCATTATTGATGATTTGCTCCTTGTAACCAGTAGGAGGAAAGGGGCAAAAATCCAGTGGAAGGAGCTGGAAAGGGTGTTCCAGACCAAAAGCTACTGGTACATTTTGCTCAATGGGATTTTAGTTGCCAAAATATTATTAACCAAACTATATACAACCTATTTTTTAAAAAGACAAACTCAACAGCATCAGGAAATGTTGAGGATGAACGTGAATTGTTAGAATCTGGCCCTCGCTCATGGTGCGGCACGACTGCTTTATCATAATTGATCCGTGGGAACAACTGCAGTGGAGCACTGGATTGGTGAGGGCTTTTCTTGACTCCATCCCAACTCATTAAGGAGAGTGCTGAGCCCCTACAGGCTGTCATCTCCGTCAGGTATGTTAAATATGAACTTTTGCAACAGCAGCAGACGCCACACACAGGCAAGCCTTGTCTCTCCCCAGAGTGTTTTTGATAAAGTGATGAATGAGTGAAATTTCCTCTTGGAAGGTCATTAGCTTTTTTTTTTTTTTTTGCATGTGGAAATTGTTTCAAAGATTTTTTTAAGGCAGCATGGAAAAATCAAAACAGCATTCCAGCGGGATTAATAGAAAGATTTGGCCCTTGTGTGGTAGCTTTCCTTTTGAAAATTCTTTGCAAACATCAACTAATCCATCTGGCAATCCTTTGAGGCCACTTACACTCTCTATATTTTGTTCTTTTAGAGTTTAGAAAAAGGGATTTGGCTTCTACATCATGTTTTTATGCCCTGGCCTCTCTCTTTCCCTGGTCTGTTTATACACTGGAATTTTTAGAAGTCAGATCCTCCTGCTAATTACCAGCCTCTCAAGGCAGAGACAGCTATTCATTCTGTGTTGATGATTAGTTACTAAGGACATGATCTTGAGGGGCCTGACTCTGGGACATCTCAATTTTGAAAGCAAGCATTTATGAAAATAGAGACCTTACATTTTTTCTAAAATAAAAATGAGCAAAGGAGGAGATGCATGCAAAAATGTCAATACAGTAATTACAATTCTGTTGACCTAGAATGTTTTCCAAGTAACATATGTACTAAGTTGGTAAGATTGTCCTTGAAGTGATTTTATAACCCAGCTATGTCCTTAAATTTTGAAAGAGAATATAAGTAGAGCTCATTACTAGAAAAAAATTTTATAGATGAGCAAGATATGCACACAGAGATATGAACAGAGTTTGAAGAATGATATAAAAGATTTCTTTTCTTTTCTCCTAGAGTAGACTCTCGGTTGTACCTAATTCACCTTGACCGATCATCGGGGAATCTGTTGTTTCTAGTCGCACTCTTCCTTTCTACCTCAGCCACTCAGTGTGGATTGAGTGCTTATAATGGGCTACACATTTTTCCAGTTGATGAGACTCGAGCAGTAAACAAAAGAAAGGACTGCCTCTTATTGAGCTTACAGCTGAAATAATAAATGATTATAAAATGTTTATATATATGTTAATGTTAAGTATATTTGTGAAATACGCATTTTTAAAGTAAATCTTAATTTATTTATTTACATATATTTACATGATGTGTGACTGTGTGTCAGGTGTTGATAAGTGCTATAAAGAGGTCAGGGAAGGCCTCAAGAATAAAATATTTGAACAGTGACACAAAGGAAGTAAAGGAGTGAGCCATGTAGCTGTTTGAGGAAAAACATTCCAGCAGAGGAAAAGCAAGTGCCAAGGCCCTGGGGCAGAAAAGTACAAGAGTGTTCACAGACCAGCAAGGAGGCTGACTTGGCTGGAACCGCAGGCAGAGACAGAGCCATATAAAGTGATATCGGAGAAATTAGGTGTCTGTGTGTGGGTGTATGTGTGTGTCTGTGTTTGTACAGAATCCAGTCTCCATCTTTTTAAGCCTCATTTACTCTCCCCTCTCCTGCCATGCTTCTTCCACTTGGTCTCTGACTCTGTTGACAGTCAGGTGGTTGTGTCTGGTTTTCTTCTTGATAGAGCCAGGCCATGGGTGGTGAGAGACAAGACTAGGGAGAAAAAAATTCAGGGCCTATATATGCTTCTGTGTGTGTTTGCAGGAGTTGGGGTGGGGATTAATGGGGGGAAAATAGCCTCTGGTCAGCAAAGAGCCTACAAGACATACAAATCTTTCTTTTACTAATACTGGCCACCTCTTAACGCCTAGTTTGGGTGCATTTTCATGTTTGCGATCTTTATCTCTTCTCCGCATTACCAAACACCTTCTCTGCTATCCCACCTCAATATGAGTCAGGGAGGTGAGGGGCTGGTGGAATATCCTGTCACAGTTACCTTTAATATTTTATTTCTTCACTTACATTTAAACTACATTTTTTAAAAGCTACGGAGTAATACATATGAAAAATCAGACAGCGATTAAAATAAAATACCAGGTGCGTTTTCTTCCCCTTCCCTAAGCCTTACCCTCCAGGGGCCAGGATAGAGCAGTTGCTCTTGTGCATGTTTGCCCTTACTGAAAACAAACACGAATTCTACACTTCTGAGACATAAATTGCATTAGACACCATTCCACGTTGCAGAAGGTTTCCCGTCGCTTCAGCATCAGGCTGGGGGATTCACGTAGGTAGATGACACAGAGCATAGGTTTTTGAATTTGCCAAAGTTTTGACCAGAGTGGGGGAAAGAATCACGATTGAGAACGAAGGCTTTGTTATTCTGTGGAAATAATTACAAGATGAAATTAGAGACTGATTCTACTTTTCTATTTTTTCATAGCCTAAGAAACTCTGGCTTGAGTGGTGGTTTATTATTTGCCAGAAAACAATCTCTCAGTGTGTCTCAAGGGAACGCGGCCCTTATTACTGTGGGAACATGACTGCCACAGAATTTGGTCCCTCCTGTTCCTTTCCCTAATTTCCTCCTGCCACTCACACCCCACATGCACTAGGGCTGGATTTAATCTCACTGATGTAGAGATCTATTTAGAAATTCAGTATTGAGCTAAATCCTTTGTCAATAATGATTTTTAAATGATTTCTAGATGAACTAATTTGCTCTCGACATTGTGATTAAGATCATGGTTCCGTCGGACTGTAAGTACAGCAGAGATAAAGGGTATTTAAGCAATGAAGGCTGATGATCCCGTTCCCTTCTCTGAGGAGTCAGTGCTTGTACCCCAGGAGGACCATAGACTGAAAATGCACTTGCGTTTTCCTCTATGACTCTTGTAGGTTCAAGCTGGACAAAGCACGTTGGTTTGCAGTAAGCAGAGACGTGAATCGGGAAAGTTGCCAATCTAATTTTGATTGTTTAAGAGAATTAATGCTATTGGATCTATTTTTATAGTTCTCTATTTCTAATGTCTTCTAATGTGGTTTCCCTGGACAACTAGAAGAAACATCACTGAGTTTTATTTACAAGTAATTTATTCGGTAACGGGTTTTCATTAGTATCTCACAGGGTGTCTTGAGATTTGGGGTTACTTTTATAATTATTTTACAATCATGTGTCATACTTGTAAATGGAAAACCTTGGGTGGGGACGAGAGTGGGAGAGAGGTGACTTGCATAGTAATGACAACAATGAGCTGTCTTTTGTGTATGAATATGAAGTAGTGGAGTCCTCCGCAGCAGAGTGACTTGAAGACTTTCTTTTCCATAGAGGGGACCATCTGTCCCAATCTATTCATGTATCCATTCCTCTCTTCCCACATCAATCCCCTCATAACCAATACAAATCATAGGCTATAGCTCTAAGGACCTGGAAAACGAGCCAAATTCTCAGGTCCACCTGGGGACAAATCTTCAGCCTGACCAACAGAGGTGATCACCAGTGACAACTTGGTGAGAATGGAGGGAGGGTGGGGAGGGGTGGGACTAACGCATCTCCTCACCTTGGGAGGTGGCTGCATTTATCTGAGGGATGAGATGCCTGTCCTCGGCCTTCCTTCCAATTATTGTCCCAATCCCCCATCTACCTACTCACCAAAAGAGCATACAGATATCTGACAGAAAAACAGGGACTTTCAAGCAAACCTCTCTCTCAAAACACTCACATCCCAACAAGAAAGGAAAAAATAGAATGTAGGCCACTATTATCTATTGTTGTGTGACAAATCACCACAAACTTAGCAAGTTAAAACAACCCATATTTATTACCTCACAGTGTCTGTAGGTTAGGAGTCCAGGTATGGCTTAGCTGGGCCCTTTAAAAGGCTACAATAGAGGTCTTGGTCAGGGCTAGGTTCTCATCTGAAGGCTTGACTGGGAATGGATTTACTTCCAGACTCACTCAGTTTGGCAGAATTCACCTTGGAGCTATGAGACTGAGGTCCCAAGCTTCTTGTTAGCTAGTGGCTGGGAGTCACTCTCAACTACCAGAGGAGCTTTAGACCACAGATTCTCAATACGTAGCCCTCTCCATGGGCTCTCTCACAACACGCAGCTTAGTTCTTCAGAGTCGGCAAGGGAGAACGTCTCTAGCATCAGTCAACTAGCAAGATGGAGACATATAACACCCTGTAATCACAGGAACGGTGACATCACCTCTGCCATAGCCTAATGGCTAGAACAAGTTCAGGTCAAAGGGAAGGGATTACACAAAACCACGAGTAATAGGAGGCAGGAATCAAGGGGCCACCTTAGAGCCTGTCTACCCACTACTATGCAATAATTAATTGCTCAATATGCCTCATCTCATTCCATAAAAGATGTGGAGTAGATTATGGGGATGCAATACAATATGGCACGCCATGGCCTTGACATAGATATTTACAGTATATTAAATAGTAAACCGGCCAGAAAAACAGCATTCCAGTCAGAAAAAGGAAGTGAGCAAAGGCACAAAATTGGAAATATGTGCAACATGTTTAGATAAAAACTAGGGAGGCAGTTTACTCAGGGGGTTTTTGTACATGGAAG
This sequence comes from Miniopterus natalensis, assembly GCF_054644295.1. Taxonomy (NCBI): domain Eukaryota; kingdom Metazoa; phylum Chordata; class Mammalia; order Chiroptera; family Miniopteridae; genus Miniopterus; species Miniopterus natalensis. The sequence continues at coordinate 152,684,946 of NC_142082.1, read as the reverse complement.
TGAGAGATGACCGAATCAGAAAGATGGGGATCATGACTAAAAGGCTAAGGAGCTGGGGTTCCACTTCTCACCTAATAGGTGACTATTCAAAAAGGAAAGAGACGCCTTCATGCTCCCACCGCACCCTGCACTCACCTTCAGCTCTGCACTTCTCACCTATCACATGAAAGTGGTGGGGTCCGAGGGTCACACACATACGTAAACGTAATACCTGACTCCTCCACCAGAATGCAAACTTCCCTCGCCACGGAGCATGCTCATCAGCAGGCTGGTTTGCTGGTTTGCTTGCACCCCTGCCTGGCTTAGTGACAACACTTGGTAGGTGCTCAGTATATGTTAGTTGAATAAATGGAAGAATGAATGAATGAATGCCTCTTAAAAACTGTTGCAAGTGAAAACCCTTTTCCTGCAGGGTTTTTTAAATCAAAAACACCTTTTTGATTTAAAATAGAGTAGAAAAGTCCTGGCCAGTGTGGCTCAGTTGGCTGGAGCCCCATCCCATATACTGAAGGGTCTCAGGTTCGATTCCTGGTCAGGGCACATACCCAGGTTGCACATTAGATCCCTGGTCAGGGTGTGTACGACCAGTTAATATTTAGCCTCTCTTTCTCTCTCTCTCTCTCCCCCTCCCTCCTCCCTTCCTCTCTCTCTGAAATTAATGAAAGCATGTCCTTGGGTGAGGATTTAAAAAATAAATAAATAAAAATAAAATAGAAAAAAAGCAATAATAAAATCGAAGTGCTTTTCAAGTCAGCAGTAATAAGACTCGCAGGCCATCTTAGCAGGTAAGTGGAGAACGGTTCTTTGAAGTCCTCAGAGAGGGACCCTCAGAGGCCAGTTAACATTAATTACCCATCTGGGTGGTCACTGTGACTTCTGTTGCAGCTCCTTACTAATGAGGGGAGGGTGAAATTTAGGCAGAAGAAAAGTGTGAGGGAGAATTTCCCAAGGACCACATAAAGACATTTTTTGGATGAATGTGAGGAGTCAGGTGAGAAGGTGAATGACTGAAACCCAACCCGAGTGCCTGATGCCAGGGGACAGGCCAGGCCACCCCGTACCCTGTGTTGAGCGAGGCTCAGATGCAGAGCTTGGGAAAGTGTCAGCTGACTTTTCTGCAAGTTCTCCTTAGTCGTCTGAAGGCTCTTGGGCACATTCGTCATCATCTTCCCTCCCACCGATGGCCCATTACCCTTCTCTGCAGAGTGATTCATTGCCAGGGTGAAAATCCTAGGAAATTGCCTTCACACAAAAAATATGTTCCCTGGCTCCAAACAGTCAATAACTCTGCCCCACGAGACACATGTTTTTTTGTCCTAATCTTCATCTTCTTTTTTAAGTGATTTGTCTGGTCATATACTATATGTTATCCCAGAGTCTCTGCTGCAGTCTTCAACTTAGAGACTGCTGAGCAGCTTTCCCCCAACCTTCCTGCGCACAAACCTTGTCAATCAATCTTGTTCTCTTTCTAAACACTACATCTGAATAGTTAATGGGCTGTAACTGTTTCTTCTTTCTCCACCTTCACTTTTTTTGAAGGAGTGAATATTCCTAAGAAAGTGCTAGAAGTCTCTCCTCCATCCAATTCAAACATTTATTTTTCTTTTTTTAAAATATATATTTTTATTGATTTCAGAGAGAGGAAAGGAGAGGGAGAGAGAGAGAGAGAGGGAAACATCAATGATGAGAGAGTCATTGATCGGCTGCCTCCTGCATGTCCCCAACTGGGGATTGAGCCCACAACCCGGGCATGTGCCCTCACCGGGAATTGAACCCTGATCTCCTGGGTCCCAGGTCAATGCTCAACCACTGAGCCACACTTCTTGATGCTATCACTTTACAGTTGGGTTTCCTCAAGAGGCTCTGAGTGGCCCCATGGGTGGTGTTCAGGTCCTGAGGTCACTCTGGGGTGGAAGGGTTAGAGGGGAGGAGCAAAGGCGACGCCCAGGATCGAGGGGCAGGGGTAGTGGAGCACAGGGGAAGGAGATGGTGGAGAAAGAAGGGGACAGAATTCTGGGGTTGGATGTGCCAGAAACTGGGAGTGGGATGAACAAACCCTGGTAGTGACTAAAGGAAGGAGGATTTGTAAGAGTCACAAAGAGTTGCATAGTCTGACTTGACTGCAGATGGCATTCTTAAAGATACACTTTTTGTGTGTTCCATGATAGTTTTTAATCTAAGATAAACAAAAGTAAAAGACAGAGAATATATGCATGGAATGCCTTACAGCTGTTAAAATGAATGCATCAACACGTACACATCACGAAAACATGCTAAGTGGGGAAAAAGGTTAAGAAATATGTACAATGTGACACCATTTGCATAGAATTTCAAATGTACAAAATAAAACAACAAATTTAAAATTAAAAAAAAACACACAGGAGATTTTAAAGAATCTATAAACTCATAGGAGAATTTTTTTGCAGGGCAAGAAGACAACCAATATCCATTCACTTGGGTCCCTGTACTTCGTTCATGCCTCTTTTCACTCATCTACTCAAGGTCCCTGACTTGTTTCTTCTATCCTTCCCATCCGAATAGGATGTTTAACTTTGGGAAAGTCACTTCATCTCTGAGGGTTCCCATTTCCTCCGCTATAAAATGAGGGGAATGAATGACTGCTGGATCAAGTCCCTTCTAGTTTTATTATGACTGGTGTCCCCTGTCAGATCCCCAGAATGCTAGCTTGGATTTCACACCCACTGATTCTCTGATGAGAGCAGGAGCCAATTCCCACTCCATGCTGGAAGCAGCCCAGGTGTGCACGTGGAGGGGCACTGCCCAAGGTTCTAGATCAAGAGTCCTGAGGCTGGAGGAGGGGAGGCTGTGGAGTGGGGTGATTGGCAGTGAGCTGAGGCTGAGGCCAGGCTCTGCCACTGACCGGCTGTGAGTCACCTCATTCAGCCCTGTTCCTGCACCATAGTGTCGGGTCATTGAGAGGCTGAGCCAGGGTGAGCCACGTCAGACACTCCGCACAGAGGCTGGCCTCTGGGAAGCAATGAGAACCTGTCAACTGTCTTTATAGTCTTTGTTGTCATAATTATCACCTCATCATAATGAAATTGTCTCAGCCTAAATCCAGGAGCACAATAAGGCTCCTGTCTCTATTTCATAGAAATAACCAGACTTTTTTAAAAAGCAAAAAGCTGACTGCCTTTTTTGAGTATGTCAAGGTCCAGACATGCTTCCATGATCAGAATCTGTGTCTGATGTTATGGTTGCTAATGAAAATTAGCCCTCCCTCCCCCACCCCCTCATCTTCCTCCTCAGGGAACAGGGAGCTTCTTTAAATTCTTGTCATGAGAGCTAAGGATACTAACATGCTCTCAGGTTTTCAATGCTTAAGCAGAATTTGGGAAGTCGGTATATTCAAAAGCAACAGAAGGGAAGGTTCATAACATAAAACCACTCCATTAGTTAAAGGTGAATGTTTGGCCCAGCCGGTGTTGGCTCCGAGGTTGAGCGTTGACCTATGGAGCAGGCGGTCACGGTTCAATTCCCGGTCAGGGCACAGGCCTGGGTTGGGGGTTCAGTCCCCGGTGGGGGGCATGCAGGAGGGGCATTCTCTCTCATCATGGATGTTTCTCTCTCTCTCCCTCTCCCTTCCTCTCTCTGAAATCAATTAAAAATATATATTTAAAAAAAAAAAAAAGAATGTTTGCCCTGGCTGGTGTGGTGCCCCCAAAGGGTGCCAGTTTGATTTCCAGTCAGGACACATGCCCAGGCTGTGGGATCAATCCCCAGTAGGGGGCCTACGGGAGGCAGCCCATCTGTGTTTCGCTTTCACATCGATGTTTCTCTCTCTCCCTCTCCCTTCCTCTCTCTCTAAATACAATAATAAAAAAATGGATGTTTGTCAAGGGAAGGAAATAATGGGAAAATTCAGTGGCTTTTTTATAAATGAACATTTCAGTTATCACCTCAGAGTGCAAACTACAGAAGGAAAACACTAGAGGCATTTTTAAAGGAGTTTTGAAATTTAGCAAAAGTGGCAGGAAATGAGAAATGAATCACTTTCTTTTGTTGTTGTTTGTAAAACCTCCTTCTACTGTTGCTGGATTCCAATCGAGGGCGGTAAGTGGAACAAAATGGGCACTAAAAATGCAACTATTTATTGGGGCTATCTGGAAGTCCGAGGCCCCTGAACAAAGTCTTTCCCAAAGCATTCTTTTTTGTCAATTATTAATCTATCATCTGTGAAGCTGTTCTCCTTGTCTTGTACTGAATTTTATATAAATCCCTCTTCCTAAAATGATATGTAATATAACAGCCCCTGGTACCTGGAGGGTTGTACCTGCTCATCTTTTGACCCAGGTCTGGCAGTTTTCCCACATCATTTAATAATATAACCTTTTTATTTGTCTCCACAGGCTAAATATATTTTCATGAGTCAAAGCACTTAATAACAAAATTACTTACTAGGGTTGCTCTCATGTTTTTTCTTATTCCTTAAAGAATCCCTAAAGTTTTGGTAGAAAAAATGAATAACTATGTTATAGAAAAAGTAGAGAACACCAACAGCTTTTGTTCTTTCTCTTGATTAATTTTTTTTTATTTTCACTCTTTGCAATTCTCACCTAGATTTTATAATCTGTATTATTATTTCAGTGTGCTAAAAATATTGCTATTCTTTAAATGGTAGTCTGTTTTTAAGCCTAAATTATTTTCCTTAATTTAATGCTCCAAAGTCTTATAACAGGAACTCATTACCACTTAGTCTTACCATATTTCTGAATTTTTGAAAAGTGTTATAAAGGTCAAAAGTCATTTTTATAATCTGGAGCCATTCTGTCCTTTCTATTTCTGTTCAGGATGTGAAATTCTATTTAAAGGAACACATCTTTTTCTAGCCTAAGAAAATCACGGAAGGTATAATTAAGGATAAAAGAAGCTAAAGCAAGGACACTGCACAGAAGGCCTGTTGGACATTTTTTAACACATTGAAGACTGACGTGACTGATAACCAGATTCTGACAGTGTTTTGATTTAGTCCTAAGTGTGCTGCCTAAAGTATCTATAAAAGTGAAGCAAACATGACGGGCACGGCCTCGTGGGGGAGAAAATACTGCCAACAACAAATCTCCAGAAATCACTGATAAAATGTAGTCACCTAATATGGACTGGCGCGTTATCTCCGAAACTGTAATTATATAAATTTTCTATGTTGCTTTTCGCACTCGGAAATTTTTATTATATAGTTTTCTATCTTTCTTCTTGAAATGTTAGGAGTTAGTATATATAAGGGACCTGGGTGTTCAGAAACAAAGGTGCAGTGGAAACACATCTCTACTTGAATATCAGATACGTTGCAGCCATCAAAACTGTGCTCCTGGTCTTTCGTCACAGCCTGACCCCCCAGGCACAGTCTTTTCCTTGGTGATGGGGAAGCCATGCACCAGTTGATGAGACCAAAATGTTTGGCATCTCTCTTTCTCTCAATGGATATCCAATCCATCACTAAATATTGTCTGTACCACCATGAACATATATTCAAAATCTGGTCACTTCTCACTTCTCACTACCACCCTGGTCCAAGCTACCACGCTCTCTACTAACTTATCTCCTTGCTTCCAACCTTGCATTCTCTCCCAGCTGGTCTTAGCAAAGCAGCCAAAATAACACATCGAATCACATCACTCCTTTGCTCAAAACCTTCCACAGCTTCCCATCTTACTGTGAGTAAACACTGATAAAAGCAAACAAGATCTGGCCCGGTCTGAGCCCAACTTCCCCATCCTATTTCCTTTCCTGCCACCGCCCTGATATCATCTCTGCTCACTCCCCACCTTGCTGCTCCTTGGGTACAGCAGGCACTGTCCCACGCAGGGCCTCCGCCTGGGCCCTCTGCCAGGAACTCTCTACCCTGGAGCTCCTCCTTCAAGTCCCTGCTGAACTGGCCTCTCCCAATGAGACCTTCCCTGAGCACCCTGTGTAGAGCTGCAGCCAACCCACCCGCCCTGAAGCCCTGCATTCCAGGTTCCCTGTATCCTGCTCCCCCACCCCCAGTGATACTTATCACATTTTTAATACGCTACATAGTTTACTAATGTGTTTGTCATGTCTCTTGAAACCACACTCCCCATCCCAATTAGAATGTTAGCTCCATAAATGAAAGGTTTCTTTATTGAGCTCATTGATGTATCCCAGAGAACCTAGAATAGAGTCTGGCACATGCAAGGCACTGAATCCAAATTTGATGAATGAAAGAATGGTCAGTGGCCCTGCATTACTGAGAGAACCATTGCCGAGGATGGGAGAAAAGACCTTTCAGATAATTCAGTGAATTTTGTCCAACTATAATACTTAACATAGTCTTACTTGGATTGTAGCTTTATTTGCTCTTACCTACATCAATTTTGAAGTGTTTGGAAGCAGAGTAATGTTGTTTTCATCTCTTTTCCTAACCATCCCCCCATTCTTTTTCTTCTTTTTTTAAAATATATCTTCATTGATTTCAGAGAGGAATGGAGAGGGAGAGAGAGAGAGAAACATCAATGATGAGACAGTCATCGATCAGCTGCCTCCTGCACACCCCGACCCAGGCATGTGTCCTGACCGGGAATCGAACCACAATCTCCTGGATCCTAGGTCGAAGCTCAACCGCTGAGCCACGCCCGGCCAGGCCATCCCCCCACTCTTTATAATTGGTGGGTATTTGCTGAATGTTTATGGAAGTGAAATAAAACAAGCTTTATGGAAATGAAACAAAACAAAATTGAACAAATTTATCCTGCCTGGCACTATATATATTCAAGTTTAAAAGATAAGCATGAATTTACATGTACATATGCATAGATATGTCTATCTTTTTACTTTGACTAAAAATGATACTGCCTCGGTATATGTCCTGATTAATTATACTGGAGCAGTAAAAATTTTTTAAAGTAACAAAAAAAAAGACAGAGTAGCAACTTAAAAAGCAGCTTAGGCAAATGTGTGGCTCCTGCCTTCAGGGACTGTAGCTCCAGGAGAGAGCAGAGCTGAGAGGGATGAACCTGGCGGCCTCAGCTCCTGAGCCCTCGGGCTGTGCGGACCTTGCCGCGGTGAAGGGGGTCTAGCGTTAAAGGATGTGCGTTTTTCACAGCACGCAGCATCTTACACGAGCCTCACTGGAGCGTTCAACCGAAGGCCGAGCCGCGGGCTTCCTGAGACGCGGTGCACAGTCCCGCACCGCGGGCCCTTCTGCAGGACTCGGAATCTGGGCGGGAGCGGCCTTGCTTCATGAGCTGATTTTGGAACCTACCCCCGTAGGACTCTCTAGCAGTCACTAAGCACCGTGGCACTCCAAGTAGGGCCACAACGAGGGTTATTCCATGTTAGAGATTAAACCGACGGCTGAGGTCGCCGATGGACGCTGTCACACGGTTCTAGAAATGAACGACGGTGTCTCACCATGACATCACCTGCCCTGAGAACAGAAGAGCAGGAAACGGGTTTGGAAATTGCCAGAAGGATGTATTTCAGGTACAGGAAAGGTTTGCCAGATACCGAGACGGCTTCTTGAGAAAGCTTTTCGTGGAAGCCTCTCCTTGAGTGGAAAGTTTCTTTTTAAAGGCATTCTGCCTGGGATAGCTCATGACCAGCTATTCGCAAAGCGTGTTCTGGCATGACGCAGGATCCCAAGAGTGCTGACTCCAAGTAGGGGCTCTGTCATCGAAACATTTCAGATCATTTAAGAAGTGTTGATTTAAGCATACAACAATGGGGGGTAAATTGTACAGACCTGCGCACGATTTAAAATTTTTCTAACTAGGCTCATCCCTACTTTTAAGAGTAACAACAACCGAACAAGTCTTCACAAAGCTATCCTTTAACAACACCACCTAAATAAAAATTCCTTTGGAACCACTGGTTTTAAAGGTACCGAGCATTTCTAACCAGTGAACGGTAAGTGTCAAATATCTTGGCAGGAAATTCACCTGCTCACCTGGTTGACTATCGACTTAAAAAGAGGCACAAAGTACACAGGGAAGGAGAAAAACACAGAATGAGGCACTGTGTTCTCTGTGTCACAATTCAGTTTAAAAATGCATCTGTGCCAACGTTGCATTGTCTGCACTGTGAGGTTAACGCTAATGTTTGTTTTAGAGGTAGTTAGTTAGCAGTTAAAGTACTATACGTGCTTTGGGGGGGGGCTCCACATGTTCTTCCAACATAGTTTTCAAAATCCATACCAGATGTTTATCCTTCCATATGAGATTGTTAGAAAATAATTTTAGACCGGTGGAGTGGTGGACAAGATTAGTGGCTAGAAAGAATGCACAGGAACGATCATCAGTGAATGACAAAGGTCTAAGACTGGTACTCCCAGCGGCCTTACGGAGCTAGAACCCAGGCCCTGTTTGGTGCTGTGTCCCTGCACTCCACAAGGGCTCTGAGCCTGACCTGCTGGAAGGTGGGCTGCTCTGCCTCAGATTATTCATACATTGTCCTCAGAGAGGGCTTTCCCTGCAAGATGATGCAGGAGAGCCGAGCGCCTGAGAGGGGACTGCCCTGCGCTCACGAGAGCAGATGGTGGAAAACTCTTTCTGTACTTGCTTGCTGATAAATGTTTGTACTTCTGGCTGCATTTTACCCAAGACCTGCTGTCAGTGTTACATCCCATCTGGCTGTAAACACCAAGGGCGACCAGTATTTACAAAGAACCTGGCAATCTCTAAGCAGCCAAATTGGCTTAGGTTAATTCCAACACTAGGACTCTGGTAGTTGGTTGGTATTAATAAGTGACCCAATGAGAGAGTAATTTTAATGTCAGCCTTCCTAGAATTCACTAGAAAATTCTAGTCATTCATACCTATCACAATCCCTTTTGACATTAGTAACTTTGGCCAGTGGATTCCAATAGTCTACATACAGATACTACATACAGATACTATATATAGACAGACACATGACCTTATTTAACAAGGTTCTTTTTTGGTAAATTTAATGCCAAATGTTGCTAGAAAACCAGTTTTACTCTTTCCTTTTAGCCAAACACATTTGTTGCTATCATCTTGAAGGAATTTTTCTAGGAAAAAAATAACTCCCATTAGTAATCATTGGGTTGAGTTCTTACCATGTCTTTACCACATTTTTAAGCCTTCCGTGGATCATTTATAAACTTTATAATTTTCTCTTCCTTGGATAGACTTTAAAGATTTAGGTTGCTAGCATTTGATGGAACACAGTCCCTGTATGGATGCATCTACCACATGTTGATGAATGTGTATGTGAATGACTGCTCAGCTCACAGGAATAAGGTGTCTGGTGCCATTTTTAAACACTGGGCTTCTTTTTTATCCATTGCTACATTTTATTAGTCAATGACAATGGCCCTTTTAAGTTAGGGAGGCAGGCTGTTTGAATGTACATTTAATTATGGGGGAAGTGAACTATTCTTGTAAGTGAGTTATCTGTAAAAGGAGCATTTTAAATACCTCTTAAAACGCAAAATAATCCATTACACTTTTATCACCATATGTCTCGGAAAACGGAAATTGGGTTCTGTCCAAAGAGGATAGAAGATGTTTTGCTTTGCAGAAATGCAGCACAGGTAGTGGGAATCAAATCTATATTAATAGGAGGTCCTCCAGAAGCTGTTATGCAAGTAAATATTTCTTTTTAGCTGCTAAATAGAAGCTTACCGGAGTTATTGTTATTTTTGTGTGTCATGAAGTGAGCCAGAAGTCTCACCATACTTGTTTGATGAAGTATGATGAACGTGTGACCACCCTCAGGACACGCAGCTAAAATATTTGAATCCCCAAGTGAGTGGAACCCTGGAGATTATGTTTGGTTTCTTTGCCTTACTGATCTCAGATTACAGAGCAAAGGCACCATTTCCTACGTGGCAATAACAAGTGATAAAGAATGAGAGGTTATGTCTTGTAATTTTATAAACACGTGGATTTTAATCTGCCTTCGCTGGTTTATCGTTGGCGCCTCGTGGGAAAGAAAGTCTGGCCTTAGAGTAACAAGTACTGAATGGGCTGGGAGAAGAGTGGATGTATAAATCGACTTCTGTCTCCCAGCTATTTTGTTTCTTCATTTAAATTTTATCAGTGGGTTTCAGAGCTTATGAAAGTCATGAAGTGAATCTCCAGCTTGCGCCAAGTAGAGTGCGGTCTGGCAGCCACTTCGCTGAGGTCCTGAAACAGCCCTTTTCTGTCCCAGTTCTGGCAGCCACTTCACTGAGGTCCTGAAACAGCCCTTCTCTGTCCCAGTTCAGCTTTGTCTTGTTGCTTTCAGAGGAAAGGAAAAGCTAAGTGTGTCTCTGTTCATGTCTGCATCGGAGACACAGAGATGCCCTGCTCCTGTCATGGGAGACCTATCCCTCGGCAGCACATTGTTGTGGCCGTTTAATCCCAAATCAGAGACACAGCCAAAGGCATGATCCTTAAGAGATCTGACAGACGTGATCTGGCTTCTCAGAATCGGCTATTAACTCTTCGCACCTTAAGACTGCCCCCAGATTCTCTCCCCACATTGTGGTGTGGGTCAGTCTACAAGTCTGTGTCCCCCTGTATCTGTGTGTGTCTGTTTCCTCGGCTCTGCCCCACACTCTGGAAGCTGATCTGGGAGTAAAAAGAGGAAAGGACAGTCAGGGGCTTCCTTCTGCTACACTTCTGCCTGGAGCTGGAATTCATCTGCAGTAATTCATGGCATTGAGAAAAACTGGCTGTGCTGATGGCAGCTGAGTGACAATCTGGGCCTATATTCAGTCACCTTGGAGGCTCTTAAGGGGTGTTAAGAGAAAGAATTTCTCTTTGCAGCTCAAGAGGAAACTTCCCTGTATCCTGCAAGCCAGAAAAGGAAAACGAAGCCCAGAAATACCTGCCATGGGGAATATATTAATATCTCACCTCTGGTTTTCACAAGTCTGTTATGAGATGGGATAGTCAGATAGCAACACCTTTGATTGATCATACAGTTAAAGCACAAAAAAGTAATTTTCCTGAAGTCACACAGCTGATCATGAGTAAAATATGTATGTTGTTGGTAGCTGTATTATTAGGTACTTTAATTCTAATCTCTATTTCTTTCCCTCGGGTAATTAGAAAGAAGTCAGTTTCCATTGCACTCTTTTCCTAAAAATTAAATTAGTCTCTTTAAAAATTAAAGCACTTCCTCTGGAAAATGTTTCAAAATCCCTTAGACTTTCTGAGTTTCATCGAAACCTATTAGGCTGAGATAAACATCATTTAGCAAATTTTGTCAGATCTGTGATCTCCAAGATCAAAATTGGGCTGTCCCCACAGTTTTTCTTGTCCTGGGAAGTTCAGCCATGTCCTAGTTAAAAATTTTTGCCTAACTTCCCAGTTTTCTGCTTGGCATATTCACATGTATTTTCAAGAACTATCTTAAGATATCTTTAGTATTTTAAATCTCTCTGAGCTGATTGGAGGGGAGGAAAGACAAAAAGTATGAACAATTCAAGTTTAGGTTGAAGAATCAGTGGTGAATATTACTGTTTTCAAATTGACCTTCATGGAAATTAGATGGTTTGCACTGGTCTTAAGCGGGGTATTTTAAAATAAAGAGAAACATGGGCCTGCTTCCTGCTTTCTCATATCAGCACATCCCACTGGAAATATAAAGTGCTGGCCCCCATGTGCCAAAGCTCCCACTGTGGAATCTCTGCTTTCTCCTCACCAGCCCCCCAGTGGCCTCACATCACAGGGTAACACAATCCAAATAACACCAACTTCCAGAACTGCAGTGGCCTTTGGAACCCAACCCTATTGGGCTGAGCTCTGAGCCATAGCCCCACTTGTCTCATTTACACTCAAGGCACCTTGAAGATGAAAGGACCTGCCCAAGGTGACCAACAGTGTATTGGGATCAGAGCCATTGCTTGAGTCTGGACACAACTACTGACCTGAGGCTGTACTTCTATGCATGTGGGGCCCTTCAGTAACCTTCTGTTGCCTCAAGATAAAGGTCAACTCCAAGGCAGGTCATAGCCAACCCTCAGGATGTCTCTCCTGCCCACATTGGTCTAATCTATTCCTTCCTTCCATGAGAACTTGAAAATGAAAGCGATGGTTAAATGCCAAGGGAAGTGGAATTAACCTGCAATTAATTTGTCCTTCACTGTTGTGTGTTTCAGAGGCTGGAGCACAAGGAAGTTTTAGTGGGCTTGTTGTTCCTGGTTTTCCCATTCATCCCAGCCAGCAATCTCTTCTTCAGGGTGGGTTTTGTGGTGGCCGAGAGAGTCCTTTACACGCCCAGGTAATTACTGCTCATGATTTCGTCTTTATGAGACCTGCCCTCTGTCACCAACACCAACAGCCCCAGAGAGACAGTCCTTTAGTGTATCGCAATTAGATCCCTGTGGAGCTAAGGTGCTTATTGCCTCAGCTTTCCAAACAGCCGCAGAGAAGGTTGGATGAGCTCACGCTTGCACTCGTTCACTCTAGGTTACGGGGGCTCACCGCCAGCTGGAAGCGGGACAGTTAGATGGGAAAGAGCGACTGGAGTATACTCAGGATTTTAGCAGCAGTCATTTTCCACCACACCTTTGTCCAAACATCTACAGCCTGAGCTGCAGACATCCAGGGCAGTGAGAGTGGGCTGACTGGGATAAAGAACACGCTCACGCAGCCCTTCACACAACTAATAGTGAATGTTTCCCAAGGAAAGAACGAGCTCTTTATGAAAGTCAGCTACATGGGTAAGAGTGCTTAGGAGGAGGCCCTTGCAACCCCCAAAGGAACCCTGCTTCCCCGCCCTGTTTTCCAGCATGGGCTACTGCATCCTTTTTGTGCATGGACTGAGCAAGCTGTGCACTTGGCTAAATCGATGTGGGGCCAACACCCTGACCGTGTCCACTGTGCTGCTGCTGCTGCTTTTCTCCTGGAAAACTGTAAAGCAGAATGAAATCTGGCTGTCAAGAGAGTCCCTGTTCAGGTGAGAGTCCATGGATCAAAGCGATCTTTTCCCACTTATTCCTTTGTTGACATATCTATTTCCAAACAAATGAGGAAACAAATGAAGTAGTGTGGGTCTGGCCATATTTGTTAATCAAGAAAATTTAGTTTAGTAGAGCCCTGAATGGAAGATACAATATAATTGCGGTGTTAACTTTAGTTTTTTCAAGTGATATTATATGAAATCTAACGGGGGCTGATTCTAAAGTGACTTTATGAAGAGAAAGCTTATAAGAAGGTTTTTGGGCCCGGCCGGGCATGGCTCAGCGGTTGAGCGTCGACCTAGGATCCAGGTGATCGGGGTTCGATTCCCGGTCAGGGCACATGCCCGGGTTGTGGGCTCCATCCCCAGTCGGGGGCATGCAGGAGGCGGCTGATCAATGACTCTCTCATCATTGATGTTTCTATCTCTCTCTCTCTCTCCTTTTCTCTCTCTGAAATCAATAAAGATATTTTTTTTTTAAAAGAAAGTTTTGGTCTGTGAATTCAGATGAAAACAGTATTAATGACAAGCTGGGCGGCAAAATCAGTGATGAACAGGATGAAACCAACAAGCCTTATTTCATTGTTCAGTCAAGCGGCTGGCAAAGGTGTTCACACAGAAAGAAGAAAGAGGCACGCAACACATCTGTGAAGAGTATTTCGGGATGTTAGTGTGTGCCCTGGGGTTTCTGCTGCGCAGCTTTTACAGCAACAGGGACCTTCGCCTGGTGTCTGCTGATATCTCAGCGCCGTTTGAACACCCCCAGTTTCAACAGACTGCCAGGCTACAACCTATTCCAGGCAGCTATCCCTCTAAATTCGCTGTCTGTGCTCACGCAGCCCGAATCAGCCAATTCTATCAGCCGGTTTCTCTTGCGTCCCAGCTTGCACCCCGTGGTTGGTCATTTTAGCTGTGTGCTCAGTGTCCCATCTGTTTCTCTTTACCTGCCTCTCTTGGTTTTCCCTGTGCTTCATTCACTAATTCCCAACTTCGAAAAGAATCCTCTAATCTATGTTCCTTCTCCTATTAAAAAGCCACAAAGTTTGCTGGCTAATGTCTTAAAAATAGGCTGCTTCCCCACGAATTTGTTCTCTTTGGCCTCAGCTGTGTGGTGACTGAAACTTGCTCATCTCTAGTTCCTGGCTCAGGGCGTGTCCCTGTCTCCCAGGGCTCACTGTGATGCTGTTCCTCAGCCCCCATCACCTCACTCTGTGGCTGGCTTTCATTCCATAGTGACATAAGCACGTGAAGTACCTGAAGTCCATGAGTAGAGTTCACAGGTGCCATCTCCGTTCTGCCAAGAAGGCAGAAACCATGTGGAACAAGTGCCAGCATCTCTCTTATTTTATAAGCTCTACTTTCATCTTCTTCCTCCCCTATTGCCTCAGAGAAAGAGCTGTGTCTACTATGAAGTGTGTAAAATGTCATTCGATTATTTCTGGAATGGCAGCTCTCACCACTGATACAAATAAATGGCCAAATTAATTCATAAGTGGAAGTTTTGAAAAATAAAATGTTGTTGGTAATTCCAGTCACAAGTCTCTCATCAGTTCATTCCCGTCTCATCAGTGTCTCTCTCACCAGCTGCCACTGAAGGGAGATTTTAATTCAACAAATTTTAGACAAGAAAACAACGTTCTTAGAGACTGAACCTTTCTATGTCAAACTGCCCCACCATGTCAGGCTTTACATAATCCCTCGGGAGTGTCTGTCAGTCTATCCTGCACTGGGTGTGCATTAGTGGCAAATAGCATAAACTGACTTGGGATAACTTATGTAATAATAAAGATATACTGCAAGGGCTGGGGAACACACCAAATTTAAGGGAACAGTGAAAAAGCTGGCTTGTAGCAAACAAGAAATGGGAGATGGTATGGGCTAAACTGTGTCCCTCCAAAACTCACAGTGTTGAGGTCCTAACCCTGGCACCTTAAAATGTGACTGTACTTGGGGTTTTTAAGAGGTGATTAAGTTCAAATGAGGTCATTAGGGAGACCCTAATCCAACCTGACTGGTATCCTTACAAGAATTGGAGATTAGGACACACAGAGCGACACCAGGGATGCACATGCACAGAAGAAAGACCACGTGAGGACACAGCAAGAAGGTGGCCATCTGCAAGCCTGAGAGAGAGGCCTCAGAGGAAACCGAACCTGCAAACACCTTTACATGGACTTCTAGCCTCCAGAACTGTGAGGAAATAAATATCTATTGTTTAAGCCACTCGGTCTGTGATGTTGTGTTATGGCAGCCCTAGCAAACTAATGCAAGGGCTTGACAGTAAGCTCTGAGGATTGTCACTGAAACAAATGGGTAAACTCCCAGCACTTTTGTCTCTCCTCACATCAAAATCCTAGTAGAGAGAATCTCATTAGCTGAGCTTTAATTCAGCCCACAAACCCTCATCCCCACCAGGTTAGTGAGATGACTGCATCTTTGGACAAGATGGCTTGTCCAAAGGAGCTTCTCAGAGAACTCCTTGATAAAGAGAGCAGAGAACCTTGAGTCTCACCAAGATTGCACACAGTAGGCAGAGAGGGAATCTCCCAGTAGGAAATCAGGTGTGGCTATGAAGGGGTTGCCAAAAAGTGACAAATATTCTTTATACTCTGCTCTGATAAATCATTTTTAAAATAAACTCATGTGATTTTAAAACTTGACCACTTGACTTTCTTGATAGAAAATAAAAATTCAGTTGGGGATGCACACCTCCTATTTTTTAATACACTGAGGAATACTGTGTCGGGCCTATGAAATTAGCCTTTGCTTTTGGGTTTCATCCATCCCCATCCTACCAAAGCAAATTGTCTGTGATGTTGTGATTTATAATATGAAATGTAAATTTGGTCTTTATCCCAGGTCCTGGCACTGAGCTCCTAAACCCCTTGGAATTTCCTAAGTGCAGAGCAGGATAAAGGTGTCTTTTGTTATGTCAATGAGGTGACTTTTGGAACACCTGGAGAGAGCATGGAAGCTCCGTGGCATTTCCCTCCTGCCCTATGCTTCTCTTCCATCTGGCTGTTCCTGTGTTGTATTCTTTTATAATAAACTGGTAAACAGTAAGTAAAATGTTTTCCTGAGTTCTGTGAGCTGCTCTAGCAAATTAATCACACTCAAGGAGGGAGTTGCGGGAAACTCCAATATGCAGTCGGTCAGAAGGATAGGTAACAACCTGGACTTGAGACTGTCCTCTGACGTGGGTGGTGGGACAGTCTCGTAGAACTGCCAACTTCAACATGATCTGCTTCACAAAGTTAGAAGAAATGTCAACAGTTTGGGTGAAGATGATGTTTTGACACAGGTCTTGTTTCAGTTTTCGCCTCTGTCCCAAACTATAAACCCACTTGACCGTCCCTAGGACATATGGCTTCACCAAGGCCTCTCTGATTGTGTGCGGTGGTTTTGTTTGGCAGTGCTGGAGGCAAATCTACAGAAGACCTTAACATAGGCCTTGGTCTTGGAGAAAATCCACATTCTGGTCAAGGTCTAGCCTTTTCCAAATGAGCTTCTTTGCACAAAAGAGAGCCCACTGACTGATACACTCTCAGGATGACACAGATGACAGGTCCTCCCACAATGTCCACTGGCAAGAACCTTACACACCAGAAGCATGAAAAGCAGGAGAACCCAGCACCCTGTGCCCTAATACCATTAACGAGGGCTTCTGCTTCCTGGAATGGTGTGCTCAGTGCCTTACACATTTTAACTAAATCTTCGCAACCCCATTTTACACTAAGGACTCCGAGGCCCGGTGAGAGCGAGTAATCTGCACAGGTTGATGCTGCTGGTAGGAGGAGAGGCAGAATTTGAGCATCTGATTTAAAATCCAAAGAATACACAGTCTTTTGTTTTTCTATTTTTCAACCTAAACTAGGCCCGGTGTAAACAAAGAGACATAATCATAGCCATGCTGCCAGGAATTTTCTTTCATTCCTATTACAAAGAAGCCATCTGATGTCCAAACCTGGGGATGGTGATGACTGCAAGCCTGTACCTGGGTAGAGCCCATGCTACCTTACATTTGTTTGGATTAAGACAACTACTGACATAACTTTTAAACTGATCATTTTTCCTTCAGAATCTTTGAACTACAGAGAAAGACATAATAAAATAAACTTCCTTTGATATCCAGTTTCTGGATTCTCTAAAACTTGCTTAGGAATGTCCATGGACCACAGTTAAGAATCCATGGCCTCGATCGGGAGGAGAGACTAGGACTGGGAGCATTTTCCCTGTCACATAGGATGCCCAGGTGTCCATTTACTGGGAGAAAGATGAGCTCCTAAAGATCTTGATCTCGTTATAACTTAAAAATTAACACTTCAGGCCAGGTCAGCAAACTCCAGGCTTTGGGTCAAACCCAGTCCTCCACCTATGTTTATAAGTAAAGTTCTGTGGAAACACAGCCACCTCCGTTTGTTTATGTGTCCTCTCTATAGCTGCTTTCATGCTACAACACAGATCATATGGCTCCCCCCAAAAATTTACTCTCTGGCCCTTTACAGAAAATGTTTCAAGCCCTCTGTTTATAACATTCCACTGACTCATACTGTACTTCAAATAAATCCCAAAGTCTCTAATGTGACCCCCAAGCCCTCTCAGGTCTCTTCACTCCCAGACTCAGCCTTCTGAGATCCAGCCCCACTGAATTTCTTCCAGTCCCTCCAAAGCCCTACACTCTCCTTTCTACTTGTCCTCTGCTTAGGACATTCTGTCCCTCCCCATGGCCTTCCCCCCAGAAGCTAATTGCAACTTATTCTTAAAGTCTCAGCTTAGCTGTCACTGCCTCCCAGAAGCTTTCCCTGCTCCCCTTGGTCTGGGATAAGGCCCCTCTTCTCTGCCCCACTGCACCGTGATCACCACTGTGACAAGCCGTTTTGTCATTGCCCAGATTCCCTGCCCTTCATAAGCTCCTTGAGAGCAGGAATTCTGGCTGTCCTCCACTCCCAGCACAGTGCTTAGCACACAGTGGACCTTGCATAGATACTGAATCACTCAGATTTTCAAATGCTTGAACATTAATTCGTCCAGACCACGTCACATCTGGAATTTTCCCCTCACGACTCTGCTCTGCGCTGCACACACCTTGAGACCTTTCCTCTCTCTGCGTTCACTCGGAACTCCAAGTGCATTTCAAACACACGGTGCATTCTGGCCAGGCCCGGCGTGTGATGAAGATCTCAAACAAGCGTGACTTGACTACGCACCGATATTGAGTAATTAAGGAATTTCCAGGCCCCATGCACACCCCTAGGCCTGGAGTGTGTTTCCCTTCCAACAGGCGCCCCTGAGGACTGTGCACATAAAGGATGGGGTAACTCTGCAGGCGGGGAGGGAGGCGGGAGAGTCTTGCACACGCATGGTGGCTTGGTGTCCCACACTGAAGGAGACCAGCAGGTAGAGAGAACAAAGGGAAAGAAGGCAGAGAATAAAGGGGCACCGCACAGTATATCGATCTCACGTCTACAGAGGAGGAGGTTGTGGTTTGGCGTTACTCTCCTTTTATGAAAACTGTTTAATCTTTTCTCTTTTGGGGTCTCTATTGAGCTCACAGAGATAACTGAGGCTATTTCCTCAAATCTCTGTGATTAAAGAGCCCGTCCCCTTTTAGATATATAGACGTGAAAGGAAGAAAGGGTTTGCTTAATGCCAGGCTCCTCCCAGCAGGAGTGTCTGTGATTGTCCCCTGCGGGTAGAGCTTCCCAGC
Source organism: Miniopterus natalensis (assembly GCF_054644295.1). Classification (NCBI taxonomy): domain Eukaryota; kingdom Metazoa; phylum Chordata; class Mammalia; order Chiroptera; family Miniopteridae; genus Miniopterus; species Miniopterus natalensis. The sequence goes on along the minus strand of NC_142082.1, from coordinate 152,666,345 downwards.
AGCATAGGCCCAGTGATGTGGCATCTTCTGCCCACTGCACCCTAAACTAGGAAAGCCAGATTGGCCCAATGATCGGGAGTGTGGCCTGGTTATATGCTGTGCCCTCAGGTCTAGAAATGGGCCCTGCTGTGCTCCAAGAGACGCCTCATGTAAGATGACAGAGCCCTGACAGGCTCCAGGTGTGTGTGTCCCCGGCACATACAAACCCTTAGGTTTACATGCTAAGAGCATTTTGTTCACATGCAGGTAGCATGTTTGTTTAGATGTGGACCCCTGTCTTCACCATTTTCCATACAGGCATATTTAGTATCTCATACAATTCACAAATATTGAAGGCCCTAACTTAGATAGAAAAAAACATTGCAAATACAGATTCATGAAACTGAGTAAAACATGAAGGAAACTGATGAAATTCCTAAGCAGTGCGCTTTGTTGCTCTTTTTTTTGAAAAATTAATTCTAGGTCTGGAGTTCAGACTCTGCCCCACAATGCCAAGGTTCACTACAACTACGCCAATTTCCTGAAGGACCAAGGTCAGAACGGGGAAACCATCTACCACTACAGGACGGCCCTCAAGTAAGCGCCATGTACCATCGGGGTGTCACTGCTGAGCCTTTCGGGCCTTTGTATTTCACTCTCCCTGCCCCAGTATGGGGGAGTTAGCAATGAACTCTCTCGTGACAGTGAACATCTCCCCGGAGGTGGTATAGATCTTGGGTTCCGAGTCTTATGGCTCAGTGCTCATGTCTGTTATATGTTGGTAACTCTACGTAGCTTCTAGCTCTTAGTTTTTTCCTGCAAAGTTTCCACTGCTACAGTTTACAGAAAAGTGATGTTCTACTGAATACATATATGTAGGCAAACACTGCAGCTGAAACAAAGAAGGATCTCTTGCCCTTTGAGACAACATGGAGGGGCCTGGAGAGCGTTATGCTCAGCGAAAGAAACTCGTCAGAGAAAGACAAGTATCACATGATCTCACTTATATGAGCAATCGAATGAACAAAAGAAACTGATGGATAAAATAGAACCAGAGGCACATAAACATGGAACAGACTGACGGATCTCAGAGGGAAGCGGGAGAGGGGGCGGGAAGAGATTAGCCAAAGCCCTTCTATGCCTATATGCACAGCCATGGACACAGACACTAGTGTGGGGAAGGCCTGGGGTGGGACCTGGATGGGGGGACAATCGGGGAAAAAGGGAGGGACATCTGTAATATCGCAACAATAAAGATAAAAAATACACTGGTCAGTTCTCATGTAGCCCAGTGAATATTAATGTTGTATAAATGGAAAAATCTGTTTCCCGCTGCTTAAGATTTCTATGGAGACATTTGAGAGCAATTAAGATGCCCTCCAGGTCACCAGGTGATGCTAGATTAAGAGTAAAATGAGGCAGCGCCCTCGGCGGTCGGGGATCTGTCTCTTGCACAACTGTGTCTCCTCGGAACAGACCCCGGGACGCCCCCCTCCAGCCTCCGACCCCCTCCCGCGTCCTTTCCAGGCACCACCTTGGGACGCCCCTCGCCGCCCTCGGCCCCGCGCCCCGCCAGCGCCGCTTTTCCGCCCTGACCCCTTCTCGCCGACGCCCCCGGGCTCCCAGACTCGCCAGCACATCCCCCGAGTGGAGGCGCCCGCCCCCGCCCCCCGCGGCCCGCCTACCTGTCCCGGGCCTGTCCCCCCGGGGCTCGGGCGCCGCTCCTCCGGGGTCAGGGAGAGGCCGCGGGCGCCCCGCGCCTCCGATGGTGCGGGCCCGGCCCGGCCCTTCCCCCCGGACCTGCGGCCGCCTTCCCGGGACGAGCGGGGCGACACTCGGACGCCCGGGGGCCGCCAGGGCGGAGAGGAGCCTGACCCCAGGCCCTTTGCACCTGCAGGCCCCGGGTCCTGCCCGCGGACCCTCCGCTCTGCGGCGGGAGAGCGGCTTCCGGGGAGGAGGCGAGTCATCCAGAGGATGGGCGACACCTGACTCGCCCCGCAGCCGCCGGGCCCCAGCTGGGCCAGGGGCTCCCACAGGCTCGCCCTCCAGCAGACCAGGGGCTCTGGGGCCCAGAGGCTCTGAGGGCCCATCTGCGTCCCCCTGGAGCCTGGCTCCTGGCTCCTGCCTGAGCCTCTCCCCAAAACCCCTAGCCACCCCTTCACCATCCCGAGCCCTCTCCCACGCAGTGCACCAAATGGAAACAACAAAGCTTTTTGCAACAAAAAATTAAAATATAAAAAAATTTATAGTAAAATGAGAAACCACTTTATTGTCATGTTTGGAATTCAAGGCTTTTTAAAAACATGTATATACAGGGGTGGGCAAAAGTAGGTTCACAGTTGTAATACAAATAATATAGTTAATAAATAATGCAAGAATAAACTGTTTTGCCTGTTCACCATCGTAAACCTACTTTTGCCCACCCCCGTATTTATGTTTTCCAGGTACAGGTTCGGATGCTCTCCTCACACCTCCCATTGGGCTAAAGGACATCAAGCGTGCCAGAGCTGTGGCTTTAATTCATTCTTAGGCAAAGCCCACTGCTCTCAGGCATCCCTCTGCATCTCAATGCTGAGTTTTCATGGTTACCATCGCTCAAGATTCCAGATAAGAAATGTATCTGATCTTGAAAATGTGGAGACTTGACAAATAAAATACACAACAGTACAATAAAGCAAGGTGGATACTCACCGAACACTGTGACTCTCACAGATGCCTTTGCAGGTGGATTCTGTGCCCACAGCTTGGCCCACATCTGGCTCAGCTGCCTAATACAGTTCCACTTCTGTAGACGCTTGAAACCCATGTACCAGGAGGTATATACAACAGAATAATATATTTCACTTAAGACATGGAGGCTCTCTTTTCTAAAGTTCTACCAGGATGTGCTCTATGTTTACCTGAAAAAAATACAGGAAGAAAAAAAAAGGTTTTAGTATTTTATTTTTTATTCTTAAAAATCTATTTTATGTCAGGTTCAAACAAACACACAAAAAAACCAAGGCAAACTTTAAGTCACTTGGGATAAGAGTACAAAGTGAGTGTGATTCACTGTGGTTAGTGTCAAACGCTTTGAGCTTATCTGCAGTGAAACAATAAAAATAAAGGCTGTTTTTTTTAATGTGCTTTTGTGAGAAAGGTGTTTCTTGAGAGATGAAAACAAAAAGTTAAAATTATAAATACACTGCATAGCGGTTGATGGAATAGTTTACCCTCTCAGACCAGGCTCAAAACTGGCTTGTTTGGAAGTATCCTCCTTAGTGTGTGGAGGCCCCTATTATGAATATTCAACAGATGTTGGTGTCTTTATCAGCGTTAGAAAGAAAGAAAAAATGCCAGGGTTATTCATTATTTTGGTGATTATTTATCCTGTATGACTGAAAAATCGCCTTTATTTTGATATATTGCTTTTTTTTTTAACTTTTGATTGTTTATTTGAAGACAAAAGAAGCAATACAACTAAAATTCAACTTAAAGCATCTTGGGAAAGATTGAGGATTTTTTTTTTTTTTATGTTTCTTTATCTTTATTGTTGAGACTATTACAGATGTCCCCTTTTTAACCCCACTGATCCCCTCCACCCCACATGATATTGCTAATTCTACATAAAAGTTGCTGAGGAAGGAATTTCTTTCCCTTCCAAGTGCCTAATCCCCTCTCCTCGACCCAGTGTATCTGATTCTTTCCATATTTGTACACAGCAAGACAGAGAGGAATGGGGGATTGCAGGGATAAAGCATCTGGAATTGTTCCAACAGTCATTGTTACAGGCCTAATGAGTGTACAGATTCCACGAGCAATAGTGATGTCAGTTATTTGAATTGTATTGATCGCTAGCCAATCACTTTTTGGCTGGCATACATTTCTCCAACTAGCCTAATATAAAACTGGTAATTATATACAGCATGAGCATCCTGCTTCTTTTAAATTTTTATTTTATTTTTACAATATCGAGAGTTACCTCTGCCCCCTTCCCTCTGGGGATGGCCCATTTAAGTATATTTAAATAGAGTGGCAAAACTTTCTCTGGAAAAATACTGCATTTAAAGTTACAGGTTCAGTTTAAAGCCTGAATCGTCATAAAAAAATAAAAATATAAAAAGTCAAAACATTTCCCTTAGGTTTTCAGCAAGTAAGAACGTTAGCTTCGCTTTGCTGTGCAGGGCACCTCTCATGTTTGTACCTATCCTGGGTTCTATAAGGCTTGGGATTCTGTATGCTGACTGGAGGCTCTGCCACATTCCTCTAAAACTTTCTGGTCACAGTTACCCTAGGAAGGTTTCTGTCATTCCACCTCATACAACTGAAGTAGAAAGTCTAGAGACCACCCAGTATCTCAACTCTTCCTAGACAAGCTCTCCTACGAAATGCCTCATCCCAGAAATCAGAAAATGGCCCTGCCTGGATAAAGTCCAGAAGATGTCCCTTAGTGAGCTTCTAACTGGCCAATAGTTGCTTGATTAATATGAAAAATTAGTTTTAAATGGAGAATCATAAATCAAATGATACTGAACCTTAAATGTTTTATTTTAACCTGAAACATACAAAGGTACATTGACCCACATTTTAGAGTCAGGCCAAGGCATTTTAATAAGAGCCCATCGATTAGAAAACTAAATCATTCTTCTCGCATAAACTATGCCCAAAATGCACCACCTATGGTGATCATCACTCAACATCTTTAAGGTGGAAGGAACATTTAGAGACTCACAAGTCGGTTGAGTAGAGAATCCACAGTTTTCAGGATTTTTTTCCCTCCAGTCTTTTACAAGTTGTCTCATTGACACCTAATCAAACAGCAGTTTTATATTTTTGGCAACTTCACTTTTCCAGTCTTTCCAAAGCACTTACTTGGTTTTCATGGAAATGGCAACTCTTTTCACACTCAGATTTTATCCATTTATAGAATGTTTTAGTAAATTGTGTAATTCTAATAAAAAGTGCAACTGAATAACCTTGGGAAGGAACATGAGTGACTCTTAGCAATCAAACAGCACTACCAGGGGGAGCACCTCCTCCAGTGTTTGCTAGGGCCTAACTAAACTTCACCGAGGGGCCGGACGGTGTCTGCCAGCCTGGCGAATCTTTTAAGTGGAGATTATTTAAAGGAGTTTCTACTCTAGGTGAAATATATATGCTGCAGATAAAATAGTAAAACCTGAAGTTTCTACTACTGCTCAGACTCACTGGATGACAATTGCTGGTTATTTTCAGCTGGCCGAGAACCCTGCATCGGGGAATACAGAATAAGGTTTGCCGCTGCCCTGTGAGCCAGGCTGGTCTCTCCAGTGTCACCAGACTATTACCCAGTTTTCCATTGAACATTTTTTCACCTGGATGTCCCTCCTGCCACTCCACTCCCGTAATGCACCTGCAGCCCCAGTGCTCTAAGATTTGCTGATGTGCCCCAGGATATCAGCCGTGTGCATGCAGTGCAGGATTTAATGCTGATGAGAGGCTGAGATCCTCCGTCACCCAGACAACTATTTTCTTCTTCACACGTATGGTTTCAGCACAAAATAAACAGTAAATCAAGCAATATTGCAGTCAGGCTGGAGATGCATTACCCTGCCTTGTGGCAGACCGAGTATGGCTGGGCAGCCATGGACACTTAGATGGCCTGGTATGCTCCTAATTCAGGTGTCTGTTATTGATATCCTAAGCAGAACCTCTAAAAGGAAAGAAAACTGTGCAAACAAAATTGAAGTTTCTGATCCTGTTGTTTCTGTTAGTATAACTTTTAAAAAAAAGGACCACGTTTTTAATGATTCTATATGAAGGAAACCCTATCTTACTTTTTTTTAACTTGCTAAAACATAGTAAGGGAAGAGACTGATGTTTTTATTAAAACTCATTTAATACACAAAGTAGAGACTTGTTATAATAATTATGCCGATTGACATAGTACTTAATTATCCTTCCTGACTCAACAACTGGAACTCCTCAAGAAAATTCCTTAAGACTTGTATGTATATTTTTTCAATAAGAAAAAGAAATTATTTCAAAAAGGAATAAATGGGTGAATCATACAGAAACATATCATTAGAGCTGTAATGAAATATAACAAAAACTAATTACAAGTGCAAATTAAACTTCTCTTCGATAATATTCTAAGTGTATTTAATAAGATTCTTATAAAACATTTCTATGAAAAGTATGTTCAATAAAATTTATGTAGTTGTAAAAACTAGGACCCAGTGAGCAGGAAAAACCACCGCCTTATTTACACAGCCCATTTTGAGTGAACTTTTAAAGTAACTCCCATGACTACAGATGGCCTCATACACCAGCTGGCATGTGTTTCTGGAAGGAATTAAAATTCCAGTACCACTTGTTGCCCAGATTTAGACATGAAGACGGCGCCTGTGCACGAATGGGGCTGTTACTGCATCAGTGCTCACATTTAGAGGCCAGAATATCCTTTATGGTATCTCATTTGGAAACTTGACATTGTTTTTTGTGTCTTCTTGTTGATGGAATTACATTCTCACTATATGCATTGTGTTAAGTCTGGCAGTCTTGATCATTAAATCCAAGAAGCATTATATTTTTAAAAAATAAAATAGTTATTTTAGTCACATAGTAGTCAAATGTCTAGATACATCTTAAAATCAAAGCACTATAATTTTCACTCAAAACTATTTTTTGCCTAAAACCACTCTTGCCCATCAAAAACTAGGGTTATGGATGATTTATTATTATCTATTAGGCAATTTTGTCAAGGTGTTGTTTGGGTTGTCCGTGTCAATGGGGAGAATGGTATTAGTTATCTTACAGAGTTCTTGTGAGAACTAAATCAGTTAATTCCAGTTAAGCACTTAACTGTGGCTGGTGCTAACTGGTAAGTTCTGTGCTAGCGATTATTACATTTAGAATCTAACCCCAGCTCTGCACTCTGCTGCTCCCCCACACACACACACTGTCCCCATTGGTGCCACCATCCCCTCCAGCCTGGATCGCTGCATAACCCCCACTGGCCTCCCTGCCTCCATTTCTGTCTCTGCCCCATCAGTTCTCCCCTGGCAGCCACAGGATTTGGGGTCCTTGGCTCAAGTCACTCTCCTGCTCAGAGCCTGGCACCGGCCCCCCTCATCCAGAGTCAGAGTCAAAGTCCTCACATCAGCCCGCACACTCCCTCGGCCTGGCCCATCCCTGCCGGTCCCCATCGCCTCCTGCTCGCTTGTCGTTCCCCCGGTTCCAGCCTCACTGGGCCCTTTGCTGCCCCTGGAGCTCCACAGGCACAGCCCTGCCTCTGGGCTTTTGCACCTGCAGGTCCCCCTGCCCGGAGAGCGTGCTTCCCCTCCCATCTGCAGGGCTCACCTCCCTGCTGCCTTCAGGACTCCTGTCACCTCCTCCATGACGCCTTCCCTGACCACCCCACCCCCAGCACTTCCTGTCCCTCTTCCCTGATTTGTTTTCCTCCACAGCTGTCGCCACCCTCTGACAGCTTTACTAGTTGTTTTGTTCACTGTCTCCCTCCACTAGAAGAGCAGATATTTTTATGTCCCAGCACACGGGACAGTATCAGGCACACGGCAGGCCTACAGTAATAAATATTTGTTGAATGCATGGATATTCCATCTAGTACTGGCTTTTTTAAAACATGAAATTGCTGAAATAAAAAAATATATATTCCTTTATTAATTTTTTTATTTAAAATTTTTTTCTATACTTTCCATTTCTCCTAAGGAACTGTTAATTTGTTCCTGTGTTCTTTCAGGTTTTGGATTCATTTCTAAACTTTTTTTTTTCTTTTTTCTTTTTATTTCTAATTCTTTCCTGAATTCCATCACGTTATTTCTGTGTTTTTCTAACTCTGATTTATGTTCCTCATGCCCTGCATCATTTCAGCCCATCAATAAGTTGCAGTTTTTATCTGGGTTGCTTCCATTGTCTCCACAGATGTTATTCTGCTTATTATTACTATTTTTATAATAGCTTTGGGTGTGATTCACCCTTGAAACTATGCTGTTCCTGTTTATATGAAATTGTATTCCTGAACTTTCAGGATGAAATACAGTTCAGGTGAGCTTTCTCACTGCACAGAGCTTCCTATCTGTGGCTTTTGTGTAGGGTCCCAAAATTCCCTACCCGTGCTTTAGTGTAGATCTGTCACCTTTGTTGTCCCTGTCCCGAAGAGCTTCACCTCCACTCCCAGCCCTCTCCCCATGTGGGCCCCGCCCTGGGAGGACCAGCTGTGAGGGTCCCTGGGGCGTCACTGCCACAGCCCTTTTTGTTACTTGTGTGGGCCTGGAATTCCATTTGACTTTAAGTCCAAGGAAGAGGCATGGGAAACAATGGGTTTGGTGTCATCTGCTTTGGATGAAGAGAGACTGGCACACTTTGGAAGGCACTCCCAATAAAGAACATTGCTGCGCTCACCCTTCACACCCAAGACACAGCACTGTGGATCGGGTGGGGACAAGGCGACCTGAGTCTTCACTCTCAGCGACTGAAGAAACAACGATGGCCTTGACCGAAGGGAGCAAGTGGGTGGCTTTCTCTGAGGATGAGAGCATCGTGGGGGAGACAAGAGCCTGATGTTTCAGCCTGGCTCGGGTTCGAGAGGCCTGGGAAACAACTGAATCAGCTTGGAGGTCCTGAGCTGCAGGGGCTCCCTCCAGCTCTACATGAACCGCCCGAGGACCCTAAAATAAACTGGGCGTAGGAAACAGTGGGCTCAGGAGAGAAACAAGCACACTTGTTAGACTGCAGCAGGGGTGGCCATCGGGACTGTCGCACAAGTCATGTCATGGTTCCCCAGCAGCGTAGGCAGACACTCTATTGGCTCTGCTGTTACAGGGAAGAAACCAAATTACAGGCACAGACCCCACCGCACAGCTAGAAAGTGTCACAGTCGGCACAGAGCCTGGGGCTCCTGACTCCCCATCCACTTCCCTGCCGCTTCGCCAAAGCCCCCCACCGTCCTGCCCCCAACAAACAGAAGGTGAAATTGCATTCACAGCACTGTGATGGGGCTTTAGGAAAGAATTTAATTCAGTTCCCTACTTTCTGGCACTTACAAGGTTAAGCCTCAACTCTCAGAAGTCAGCTGTTTAGAGGCCTCATTTCCTGACTTCGGCCATGGCCAGGGTTTTACTCTAAATCGTGTTGGCAAGTAAACAGGAGGGAGGTGTTCTGGCTCCCCCGGTTACACCACGCTGCATTTAGGGCAGTGTGGTCGGTCATTACTTCCTGGGGACAGGAAGGAACCCCCCCACACACACTCCACCCCCCACCTCCCCAGAGCGGAAGAAAGACTGGCAGTGATGGTGCAGTGCCACCCCCTGACACTGAGTTTGTCTGGAGTAGTTTTTAGTCCTGAAAAACCCAGGATTGGGGGGGGGGGTAGTTTTTTGTTTGTTTTTCTGTTTTGTTTTTTTGTTTTTGCAGTCATGTTTTTCTCTTTGATTTTTTATCTCAACAGGAAATAGAAAATAAATATCTGACCTTAAGAATAGTCAACCTCCAATAAATAAAATCTGGGAATAGAAATCAGGCAAGAAAAGCTGGATGTATAAACACAGAAAGGGAAATTACACACTACAGCATGTGATGCAGGTTTAGTTCAGCGTGGAATTATAAATCATTTGAGCAGTGAAAATCTGATGACATCCAGAACTCTTAAATAGATTGTTCAAACTCTAAAGGAAATCCTTGGTATAAAAAAAAAAAATCTGAAATTTCACCAATTGCTAATCTCTGTATAACCTAGTATATTATATAATCCTCTCCTTTTTATTTTTTTTTTAGACTCAAGCCTATAGAACTTTACTCAAAGATAGAGCTTAAAAATAGTAGAACTGAAAGCATTTTGTATTTTAATTTAATTTTTATATAACACCTGGTGAGCCAAGTCTTATTCATTTACTGATTGTTAGTGATTTTAAAAGAATTTCAGTTAGGGCAAAGTTTTCAGAGATGTGTTCATTTTGTGTGATCGGAAGCAAAATTTTCCAGTAAAAGAAGTAATCTTATTGGCCCAGATTTTTTTAGATATAGTTCACTTCTATTTAAGTATTCTTCTCTGAAATGTTATAGTTGAACACATGGACCAGGAGGAAAAGCAGCAATTATTCCACATTGAAGATCAACTGGTAGCAGCATATTTACACAGAGCATATGCTGTGTGGCTGTTGAGCTATCTAACTATAGCTCGGAGGGCTGTAGTCACTGTTGTACTGAAGCCTGAGTCCAGAAAACATGTCCAGAGAACAAATAGATTTACTTTAAGAACACAGGTGCTTCTGAATACTATTTTGTTTGTTTGTTTATTATAATTTACTTAGTTTCTCCTAGATTTGGTTTCCTCAACTGTACAGTATGCAAAATAATCATTTTCAAGAAAAAAATGAGATAATTAAATGAAATAATATATGGAAAAGTATCAACTACAAAGTATAAGAAAAATGTAAAATGTCATTACCACTATTTTAGATCATTTGGACTTAGTATCCTCTATTCCTAAATTTTATTTTTCCCTTAAGCAAATACAATGTCTGGGGGGAAGGAAATAATTTTCTTGTCTACCTACTTAACTACTTCTGCTCGATGAAATGCTGTTAGATGCAAAGTGAGATTCCCTTAAATATAGATATAGATGATATATAGATATAGATGAGATAGAGATAGAGATATTGTGCTTATCAAACATTTAAGCTTTCCAATATCTAAATAAAAATTCTTAATAAATCAAGATTTTTTTCATAACAAATAATTTCTTCCCTATGTCTTCCTTTTCTGTGCAACTCATCCAACTAGTTATCTTGTATTTATCTGCATCTTTTTAAATTAAACTATAAGATTACTTGAGAATGCTAGATATGCTCTTATAATAAAAATTTTTAATTCATCTTAAAGGAAAAATGATTTTTTTTAACTGTGAGGGCAGCCAAATGCAGTGGCTGTTCACAGTGAGTCTTCAAAGTGGACTAAAAATCACTAGTATTCTCCAAGCAGTGAAGTGTGTTTTTTATACTCTGTAAGTTTCTTTAGACAGGGTGAGGAATGAACAGAGCTTTTTAGAACATGCCTGTAAAAGTCACAGTCAAGATACGTCGAAGATTCTTTTGACAGTTGATGTGGAAACACAGACATCTCTTATATTATTCATCTTCCCAGTAGAAATGAGCCCCACTTGACCTTTCAGAACATCTAAGCTTCTGTATAATTCAAACACATAGTTAATTAAAGATAAAAACACAAAATAGGTTTGACCGTTGCATGGGTCTGCAGTAAGTAGGCGAAAAAGGTGTTTTCTAAAACTAAATTGATTAAAAAATCAAAAGTGATCTATTTTACCTGGTTGTTTAAGGTTTTTTTTCATTTATCTTTATTGTTGAAAGTATTACAGGTGCCCCCCCCATTGATCCCCTCCACCCTGCACCCACCCCACCCTCAGGCCTCCCCCAAACCAATGCCTGTGTCCATGGGTTATGCTTATAAACATGTAAGTTCTTTGGTTCATCTCTCCCCCCCACTCCCCCTCCCCACCTTCCCTCCGAGACCCCTCAGTCTGCTCCCTGCTTCTGTGTCTCCGGATCCATTTTGCTCATCAGTTTATTTTGATCATTACATTCCACCCTGAATGAAGAATATTTCTAATAAAATGCAGCTTTGCTTCCTAAATGATGTAGTGCTTGCCTGTGGTTGGGTGAATCCGCAGAAATTTTTCCTAATCGAATACCTAGAGAGAGACGGGATATTACTTACAGGCCTCTGTCGCTCCCAGGAATGATAAATGTCTGCATATTACCCAGATCTCCACCCGTATCACCCCTACAGCTCGGTAATAGAATCAGTAAATTACAATAAATACCTGCAAGCCAGTTCTAATTTGGGGCTATTTGTTCAAACAAAGTCTCTACTCTGACTTTGAGTGAAAGGTTTTCTCTGCTCAGAGCTTTTTTCTTTCTTTCTTTCTCCTTGATGTTTGTGTCTGGTTTTGAGAGCTCAGGGATGAACTTATTTCCAGTTTCGGGTCAAAAAAGAAAAAGAAGAGAAAAACAATTCTGTAGTCAGTGGACATGGCGATTTAAATGGCAGCGGGATCATGGGTGACTAGAAAGTCCCAGGAGGTGGGCTGAGGACCAGCTGGAGAGGGCAGCTGCGACAGGGCGACGGGCACCTTACCGAGGGGCGAGCCCACCGACCAAGCTCTTACCCACTTCGGTCTGACCTCCCTCCCAGATAGTGGCTTTCCCTTCAGATGTTTGGTTCAGAGACCCTAAAATCCAGAGAAATAAGGAAAAGATCAAGTGTTAAGAAATCACCTCCTCTGTGATAAAAGGAAGGAAATGTCCCAAGTAGGCTTTCTGTGACTGCTTGTCATCAAGGAAACGAGCCTGGGGGAAGTGCCCTCACCCTGTTCATAGGACGTCCCTGAAGTCTCTTAGAGGTCGCAGAGCTTCACTTAAACCAGTCATTCCCAGCTCAGATATGCTCTTTGTAATCACTTCCAGGGCGCAGCATCACGGTTTTCGTGCCCAAGATACCCAGATCCTTCACAGGCATGGAACCCGAGAGCATTGTGTGCCTCCTGTCATAGCTGCAATGTCCTCAGCTCTTTTTAGAGACATCGCCTGGGACCTGCTGCCCTCCGTTGCTGCTCACAGTGCGCCTGGGGATAGGGGAGGCCTGGACACCGCCTGCCAATGAAGGGTGTGCACGAGCCCGGCCGGCCTGGCTCAGCGGCTGAGCGGCCACCTAGGACCAGGCGACCGGGGTTCGATTCCCGGTCAGGGCACATGCCCGGGTTGCGGGCGCTGTCCCCAGTCGGGGGCGAGCAGGAGGCAGCCAATCAATGACTCTCTCATCACTGATGTTTCTCTCTCTCTCTCCCTCACCTTTCCTCTCCCTGAAATCAATAAAGATATATTTAAAAATAAAATAAATAAATAAAGATGTGCACAATCAAGTCACAGAACCTGTTGCAGCTGCCTCTAACGACATGCCCAAACTGTTGTGTGGGCCTCTTACACTATTGTAATGTGCCTTCCTTGGCCTTTCCATAAGAACTCCTTCTGCTCCAAAATTAAATTGATCCCCTTAGAGAGGAAAGAACAGGGCACAAGCACAGCATTTATTTTGTTCCGTGGACATCATCTCAGCTTTTCTATGTTAAAGCTCACTGCACAGTTTTGTTCCTTGGGTGACAGAGATGGAGATTATCTATTAAACTGCCAAATGTGTCCACTCCAAATGTAGCAGAAACATCTAAATTATGTAGCTGTGATCATTTGGCTTCCTCTTGTTTAGGAAGTAAGTAGATTCCTTTGCTTCCTACATCAGCACAAATGTTCTTTATTGATGAACATCGAGTCCTCCTTCGCATTTGATTTTGAACTTTGGGAGTTGCTGGCCTTTTCTCTCTTTTTTTAATATCATTATGCAGTGTTTAATTTTTAATTGAATTTATTGGAGTGACATTGGTTCGCCAAAACCATACAGGTTTCAAGTGTATAACTCGACAAAACATCATCTGCACACTGCACTGTGCATCCATCACCCCAAGTAAAGTCTCTTTCTGTCCCCATTTGTTCCCCTTTTCTTAACGTTTTTATTTTTATGTATTTTGCCAGTATTTTCAGGCTGGAAACTACATCAGACAAGGTGGAATCTCATGGCAGAAGGAGAGGGGAAATGAAACAAAATAGTAAAGCCAGATGAAGAACCATTTTAGGGAAATGAATTATTTTTACATTTATATAATTTATTTTATATTTAGTTTTATAAATTTTATACCTTTCCTTCTTCACAATGCTAGCTTTACTGATGTCCTACTCTAAGGACATTTACGTAAATCCCTCATATACAAATTAAAGAATTCCCATCCCCGCCCCCCACCCCCACCCGATGTAAATAGAGGGCCCTCCGTGAGCAGGCTGTCAGAATCCCACCAGGCCAGAAACTCAGCACCTCAAGAGAATTTTCTACCAAAAGAACAGCAAATAAGCCCTAAGGGGTTGAATTTTTTTTTTTTAATATATCTTTATTGATTTCAGAGAGAGGAAAGGAGGGGGAGAGAGAGAGAGAGAGAAACATCAATGATGAGAGAATCATTGATCGGCTGCCTCCTGCACCCCCCGACTGGGGATCGAGCCCGAAACCTGGGCATGTGCCCTGACCGGGAATCGAACCGCGATCTCCTGGATCATAGGTTGACGCTCAACCGCTGAGCCACGCCCGGCCAGGCTGAATTTTATTTTAATCATGGTAGCTTTGTGTAATATTTCTAAATCTTGCATTACTTAGTGGTTATGTTTATACTACTAAGTGACAAACCTATGCTCTCCTGCCAAATTTGTCTACCTCTAGCATCAAAATTTATAAACAACTTTAAGTTGCTTAATATTTTTACACAAAAGAAGTTGACCATAAAGACTGGCACAGGCATATCCTTTCTGAAGAAAGAGCAAAGGAAGAATACAGTGTTTTATTTTGATTGCAGAATACCTGGATTTAAAAAAACCAAAAAAAACTATACCAAACTTAAAAATGTATAAACAATCATCGCTTAGCATTTGCATATTTCAGGCTGCATCCACACCATGCAACTGCCCTGGAAAACCTTAGAGCACTGACCAGAGACACAGTAGAGGCAAAGATGTACTATCCGAGGGCTCTCCAGCCCCATCCACAACACAAATGGGCTCTTAACCTCAGGAATCTCCTTAAGTGAACATCTACCATTGATCGGGTGGCCTTGTGATTCCCAGAAACCCTTTCCCTCTCTGCCACTTAATTGTGATGCTGCGGCCCCTTCCTAGAGGGCATTATGGCCTTCAAGCTTTGGAAGGATCATCTGAATTGATTCTACCCCTTGTCAATCAAGAGCAGCATTTACCAGGATGTCTTCCTGGAAATACAAGCTCTGCGGGGCGTTCATAGCTGCTCATTAAGTGTGGGCAGGGGAGAGTTCAATGGTCAAATAAACTTAGGAAATGCTGAGTCAAGCAAAGATAACTAGGCTCCTTTGTTACCAGAGTTGTTAATATACTAGCCTATCTTTGTGACTCTTCAAAAAGGGAATGTAGTAATCAGAATTTCCCAAGAAACTCTTCTTTGGTAGAATTTTCCCAAGACAAAACATTCCATGGATTTACATGGAAGACTGGTCTAGAAAAATAAACAGTTACTTTAAAGTGTGGTAACCAAAATAGCGTGGCTCCAACAATTTTTACTAGAAGCAGGAAATGCAGTGAGATTTACCTGCAGTTACAGTGGCAAACTTTGCCCTTAAGAATAACTCCTAGACATAACCAGTGGAGTTTGCTTTTCACTCCCTGCTCTCCTAAGGATTGGTACTACAGTCAGGGACCACTGGGTGACAGATATTCTTAGGAATGGTGGCAATGGCCAGGATGGAGGTGATTCCTCAGGAGTAGTTGTGGGAATAGACGTTGAACTTCTGAACCTAAAAGTCATGTTCAAAATAACATAAATGGCAAAACAAATTTTTAAATGGTTGGAATAAGGGAAAGCAGCGATACGTTCATTTCTACCTGTTAATATGTTAGCAGTCGCTGCACCTACCGAACTGGTTTCCCTTTTGTAAACTTCTGGAGGCCGAGATACATACTTGCAACATTTTCGTACATCAGAAAGCACTTAGCATGGTTTCTCATTTAAATAAATCAAAATAACTCATCAGAAGTCTGATCACCCCATCTTGTGCTATTGTTACACCCCGTTTTATCCGTAAAGATGAAAAACTGAAATTAACAGTAAACTTTTCTTGAAAAATAACTTGAAGGGTTTTCTTTTAAAACAAATGTAATAAGCTGTTTTGAATATGGCAATAAACTAGGCCTGCCTTTTTAACATATAAATGTTTATGTCCCGTCTTAATAATCATTCTAGAATTCTTAATATGCTTAAGGCTGTATGATTTTCTCCGGGGTGTGCCTGAGCTGCTTTAGGAAGCCGTTTCACTGGCCCCCCCAATCCCTGGGAAAGTCGTGGCACCCGGATGAGTGGACGCATGGACCTTGGCTGGCCGGTCGCCTCCCTTCTGTCTTTCACCAACGCCTCGGCAAGGGTTCTCCGTGCGGCCTGTCACCTGCCCCTTTACCATCTCCTTTTAGGTGACCGTGTAGCTGATGCTGTTTTTCTTCACCATAGTAGAATCGAGTTCATTACCCCAATATTTCAGTGTAATGCATCTTTTTCTCCTGCGTTTTTACTCACTTTTAGGGGAATATTCACTTAAAGGTTTTTCCCTCCTACTAATCTGTGTGTCTGCGTGTGTGTGTGTGTGTGTGTGTGTATCTTCAGCCACATGTTAAGAGAAGCACTGATTTGAGGTCATCGTGAAATTATCTTAACATACTAGAAGGAGACAGATTTTATCATTTATGTTAAAGAATAGCTTCACCTGTCTTGTTGGCCCAAAAAAAAAACAGGGGGATTCACTGCACAAAGAAGATGCTAATAAAATACTATTTTTTAAAAGCGAAAAAGAAAGTAACTCAGTACGAACTAAGTAAGTTGAAAATTAAAGGATATTGTAATAATTTGGCAGAAACAAAAAAATGATTAAATTGAACATAGAAGCGCATGCTTGGAAAGCTATACACTTTTTGCACCAAGAAATTCCCTAATACGATAAAAGGGAATCGAAGAATGGAGAAAATGTGGGCTAGTTGTTCTTTACCTGCCCTATTGAGATATAATTGATACATAAAAGTGTAACTAGTGCCCTGGCCAGTGTGGCTCAGTGATTAGAGTGTCCACCCACACACCAAAGGATGCAGGTTCGATTCCCAGTCAAGGGCACATACCTGGGTTGCAGGTTCAGTCCCTGACCCCAGTCTGGGCACATGCGGAAGGCAACCAATCGATGTGTGTCTCTCACATAGATGTTTCTCTCTCTCTAAAAAATCAATGGGAAAAAAAATATCCTTTGCTGGGGATTAACAACAACAAAAAAGTGTAAGTAGTTATTGTTTTATTATTTAAGTTTAATATCATATGATGCTTATTACTTTACTCTGCTATTTTTAAGTTATTATGACTTACTTTTTTAAAAATATCTCAATACATCCTGCTTAGGGACCAAATAACATAAAAATTGGGGGGGGGGGGGAATCCTTTCAATGCCTTTTTGGATTTCTGGACTATGCCATATCCTTAAAATCTTACTTGAAGACTCATGTGAGTGTGTGTGTGTGTATTGACAATTCTTTCTAAAGCAACCAGCTTTAATTGCCTAGTTATAAATGCCACTTCATTGTAATGGAAGATTTCCTTCCATTAATAATTATAACATTGTATCAAATGTGGCTCCAAATGAAACAATAACAGAGAGCTCTTAAATTTCATTTTGCCAAGTCCTAGGCAAGATAATGATATTGTGAAGTTTCCTTTTAAAATCTCATATTCTCTTTAGTACATGTGAATAAAATTTAGGGGGAAAAATTGATTCTTGCCTGGCCAGTGTGGCTAAGTGGTTGAGCGTCGACCCATACACCAACAGGTCGGGTTTGATTCCCGGTCAGGGCACGTGCCTGGGTTTCGGGCTCAGTCCCCAGTAGGGGGCGTGCAGGAGGCAGCCGATTGATGTTTTTTCTCTCTCTCATCGATGTTTCTCTCCCTCTCCCTTCCTCTCTAATATGAATAAAAACATTTTTAAAAATTGTTTCTTGTGAGCATGGAAATGGTTATTTTTACAATAAAGTTTATTTATAGAGAACCAATAAAGGAAAAATGTCTTTAATTCCATCAGCTCCTGATGTTTAGCCAAGCTACTGACAATGGCTTATATTTGTGTGCCACCTTGTCATTTTCTGAGTGCCAGTCATTATTTCATTAGAACCTCACAATTAGCCTGCAGGGGAAAAAGGGGACAAAGAGGCAATGGAAGCCCTGAAGCTTCAACAATTTGTTCAGAATCACACAGCAAATTAGTTTCAGTGTTAAGTCTGCCAACCTGCGTTACCACCTCCCCCTCCATATATAGATTGTATTATCTGTAGATAACCCAGTAGATTAAAATTGTGGTAACAGCTAACATTTTAAAATAATACTTATATGTTTCTTCTATGTTCACTATTTGGTTTCATCTTCACAACAACCTTTTGAGATTGATGGAATTATAATCATTCCTACTGAAATATAAATAAACCAGGGCTTAGCAATATTATGTGACATCAGCCTTGGCTGTGACTAATTCAGGCTAATTCCGACTAATCCAGGCTTCAGTCCGTGCCCTTCGATCCCTGCCCACTTCCTTACCTGTTACTCCATGCTGCTTAGATGCCACTCCAACGCAGGGATTTATATTTAACTTTATAACGATGTATGTTTACTGCTTTGGAGAAAAGCATCTTCCTTACTGTATCTTTCTTACAGAGACAATGAAACTAGTTTACATTTCCTGAACCAGAATCCCTGAGTGACAAAGAGAGGTGACCCAGAAAACAATAGGTCTCATCCGAATTTAGATAACTCTGAACTTTAATCCACTTTCCTTAAGATATATGTGATACTAAATTACAGAAATGGCCCAGAGGCAGAAAGACTTTTCCATTTGATTTTTATTTGCTCTGTTTTCCTGATTTATTTAAGATTTTGTTTATGTCTCTCAGCAGCTGACTTTTATATTTTTACCCTATAAAAGTATTATTCTTTTGTAGTGTGTGTCCAGAAAAATTGTGAAAGACTTGCAGAGCTCTGATACAGTGCAAATGATTCTTGTCTATAGCACTGCAAACTGTTGCCAGCAGAACGCAGTTGGCTATCGCCCTGCGGATATGACCAGTTCTGTTTCTGTTTGCAAATCCATCTCAGCATTCCCCTGAATTCTTCTTTGAACTAGTTATGACATGTTCCCGGTTCTCTCATTAACTGATGAGTTAAAACAAAATTTTTAGCATAGGTTCCGTTTATATTTGTATAACACCATGATTTTACCTTTAAAAGATCCTTCAAATCTGGAACTTAGTATTTATTTCAAGAGCCCATGCCAGCTTTTGAGATGTGATGAGTTTAGACTAGATCTGAGCGTCTCTGTTGGGCAGGGGCTCTCATATGTATTATGAGAATAAGAATATAAGGAAACTGAAATTGGGAGGTGAGTTAGGTGCTCCAAGCCCAAGAGCAAACTGTGAGGGGAGCCAGCGCTCTGCGGCCTCCTGGGGCCGCCTCAGGGCTGGGACCTGCTGGCCGCTCTTTATTAATGACCCGGATTTTGAAAGAGGCGTGAAGCTTTGGACAACCCAAAAAGTCTAAATAAGACATTGTTCTTCCAGAACCTCCCATTCTTATATCTTACATGGGAATAGCTTATAATATTGGGAATGAGTATTATTTGGGCCCTTTGGAACCAGATGGCAGGCCAGCTTTGGGGCTTTTCACAGCAAGTAGAGCACACTGAGTAGTATTTAAATGCTTTAAGTTTCTTCCATGACCGTTATCCTGACCTTGAAACTAATCCATTAATATTCTGTGCAGCACAGTTCCAGTGTGAGGGACTGATAAGGAACAGGTTTCCATGCTGGCATCCATAATTTATACCAATTACTGCTAGTTATGGTTGGAAACTAAAATGTAAAAAATAATTATATGTCCTGAAAGTAGCAAGATTAGCATAAACTTTTTATGGATAGCACAAGTCTCTAAAGGATCAGACTATTATAACAGAATTTTTTAATTTGTAATTAATGTTATAAATAACTGTAACGTTATTCTATAAATTCTCAAACACATATTTGTTATTTACTACTGAAACTAAAGACTAAAGTTCAAACTTTCCTACTTTCTAGCTGAAGCTCCATGGACTCCATAAAGCCAGGATCGCTTGTCAATGAGTGGGAAATGCAATTTTACCCCAATTCATTTTGCGGTGTTGAGAAATTGCTAATATTCTCATGTTCCTCAGTGTCAGGGTTTCTTGAACAAAAATTACTGGCAAACTGGGCTAAGGGATGACTGCCCAGTATTGACCATGCCTTGAAAGTTAGGAATAGTGAATTGCTCCTGAGAAATGTACAGGTTTCTCTCCCCCTGGAGCCATTTATTTATATTTCAAAGGGTAATAAAACCCTGAGCCATATATTTCTATTCCAAAGAGCTGCAACGCCTAGAAACCTGCTTTTCCATTCAGCAGAGGGTTTGTTTACATTAAAAAGATAAAGTTTCTCTCCCTCTCTCTGGAGAGGAGGGGACACTGTGCAGCAGCCCCTATATAAGCCCAGTTTCATCCTTTGGTGGCCCTCTCCTGGAGTATGGGCCCTGCACACGCAGGGTGACATCTGCCCTCGCCGGGTGACATGTGCCCTCGCCACACTGCCTGAAGCAGAGCTCGGGACGTGGAAACCAACAGTGAGAGGTTCTGTAAGTAACTAAGCAGCCTGCTTTTGGTCCAGAACCTTGTGTTTGCTGTCAGGAGAAAATAAATCAACATAGATATTCAAAACTCATCAAATGGAGTGTTACAAAGAAATTCCTTTAAGGGTATTTTGAAAAGTCAGAATTCTTTTAGTTCCCTTAAATGTGCTTTCATTTGCACTTTTATTTACCTATACTCAGCTTTTTCTATAAAACTGAGTTATCTGTAAAATGGTCATAAAAGTACTTACCTACTCTCAAGATTTGGGAGTTATTTCCACATAAAAAGAATTCATATTCTTAAAATAATTTATGAGTGTTTCTATAACCCCTTTCCACTAAAATCTGTCCATTCAAATCATGGTCTCTGGAGATTGGCATGGAAAGTTTCCTAAGAAATCCATAGCATGGACTCCCCTGATGTGCAAGAGAGAATCTTTTCATGATCCTTTCTTTTGCCGTGATGGCGCAAAAGACCCTGCTGGGGCCAGAAGACAACTTTGCACAGGAAGCTCTGTGAGCGAGAGCAACGCGTGAGGAACCTGCCGCTTCTGTTTTCATCCTCGCAGGGAAACTGGAATGTCCTTATTTTGTTTCCTTGAATATTCCTGGCAGAGGCCAGACCACTTTGTCAATGATCAGAGCCGTCAGTAGTCTCCCCTATCAGAGAAACGATTTTCCTAGCTCTTTAGGTTCATAAACTTTCCTGGGTGCTTTTGAAATCCAGTCCCCTTAAGCCTGTGTCTTGAGTGATGACTTGAAACAACTCGTGAATCAGGATGTGAGCTGAGAGAGGAGTGATTCCCTTGAAGGAATCAGAGAAATAAGGCATGTTCATTGGAAAGCACCTCTTGCACTTATGACCTTACATTAGGTGACCAGACACAGAGCCCCGCTCGGCCCCCACTTCCTCTGGAGCCTCAACGTCCTGTCGTAAGCTAGTCGGGGATCAGTTTTTCCTGCCCTGAAGGCTGAGCTTTGTATACGAGACCCTTGAGATCATCAAAGCCCTTTCCAATCTAAAAGTGCTCTGTGTCGGCCAGGAGGAGAGACATGAAGAATTTTAGATTGAGCCCGGCCGGGTGTGGCTCAGGGGTTGAGCATCGACCTAGGATCCAGGAGATCGGGGTTCGATTCCCGGTCAGGGCACATGCCCGGGTTGCGGGCTCGATCCCCAGTCAGGGGCGTGCAGGAGGCAGCTGATCAATGACTCTCATCATTGATGTTTCTCTCTCTCTCTCCCTCTCCCTTCCTCTCTCTGAAATCAATAAAGACATATTTTTTTAAAAAAAAGAATTTTAGATTGAGAGCCATTAGGAAAAAAGGAACAAAGAAGAAAGTGAGACACTGTAAATTCCCTTGCATCGCACCTGCCCCTGGGAGGAGCTGCTTGCCTCTAAGGCTCCCTCTTTTCTTGACGACTCCCCGCCCTGTTTCGCAGGCATCTTGGGCAGGTCCCACCAGCCTCCTGCTTTCCCCACCTCTCATGCTGTGCCACCTTGTGGAGCCCTCTGTCCCTCACCCTTCCCGCTACCCTCCTCCAAGTGAAAGCGCAAGAGTCACTGGCACCCGAAAGTCAGTTTACAGGGCACTTCCACTTCCCTCCTGAACAGAGCCCTTCAGAGAGCCCGGCAGGGCCGGGATCATCCCTCTCATTTTCCAGAAAGGAAAGAGGCTGAAGAAAGTCATCCATGTCCTGCCCCCGCAGTTGCAAGCCTCGTGTCATTGCTGACACCCTCTCTGACACTCGGTTTCCACATTAGTGAGGGAAGTTGCTGACCGGTGCTCCCATAGGCCCCTCCAGCTCTAAGAATCTGTGGCCGTAGCGATCAGTCTAAGAATCTCAACTCCTAAACTCAAGTGTCAACGAGAGAGGCCCAGAGAAGAAACTACAGGTCCCTTTTCTCTTCGGAGGCAATATTTCCATCTGAACCGTTCCTTCTGGAGACAATTCCCCCAGCTTTGTAGGGATCTGTTAGTGATCTACTAGATGGAAATTTTAGGCCAGGTGGAGAGCTGGCTGGTTAGTGGGAAAGAAACAGTGTTTTAAAATTTATTGAGTGTTATCACGTGCAGACACGCAGCCAAGCATAATGCTGCGCTCGCCTCTTAAACCCTTCAGGATACAGGTGCCTCAAGACACTTTTCCGTAACTTTGCTTTCAGCAAAAAATAGCTTTTTCTTATGGTATGCAGTCCTATAAAGAGATGAGGTTTAGGTTGACTTTTTAAGTCTTTTGCATATAGATGTTGCAACTCGACTTGTTGAAAAGATTATGCTCACTCCACTCAATTGCTGTTGCATTTCTATCAAAAATCAGTTGGTCACATTTGTGTCACTCTATTCTGTTCGTTATTCTAAATGTTTGTCTTTATACTAATACCACACTGTCCCGATTACTATCTTTATACTAATATCACTCTGTCCTGATTACTGTGTCTTCATATTAAGTCTCAAAATCAAGTAGTTAAGTCTTTCAGGAGTCTTTGGCCATTCTACATACTTTGCATTTCCATATATATTTTAGAGCCAATTTGCCAATTTTTCTAAAAAGCCTCCTGAGATTTTGATTGGGATGCCATTGAATCTACAGATCAGTCTGAAAATAATGACATCTCGGCAATATGGGTTTTTCCATTTATAAACATGCTTTATCTCTCCATTTGTTTAGCATTTCTTTAATTTCTCTCAGTAAGTTTTTATACTTTCAATATAGAAGTGCTATGTTTTTGTTAAAATTTCCTCAATAGTTTTATTCTTTTGTAATGCTACTTAAGTGGAATCTTTGAAATTCCTTTTTAAATTACGTATTGCTAGTATACAGGAAGGCAATCTTTGTATATTGATCTTTTACCTGGCAATCTTGCAAAATTGACTTACTAGTTTTAGTAGGTTTTATTATTTTTTTGGTGCAGTCCCTGGGACTTTCTACATATACAACCATGTCATCTATGAATCCAGATCCCTCACTCCTTGTCTAATCTGTGTACTTGTAGCTTTTCTCTTGCCCTGCTCTGACTAGGACTCCAGGACCACACTGAGTTGAAGTGCTGAGAACAGACACCCTTTCCTTGTTCCCAATTTTAGCCTTTGCTCATTAAGGATAATTTTAGCTGTATGTTTCCTGCTGATGTGTTTTCTGTTGATGAGCACTGCTTTTAATGCCTTCCTTCCAGTCATGCAATGCTTTAGCATAAATATTTTCATACATTTGTAAATAATTTAGACTTGTGCCTAAATTCCCCCCTTGTCCATTATAAGTCACTCTTAACAGAGCTGGCTCCACCTCTGAAGAGACAAGTTCAGAAGGTGGCGACAACTGCCTGCTGGGCGGGTACAGAAGCAGTTGCCCCAGAGAGCTAGTGAACACGAGGTACTTCAAAGTAGCAGCTGAGGACAGGGTTGGAACTAAAATTACTGAGTGCTTTCTGTCAGCCCTATGTGAGGCCTTTTTTGTGAGCCATCTCCTCTTCTGTTCTTCTTTTAAAGTGTTTTTATTGATTTTAGGGAGAGGGAGGGAGAGAGAGAAAGAGAGAGATCCATCAGTCGCCTCCTGGGGACCGAGCCCCTAACCCAGGCATGTGCCCCTGTGAAGAATCCAACCAGCGTCCTTTGGGTGCATGGGACGGCGCTCAGCCAACTGAGCCACACCAGCCAGGGCTCCACTTCTGTTCTTACATGTACAGAGTCAGAACTTTTATATAATTCTACAGATGATCCCCGACTTACAATGGTTCAATTTACGAACCGTTTTCAACTTTACGATGGTGTAAAAGCACCACGTTCAGTAGAAACTGAACTTCGAATATTAGTTTTGCCCTTTCCCGGCTACAGACCTGAGGCGCAGCGCTCTCGCGGTGCCGGCGGCCAGGAGGCTGCGCCGCTGCAGGCTGGCAATGTACGTGCTCTGGGCGTGTTTAAGGCAGGCTGGGCTCGGCTGCGGGGGAGGTTTGGTGTATTAAGTGCATTTTCAACTTACAGTATTTTCAATTTACGATGGGTTCATTGAATGAAACCCATCATAAGTCGAGGAGCATTTTATTCCTCCATCCTCAGCAGGGGACAGTGAAGTGCTCCTAAGCTTTTCTAATCACACCACAGGTCGGGCTCCCTGGCCGCCTCTCACTGTTGCTGCAGTGACCCAAAGATGTTACTTCCACTGGTTATCCAAGCAAGGGAGAAACAACTGATTTCCTCTCTTTCAGTGATTTTTTACCTGAAAAAAATTATATTGTTACCACCATATAATAAGAATTTCTATTCTATAGAAAGTTCTAATATATTCAGAAGACTGTCCCTAAACTAGATGATGTATTTCCATTGTATTTCCCAGGGACTCACTTAGGATCTTTCTGCCCAACCTAACCATTTTCAGATGAGGAACTGAGGCTTTGGGAGGAAAGTGGCCTGCCCAGGCTTACACAGCCAGTGAGTGACAAATCCTGGTCTGAACTCATTGTTCTAGAAACTCATGTGACTTGTCACTTTTACCAGGACTAGTATAACTATTAAATCCACTTACATCATAATTAACCAGTCTATCACAGTTTTCCACTGACCAAACTCAAATTTTTCAATTCTAAATATGTTGACACCTAATCTAGCTACTCATAATTTATATTAAATTGCATTCGTAGGCACACACCCCTCTTCCCTTAAATGGATAAAAGTTGAAGAAGGCACCGTGAAAAATTTTGTGAAGAAAATTGGAAGGTGTTCATGTAGAACAATAGATGTATTTTGTAAGTTATTGTAACATGTTGAACAAATAGACTACACAGAATGTAATCCAATTTTCTTTTCTCTGTATATAAGCATTTATCTAGACTGGATGGGGCCATAAAAAAATGGGTGCTCTCACAAAATACACGATTCTCTCATTCAGACTTTTTATAATTTAACTCTCAAGATTCAATCTTTTTTGGAAGAGGTCACAATGTCTAATCTTTATGTATAATTCAGTTAGTTATGAAAAAAGAAGAAACCACACATTTTCCATTTGAGAGTGACATTGTTTGGGGATAAAAATAATAATAATAAAGAAAAAGAAAAGATAACACAAAGAAATAGGCATTGAGAAGCCCGCCCAGGAGTTCAGATTTGTACTGTGGTCAATAGGGCATTTGCTGCCACCAAGTGGTTTCCTAAATCCACTTAATTCTGTAACTGCTGTTTCTTACATTCTCCCCAAATATCAATACTTTTTCAAAGCATCTGTTTTCAGTTTAAATGAAAATACCATGAAACTTTAGAGCAGGAATGCTGGAAACTTGTCCTAAATGGATACACTAACAAGTCTTAATTGCTGAAAGAAAGGCGTGGTAAATCTTTATTTGCTTTTGCTACACTTATTTTATTGAAACAGACAAGAAACTGGGGTGATGAAAATGCTTTCACTCAACACATGGGAAGGCGGTTTCACTGCTAATAACCAAAGGGGAAATTCCCTTGGAAGCTACAAATGCATCAGGAGAAAATTTATATCCTTCGAATGGGGTCTAATTTCTAGTAAATGTTGTTTTTACAAAACACATGGTGAAGTTAGTACTGGGGCCACGTCCTACCCCATCCCCAGCCTTTTGGAGATTCCGGGGGAATGTTTAGAGAGTGGGGCTTGCAAAGCAGTAGGAGGCTTTCTCCATGTCACGATGCCTCCGTGGATACCATGGGAACTGGCTCAAAGGCGGACCCGCGGAACAGAGCTCTCGGGAAAGACACCTTCCTCTTCCCCCGGCAGCGTGTCCCATCGCCACACCCAGGCGTCAACGGACAGCTGGCGACAGAGCCAAGTGCAGGAGTGGGGGTGCACTTTGTAGAGTAAATACTATAGGAAAATATTTAGGCATAAAATAACCCCAGCTTCCTCACACCACCTTGGCAACCAGCGTTATCTTGTTGGAACAAGCCAGCCAGCCCCTGTGTGGCCTTGGCTCGCTGTCCTAGGAGTCTTCTTAAATTTTTTTTTTATTTTTTTTTTTAGCTTTTATCATCTTGTTCAATTTAACCTGATATCAAGCATTAATTGACAGGCCCAAACCCTGCATGCTTACTAAGACAGTGTTTCTCAATGTGACAAATGACCACCTATGCCAATTCTAGGGCCCCATCCCAGACCCACTGAAACTCTTTGGGACTCCGAGTTTTAGTAAGTACTCCATGTGATTCTTATGCCCTCAAATTTGGGAATTTCTCACCTAAGGGGGTCAGAGAGCCGTGGTTCCCAAACTTTGCTATGCAACAGGATAATTTAGGGGTCCCTTTAAAACTATTTTTGCCTGGCTCTTCCCCCCAGATATCCCGATTGGTGTGGGTGTGACCCAATCATTACAAGTTTGAAAATCTCTCCACGATTCTAACATGTAAGAAAATTTAGGAGCCTGTTATAGAGGATTCTAGATCATCACCTGAGGACTATTTAATAGACAAGGAACTAGCAGATGCCAAAAGGTAACAATATTGCCTAATCCTGCACCTTTTTTCTCTAAACTGCTTCTGTCATTTAACCAGGAGCCCCTAATTGTTTCATCAGCGTCCACTGAACACCCTTAACAGAAATTCTGAGACTTGGAGTGTGCTGCCCTCGGTTTCACATTATTTTCAAAAGGATCCAGGGTGTCCTCTGTGGCTCCTGTCGGCTAACGTGGGCTCACGGCTAACGGGAGAGGGTGTGAACTGAGAGCGTAGCTACTTGTGCGCCTTTTCAACCACTTTGATTTTAGCCCTTCATTCAACATATATGGACTAATTAATTCAGGCTTTGCTCATCAATACAGAAAAACGACCTGACCTGTGGACTTGGTAACCTACATCACATTTCAGAGGAAAATGTTATTTTACTAATGTTTCCCCTTCCGAATTCAATTAGCCACAATGTTTAACAGAATAATCCTCGATAGATGGGATTTAGATCCATAACGGGATTCTGGTTTCCTAAAGGCCCGTGTTACGCAGTCAAAACAAAGGCATTGGAGTGTTTTAACAGTGCCTCGTGGCATCGCAGGGGCCACCCTAGTGTCAGAGCGGATAAGATGTCTCCCTTGTAAAGAAATCGCATAATACTCTGAAATGTCCTGCTTGTCTGCCCCTTTTCACCATTTAACTCCAGACAACTACTCTTCCAGGAAGCTGGCCTCGTCTCCCTAAGATGGAGATTTCAAATGGCTCCTGTTATTTCTCTTTCTTTTTTAAAAAATATATCTTTATTGATTTCAGAGAGAAGAAGGGAGAGGGAGAGAGAGATAGAAACATCAATGATGAGAGAGTCATTGATCGGCTGCCTCCTACACCCCCCTGCTGGGGATCGAGCCCGCAACCCGGGCATGGGCCCTGACCGGGAATCGAACCCCGATCTCCTGGATCCCAGGTCGATGCTCAGCCGCTGAGCCACGCCGGCCGGGCTCCTGGTATTTCTGACCTGAATATTCGCTGTAGCACTCGCTCTGCACAGTGCTCACCGACTCTGTACTCGGCCCTAACATCAGCTGAGTGGATTCTGAACTATTCGTCTGCCCTTGAGGCCTCCTTACCGCGACGTCTGCCTTTGAATGAGGCTTCTGATAGTAATGACTCTATTTGTTATTGGTGCCATTTTACATTTACTGCAGCACTATTATTATGTCTGTTTGATGGTGATTATTATATTTAAAATCTGTTGAGGTGCCCAATGTGAGGAAAAATCATTCTCATGTCCAACCTAAACTTTTTGTGGAACAGTTTGAACTGTGGAAGGATATTACCTATTTAGGGAAGAAAGAAGAGGAGGAGATGACTAATGTAAATGGTGATTTCTTTAAATTCAATGACATAATAACAGACAAGCAAAAATAGTGCCTTGTATGATCCTGACACTTATCTAATTGCTTAAAATCAACTAACTCTCATAGTAACTCTATTATAATGTTACATTATTACAATAAGGTGGGAGTAGTAAATACTCACTCTGACCTCAGTGCAGATTACTATCCAGCACTGGTCACAGCCAAGTGCATAGGATGTTAGGGAGCAACTAGACTAGAGGGAGGGAGGGCTTGGTGGAGCCTGGCAGTGGGACTGGCTGGAGCGAGTTTCATTTCAAATCCTGGTGTCTGGGTATTTGGGGTAGTCGGGTCATGAAGTGATTAAGAGTATGGAACTGGAGCCAGAACCACCCAAGATCCAAGCCCTGCCCAGTCACTGAGGAGCTGGGTGACTGTGGGCAAATTTTATGACAACACTAAGACCTGTTTTTGTTTTGCTTTGTTTTGATTTTTTTTTTTTTTAATTAAAAAGGAAAGCTAATTCTTGTGTATTAGTTTCCTAGGGCTGCCATAACAAAATACCACAGACTAAGTGGCTTAAGAAAACAGAAATTTATCTTCTCACAGTTCTGGAGACTAGAAGTCAAAGATCAAGAAATAAACTAAGTTTATTTCTTCTGAGGTCCCTCCCTTTGGCTTGCAGATGGCCCCCCTTTCACATGGATTTTCACTGTGCATGTGCATCTCTGGTATCTCCCTATGTGTCCAAATTATTTTTCTTTTACAGCAACACCAGGCGTGATGGATTGGAGCCCACTCTAATGGCCTGGCTTAATCACCTCTTCAAAGGCCCGACCTCCAAATGCACTCACATCTGGGGTACTAGGGGTGAGGGCTTCAACATATAAAGTAGGGGAAAACACAGTTCTGCCCATAACAGCCTCTTTCATATATTTAATGAGAATTAAAAGAAATAATGCAGCCTTGGTGGGCAGCTCAGTTGGTTGGAGCATCATCCCATGTGCCAAGGTTTCCGGTTCGATTCCTGGTCCCAGCACATACCTGGGTTTCAGATTTGATCCCGTCATGGCACGTGTGGGAGGCAAAGAATCAGTGTTTCTCTCTCACATAACTCTCCCCTCTCTCTCTCTCTCTCTGTGAGTGTGTGTGTGTCTCAAATCAATAAGCATATTCTCAAGTGAGGATTTTTATAAATAAACAAATAAGGCACCTCAGATTAAACTATTTTCCTCCAGCTCTGGCTCAGTGCATTTAGAGTAAAGTGAAATATTTACTTCCCAGGCTCTGGACCCTATATCACTATTCTACTCAAAAAGGCTGTCTGAGGGGTTTTGCCTCCATGTGACTCTGTGGCTCACATTCAGAGTCAGTCACCTGAAACCTCTGGTGGTGTTTTTTTTTCACATGAACTTTTGTTAAACCAAGTGTCACCCATCTAGCAGTTATGTTGCCAATTTCTTTTTTTATTTTTAATATATCTTTATTGATTTCAGAGAGAGGAAGGGGGAGGGAGAGAGAGAGATAGAAACATCAATGATGAGAGTCATTGATGGGCTGCAGCCCGCAACCCGGGCATGTGCCCTGACTGGGAATCGAACCCCGATCTCCTGGATCCCAGGTCAACGCTCAACCGCTGAGCCACACCCGGCTAAGCTATAGCCAATTTCTTATACCTGAGTTGAAAGATTCATATTTTTCTGTACTTTATTTCATCTTTTTCACAGTAGTCCAAAATTCTAGACTTTTGGGGACTTCTTTTTCTATCTTTTTCTGACAGTCATTGTGTAAACAATCCTTTCTAGCTATTTTAATTGGGCACATTTGATGTGAATATCTTCTGATTATTTAAGTTATTGATAAAAATGCCAAAGAGACCCATACAAGATAGATTAGTACCCTCTTTCCAAGCTGATCTCTATCTTGATCAAGATTCTTGATGTAGTTTCTCAACCAGCTGTGAATTTACCCACGTAATTATCATCCAGCTCCCATTTCTTAGCCTTGTCTACAAGGCTGTCAAAGTTACTTTGTCAAATACTGTGCCGAAAGCATCCCCCTGATAGCAGCTGATGAACTCTATCAAAATGAGCCTGGAAGGCCTTGTTCCTGTTGCTTTTGCTGAAGCCGCTTCTTGTCGTCAGGGACAACAAAACCACGGGTGTCCTAATCCTGCCTAGTGCTTTGTCTCTCACTGATATTATATTCACTAGTCTATTATTTCTAAATCTATTTTTTCAAATTTTTAAAAAATATTAGCCATTGATCATAATACTTTAAGGATGATGCTATACATAAGGACACATTATCTAATGTTTGTACCACTTTTCAAATATTTATCACACTTGGGTTTCAGTAGGACACTTAGAAATTCCATGCTAATAAGGATTGAGGACACATGGAGCAAAGCATCCCCAAACATGGGAAGGCTAGGTAATCCCGCCCTGACAGTGGATTTTGAAGGAAGAAGCGGGAAGGTTGATGGGCACAAAACATGGAAGTGCAACTTAGCAGAGCTTTCTGGCCAAAGTAGAGAATTTGAGATGGAGATATTTAGAATACAAGGCAAGAAGTTAAACACGATTATATAGAAAAGGGTAGTAAGATCAACGCTGAAGTCCAAATTTGAAACTGATAGATAATAGGAAACAAAGGTAGGTTTATGAGGAGAGAAACTACGTAGGGTATTGGGAGCTGTTAAATACATTCTGGCCACAGTGCTTGAGAGTTTGGATTTGGGCAGAAGGTGGCGATGGGTAGAATCTGCTGTAAAAGAAGATGCCACTGCACTTGGGGATAGTTGGAGTATGAGAGGGGAAAGGAAAAAAGAATTAGAAAATTAAGAATTCCAGAGAAGAGCACCTGAGCACTGAGAAGACTCAAGGCCACTGTGAGCCACAGGGAAGTCAGGGAGAGATGAGATTTTTAGAAAGAAAGAAAATGAGATCAGCTTTTAATATTGACATTTTTTTCAATTACACAAGTGGTATAAAAAATATATAATTGCAGGCCTGAAAAGAGAACACAAAATAGAAACTCACATCTGATCTGCCATCTGAACATATAATTATTGTCATTTAGGTGTATTTCCTACAGGAACTTTGTAGGTGGCTCATTTTACATGCTATTATATTACATTACATTAAATATAATATTGCATATATTTTCCATGTGGCTGCACGGAACTAAAAAATATTAATAGGTTTTTTTAGTATTTATTAAATGAATTTATCTTAAGTTACTTAATTCCTTTGCTATTGGTCATTTAGATTGCTTTCAATTTGAACAGACTTATGTGTACAGGCTTTCCAAAAATATGTCTTGAACTGTTTCTTAAGGTGGATTTCTAGAAGTAGAATTCCTGGGTCAACATATCTGAATATATTTCATGACTCTTAAGACGTGTTAATAAATTGCTTCCAAAAGAGGGCACCAGTTCCCACTTCCACCCGTAGTGTTCAACTTGAATGTTCCTGGGACATTTACATGGCATCGGCATACGGACAACTGAGCAAGAGAAACGGCTGGAAATGTAGATTTATGATTTTTTCACATATAAATAATAAACAAAATCAAATAGGCAAATTTTTCAGGAGAGTGAATGAAAATGGAGAATCATTTTGGAAGATAAGCCTTCCAGGGATATTATTAAACTACTCGTTCTACAGCTCAGGTACACAGAACAAAGTGGCTGGCCCAGGGTCACGTAAATAACAGGCACTGAGGTTGGTGAGGAGCCGGGGAGGGGAGGGGAGGGGAAGGGATAGGAGGGGAGGGGAGGGGAGGGGAGGGGAGGGGAGGGGAGGGGAGGGGAGGGGAGGGGAGGGGAGGGGAGGGGAGGGGAGGGGAGGGGAGGGGAGGGGAGGGGAGGGGAGGTCATAAAAGAGAGTAACGAATGTGCATGGCCATGTGAGTTAGAGACTAACACCTTGTCAAACAGAGGGTGACAGCACCACTGTGTCAAAAAGCAGCCCAGAAATTTAAAAGAAAAAAGAAAAAAATCTGAGAAAGGAAAGTAAACTCTTGGATTTGGAAAAGGGGTGTTCTTACGGATTCTCCTTCGATCCCCCTTTAGCTCTGAGAATTGGCTGTTACCCAGATTCACAGATAGACTTTTAAACATTTACAAGCCCACAAACATTATAAGCCACCTAGTTCTGCCCCAGGTAATAGACACCAGCACTAAAAAGGGGGAGGAAATCAACATTTTTTATGACTCTGATCACCTATAAATTATTACTAGTCTCAGCTTGCGAACTATTTAAAAAGCCATTAATTTAATAGTACATCCAATCAAATATTTTCCTTTCATGAATTTTGGTATATGACTTCACCCAGCCCAAGAATAAAATAGAAAATTGAGCCAATAAAATCTAAGTGCAGTCTCAGGGTCAATTTCTTCTTCTACAAATTTGATCCTTGGGATATTTTCAGACACTCATGCCACTCTGGGCAAGTCAGAATAAACTGTATTTTGCTTTAAGGATTCCAGGAACCGGGAGAAGGTCAGTGTTCCTGGAAGTATAGAAAACGAAAGCAAACACATCTGAGATGAGTGTGGGCTCGGATAAACAGGGAGACGTGGTCCCCCCGTTTCTGCTCCTCCTGCCACCTCCATTTTCATGGTCTCCTGACAGTGCTGTCCCTCTGTGTTTGTGGCTCATGGCTCATGTCACACTTTTCTTTAACTTTTACACAATTCTTGGCATTTCCTCCCCTTTAAAGTGATATTTCTCTCTTGCTTAAATCGTCACTGGGTTGTGTTGATCACACTCTGCTGGGTGCTGAGAAAAGCCTCGGATTAGGAAAAAAGCAAACAGTTGCTGGGGAGGCGGGTGGGAAGAAAGCCCGAGGAAAGTGTTCACCAGGACGTGGGAAAGAGGAGCCGGTGAGCAAATCCCGAAAGGCGCCTCCGCAGAGGCCCAAAGACGGGCGAGTGGCGGGCTGTCCTGCAGAGAGCGGAAAAGCAGCAGCAGCCCTGCTCTGTTTTTCTTAATTGGTGTGTCTCGAATTGACGCTTCTTAGAAAAATAGTGTGAACTGAAACTCCCATTGACCCACCGCTTCCTAGAGCTGTGGTAACTTAGAAAGTGAGCTCCCTGTCGGAGAGACAGCTCGGGATTCCATGCACTAGAAGCTAGATGACAGGGTCTCCACCAGGCGGTTCAGGTGCGCGATGGTGACGTGGGGACACCGGGCGGGTTTCCAGGAGTGGCAGTCCCCAAGCCCATCTCCCCTCCATCAGCTTGGAATTCCATACCCTGTCACCTCTGTATGTTATTTTACAACATCCGTCGAATAAACATTCATTTCTCCTCCAAGCTTTTGCTACTCAAGTCACAAGAAAAGTTTTCCAACTGTTCTCAGCTGGGCCAAGAGAAAAAGTCACTTTCAGGGCCCTTTCCCTCCTTCAGAAGGTGGACGTTTCACTTTTTCTTCGAGATAAACAGCGTGCCGGCGTGGGCGAGTATAATGTAAGAAAGGAGTGTTTCCCATGTGCTGTTCCCTCCCGTGGCTCCCTGTCATTGTCGCCCCTGCAAAGGTTTCCGACCCAGGGCGAGAGGCCCACCGCGGACGCTGTCCCTCACTTGCTGTCGTCGTGGCTGAGTCTGGGGAGGCGGTGACTGGCTGGAGGCTGTACGGCAGACAGCCTGGCTGTTGGACTGTTGCACAGAGCAAGAGCAGGGCGGACTTTTAGGACACCTTTGACAGTCCGACAGGGAGTCACTGTCCACCTTGACAGTTACGTCAAGTGCTGTGTCAAGAGTGAAGTAATGGGTGTAACAAGAACGCCCTTGGGAGGAGCCCAGAATGCCCCAAACCACAAGTCTGGGCACTCGGGTAAGGCCTCCATCTGGACACCCATATGAGTGGGACCGTCACCCCTGGTGGGCTATGAGAACTGAGAGCTCCGACCACCCAGCGTTCAAGCTTGGCTGTTCCACGGGTCATGCTCAGAGCCTTGCTGGACTGCCACTCCACTGGACACATGCCACTGCAGCCACCTGGCTCGAGACCGACACCAGCCTCTCCACCTGCCATCCCACCAGTGACTGGGCCTTCACACTGGACCCTCACTCTGCCCCCTTCTATCTCGAAGCTCCCCCTCTGTGTGCAACTGTCACCTGTGTGTGACTCTACTGGCTCATCAGGGAGGTCTCCCCTAATCAACCTGGCATTATGGAAAGGCACACACGTGTGTGAGTGACTCCTTTAGGGGACGCTCCCTTGCTTATGTTCTCCTGGTCATACTCTTCTTTAATCAGAGATGTTCTGTATATACCTCATCTCCTTTTCCTCCTGAACTCACAACATGAGCAAAGAGCACAAATGGCCAAACTCGGTTCAGAACCCCCTAACTTGATGGATTAAGTAGAAAATGAACTGTTTGAAATTGACTAAAAAATTGTTAGACTATTCAAAAATACTTAAAAATTGGACTAGACTACTTAAATATAATGCATTGTCTTTCCAGAGATTCCAAAAAATGAGCTTTTGTAAATAAGATACGTATCAGATATTTCCGTTCTCCAGTGGTCCCCCTTCATACGTTTTTTAAGGAGAGCTTTAATCACTCCTGGACATTTAGAATCCTGAGAGAAAGGGCAGAAAGCTGCTACTGAAAACCCTTTCCAATGAGCTGGAGTCTGAGATTAAAGAAATTATTTGGTCTTGTCATGAATGATCATTTGGGGGTCCCTTGTTAGGAAATTCAGAAATAGGAGCAAAACATGCTAGATGAAAAAATATGATGTCTTCATCTATTTTGATGAGCAAAAAAGTGGGGGAAAGTAAAATTAAAGCCAGTAATTACTCTTGGGAACTGCCATTTAGTGTTAAATTTTGCTCCTGAAAGTTACAGTGTCAAGGAATTGATTTTAATATAACTTTTCAGGAACTGGAGTTTGGTTTAAATAATGCTTTTAAAGTCTGAAGTATCCACAGATTTTTTTTTTTAAAGCACATCTTATGTTATTATGTTAGTGGGGTTAATGATATCAGGTCTAGGAAGTTAGGATGGCATTTGAATCATGACAGTGCTTGATGTGAGTTTCTAACACATTTCTATTCACAAGATAAAGGTGTCATTTCTGAGAAAATGTTAATTTAATTATCACTCTGTATTCCCTTTTTATTTTTCTGGTTGAATAATCAGTAGTAGCAAGTTGGCATAAAGTCATGAAAAATGTCCATACTCAGAGCATCTTGAAAATATGGCCGTGGGCTTTATGCTGGACCACTGGCTTTCCTCTGACCTTCAGAACTGTGCTATGAAGTCATGAATTATTTCATCATGGTTGAACCTCAGTAGTTTTAATTAATTCAAATTTGCCAGCTATCACATAAAGGTGGAAAACCTGCTGGCATGATCTTAGTTGTGAAAATGAGTAGTTTGAAATCTAAAAGCTTATACAGTAAGAGTTCCTATAGTATATTTAACCAGTGGATATGGGTGGGGCATGGCTCAGGGTGAGAAGATACACCCCAATGGGGCCTAATTTACTTATTTATTTACTTATTTGTTTGTTTATTTTAATTCTCACCTGAGGATACTTTTTCCATTGCTTTTCAGAGAGTGAAAGGGGGAAAGAGAGAAAAAGAGAGAGGGGGGAGAGGAAGAGAAACATTGATGTGAGAGAGGCACACTGATTGGTTGCCTTCCCCACATGCCCTGACTAGGGACAGGGACCGAGCCTGCAACTCAGGTATGTGCCCTTGGTCAGAATCGAACCTGGGACCCTTCAATCCACAGGCTGACGTTCTGACCACTGAGCCAAACCAGCTAGGGCAGGCCTCATTTATTTTTTGAAGAGAAATTAAGATAGACCCCTCCAGGACACCTGGTTTCGGCCTGACTTGGGTTGTGGTAAAAGAGACTTAGTGCTGTCAAATATTTATTCGGCTGTTCATGAGCCCTTCGGAATGAGGTAGGTCCTAGAAATGAGCACGGCGACTTGGTGAACAGGAGCACAAGCTCGCCTGGCCCTCTGCACGGTCCATTCAACAGTGAGCTTGGGGCACCTCCTGCAAAACCTGCCTAAGCAAGGCGCCCCACATGCTGGTGGCCACAGGCGAGTAATTTACATCAAATGCAGCGCATGTGCCTCACTTAACAGAGTCAGCTTCTGCTAATTGTGTCTGTCAAAGGATGTGAGTCTTGAGATGTCAGGTCTTCCAGTTTTTCAAGAGAAATCAAAAGGCTGGAACTTTATGTAAAATTTTGCAATCTTTGCGACTAATGTAAAAATGTTTATTCATTTTGTGGGCCCAACTGAACATCCTGTGTTTAACTGTGTACACTTTCTGGTCTAGGAGGTGTGAGGCCTGATTCTGCCCTCAGGAGAGACATCAAGGCCTGTTATGCAGGCTGGGAAGTGATTGTTCCCGGAGTGCACAGGGGTGTCAGAGACCTGCAGCGGGGCGACTAGGGAGAGTCCACAGAGGAAGAGCACGGACGGGCCCTGAAGGTGGGACTCAGGTGGGTCAGTGAGGGATGGGCATCCTGCCCCGAGAAGGAAGCACAGGTAGGTGGCTGTGAATTGCAACAGTTCAGGTGCTCCAGCCTTAGGCTATAGAAATGTCCAAGTAAAGAATCTTCATGAGCACCCCCACCCACAGAAATCCTCCCCAGGAGAATTGTGTGAATTGTGCAAGGTAGGTCAAGAGAGAGTATGAACATTTGAAATGATAAAAAAGCAGCTTTAAGCACGGCCGATCCCTAACAACCCTCTTGGAGCTGCCACTGTTCCCAAGGAAGTCACCCATTTTTATCGAGGGAGTTACTGGGCTGAAAATAGCAGCCTCATGCATCTTAAAGGGTGGCCTTTTCAAGCACATATGTTGAGCCCTTTCCCATCTTTAAGGTGTGCTTGGTTAGGTCTAGATGCATCCAGAGAGCCAGATGTCCTTTTCAGTAAACCTCAGCTGTTGGCCTTTCTCTGAGCACGACATGGCTCTAAGTGCTCTTTTAGGCCATAGGGACATGGTCCTCCCCAGGACTTCAGCTGTGTATTTGCAAAGTCAGGTAAATCTTCATGAGACAAAGCATGTAACTGACAC
Organism: Miniopterus natalensis; assembly: GCF_054644295.1. Classification (NCBI taxonomy): domain Eukaryota; kingdom Metazoa; phylum Chordata; class Mammalia; order Chiroptera; family Miniopteridae; genus Miniopterus; species Miniopterus natalensis. The sequence continues at coordinate 152,629,225 of NC_142082.1, read as the reverse complement.
TGTTTTTCCTTTTAAAAGGGAGGGAGCCTCTAAGTAATAAGCTCACTAAAATGCAGGTGGCAGCAACCGCTTTACTGACTGGCCCAAGCATCACAATCTCTTTCCCTTTTCCTTTCTGAAACCTTATAAGGTCATCTTATGAGGAAGGTCATGACCTCTAGGGAGATGAGGTGGTAGCCAGGCCATTGAGAAGTTAGTTCTGTGTCAGCTCTTTTTCTTCTAGATGTGCAATGAAAGAGATACATATGTGAAAAAAAGAACTGATAGGCAGTTCATTTTCCATACGAGAAGATTATGTATTCAAATACTTGTTGGAAAATAAGACTCCAAGAATTTTAATAGCTGGACTTAAAGCTAGTAACATGGATGTGAACTATAATGGTTTTTATAGTTAATGTTCACATAAATGCCAGCAAAGCATGGACCGTGCTTATCACAGTACCTGGGACCTAGTAGGTGCTCGGGAATGTTAGTTCTTCTGCCATTTGATTCTCCCTCTCCCCTTAGAGTTGATTTTAGTCTTGATTTCTTCTAATCATGTATTTTCCTTTTTATTCTCTTTTAAACAGCAGTCTGAGGAAGCTGAGGAAATGTATCAGGCAGCAGTAAAGAACTGACTAGAAAGCTCAGACCTGAACATGAACCACAGCATTTCCTTAGTCGAGCTGGTGAGATTAAGGGAACCTGTTCTGTTGAGATTAGATAACGCTCGTCAGGTCTAGCTATGAAGAAAATGACAGTGACCCCAATAATGCCTAAGAAATAAAACTCACTGGGCTTGGCAGGAAGCTCACACTGGTGACAGCCACACTGTATCAGGAGACTGGGATGTCTCTAAAGCTTCAGATTCAGCTCAGTAAAATGCACCCAGCCATTGTGATCATATCTCTGAGGCCAACTCTGCAGGATATGAGAAGTGGTCTTGATGATTTAGGAAGCAGCCATCTGCTGTTAGGACCATTTATACAATTTTTAAATCCACAATCTCGCAATGCACCCTCCCCTGCCAAGTTGCGGAACCTGCCTTTAAATCTAGCCACAGTACAGGGTACACGCTAGTTTTCCACAGATGATACAAACCCCCCGTGCTTTTTTCTCTTTCCTTATTTAAAATGCCTCACGGAAGCAACATGAAATTGGTAAGATGCTACCGCATGGCAGGTGCTGTATAAAACACACTTCATCTTATTTAATGTGAAACCTGTTGGGCAGGAATTCTTTTTTTATGATCTGTGCAGAGCTCCATATACAGTTGGCATGTAATGAATGCTTATAAATAATGAAAAGAGCCCAGCCGGTGTGGCTCAGTGATTGAGCGTCGCCCTAGGATCCAGGAGATCGCAGTTCCATTCCCGGTCAGGGCACATGCCCGGGCTGCGGGTTCGATCCCCAGTAGGGGGCGTGCAGGAGGCAGCCGATCAATGACTCTCTCATCACTGATGTTTCTCTCTCTCTCTCTCCCTCTCCCTTCCTCTCTCTGAGATCAATAAAGACTTTTTTTTAATTATGAAAAAAAAGAGCCGGGCCGGGCGTGGCTCAGCGGTTGAGCATCGACCTAGGATCCAGGCGATCGGGGTTCGATTCCCGGTCAGGGCACAGGCCCGGGATGGGGGCGCGATCCCCAATGACTCTCTCATCATTGATGTTTCT